>NC_137782.1:138021628-139401967 GCF_963455305.1 Plecotus auritus | reverse complement strand
TCCCTGGCTGTTCCACTCTCTGAAGTTGGAAGGTGGGGGAGAGGGTGGGGAGTGCCTCTGTTGTGCTGGCTTTGGTTAAACTATGTGTTTAAACGTCCTTTTTGAATTTTGGATTTACCCAAAGTTAGTTATGCTTTCATTTCCCAAGACACCATGCGGCTGCATCATAAATTGTGCCGTTTCCAGACAATGAAGCTGTGTTTGTTAAGCAGAAGTCCTTTGGGAGGAGGACCTTAAATGACCAAACGTGGCATATGCATTAGGAGGTAAAAATTATCTGTTCCCGGTTCATTTCCACATACTTTATAGGCTGACCGTTTGCTGTGTGTGTGTGTGTGTGTGTGTGTGTGTGTCGGCGGGTCGGGGGGGCGGGGATGTTTGTTTCAAGGCCAAGGAAATAATCTGTCTTTACAGTTAATACATTCCCATCCTCACCCCTGCATTTTCAAAAGACTCCTTCCATAGTTAGCACCCGTTAAAGTCAAATCTCCTTAGCTGAGGAAGTCACTGAAGGCCTAATTACACATCCAACACTGGAAAATGTATTAAGACTGCATTTACATTGCCAGCCTCCCTTCCCCATCACACAACAGAAGATTTATCCTTTCATCGAGCGCGTGAGCATTGCTCTCGCAGGCCTGTGGTTCCATGTAACATATATTAGTATATCATTCACTATTAGCACCAACCTTGACAATCTAGAAGTTATGCCTCTCTCAATGTTATATATAGTCTTTCTTCTGAGCTAGAAACACACCAAACCAAAAATAATCACCAAATCCCACATCCTGGCTGTCACTTACCCAGACAGAGTGACACTGCAACACCCCAGGGCCCCACAGATCTCCTGTGAGCTGTGTGCATTCCTGCCATGGGCTGCACCCACTCAACTATCAAATGCAATTCACTGGCAGAAAGCCCATTTAAACCTTTATCCGGTGGCATGTTTGGGTTTTTTCCTGGGCAGGTTGCTTCTGCCTGTGCAAATAAGCGAGTGCTCGGTGATCAGTCACTGTCCAGGGATCAGTCTCAGGTCATCGTGAAAGCGACCCGACGAACTGTGCATCGCCCATGCACGCACGTTCGGCTATCTTAATCTCCGAATGCCTAGACCTCGGGACATTCACGCAGTTTAATCGGAAGCAAAGCCCAATGCCCACCCTCTCAAACTCCAAGGTCAGAAAGCAACTAAAGAAAAACGGCAACCTTTAATTGGGCTGCTGCCGAGGCCTCGGGTGTGTGGGTGTCACCTACTTTTCCAGATGTCAGCAGGGAGACAGCATTTGATAGATAGATAACTTAGCCCTCAACTCTCAGGAACTGCGACTTCAATGCCTGGATCACCTACCGATCCACACTGCTAGCGGGTTCCCAATACACGCGGATGACAGACTGTCGAGCTGAGGCAGCGAGCGACAGCAGGGAACAATTTGCTGAGTGGCCCTCCGGAAGTCAACGTGTCACACAGAGCCTCAGCGACTTACCTGGGGGTGAGCCAGCTTCCTGGGCTCCCTGCCCTGTGCCACCCGAGACCGTGCCAAGATAAACTGAGTCCTAACAATTCAGTGCCCTAGACTCTGATGTGTGGAGACTGGGGCTGAACAGGGAGGCCATGAGGTGTTCTGCCTCTTGTTGTAGCTGCTATCAGAAATGGTCCCAACGCTAACGTCCCTGGCTCCTAATGGGAGTCTTGTGTTTGCAAAAGGGAGAGTAAGAGGTGGAACCCCCAGAAGAGTCTTCCTGCAGTTCGGAGAAGAGGAAGAAACCTCCTGCTGATGAGTGGCCCTGGTCAGCACTGTCCCTCAGAGCCTTGGTATCAGCTTGTGGTCCAGTGAGGAGGGAGATGCCCCAGAGCCAGATTCCCGAAGTCGCTGGGGTTCTTCTCAAGCTCCGGGCTGAGGCCTCCCTGGAGTGACAGTCATAACCCCTGCCCAGGGAGCCACAGTCTCACCCAAGTGAATAGCACTGATTTTTTTTTTTTGCACAGATTCCATAATTTATAAATCCCACCCCCCAACACCCCAGTCTCTGTCTATCACAGTAGTTCTCAAAACTATTGGGTCTCAGAACCCCTTTACACTCTTAAAAATTATTGAGGACCCCAAAGAGCTTGAATTTACATGGGTTATATCTATCAAGAGTTACCCAATTACATGCATTCCATTACCCACCAGAGTGACATCATCACACATCAAGTAGCCTCTGAAAAAGGCCACTGTCCACTCGTGAGAGTGTGAGTAATAAAGGCAAATAACATCTTACTATTTTTGTGAACATAGTTTTGACTTCCCAGACCTCCTATAAGTGTCTCAGAAACCCCCCGAGGTCCATGGGTCACACTTAGACAATCGCTGGCCTATCAAATGACTATTACCGTGTCTGATACCAGATTTACTCATCTATTCGTTTGTTTACTTGGTCTCCTCCACCTGCATGTCAGCTCCATGAAAGCAACCACTTAGTCTTCTTCACCCCTGTAACCACAGTTTCTGGAACAATGTCTGGGATATAATGTGTGCACAATAAATTTTTGTTAAAACGATGACTAAATGAGGTAATGCTGCGAGATAGAGCCTCCCAAGACGAGTGCTAGGAATGCTAAGCTAATCCAGGAAAGCAGGTTGCACAGCACCTGGAACATGGTCTGCACTCCGTTCTCTTACTCTCCCTCATGGCTGAGAGGGTGGCAGGCTGAACCCTCCAGGATCCCGACAGCCTTCGTGGGCCAGGTTATGATCAAGGACCTGAGGTTGCTCAGGTCCCACAGCCCTCCCTCAAGGCAAGATCCTGGCAAAATCCTGGCTATTCCTCAGGCACAGATAATAACCCCTAAACAAGAGCGTGGTAGAACTGCCTCCTTCCTGCAGCGGTTCTCACTGACTGAATGCAAGCCCTTCAGTGCTGACCAGAGTCAACCACTAGCAAATCTCCACTCCACTGTGACACTGCAAAGAGGATTACCACAGCCAGATGAAGTCACTGAGCTCTGATCTTAAACACATTTTTCTAAATGTCCATTTTATGAGATATTTCCTGGTGGGCAGGCATATCCTCCCCACCCCATAACATTCTTCCCTCCAGGATGTCCCTCTGCATTGCCTAGGTCTACATACAGGCAGGTCACTCTGCCTCTGGTCAATCAACATGATACAATGTCTAAAAAAATTTTTTTTTAATACAGAAAGGATGTATACTCTTACCACAGTGCTCCATTACTCAGATGTGAGTTCTACTCTGTAAATTCAGGACGTAAGAAATGCCACACTGATTTTTCTAGCCACTCTCCCTTCAGACTGGAGGGATATTTGGCGCCAGGTGTTATAGCCACTCCCGCCCCCAAGGCAAGCCCAACAGGGGTCATCACTGAGAAGAGCTGTCTCCAGGGTCATGGGGGCTTTGGGAAGCAGGGGATGGAGCGTGGTGGGGGAGATGGAGCGTGGTGGGGAGAGGGTTCATCTTAGATGGGATGTCCAGAGAAGGCCAGTGTGGCCAGAGCAGAGTGAGTGCAGGTCAAGAAGCAGGGGGGCCAGTTCATGTTAGCCTCATAGGCTTTGTGAAGGAGGGGACTTCATTCAAAGTGTGATAAACACCACTGGATGGTTGTGAGTAGAGGGTTTCATCACTGACTTGCTCTTTACACAGAGCACTCGCTGCTGTGTGGAAAATAGACTGTAGGTGTCGGAGCAAAGCAAGAATTATGGCAGAAAGGCCAGAAGATAGGAGGATATTACAGAGGTCCAATGAGAGGTTGGGGTGGCTTAGATCAGCAGGTGGAAGTGATGAGGGGTTGTTCAACTGAGATCTATTTTGAAGATGGAATTGCTATAACTTGTGGTTAGATTGATTCTATGATTCAATGATGATTTCTGGGTATTCAACCTGAGCAAAATCTAGGCTAATAAACTGAGATGGAAAAGATGGTGGTAGGAGGAGATTTGAGAGATAAAATGAAGTCCTATATTGAAAAGGTCCAATAGAAGGTGCCTATTGGACTTCCAATTGGAAATGTCAGGTAGACAAATGGACTTATGCAGCTATAGAGCTCCAAGGTGTGGCAGAGATTGGAGCTGAAGATACATGTTTGGAAGATAATGGTGGGTAGATCTCCTTGCTAGGAGGTCACACTCAACCTGTGTGATCCTGTCTCCCTTTTTTTTTTTTTTTTTTTTTTTTTTTTTTTAAATAGGCTAAGAATTTCTAGGAAAAGGGAAATGATCATTGGGACAACAGAGGCAGTTAAATCATCTCTTAATACGTTCTCCTTTGTCCCCATCTTTGGCCCTAATCATCAGTGCCAGGAGCATAGGAGCTCTGATCTTAAACAGTCAATATGGTATTTCAAAGATATACCTTTCAGGAGAGAAGAGAAATGGAGCCATCGCTGGAGGAGAATGTGGGCTCAAGGAGGAATTTTCTTAACTGGGAAATGTTACCAGAGAAAAAGACTCACTGCAGGAGCAAGACCTTTAGGAGGCAAGAGATGAGGGACCAGTGTATAAGTGGTGCCTGTGGCGGAGTGGGGCATTCATCACAACTACAGGAAGCAGCACCTGCACAGCCTCCCAAGGCAGATATGTTTGAAGATTTTGAGAGCATTCTCTGCTGATTGTTTTTACTTATTCGGTGAAAAAAGGAGCCAGGCCAACAGCTAAGGGTGAATAGAAGAGAACTGATATTGACAGTGGGATGGCAGAGGAAAAGGTAGAAAATAGTCATTTCAGAAGAAGAGACTGACTTGACTATGGCAATGTGCAGGGCAGCTGGACAAGGCTGCGGGCTCCCGAGATTCAGCTGCGTTGGCTCAATTATGGGCAGCAGGGAGTGGGGGGAGTGATGGGTTGAATCAGAGCTGAGGTTTTGCAAGGGAAATATGGAGGGAGAGTGAATATTATGCAAGTGTCATTTTAGTGATGAACCACGGGATCCAAGCTGAGTAAGGTGGGAACTACGGACACAGGAGGGCTGCAGGGAAGGAAAGTCAGGTGAGGCTGGGGGAGCAGAAGTCCCAGTGAGATGAAGGCTGCTGGGCCTCCTAAAGACAGAATGTGGGGGGCTTTCCCTAGAGTCCCTCCACACTGCGGTACAATCCCAACAGTCCCTCCCGCTGTTCCTGCTGGGATTCCGTAGCATTGCTGCACTTCCTGTTAGGTCCAACTGCAGTTAGATAAGTGGGCTCTGCCACCTCAGAGGGTTGCCACCTCAATCCCTCTGAGGGCGAGATTCCTAAGTTCCCGCCCCTGCCTCACTTTCACTGGGGGGAGAAAAACTATTTCCTTTCACTCGTCATTTTTCTTCCCTGCTCTTGGTTACCTTCCTCCCTTACATCCACCTCTCTCTCCGTGGGCCACCTGAGGCCCAGTAGAAACTTTTTCTCTCCAAACAACCCCCTGACTCCTTCCCCAATGGCGCTTCCTGCACCACAGTTGTGTCCTAGTTTTCCTGTTGACTACTTTTCTGTGCATCAAATTAGAATAATGAGTAGGTACAGACAAAGTCTACAGGGCAAGGGCTGCCATCCTCTTCACAGGAAGTAACTGGCAATAGTATGGAAGGCATTCAGTCTGCAACAGCACAAGCAGCTGGAGAGAGAGCCTCGTGCTGTGTGCATCTCTTACGATAGCATCGTTATTTGGGAGCTTGTCTTGCTCAGGATGATGGCTAATGCAGGGCAATAGCTGGCTCTGGCCATGTAATGAAAAGCCCCAAATTCATAAGGAAGAATGGATTACTAATCTGTCAAAAGAATGGAAGGGATTTGTTTCTGCACAAATTCAAGATCTCCTCTGGCTCCAAATGTTTTCAATTTTCTTTAAAGTAATTATTATATCTTCTATAATAGCAACACTTTCATTTGAGCGAAGACCATTCATTGTATCTCAAAGTCCATTCTCTTCTTTTTAAACAATAGTACCTCTAATTTTTTTAATAAATTTCTTTTTTTCAAATATCTTTTTATTGATTTCAGAAAGAGGAAGGGAGAGGGAGAGAGAGAAACTTCAATGATGAGAATCACTGACTGCCTCATGCATGCCTCCTACTGGAGATCGAGCCCACAACCGGCATGTGCCCTGACCTGGAATCGAACCGTGACTTCCTGGTTCATGTAGTACTCCTAATTTTTAGCTGGACACATGGCCATCAGAATAAAAACTGTATTTCCCAAAACTCCCTTGTAGTGATGTGTGGCCATATGTCTAAATTCTGAGCACAATGGGAAGTGACTTCTGGTCACACTGTTAAAGGTAAGGGATGTGCCATTGTGTCACCCTTCCCACTGCTTCCATCTTACGGCTTGGAATGGCAAAGCAACAGGCAGAGGAGCCAAGGTGCCTAGGTGGTCCTACGGAGAGAGCCACTATGCCTGCCCTGGACCCCCTTCACAAGGGAGAAATAAACTTCTCTCTTGTTCAACCCACTGTTATTTGGGGGCTCTGTTACATGCCTCAGAAATTATATCCTAACAGCCTCATCCTTCTCTTTCTTTAGCCATGTATGCGTCAAACACGTACAAAATGCCCAATTCATGCTTTGACCTTCCCATCCTTCACTCCATTCTTGAATCCATCATTGATAAAATTGTCAGTTTGGTGATTTTCTCCTCAATATTGGAAAATTTTAAATTATATCTAAGATAGGGATGAGTCTTCTTTCTGAATGTCTTGTGTCTACAAATGCAATGGCGAGATCCTATTCCCAAACTTCTGGGGGTAAATGAAAGTGTTTAGGTAAGTCAAATAGCAAATATTGGAGTAATGAACAATAATCTTTGAATAGTAATCTTTCAACAGTTGTGTTTAAAGAGCACAGCTGAGCATTCTAATAGAAATGACTTCCTTTTCAAGATGCTATCTTGCCCCTTCCCCATTTGTATTGTTATTGCTAAACCTCCCAGTTTTAATTATCACTTAATTATCTTTATCTACAGTTGAGTGCCCCCCCTTCTGTTGGAAAGCCTATTATATATAAACCAAACCATGGGTAATTACCTATCAAAAGCAGATTTATCTAAATTCCCACTGAAACTTAGGTGAGACAGTTCCTTTAAGTCATAAAATCACTGAAAATTAGATCCAGGAAAAAAGGACAGCATTGAATTTGAATTTATAGAACCAACAACATTATAGTTACCCTAGGGAATCAATTCTTATCCACATTGACTGCTGTGGGAGTATGGAATCTCAATTCTAGATTCATCATCTAGGTTGTATATTGTGGCAGATACTATGGGTGGATTCACTCACCCCTTTTCTTGCCTTTCTCTACTACAGAAGCTGGGGGCCGGGGAGGGGGGAATAAAACGTCGTGTTCTCAGCTCCTTCTCATCCCCTCACAGTAAGGAGACACCATCAGTTTTGGCAAAGAGACATATGTAGAAATCTCCTATTTAAAAACATAAATTACCAGTATTTCCACTCTTAGGTACTGTATATACAAAAGAAAATTGAAAACAGGGACTCAGATACTTGTACTAGTATACTCACATTCATAGCAGCATTATTCACAATGGCCAAGGGGTGGAAACAATACAAGTATCCATCAACAAATGAGTACATCAACAAAACGTGATGTATACACACAATGAAATATTAGTCAGCCATAAAAGGAATGAACTCTGATGCATGCTACAATAGGGATGAACCTTGGAAATGTTCTGCTAAGTGAAATAAGCCAGACACAAAGGACGGTATTGTATGAGGCACCTAGAATGGGCAAATGCATCGAGACAGAAATTACCAGGGGCTGGGGGCAAGAGGGAATGAGGACCTGTTGCCTAATGGGTACAGAATTTATATTGGGGATTAATAAAATAGTTCTGGAAACGGATAGAGGTGGTGGTTGCACAACACTGTGTACTTAATGCCACTGAATTGTACATTTAAAATGGTTAAAGTGTTAAATTTTATGTTTTGTATAATATATATAAAATTTTACCACAATAAAAATATGAATGAAAAAATGTATGCCTAATTTTTACTTAACAAATTACAAGTCTAGCTCTCTCGATTCTGCATTTTGCTTAAAGATTCAATATGCTACTGATTTTAAATAGAATTCTAATTCCATTCTGAATTGTTATTGCTAAACCTCCCAATTTCAATCATCATTTAATTATCTTTGCCTACAGTGGAGTGCCACCCCCTTCTGTTAGAAAGCCACTCGAGGTGACTTTAAGACAGCTCATCTTTACCCTGAGGCTACCTAAAGATAGAACCAATCATAAACAAAGACAGAGGGTGTGGCTCCCTAAATTCTGTTTTGTTTCTCCACCTTGAAGACTCGGAGGACAGATGGAATACAGAAAGGAGGAAAGATGTACAACTTGCCACTTGGTGATGATGAAGAAAGGAGTCCCTCCTGGAGGAAGAACATACCCAGGGCAGATGGCCAAGAAGGGGAGATAGTCTTTTTTTGTTTTAATCCTCACCCAAGGATATGTTCTTATGGTTTTAGAGAGAGGAAGGGGAAGGGGGAGAGAGCGCAAAACGTCGATGTGAGAGAGAAACATCGATTGGTTGCCTCCCTTACATGCCCCACCAGGGGATTGAACCTGCAACCCAGGTACGTGCCCTGACCTGGAATCAAACCCACAGCCCCTTGGTGTACAGGACGATGCTTCAACTAACTGAGCCACCTGGCCAGGGCAGAAGAGATATTCTCTACAGAAGTTTGAGATGCTCCTCCATTTGAGGGTGTCTTACCACAAGATTTTATCTGCCCACTTATAAAGCGCATCGGTGAGGGGAAGGTGAGCCAGAAGATGGAGCGGCCATCATGGCCTGAACCTCTATACTCAGAGGCTCTCTCCTCATTTTCTCTGGATTCCGGGTCCCTGCTTGACACATGGTTCTTACTTTGCTAATAATAATAAGCTAATAGCCCTAGCTGGTTTGGCTCAGTGAATAGAGCGTCAGCCTGCGGACTGAAGGGTCCAGGGTTCGATTCTGGTCAAGGGCACATGCCTGGGTAGTGCGCTTGATCTCCAGTAGGGGGCGTGCAGGAGGCAGCCGATCAATGATTCTCATCATTGATGTTTCTATCTCTCTCCCCAACTCCCTTCTTCTCTGAAATCAATAAAAATATATTTTTTAAAAATAAGCTAACAGTTGTTAAGTGCTTGCTTTGCCAGGCACTGCTAGAAGCATTTTACACATATTACCTCATTTAAATCTTACAAGATCCCTGTCAGGTACATCCATATTATTATTTCCACTTCACAGATGAGAAAATTAGGGCAAAGAAAAGTTTGAATAACCTGTCCAAGGTCATACAGATAACAAGTGGCAAAGTCAACATTGGAAGCCAGACCCTCTGGCCCCAGATTCCTTGTACTTAACTACAACTTTATGCTGCTTCTTAGATCCCACAGATAATTGTTCCCCTGGGTAGTATCTTAGTCCCTATCTGTGCTTTAACTTCAAAATATTTCTAACTAGCACCATCTCTGCCATCATTATGGGTTATTTACAAAGGAACAAAACTAATGTATGCCTCTGTGTGTGATTATACAAGTCAAATAACTTTCTATTTCATCCTTTTTTTTTTCAGTCCTCACCCTGAGGATATTTTTCCATTTTGGAGAGAGTGGAAGAGAGAGAGAAGGACAGAGAGAAATATCGATGTGAGAGAAACACAACAAATAGTTGCCTCCTGCTCGGAACCTCCTGCTCAGGCCAGGGAGAAGCCTGCAACTGAGGCACCTGCCCTTGACCGGAATTGAACCCAGGACCCTTTGGTTCACAGGCCAATGCTCTATCCACTAAGCCAAACCGGACAGGGCTCTATTTCATAATTATATTAATTAGGGTAATATCAGCAACTATTATGGTCCAACTCCAAAGTCTTATTTGCCTAACACAATGGAAATCTAATTCTTGCCAAAGTAAAGTGCAAAATAGGTGTTCCCAGTCAGACGGTGATTCTTGCAAACATCTTACGGCTCCACCATCTCAGGAACTCATGGCCTCTGAGGTCACCATGCTCTTCTGGGTCAAGCGGGAAAAGAGAAAGAGCAGGGAAGCTCATCTGTTAGAGGTTATTATGGGCCAGGCCTGGGAGTGGCACACATTCCCTGGGCCAATGGCTACAACTCAGTCTCCCGACCACACCTAACCTCAAAGGAGGCTGGGAAATGTCAACCAGCTGTGAGCCCCAGGAAAGAAGGAAACGAGTTTTGAGTGAACACTTGGCAGTCTCTGCCCTAATAGTCTTCCCACCCAATAAGACATCTCCAAGGGAAAGTTTTCCCCAGTCCTCTGCTAGGCTACATCGATTCTTACCTACCCGTACGCCTTTTTCAACCGCATAGATGTAAAAGCCACAAGTAATCCAGGGCAGTTTGAAGCTTTCCCTGATTGCTCCCATAGAGAGGTATCAATCAGCTCAGGTCTGATAATGTAATCAAACACGTATCTATTCCCCAGTTGTCAACACTTTTGTGAAGCTTGTATTTTAACACTGTTGTGGGCAAACATTATCTTCCAACAAATAAGATCACGATCTAAACCAGCAGGAAATGGAGTTATGATTTTAGCCCCTTCTCCGTTTAATTTATACTTTAACTAGTGGCCCAGTGCACAGATTCACACACATTGAAAGGAAAATAATTAGAAGAAATATTTTAATATTGCTATTGCCCTTTCTCTGTAATGGAAGTGTCAGAGCCGCCACTGGTCACCATCTGCGGGGCAATTGGCGGGGCGATCAGGCCCCCCTTTCACCCACCTTAACCTGGCGCCACCCGCTCACCTGCTCCACCATCCCACCATGGTCCCAGGGCCCACCGGGGCCGGCAGTGCCTCCACTGCCGCCTGCTGCCAGCACTGCGTTGCTGATGCCCACCATGTTCCACACCACCCCCTGGTGGTCAGTGCATGTCATAGCAAGCGGTCGAACTCCCGGTCAACCTCCCACCCAAGGGGACAATTTGCACATTAGGCTTTTATTATATAGGATAGTCTGACTTTTAGGTTAACCAAATGCATGTTTACATGTCATACCAGATAAAAAGAGGATGGTAGTGGGTCTCTCTATCAAAATGAGGAATGACCCCAAAAAGCAATTAGTCTGCATGTCTACTGTCAGACAAAAAATATATTTATTCCCTGCACATTAGCAGTATATGATGACTTTTAAAGAAAAACCCCATTCCTTAAAAATCTAGCTTGACATATCCATAAATTTAGTTGGTACTTGCTATAAATACACCTCTTGCAACTATGCCAAAAATCTATATTTAAATAAGAACCAACAGGCAGTTGGTCAGAATTGAAGAGAGTAATAGCCATGTTCAGACAACATGATTATGGGTGACTTTTTTTTTCAAAAGTTTTCTCTGATGTTTTTATGTTATATTATCAATTATTTTAAAAAATTTATTGCTACCCGCCCCCCCCCCCCCCAAAAGAAAGGAAAACAAAGGAAAGGAAGAATCCTTCCCTGTCCTTAATACAACAGTAACAAGTCTTCATTCTCCAAAGAGAAACAGTTACCATTTCTATCTAGTTTGGCAGAGAGTGAGTAGTTCTAACGTAAAGTGAAGGACTTTAAAAAATTATAGTTCCCTGATAAGGACGGAGGGAAATTAATTTTTTAGAGATGGACAAAAGCACACTTTGCTAGAGGAAACACACACACTGGTCAGTCTTTTCCCAACACTGAGGATGCCCGAAGCCTGCTACCCTGACCAGCACTTTCATTATTAAGAAGCTGAGAGGTGAAGGTACTCTTTGACTTAGAGAATATTTTATTGGTAGAAGCTCCAAAGAGATCCTTTCTTTAAATATTCACTGTGTTCAGCATTCTCTATCACCTCAGGGAATTACTGAGAACTCCAGGAAAGTCTGCTTTGCATCCTTAGGCAAAGGTTAGCCGTTTCAGGGGGTTGGTGGATGTGATGTGTTTTCTTATGGGCAACAGAATTCTGTCCCTGAAAATCGCTTTTTTTCTGCAAGGTCTTTCAAACTGCCTGAACATCCTTGAGAATCTTAAGCTCATCAGTGAGTATCAAAAAAAAGTGTCACTTGAATCCAAGCCCATGCTTTCCTACGATTATTAAAAACATTTGTTTTTAGGACCATATTAGGTGCTGGAGAGTGAGTCCTCACCTCACCTACTTAGATGTAACTTCACATCCAAGAAGACTGAGGGGCACTTGAAGCTTCCCCAAGAGGCCGAGTCAGGCACTCGGGGCTCTGTCCCTCATTTATTCTGATATTTCGAGCTGAGACAGATGCAGAGAATTAGTCTAGCTCTCCATATCCTGTGTTCATAATCCAGTATTTATTTCCAACAAATCCTTTACATATATGGAAGTTACCCACTAGCAGAAGATGATACTTAGGATGAATAACTAGGTTTTGGCTATCAAAAACATTACGCAGAAGAAAAAATAGGAATTCACACATGCTGATGGGTCAGGAAAATGTCCCTACTTCTTGTTGGCAGACAATTCTCCATGAGTCCCCTGTGTTTCTGCTCAACTGGTGTCGGCTTTTATTCCAGATTATCTGTTCCAGTGCACAGTCTTAGAAGATAGGGAGCCGAAACCGGTTTGGCTCAGTGGATAGAGCGTCGGTCTGCGGACTGAAGGGTCCCAGGTTCGATTCCGGTCAAGGGCATGTACCTTGGTTGCGGGCACATCCCCAGTGGGGGGTGTGCAGGAGGCAGCTGATCGATGTTTCTCTCTCATCGATGTTTCTAGCTCTCTATCCCTCTTCCTTCCTCTCTGTAAAATATCAATAAAATATATTTAAAAAAAAAAATAAAGAAGATAGGGATAGTGTCTCCCTCAAGGACAGAGTGAAGATTTGGTTGCCGTCCTCCAGGATAATAAAAATAATGTTTCTCTCCAGGGCAACGTTTGAACAGGTTTGCAAGCAACCCCCTTGTAAGACGGGTGGTTTCCCAAGCTCATGGTCCCTCCCCTGCGATGCAAAGCCCCTGTATGTTCGGCATCCCCTGTGGGACTTGGGCAGCAAGGCGAATGGTGAAAACATGGAGATCATGCTGCCTACTATGCCATAGGTCATGAAGTCCTGTGTTTCTGACCCAGGAGCCTCATGTCTTCTTCCAACAGCCAGGAAACTGGCAGGCTATCTTGTTAATTTGAAAGTAGGGTAAAACATGAAAGCCTTCACCATTCTTGACTCTTCTTTTAAAATATATGTGTGTGTGTGTGTGTGTGTGTGTGTGTTTTATTGATTTTAGAGAGAGAGGAAGGGAGGGAGATAGAGAGAGGGAGGGAGAGAGAGAAACATTGATCGTTGCCTCCTGCATGACCCCTACTGGGGATTGAGCACACAACCCAGGCAAGTGCCCTGACGGGGAATTGAACCAGCAACCTCTTGGTGCCTGGGATGACTCTCAACCAACTGAGCCACACCAGTCGGGACATTCTTGACTCTTGTAACAAAAGATAGCCCACTGTCAGGATGAGGACTCTCCTTAACCAAAGTAGAAGGACACTTTAATTTACAAGCAAAACAAAGAGGTATGTATGATGGCTAAGTATTAATGTGTGCCTTCCACTCATATGTACTTATCTCTGATGACTTGCTATAATAAAACATTCCCTACACTTACCAAATTAACATCAACTCCACACAGACATATGAATAGTGTTCCCTGGATGTCTTTAACAAATGTAATGCCACTATAAATACCAGCAATGTGGACTGGCTACACACTTACTTTTGAAAGGAGATTTTTCCCTAAGGGAGCTGGTCTTATTCTCATCAAATAGATCAGAGTTTCTCCAGGAAAAGATGGTACTTCAAGGAATGAACCCATAATTCCAGAGATGCAAGAATGGTTCAACATCTGCAATTGATCGGTGTGATCTACCATAGTAACAAAATGAAGGATAAAAATCATATGATCATCTCAATAGATGCAGAAATAGCATTTGACAAAATTCAACATCCATTTATGATTTTTTTTTAAACTCCACAAAGCACAAAGTGGGTACAGAGGGAGTGCGTCTCAACATAATAAAGGCCACATACAACAAGTCCACAGCTAACATCATACTCAAAGCTGAAAGCCTTTCCTCTAAGATCAGGACTAAGACACGGGTGCTCATTCTTGCCACTTATTCAACATCCTGTTGGAAGACTAGTCAAGGCAATTAGGCAAGAAAAAGACATAAAAGGCATCCAAATTGGAAAGAAAGATGTAAAAATGTTACTAATTGCAGATGGCATGATACTATACAGGGGTGGGCAAAAGTGGGTTTATAGTTGTGAGTATATAAAACACAGTTTAAGGAAGTATAATTACACAGGGGTCGCCACCCAGCTTCCCTTTTGTATGACACAAAATCAAACCACTGCTCCTTTGTGTGTAAAATTAAAGAGAGGTTTCTGGCTTGCATGGACACCAAAGGAAGGGACTATCACTACTTGCTCCTGGGAGAGGTGCAGAAAATGTAACTAAGACCTTGTCTATACAAAAAGAAATTGACAGCCAGTTTGAAATGGAATTGCCATGGCCTAGAGCAAAGAATATCCTTACATGATATTATTCTACAATGTCATTATAATTTTTCTCAGATTTGTATTACCCCCATTACCTAGAATAGTACCTCGCACCCTTGGGAATCAATAAAAAATCATCTTTTTGGTGTTTGGAGACAAAGGTAACACATCTCTTGATATTTTGGAATCACAACAGCATAATGTACAATTATCCCAAACAAACTTACAAACTAATTCTTTGAATGTCTGGCAGCAATTTAAAAAGGACATGAAAGGATTTAATCCCTTCCACTGTGTAGAGGGCCCCCTGGGAATGCACCTGAGCATTCTATATTGGCCCCTCTTGCCCTTTTGGCCAAGAGGGACCCTCTTCTCACAATCCAATTGCCCACAGCTGTTGCCTGTGCTTTCTGTTCATGCTGAGGTTGAAGCCTCGTGGTGGCTGGTACCATGGATCTGTCTCTCCCCCAATGGGGTGAGCTGGGCCCCCCCTGGAGAAGAAACCTGGGTTCCCCGAGATATGTGATCAGTGCCGGGACCCCGCCAGCAGGCGAGGGGATCCCAAGGCAGGTGCTGGGTGTGGAGGCGATGGGGGCATAGGCTACCAAGGAGACAAAACTGAACCTCACATCACCCTGCTTGGCCCCGGAGGAAGGCTGGTTAGCCAGAGACGGGTAAGTTTCCTCAGGGAAGGAACAACCTAAGACAGACACAGTAGCAGAGGGGCCATCAGGAGAGAACTTGGGGGTCAACAGAGGTGGGGCACAGACCCTCACCCCCCCCCAACTTTGCAGGGGCCTGAACCCTCACCCCTTCTGAGGGAGGTCTCCTGCCCCATGGCTGCTTTGCTTCCCATGCCCAGCTCAAATCGGGACCCAGGTAACAGACAGAGACTTGGCTGACAGCAGCTGCCCTCTCACTGCAACAAGACTTGTTTGAGTTGTCTTGTACCCATGGTGTAGGGAAGTGGGTTTTTGATATCTAAATCCAACCTAGCACCAGGAATGCTCAGGGCCTACTCAAGAAGGCAAATAATCCTTTCCATTAATATTTACAGGGTAAAATAAGATTGTTGTTAGAGTATTAAATTTGACAGTAAAATAGTAGTCAAGTTCTCAGACTAATTTAAATTGGATAAGTGAAATAAGCGAATATTCTAGAAAAAATAATGGTACTGGACAAAAAGCTGTTCCTAAAGTGTTAACTAAAATTTTTATTGGTAGTTCATCTCATGGTAAAATTGCGTAACATGTAATGAACCTAAAGCAGTCATATTTTAGTGCAAAAAATTAAAATTTAAAAGCTATCAAGTCTACATTATAAAATTTCCAAAAGCATCCTAATATTTAAATCAAAAAAGGGGGGATAGTAGAAGAATATCGTGTAAGGAAAAATATCCTGTAAGTAAATTACATCTAGAAAATTTTTACTTTAGAAAATTAACTTTCATTTGTAATGCTAACAGCAAGACACCCATGAAAAACACACATGGTGTCAAAACAAGCCAAAGGAAAATCATTTGGGCAAAAAATGAAAAAGGATCCCAAGTCAAATTTATAGAAAAGATTCCTTTATTAACTTTTGGTCGAGAATATGTTTGTATATTTTCAGAAAACACCTCCAAGACCATGTGGATTCCTGCAACAGAGAGGAATTGACAGGACTGCTCCAGCCATGAAGACAGAAGAGAAACAGTCCAGAGATGGAAGATGCTGATGACGCCTTGCCATACTAGCAGTCAGCAGCTGTGCGTTGCTGCAGGTTGCCCAGGACCAAACCAGAGAGGGTCGGACCTGCATTACCACCATCCAGAACTGAAATATCATTGCTGACATGTACACATAAGGATCTGTTTGACATTGAAATTGGGACTCAAAAGAACTGTTGGCCCAGAAAGAAACTCACTACAGACTGACTCATTTGCCTCTCAGTATAACCATTATTGCTTGTCTCATTTTTGGTTCTTATAAGTGTATTTCTAGTATCACATGACCTCACTCATCTAGGGGAAATAATGAACAACATAAACTGATGAACAAAAACAGACCCGGAGACAGGGAAGCATCGATCAGAATGTCAAACCTCAGAGGGAAGGTAGAGGAGGAGGGTAAGGGGGAGAGATCAACCAAAGGACTTGTATGCATGCATATAAGCCTAACCAGTGGTCACAGACAACAGAGGGGTGGGGGCATGGGTGGGGAGGGGTTTGGGATGGAAATGGGGGGATGAGGACAAATATGTGATACCTTAATCAATAAAGAAATTAATTTTAAAAAATAATAAATAAAACACAGTTTATTCTTTTATTATTATTTATAAATCATTGTATTATTTTCCAAATGAACAATTGTAAACCTAGTTTTACCCACCCCTGTATATAGAAAACCCTAAAGAATCCATCAAAAATTTTAGAACTAATAAACAAATTCAATAAATTTGCAGGATACAAAAGCAATACACAAAAATCTGTTGTGTTTCTATACACTAATAATGAGAAATAAAAAAATCCATTTACAATTTCATTAAAAATAATAAAATACTTGGGAATAAATTTAATTAAGGAGGTGAAACACCTGTATATTGAAAACTAGAAGACATTAATGAAATAAATTAAAGGATACACAAATAAAAGGAAAGATATTTTATGCTCATGGATTGAAATAATCAGTATTGTTAAAATATACATACTCCCCAAAGCAATCTACACATTCAATGTAATCTCCATCAAAATTCCAATGACACTGTTCAAAGAAATAGAACAAATGATCCTAAAATTTATATTAGACCACACATACCCCTTGAACAACCAAAGCAATCTTGAGAAAGAAGAACAAAGCTAGAAGCATCATGCTCCTTGATTTCAAACTATATTACAAAGCTTAATGATAATCAAAACAGTATGGTATCGGCATTAAAACAGACACAGTGACAATGGAACAGAATAGAAAGTCCAGCAATAAACCTGTATATGGTCAATTAATTTACAACGAAGGAGCCAAGAATATACAATGGGAAAAGGACAGTCTATTTCATCAGTGGTACTGGGAAAACTGGACAGCCACATGCAAATGAGTGAAACTCAACCACTGTCTCACACCATGCACAAAAAAATAAGTCAAAAAGGATTAAGACTTGAACATGGGACATGAAGCCATAAAACTCCTAGAAAAAAAAACATGGGCAGGAAGCTCCTTGTTATAGGTCTTAGTGATTTTTTTTTAATCACCAAAAGCACAAGCAACAAAAGAAAATATAAATAAGTAGGACTACCTCAAACTAAAAACCGTCTACACAGCAAAGGAAACCATCAACAAAATGAAAAGGCAACTTACTGAATCAGAAAATATTTGCAAATCATGTATCTGATAAGGGGCTAATATTTAAATATATAAAGAACTCATACAACTTAATAACAAACAATCCAATTTAAAAATGGGAAGATCTGAATAGACATTTTCCTAAGAAGATGTACACGTGGCCAACAGGCACATGAAAAATGCTTAACATCATTAATCACCAGAGAAATGCAAATCAAAACGACAATGAAATATCACCTCATACCTGTTAAAATGGCTATTTATTTAAATAATAATAATAATAGTAATAAGTGTTGGTGAAAGTGTGAAGGAAAGGGAACCTTTTATGCACTGTTGGTGGAAATATAAATTGGAGCAGCCACTATGGAAAACAGTATGATGGTTTCTCAAAAAATTAAAAATAGCCCAGCTGATGTAGCTCAGTGGTTGAGCACCAACAAGTGAACCAGTCAGGGCGTATGCCCAGGTGGCAGGCTCCAACCCCAGTAAGTGGCGTACAGGAGGCAGCCGATCAATGATTCCCTCTCTCATTGATGTTTCTCTCTCTCTCTCCCTCTCCCTTCCTCTCACTCTAAAAACAATAAAAACATATTCTTAAAAAATTAAAAATGGAACTACAGTATGAACCAGCAATTCCACTTCTGGGTATGTATCCAAAGAAAATGAAAAGGTATATGCACCCCCATGTTTATTGCAGCATTATTTACAATAGCCAAGATATGGAAACAACCTAAGTGACCATTGATGGATTAACAGATAAAGAAATTTTAGACACAATAAAATATTATTCAGCCATGAAAAAATAATGAAATCTTGCCATTTACAACAACATAGATAGACTTCGAGGGCATTATGCTAAGTGAAATAAGTCAGACAGAAGACAAATAACGTATGATCTCTCTTATATGTAGAATCTAAAAACAAACAAACAAACAAAAAAACAACAAAAAGAAAACAACCAACCCCACAGATACAGAGAACAGATTGCTGTTTGCCAGACTGGTGTGTGGGAGGAATGGTCAAGGGGGTAAAAAGGTAAAAAGGAAAAATAAAATTAAAAAACAACAAAAAATTCTTAAACAGTGAGCAATCAAAACAGATGTCACCAAATCTATCCATAAAACGTTTTAATACGATTTTTTAAAAGAGAGAATGAAAGCTGAGATGTTGGAAAACTCCTACTAAATCAAATAACACTCAACTAAGAAAAAATGAAGTACCTAAAAGCCATATGCAAATATCTGAGTTATAAAATAGACCATTAATACTATGCCAGCCATATCGAAGGACACCCTGTAATTATTTTAAAGATCAATTACTGTCCATGTAAAGTGTTAATGTTTTCCTAAGAATGAAAGAATTAAGAAAACAAAACATGGTAGAGTCCAGCCATCTCCAAAAGCAACTGAATTTTTATACTGACTCATAAATTTGTTAGATAACTTTGACCTACACAGAATACTATAGAATGTAGATATATTTAATCTTTTACTTTAATAACAATCCAGGAAGAGTTTAGGAGAGAATTTTTTTCCCAGTATCTATGCCTTGATTTTTAGGCTAATACAACCCAAGATTACGCTAAAAGACGTATGATTACATTAAATCAGATATTTGTAAGACATTGTTCTCACTTAATCCTAAGTATATTATGTATCTGCTGTAAACTAGGACAAAAAGCAAGTTTAGCAACTTCTAGTTTGTTCTTTTACTCTCTTGCTTTTTGCTACCATGAGGTAGCCTTATAGTACAGCTGTACACTATTTCTCATCAGTATTATCATTTGTTACCAGTGAGAGGTTCTTTAATGTCCAATGAGTTTTGGAAGAGGAGAGGCCAGTATATTTTAAAGATAACTTTTTAAATGGACATTGAATTCAATCCAAATTGAAATTTCTTAAGTTTTTCTTTTCCTTCCTTTTTCAGAAACATCCCCTAAGCCTGCAGTGGTTCTCAACCTTTCTAATGCCGTGACCCTTTAATACAGTTCCTCATGTTGTGGTGACCCCCAACCATAAAATTATTTTCGTTGCTACTTCATAACTGTAATTTTGCTACTGTTATGAATCGTAATGTAAATATCTGTGTTTTCCGATGGTCTTAGGCGACCCTGCTAGCAGTTCTCAATGTGTGGGTCGCGACCCACAGGTTGAGAACCGCTGCTGTAGAGCCTAAGACCATCGGAAAACACAGATATTTACATTACGACTCATTAACAGTAGCAAAATTACAGTTATGAAGTAGCAACGAAAATAATTTTATGGTTGGGGGTCACCACAACATGAGGAACTGTATTAAAGGGTCGCGGCATTAGAAAGGTTGAGAACCACTGCTAAGGGATCAAACCCATTCATATAAAAGTTCAAATTACAATCACACTGCCAAGCTGAAATACATTTTTAACCTATAACATTTGCAAAGATAAACAGATTTGAAAAGACACTGTATTACCAGAGTACATTAAAATAGGCACCATATTTTGTTTAATACAAGAGCAATTTGATACAAGTCTACACAGAGCAATTGGGCAATATATCAGAATTTTAAATGCAAAAACCCTTTGGCTTCTAGGAACTTACCATACTTGCACATATGCAACAAAACATGTGCACAAGGTTATTCATTGAAGCATCATTTGAAATAGCAAAGAATTGGAGCAACCCAAAAACAATGCAATATTGTACCACCATTAAAAAGGAATGGCAGGCCCTAACCGTTTTTGGCTCAGTGAATAGAGCGTCGGCCTGCGAACTGAAGGGTCCCAGGTTCGATTCAGGTCAAGGGTATGTACCTTGGTTGCGGGCACATCCCCAGTAGGAGGTGTGCAGGAGGCAGCTGATGGATGTTTCTCATTGATGTTTCTAACTTTCTATCTCTCTCCCTTCCTCTCTGTAAAAAAAATCAATAAAATATATATTTTTTTAAAAAGGAATGGCAGGCCCACCCAGCATTGCTCAGTGGTTGAACGTGGACCAATGAACCAGTAGTTCTATATATGGTTCGATTCCTGGTCAGGCCAGATGCCCGGGTTGTGGCTCCATACCTAGTGTGGGGCGTGCAGGAGGCAGCCAATCAATGATTCTCTCTCTTCATTGATGTTTCTCTCTCTCTTTCCCTCTCCCTTCCTCTTTGAAATCAATAAAAATATATATTTTTAAAGGAATAGCACATATCTATCTATAATAATAAAAGCATAATATGCTAATTAGACCGGACGTCCTTCCGGACGAAGCCGGGGCTGCAAGGGAAGCCCAGGTCCCGGGTACCAGAGGAAAGCCGGTGCCGTCAGCCAGGGGAAGGAAGGCCTACTCTTGCACGAATTTCATGCATGGGGCCTCTAGTATATAATAATATGGTAGGACCTCTAGCAAGGTGCAAAGGAGTATACATAGTATGGTAGCATTTGTGTGAGAATTTTAAAATGGTATCTATGTACAGGAATGGGGAGAAGTAGGTTTATAGTTGTGAGTATGTGAAACACTGAGTTTGTTCTTGTATTATTACTTAGTTATTAATTATTATATTATTTATTATTATTAACCTATTTACCCACCCCTGTATAGTTCCTTTGTACAGTTGTCACCCCTTACCTGTGAGGAATACATTCCAAGACTTCCAGTGGATGACTGAAACCTTACATAGTATCAAACCCTACATATATATATATATGTTTTCTGTATGTATACATTTTTATATATGTTTCCATATCTTCCACCCACAAATGTAATGTCTTTTCCATCTTAACCAAGCACTTATCAGACTCTGTGGCCATAACTTTTGCAATGTGAAGTGCAACAGAAAAACTAGCACAAATTTCTCTTTCCTTCTTCGCAATTTCATAGACACAAGATTCATTCTTACCGTAGATCTTAACCTCGGCGTATGATTTTTTCTCTTTTCTTATCGTCAAGAACTTGCACCTTTTCACTTAAAGGAAGCACTTTATGACTTCTCTTTGGAATATCTGAATTCTAGCATCACTAATCTTGCACTTTGGGGCATTATTAAGTAAAATGAGGGTTACCTGGACACGATGCAGTGGATCTGATAACCCACGCGGCAACTAAGTGACTAGTCAACAGCGTGGAGACAGACTTACGGATGATTCACGTCCAGGGTGAGACTGCGTGAGATTTCATCACGGTACTCAGAATGGCGTGCAATTTAAAACTTATGCATTTTTTTGTTTCAGGAATTTTCCATTTAATATTTTTGGGCCACGTTGACCTCAGGTAACTGAGACCTCAGAAAGGGAAACCATGGATTAGGGAGCCCCACTGCAAGTGCCTTGACTTGACGGGCCTGAACTACATTTCCCAGAATTCCTTTCCCCATACGGCTCCAGTTTGGGTGAGCCTCCAGAGACAATTTTTGCACGTGATTTGGAAGGCAGAAGTCACGCAGCAGCTATTTGCGTTGAATGCTTACAAAGTGGAAACAGGCACACACATTAGTGCACACACATTAGTGCACACACGTTAGTGCACACACGTTAGTGCACACACATTAGTGCTCACCTGTTGCCCAGCCTGTGGCTTAGCGCAGCAGCCGGCCTGCCACTGCTTCACTTTCCCCTGTCTTCCCTGCCGCTTCAACAACTCTGGGCCCAGGTGAGTGTTGATTTAGTTCTGTGAAGGGTACGGTCTTCTGCAGGACACCACACCAACTCAGAGGCAGTGAGAATTGATGGATGTTCCAATTTATTCTGGTAGATTCCAGCTCGTGCTCATGGGTTCCAGCTTGCTCCCTCCTCTTTTATATCCGTCTTCCCTCAGCTATCTGTGCTGCAGATTTTAAGCTCTAGCACCAGACAACAGCCAAACAAGGACTGTTTAGCCATCTTCTGCAATTGTGTAAGATTAAGCCCCTACAACAAATCTGTGCGTGTACACATATATGCACACGGTGTATATATTTACTCACACTCATATGTAATATCTAGGACAAATAAGAAATTGGGCATTCAACTACTGTTGAATCTAGAGAAGAATAGAAGTAGGTTAACTAGGAAAGGGGAAGGAATGTATAACATTTGTGCTTTTAAGTGTTGTACCATGACTCTATTGCCTATTTAAAGAAATAAACATTTGATATGTTGAAAAATTCTTTATATTATCTTCCTTGTATTTGCCTGTAGAGATACAGAAATATTTACCCTTTGTTTCTATTTCTTTAAATAGGGTAAGGTTTGCTTTCTATATTTATAAAGGTTTGCATGTCACAGGATACTTAAAGTTAGAAGGAAAGGGGAACTTGCTAGTATATGGTTTCTCTCTAGCGTCAGCCCTGGGCACAAAGCTAGTAGATTGGTTCTCATGTGCCTTTGTCTCTTGCTATTTCTAACTTCCTCTGTCAAAGGATCCCATTTGTGGGGCCACCTAAGACATATGGTACTTTAACTAAAAGTCCCTTAGAATGCCCTGAGAACCAGTCCGTCTTAAGACCTGTATGTAATCAGCATAGATAATCAGTTATGTGACCAGCATGAAGCACATTCTATCAAAAGAAGCTCATGTCTAAAGGAGACTTATGTATTTTAAACAATGAAGAATTTAAATTAAATAAATAAAAATAAAGTTAAAAAAAAAGAAGAAGCTCATGTCTGAACAGTCTGTTCAGTCCCCCTCTGCTCCACCATCCTGCTGTAGTCAGAGTTCCCAGATGAGTTATTTTACTCAGGATGCTAGAAAGAATAGAGAGAATCAGTTTAAAGAATCAAAGTAAGACTTGCGATAATGATAATTGCTAATAACTATGAAACTCTTTATAATTTTCCATGTGTCTCTATATACATCACTCATTTCTCAGTCATATAATAATAGAACATATTTACTATATATCAAGGATTGTACAAAAATCTTGGCATACTCTGCTGAATCCTAGGGTTATCGTCATTAACTACAGTTTACAAATGAAGACATGAAGGCTTAAAGATATTGAAACTTACCCAGGACACCCAGGTAAGTGTGACAATTGAGATTTAGACCCAGACCCACCTGACTGCAGAGCCCATGCTCTTTGCTGGGTCACAATAGTGTCTCTTGCCATCGCCCTGTGAGGAAGGTAGGCTGAATTCTTATCTCCATTTTACAAAAACTAAGGACCCAGAGGGGATGTGATTTGCCAAGGTCACAGAATGGAAATCAAAATAAGAACGCCTGATTCCATATATCACACTCTGGTTTACTTAACCTCAACTGATTATAATAGATCTATGGAGTGGAGCAAAAGTAGGTTTACAATTGTGCATCTATATATATAAAAGCCCAGCGATCAGGAAGGCAGAACAACCGGAACAACAGGTGGCTATGACGTGCACTGTGGCAGCCAACCAGCCTGATCTGGGCCCCAATTGCACACATCCCCCCCCAGCTGACCCGGCCCCCGATCGGCCCCCAATAACCTGATCAGGGGCAGTGCCGGCCACCAACTGCCCATGGCCCGTCCCCCCCATGGGCCCAGCCAGATGGGCCCCCATCGGGGCGGGCCAACCAGACCCCACCCATGCACAAATTTGTGCACTGGGCCTCTAGTATTAAAATAATAAAGAATAAACTCTGTGTTTCACATACTCACAACTGTAAAACTACTTTTGTCCCACCATGTACAGGAAGGCATTCTTGTTTGACCATGTCTTTCTTACAGATTAGTAAATTCTTCTAACTGTGAATAGCTGTAAATAGCTCTTGTGATCCTGAATAAGTCAATTTTTATTTCTTAGTGCCAGGCATGTGTTGTTTGTTTCTAGGGCATCTCACAGGGCCTTAAGGTTGGCACAGAAGTTCTTGGACTCCTGCAATGTCCTGGAATTTAATTATTGTGACACTTCTGTACTCCTACTGCTTCTATAGACTTTTCTTCCCTTCTCCTTACCTCCAGAACTTATTAGCTCTGCAAAGGCTTGCTTTCTTAAAAAAGGGAAACAATCCCTGAGGGATACACAAAAATGCAGGGTGGAACGAGGTGCACTGGAAAGGGTAAGTATGTGGCTAAATGTATATGAAGATTAGCTGCTTCAAACAATATCTTATGTGGTTTGAAATAGATAGAGGCAATAGCCCATGAGGCAGGAGGGAGAACTAAAAGGAATTTAAGTATTTTAATTAAAATGAATGTGGTCATATGCATTTCAAGGAATATCAGAAAATAAATTATCAGAAATAAATTATTGAACACATCTTTATGATAAATTAATGAAAGTAGTCAAGATCAAAACTATGTAGATCTAATATAATTATTTTTTAATAAATTATTTAAAACGTAAGTAAATCTCTATGCTATTTTTCATTAATTTATAAAAGTGGAATGTAAGATGTAGCTAAAATAACAGCTTTCTAAAGCAAGGAGTGGGATAGTCTTTCAGTAAATATGTGCCTGTATATGTACTGTAATGCTGGCTTTTGGAAATAATGTGTTTTTAAAATTATATATAAAATTCAAAAATAATTCCATATATATTATGATGAGATACTATGTATTTAGTAGCGGAAAAAAAACACCTCTTTGAGCAGTTCAGGTTAATGACACTGATCCTGGCCATTGCAGTATATCCTGGCATTATCAAATTTTTAGAGTTATACTGAGTAACCCCTGAAAATAAAGCTTTATGGGACTTCCTTTAGATTATCTTGTGTCATTCAATAAACTTGTTAAAACTATTATACAAAATTATTTTATAAACATTCCGATTACAGTCATTCCTTATTTTATTTCACTGTATAAAATTTTTAAATAAGTTCTAACTTCCTGTTATCAAAAGAATAATAGACTAACTGCTGGGGCAATTTAATTTTAATAGAATCCACAATGCTTTCCAGTCCTTGCAGTTCCTAGGAGGGTGTACCCCTTTCCATCTTGGGATGAATATTAAGAATAGCTGGAAAATTGGAGATAAATAGCATTTTTAGCATTCATTTCCTTTCTCAGCATTCTCTGCTTTATTCTCACTAGTCTCAGTCTCTCTCTCTCTCTCTCTCTCTCTCTCTCTCTCTCTCTCTCTCTCTCTCTCATGTATTCGTTGACAGTTATCACAGGATAGAAGGGTTAAATTAAGGAAAAGTTCATTAAAGAAGAAGTGCGCCTTTTTTTCTTTGTGAAGAGTGGACAAAGAGCAATTAGGAAAGAGGAGGTGGGAAAGAAGCACCCAGGAGTCATGGGGAAAATACCCATGTAAGTTGAAGATTCTCTTAACTGTCAGTGCCCCAGTGCCCTGGCAAATTCCTCATATACTCACAAGGGCATGCATTCCTTAGTTTGAAGACCACTGCTCCAGGGTATCCTCCTATCTAATAAAGGAGTAATATGCAGATTGACCATCACTCCAACACACAAGATGGCTGCCCCCATGTGGACACAAGATGGCTACAACAAGATGGCCAGCAGGGGAGGGCAGTTGGGAGGGACCAGGTCTGCAAGGGAGGGCTGTTGTGGGCAATCAGGCCAGCAGGGGAGGGCAGTTAGGGGTGACCAGGCCTGCAAGGGAGGGCAGTTAGGGGCAAACAGGCTGGCAGGGGAGGACAGTTAGGGGCAAACAGGCTGGCAGGGGTGTGGTTAGGGGGTGATCAGGCTAGCAGGCAGAAGTGTTTAGGGGCAGTCAGAAAGGCAGGCAGGCGAGCAGTTGGGAGCCAGCAGTCCTGGATTGTGAGAAGTATGTCCGACTGCCCGTTTAAGCCCAATCCTACTGGGATCGGACCTAAACGGGCAGTTGGACATCCCTCGAGGGGTCCCAGATTGGAGAGGGTGCAGGCTGGGCTGAGGGACACACACCCCTTGCACAAATTTTGTGCACCGGGCCTCTAGTGTGTGTGTATATATATATATATATATATATATATATATATATATATATATATATATTTTTTTTTTTTTTTTTTTTTTTTTGAGAGAGAGAGAGAGAGAGATTACAGAGTCAGAAACTGCACATTCTCAGCTTCCCTGGATATTGACAATGGCTTCTAAAGCAATAGAATCTGTTTATATTCCCACAGCAGGAGTACTTCCATATGTATTTTGATTTTTCATTGGCATTGTTTTTGTTTGTTTGTTTGCTTGTCTTTCCCTGATTATTAAAATGGTTGAATATCTTTTCATATGTTTATTGGCCATTTATGTTTCCTCTTATGTTAATCTGCCCCTTTTTATTACGTAATTTGCCTTTTTCTTATTTATAAGTTATATTGACACATTATGGATACTCGAGCTTTGTCACTTATGTGCACTGCAGATAGCTTCTCGCAGTTCATAGACAGATTACTTAAACCTTTGAATATCTCACTTTTCTTATACAGAAAGAAAGAAAGAAAGAAAGAAAGAAAGAAAGAAAGAAAGAAAGAGGGAAGGAAGGAAAATAATACCTTCCTACAGGCATGTTAAGTCACTCAATCCTCAAAACAACTCCATGAGGTTGATATAAGTAAGCCCATTTTTATAATGAGAAAACTTTCCTAGGTTATATCATATTGTTTACCATAAAGGTTGTACCAATTTTATATATGTCCTTTTTGCTTCACTTGAAATTACCAGACTTTTAAATTTTGCCAGTATGGTAAGTGTGAAATAAAGTCTCTTTGTTTTTTACTTTGCATTTCCCTGGTAACGAATGAGGATGAATATCTTTTCATATGTATATTCTCTATTCTTGGTTGCTCTGGTCTAAAATGCCTGGCGGTGTATTTTGCCTATCTTTAAGTGGGCTCTTTGGCTCTTTCCTCTTGATTCATAAGTTTCCTTTATATATTCTGGATACACATGACAAGTAGTTTCTCCTACTTGGTTTTTACTCTTTTTGTTCTCTTTGTACTGATACTTGATATAAACAAGTTTCTAATTTTAATATAATTTGCTTTGTTCACCTTTTCCTTTTTGGTTATGCTTTTCTTAAGTTTATTGCCTCCCTTTAACTTAAATATTTCTATGTAACAAGCATACCAGCAAAAATAGGCTTGAAAGAAGCATAATCAAATCTAATAGCTTTTTGTCTTTTAATATATATCTAATTTGTTTATATTTGTTGCTGTCAGGGATATACTTTAGACTTATTTCTACCATTTTATTTTTTAATTTATACTTGCAATTCTTTCTATCAGCTCTTTCCCCCTCTTTACCAGTCTTATGTTGCACTGATAAATTTTTATAAATTTCCTGCAATTTTAGAATCGATAGATTGTATATCTATTTGTTTAGGCTTTCTTAAATTTAGTATGTATTTTAATCACAATGTTTTAATGTATTCTAAAATTACCCCATATTGTCTCCTTTTAAGGACTTCAGTGATGATGCATGAAACAAAATTGGCAAAATATTGACTACTGTTAAAGCTGGGTAATGGTAAACTGTTTTTAAAGAACCTAGCATACTTATCTACACACACACACACACACACATTTGTACACACAAACACAATCTTATTGAGGAGAGTTTTAATTATTATCTTTTTAGAAATATATTTTTATTGATTTCAGAGAGAAAGGGAGAGGGAAAGAAAGACAGAAACATCCATGATGAGAGAGAATCATTGATCAGCTGCCTCCTGCATGCCTTACACTAGGGATTGAGCCTGCAACCGAGGCATATGCCCTAACCAGGAATCAAACCAGGACCTCCTGGTTCATGGCTCAACCACTGAGCCACGCTGGCTGGGCTAATTATTATCTTTTTAATTAAAACATGCAAAATTTCATTTTATGGAGGCTTTTTCAATCACATAAATACATTTCCAGATATATTGTATCTGTGCCTATCCTCATTGTTTTTTGGTCAGTTGTTTGTTTTTGTACCACATGCTTTTCCTCTGGGTTCAGTTCTTTTTTCATTTTTTTAAGACTTTAAAAAATATATACTTTTATTGATTTCAGAGAGGAAGGGAGAAGGAGAGAGAGATTAAAACATCAATGATGAGAAAGAATCATTGATCAACTGCCTCCTGCACACCCCACACTGGGGATGGAGCCCACATTCCGGACATGTGCCCTGACCAGGAATCAGACTATGACCTCCCGGGTCATAGTTCAATGCTCAACCACTGAGCCACACCAGCGAGGTGTTCAGTTCTCTTCTTGATTAAAAAATAAAAAGATTCTTAAGTTATTTCAAGAGTCTCTGTGGCAAGTTTTATTCTCCTTTTGTGTTGAGTGATAGTTTAACTGAGTATGCAATTCTAGATTGATGGTTATTTTGCCTCAGTACTTTTGTAATATTACTCCTTTGTCTTCTGACATCTATTATTTCTTATGAGAAGCCATTTGTTCATTAAGTTGTAATTCTTTTGTAGATAATACGTCTTTCAATATTTTCTACTTTATTATTTTCTCATTATCTATTATGCAACGTGCCTACTGTGTGGATTTATTCACATATATACTGCTTGGTATTTGGAATGCAGTTTCATTTAATAAATGAAATGAATGCAATTTCATGTACATCTTACTTTAGTTTTAGAATTTTTGGAAATTATTATCTCATCAAATATTGCTTGTTCATAATTTCTTCCTTTCTTTTCTTCTGGAACTCTTATTACATACATATGCCTAAAGCCTCCAAAATGTACCCATTCACATCTTTAACTGATTGTTTATGTTTTTCTTTACATTTAGTCCTGGGTGAATTTCTCACCACTATTTCCCAATTTATTAATGCTCTAATTCTTTCTCATCTAGAGTTTGTCCAGCTATTGACTTCTCTTTATAGAATTATGTTTTTATTTCTGCTCATTTTTAAAATGAATATTGTTTCTTAATTTATCCTTTTGAGTAGATGATGTTTAAGTTGAGAATGTAAAAGCCACATAAAGTGGCAGATGTAGAGCATTCTAGGCAGAAATAATACATTGGGAACTGGACATAGTAATTTTCCCCTGAAAATCTGTCTGCTCCTTAGCCAGCATTTATTTTCAACTTATAAGCACAACTGATTACAACCCAATATGTTGACTGAATCTGGAGGCTTTTGGTGCTGTATCCATAAACTCATTACCTAAGTTTAGGATGTGAACAATATGATGAACAGAACTTTAGAGTGGCTGACTGAGATAGTCCGAGCTATGCTTATACTAATGTTTTAGAATATGATTTAACTTTCAACAACAACAAAAATGTAACCCTGGTTAAATTTAAAGATCCCCAGTTAACTATTGCTCTCACTCCATACAGTTGGGGAAAGTATTTGGGGTGGTGGTGGTAGTAGACAATCTTGATGTTCTTTTCCTCATGCCCCATCACCTTTGATGATATAGTCAATCCATTTATGCTGCTTCTCTCCCTCTTCCCTTCCTCCTTCTAGCCAAGGGCCATTCTTACAGCTGCCTGTTTTGAACCAGGGTCTAGTCTTGTATTGCCTGACTGGAAAACTAACATGTTCCCATATCTTGCATTATCTAATGAATTGAGCTTGACCATTATCCTGTTAAACTGTTATTGATGCACAGGGAGGTAAGGCTCTCTCCTTGGTACAACCACACAGTGTGTCCAACATAGCACAGCACAGTGGGCTCACCATAGAGTCGCACTGAACAGTTTCCTTTATACACTCAGCAGTGTTGCTTTTGTGTAGCATTCATCGTCCTCATTTCTCACAGTGCTTCTTCCAAAGTTAGAAATATATAGATCAAAAAAGGCTGCCTATTCTACATTGGGCTTTAAATTTGAAACTTGCTTCTGAAATTTTTTGACAACATATAAGTGATCTTAAGTTTTTCACATTGCAGAAGAACTATCCTATTTTAGGCTGGGCTAATTCTAGTAAGTCTTCTTTTTTGGATGAGGCAGATCAAATATGGAAGTCAGGCTCATAAAAAGAGAAAGCTCTGTCCAGTGTCTCCCCAGGAGGAAGCCAGTCCTTGAATGTGATGTTCACTTCAAGAAAACAATACCCTATGTAAGTGAAAATGTTTTTCAACAAAGAACCTGCTGTTCTAATTCAATATCCTGTTTCAGTTCCCTCTAAATGCCTGTACAGAAAGAATGTTTAGTGCCAAGGAAATCCATGGTCTGATGAGCCAACAGATCAAATCAGTTATTATGAAATCAAATTCTCATTTTAAAATATCTCATCCATTTGTTTTGAAGAAAAGTATAGGTATGGGGTAATTTCACTAAAATTAATTTTTAAAATAAATGCAATCTGTTTAAATAGAATGAATGTTGTTGTCACTGAGTTCTTGATGGCTTTTGAGGTTGCCCATGGCCCTCAAGGGCTGGCCCCTGCCATCTCCTTCAACTGCAACTCAAGCCTTATGTTACTTGCTAATTTTGTTCCAGTTGTGCCAGTCTTCTGTTAGCAACTAGAGCAGGCCAAACTCTTTCCCGTCACTGGGCCTTTTCCCTTGTTGTTCGAGCCCAGAATATTCCTCTGCCTTTTCTTAACTATCACGTCTTCAAAGATGTCTTCCCTGGCCACCCTGTCACAACATCTGTTATGTACTGCATAGCACTAATCAGAGGCTGCAACTTTCTTATTTGTTGTTTTCCTACACTAGAAGGTAAGCCCCATGTGGGCAGGAATCTAATTCGTCTTATGCTCCACCCTCCAGACCTTATGTGCCTGGCACAGAAGTCTGCTACCCAATGGCATCTTCCTAATGCAGCCACTTTAGATTTACAAATATCATCAATGCAATTCAAACAATAAATTCCCATAGGCCTACATGGAGTTCATGTAGAATTGACATGAAAATAGAATTTAGACAATCCAAGTCACAAACCCTAGCTTTAGTGAGATGAGATTTTTAATTCATTTTTGCTAATTCTGCATAATGGCCACTAGAGGGAGACATAGCCAAATACTATACTCTCAAAATTCTAAGATTTTTTTTTTTTCTGTTAGAATTTTAGAAGCCCTGAAGCCTCCGTTTCCCTGAAAAAAATGCCACCCAACTTCTTTTTAAATAAATAAATAAAAAATTGTAGTGGAGAATCACTACCCCATGGGACAGACTATTCTACAGCTGGGCACCACGCTTATTGAGAAAGTCATCTTTATTGTGATCTATCTGTAACTGCCCCTCCTTGCCCTCCTCCTTGCCTACATTATTAAGAAACTGATGCTATCTCAGGCCCCAGTCTGAACCTCATTAGCTAGAATGTTATTTGGAAACTTACAGCCAGCCAATCCCAGCATGCTTCACACCCTCTCCTCCTTGGCCATCATTCCAGATGGAAAGTCCCGTGTTTTCTCTCCTTTGACCTACTGCTCCCTCCCTCAATGGTACAGTTTGATTGCACTGCCTGGATTCATGCTAGGACACGGCAGTTTTACCCAACACCAGTACACATAGCAACAGAGTGAAAAAGCAAAATGTCCCAGTATTGTTATGAAAATAGTTTTGACTTCATAGATCTCCTAGAGGCCCTTGGGAATCCCCAGGGATCTGCAGACTACACATTTTGAGAACTCCTGAACTAGACTATAAAGCAAGTCTCAACAAATGGAAAGGAATAGGTACCAATAATACAGACCACAATCGCTGCCCCACAATGTAGTTAAATTAAGACTCAATTACAAAAAATATATTTGTCCCTTTACATTTGGAAATTTTAGAACATTTTAAACAATGCATTGGTAAAAGGAGAAATTAAAACATAAACGAAAAGATATACTTAGAAGTGGAATAATAATAAAAATGCAACATGCCAAAACTGAGGTGCAGCAAAAAAGATACTTAAGGGAAATTTGTAGTCTTTTTTTTTTTAAATAAATCTTTATTGTTCAGATTATTACAGGTGTTCCTCTTTCTTTCCCCCCATAGCTCCCCTCCACCTGATTCCCCACCCCACCCCATGCCCTTAGCCCCCACCACTGTCTTCATCCATAGGTATAAGATTTTTGTCCAATCTCTTCCCGCACCCCTCACACCCCTTCCCCCTGAGAATTGTCAGTCCACTCCCTTTCTATGTCCCTGATTCTATTATATTCACCAGTCCATTCTGTTCTTCAGATTTTTTATTCACTTGATTTTTAGATTCACTTGTTGGTAGGTATGTATTTGATGTCATTTTGTTGTTCATAATTTTTATCTTTACCTTTTTCTTCTTCTTCCTCTTCTTAAAGAATACCCTTCAGCATTTCATGTAATCCTGGTTTGGTGGTGATGAACTCCTTTAGCTTTTTCTTGTCTGTGAAGCTCTTTATCTGACCTTCAACTCTGAATGATAGCTTTGCTGGGTAGAGTAATCTTGGTTGTAGGTTCTTGCTATTCATCACTTTGAATATTTCTTGCCACTCCCTTCTGGCCTGCATAGTTTCTGCTGAGAAATCAGCTGACAGTCGTATGGGTACTCCCTTGTAGGTAACTAACCGTTTTTCTCTTGCTGCTTTCAAGATTCTCTCTTTGTCTTTTGCCCTTGGCATTTTAATGATGATGTGTCTTGGTATGGTCCTCTTTGGATTCCTCTTGTATGGGGTTCTGTGTGCTTCCTGAACTTGTAAGTCTATTTCTTTCACCAGGTAGGGAAAGTTTTCTGTCATTATTTCTTCTAATAGGTTTTCAATATTTTGCTCTCTGTCTTCTTCTGGCACCCCAAAAATTCGGATGTTGGTACACTTAAAGTTGTCCCAGAGGCTCCTTACACTATCTTCATATTTTTGGATTCTTTTTTCTTTTTGTTTTTCTGGTTGGGTGTTTTTTGTTTCCTCATATTTCAGATCTTTGGTTTGATTCTTGGGGTACGTTGATCTACAGTTGAATTTCTGTATATTCTTTATTTTAGACAGTGTATGCTTAATTTCTGACTGGTCCTTTTCCATTTTTTGCATTCTCATTAAGATCCTTAAAGGTCTCACTAAGCTCCTTGGAGGTCTCATCAAGTTTCTTGGCGGTTTTTAGAAGATTCTTGAGTAACCTTATAAATGTGGTTCTGAACTCTATGTCGTCCAGTAGTTTGCTTTCCTCCATTTCTTTCATTCATGACATGTTTCTCTGTCTCCGCATTTTGCTGCTTCCCTGTGTTGATTGAGTGGCTTTGTGTGGTAGGTGACCTATAGGGGTCAGTAGCTCAGCCTCCCCAATCACCTTAGGTGGACGCCTTTGGTACACCCCTTTGTGGGCTGAGTGCAAAGTCTTGGTGTAGTTAAGCCTTGATTGCTGTTGGTACACTGGGAGGAATTGACCTCCAGGCCAACTTGCTGTGAGGACCCGCTGTGTCTATAATGGAAGAACTGCTGCGCTGGAGACACGCTTATGGTGCAGGACTTGTTTCAGTGGGGCTTTGGTGCTCACTGAGTCTGCCTCTTGAATGTGTCACTTATGGATGTAAGGAGTTGCAATCTGGTGTCTCACACTGACCACTAGGTACACTGGCTTTTGGATCTCCAATGGGGTGCAGGTCAGCTACTGTCTGAGGCCACCCAGCAGGAGCTATAGCGAGAACTACAGTTTTCTCCTCTTTGCTTGGGGTTTGGAGGTTTTGGAGCTGTCCGGGCTGCAAGTTTGCTAGGTTAAGCTGCGATAGGGCAGGCCATTTATATGCTAAAGCCGCTGCTTGGAGCTTGGGTGGGTTTGTAGATTGTGCAGGGTGGGGTCGCAGGGCATCACTAGGCTAGCGCGTGGCAAACAGCGATGGCTGCCAGTTAGCCGGCTCTGCGTCTCCGACTGCGTCCCCGTATCCCGGGCCCCAGCGCAGTAAACAATTATTCCTGCGCGCAGCCCTACAAGCAAGCCTCCCTCACTTTCCGACCCGATGGCAGACAGTCCAGCTTCTCCCCATAGGAGTTTGGGTCCCCCGCGTCTCCCCAGAAACTGGAGTTCGGAGTAATCGGGAGCTTGTCACCCTTCGGGTTGAAAAAAGCATTGCACCCAGTTGCCCGCCGCCAGCCCGATTCGCGCGCCTCCGTACCTCAGCTTTTCAGCGCTTGTGCACATCTCACTGCTCTTTTTTCTTTCCTTCTAGTTGTAGAACTTCCACTCAGCCAGCTTTCCTGTGGTTCTGGGTGATAGACGTTTTATCTTTTAGTTGTAGTTTTGAAATTGTTGTGCAAGGCAGCAGTTTACCATAGGTGTTTACCTAGCCGCCATCTTGGATCCTCCTCGAAATTTGTAGTCTTAAATGCTTATACCAGAAAAAAAGAAAGACTAAAAATTAATGACCTAAATACTAAAGTTAACAAGTTGAAAATAGCAACAGAATGAGCCCAACGAACATAGAAAGAAGATAATAATAGGGATAAAAAAAAAATAAAGAAATAGAGGGGAGGAAATTATATGAAGAATCAATAAACCAAGAAGTTGATTTTTTTTTTTTAAAGATACAAACATGCCTTTAAAATAGCAAGCAAACTGCTTTCCTGGGTTCTGTGAGCTGTTCTAGCAAATGATTGAACCTGAGGAAGGGGATGTGGGAACCTCCAGTTTGTAGCCATTGGACAAAAGTTGTGGGTCTCCCAGGAACTAACTACTTGTGATAGGCATCTGAAGGGTGGGAGGGGTTGGGGAGGGCAGTATTGTGCATCTGAGTCCTTAACCTGTGATGTCTGCGCTGACTCCAGTTACTTTCAGAATTGAATTGAATTGTAGGACATCCAGCTGGTGTCAGAGAATTGGTCAGTGTGGAGGAGAAATCCAGGTGCCTATTATATGTGGGGTTGAAGGAAAACAGTGTTTTTCCTAGACAGTCCCTTATTAAAAATCTCTTCCAGTATCTTCATTTAACAGTACTGTCTATTTTTCAGCACTCTGCCTGATAAATACAAGTGTTCTTCACCTTTAAACCTAAACCCTGGGTAAAGTATAATTCCTTACATCAAGGGCCTGGGTCAGTGAGGAATAGTAAGCTCAAACGTCCGTCTGAAAATTCTCAAGTGCACAGAAAGTATAACTTTCTCTACAACCCAACTTAATTTCGACTTTAGCCCTCCTCCTCCAGGGTGGCAGGAACATAAGCTAACTCAGTTCAGGGTCACCCCTGACAATGAGAGCACCATTCATAAGTGTAAGAATAGGACACACTAGGAATTTGGGAGCCACAAGGCTCAAGACAGGGAGAGGGGGGCAGATAAAACAGGAACCAGATCTTGAAGGGCTCCATTACATCGGGTGAAGGAGCTTGAACTTTATCTTAGAGGTCAGTGGTCCCCAACAGAGTGTGTGCACCAACCCCCTGATATGATATGCACGAGAACCCTCCCTAGAATACAGGAAGAACATGTTAGACCTTTTATCCTGTACTTTAATCACTTTGTTTCTGTGCATGTTTTATAATGTATATAATATATGAGTGTCACAGGACATGTACACTGAGTGGCCAGATTATTATGATCTCTAAACGCATAATCTGACCACCCAGTGTGTGTGTGTGTGTGTGTGTGTGTGTGTGTGTGTGTGTGTGTATTTTAGAGGCCCGGTGCATGAATTCATGCAAGGGTGGGGTCGGCCAGTGTGGCCAGGGGGAGGGGACATGGGTGGTTTGCCGGCCTGCCTGCTGGTTGAACTCCTGGTCAAGGGGCAATTTGCATATTAGCCTTTTATTATATAGGATATACACTGAGTGGCCAGATTATTATGTGTTCAGAGATCATAATAATCTGGCCACTCAGTATATAATAAACAAAAAATATGCATACCCTGAAGTTTCAGGTCAACCTCAAAATTCAACCAGACTCTTACCAAGTGGTCACTTTCATGTCATTTCTGACATCCTGCACCTCTGTAATCAGTGATCTTGTAAAAGTATAGATCATCATCCTATCTAGTCAGTGTAACAGCAACAGTTATATAAACAAGGCAAGTGATTTGGTTTATTGTTAGTATTAGGATATGTTCTCTAAAATGAGTGAGCATTCTCTTCCCATAAGTGGCCTGAGGTGACCTCTGAAAATGGTTTGCTACTCACTTGACCCAGAAAACCCCACAAAACCGTGCAAATCAAGAGTTTAGCATAACATAAATGCTAGTAAATGTAAAAAATTAATAATATAGAGAGGATCCAATATGGTGGCATAGGTAAACACCTAAACTGCTGCCTCGCACAACAATTTCAAAACTACAACTAAAAGACAAAACGTCTATCACCCAGAACCACAGGAAAGCTGGCTGAGTGGAAGTTCTACAACTAGAAGGAAAGAGAAAAGAGCAGTGAGACGTGCACAAGCGCTGAAAAGCTGAGGTACGGAGGGGAGTGAATTGGGCTGGCGGCGGGCGACTGGGTGCGCTGCTTTTTCAACCAGAAGGGAGACAAGCTCCCGATTACTCCATACTCCAGTTTCTGGGGAGACGCGGGGGACCCAAACTCCTATGGGGAGAAGCTGGACTGTCTGCCATTGAGTCGGAAAGTGAGAGTGGCTTGCTTGCAGGGCTGTGCGCAGGAATAATTGTTTCCTGCACTGGGGCATGAGACACGGGGACGCGGTCGGAGACACAGAACCGGCTAACTGGCAGCCATCGCTGTTTGCCACGCCCTAGCCTAGTGATGCCCTGCGACCCCGCCCTGCACAACCTACAAACCCACCCAAGCTCCAAGCAATGGCTTTAGCATATAAATGGCCTGCCCTATCGCAGCTTAACCTAGCAAACTTGCAGCCCGGACAGCTCCAAAACCTCCAAACCCCAAGCAAAGAGGAGAAAACTGTAGTTCTCGCTATAGCGCCTGCTGGGTGGCCTCAGACAGTAGCTGACCTGCACCCCATTGGAGATCCAGAAGCCAGTGTACCTAGTGGTCAGTGTGAGACACCAGATTGCAACTCCTCACATCCATAAGTGACACATTCAAGAGGCAGACTCAGTGAGCACCAAAGCCCCACTGAAACAAGTCCTGCACCATAAGCGTGTCTCCAGCGCAGCAGTTCTTCCATTATAGACACAGCGGGTCCTCACAGCCAGTTGGCCTGGAGGTCAATTCCTCCCAGTGTACCAACAGCAATCAAGGCTTAACTACACCAAGACTTTGCACTCAGCCCACAAAGGGGTGTACCAAAGGCATCCACCTCAGGTGATTGGGGAGGCTGAGCTACTGGCCCCTATAGGTCACCTACCACACAAAGCCACTCCATCAACACAGGGAAGCAGCAAAATGCGGAGACAAACATGTCACGAATGAAAGAAATGGAGGAAAGCAAACTACTGGACGACATAGAGTTCAGAACAGCCGTGGGCAAACTACGGCCCTCGGGCCGGATCCGGCCAGTTCGGCTGTTCTACCCGGCCCCCGGAGCCGAAGAGCGGAGGGTTCTCTTGCTCTCCCCTCCGCTCCTTTACTTTGAATTTATATTAGTTCACACAAACACTCCATCCATGCTTTTGTTCCGGCCCTCCGGTCCAGTTTAATAACCCATTGTGGCCCTCGACTAAAAAGTTTGCCCACCCCTGGTTCAGAACCACATTTATAAGGTTACTCAAGAATCTTCTAAAAACTGCCAAGAAACTTGATGAGACCTCCGAGGAGCTTAGTGAGACCTTCAAGGACCTTAATGAGAATGCCAAAAAAATGGAAAAGGACCAGTCAGAAATTAAGCATACACTGTCTGAAATAAAGAATATACAGAAATTCAACTGTAGATCAACGTACCCCAAGAATCAAACCAAAGATCTGAAATATGAGGAAACAAAAAACACCCAACCAGAAAAACAAAAAGAAAAAAGAATCCAAAAATATGAAGATAGTGTAAGGAGCCTCTGGGACAACTTTAAGCATACCAACATCCGAATTTTTGGGGTGCCAGAAGAAGACAGAGAGCAAAATATTGAAAACCTATTAGAAGAAATAATGACAGAAAACTTTCCCTACCTGGTGAAAGAAATAGACTTACAAGTCCAGGAAGCACACAGAACCCCATACAAGAGGAATCCAAAGAGGACCATACCAAGACACATCATCATTAAAATGCCAAGGGCAAAAGACAAAGAGAGAATCTTGAAAGCAGCAAGAGAAAAACGGTTAGTTACTTACAAGGGAGTACCCATACGACTGTCAGCTGATTTCTCGGCAGAAACTATGCAGGCCAGAAGGGAGTGGCAAGAAATATTCAAAGTGATGAACAGCAAGAACCTACAACCAAGATTACTCTACCCAGCAAAGCTATCATTCAGAGTTGAAGGTCAGATAAAGAGCTTCACAGACAAGAAAAAGCTAAAGGAGTTCATCACCACCAAACCAGGATTACATGAAATGCTGAAGGGTATTCTTTAAGAAGAGGAAGAAGAAGAAAAAGGTAAAGATAAAAATTATGAACAACAAAATGACATCAAATATATACCTACCAACAAGTGAATCTAAAAATCAAGTGAATAAAAAATCTGAAGAACAGAATGGACTGGTGAATATAATAGAATCAGGGACATAGAAAGGGAGTGGACTGACAATTCTCAGGGGGAAGGGGGTGTGAGAAGTTTGGGAAGAGATTGGACAAAAATCTTATACCTATGGATGAAGACAGTGGCGGGGGGTAAGGGCATGGGGTGGGGTGGGGTGGGGAATCAGGTGGAGGGGAGCTATGGGAGGAAAAAAGAGGAACACCTGTAATAATCTGAACAATAAAGATTTATTTAAGGCCGAAACTGATTTGGCTCAGTGGATAGAGCATTGGCCTGCATACTGAAGGGTCCCAGGTTTGATTCCGGTCAAGGGCATGTACCTTGGTTGCAGGCACATCCCCAGTAGGGGGTGTGCAGGAGGCAGCTAATCGATGTTTCTCTCTCATCGATGTTTCTAGCTCTCTATCCCTCTCCCTTCCTCTCTGTGAAATATCAATAAAATGTATTTTTTTTAAAAAAAGATTTATTTTTAAAAAATAATAATATAAAACAAAATGAGCGAGCATTCTAGATGTAATTTGAATAAATTTTACTTATATGTTTTATTAGTGGAAATTCTACCTGTTGGATGAATATGTATAAATGTATATTCATTATTGAGAGAGTAAAATTGATGATGACTGTGAAGCTAACAATTTTATATATAAAATTAGTTTAAAATTTTTAAATTGTGAAACATAGAAAAATAGACTGGCACATACTAGTAATTTGAAGATTTAGAAAGAGTGCAGAAGCTGGGTAAATTTTTGAAGAATTCTATATTCTTTTTGAGCCAACATATTTATAAAATTTATTGAATATTATAATGCAGAATAAAAGGCATTCTATTATATAATAATGATAATATTTGCAGAAGTTTCTGGTGTACTAGCCTGTATTCAGAACACAAGATAACCAATAAGAACTGTGTTAAAGTTTTAATTATTTAAATTCCATTTTGGCCACGAAACTTTCCAGAAAGGAATACTTACGTGGGTCTTCTTCACATCTTGTAAGCATGAAATCACAGCATAGTGTCAACATTGCCACTTCAAAATGTCACGCCTATGTCAAGTACCATAACTAGGTAAGGCTTCATACCTTACGTGCAATATGCATTAAATATGTCATTCATTTCACGTGAATGAGGCTTGCATAGATTAAAGATTTCTTTTTACTATTACACCTTGATTTATTAAGGTTACCTTGACAAATCCTTTATTCTTTAGGCTAAATTCTAAAAGTTGCCTGTGGTCAAATGGTTTGGTACCAAAACAAGAACCAGAAATCCGAGTCTCATTCCTGGCTCTCATGTTACACCGAGCACTTAATTTCTTCAACGCTCGCTCTTTCAGTTGCAAAGTGGGACTAATCATTCTAGTCTGCAAAGTGCTTTCCTCAGGAGAGAGTCATAATTTGAGTGCAATTAACTGCTTCTAATTTTTTTGAACATAAAATTCCACTTGATATTCACCTAATAGTAGAGACACAATGTCTCAAACTGTTTCATAAAAGTGCTTTTTTTTAAAGCCATCAATTCATTTTGAGGTAGCTTTATGGAATGGAGATTAAATTGGAATTAAGGCAGATAAAAATAATATTCTTTAACATTAGCCATCGTAACAGCTTGACATTATCTTAATAGGAAGGTTGTGCAGCATGAGGAGGGTGGGGGAAGAGGTAAAACAACAAAAAGTCAATTCCTACATAACTCGCCAGTTTCAATAACTCTTGGTAACGACTCCTCCTGCAAGTTTTCTCAGAAAGCAACAGGCAGAAATATACATAGTCCCAGCATGAAAGTAATGAACTCATGACAAGAATACCACGGGACACAATAAGAGAGTCTACATTGGGGTGTTAGTGTCAGACTTGAATGTTGAAGACCAGACTTGGGAACATACCTTAATGTAAACAGGCTAACAGGGAGACAGAGCATTTGGGTCGACACTGGTTCCAAACAAGATGCTTTGGTTTGCTCATTGTCGAGCCCCTTCCCCCACCTCTTCAGAGTGTTTCTCAGGTTGTTCTCCGGAAGACCAGGGAAACCGAGGGAGAAGAAATAGTACATATAATCATCACCTCTCCTCACAGAGAAACAATGACTTTTATAGTACAGTAATTTTTTTTCTTTTTTTTAAAATATATTTTATTGATATTTTACAGAGAGGAAGGGAGAGGGATAGAGAGCTAGAAACATTGATGAGAGAGAAACATCGATCAGCCACCTCCTGCACACCTCCCACTGGGGATGTGCCCACAACCAAGGTACATGCCCCTGACCGGAATCGAACCCGGGACCCTTCAGTCCGCGGGCCGACACTCTATCCACTGAGCCAAACCGGTTTCGGCTACAGTAATTTTTTAAAAATATATTTTTATTGATTTCAGAGAGGAAGGGAGAAGGACAGAGAGACAGAAACATCAATGATGAGAGAGAATCATTGATTGGTTGCCTCCTGCACACCCCTCACTGGGGATCGAACCCGCAACCTGGACGTGTGCCCTTGACCAGAATTGAACCCAGGTCCCTTCAGTCTGCAGGCCAACACTCTATCCACTGAGCCAAACCAGCTAGGGCTATAGTACAGTAATGTTTAAAGTTATTCCCCCTTCTATTTTAATGTGAGTCTGTAGTTTAAACAGACAGACTCATAAAATGATGATAGTCATAAAATCTTGAACTATGCCTGTAGTATCAGAAATGGAAGCTAGTGTTCTGAACACACCTGAGTAAAATCCTTCAGTCCCTGTGCAGGGTTTGAGGGGCCCTGGGTCATAGAATCATTTTATTTTTAAAAATTTTATTAAAGTATAATATACAGGAAGGTGTATAAGTCCTAAATGTACAGATGGATAAATAATAATAATAAAAAGTGACCACATCTATGTAGTCAACAATCAAGCCAAGAAATAGTAATCCATGAAAAACTAATTCAGGGTAAAAATAGGTCAGAATAATGGTTAAGGTTGGGAGTTATCGTCTGCGGGGCGGGGAGACGGGGAGGGGACACGTCTGCTGGGATGTTCAAAATGTTCCACATCTTGATCTTAATGATGGTTATCATGAGCATTTACATATTTAAATCCTGTACATTTAAGATTCATGCATTTTCTCTACTTACATTATAATTCAACAACATTTCTTAAAGGGTTAGTTTTGCCTGTTTTTGAACTATATGTAAATGGAATCATATCACATGTGTTCTTTTGTACCTTGCTCAACATTATGTGGTTGAACATAGTTGCAGTTCATTCATTTTTATTGCCAATAGTGTTCAATTAGATGAATATGCCACAGTTTATTTATCCTTTCTACTTTGGGGTTATATCCAGGTTGGGGCTAATATAAACAATATGTCTGTACATATCTTTTGGTATATATGTGAGTACATTTCTGCAAGGCATATATTTAGGAATGAAACTGCTAGATCTTAAGATGTGTGTGTGTTCAATTAGATACACTGCTAAACAGCTTTTTCCAATAGATACACTGCTAAACAGCTTTTTCCAATAGATACACTGCTAAACAGCTTTTTCCAATAGATACACTGCTAAACAGCTTTTTCCAATAGATACACTGCTAAACAGCTTTTTCCAATAGATACACTGCTAAACAGCTTTTTCCAATAGATACACTGCTAAACAGCTTTTTCCAATAGATACACTGCTAAACAGCTTTTTCCAATAGATACACTGCTAAACAGCTTTTTCCAATAGATACACTGCTAAACAGCTTTTTCCAATAGATACACTGCTAAACAGCTTTTTCCAATAGATACACTGCTAAACAGCTTTTTCCAATGTAGTCGTACCCATTTATATCCCCACCATCAGTGTAGTGAGAATTCTCACTAGATCCACATCCTCAGCAACATTAGTATTGTCAGTCTTGGTAATCTTAGTCATTCTGGTAGGAGCGTACAGTGAATTTTATTGTTTTGGAGGGTGAGGGGAAAACCCAGTGGGCTGGAAAAATAGGTATCACATGTCACCTAGGCCAGAGGTCCTAGAGAAATGCCATTATACACTTGGGACAACTGGACAGACCCCTGAATGCATCTTCATGCCAATGTGCCAAGATGAAATACTTTCCTTAATGCTCCAGCACCTCAGTGAGGAGCTGGTAGCACAATGATAAAGGAGGAAGGAATCACAGTGGAAAGATGCAGCTAAAAACTTGTCAGAGAATGATCCAGTAGACATAGGGAACATTAAAGAATGCTAAGCCAAGAAGTATTATGACCAGGTTTGCACCTTAGAAAAATCATCACTATGTTAAACAATGCTATCCTTGTCCCTTTACTGTGGCACTGTGTATACAAGAGCTCCATTACAACGTATACACCTGGGGGCCATTTCTTTGAAGGGTCTTTGAGAGAGAATCATCCAGGCCTAGCTTTTTGATGTACATACTGGGAAGCACAAACTAAAGAAAATGTGCACTGGAATGGAATTTGCTTTCCTCAGTTCAGAAGACAGAATTAGCAGTTGTAGCAGCAACGACCTCATCTTCTAATGAATTTACTCCTAATTTTGGATTAATCTTCACCACCCTATCTAAAAGTAAAAATTCCTGAACTTTGAAAAATGGGCACAGCAACATTCTTTTTTTTTTTTAATATATTTTATTGATTTTTTTACAGAGAGGAAGGGAGAGGGATAGAAAGTTAGAAACATCGATCAGCTGCCTCCTGCACACCTCCTACTGGGGATGTGCCCACAACCAAGGAACATGCCCTTGACCGGAATCGAACCTGGGACCCCTCAGTCCACAGGCCGACGCTCTGTCCACTGAGCCAAACCAGTTAGGGCAACATTCTTTTTTTAAAATATATTTTTATTGATTTCAGAGAGGGAAAGAGAGATAGAAACATCAATGATGAGAGAGAATCATTGATCAGCTGCCTCCTGCATGCCCCCTACTGGGGATCTAGCCTGCAACCTGGGCATATGCCCTTGACCGGATTCGAACTCAGGACCCTTCAGTACACTCTGTCCACTGAGCCAAACAAGCTAGGGCCACAGCAACATTCTTTTGTAAAATACTTGGGAAATGTCTCTGATTTATTAAAAATGTCAGGGGTGCATCCAGCAATGACATCCTATAAAGCCATTACAAAGGTCCTGCTTTCACAACAGCCATTCGTGGAATTCAGAGCAGTAGCAACAATTCCTGGTAGGACTGTCTTTTCCCGCACCATAACCGATATTGGACAAGGAAACTGTATACCTGATTGATTCAGAAAATCAAAGTAATAAAACTGCCAGCAACAGTGTGGCCAAGTGATTAGAAGAAGGCTGGTTGAAAATTTAAACACCCTTCTTACTCATTAATCTCCAGCTGCTAAAGACAAACAGAGAGCAAAATTAACGTGATTGTAAACTAAGCACTTGTGTCCTGTGGCTACCGTGTTGGCCTGCTGAGAGGGAATGAGTTGATCAAAGCCAGTGAGTCCACGGAGAACTGTGGGATTAGTGCTGCTTCGGGGAGCACACAGCCAGGATCCATTACCCAGCCTGTTTCAGGAACAGGTGAATGCCGTAATTAATCTTGGCTTCAATTTGGAGGGAAGCAGGGACCCTACCTGCCCTGTCCACTGAGTTTATATGTTAATCTCCCAAGCTCTGGGGAAAAGTTTTAAATTGGCATAAAGACTTTTTCTGCCCTTCCAAATGTGTAGAGAAGAAATAGTTGGGAGGGGTTGCTGAGTTCCCTAACTTCAGGCTGTTAAGATGCCTCCCAGGAAAGCGGTTGGTTGCCACCTTGCTTGGTTTGATGCATCTCAGCACACAGAGCAAAGGCTCTTTCAATGAGCCTCGCAGGTTTCTTTCTTTCTTTTTAAATACATTCCATTGATCTTTCACAGAGAGGAAGAGAGAGTTAGAAACATTGATGAGAGAGAAACATCAATCAGCTGCCTCTTGCACACTCCCTACTGGGGATGTGCCCACAACCAAGGTACATGCCCTTGAGCAGAATTGAACCTGGGACCCTTGAGTCGGCAGGCCAACGCTCTATCCACTGAGCCAAACCGGTCAGGGTAGCCTAGCAGGTTTCTTAATGCAAGAAAATACTCAAAGCCCTGGCTGGTTTGGCTCAGTGGATAGAGCGTCGGCCTACGGACTCAAGGGTCCCGGGTTTGATTCTAGTCAAGGGCACATGCCTGGGTTGTAGGCTTTATCCCCAGTAGGGGGTGTGCATGAGGCAGCTGATCAATGGTTCTCTCTCATCAATGTTTCCATCTCTCTCCCCCTTCCCTTCCTCTCTGAAATCAGTAAAAATATATTTAAAAAAAAGAAAATACTCGGAGATGCAGGGAGCCTTACCCACAAACATAAACCATAAAAATCCAGGTATTTGGAATTGGAGTTGCTCTTGGAGGCAAACTCATTTAATCAATGGGCTCTTGACTTGCTTAAAGCATGTCCAGGACTTTACATATTATTCTAGGTACAGAAAATGAATGGGCACGTGCCTTGTCCCTTCTTTGCACCAATTTCATATTTTTTAAAAAGCAATAAAATGTACAAATGAAATATCTGCATCAGCAATAGAAATTTCACACTGGAAACACTGACAATTTGTGCTAAAATCCAATGCTGAGTGAATGGGTAGCAAAATAAAGCCAAAGCATGGAAGGCAGTCCTTCTGAGAGAAGACAAGCATTTATGGGAATAAGCAGGAGGTGGTAGAAGGTGCCCTCTGACACACTAACACGGAATGGTAGAGGCCACTTTGTTGCAGAGAGCTGTTAGGAATTGTAACACCTGGGCACGCCCAGCTCTTGCACACTCTCGGAGGTGGGCTGAGGCTCCAGTGGGACGCAAGCTAGCCATCCAAGTGTTACTGAATGAGGTTTGGACCTAGGGTGGGTCTGCCTTGGGCCGGCCAGTAGTGTGTGGGTTCTTGACTTCATGCAGGAAAGATTTCACAATCCAAGTATATGAGTCCAAGTAATTTTGGAAGTATGTTTATTAAAGCTGGGGACAATGAAACAAAGGAAGGGCTTAGGGTAGAAGCAGCAACAGGAGAGAGCTTCGGCGGGGCTGCTTTGGCTCCTGAGAGCCATAGAAAAAGGGGGCCTTAGAGACCGGCTCAGGGAGTAAGCCCGGGATAAGCTGCTGCTGCCTGCTGCTCCCTGGTGCCTGAGGTCCCTTAGAGTTTAGAAAGAAAGCAGACGTACAAGATGTGGGTATGCTCTAGCGAGAGCCTTGAGGCTTTTTATCTTTGGCTGATGTGATTCCTAGGAGAGGTCTCAGGGGAGGGTCTTAACAATATTCATTTGCTTTTCCAAATGTGTTCTTCAATGTGTTGATGCATTAAAATGTATGAATAAAGGACTTAGGAGCTTTTTGGTTATTTTTATCTTCGAATAAGCTCATCAAAAAGGGATCGGGACTGAGGCTGGATGTAAGTTGCTCAAATTGTTTGGCCTTGTTTAATTAATTTGTCTGTTTTCCTTATTTCACTTGTCAAGGAATTTCCCTAGCTTGTTACTATCCTGCCACACAAGCATGAAGCTGTAAAGAGTAAGGTCCTACAGCCAGTGTGGCTCAGTGGCTGAGCATCAACCCATGAACCAAGAGGTCATTGGTTCAATTCCCAGTCAGGACACATGCAGCCAATGGATGTTTCTCTCTCATTGATATTTCTCTCTCTCTATTCCTCTCCCTTTCTCTCTCTCTAAAATTAATAAAAACATTTAAAAAAAGACTGAGTTCCTTTTGCCCAGAGACCCTACACATTGATAGACATATGATTTCACTGGGTTGACTTCCCCCACTCCACTCTGCTCCTCCCCCACAATTCTACAACAAAATGTTACAGTACTGCATTTCTGAAATGTCATTACTGCCAGCTTCTTTTCCTCTTTATTTCATGTGGATTTGATGTCGTACTATTAAAAACTTGGTGAGGGACCTGTCTTAATCAGGTTGGGCTGCTATAACAAGATACCAGAGACTGGGTGACTTAAGCCACAGAAATTTATTTCTCACAGTTCTGGATGCTGGTAAGTCCAAGGTGAGAGTGCCAGCAGAATCGGTGTGTGGTCAGAGCCCTCATCCTGGTGGCAGTCTTCTAGTTAATCGTCTCCACAGGAGGCGGAGAACAGAGACAAGAAAGCTCTCTCCTGTCTAATCGTATAAAGGTGCTAATCCCATCATGAGGACTCCATCTTTGTGAGCTAATTACAGTACCTCCCCAAAGCCCCACCTCCAGATTAGAATCCCAACCTAGGAATTCAGTGGGGGTGAAAGGGCACAAGCATGCAGTCCATAATAGAACCCGTATCAATTCCTCACACCGTCCATCTTTATTCAAAATCGACTGGACAGAATCCACTGAATCCATTGACAGAAAGTTCAACCATTCTAGTTTTGTTGTTCAAAGCCAGTAGGGAGTCCCTGCCTCGTTGCCACCTATTGTGCAACAAGGCTTGCAATGAATTTCACATGGTCCTTCAGCTTGAGGTAAGGAACAGGCTTAATGGAGAAACTTACAAGCAGGAGAAGATGGCTTGTTCTCGCATCTTCCGATCTTCCCAGAGAGGGGGATGCTGGGACTAGGTGCTGTGTGTTCCAGGGGAAGGATATATCCTCTGAGAGACAACACCCTCTTGGAGTAAACCGGTGAGAAAGTCGCATTGTCAGAATGTGAACAAAGAGACTATGTAGATCCAGGGTGACTGTGTTGAGGTACCAGCTGTCAAACACCTGGGGATGCCAGGGGCCCTTAGGAAGCTGCAGCCTCTTTTGCTAGGGGAGGAAAGCCATCCTGGGAAGCTAAGTTTGGGCACAATCTCTCCTGCTGGAAGAAGGGGAGACCCTGTGCCTCCTGGCACGATATATTGGCAACCCCAGGGTTAGCTCCCAAGGCCATTTTTGGATGATCCTACCTGAGGCACCAGACTCTTCGAATCATTCTTTAAAAGGTGTCAGTTATAACCTGCTAATGACCAGTGTGCATAATGACCATGCTACAACAACCTGCCAGGTAAAGGAAATGTTTTGATTAATGAAAGGTTGTTTAGAAGGAAAGAGTTTCAATGGAGAACTTGTAAACATTCAGACACATCAGAATACTAAGTTAGAGGGAAAGGCTAAATGGAGATAGCCAACCAATCGAGGAAAATGATGAAGAGATATGAGAAAATAATATTTGAAATAAATTTAGTCAACAAATATTTATTGAACACCTGAGCTAAGTTCTGAGGAGAAGCTGATGAGCAAGACAGATATGGTCCCTACTTGTCCTACAGACAAGTAAACAGCCCAGTAGATCTTAAAAAGCTAAAATAATAATTTTTACTTTTATTTATTTAAAAAACTATGTTTTTATTGATAAGAGAGAGAGAGAGAAACATAGATCCTGCACATACCATACTGGGGATCAAGCCTGCAACCCGGGCATGTGCCCTGACCAGGAATCAAACAAGTGACCTTTTGTTGCCTGGGACAACACTCAACCAACCGAGCCACACTGGCCAGGGCAATAATGATTTTTAAAAATACCTTTCTCCTGAATTACTTGCACTAACATTTTAATACTCTTCCAAGTTGCAATTCTGTTTACCTACATGAACTTAAAAAAAAAAAAGCAGAAGCAATAATAATTTTTAAAGTAGAAAACAAAAGGGACTTACCTAATCTTTAAAAATAGTCAGAAAAGTTTTAGGCTGTATATTTTGTTCCAGACACATTTTAGGAAAAGACTGTCATACAAAAGCTTGTTTGGGGAGAATTTTTGAACTTTAAATATAAGAATCCTATGAGTGTCTTATAGGGTAACAATAAAGCAACATCTACCAAGCTTTGAAAGAAATGTTACAATTTAGTAGAAGGGCATTTTCAGAGATGCCAGAACTAAGAAAATATACCCCCTTTTTGAATAAGCTATTTCAAGGAGCAAGAGATGACTAAAAGAAAAATTACAAGCATAGGGAAGTTGCAGCTGGAAAAGACTGGCAGTATGCACTGAAAACATTTCATTTGTAGGAATGGGTCTTGATAACCAGTGTAAATACAGTTATGCCAAAATGAAAATGGACATGAAGAGGCAATCTACAGCGTGAGAAATATGCGTTTCTGGTAAAATATGAAAGATTATCACTTTTATCACTGATTAGGGATATGCAAGTTAAAAACACAAAGAAATATCACTTTCCAACCTATGATGCTGATTTTTAAAACAATTTTAACAGAGGAACCAGCTTGATAGAGAAACCCACTGGCCAAAGTTGAGATAATTTTAACATCCAAAGAACAATGAGTGTAATTGATTGAAACATGCTACCTACATAAAAATCTTAGCTATTGTAAATTGTGCTGCTATGAACATGGGGGTGCATACATTCTTTCTGATATTCCTAGAAGTGGGGGCACTGGGTCAAATGGCAGTTCCATATTTAGTTTTTTGAGGAAACTCCATACTGTTTTCCATAATGGTTGCACCAGTCTGCATTCCCACCAGCAGTGTACTAGGGTTCCCTTTTCTCCACATCCTCGCCAGCACTTGTCATTTGTTGATTTATTGATAATAGCCATTCTGACAGGTGTGAGGTGATACCTCATTGTCATTTTAATTTGCATCTCTCTGATGATCAGTGACTTTGAGCATTTTTTCATATGTCTCTTGGCCTTCTGTATGTCCTCTTTAAAGAAGTGTCTATTTGGATCCTTTTCCCATTTTTTAAATTGGATTGTTTGTGTTCCTTTTGTTAAGTTGTATGAGTTTCTTATGTATTTTGGATATTAACCCTTTATCAGATATATCATTGCCAAATATGTTCTCCCATACAGTGGACTCTCTTTTCGTTTTGTTGATGGTTTCTTTTGCTGTGAAGAAACTTTTTATTTTGATGTAGTCCCATTTGTTTATTTTCTCCTTGGTTTCCTTTGCCCTAGGAGATGTATCTGTAAACATATTGCTATGACATATGTCTGAGATTTTGCTGCCTATGGTTTGTTCTAGGATTTTTATGGTTTCACCACTTACATTTAAGTCTTTTATCCATTTTGAGTTTATTCTTGTGTACGGTGTAAGTTGGTGGTCTAACTTCATTATTTTTTTGTATGTATCTGTCCAATTTTTCCAACACCACTTATTGAAGAGATTATCTTTACTCCATTGTATGCCCTTGCCTCCTTGGTCAAATATTAATTGAGTGTAATGAGTTGAGTTGATTTCTGGGTTCTCTGCTCTGTTCCATTGATCAATATGCCTGTTCTTGTGCCAGTACCAGGCTGTTTTGATTATGGTGGCATTGTAGTATAATTTGAAATCTGGTATTGTGATTCTTCCAACTTTCTTTTTCTTTCTCAAAATTGCTGCAGCTATTTGGGGTATTTTTTGATCCCATATAAATTTTTGGAGTATTTGTTCTAGCTCTGTGAAATATGCCGTTGGTATTTTAATAGGGACTGCATTGAATCTGTAGATTGCCTTGGGTAGTATGGGTATTTCAATGATGTTGATTCTACCAATCCATGAACATGATATATTCTTCCACTTGTTTATATTTTCTTCTATATCTCTTTTCAATGTCCTGTAGTTTTCTGAGTACAGGTCTTTTGCCCCCTTGGTTAAATTTATTCCTAAGTATCTTCATTTGTTGTTGTTGCAATGGTAAATGGGATTGTTTGTTTAGTTTCTTTTTCTGAGAATTCATTATTGGTGTATAAAAAAGCCATAGATTTCTGGGTGTTGATTTTGTATCCCGCTACATTGCCAAATTCATTTATTAAGTCTAGTAGTTTTTTGGTGGTGTCTTTAGGGTTTTCTATGTACAATATCATGTTATCTGCGAATAATGAGTGTTACTTCCTCCTTTCCAATTTGGAGGCCTTTTATTTCTTCTTCAGGTCTGATCACTGTGGCTAAAACTTCCAGTATTATGTTGAATAAGAGTGGTGAAAGCAGACATCCCTGTCTTGTTCTTGTTCTTAGGGAACCCATTGAGTATAATGTTGGCTATAGGTTTGCCATATATGGCCTTTATCATGTTGAGATATGGTCCCTCTATTCCCACTTTGCTTAGAATTTTCATCAAAAATGGGTGTTGGATTTTTTCGAATGCTTTTTCTGAATCTATTGATATGATCATATGACTTTTATCTTTCAATTTGTTTATGTGATGTATCACGTTTATTGATTTGTGAATATTGTACCAGCTTGCATCCCTGGAATAAATCCCACTTGGTCATGGTCTTTTTAATATATTGTTAGTTCTGATTTGCTAATATTTTCTTGAGGATTTTGGCATCTATGTTCATCAGGGATATTGGCCTGTAATTATTCTTTGTAGTGTCTGTATCTGGTATTAGAATTAGGATAATGCTGGCCTGATAAAAAAGAGTTTGGAAGTGTTTCTTCCTCTTGGATTTTTGAAATAGTTTGAGGAGTATAGGTGTTAGTTCTTCTTTAAATGTTTGGTAAAACTCCCCTGTGAAGCCGTCCGGACCTGGGCTTTTGTTTGCTGGGAGTTTTTTGTTTACTGCTTCTATTTTATCAGTTGTTATTGGCCTATTCAGATTTTCTGATTCCTCCTGATTCAGTTTTGGGAGATTGTATTTTTCTAGGCATTTGTCCATTTCAGCCAGGTTGTTCACCTTGTTGACATAGAGTTGTTCATGGTATTTTCTTACAATCCTTTGTATTTCTGTGGTGTCAGTGGTTATTTCACAACTTTCGTTTCAGGTTTCATTTATTTGTGTCCTCTCTTTTTGTTTCTTGATGTGTCTGGCTACTGGTTCATTAATTTTGTTTATCTTTTCAAAAAACCAGCTCTTGTAATTCCATGTTTCTGGGAGCATGTCCATGCAGCATCCACTTACTCTGCCACCATTTTTAATCTCCCCCTTTTTTAAATTACAAAAACAATAAAAACAAACACTCTGGTACATGTTTACATGCAGTTTGGGGTATATTGAAAACATTTCCGAAGGATAGATATCCAATTGTTAATAACGGTTCCCTGAGGAATAAAACTATGAAAGAAAGGGAGGGACAGATTTTCACTCTTTTTTTTTTTTTTTTTACAAGCATGGGTTATTTTTATAATTGGAAAATTTTAGCTTAAAAAAATACAGCTACAATGTCGACACCCCACCCCCCAAAAGGAAAATGTTATTCCTTGAAAATGTCCTTATTGAAATGGGGTTAGGGACTGGCATTCAACCCCAGGTAGATTCACAAAGAGAAGAAAATGGGAAGAAAAACAACTAAACACAACACCTTAGCACCGTCTTAAACATTGGGGAGGGAGAGACACAGGATGGCCAAGACTGTCTTTGTCTGCCAGCTCAGAAGAATGAGGGGTTCAGGGTAAAAAAATTGTTAGAAAATAAAGTAATATTTCTTGCATGTCTGAATTTTGAGAATCATATGGTTAAACACACTCTTCTTTAATTCTCTTGTAATCCTATTATTTTGATTTTACAATTGAGGAAAGAGCTTTTTTTAAAAAAAATTTTTTTTATTGATTTCAGGGAGGAAGGGAGAGGGAGAGAAAGAAATAGAAACATTAACGATGGGAAAGAATCATTGACTGGTTGCCTCCTGCACGCCCCTTACTGGGGATGGAGCCTATAACCCCGGGCATGTGCCCTTGACGGGAATTGAACCTGGGACCCTTCAGTCCACAGGCTGATGCTCTATCCGCTGAGCCAAACCGGCCAGGGTGGAAAGAGCTTTCTAAGGTTAATTTTCCTGAGGTCACATAACTAGTACTAGCAAAACTATAACTCAAATTTGAGTCTCCGTCACCCTGAAGTATGTGCTAGCTAGCTACTACTCTCTGCTGCTTGGAATGGGTTTTGCCTTCTCTCTACCACCTGCATCCAATCTTGTTAATTTAGGCAGCATGCCCTCCTCTAGGAAGGCACTATTGAGCACCCCCTCCCCCCAAGTTTAGGTGGCCCTCTTTAGGCCTCCCTAAGTTCCCTGACCCCATCCCTATCACAGACCATGTGTAGTCTATTGGACTCTGTGTATGATTTTTCTCCACTACTAGACTGTGAGCTCTTGAGGGCAGCAATTAAGTATCACCCCTGCCTGACACATTGTAGGTGCTTTAGTTCTGCAACAGAAGAATTCTATTTATATTTGATTTCCTCACTAAACTCTGAACTTCGTGAAGTTAAACAACACGTCTGGTTTTATGCACCATGAAATCACTGGAGCCTAAAACATGCTTGGCACAGGCTAGGGGCTTTCAATAAATATTTTTCAATAAGTGAATAATTCTATAAGTAGTCTCCTCTATTTACTGTGTCTCTGAGTCACACCCGAGGGGAAAAAAATAGCAGCTGCTTGACATCTTTTTTCTTGTAATGATTTAGTATTTGACATTATTTCCACGCTTCAACATTTTAAAATTCGTCATTATTTTCCCGTTTTCATCCTCACACTCACATGGAACATGATCTCTACTATTTGAAAGTGTAAGATTTTTAGTCTGCCTTACACGTATCCTCCTATTGCAAACTGCTAGCGTTTCCTCTCAACCTCCCTCATTAACTGTCAGGAGGGGAGTGGGAGTGGGACTTAGAACTGAATAATTAACCTGCATTTACAAGCTTGCTTTTCCCTGGGATAATTGCAAAGTTACAGGTTCCTGGATGGGACCCTCTCACGACGGAATCTCAACAAGTGGATTGATGACGTATGACTACTACTGAAGATGTGGAATACTAGGAGGGTTAAAACAGTATTTGCTAGGCAAGGTTCTGATCTTTTAAAAGATATATGCCACAAGCTCTCGTTAGAAAAACAAGAAAAATATGTTCCAAATTACTTTCCAGGCAATTTGCCTGGATTAACAGTCCCACAGACAAAGAGGAGGACCAAACGCTCTTCCCTACCGAGGGCTGCAGACAGAGCCCGCGCCCCTGTAGGCGGGGCCAACGGAGCCTCCCGCGCCCCCAAGGCGGAGGGGCGGGGCATGGGGCGGGCCAGGCTTCCAGGGGCGGGGCCTCGAGGGCGAGGGGCAGGCTGGGAAGCGCCGCCATGTTGGCGTCGTCCGCGCTGTATTGTCATAAATAGAGCCGGTTATGTAGTGTTTTCACTACTCGGTTGGCTGCCTCGGCCGTGGTGAGTGAGAAAGTGAGCGAGCGAGCGACAGGCGACCAGAGGAAAGCGGACAAGAGGAAGGGAAAGAGCCAAAACGGGACTCCAGAGCGAGAGACACTCGCCGGTGAGGGAGACGCAGGAAGCGATGAAAGAAACGTCTGCGTAAGTAGTGGGGGGGCGGCGGTTGGGGGTGAGGCGGCGAGGGGTGGGCTGAGGTGGGCGGCCCGGAACTCCGTTGGCTCTGTCCGGAGTTCACCCGGGGGGGGGTCTCCTTCCCCGCCCGGGTCGGCAAGGGCACCTCCCCTACACCTGGCGGCTCACCTGGCTACCCCCTGCACGCTGCACGGACTCCAGGAGTCCCCATCTGCCCTCGGCTGTCGCGCCCCCGAGGACGCCCGTTGGCGAGGATGCGGTGGGAGAGAGGCGAGTGTGTCTGTGGGGGGAAATCGTTGGTCACTCTCCCGCCCCAGCAGTGTCTGGACCGGTCTCTTCTCCCGTCTGCATTGGCGCATATACCATCCCCCTGCTTCCCCCTCCTACCTTCCCGACCCGCCGCCTCCAGGTCTCCAGGTCTTCAGAGTGAATGACCTACCCCAGCTCGTTTCTCTTTATTCATGGCCAAGGTCTTTTCGCCCTCCCCAATCCTCCCCACTACCCACAGCACACCTACCGGTCTGTAACTCCTGCTCACACTTGGGTAAGTCGAAAACGGATTCCGTGCTTGGCGGAAGATTTTGTTGTACCTTCTTACATTGTGTTTTATTAGGAAATAATGGGAAAATGCAGAGTATAGCATAAGCATTGTTTGTGTAGACACCATCCATCTTTCCCAAAGCATAGTATTATATGTGTGTGCGTGTGTAGGCATATTTTCATTTAAAAGAAATCATTCCAAATACATCTGAAGGATACTCCTACCTTCTGATTCGATCCCGTTCGCCTCTCTCCCCACAGTCCTGAATCTGGTGGTTTTTGCCGCATGTTTTTAATGCTGTTACTACATACTATGTATATGCCCATAACTGGCATTGTTTTGAAGCTTTATGTAACCAGCATCACATTTCTCATTCTGCAACTTGCTTCTTTAGGGCAGCATAGTATCTTTGAACTTTGTCCATGTTAATTTTAGATCTAGTTAATTCATATTAACTAATGTATTGTATTCCCTTGTAGGGATACACCCTAATTTCATTATTTTCCTGTTAGTGACTATTTTAGATTGTTTCTAATCTGGGTGTGTGTTTTTTTTAATTGATCTTTTAGAGAGAGGAAGGCGAGGGGAGACTTTAAATTGTTGTTTCACTTATTTATGCATTCATTGGTTACTTCTTGTACTTACCCTGACCAGAGAAATAACCTAAGCCAGGGACATGTTTCTAGTTTTTAATGTTACAGTGTAGCAGTGAACATTCTTGTACCTGTCTTTTTGTACACTTGTACTGGAATTTCTCCAACATGTTTAGCCATAAGTGAAATTTATGGCTTGAAAGGAATGTGGGATTCTTTTGCCTCCTCCCCCTCCATCCCCCCCAGATGAGGGAGGTTCAGAATCATAGATTTGGAATTTTAGTGCCAGTAGGAACTTAGAAGGTGGGACACAAGATCATAAATAGTGTCAGGACTGAAGTAGTTATGGAAGGGAGAATGGAGTGGTGGAAAGATCTTGAGTTTTGGAGTTCCGATTCTTCCTATCTTTTTAGATCTTGGGTACTTACTTGTAATGTGGCACTTATTCAATACCTACCTCTCAGGGTTAATGTTGCAATTAATTGAATGATCATATATAATTAGCCTGTCCCATTCATTTAACATACACATACACATGCCCAAACAATGCAAAATGCTTCTTTAGCTCTCTTAGAGGTAAAAGAGCTAAGTCTTTAAAAAAGAAGTTACAACTTGAAATAACCAATGGAAATTTTATTTTTTCTGCAACAAAATAAATAACCAGAAAGAAAGTCACTAGTATTGATGTTTCTCTTTTGTTTGTTTGCGTTATTTTGGGAAGTATATAGACTATTTAACTTCCATTTGATTGTCTCTCCCTACCTAATGAAATTTTTAACCCAAGAGCATGTGATAAGTCAATGTTTTGACCAGTTAAAATTCAGAAACAATTAAACAATCATGTATTTTTGTGTGTTAATGTTTAACAAGGCTAATTTATTCGTTTAAAAGACTGCTCTTTGAGCCCTAGCTGGTTTGGCTCAGTGGATAGAGCGCCCACCTGTGGACCAAAGCATTCTGGGTTCAATCCAGTCAAGGGCATGTACCTTGGATGCAGGCTCCTCCCTGGCCCCCGGCCCAGCTTGGGGCTCGAGCAAGAGGCAACCAAACGATGTGTTTCTCTCACATTGATGTTTGTCTTTCCCTCTCTTTTCCACTCTCTCTAAAAATCAATGGAAAAATATCCTTGGGTGAGGATTAACAACAGGCGCACACACGACTGCTCTTTGAGATTACATTCTTTTTTTTTTCTTTTTAATTTTTTATTGTTGAAAGTATTACATATGTGCCCTTTTTCCCCCATTGCCCTCTCCCATCTTGTCCCCACCCCCCAGCCCTGGCCTTCAACTCCACCCCATTGTTTGTGTCCATTGCTATGCTTAAATGCATACAAGTTCTTACCCCTCAACACTCCCCAGCCTTCCCTCTGAGGTGATTCTGTGTCTCTGGATCTACTTTTGTTCATCAGTTTATGTTGATCATTGTATTCCACAAATGAGTGAGATCATGTGATACTTATCCTTCTCTTGACTGGCTTATTTTGCTTAGCATAATGCTCTCCAGGTCCATCCATGCTGTTGTAAATGGTAAGAGTTCTTTCTTTTTTACAACAGCGTAGTAATCCATTGTGTAGATATACCACAGTTTTTTAATGCACTCATCTGATGGGCACTTAGGCTGTTTCCAAATCTTAGCTATTGAAAATTGTACTGCTATGAACATATGGGTGCGTATATTGTTTCTGATTGATGTTTCTGATTTTTTAGGATGAGATTACATTCTTACTGTAGGTGTTAATGGTCCTTCATGAAAGGATACCTAAAATAGGTGATAGGATTAGTTGGTTATTTTGTATGTTTGTTTTTACTTTCCTTTTTTATTATAATTACAAATTTTACTAACCCATGTTGGTCCCAAGTTTTATTTTGAAATTATTAGTCTATGTAAATCCAAAATCTCAGAAATTCTATTGTGCTATATTCAAGACTGTAATTTCCTGATGTCTAGGATCTTTTCAAGAGGAGCTTGAAACTGGTTGCCATTTAGTGTAAAGAATTTGATAATTATTCAGTCTGAAAATGGTCTGGGTACCAGTCTACATGAAGGTGTTCACAAAATGTTAGGACTATAAACTCTGATTCAAGCAATGGATGTTAAGTTGGATATCTCAAAGACAAATCTATTTGTGATTTCTTTTTTACAAGTAAGAATATTTCACAAGGACCTTTCTGGAATGTTTTTATTTCTTTCCTGAGGGAGGGAAAAACATTGTTTTTACTTACTTTCTTTCAAGTGGCTGACTGCTTCAGAGATTGAATCTAGATGGCACTTGACTTAGGTCTGTAGGGTATAGTAGAGATAGCCCTAGCCCAACTCCTATTCAGGCTCTTTGAATTTGAGCTGAGTGGTGTTGGCACAGTTGTCCTGATGCCAACACATGCTGCTTTTGACTTGAAAAGACATGCTAGCCATGAAAGCTGAAGATAGTGTGAATAGCCTTTCATCAATATAAACACAAAACACCCTTTTTTCCTTTAAAAAAAAAAATGCCCTCACCGGCAGTTAGTACTAATAAGTAAACTTTTAAGGTAGCTAAGTTAACAAGTGAATTGAGAGATTCAATGTATCAGTATGATATGATGCTCTAAATTTCTTCTGCTATTTAATTTTTCTTGAACAGAAACACCGTGCTGGACAGCCAGCGTAAACAAAAGCATTATGGAATCACTTCTCCAATTAGCTTGGCATGTCCTAAAGAAATTGATCACATTTACACACAGAAATTAATTGATGCCATGAAACCATTTGGAGTTTTTGAAGATGAGGAAGAGTTGAACCACAGGTATGTCACATAAAAATGCAAAATATTTTATAGTATGTTACTTAATCATTAATTCTATAAACATATATCATGTACCTATTATGTCCCTGCCTAAACGTTTTTTTAAAAAGGACAAGTGAAGGGAAATCTTGGCATTCCTGGAATTTATATTTTAGGTGATTGTTAGGGAAGGAGACTAACATTTAGCCAAATAAGTAAAATAAATACATGTTACATGTGATGAATATTGCTGGGAAAGAGTAGTGATGCTGAGAAAAATAAAGCTGGGAATGGAGGTTGTCAGTGAAGGCTTCATTGAAATTTCACGAAAAATTTGAAGATGAAGGAGCTATGTGAATAGTTGAGGGGAGAACATTCTAGGCAGAAGGCTTGAGGTCGGAGTGTACTTGCTTTAAGGAATATATAGCAAGGTAGCCTGGTGTCTAAAACAGAGTGAGTAAGTAGGGGAATATGGGCTTAAGGAAAGTGAGGTAGAAAGGAGTTCGGAGGGGAAGGTCACTTACGACATTGTAAGCCATTATAAGTTTTGGCTTTGCCCTAGCTGGTGTTCTCAGTGGCTAGAGCATCAGGTCCCACACCAAGTCACAGGTTTGATTCCCAGTCAGTGGCATGGACCTAGGTTCAGGTTCCATCCCTGGGGCACATTCGGGAAGCAACCAATCAATGTGTCTCACATGCATGTTTCTCTCCTTCCCCCTCCCCTTCCCTCTTCCCCCTCTCCCACTCCCTCATGTAAGGATTAACAAAAAAACAAAACAAAAGTTTTGGCTTTTACTTTGAGTGAAATGGGAAGCTATTAGGGTTTTGACCAGAAGATTGACATGATTTACTCATATTTTAACACAGTCACTCTGGCTGCTATATTGAGAATAATAGTCTGAAGAGAGATCAAGTCTTAACTGGAGAAATTATTTGGAAGGCTAATATAATCAGGGAAGAAATGATGGTGGCTGGAAGTGGTGATGATTAGTAGAATTTTGGATATGTTTTAAAGGTAGGGTTGTCTGATGACTGGAATGTGTGAGAGAGAAAGAGGAGAGAGGATCAAAAATGATGCCAAGGTTTTTGGTCTCAGCACCTCGTCCTCGTGAAGGATGAAATTTCATTACCTGGGGAAGGCTGAGGGAGAAGCAAGTTTGGACAGACCCAGGAATCCAGTTTTTCACGTTATCTTTAAGATGCCTAAACTCTACTTTCCTTCTTTGTTTTTTTTTTCAATCCTCACCTGAGAATACTTTTCCATTGATTTTTTTAGAGAGAGGGAAAGAGAAATATCGATGTGAGAGAAACACATTGATTGGTTGCCTCCTGCATGTGCACCGACCAGGGCCTGGGCCAGGGAGGAGCCTGCAACCAACATTCCCTTGACGGGAATCGAACCCGGGACCCTTCAGTCTGCAGGCTGGCACTCTATCCACTGAGCCAAACCAGCCAGCTCTTCTTTCTTTTAATGTGGATTTGGATATGCCATTGGTTGCAAATTTTTTTTAATATCAAATTGCATTTATTAAGAATATTATTTCATAAAAAGCAGCCAATAATTAATTTACCCATTTTAATTATCCAAAAACCTATGACTTTCAATGAGAGAATGCTAATCTCTATTATTATCACATTGAATTGATTTTTATTCCAATGTAGGGCCAAAAAAGTTGATAACTCATTTGGCCTTTGCAGCTTTCTTAAAGGTAATTTTGACTTTATTAGGCTTCTTGAATTTTGAAAATAACTCAGACGGAAACACTATTGTCACATATATCATCTCTTTGGAACTCTTAGGGGCCTAAGAATGCCAAAGAGAGGTGATAACATTAATGTGTGTATAATATGCCTTTACCCTAACACCAATACAAAGGTACTGCCTATGTACTTAGTTGCTTTTTAAGATATTGTTTGTTTGTTCATTTGTTTTTTAAAATAAAGCATGCTATTTTTTTATTATAGGCTGGTTGTTCTTGGTAAATTGAACAATTTAGTAAAAGAGTGGATTTCCGATGTTAGTGAGAGTAAGGTAAGACTTTAAAACTGCATTGAATTCATAGTTTCATTACATCCTGTTTTTAGTCCTGGTAATAAGATGTAGAAGTTGAGAATAATCTGAAATACATTAAAACTGGCTCTTTGGTATACTTGGTAATGAATTGGTCTGGACCAGCCTTGGGCAAACTACGGCCCGCGGGCCGGATCCAGCTGTTCTATCCGGTTCTCTTGCTCTCCCCTCCGCTCCTTTACTTTGAATTTATATTAGTTCACACAAACACTCCATCCATGCTTTTGTTCCGGCCCTCCAGTCCAGTTTAAGAACCCATTGTGGCCCTCGAGTCAAAAGTTTGCCCACCCCTGGTCTGGACAGTTGAATCTAAAAAAAATGAGGGTTTACCTCAGAAGTAGCCAATTAGCTAAAATTCCACATAAATATCTTGCATGACTTACAGTAGTGGACCACAATTTAAATATCAAGATACTTTACTTAAAAAGCCAGATTTGGGACTTCTTGTGAAATATCAGCTCTGGCAATACTGGGCCTGCCTTTGTGGAAGGCAGGAAGAGGCTTGAATGGAATTGGGCTTCTGCTTTGCAGGAATGCCTCACAGCTTCCCCACTTCCTGCCCTCTCTGAAGCAGCACCTGTCATTTATCAGTCAGTTTTTTTGTGTCTTATGGGTACTTTCCTCATTTGCATACCTGCGTGACCCCTGAGACATCGAAGTTTGCAAACCCTAATTTATAATTATACATAACTTTTTCTCCTGTGGTAGTTTAACTATTTTTCTTCTAAAATTAATTATATAGTTGATTTCATAAGTATTTTTAATATAACTGTATTTTCATTTGTCTGAGAATCATCATTATGAATATTATATTACTGGCTGTACTAAAATGAGGTAGGGATGTTCCAACTGGTGATACTATTTGTCCTTTGACTAAGTGGCCCAAACTGTTGTATATTAAGGTTTTTGTTTGTTTTTTATAGTTTTCCCATCTTGCCCTTAACAGCAGTCAGCTGAAAGTTAATGTCTCAGAGCAGTCAGTGTGTCTCTGCAAACTCACTTTCTACTCTGCATGGGTTTAGAAATTACATAAACATCTGTTAGACTTCTTTTCTTCACAACTTTTATTATTTCTTTCTGTACCTATGATACATATTTAAAATTGAGTTCTTTTAAACAAAATTATGAATAAGGTTATGAGGGACTCTACTAAGTTTGTAGTCACTGGGTTTATATAAATGATCTTTATGCTGTTTACTTTTGCTGCCAACTGGCTATTGGCTCATTTCTGAGCTCTCAATAGGGTTATCAATAGTTGAAATTTTCAGATAAGTTGTATTTTGAGCAAGTTAAATGCTAGTCATCATGAATAATAAAAAAAAAATCATATTTATATCTCTGCTACTAGGTGATCAATTTCTTAAGAAAAAGGCCTGTCTTGTTCACCTGCATAATCCCAGGACAGGGCTTCAGGCATTAAATAAATGTTAGGGAAACCTGTTGTCCCTCTCTAATCAGTCCATAATTTCAATGGGTGTGCAAACCAAATACCCAACTTGCTAGAATTATTTTAAAATCAGAGTAACCAGCTTCATAACTTCTTGTGTATGGTCTTTATGTCAACTATTGTGGTTGTGCAGAAGTCTTTGCTTCCATCCTCACTCAAGGGTGCATTTATTAGCAAAAAGAGTTAGATTAATTTGTTGAGAGATGACCTAATTTTCTTACTGCATGGTTTCTTTGCACTTAAAAATCCAGTAGAATTTTAGATTTTCAAGGTCAAAAATTTTTTAATTATTAAATTGCTTTTCATTCCATTTCAATCAATTAGTTCTTTAATCTACAAAAACCCTGTAGCTGGTTTTCATTCAAAATCTAGGCATAAAACCATGTTAAAATTTTGAGACTTTGCCACAACTTGGCTTTTTTCAAAAGCAAAGTAAATAAAATACCTACTTATTTAAAAATTTAAATTGATTTTAACATCTTCTATTGCATGGATAAGGTGATTGGTCATTTTATGTATCAATTATAATTCCTTCATTTATGCATGTTTTAGTTTGGAAAATATGTGAAGGATTTGAGTTAGATCCAAGATTATTTGAATATTCTATACACAATTGGGATATTTAAACAGTCTGTAACTCCAAATCAAATCATTTTAGTTAATAGGTTTGTGGCAAAAAGATTCTACTCGGAGATTTGGTGTGTTACTTTCTCATATGTAAGAATCATGTTTTTCAAAGTAGGAAGGTCTTAGGAGGAGGGTAAAATAAAAGGTCCTTGCTTCTCTATACTTCTATTTACATTAGTCATCAATAAATTTACTAACTTCATTCTAGCTATAAAATTATCCTATCTAATAAAAGAGTAATATTCAAATTGACCATCACTGCAACACACATGATGGCTGCCCTGATGTAGTCAAAGATGGCTGCCCCCATGTAGACACAAGATGGACGGCAGGGGAGGGCAGTTGTGGGCTATCAGGCTAGCAGGGGAGGGCAGTTAGGAGGGGCCAGGCCTGCAAGGGAGAGCAGTTGGGGGCGATCAGGCCTGCAGGGGAGGGCAGTTAGGAGTGACTGGGCCAGCAGAGGAGGACAGTTGGGGGGGAACAGGCCTGCAGGGGAGGGCAGTTGGGGGCAACCAGGCCTACAGGAGAGGGCAGTTGGCGGGGACCAGGCCTGCAGGGGAGGGCAGTTGGTGACTAGGCCGGCAGGGGAGGGCAGTTAGGCGTCGATCAGGCTGGCAGGGAAGTGGTTAGGGGGTGATCAGGCTGGCAAGCAGAAGCAGTTAGGGGTAATCAGGCAGGCAGGCAAGCAGTTGGGAGCCAGCAGTCCTGGATTGTGAGAGGGATCCCAGATTGGAGAGGGTGCAGGCTGGGCTGAGGGACACACACACACACACACACACACACACACACACACACCCCATGCACGAATTTCATGCACCAGGCCTCTAATTTATGATATTCCTGAAACATTAATATTTATTAAGCAGAGGAAGTAACAACAATATCCTATTATACAGATATTTTTATTCAAGTTAATCAGCAGATATTATTCTTTGGAATTTGCACTGGGCATTGTGGGGAAATATGAGTTGTAGGAGGCACCATTCTCACCTTCTAAGGAATTTAAATATAGTTGAAGAGGTGAGACTTAGAGACAGAAAAAGGAAGATCACAAAATATAGTATAAAAGGGGTTAAAGATAATAGCAGAGGAGCGGTGGGGGAAGATAATTAGGAAAAGCTTTATGAAAGAGGTGGAATTTGAAGTGAACTTCGAAAAATAGATGGTATTGAGATAACTCAGAAAGAGATGGGCAAACATTCAAGGCAGGGAAAATGGCAAATGCAATGGGAAGGAGACCAGATTGTGTGATATGTTGGCAGTTGGAGATTCAGAAGGGAAGATCAGGAGACGAGGCAAGAAAGATTCATAGGAGCATATTGTGAACTTCCTTAGGACCCAAGGATCCTTACCTCAGTGGTCAGGGAAGAGTGTATTGGGAAGTTTCGAGTAGAAGAGTTATAATAGAGTAATTTAAGAATATCAATCAGTGAATTTTGTACACAGTGGAATAAGAGAAAATAAAGACTAAGGGCAAAAGGATAGCTTTATGATACTGTTAAATATCCTAGAATTAAGGAGGTGGTATAAACTAAATTGTAAGCCAAAACGATGAAGAATGAGTATAAGTATGGGCAGAAAGGTTGCCGAGCTAGGATCAAGATATTAAGCTTATCTGTCACAAAAAAACAAAGGGCAGATGGGATTAGTCAAGAGTATCCTTATATAATAAAAGGCCAATATGCAAATTGTCCCCATGGGAGTTCGACTGACCGGGAGTTTGACCGCTCGCTATTATATGCGCTGACCACAGGGGAAGACGTGGAACAAAGGAAGGCCCTGACCAGCAGCCGGGGGAAGGAAGGCCCCGATCGGCCCTGATAGCCAGGCCTAGGGACCCTACCCAAGCAAGAATTTCATGCACCAGGCCTCTAGTGATAATATAGAGAGCTGAAAGAGCATTAATTAGTTTGGTAAAATTCCTTGTGACTATTGAGAGTGATGGAGCCAAAGATATGCAATTGGAGGGGACAAGTAGGGTCAAGTGATAAAAAGTGTTTTTCTTAATATAGAGATGTGTGCATGTGTAGTGGGCATGGATTTTTGTCTTCCCTTCTTATTCAAGCTGGAACTAAAAGAGCTCTGAAATATTTTTACAAATCTCAGCTTATCCAAGTTGACAAATACAGTATGTATCTGTAGCAGTTAGGTGACTTTTATGCTAAATAATTTGAATAATTGAATGCCTTTTGTTTAATTTCATTTTAGAATCTCCCACCTTCTGTTGTGGCTACTGTTGGTGGTAAAATTTTCACTTTCGGCTCCTATAGGCTTGGAGTACATACCAAGGGTAACTGCTTTTCTGTGTTCTACTAATAAAAATGTTCACTAACAAACTTTTATTTGTTCATAATTTTAAAATACAGAAGAAAAAATTTCCATTATCTCACTACTCAGAACTAATTATTATTAGCATTTTCTATCATTACATATTTTCTTTTACATGTTTGTGTGTACTTAACAAAAATATGATACATAATATGCTCTTCTTGATAAGAAATACTTTGATTTGTAGGAGCTGACATTGATGCACTTTGTGTAGCTCCAAGACATGTGGAGAGATCTGACTTTTTTCAGTCTTTTTTTGAAAAATTGAAGCATCAAGATGGCATTAGAAATTTAAGAGTAAGTATCCTCTGGTATTTAGTATCTTGAACTTGTTAATAAAACTCTAAAAGCTAGGGCTTACAATTGTTGAAATATTTCTTAAAAAGTTGCTCCATCTTGTTAAAATAATGGATAATGATTATAAACATGGGCTTTATCGTTTTACGCATCTGGATTTGAATCTATAAGTCTACCAAATATTAGCTTTTAGATTTTGGTCATTACCCATTCTCTCTGAGCCTTTGTTTTCCTCTCTTGTAAAATGGAGATGGCATATAATAACATTTTTATAAATTTTTTCTGATGACCCATGAGATAATTTACATATATAAAGTTTAATTAGTAGTAACCCATTATATGTATACTAGAGACCTAGTGCACGGATTCGTAAACTGGTGGGGGCATGGCCTACGGTGATCAGCCCGCTGTGGGAGTGCCGCTCATCCTGGTTAGCCGAGCAGTGCTCCCACTGTGGGAGTGCACTGACCACCAGGGGGCAGCTCCTGCGTTGAGCGTATGCCCCTGGTGATGAGTGCACATCATAGCAACTGGTCAACCGGTCGTTCTGGTAGTTCCACCGTTCAGTCGCTGGGCTTTTATATATGTAGATATGTAGCCATTTATTCAGCAAATTAGTTTCAGCACTAATGATCCATCAGACATTGGCCTTAGTCCCACAATTACAAGAGTGAACAAGACATAGTTTATGGGAAGGAGGGATTGGGGGAACTGAGTGAATAGTTCTAATACTATCTGAGATGCTAGGATAAGGTGAAGTTCAAAGGCTCTGCATTATTTGGGTGTGTGGGAATGGAGAAGAAGATATATTAGGATTAAGGAAGACTCAGACTTTTCTACTAAATCCAAACTATATTGACTATTATTTTTTAATAGATTAATCATAAGTTCTGATTGTATTTTAATTTCTAACACAAGTGCTCTTTGCAAATAATCAGTTTTCAATTTGATCAACAATAATAAGTACTCAGATGATAGCAATTCTGCCTGCCAGTTTATGATGAATATTTTTAGGAGATTAAGTTAGATAACAACTGTCATTGACATTTTGTGCATCTTAAATAACACAGTCACAAAGTAGAAGTACTTACCTAGAATGTGAGGCCAAGAACATTTTCACTTTTTCTGTTGAGTTTAATATAAATTGGGAGCAAAGGAATTCACATTATTGGCAATTAGGAAGGATGTAGGAAGGATTACAGTTTTATATATATGGAGCAAAGGTATTCATATTATCAGCAGGTAGGAAAGATGTAGAAAGGATTATGATATATATATATATACACACACACACACACACACACACACACACACCTTGGGTTATGTTGGACTCAACGTACGTCATTTCGTGGTTTCGTCACCATCTCCCATTTATTTATTTAAAAAAAAAGTTCCTTGCCGAAACCGGTTTGGCTCGGTGGATAGAGCGTCAGCCTGCGGACTGAAAGGTCCCAGGTTCTATTCCGGTCAAGGGCATGTGCCTTGGTTGCGGGCATGTCCCCAGTAGGGGGTGTGCAGGAGGCAGCTGATCGATGTTTCTCTCTCATCGATGTTTCTATCCCTCTCCCTTCCTCTCTGTAAAATATCAATAAAATATATTTAAAAAAAAAAAAAGTTCCGTCATTTTGACGTATGTACATATGTGCTTTTTGTTTTTTATTATTTATTTACCTCAAGTAAAGGTCAGGAATTGTTATCTTTTAAATTTTTTTTTACTGTTTCACTTCATTACTGCTGTGGATGTGCTCCATGTGAGTGACATAGGTGCTTATGTGGGTGGGTTCTGACTTATAGCGAAAACACCATAGGAACTGATCTCTGATGTAACCCAGAGACCTACTGTATGTGTGAGTGTGTGTATATATATATATAAATTTTTCTTCTTTTGTAGGCTGTAGAAGATGCCTTTGTACCTGTTATAAAATTTGAATTTGATGGAATTGAGGTAAGTGTTTTTAATATTTTTCTGACTTTACAGTTGAATTATTTAACCCATAAGGGCGTTTTGAGTTATTTTCTTTTTTTAAAATAAGACTTAAGAATCTATTTTAACTAATCAAATAGTCTTTAAATAGACCCTCACATTCCTCTCTCCTCTATCTGTTGATTTCTCACCATGGAAAATGAACCAACTTTCATCCCTACCCTAGTCTCATTTCCATAATCTCCTAACATAATAATATTATGTTAATTGCTTTTCGATTTGTTTGCTTGGGCCTTATTCTTAAGACTAATTCAACCCCCCCCTATCATAGTTGTCTAAATCTCCTTGAAATAAATTTCTCAGGTATTCTGTCATCATTCTGAAAAAATATTTCAGAATCTTCTCACCTGTTCTAATTCACACTGATTATTCTCCATGGCTGATACATGCAGCTGACATCCCAACATCTTTTTTTTTTTTACTATCATCCTGGGATTTCCTCTTGCCTCTCTCTAGAGCAGTGGTCGGCAAACTCATTAGTCAACAGAGCGGCAAACTGCGGCTTGCGAGCCGCATGTGGCTTGCAAGCTGCTGTTTGCCGACCACTGCTCTAGAGTTTTCTTTCTTTACTCTCATTTTAGTAGCACTCATCCACTAGCTTCCTGAGAAAGAGCACGTATTTTTGAGATCTTGCATGTTTAAAATGTCTTTCTTCTTTTCTCACACCAAAATGGTAGTTTGGCTAAGTTATAGTTCTCAGAATTTTGAAAGCCTTGCTTCATTGTCTTCTAGCTTCCATGCTGTGTTGAAAAGTGTGATGCCATTTTAATTCCTCATCCTTTGTATGTGATCTATTTTTGTCTCTTTGGACACTTATATGATTTTTTTTTCCCCTAGTCTTCACAGTTGTAAAATTCATGGTGATATACTTTAGTATATGTCTTTTCAATCAAATATGCTAGTTATTCAGTAGTCCTCTTTCAACTTAGAAACTCCTGCCCTTCAGTTCTTGAAAATTGTATTGACTTCCATTGGATTTCCTGCCTTTGTTTCCTCTCTCCTTTCTGGAGCTCCTAATATTTGTATGCTGGACCTCTAGGATTGCCGCCCCCCATTTTTTTCTCCAAAATTTTTCCTTCCACTTATTGGCCACATCTTCATATTTTTGTTCTGCTTTTTGTGGTTTTCTCTTCCAAACTTTCTATTGTTTTCCATTTCTGCTGTCACATATTTAATTTCTAAGAATTTTTTTATTTTCTTAAATATTCCTCTTTGTTATGTATGTATTTATAGCTCTTGTCCTTATTTCTTGGTTATAAATATTTTTGATCTTTGCTATTTGAGATCTGCTGAGTCTATTACCACTTACTCATCTACTTTCCAGCTTTCATAATTTTTGTTGTTGTCTCATGTTTTCCTTTGTCCTAGTGCATTATGCATTTAAAAACAAAACAAAATTTTGCTGGTATTTTAGAGGGATTTCAAGAGGGAATGAATGTAAATGTGTGTTGGATCTACCATCTTTATCTAGAAATTCACTTATAAGGTCTTAAGTTGGTGTTGTTGTTTTTTTTTAATGCTTGGCATATATGTTAAAATTAAAATGCTTTCCCTTAATTTGAAGATTCAATTGCCCTCACAAAAGTTTTCGGTCATTTTCGTATCTGAGATTGCCTACATAGGCCTTTTGAAGTTTTAAAGAACTTCCAAAACTAATAATTACAACATTTTACGTTTTTGAGGTGGGGGGAGAATGGACTAGAAGGAGAAAAAGTAATATTTTTCTCTTTTTTTTGCATCTTTCCAAAGATTGACCTAGTTTTTGCAAGACTGGCAATACAAACCATATCAGATAATTTAGATCTAAGAGACGACTCTCGACTGAGAAGCCTTGATATAAGGTGTATTCGCAGCTTAAATGGTAAGCTTCTAAAAAGAAATCTCAGCCATCTGCCTGAAAACAATTTGACATATAGAGATCTTTGTGCAGAACTAGTAATGGACTTTTAAATCATTTTAAAAATGATGATGTAATTTTCTCTATACACATTTCTCTGACCACATTTAAACATCTTTAAAAGAAATTTGTTTGAATGTTGTTGATGTTTGTAATAGTGGTTCTCAAACATATTGGTCTCAGGACCCATTTACACTCTAAAAATTTATTGAGGACCCCAAAGATCTTCTGTTTATGTGGGTTATATCTAATACTGACCATCTAATATGGTCAATATTTACCATATAAGAAATAAAAACCGAGAAAATTTTAAAGTGTGTGTTAGTTCATTTTAAAATAACAGTAAACATTTTTGTGTGAACAATGGCTTTGTTTTGCATTTTTGCAAATCTTTTTAATATTTGACTTAGTAGAAGATAGCTAGATTTTCATATCTGCTTTTATAGTCAATCTCTTACAATATTTTGTTTTGATTGAAGCATAGGAAGAGATATATAATTGGAATAGGGAGGATAATTGTAGATATTCTTCGATACTACACTAAAACTTGACCAGTGACAGTTTTTTGTTTTTTCTTTTCCACAGTTTTATTGAGGTCTAATTACATACCAAAAAATTCATTCTTTTTAGGTATACAATTTAGTATTTTTAGTATATTCAGAGTTGTGCACCACAATTGAATTTTGGAACATTTTCATCATCCTCAAAAGATCCCTCATACCTATTTGCAATCATTCCCTTTTCCAAATCCGCAGTCCCAGGCAACCCCTAATATACTTTCTATTTCTATAGATTTGCCTTTCCTGGACATTTCTTATAAATGGGATCATTAGTTTTATGTGTCTGGCTTCTTTCACTTACAATGTTTGTGAAGTACATCTATGTTTGTAGTATATATCAGTAGTTTTCTCCTTTTATTGCTGAGTAAAAGTGATCTTTTTCAAAAGATTAGTTAGAATATCTAATCTAAAATCATATCAGTTAACTTTTTGAACTGTTACATTAAAAATGCATTGGTCTGTCTTGTTCTTTAATTGGATTTTTACCCAAGCTTGATTTTGTACGATGATGCCTTGATCATTTGGAAAATTCTGGTTCACAAAGTTATTTGGCTCTTCTAAATGTTAACTCACATTTTGTTATAAAATCAAAATTACATTTATTAATATCTCTAATACCATCAGACAAGTCTAAGTATTAGAAAGCTGTCAAGCTTACAGTAACAGATACGAGTTATCCAAAATTCTAATTTTTACTTGGAAGCTCAAATGTTATTGGCAACAAATTTTGTCATTTGTTTTCCTTGATATAAGGCTCACTTTGTTTTGTTTTTAGAAAGTATCTGCTAAATACTCAAGCATGAATAGCCATAGTTGTCTGTCAATCATTATTTCAAGTAAAGTTGGAATTCCTTAAAAAAAAAAACAAAAAAAACATGGGTAGCTCAGCTTGCCTCGAACATGTTCAAATATCCGCACAGATTCCTTAGCTCTCTTCTAACTGCAAATGTGTGGCAGTAAACATGTGTGCTTAGTACAGTGTTGCTACAGCTTTAATTTATTGCTAAGGTACCAGCAGTTTTACCCACCACTTCTTTCAGTGCACATGTTAACACAGTGAAACAGGCAAAGAAAGCCTTAGTGCAATTATAAAATAGGTTTGATCTAACAGATTCCCAGGGGTCCATAGACCATACTTTGAGAACTACTGGTTCATAGTATCTTTTGTTTAACTGAATCATTGTGTTTTGCTGTCCTTCCAGAGTGCAACAGTAAATCACAGTGTTTGTGAATAAGATTTACATTAAAGCAGTAACACTCTTATAACTTGGGATATTTGATTAATAGTCAAGTCAAATGTGGAAGAATGCTATAAAGATAGTCAGACCTATCTCTTACTTTAGTATTGAATTGCTTTACCCATGTGCTTTTGAATTCTTTAAATGAATTTAATTCTTTAAATGAAAGTCTTTGAATTAACTGGGTTTTTGTTGCATAATGAAATATGAATGCTTTATCTTTTTCAGGATGTAGAGTTACTGATGAAATTTTGCATTTAGTGCCAAATAAAGAAACTTTTAGACTCACCCTGAGAGCAGTCAAATTATGGGCAAAACGTAAGTATCCCGACTCTTTTATTGTATGTTTGCATTATAAAATTATAATTTTCTTTTTTATTGTTGACAGTATTACAAATATCTCCCATTTTCTCCTTTTTGCTTCCTTCTACCCAACCCCTGCCCCACTCTAGGCCTTCCCCATACTGTTGTCTATGCCCATGGGTTAAGCATATATGCATATATGTTCTTCGGTTAATCTCTTCCTGTCCCCTCACCCCCCAACCCATACTGAGATCTGTTATTCTGTTCTGTGCATCCATACCTATGGACCTATTTTGTTTGTCAGTTTATTTTGTTCATTAGATTCCACATATAAGTGAGATCATGTGATATTTGTCTTTCTCTTACTGGCTTATTTCGCTTACATAATAGTCTCCAAGTCCATCTATGCTGTCTCAAAGGGTAAGAGATCCTTCTTTTTTACAGCCACATATTCCATTGTGTAAATGTACCACACTTTTTTATCCACTCATCTACTGATGGGTACTTGGGCTGTTTCCAGATCTTAGCTATTATAAATAATGCTGATATGAACATAGGAGTGCATATATTTTTTCTGATTGGTGTTTCCTGATTCTTAGGATATATTTTCAGAAGTGGGATCGCTGGGTCAAATGGCAGTTCCATTTTTAATTTTTTGAAGAACCTCCGTACTGTTTTCCACAGTGACTGCACCAGTCTGCATTCCCACCAGCAGTGTACTAGAGTTCCCTTTTTTCTATATCCTTGCCAGCACTTAGTGTTTGTTGATTTATTGATGTAGGCATTCTGGCAAAATTATCATTTTTCAGTTGCTAATAATAGAAGCATACATGAAAACTCTTGAGCCTATTGATACCGATTGAGGTCCAATAAGTTTTGGGGAAGCTATTTCTTTTTCAGGTGCAATAGTTATGGTGCTATAATGTGTAACTCTACTTCTTTCTGCCATGAGTGAAAACTGTAAAGCCCCTGACTTTCCATCTTGGGTTTCAGCCAGGCAGTCAGAATAAGTTAGGACTTGAAGAATGAACTCCTTACTGATCTTTGAGCTCTCTTTGGGCAGGACTGTCTTACTTATCTTTATCTCCCCATTACTAACAAAGTTTATAGTAAGTGTTCAGTAAATTTATTAAATGAAAAGCCTACAGTGACAGTTTTAACTTGTTTTTTTTTTTTTAATATATTTTATTGATATTTTTACAGAGAGGAAGGGAGAGGGATAGAAAGCTAGAAACATCGATGAGAGAGAAACATCGATCAGCTGCCTCCTGCACACCCCCCACTGGGGATGTGCCCGCAGCCAAGGTACATGCCCTTGACCGGAATCGAACCTGGGACCTTTCAGTCCGCAGGCCGACGCTCTATCCACTGAGCCAAACCGGTTTCGGCAGTTTTAACTTGTTTTTGTTTTTACACTATAGCACCCTTTTAATAAAACCTGGAACTGCACTAGTTTAAATGTATAGGATATGGTTAGTAAAAGGCCCAGTTCTGAGCTGGCACAGCACATTTGTACTATCTGTAACTACATTTAACTGCTACACTTCTGGCACCAGGTTTTACATAGTCTGAAACAGTGCTCTCCAATAAAAACTTTCTGATGATGGAAATGTTTCCTATTGTGCTGTCCAATACAGTAACCATGTAGCTACCAAGTCCTTGAAACGTGCAAGTGAGGAACTAAATTTTAAATTGTATTTAATTTAAAATTAAATAGCATCTAAGAGAAGTAAAAAGGTATGTCCACAAAAAAACTGATACACAGGAGTTCTTAGCAGCTTTATTCATAATAGTAAAAAAGTGGAAACAACCACATTATATAAACTGAACAGGTAAACAAAAAGTGCTATACCCATAATGTGGAGTATTATTTGGCAATAAAAAAGGAATGAAGTATTTATTGATATATATTACAACATATATGAACATTGAAACCATTATGTTGAATGAAAGAAGCTAGTCATAAAAGACCACATATTGTACAATTCCACTTATATGAAATGTCCAGAACAGCAAATCTATAGAGACAAAGTAGATTATAGGTTGCCTAAGTTATGGAGGATTGGGGGCACAGGAAATGTGATGTTAAAGGTTTCTTTTGAGGGTGATGAAATGTTCCAGAATTGATTATAGTGATGATTGCACAACTCAGTGAAGAATATATTAAAAGCCATTGAATTTTATACTTTAAATGGATGAATCCTAACTTATGTTAATGATGTCTCAATAAAAGCTGTTACATCCCCCTTCAAAAAAAAAATAGCCAAATATAACTAGTAGCTACCATAATATTAGTGCACATCTAAAAAGACCTTAAGCAAGTAGAATTTGTCTTTTGGCTCAGTTACCTTGTATAGTCAGGATAAAGTAATTTACACTGATAGGATATCAGAAGTGATTTGTCTTCCCTTACAGATTAAATGCCATGTTTTAATTCTTAGCTGCATATCTTTCACATTTAATATATCTGAAATTGATATATAAAAAATTTGTATTTTTTCTCTTGCTTGCTTAATGGGATATAAAATCATGCTATATTATATAATTGAAAGGATCTTAAGTTTGCTGAAATATGGTAATGCTTTTTTATAGATTGCTATAAGAAATAGTCATACGAGAATTGAGTGATATCAGTGATGTGCTGTGCTTTATGGAAAATTCTAAAGTTATGCAAATTATGCAGAATAATTATGCAAAATACTTAAGTTAGTCCCCAGCTTTACACTTGATTTTAAAATGCCCATGAATATGATTACTAATGAAATGTTTATTCTTCCCTACTTATAGAACTCTCCAGATATCTTGCCTTTTTTCATTTCTTTCTCAACCGTAAATATTGAAATGTGGGAGATTCCAATGTCCTATCAGTGGAGTCTAGTTGGGCAGTCAGAACTGAGACAGGGAATAAGGGTGTCTGTATTGGAGGGCAAAGTAGGGGGCTATGGTGAGCAGGTTATGGCTTACCAATAAGAATAGGCCTAGCATGAAGGTCTTCTTATTGATTTTAATGTGTTTTTTTTAAAAATACATTTTTTATTGATATCAGGGAGGGGGGGAGAGAGAAACATCAATGATGAGAGAGAATCATTGATCAGCTGCCCCTACTGGGGATCCTGCCTGCCTCTCAGGCATGTGTCCTGACCTGGAATCAAACTCTGATCTCCTGGTCCATGGGTTGATGCTCAACCACTAAGCCACACCAGCTGGGAGATTTTAATGTTTCTATAGAGGGAAAGAGTTCTAAGCAACAGTCTTATGAAGGAAGTAATCCTGTTCTTTACAGTTGAATGACATGGATAATAGGTCCTAACAATAATTAACAAATATATTAATTTTATAGGACGTGGTATTTATTCCAACATGCTGGGATTCCTTGGTGGTGTCTCTTGGGCAATGTTAGTTGCAAGAACTTGCCAATTATATCCAAATGCAGCAGCTTCTACTTTAGTTCATAAGTTCTTTTTAGTGTTTTCCAAGTGGTAAGTATTCATATGCATACTTTCACTTATTTACTAACCTCTGCCTATTTGGAAATTTGTTTGGAAATTTAAGAGCTATGTCTAGATTTTTTTTATTGTCTTAATATTCCCTTTTTATTTATTTATTTTGGTTAATCCTCACCCGAGGATATTTTTCCATTGATTTAGATAGAGTGGAAGGGAGGAGAGAGAGAGAAACATCAGGGCTGGGGACTGAACCTGCAACCCAGGTATGGGCCCTTGACCGGGAATGGAACCCGAGACCCCTTGGGTGTATGGGCCAATGCTCTAACCATTTAGAAACACTGGCCAGGGCTTACATTCTTTTTCTCTTTTTTTTTTTTTTTTTGTTAAAAGTTTAAAAACATCAAATTTGAGGCAGTGTTGGGACACCAGATGTCACTTTCTGGGGGTCTGTAAATGTGCATCTTTAGCTTGAAAGAGTGGTCACAATACTAGCCCATTACTAACTATGTTGAGGTCGTTTAAGATCTCCTCATGTAAAATAGATATTATAATCATAGCTGCGGCATGAGTTTGTTAGGAGTATTTTCAGTAAATACTAACTGTTGCTGTTGTCAGAGTTAATCCTTGAAAGTAAATGAGAAGGAAAGGAAACATTCAGATTTAAATTAGATACAGCTAATGGGCAAAACAGTATTTGCCCTTTCAGAGAACACTGCTTGAAAATGAGCAGCTTTTTTCCATTTTTTTTAAATGCCAAATACCCAAAACATTTGCTGTATGAAAGTTGGAACAAAGTCAAATGATTTTAATATTTTATATGGTTGCCGAGGTGAGGTCCTGTGTGAGCTAATCTGTCTTACCATGTTAGGGAATGGCCAAATCCTGTGCTGCTGAAGCAACCAGAAGAAAGCAATTTGAATTTGCCTGTTTGGGATCCTCGGGTAAGTGCCTTATTATAGAATTTCATTAAGTCTTTTATGAAAAGGACAATTCTCTAAATTATAATCTAAAGATAATTCTTCTTGTGCCTGCTCATCTTCTTTCTAATGTAACTATAGTCCCTTCCCTTCCTCTGCTGTATTTTTTGGTGCAGATGATGTGTTTTTCCAATGATAATCCAAATGTTATGTCATTAAAAATCACCCATATAAGACTATGGGAATGGGTGTATCAACCAAAATGTCATAATCTATTTTTAAAACTGTCTTACAAATAATTTCTAATACAGTACTGAAGCATATATGTAAAAGATTTGCTTTGCAGTACAATTTAAAAAGCAAATTAAAAAAAATAAAAAATAGAAAATAAATAAAAAGCAGATTCATGGTTCCAAAATAGCGTCTCACTCACCTTGCATTTTAATTTGCTTTTAGAGTAATTGCTCATTTCTCTGAGTAACATAGGGGAAGACACCCATTAAATAGGTGCAGAAAGAGGATTGAGAACCATTGGACCAGACAATGCTTTTTGCAGCTATGATACTGTATTTCCCTGGTTCTAAGAGACTATTGTTTATAAGGTGCACCATCAATTTAACAGCTTTTCAGGGGAAAAATAAACTTCTGCAGAGTTTCCATTGACTGTCAGTCACATCTGACTTCAGAAATAAATGTAGTTGGGGAGGGGAAATGTGCTTTTTAGAATTGAGGAAATGTAGTATTAAATTTATATTTCATATTCTTCAGACTTTTGGGGAAATGAAGTGAGGACAACTGAAATAGGAGAATAGATCAATTATTCTGCTTCTAATTTCACAGGTAAATCCATCAGATAGGTATCATCTCATGCCCATAATCACCCCTGCCTACCCACAACAGAATTCTACGTATAATGTGTCCACATCAACTCGAACAGTAATGGTAGAAGAATTTAAACAAGGTAAACTTATTGGCCCTATTGCCCTTTAGATATTCCCACAAGGTTTTGGTTGACAACAATTTTATTCTATTTTGCAATTACTTGTGCCTGTTATTTATTAAAATTCTTTCAAATGTGTATTTTTTCAATAATTGGTTTTCCAAAATATATTATAATATTAAGGCCAGAAATGGAATCAGACCAATCTGGTTGAAGTTGACTTTTGTGTTCTGAGAAAGAACATAATAAAGTTACTTTTTTTTATTATTATTATTCAAGAATTTGGTGGGATTAGAGGTTTAGGGGTAGGGTAATACAATAGTGCAGAAGCTGATAATATGATAGTCATTGTTTAAAATCTCTCTCTCTCTCTCTCTCTCTCTCTCTCTCTCTCTCTCTCTCTCTCTCTCAAACTTAGGTCTTGCAGTCACAGGTGAAATTCTTCAAGGGAAATCAGATTGGTCCAAACTACTTGAGCCACCAAATTTTTTTCAAAAGTATAGGTATTTGAAATTTTCCATTTTGTGTGTATGTGTATAAAGTATGTGTTAAACTTATTACAAAGTTAATAAATGATATGTCACACTTGTCACATATATTTCAAATGAGAGAGAATAGGTTACCAGAACTCCTAAGTGATAAGTTTCTATATTGTAGTAGTACAGTATATAACCCAGTGTCAGTGGTTTTTTTGTTTGTAGTGAATTGTTTTTTTCATTGCAGTATCTGGAATTAATTTTGTAAAAATTAAAGTATGTTTTGGTTTTCATAAACTGTGTGCCTGCATTAGCTCTTTTGTTCTTTGGGAGAAAGAAAAAGTAAGATGGAAAAGCAGACACTAACTATGTTTATGGTTTTTTATTCCCAATTGTTGCTGAAAATTCTTCATAGACATTATATAGTATTGACTGCCAGTGCATCAACAGAAGAAAACCATCTGGAGTGGTAAGACATATTTCAAGTTCTCTACCTACTGTTTAAATGGTAAAGCACCATATAAATATGTTACCACCATAAACACTTTGTCTATTTTCAAAATTATTAAATCTTATTAATGATTGTTATACATGACCCTGGAGCATCACCCACTGATTTATATATTGTCTATGGCTGCTTTCCTGCTACAAGGCAGAGTTGAACATTTGCAACAGAAACAATGGAGCACAAAGGCTACAACTTTTATATGGCCTTTTATAGAGAAAGTTGGCCAATCTCTCATTTAGATTACCTTGAGGAATAATTCAGTATTTTGTATACCTACTGTTGGAGCACACACAGTTATAATGTGTAAGCTTTTTCTAGTGTTTAAAAAAATGTAAAAGTATTCTTGTAGCTAGTCTTTCTAATTCTTAAAATCATTAAATTAATATGATAGCTGACAGCAGTCACATTTCTTAAGTAAGATAGAAAGTTGCAGAAATCTGATGAAACTTTGGATATTTTAGGAGTATCTGATCTGATTTTAGTGAATTTTTAAATGCAATATCTAGTATCAATTCTGTGAAAATCTTAGCCTTGTTAAAAAATATTTATTGGTGAAAGAGTATTATATGTGTATTTCATAAATTAAGGGCCAATTACTAGCTTTTTGGGTCACATTATTTAAACATATCTTACCCTTTTTGAAGAAATACATCTTTATTGATGAAAAAGTATTACAGGCGTCCCCTCCCTTAATTCCTCCCTTTTCTCTCCTCCACCCAGATCCTGCCTCACCCCAGGTCTTCACCACCCTATTGTCTGTGTCCATGGGCTATGCATATCTTATGTAATAAAAGGCTAATATGCAAATCGACCAAACAGGGGAACGACTGGTCGCTATGACGCACACTGACCACCAGGGGGCAGACACTCAACATAGGAGCTACCCCCTGGTGTCAGTGTGCTCGCTGCTCAGCCAGAAGCCGAGCTCATGGCTGGTGAGCGCAGCGGCGTTGTGGGAGCCTCTGCAGCAGCGCTAAGGACCCCTTGGGGGATGTCCACGATTGCCAGGTGGACATCCCCCGAGGGGTCCCAGGCTGAGGGACGCCCCCCCAACCCCCCAGTGCATGAATATTGTGCACCAGGCCTCTAGTATGCATATAAGTTCTTTGGTTAATCTTTTCCCATTCCTCCCTGCCCCCTTCCCTCTGAGATTAGCCTTAGAATCTATATATATAAAAAGCCAGCAACCGGAACGCTGGAATGACCAGTCACTATGACGCCCACTGTGGCCAGTGAACTGGCCCAATCAGGGGGTGGGGCCAGCCAGCCAACCTCCCCCAGCCCCTCCCCCAGCCAGCCCTGCCCCCTATGGGCCCCTCCACCCTGATCGGCCCGCAGCCCCTCCCCATCTGGCCCCACCCCTGATTGCCCCCCCACCCTAATAGGGGGTGGGGCCAGCAGGCCAACCTCCTGCAGCTCCTCCCCCCGGCTGCCCTGCCCCTAATTGCACCCCACCCCAAATGGGGCGGGGATGGCTGGCCATCCTCCTGCAGCCCCTCCCCCTGGCCAACCCTGCCCCCGATGGGCCCCCACCACCCTGATCAGCCCGCAGCCCCTCTCCCCGGCCGGTTCTGCCCCTGATCACCCCCCCTACCCCAGGTCAGCCCCCCCACCCTGATCAGGGTCAGGGCCCATCGGCCAACCACCAATGGCCCCTCCCCCAGGCTGCTGGCACCTGATCGGCACCCCCCACCCCATTCAGCGGCGGGGACAGCCGGCCCACAGCCCCTCCCCACAGCCAGCCAGGCCCTGATCGGGCCCCAATTGGGGCAGGCTGGCCAGCCAACCTCCCACCATCTCCTCCTCCCAACAGGCCCAGCCCCAATCTGCCCTTATTGGGGCCGGGCTGGCCGACCCCACCCATGCATGAATTCGTGCACTGGGCCTCTAGTTTAGACAAAAAATTTGAAAGTGAAAAAAGATTTAGAAACAAATTAAACATGCTCAAATCAAGACTATTTTATGGTCTTTACAGGTAGGTATTTTAGATCAGGAATGCATTAAATAAATGAGTTCTTCTTTTTAAAAAGGGGAAAAAAGAAATTGACTGAGTAACTTGTCATTTTTACTTGAATAGTATTTTAAAGAGTCACTAATATATTGGACTGAATTTCTTAAATGAATATGTAAAGCATCATAGCTGATTGTGCTGTTTTGTTTACTTGGATGTAGTTTCCAAATTTAATATGGAAAAATCTTGTCTTGTATTTTAGGGTTGGATTAGTAGAATCTAAAATCCGTGTGCTTGTTGGAAACTTGGAACGGAATGAATTTATTACTCTTGCCCATGTAAATCCCCAGTCATTCCCAGGAAATAAGGAACATTATAAAGAGTGAGTTAATTTTTAATATTGTATTTCTTAAATAATGTTATTTGACATATGCATTGTTTAAAATCAGTTGTGAAACTTGTTTAACAGGCATTGCTGGCGGGGGGGGGGGGGGGGGGCGTGATACATTATGTATTTGAGTAGTCATGCATTAAAGTACATGCTATGTTGGTAGCCCATAGACCCCAGCAAAAACTCCATCACTATATTTGGGGCTTCTTTAAATATATATTCAGTAAGTCATTTTCAAAGCCATTTAATCCTTCTTTTAACAAAATAGTGTAATTTACCAATATTGTTGGTGTCAGTTTTAAGAATTTGGCCAAACCATTGAAATTTGTATTTATCCTGCCAAAACCGGTTTGGCTCAGTGGATAGAGCGTCGGCCTGTAGACTGAAAGGTCCCAGGTTCAATTCCGGTCAAGGGCATGTAACTTGGTTGCGGGCACATCCCCAGTAGGGGGTGTGCAAGAGGCAGCTGATCGATGTTTCTCTCTCATCGATGTTTCTAACTTTCTATCCCTCTTCCTTCCTCTCTGTAAAAAATCAATAAAATATATTTAAAAAAAAAAAAAAAAGAAAAAGAAATTTGTATTTATCCTAATCCTAATATATAAAAAGCCAGGTGCCATCACGACCGAAACGACCTGCTGGACAACCAAACAGCAGGCTAGGGAGCTGAGGGAGCAGGAGCTGTGGGTCCCCGGCCGCCCGTGGCTTGGCGGTGGGAGGAGAGAGCTGTGGGCCCAAACAACCAAAGGACCGATCCGGTTCTCACAGCATGGCAGGGCAGGGTCGTGGAGGCTGAGGAGCCTTGTGGGGCGGGGGGCTGTGAGCATGGAGCTTCCCGGGGTGGCTGAGGCGGAAGAGTGTCATGGGGCAGTGGAGGCGAGGAGGAGGAGTGGGGCAGGGACTGTGAGCGTGGAGCTTCGTGGGATGGCTGAGGTGGAGGAGCATTGCAGTCGCGGCGGCGGTGAGGCCGAGGAGCCTCATGGGGCAGGGGCTGTTAGCATGGAGCTTCGTGGGACGGCTGAGGTGGAGGAGTGTCACGGGGCATGGGTGGCTGAGGCCAAGGAGCCTTGCGGGGCGAGGGCCACGGAGGTGGAGGAGCAACGCTGGGCGGCGGACATGGCCCTGGTTGCAGCTAGGCCTAGGGACCCTAACTGTGCACGATTTAATCGTGTGCTGGGCCTCTAGTACTTCCATGAAAACCCAAGTTTTTCAATTACCAAATAGCATCTATAAAAGTGTAAAGAATTAATGGAAATTTTAAAAAATTTTTTTACAGCAATAATTACGTATCAATGTGGTTCCTTGGAATAATTTTTCGGAGAGTAGAGAATGCAGAAAGTGTTAACATAGACTTGACATATGATATACAGTCATTTACTGATACAGGTAAGACTTTATCATCATAGAGCTATGGTTCTCAACCTTGGCTCTAATGCAGTATTATCTGCCTAGGATCTGGCTGGCTGAATTTTTAAAGTTGTACAGTTGGTTAAGTGAATATGATACATCCATTTTATGAAAATCTATGCTATTAAAGGGAAGTCATATTGAAACAATTTCCATGACATATTCAGTAGGAGGGGAAATTGCAGAACAGTGTGTATAGTGCACTACTATTTATATAAGTAAAGAATATAAGCATGCTTGCTTAGAAATAGAATATTTCTGGAAGGATATATACTTTTAAAAAAGAAAACTGACAGAACTGGTTGCTTCTAGGTGTGTTCAGGGACAGGGATGAGGAGATTTTATTGAATAACCTTGAACCCTTGTGAGTTTTGTACCATGTGAATGTATTATCTGTTTTAAAACAGAAAGAAGATTAAAGAGACTCTACAGGTGATTCTTAGTGTGCACAGCCAGGCTTGTAATCATAGTCATAAAAATGACTTGATTTTTACTTTTTTTTTACATGAAATATATATCAGTCAGTACAGGCTTGCTAAACATTTCACAATTACTCAAGAGTGTCTTTCACATTTAGCTCCCTAATAACACCTCTCTGGAATATCTTAATATATCTGTTATAAATTTGGAGTTGTCTTAATCTGGAATACTGTACATTCATACTATCAATATTCTTGATTTGACTCCTCTGAGATTTCCAAATTCTTTTGAACTAGCCCTCATGGTTATCATGAAAGTGCACATTCCTTATATCACCTTAGTACTACTGAATCACACTCTGGGAATGGAGCCAGAGAATCTGCAAGTTGAAAAGCACTTCTGGTGATTCTTTTATCAGCCATCTGGGATGAAAACAGATATAAATTTTTCCATTCTAATTTGAGCTCAATTTCAAAAATGAAGAGGTTGGGAAACTTTATTATAAATTTATAAAATGTTCTCTAGGTAGAGATACTGAAACCCTAAGAGATTTACCATATTTCACAGTAGTTACCATGCAATAGAAGCCTTCCATCCCTGTCTTCAGAAAGTTTATAATGTAACTAGAGGCCCAGTGCATGAAATTTGTGCACTGGTAGGGTCCCTAAGCAGCTGGCAGCGGCCGGCCAGGTATTCTCTCCCTTCCCCCAGCTGTCCCCGCCCCCCTGGTCAAACTCCCGGAAGAACTCCTGGTGGAGGGGACAATTTTCATACTATGCTTTTATTATATAGGATAGGGTAATCACAGTTAACATACATTACATAATTTATGCAGTAGTTAATAAAACTGGTTTTCTTATAAGGTATGAAAAGCCCAAGGGTGGAATCTAGGGTTGTGTATATTCTGATCCCAGCAAAGGTGCAGGGCTGTCCAACCTCATTTCCCCACCTATATAATAAGGATGTACTTCTAGATCAGTGGTTCTAGAATAAGGATGTACTTCTAGGTCACAGGCGACCCTGCTAGCAGTTCTCAATGTGTGGGTCGCAACCCAGAGGTTGAGAACCGCTGCTGTAGAGCCTAAGACCACCGGAAAACAGATATTTACATTACGATTCATTAACAGTAGCAAAATTACAGTTAAGAAGTAGCAATGAAAATAATTTTATGGTTGGGGGTCACCACAACATGAGGAACTGTATTAAAGGGTCGCGGCATTAGAAAGGTTGAGAACCACTGTGTTTCTGACATTCCATGATTGGTGTAGTAAAAGAAGATTCCTGGAGGGGGAGAGCTTGGATTGCATGTTGGATATTTGGTATAAGGATTAGCTTAGACTTTGCAGTAATTTTGAGAAGAGATTTCCTTTTGGGAAAATAGCAGAAAACAAGATTTGAATAAAACCTTTTTTTATATATTGTTAATGAGATTTGATTTGGAGAAAGTCTTAGAAGTTGGACATGAGAAAATCAGTTAGTATTTGATTAGGACTATGACCTGGTGAAAATGTTTTAGAAATATTTGTTCTTTAAAAGGGGTTATTTGTGTTTGTGTAGTGATGAGTAGTATACATTTCAGAAAAAGAAAACAGTTCCTGGTTCAGAAAGAAGTTTTCATTTAACCTATTGACATTGTTACAGTGTACAGACAGGCAAACAATATAAACATGCTAAAGGAGGGAATGAAAATTGAAGCAACTCATGTTAAAAAAAAACAACTTCATCACTATCTTCCAGCAGAGATCCTTCAAAAGAAGAAAAAGGTGAGTTTGTAATCTTGACTCTCCAATATGGTTCCAGGGACTAAATTTGCATTCTCACAGCTCCGAAACCTTTGAAAAGAAAGAGGGGCAATACAGACAATTCAATCTAAGACCAAAATCTCACCTTCATTAATCACAAAAGATATTTTGTTTTATATGTATTTCAGAATTGAAAAGTTGTCTCATTTGCTTTTTGAAATCCTAAAAACTTTCCCCCTTTTCAGCAAAGTCTTTCTGATGTCAATCGTTCAAGTGGACCTCAATCCAAAAGATCATCTCTGGATAGCAATTGTTTGGATAGCTCTAGAGACACTGATAATGGAACACCTTTTAATTCCCCAGTGTCTACAAACAAACCTTCCAAGCCTGATATTTCTCCTTCAGGAGAAACAGAAAGGTCTGTATTTCAAAATTGTCCTTTCAGTCTTCAGTTTATTTGAGGATAATGTAAACTTTTCTAAATACCTTTTTAAAATTGTTAAATTATTTCATTTTTACCAGTTAGTTTAGAAATACTGGAGAATTTTTGATAATCTTATAGGACATGCTGTTGGTTTATAAATATTTGGGACTAGGTTAGTACACGGAAATGCACATTTTTTGGTTGAAATTTTTTCCTCTTAATTCTCATTGGGTCATCTGCCTTTTCCTCCCCTTTTCTCTCCTCAATGAAATATTAAAGTAGGAGTACTTGAAAGAAGTAATCCTAAAATGTTAAAAGTGTTTTAAATAAGTAAAATTTTAGTCATTTAGTGATGTTAATTTAACACTGTTTATAGGAATAACACTGAACCTACTGCTGTAATTGTGGAAAAGCCATTGAATGTTCCGCCAGCTCAAGGACTATCTATTCCAGTCATTGGTGCAAGTAGGTGTCTACACTTTTGCTAGTAATGATTCTGCTACATATATATTTAATTACTACAGTCTTTTTTTTCCTTTTCAGAAGTTGACTCGGTAGTAAAAGCTGTTCCACCCCCAGCTGTGTGCACCATTCCTACTGTAGTAGGACGAAATGTTATTCCTAGGATCACAACACCCCACAACCCTATCCAGGGACAACCACATCTAAATGGAATGGCAAATATAACTAAAAATATGCCCAAAAGGTCCCATTCCCCATCTATAGATATGTCTTCAAAGAGATTAAAAGATATAGAAAAGGTAAAGTTGCAATTTTAGTGGTGACTCAGTAGTTGATTTTTTAAAAATTAACTTTAATAACTTAAAAGAAATTTATAATTCTCCATAGCTATCTTAGTGTTCTATTATGATTTGACTATTCAAAAAGAATATTTACCCTCACCCTAAAGCAGTGGTCAGCAAACTGTTGCCGCTCTGTTGACTAATGAGTTTGCCGACCACTACCCTAAAGGAACAATTCTAATTGTTCATCCTAAATTCAAATTATTAATGTATCTCAAAATTTGAATGATTAATATAAGTTTCTTCTTGACTTCCACAGAAGTCATTATTGATAACTAAACAGTCATATTTATTGTGTGTTATAATGTTGATCTCCTCTGCCTCCAGTAGAGAGTGCTAAAACTATTTTGTTATAAACTGAATTGTTTTAACCAAAAGATCACTCAAACTAGAAATTAAGGGTAGTTGGTTGAATTCAGGCTAATATAAATTCTTATATGTTTGTAAGTAGTTTTGATGATAGCCTAATCACTAGTTTCTTAGTTTATATAGGTTTTTGTATATTTTTTGTAGGTAATAATAGCAGTCATTTTAATGTTTATATTTTAGTTTATTCGACTTGAATCAAAGTTTAAGGAATCGCGTGCTGCTGAAAACAGAAAAAGGAAATCAATGGTAAATATAATGGTGTGCTTCAAAATACTTTTAATGAGGCATGTATCAGGAAAAGTACTATATTTGAAAGTGGGTCAGATCTATCTGTAGAGTTTTGTTATATTTTATTTCATGTAGAAATAAGCATTTGTATACAGGAGAGAAAGTTTACACTTATATATAATTCTTTTTGTTTAGGATGCCATTGGGGGAGAATGTATGCCTATTCCAACTATTGATACTTCACGCAAAAAGGTAAAACAGTCTTATTGATAGGTGTAATATAAATAGGTTAAAATGCATAGTTAATGTATAGGTACAAAAAGCTTATTAAGTAAGAGCCTAGCACTGGGTAAAGGGAAAAGGTAATAAGATTTTGTTCCTATCCTTAAAGACCAACAGTATAGTTGGGAGTAGAAATAGCAAACAAGGTATATGATCCTAAATATATGTACCTCAGAAGTCTAGAAAAGACAAAGAAGTTCAAGATTTCATGATTTATTCATATTATGTTCAACCTTTGTTTTTTACTTACCTTTAAAGAAGTAGTTTAGTGCCCAGCATAGTAGTTTCTTACCAACACTTGATAATATATCTTTTGTCATGTGCCATTGCTTACTGTCAAAATTTAGGTTTGATAGTTAGGAACCATATTTATTAATATTTTGAAGGAATCAAATGTACCTGTGTACATACTAAGTTCTTAAAACATGAGCTAAAGACTCCTAAACCTCAATTTAAAAATTTATTTTTCAAAGAATTACCATTTGAAACTAATAATGTAGTATTAGTAAGCATGGTAAACTGATAAGCAGGTCCTCAAAAGTCAGCCTTGTGTAAATCGGAGATAGTCTTTCTCAAAGAGTTTATAGTGAACAAAGAACAATATGGCTTATTTTCACACGCACAATTCCCCCATTAAAGAATACAGTGCTTCTTATCAGTCAACTGTCACCCTACTAGGTTCTAAAGCAAAATAGAAAGTATCCTCATATTTTATATTAGTTGTAGAACTTGTAAAATTGCTTTTAACATAAGAATGGGTTACAAAAAATGTGGGTGTGATAATGGAAGAAAAAGCTTTGAAATGGATATTAAAGTATGAAAGCATGAAATGACATGTCTCGGTTTTGTATTAAAATATTTCATGTACAAAGGGTAAGACCATAAACCAAACAAATGTGACAAAATGTCTGAGTCTTGGCGGTGGCATCTAAGCCTTCATTGTCCTACTTTCTATTTATATATATGCTTGAAATTGTTCATGTTATTTTGAATGGATGTGGATATCAGATATTTGTTGAGCCAAGGTAACATGAAAGAAAATTTAACTCTTGGAATCATCTTTGACATGAAGCTAACATACTGTTTCCCTTACACAGTGTCTGTATTTTAGATGTCTTCATTTCTCAGTTTCTTAGTCTTGGCCTTCATTATTTAATAATCTGTAGTATTCTCAAAATCCCTGATATACATGTCCCTGAATTTCACCATCACTGAAGTTACCTTGCCTGACTACAAAGTCAATTGTCCTGAAAACTTTTAAGTGTTACAGAAACCAATTGAGGGATGTAACCGTGTATCTAATTTTTACACCTCACACCCCAAGAGTTTCCTATTTAGTGACCAAGCTTTTCTTATTTCTCTGTACCATTGCCTGACTTTGAGGAGGACTATGTTCTATATGTATTTCTCAGTCTAGAAGTAGTGATTGATTTAACAAAGTCCTCTTTCCTATACATCACACTCCTTGCACTTTTATCCTTCCTATCCCTCTGCTTTTCATCTCTTACTGTAAAAAAAAAAAAAAAAAAGTCCCCCAAACAAGAAATGCTGTGAACATTGGGATAAAATATTCAACACAGACTTGAGTGTTTAGGAGATTAAGGATTTGGAAAAAACTCAGTTATGACTGATTTACTGGTTCGGCCTTACATTTGCTTTCCCTTGTTTGTTTCTGTTTCTTTCTATAGAGACTGCCCAGTAAAGAACTACCAGATTCATCATCTCCAGTTCCAGCAAATAACATTCGAGTCATCAAAAATTCTATTCGACTGACTCTTAATCGGTAAAAGCAGTGCCTCCTTATTTAGGTGAATATGCAATCATTAGTGACACAGATGCAGCCACTTTTTTAAAAATAGAAGTGGCTGTCATACATAAAATAAGGTGAAAGTTATAGTCATCAATCTGACAACCTTCAAGTGGTTTTTGAACTCTCATACTTTGATCTGCAGATGCTGTAGCATCCTCTCATTGATTGCTACATACACTGCTCTGAGGATCACGTGCTGTCAAATTGTCATCTATAATATTATGGCTTTGTGTTGGAGGTTTTACTGCCTTAACTTTTGATGCTTAATTCTCTATTATGGGAACCAGTTCTTGGCTCTTTGGACACTGATAAAACAAGTCCTAAACTCCCCTTCCCCTCCTTTTTTTTTTTTTCTTCTTTTTTTGGTCTTATGTTGTAATCATTGTATAAAATTGAAAAAGTTGAAAACAAACAAAAAAAATAGTCTTGTAATTTTCCAAATGTTAACACATTTACTTTAGCATTGAAACCACTTTGTGAAACATGAGGTAAATCAATGTGAGGTATCTTTCCTGCTTTTCTCATTTGTGTAGATGTACTTAATGTGTTCTATTGATTTAAATTATTTTTTTCCAGATTGGCACATGGAATATTTAAAAAAATTTTGTGTGTGTGTGTGTGTGCCTTTCTGTCCAAATGTTCCATAGCTACCAGGGAGGATTAGTCTAGTGATTACATAAATTTTCTATTTTGCCTCCCATGGAGGCCTTCAAAATGCATCTTTATCAAAATAGAACCAGGATACTAAAAATCAGTATATGAATGGTGAAATTGTTACATATCGTATCTCATGCCATTCTTGTTAGCTGGCTGGTATTTTTTACTGAGTAGCAACTCATTCCAGCATTAACAATAAGATACCTTTAAGTATGGCAAACTTGTATTTTTGAGGTGTAAATTTAAATTGGCATGATAATTCCTGACCATCACTACCCACAACTTCACACATTTTCTTCACGGACTAGGCATGCAGAAATAAGCAGTGGATTTTATTGGGACCTAAAGGCATTTTTGAATAACATTGTTACCAACCATTAATTGGCTCAGGACCTTTGTAAATTTTATTTAATTATATGAGTTGTCTTTTTTTACACTGCTTTTTTCAATGCATTTCGTAATATTTTTTAAGTTTCATGAACGCATGCTCAGTTTATTAAAATCCATAACCATGTAATTCTTGTAATATGTTGATTCAGTGTTTTGTAAATGAAGTCGTATGTATTTTCAGAGTATTTTTGTATGTACTGTAAGATACCATCTTTTCAAAGAGAAAACTTTAAAACCTTTATTGTCTCTCTAGTCTAATTTTTAAAACATGGATTATGCTTGAATTTTTCTTAAAGTGAAAATGTATAGATTACACAGCAAGGAATGACTGGTATATATTACCTTATTCAGCTTTCACTTCACATTCAGTAGGTCCAGTAGGAGAAACACAAAATGGTACATTTGAATAATGCAGGGAGAATACTTGGTTGTGTATCTTATAGGACTTATGGGATAGCTTTTAGCCAATGGAGTAATAGTCCATTTTCTCTTGTGAGCCCTTTACCATTGATTGAAATACTTGAATTCTGGTCAAAGAACAGTATCCTTCTCCTCCCACTCCTGTTCCATGACCCTTGTGTCTCTGAAATGAAAAGTCTAGTGTTTCACTTGTACAAAGGAAAACTTCTTAGAAGTAGAGAAGATCAAGAAAAACATAATCGTTCTGTTATTCACTTTTGAGAAGAATGTATATTCTTCAGCTTTGGGGGTGAAATGTTCTACAAATGTCAATTAAGACCATCTGTTCTAGTGTGTCATTTAGGGTCACCGTTTCCTTGTTGATTTTTTTTTTTTTGGTCTGAAAGATCTATCCAGTGAAGTCAGTGGGGGTGTTAAAGTCCCTTACTATGACTGTATTGCTGTCAATATCTCCCTTAAAGTCTTCCAAAAGTTTTAATATATTTAGGTGCTCCTATATTAGGTGCATATATGTTTACCAGGGTTATATCCTCTTGTTGGATTGTATTATGTAGTGACCTTCATTATCTCTTGTTTTGGCCTTCATTTTGAAGTCTTTTTTATCAGATATTAGTATTACTACCCCGGCTTTCTTTCGTTTCCATTTGCATGGAAAAATTTTTTTCCATCCCTTCACTTTCATCCTGTGTGAGTCTTTTGTTCTGATGTGGGTCACTTGTAAACAGCATATATATGGATCTTGTTTTCTTATCCATTCAGCTACCTAAGTCTTCTGATTGGAACATTTAATCCATTTACATTTAAGGTTATTATGGGATAGGTACTTATTTATTGCCCTTTTCTTTATGCATGCGTTTCTCTGTTTCTTATTGTTACAGCAGTCCCTTTATCATTTCTTGCAATGCTAATTTGGTGATGATAAACTCCTTTTGCCTTTGTTTTTGGTCTGGGATGCTCCTTCACCATGTTTTTTAATAATGGCCTTGCTGGATAGAGGAGTCTTGGTTTCAGATCCTTGCTTTTCATTACCTTGAATATTTCATGCCATTCCCTTCTGGTCTATAGTTTCTCTTAAGAAATCAGCTGACAGCCTTATGAGAATTCCTTTGTAGGCAACAAATTGCTTTTCTTTTATTGCCTATAAGATTCTCTTTCATTAGTTTTTAGCATTTTAAATATGTGTCTGGGTGTGGACTCTTCGGGTTCTTCTTGCTTTGGACTCTGTGCTTCTTTAACTTGTGTGACTTTTTCCTTCACCAGGTTTGGGAAGTTTTGTGCCATTATTTCTTCAAATAGGTTCTCTATCCCTTGCTTATTTCTTCTGATACCCCTATGATACAGATATTGCTGTTACGTTTCATGGTATCCCACAGCTCTCTTAAACTGTCCTCTGTTTTTTTGTGTTTTCCTTCTGATACTCTTGAGTTTTTTTCTACCTTATCTTGTAATTCATTGTTCTGATCCTCAGCTTGCTCTAATCTCTTGTTTATTCCTTCCAGTGTATTCTTTATTTTTGCTATGTCATTCTTCATTTTTGACTAGTAGTTTTTCATAGTTTCTGTATCTTTTTTCATGCTGTTGAGCATCCTTACAGTTATTACTTATCTCCATTTCATTTAGCTCTTCTCTTGTTCTTTCATTTGCAGCTTGTTTCTTTGTCTCCGCATTTTGGCTGCCTGTTTGGGTTTGTTTCTGTGCATCAGGTAGATCTGCTACAACTCCCAGGCTTGGTAGGTGGCCTTATGTAGTGGGTGACCTGTGGGATCCAGTGGCACAATCTTCCTGATCACCAGATCTGGGTGCTCTAATAATGTTCCTTGTGCATGTAGCATGGACCCTCCTGTTTTAATTTAGTCTTGATTGCTATTGGCTCTTTAGTGCATGGGCTCAATCCTCAGGTTGGCTGACAATGAGGCTCAATCCCCAACACAGCATGCAAGCTGCTGTGCAGTTACTTATCACACAAAGTGGAATTCTTTGCAGAGTTTGGAGCCTGCCAATATCTCCCTGTGGATAAGCTTGTGGAGCTTATTGGAACCTACTCTGTTGTCTGAAAGCTGGCCATTGGGTTTATTGGTTTGGGGCCTCTTCAAATGGCCTCTGGTGCAGGCCAATGTCAGACTCTGTTTGTGACGGGCCTTGAGTACTCTTGTTTAGAGCTACCAGTGATCCACAGCTTGTGGCTCCCTCTGCTGGGCAGGATGCATGGGGGAAAGACCAAGCTGTGCACCCAGGTCTGCTTTTCTTAGCCCAGAGTCCAAAGGCAGGTCAGGCAAAGACTCAAAGCACCCAGATATCCACCTCTATCTATAGTGTGATTGTTAGTCTCAGTCACTTAATAAGCCTCAGGCTGTAGACCACAGCCCAGCCTAAACTGTAGGGTGGGGTAAGAGGGTTTCTAACAGGTGGGGCAATTTCTTCCCCCCAGGCTAAGGCTGCGTTGATGGGAAAGGTCTGCCTGAGATAGGTGGCTTCTGCAGCATGGGGGAGTGACTCAGCACAGGGATCCCAGCGGCTGTCCTCTCTGCTCTCTTCCTGCTGAGTCACCAACTCCAGACTCTCCTCACGCAGCTCTAGTCCACTCTGCCCTCCCACTGCTGGAGCCCAAGGTAAGTGGCTGCAAACGAAATTTAGTGTGTTGGCCCTTTAAGGGTGTGTCTGCGTTTCTAGCTCTCTGTCCCTGCCCAACAGAACCCTGGTACTTTTCACAGCCAGATGTTACTTGGGCACCTTTCCCAGTTCTGGTGCTCTGGGCCGGCGAGCCCAGTTTGGGCTTCCCCAGACTTCTCAGAGGGAAGCCCCCGGCAACAGATCCCTCCGGAACCTCAGCTGCTACCTGTGGAGCCTGACCAGCCCCCTCACACCTCTGCACCTCCTGTCAGTGTTGATGTGGTCTCCTTTTTACATCTTTGGTTATAAGGATTCTCTCCAGCTAGTCTTCAGTTGGTTATTCAGGATGATATTTTTATATTTTAGTTGTAATTCCAATTTGGTCCTGGGAGAATATCGCTGTAACTTCCACTTAATCCATCGCAATCTTGGTATCTCCCCCTTTATTCAGTTTTTACATAGGAAAAGACAAGAATGGAATCCCACAACCAAGTTGTAGCTTCCTTAGCAAAGCAAAGCTGTACTTTTAGCTGAACATTTCTAAGTCAATGTCTTCCTTTTCAGTTTTCACAGTGTCTTCACTTCCCGGCCTCGGAGTCAGCTTTCACACGGCGGGGCCCCGGTTATGGCTATGCTTCCTTCTCAAGTCTTAATGTTTTCCACTGTTCTCACTACATTCTCTGCATGCTGGAGCCAGTCCCATATCTCTTTGAACTTCCACCTTGGTTTCTGTGTTCACCATTCTGACCACATCCTGCACTTGGGCAGATCAGGTTGGGGGATGGCCCGTGCACATCCCAAGTCCCACAGGTTGCGGTATGTTGCCCCCGGGTTAGGCTCCTCCCATTCATGCAGTGCTCTCGGTCCCTCGCCCAGTCTTTGCCTTGGCTCTGGTGCTTCTCCAAGTCATGCCCTCAGGCTTTGTCCCTCAGCTTCTCTCTTCTTCCCCCATGGCTTCTTCTTGTCTCTGTCCCCACAAGGATGATCCCTGGAGCTGTGGCTGGTCTCTGTCCCCCACCCTCTCTCTTGTCTTGGCCTCCTGGTCTGGGTCCCTAGAGTTCTGCTGCTTGGACTTTGAGACATCCATTTCCAAGTCCTTGTGTTTCTTACTTCCCCTGGGAGTACCCGACTGTGCAGCCCAAAGGTGTTTTCTGAGGTCATCTGCTTTCCATGTATCAGCTTCAGTTCTTTTGCTTAGGAAAGCTGTTTTCTTAGCTGAACCCTTTTCTTTATTCAAATATTTTTGTTGTTTTTGTTTTTGAAACAATGAAAAGCTCTATTTTTCAATATCTTATACAAATTTCCCAGGAGACCAAATTTTGCTCAAGGGCCTGAGTCCCGACTCTTAATGGTATGAGGCAGTTGCAAAATCTACAGAAATTCCACAAATGGGCTCTGGAATTGTGTACATTAGTCCTTTCATTTTCTGCATTAATGCATTTTGAATTTCTTGTATCTCCTTATTTTCTGGCTGAAGGAAGTTCTTTAATTCTCTCTCTTGATTCTGGTTCATTAGTGTGAACATCATCCTCTCCATCACAGACCTCAAAGTCATCTTCATAGTCTTTGAAATTGGCCGTGTAGTCATCAGCTCAAACATTTTCTAAGTCGATGTCTTCCTTTTCAATTTCCACAGTCATCACTTCCCAGCCTTGGAGCCAGCTTCCATGTGGCGGGGCCCTTGTCGTAGCTGTACTTCCTTCTCAAGTCTATCTTTTCCACTATTCCTCACTACATCCTCTACATGCTGGCGCCAGTCCCATTTCTCTTTGAAATTCCACCTCAGTTTCTTTGTTTACCATTCTGACTGCATCCTGCACTCAGGAAAGTCAGTTTGGAGGATGGTGGCCTGAGCATATCCAGGCCCCACAGGTTGTGGTGCATGGCTGCCAGCTTGGGCTCCTCCCTCCACACGTGGTGCTCTCAGTCAGACTCTGGTCCCTCTCCCAGCCTTTGCCTCAGCTCTGGTGCTTCTCCAAGTTATGCTCTTGGGCCCTGTCCCTGAGCTTCCTTGTCCTGGATGCTCTCTGGAGCTTTGGCCCATCTCTGTCCCCTGCCTTCTCTCTGCACTTGGCCTCCAGTCTGGGTCCCTGAGCTTCTGCTCCTTGTACTCTGGGATGTCTGTTTCCGAGTCCTTATGTAGCTTCTTTTCCTTGTGTTTCTTATCTCCCTGGGAGTACCTACTGTGCAGCCCTGAGGTCCATGTATCATCTTTGGGTTTTCTCTTCCCAGGCTCCATCACTGCTTGCTGGCCCAGGAGGCTGTTCTGAGCTACGCACCCAGGAGGAGAGGGCAGCGTTATATCTTCTGTATTCAAATATTTTGAGATTTGTTCTACCAATACTCTATCTGAGTAAAGGTGAATGATTATGAAAGGACTAATAGTCACCTGACTTCAAACTTTGAAAAATTCTTTAGTAAGGGATTTGATTAAATTTTATATGTGATGTATTTGCATTTTTGTATTCAATATCTACCTATTATCCCTTTCTATTATCAGTCTTCAAAGTCTCTTTAAGAATTCTCTGTACATCCATGTTTACCTGTAGTATATAAACAGATTCTCTGGAGTGATTAGTGCAGTTTTTCTTTAATAAGAAAACAATAAGCCTAAACCTCATATTATAGTATAGTCATTTCTCTTGTTTTAAGGGTCCATTCAACATGGGGTTAAGACGTAGTCAATGGTTCAAGTTGGACCTCTCAAAGATAGCATTCTTCAGCCTGTTTGGTAACTGGGAGTTGATGAAATGCTTTTAAGATGGTGGGTTTGGTCAAAAATGAAGTGTTTTTTATCCAGAACGGTAGGTAGAACGTTCATTACATTTTGTTACCATTGTAGGAATCTTCCATTGTACTGGTTCCAAGTAAGTAAAGGTAAAGTATGATCTGGGGGTATATGTTATGTTACGAGGGACTAAGTAAATGTGTTGGATTTCAGGTGTGAAACTAAGAAATACTTTTTTTTTTTTTTAAAAGTCAGAACTATCTATATATATAAAAGCCTAAGCAACTGTCCAACTGACCATCCGACCAGTAGCTATGACATGCAATGACCACCAGGGGTCAGACGCTCAACGCAGGAGCTGCCAAGCTGTGGTGACTTGGCAGCTGCGGTTCTCAGGTGATGCACTGGAATTAGAGAGGAGGGAGCCCGATTCTGGGGTGTGTCCCCTGAGAACCACACTCTCGCAATCCGGGACCCCTCAGGATGTCGGAGAGCTGCTTTTGGCCCAATCCCTGCAGGCCAGGCCAAGGGACCCCACTGGTGCATGAATGTGTGCACCGGGACTCTAGTTCATTATGTAAACACATTCATTTTCACAAGGGTTAAATTTTAATCTCATTTTTCAGTGACTGGCTCTGAAAATTAGTATATGTCAAAGGCAAACTATTATCTGCTAATTTACCCTTAGGGGCAATTTGAGAGATAGGGTTCATGGCTTAAAATCTTACAACATTGGGGCAGGAGAATGAATTTTAAAACACTATGTTGGTGCTTACAATAAGAATAACTTTGTCTTACAGCAGCAATTTAGTAACATTAAAATGCTTAGTCTAACAGAAGCAGTAAAGTGAAACTAGGCTAAGATTATTTTCCACTGTCCCACAGCTTTGAAATCAGAATTCCTGGACCTTAGGGAATCCTTTGCAAATGTATGTAAGAAGTTTTTGTTTATATGCATTTTTCTAGGGGGGAATTCAGCTTTCATCACCTTTTCATGACCCTAAAAAAAGGGGTGGGGAGGACCACAGCTATCCAGAATTGAATAATCCTGGACTCGGGGGGATTTTTTTCCATAAGATTTTTCTGTGGTATATTTCTGAAAATGTACTATAGCTCCTAACTAGTAAAGTGGGCTGATGGAGGATGCTGAAACACCACATTTCTCTCCAAGTTTATTTATTTCAGATGAAACTTCTTCACTATTTAGAAAAATGCTTCCTATTGGATTTATAAATGTCCTCATGTTAATTTAGATTCATCAACGGGGTCAACAAATTTCAACCTAAGATCAGAGTAGAATAGCTTATAATGGCCATTAGAAATGGTAAAAAGTACAATTAATCATTAAAGATCCTAATCCTTATGATTTAAAGTATCATTAAAGTTCTCTTGTTCTTCTGTGTTTGTGGTTCAGACCAGAACGTATACTGAAAAGACCAATAGAACTTTAGTTTAAAAAATATTTTTTATAAATACAATTGCCTTTAAATAAATAACTGCCTATTAAATCTTCCAAAGCTTAGAATTTAGGTTATGATGATAGTGATAAAAAGTGCAGATGATGGGAGAAAACCAATCTCAGTAATGGTAACTATGTATTTCCTTGGGATTTTTTCAAAAGAATTATACAAGGTCATATCCTTCCCAGATTTCCTATTTTTTCTGAAATAATTTCTGAAGTTAGTTGAACATAAGATTATTATCAGACTTGCTATAATTTTTAAGCTATTGCTACATTTTAGCAAAGATCCACATAATTACTTAATAAACGATTTAGGATATCTTTGAGGTAAATGGTGCTACATCAATCATTCCACAGTGTTATGTAAAATGAATGCAGCTGTTTGTGTAATTCATTTTAATTTTTCTTGCCTTTTATTTGGATTGTCTTATTTCTTAGTTGTACTCATGAGCCTCATTTGTCTGAAATAAGTAATCAAATAAACTTGCTTTGATAAATAGGTGTTGATGATTGATATTATTTGGGAGTAATTTTACTTATTTTTCAAACTGGCAGCCAGTTTGGTCATTTACCACTCAGTGTTTTGGGAAGATAATGATATCCACTACCTGCTTAATCTGAAAGTGAAATTCATACTCAGTTTGCCTCACAAGAATCACTTATTAAATATTTGTTATCAAGCAATAGCATCTGCCTCATATATTGAGGGCAAAATTCTGTCAGCCTTGTGGTCAGTATCAGGGGACCAGAGTCCTCTACCAATGGCTAGACAGAAGTACATTTAGCAATCATGCCTTTGGTACTGTCTACAGAAATACATGTTACAGAGCTGGTTACATTCTTGTTTCTGAAGTGACTTTTTCTCATAGCCAAACCACATATCTTGAATACTAGTAGTACTGAATTCACAAATAAGACACTATGTCTATATCATTAAGGTTATTAGCAAGCCACTCATAGCACCAATGGAAACACATTTGACATTTATTACGATAATTAGCAGGGCCACCTGTATCAATTGAGCAATGGATAACAGAAGGGCCCCTGGTACTCACTGGTGAAGCATGGTCTTCCAGATTGGGTTGCCAGCTGACCATCCCTGGAGTGTGACTTTCTGATTAGGGCAACTCACTGATCCTAGGATAAAACACAAATATCCCACTATGCTGAAATGTTTTCAAGTAAGTTAACATAATTTCTTTGTGGATCCAAATGCATTAAAGTATTAAGGTCAAAATAGAATTTATTCTAAGTCCCATGTTATAAAATTATCAAGCCGTAAGATCCAGCCAAACTTACTAGTCCTTAAAAGGACAGGCTTCTAAACCCTAATGATTGATATTTTGGGCCTAATGGTTGCATAAAGCCTTCCATGTGAACTTGGTCAGAATGATTCAGCCTACATCCCTAACATGTTACTTGTACCTTTTAACATTTTAATTCTAACTCGTGTAGTGTTCACTTTACCTATTTATTTGCCCTGATGAGGTGGTAGATTTGAGAGTAGTAACCTTTATCCAAGAATCTTTTATATAGTTGGATGCCCAAAAAATGCTGAAAAAGAAAATGCTTGAGTCCTACTTGGTTGGTTGTTTTTGATCTTTTGGCTTTTGTTTGTTTTATTTATTTGAATAGGATTATCTAGAAGAGAGGCCTGATGAAAGAACTAAGATGCAGAGGCAAATAAAACTTAGTGAAAATCATTAAGACATGTTTTTCAAACTTTTCCAACTGTAACACAGTCAGAAATACATTTACATTGCAAGTCAACACATGTATACACACACAAATGAAAATATTTGTATATATACTTTATATAATCAAAACAAGTTTCACAAACACTGCTTTCCTGACTATGTGTAATACAGGTTGATACTTTATTACTTTTTCAGTGCTAGTTGTGATTTAACTGAGGTGTTTTCACAACCTCTCCTGAGTCATGACCTACACTTTGAAATACATTGCATTAGAAGTTCTTTTCCCAAAAATTCATCTCAAAGTTCTTTCCCCAAAAGTTCGTCTCAAACTTGGATCATCTTTCTTTATTCAGTCTGTTCTAGAATACAAACTGGCACAGGAAATAGTACCAGAAAGGATAGTATGAAGCATGTGGAAGAAGTAGATGATGAAGTACATACAGATGTTCCTTTCTCCTAAGGAAAAATATTACCAGGAAACTTACATCTTTGCATCAGTCAGTAATTTTTAAAAATGTAAAAGCCGAAAGTCAGCAAAGAGCAAGAATCAGGACATTTAGATGGTATTTATTTTAGTCGAGATCAGTTGACCTCTGCTGGCCAAGGGATGTCAGCAATCCCTGAAGGGTAGACTGGAGGTCAACTGAAGAATGACAGACATCTTATTAACCAAGAGCCACTCACGTGAGATACATAAATTGCTCATTTAGAAAATTCTATTGTACACAGCTGCCATATAATATCCCAGGAACTCAAGTATATTAGAGAACTGAGGTCCAATAGTGAGAGTATTAGCTCCCGTTGGCCAGTGTGGCTCAGAGGTTGGAGCATCAGCCTGAGCACTGAGAAGTCACAGGTTTGATTCCCAGTCAAGAGCGTGTACAGAATGTACCTGGGTTGCTATTCGCTCCCCAGCCTCCCACCCCCTGTGTGCTCAAGAGGCAACCGTCAATGTGTCTCTCCCACCTCTCCCTTCCACCTCCCTTTCACTCTCTCTGAAAAGCAATGGAAAAAATATCCTCAGGTGAGGATAAAAATAAAAAAATAAAAAGTATTACTGTCTCCTGAGAAATTCTAGATCATAATTATAAAAATGTTTAACATTGACTAAGCAATTAGGATGTGCCTTTTAAAACATTATGGCATTAATCCTTACAATGATCCGATGAGGTAGCAGTTATTTACAAATGAGGAAATTGAAGCTTAAAGAGATTGTTTGACCAGCTCAAAATTGCATGACTACTAATTGGTAGACTCAGGAAGTATGATTCAAAGCCTAGTGCTCAGCTATATCTCCCATTTATGAAAGAAGTTAGAGGTGTGGATCAAATCCCTGCCAACCTGCATTCTTCCGTGGAGTCTGAAACTTTTGAGGTAAACCTGGTCAGCAGCAACAATGGTCATTTGTGATGGGCTGCAGGGGGCACTGGTTTCCTTCAGAGTCCAAGGCTAAGAATCAGGAAAGCTCAGTTCTAGCCCAGCACTGCCCTTTATATTTGGGTAACTTTGACACTCGACCCCCACTGTGCTTTGTTTTCTCCCATCTGAAACACTTGCCCTTCAAATCTCAGAGAAACTGTGACATGAAAGAATTCCAAAAGATTCGTAGAGTTCTACAGATAGGATGGACAGACAGTTAATCTCGCAGAAAATTAGCTATGTAACATTCCCTAGACATCAGTCTAGGTAGGAGCAGGAAGAAAAGGGATTCAGGAGAATACTGACAAGAAAAGAAAAATGAAAGTGAAGGGTTACCTGATAAGCTTGATCATAGTGGTAGGAAATTAACATTTCTATCTAAGTTTGAGAATAACCAAGTAAATGTTTTAAAACATAAATTTTAGGGAAATCAAAAAGCTAAATAAAGAGGAACTGTAACTACAGTGTGTCACATGGCTCAGCTGTGAATATTTATATAGTTGTAATAATATAAGTAGAGAATATTGAAGTATACTGAGAAGGGGAGAGGAAGGACAAGGTAAGAGTCAAATCCCCATCTTCAGTGGTAGTAAGTAGAAAATATCAAAAATTAGAAGAGTGTAAACATGTTATTTAGAAATAGGAGAAAAATAAGTGGAAAACTAGAAATAACTAATACAAAAGCCTTAAAACAAAAATAATTGCCTCTAGGGAACAGAAATCAGGAATAGGGGGAGGAAGGGAGAAGATGACTTTTTTTGTTGTTAATCCTCATTAGAGGATATGTTTTTCGATGTTTATTTATTTATTTGTTTTTTGAGAGAGAGTGAAAGGGGAGGAGGGTGGGAGGGAGAGAGAGAGAAACATGTATTGGTTGCCTCCTGCACATGCCAGGACCTGGGCCAGGGATTGAACCTGCAACCCAAGTATGTGCCCTTGACCAGGAATCGAGCCCACAACTCTGGTGCACTAGCCAATGCTCTTAACCACTGAGCAACACTGACCAGGGCAAGAAGATGACTTTTTAAAAAAAAGACTTGTAGGGCATTTTGACTTTTAAACTAATGTATCCACTATCTATCCAGCATGCAGTAAGAGTGTTGTAGACTGTGGAACAGATAGCCTTCAGGCTCATCTCTTACCACTTATAGGCTCAGATCCCAACTCTTACTGAGAAACTGGAAAGTACTTAATTTCCCTGTGCCTTGGGTTTTTTTCTGCTAAGAATAAAAGAATCTACCTCAAAGAGTTGCTAAATGGATTAAAAGAGAATCCAGAAGCTCTTGACACATAGTGGAGTTCAATAAATAACTTTGAGACATTATGAAGTTTACACAAAAGAGCACATCATGCCCTATTCATGGCACTTGAACTACACTGGGCATCTCCTTCTCCTAAAAACACCAGAAAAACAGGGAAGAAAGCAGTGTCTGTCTCCCCAGCCAGACGGACGGACATAATAGATCTCTGCCTCCCATGCAATGTTGTGGAGATAATGTTTCTTGCCCTGCCATCAAGTCCTCTCCAAACATACTTCTCAGAACAGTTGTTTTATTTGAAGAAAGTGTGTAAGTCTCATTTAATTCTTATAGGGTTTCACTGGCTTGTTCTTCAGTCTACTTAAAGATTACAACAGGTCAAGCTGAGATGAGAAACCCCAGCCAGCTCAGGACTCCCAGAGCGCCTAGAGGAACAGGTGCACCACCAATGTGCAATAGACACATCCTCTCATTCCTGATCAGACTCTACACGCATGGAGAAATGGCTACAGGAATGCTCTAAAGCCACACCCATTCCCAGATGCACCTATACCTCATTACTCCCACCTTTCCTCGGAGTGAGACAAGACTGTCTAACCCAGATCCAAAGTCACTTCCTGCCCCGGCTTCACAGCAATTCAAAGAACTTCTAAGGGCAGGTTCTTTCCAAATAGATTGGTTTCTTGAAACTCACAAGAGTCAAACACCATAAGAAAAAGGGGATTTCTGAAAGCCACCCACTAGGATGGCAACTGGTACTTGATAGTTTCAAATATTAAGAAAAGAAAATTAGCATTGATTAGGCAGTATCTAATCTGCCTGAGCACAGGCTGAGCACAGGAAGTAAAGGAGATTGAGCCTGATTTGCAGGAGGTCCTGAGGTTGCACAAAGCAGCCACTCCTCCAGCAAGGCCCACTCACTGCCTGCAGAGACGCCTGTTCTGCCTGCCTCCAGCTGAGCACACTAGAGGGAAAGCACCATTAAATTCCCTGAGAGCTCGGAGCCAGTTCGCTGCACCAAGGTCACCAGGTGAAGGGGATGGGGATGGATGGACCAAAGGATGAGATCAGTTTGAAAGGCAAAGTTAATGGGGTGAGTGTGAAACAGTAGCCACGAAGCCATTCATTTCATAAGTGTTTATTAAGCCCGTGATGTTCACCGGGCACCCAGGACACAAACAAAAATTAAACTCATCTCTACACTAAAGGACCCCTCAGACAGGTGGGAAGTTTGCTGACAGCTGGGTTATATCTGCCTTGGTCAGCGATGGTGTTAAAGAAGAATAACCTCAGGTTCAAATGTTGTCAGACAATTAGGAGTTTCCCAGGCAAACAGCGGGGTAGGTGGGAGGGTGGAAAGCAATGCAGAGGACAACACATGTGCAAAGGACCAAAGTTCTGGAAATTAAATGTTGTAGTAAGGGTGTGTGCAAGGTGTGTGAATGCATGAATTTGGAGAAAAGGATAAGAGGAGGCTGGAAATGTAGGCAGAGTCTTACTGCCTGAGGATGGAAGAGGAAGAGGCAGAGGTAAGGAAAGAGTGAGGCTCTTGCTATGGTCCAGCTAAGAAATGGGGAGAGAGGAAGCCTAGGCAGCAGAGTGGGGGAGGAGGACATGTTTCAAGAGGTTTCTTAGGTAGGATGGATGGGATCTGCTGACAAACTGGGCTAGGGCAACAGTAGAGGATAGTTCCCTTGGGTTGGGAGACAGATTGTATTGTCATTAATTCTGAAAAGGGGGGCGTGGGGAGGGTGGAATTCAGATTTGGCTGTGGTGAATTTGGGCTGCCTCAAATCCATCTGTGTAGAGATGCGCTGGAGACTGGGAAATACTGTCTCCAGCACCGAAAATCTCCCAGTGTAGACACAGCTGATCCTCACAGCCAACTGGGCTGCAGGTCAATTCCTCCCAGTGATACCAACAACAATCAAGACTTAACTACAACAAGGCTGTACACACAGTCCACAAAGGGGTGCACCAAGAGTGTCCACCTCAGGTTAACTGGGGAGGCTGACCTACTGGGCCATATAGGAAACCTAGCACACAAAGCCACCCTACCAACTCAGGGAAGCAGTGAAAAATGGGGAGATGAAGAAACAGATCACAAATGAAAGAAATGGAGGAAAACAAACGACTAGATATAGAATTCAAAACCACGGTTATAAGGCTTTTCAAGAATATCCTAGAAAAGGCCGATTAATATAATGAGACCCTCGAAGATATGAAAAAGGACCAACTAGAAATTAAACATACACTGACTGAAATAAAAAATATACAGAGACCCAACAGCAGACTAGAGGAACGCAAGAATCAAGTCAAAGATTTGAAATACAAAGAAGCAAAAAAACACTCAACTGGAAAAGCAAGAAAAAGAAAAAAGAATTCAAAAAGTTGAAGATAGTGTAAGAAGCCTCTGGGACAACTTCAAGCGTACCAACATCAGAATTATGGGGGTGCCAGAAGAAGAGAGAGAGCAAGATACTGAAAACCTATTGGAAGAAATAATGACAGAAAACTTCCCCCACCTGGTGAAAGAAATAGACTTACAAGTCCAGGAAGCGCACAGAACCCCAAACAAAAGGAATCCAAAAAGGACCACACCAAGACACATCATAATTAAGATGCCAAGAGCAAAAGACAAAGAGAGAATATTAAAAGCAGCAAGAGAAAAACAGTTAATTACCTACAAGGGAGCACTCATACGATTGTCAGCTGATTTCTCAACAGAAACTATGCAGGCCAGATGGGAGTGGCAAGAAATATTCAAAGAGATGAATAGCAAGAACCTACAACCAAGACTACTCTACCCAGCAAAGCTATTATTCAGAATTGAAGGGCAGATAAAGAGCTTCACAGATAAGGAAAAGCTAAAGGAGTTCATCACCACTAAACCAGTATTATATGAAATGCTGAAAGGTATTCTTTAAGAAGAGGAAGAAGAAGAAAAAAGTAAAGATAAAAATTATGAACAACAAATACATATCTATCAACAAGTGAACCTAAAAATCAAGTGAATTAAAAATCTGAGGAACAGAATAAACTGGTGAATATAATAGAATCAGGGGCATAGAAAGGGAGTGGACTGATAATTCTCAGGGGGAAAGGAGTATGGGAGGTGCAGGAAGAGACTGGACAAAAATCGTACACTATGGATGAGGACAGTGTGGGGGGAGGTAAGGGCAAAGGGTGGGGTGGGAACCGGGTGGAGGGGAGCTATGGGGGGAAAAAGGAGAAACAATTGTAATAATCTGAACAATAAAGATTTATTAAATTTAAAAAAATAAAATAAAATAAAAAAGAAGAAAGAAGGGGCTGAAAAAGTGAAGTCAGCAAACAAGAGATGCTAAGAAGAGAGTTAACAGCATTAAATACTGCAGAGGTCAAGCATTGAAAGGTAGCCATCTGAGGTGGCATTTAGGATGACCTTAGCAGAGAAGTGAAGGTGGAAGTGAATGCGAGGAATAAAGGTCACATTCTCAAGAAGAGAAGCAGGGGAAGGAGGGAAAGATCAGGGGTCATAGTTCAAGGTGGCAGGAAGGTTTATTTTTAACGTAAGAGATTTTGAAACATGCCTCAAGGTTGAGGGAAAGAAGCTAATGGAACATATAGCGCTAGATTCAGAGGACAGGAACATTTGCACATGTTGAGGAACTAGCCCAGGCAGGAACTAGGAATATGGTCCCAATGATCTCTGCCCCCTGGTATTCATGCCCTTGTATAATCCCCTCCCCTTAAGTGGGGACTGGATTTATTGACTCACTGCTAACAAATAGAATGCAGTAGAAGTGATGGTATGCCACCTCTGATATTTGGTTATAAAAAGACGGTGGCTTCCATCTCGGGCACTCTTGTCTTTACTTTCCCTTAGCTCACTCCCCCTGGAGGTAATCAGCTGCTGTGTTGTAAGGCAGCCCTATGTAAAGGCCCACATGAGTGACCTTAGAAGAGCATTCTGTAGCCTCAGTAAAGCCTTGAGACCACTGCTGCCCCAGCCAATAGCTTGATTGCAATGTTATGAGAGACCTTGAAGGAGAGGCACCCAACTAAATCACAGCCAGAGTCCATAAACTGTAAGATAATAAATGTTTGTTCATTTAAGCCACTAACGTTTGAATGCAGCAATAGGTTAGTAATAAGAAATAGATACGTTTGCATGTGTGAAAGGCAAAACATTTGAGGAAGCATGGCCACAGTGGAAGATGGGAAATTTAGCTGGCTAAGGGGATGCATGAAAGAATGGACCAGTATTCTTAAGGGCCCGGCTGAAACTGGTGACAACAAAGTCAAAGCTACTGAGTATGCAGTTAGGGAATTGTTGTCCATGACCTCGACATCCTGAAATAGAAGAGAAAGAAGTATTGAAATGACCAGGATTGGGAGATTATAAAATGGAGTAGAAAGCCAAACAGGCAAATTAGTTGAAGATGCTAGCAAGACATAGGCTACAGGAAGGGAACAAGAGGTGGTTAAAAGGTCATGATTGGATGAGCGGAACATGGTAGTTTCAATGAAACTGGTGAGCTGATGTGATGGGTTTGAGAGAGGAACCAAAAGGCTTTAGGTCTATGTTCAGAGGGGAGCAGTTCTTGGAAACCAGACAACTCAGGGTGTGCCCAAGGGTACAGTTTTCTAAAATGGAGTGCCCTCTGCCAACTCTTTCAATCTCACTCAAGCCAGACTGAGCTCCCTCTAACCCATCGCCATGAACACCATGCTTAAGCCTCAGAAGACTCCAATGGTTCTATACTTGTCACATCTGCCTTGGTTGCCCTCCCTTCCATCCCCATCTTACCCCAACACATTCCTTTCAACTCCCAAGCTCCAGTTGATGTTCTGCTTCCTTAGTGAGGTCCTCACAAATGTTTCCAGTCTGAATTAATGTCTCCCTAGCCCCAGCCCAGTATTGCACCTGTTACAGCCCTGTCATTTGCCATATGTTACCATTAGATTGATATGATAGGGTTTTATGTTTTCTCCATTGGAAGGTACATCCTCAAAGGATAGAAAGTGTGATCCAGGATCTTTAGGTTCCTGATGTCTCCACCAGAGTGGCTGATTCACACTCAGTGCTCTCTGTATTAAATTGGATAAAGTAGTTAAATAATAAGACTGGAGATACTGAGCTGACAATACATCTCCTGAGGAACTCTGAGATGAAAAAGGCAGTGGGAAAGAGCTATGAGTCACTGAGCACTTCATTCATTGAACATGTGCCAACACTCACAACAACTGCACAAGTGGATCTTGCATTGTTTGAAAAACTAAGGCTTAAAGGTTCAGACACTTGGCCATGACTTTTGTCTTTACTCTTCCCTAGGGTCTCAAGACTAAATTCCATGAATATGCTGATCACTTTGATTTCCTCTCCATCCCAGACTGTTCCCATGCTTAACTCTAGACCAGTGGTTGCCAACCAGTGGTCCGCAGACCACTGGTGGTCCATGAGGTCCAAAAGGTTTGTGACCACTGCTCTAGACAACTCCCACCTGCCTATGCAGCATCTCTAATAGACCTCTCAAACATCACATAGTAAAAACCAAACTGAATTCCCCCCCAAATGTGTTGTTACAGCCACAGTTGTCTTCATCCTAGTGAATGGTCAGTCCACTCTACAGTTTGGACTAAAAAACTTTTGACTCCTTTATCTTATACATCTACTCCCAATTATCCGATTGGCACTTCCTGACTGCTCCACCATCCATGGGTGTCTAAATTGAACTCCTTGCTCCCCAGCTTCCAGCACCTGCTGGGAGCCACCAGCACCTCTCACCTGGATTATCACAAGCTCCTCACCATCTTCCTGCTTCCACACCTGCCCTCTCCAGCCTATTCTCAGAGCAACAGAGAACATCTTTTCAAATGTAAATCCGATCATTTCACTCTTCTGCTTAAAGCCTGCTAGTAATGCCCCACCTCAGAGTAAAAGCACAAATCCTGAAGACCTACCAGGCTCTGTGTGATCCAGTCTCCTGTGGGCCACTGCTCTGATTTTTAAGAGAGCTTTTTCAGATAAAAGTCATATACTATACAGTTTACCTAAAGCAGTGGTCGGCAAACTGCGGTTCGAGAGCCACATGAGTTTGCCTACCACTGGGATAGGCGCTTAATCACAAGGAACAACAACAGCCTGTAATTATTGGAATCGAGAGTCTAGGTCAGTGGTCGGCAAACTCATTAGTCAACAGAGCGGCAAACCGCGGCTCACGAGCCGCAGTTTGCCGACCACTGACCTAAAGTATAACTGTGTGGCTTTTAGCATATTCACAGAGTGGTGCTGCCAACATCTCAACAAGTTTGAGAACATATTTATCATTTCATAAAGAAATCCTGCACTCCCTAGCCATCACTCACCCATCTTCCCTCTCCCAGCCCTAGGCAACCTTCTCTCCATAGATTCACCTGCCACCATAGACTTGCCTGTTGTGGATATTTCCTATAAACCCCTCTGATTTTTATCTCCTACTCCTGGAAACCCCTCCTCCACCCCTTCTCCATCTCCTTCCCCCACCCTCAGCCCCACCCCATACCTTGGCCTCCAGGTGCCCCCAACACTCCCAGCACACTCCCTTCTCAGGGCCTTTGCACTACAGTTCCTTCTATCTGAAACCCACTCTCTCCAGATCTCTGCACTGCACAGCCACACCTTCCCCTCTTCATGTCTCTGCCCAAATGCCATCTTGTCATGGAAACCTTACCTGACCTTCACACAAAACAGCACTCCCACCATTTCCTTACCCCCACATCTCACTTAAAGTTTTCCATGTCACTAATCATTATAAATAATATATCACAATAGAATATATCTATATATATAAAAGCCTAAGCGACTGTTACAACCTGTTGACAAGTCGCTATGACACGCACTGACCACCAGGGGACAGACACTCAATGCAGGAGCTGCCCCCTAGTGGTCAGTGCACTCCCACAGCCAACCTCCTGTGGCCAGCCAACCTTCCTCGATCCCTCCCCCCCACCGCCCCCAACATCTTCCCCCTCCTTCTTCAGCCGGCTGGCCCTGATCGGCCCTGATTGGGACTGGGCTAGACAGCCCTGATCACCAGCCAGGCTGTGGAGCCCCAACCATGCACGAATTCATGCACCGGGCCTATAGTATTATAATAATATAGTATATATTATATTATGTAATATCATATATGGAATATAAGCTCCAGAGACTGGGGGGTTATCACTTTTGTACTCTTATCACCCTGATAGCACCTAAAATATACTCTATCAATATTGTTAAACAGGTGGCAGAAATAGGATTTGAACATGAGTCTCTCAGACTCCAAAACCTAAATCCTTCATCATTATACTCTGCAGATCTTAGAGAACAGGAAGGATTTGAACAGGTGGTAAAAGGCAAAAAGGTCTAATACCCTTGCTCAGTGTGATGGATGCTGAGGTATGTTGTCCAGCTCTCTCTCAGGATGGAGCATTCCTTACCCAGCTGCCCGGAATGTTGGCAGCCAGTGGCTGGCAGCTGCATCAGCTGAGTTTACCCTGGCCTAGAGGGAGCCGCCTCACCCATGGCCCCTGACCCCTGACCCCTTCCAGAGCAGCCTGTAGCCAATGGTGCACTGGGTGTATAAAGCCTGCCCAGGCTCCAGGTTTAAAGGGCCATTCTGGTTCCAGAGCCCCTGTGGAATCAGCAAAAACTTTTGTTGTGACAACATTGAAGTTCGACTTTCCCTCTGTCTATCCTGCTTCCCTCTCACTCCCCTCAGGTGTTGATCTTGAGAGCACACCCCAGTTAATTTGTGTGCCAATCTCTATTGCAGAGCCTGTTGCCTGGAAGCTCAACCTGGTGCTCAGAATAAATTACTGAATGGCTTTCCGGAAAGGCAGAAGGATATTTGGGTATTGGATACATACCCAAATGAAAGCCACACCAGCAACATGATGAACCAACCCAACCTGTGTTGGAATGAGCCTGGCTCATCATAATCCTTTTAACAAAACGGAAAGGGAGAGATTGTGTGTCCAGCATGTGTGGCTCAGTGGTTGAGCATCAACCTATGAACAGCAGGTCACAGTTGGATTCCTAGTCAGGGCACATGCCTGGGTTGTGGGCTCAATCCCGTGGGTGGGGAGGGGCAGGCATGCAGGAGGCAGCGGATCAATGTTTCTCTCTCATAATTCATGTTTCTATCTCTCCCTCTCCCTTCCTCTCTGAAATCAATAAAAATTTTTTTAAAAAAAGGGGGGGGGGAGAGAATGTGGTGTGCATGGCCATGATCACCTCCACGGCTCTGCAGCATCACTCATGTAAAAGCAGCTCCATTTCTTGGCCAAGCAGACCCGAGTTTGGGCTCCCAGTCTGTGCTGTGACCTCACCGTGCTGTGCCAAAGTACAGTGACTCATGAGTCATTGGCTCAATCAAAATTTCCTTAGCTATGTGCCCCATCCCCACCCCAAGGACAGTGGTTATGACACCTCCCCCTCTGGAGCAGGGCTGCTGAGTGGAAGGGGAGAGGGAGAGGGAAAGTGAGTCAATCAAGAAGTGACAACCTCAAGGGGCAGGAATATCCCTGCCTGGAGTCTAGAGAGGAACAGGCAAAAGTTATTCAAGTTATATTTGCCTGTCAACCTTTTAGTTGAATAGGAAAATAGAAGGTGGTACCCACCCTTCCTGGTGTGGGAGCAGCTTGAGGGCAGGTATCTGTTATAAGTAATAGTAAAGGCCAAGGCTCAGAGGAGACTGTGCCAAGCTTCTGTCATGAGCACTTTTACATATTGACTAGTTAATGAGATAGGTACCATTATTATCACCCCCATTTTGCAGATGAAGAGACTGAGGCACAGAAAGCTTAAGAAAGGGTGTAAAGCATGTATGGGAGTGGGGTGGGGGGGCAATGGTAAGATATGTACACATATACCTTAATAAAAATTTGGAAAAAAAAAAAAAAAGAAAGAAAGGGTATAAAGCATATAACACTTATGAAGACCAAACAGGCGATAAGCGGTTTTGGCTGCTGTATTATACTGCCGGTGTGTGGTTCAGGGATGCAGTCAGTGCCTGGCGCTTCCTGTGATACACTGACCACATACCATACCCCCCAGGAGCAAGTGGAGGAGAACTGCCCATCAGAGACCTGGGTTACAGAGAACATGGGTTAAGAAGACCTGTAGGGCCCTCCTACCTGGTGTCCGAAGGCTGTGTGCATCTCCCCCTGGCTTGATTCATGGTGTCTGCTTCCTTTTAGATGCATTCATTCTTTCCAAATTTTTTACTTTCTTTCCATTTGCTCACAAGAGAAGGCCTACTGGGGCGGAAACATCACGCATGAGTTACAGGAGAACAGTGGGTGCTGAGGTGCCGAGGAAGCCTCGAGTGTGGTGGCTGTATTGTGGTTCCTGAGCTTCCTCCATGCAAGATCAGATCTTACATGACGCCCAGTAGGGCCAGTGGAGACACTCATCACTTCCTCCCTCAACAAAAGGTGCTAATAAAAGACGCTTTTCTTCTCCTGGGCCAGTTGGCTGCTGATTGATTAGAACAAGATCTCTGTAGACTCTAGTCATTTATTTGTCCTTTCGGAGTATGATTGTGTCTTTGTACCTACAAGCCCCAGCTCCTCCCAACATACAGCAGGATCTTAGCTGTGTTTTCCCAAGGGCATCTCTGGGTAGCGTTGCGTATTCCCAAGATACCTTCCTTGACCAAAAAGCAAGGTAATCACCTTAGGTTCCCGATTTTGGAGAGATGAGAACATCTAGGTTTAGTTAGACCAAAGTTACTCAAGCTGTTTTCATTATCACCTCCCAAAGCAGACTTGTCACATACACTCTTCCTAATCCCCCTTCTCCCATGACATCCTATATAATAACAGAGGGATATGCTAGTTAGTCCTAAGGCCGTAACAGTCACCACCGGTCAGGTGCGGCCTGGGAGCGGCCGGAGGCAGAAGCGACCACCAGCAGGGGTTCGCCCAGGCCCGCAGCGCTGCCCAGCCCGGATGCCACCCAGCCAGGGGTTGCGAGCAGGACCGCAGCATCCCCGCCCTGTGCTGAGGTGAAGCAGCCCCCGGCGGAAGTGGCCACCAGCACAGGCCTGTCCAGCGCTGACGTCATGCTGCCTGCCTGCATGGTGCTGCTTGTGTGTGTCCCCACCCAGTGCTGAGGTGAAGCTACCTGCCTGCGTCCCTGGCCAGGGACATGACACTGCCTGCCTGTGTCCCTGACAAATAGCAATATTAAAATATTCCTCTAATTGATTCCCTTTTAACATGCACAAATTTCATGCACTGAGCCACTAGTTATTGTATATCAGCGTAACTTAGGGCCACAAACCATTGTCATAGCTAAGATATTTTTCACACGCCCAATGTCACCTGTTGAGAACACAGCTAGAAGCAGTAGCTGAGTGCCCCAGCCTGGCACCTTCTTCTTTTTTGGGTGGTGATTGCTGACACCTGCCCCAACACTGCATTTCTTGCTCATGAATGTATATAAACTCCCACCTACCTCTCACAAACCTGAAGCCTGAAGCAATTTCATACCTTAAGTAATTACCCAAGAGAAACGAGTGCCTATGCCCACCAAAAGACCAGTACAAGAATGTTCATAGCTGCTTCACTCATAATAGACAAAAACTGGAAACAATCTAAGTCAGTGGTTGGCAAACTCATTAGTCAGCAGAGCCAAATATCAACAGTACAATGATTGAAATTTCTTTTGAGAGCCAAATTTTTTAAACTTAAACTTCTTCTAATGCCACTTCTTCAAAATAGACTCGCCCAGGCCGTGGTATTTTGTGGAAGAGCCACACTCAAGGGGTCAAAGAGCCGCATGTGGCTCGCGAGCCGCAGTTTGCCAACCACGGATCTAAGTGATCTACAATAGGGGACTAGATCAATAAATCAGGCTGTATTCACACAATGGAATATCACCAGCAACAAAAAGGAGCAAACTATTGTAACACCTATCAACATGGATAAATTGCAAAAACATAATGTGAGTAAAAGAAAACAGACACAAAAGCGCGTTTCCTGTATGATTCCATGTCTGTGAGCTTCAAGAATAGGCAAAATGAGTCCATGGTAATGGCCAGGTTAGTAGTCACCTCTGGGAAGATTTAGAGAAAAATTTCCTTCTCTATCCTGTTCTGAGTAATAGTTACGCAGCAGCTTAAAACATGTGTTATTATATAAAATTTCTAACTGTACACTTAAGATGTGTGCACTTAACTATATTTTAAACAGGTCCTTGAAAGCTCCTAAAAATAATTCAGCCAGGGGGTACCTGGTTAAGATGCAGATTTTAGGGTCCTATCCAGAGACCTGCCTGGGGCGGGGATGAGAAGCAATCTTATCCAACCCCCCAGGTAATTCCAGTGCAGGTGGTCCTGGAACTAAACTCTAAGACACACTGGTCAAGAGTTTCAGCAGAAGTTAATTACAACTCCATTAGCTTCTGGGTGCACGTTCCCCTTCCATAAACCTAAGGAATGTGGACTGAACGGAATATAGCAAAATGTTCCTGAAAAGCTGTGAGGAGTGCAACAGAAAGAAACCCCGGTGTCCCATCAGCTTACATTGAATCCATGTGCAGACATACTTGCCCCAGGATGAAGCTTGTGATGTTGGAGGCAAGGAAAAAGGCAGAGAAAGAGACCCTTTGACTAAACAGTTTTTAACTGTGGCAATTGAGTACTCTGGTTCCAGCACAGCCTAAATCACTGTGTGGAGGAAGGCAGAGAATCATGTTTGGACTCTGATACTATCTTCTTCTGCTGTGAGATGTGACTTTTGGTAAATTATTTAACAACTCTGATCTTCAGTTCCTTCTCTGTAAAATGGGAATAATAGAATTTACTTCATGGGGTTGTTGTAAAGATTAAAGGAGAGAAAGTATGTATGGTCGTTGTATCATATCTAGGGTATAAAAAAAATCTTTGTCCTTCTACCCTCTTAAGTTCTATAACTGGGGCTCTGTAAATTAGACTAACAAAAGACAGATTAACAAGAAAAATACTAACAACATTTTATTAACATGTGCACTGTATATATATGTGATGAGTAACTCAAAGGGATGGTTAAAACTTGGGCTTATATAGCATCTTAACAAAAGAACAATATGCTTTTAGAGAAGTGACAAGAAAAGGACTTTGAGTGTCTAGGGCAGCAAATTGTGGGAAGGAGAGATGGGGGAACTAATGGAAGATAGGGCTAGTTAGTAAAGTTCATTATGTAGTGTCCTCTGGTGCCATCTCTGGGCTGGTAAGGGTCTAGAGCTGTCTGTAGCGATTAACTTCTGTCCTTCCTGCTAGAGAGAGGAGAGGGACACCTTTAGGAATTTCTATCCTGCTTTTAGGCAAATAGGGGGAGACAGAGAGCTTTTCTTGTGTCTGTTTCTTCTCAATTGCTATCACTCAAAATAATCCTTATGCCCAAGTGGCATATTTTGGGATGGCATATTCCGCTACCAATCATCCATATGTCTGGCATGCAGAAGGAGCTTGTTAAGTGTGGCTTTGTCCAATCTTTCCTGAAATTTAAATTGCTCTTTGCACTAGTTTCAGCCCCTTATTCACTCATTGATTATTTATTGGGCACCTATTTGGGGTCAAACATTGTACCAGGGACTGGGGCTGGAGGGACCCTCATAGTAGATGGGGTAAGCAAAATTATCTGGGAGTACAGATACTGGGGATGCCCTGCAGGCATACCCCCAGGAATTAGGGACAGCTTCTCAGAGATCGCCCCAAGATGAATTTAGCAGAATAAATAAACATTGCCAGAAAAGCAAGTCATAAGGATGATCAAAGGCCAGGGGTGAGGAGGGAATCTAACTGTTTAAACCTTCTGGGTTCTCTTTCATGGGGCGCATTAGTGAGAGATTGTCTGTGTGTCAGGCACCGGCTTAGAGACCATGAGAAATACGAGGATGACTAAGATAGTTCATGTTCTCAGACTTGTCATCTGAATTAAGCCCTCCCTAACCACAAGGGTGGTAGAAAGCAGGGAATCGGAATTACATACATAATTTGTACTTGTGTATGCTAACCAACGGCCAGTTCTCGGAGGGGAGGGAGGAGTGCCTTTATTATTTGTTCCTAGCACCTGGTAATAGTCTCTGACCATGGTGCTGTCAGCAAGCAGTGCTGAGCGGCCACATCCAACCATTTCCATCACCCTCAAATTACATCATTTATGAGGTTCTGCTTCTTGAAAGTCAGTTGCCAGGAAACATTCATGAGTAACAGAAATCACACTCCATCTCAGGCAGATCAGCAGCATCTTTTCCCGGCTACTCAGGTAGGATCCAAAGGCCACCATGTCACTTTACCTTTTCAAGACAATTTGTGATTCTCTGGGAAACTGGGTAACTTCTCTAGGGCAATGAGAGTTGGTTCGTGCTCACTGACATGTTAGTAAATGTTTAAAATGGTTTCAGCACAGCCTAAATCACTGTGCAATGGAAGGCAGAGAAACATATTTAGACCCTAATACTATCCCCTCCTGTTGTGAGCTGTGTGACACTCCAAGGAAAAAGGGGGGAAGGCAAAGCCCCGATTTGATTGCCTATTTCTCTGGTGTAAACACTCCCACTATGACCAATTTCAAGTTGCCAATGCGGTGTCACTAAATGTGGAGCTGGGAAGAGATGTGCAGTCAGCTCTTGCAAGCAGAAAGGAGCCCACTCCAACACACCACCGAGCCACGCGCTACTTGGACCCTGAAAGATGACTTACCAGAATGATCTGCAGATGTTACCTCAGTGATGAATAACAGAATATTCTTAAAAGCCAAAAAGCAGTGTTTGAAACATCTTGAGCACTAGAGTGACATGAACGCAGAGCTAAGTTCAGGCCTCAGGAACCAGGGCTCTATTCTTCTCCAATTTACCTTCTAAATCAGGTCCCATTCTTCCGCTGCCCTATCATTACCCTTCCATTCTCTGCTTGAGTAACTTCCTCAAGGAAGTCTTCCCAACACTCCACTCCCTACCTAGGTCATATCCTCCCAGCATGAGCTCTGCAAGTTTCACCTCTCTCTCCTTCCTGGGCTTATCACAGTTCAATGATACATGTTGTTGGTGTGGTCATTTGATTTGCATTTCTCTCCTTCTAGACTGACTTTCCAAGGGGCAGAGTCTGGTCACCATCAGTTCCTCCTGAGCACGTGACAGGAGCTCAGCATATACTTGTGGGACCAAGAAGTACATGATGGGAAGAAGTGACTAAACCAAAAGAGCAGGGACACAGGGCAGAGCCAGAACTACCGTTCTCTCTCTTTCACCTTCAGTCAGTTTCAAGGTTTTCAACTCCAGTGTCAATTCAGCCACAGGGTCATCATCCAGCAGAGAAGAAAAATTTCCAGCTGTGATAAGGAGGCCATCTAGCCATGGGCCTTACATGGCTTGGGTATAAATTAGATAAAGATCTCTCCTCTCTGGCCAGATGCCCCAAGGACCCTTGGGTTTGCTATAGGTTGCTCTTTGGTGAAGGAAAATGCACTTCTTCCTCAGCACACAGCTTGGTAGGCAGCACTGGGGCTGACTTCCAGCCCTCAGTCTGTGCAGTGCACAAGCTGCAGAAGTGTTCACAGCAGCCGTTTGGCTCAGCTTCCTCAGGAGTCAGACTTGCCAAGAGCTAGGAGCAGAGAGTTCCAGGCAGAGGAACAGCAGTGCAAAGTCCCTGAGGCAGGGCTCAGCTTGGGCATTGAGAAACAGGAGGCTAGGGTGGCTGGAATTCAATGAAGATAGCACAAAATGAAAGGGATGGGGTGTCAGAGAGGTGGTCAGCAGGGATCAGAAATGGAGGGGCTTTGAGTTAAGTGAAGAGCATACTTTAAGTATATTTTTATTGATTTCAGAGAGAGAGGGAGAGGGAGAGAAAGAGAGAGAGAAACATCAATGATGAGAGAGAATCATTGATCGGCTGTCTCCTGCATGTCCCCTACTGGGGATCGAGCCCACAATGCAGGCATGTGCCCTTGACTAGAATCAAACGCAGAAACCTTCAGTCCGCAGGCCAAGGGAAGAGCTTATGCTTTAAGTGTTTGTTGAATTACTGTACATGGAAGTCATAAAATTGGATAAAACAATGTTTTTCATTCTTATTGTCATTACAAGTTTGGGGACCAGGTCCTCTCCCAGGGCATGCAGGACCTGAGCCAAATTAAACTGTGAATCCTCCTTCCCCTCCAGGTATCATCAGCTTACACTAAACAGCAAGGATGGCCTTAAAGGGGTGGACATTTGTTACATGACTCTATCCCCTTTCCCTTCATTTGGGATTGCTCTTTTCTCTGCTTCAGTCATGTGATTTGAATGGGGGCTGCCATGTTCTTAGAGGCCCTGCTCTTGGCCACAATCCTGAGGTGGAAACTTGACCCTAAATTGTGTGGATGGGGAAAAAAAAAAAAAGGTGGGGGAGTCTATCCACAGGGTGATCTGATTATAAATGCCTAAATGCCTAACAGGGCAGATCATGGCATATAACTGCTTTAGTAAAAGAGTTATCTTTAACTTAATTATCTGATCCCTACTGCCTCCCCATGCTCCCCCCCCCCCCATTTCTTACACCTTCATGTAATCTATCTTCACTTGATTTAAGCAATTAAGTAATCTATCTTAAGTCCCCTCCTTAATTTCAAATTCATAAAAGAAACTTAATTTGAGATCTTGTTTCCCAGCATATATTGTCAGTTTTGCTCAAGTAAACATAAAAATTCTCCACAGGTTTGGAAAATTTTTTTTTTAAATATATTTTATTGATTTTTTACAGAAAGGAAGGAAGAGGGATAGATAGTCAGAAACATCGATGAGAGAGAAACATCAATCAGCTGCCTCCTGCACACCTCCCACTGGGGATGTGCCCGCAACCAAGCTACATGCCCTTGACCGGAATCGAACCTAGGACCCCTCAGTCCGCAGGCCAACGCTCTATCCACTGAGCCAAACCGGTTTTGGCAGGAATTTTTTTTTTTTTAAATGTCCACAGCTGGAAGCTAAACCAGTCACAATTCTTTCCTAGGATTTTTAAAAAATATGTTTTTATTGATTTCAGAGAAGAAGGGAGAGGAAGGGAGAGCTAGAAACATCAATAATGAGAGAGTATCATTGATCAGCTGCCTCCTGCATGCCCCCTACTGGGGATCGAGCCTGCAACCCATGTATGTGCCCTTGACAGGAATCAAACCCAGGACCCTTCAGTCGGCAGGCCCACACTCTAGCCACTGAGCCAAACCAGCTAGGGCTTTCCTAGGATTTTTTAAATGTGGACCAGAGAGGCCTGAGTAACTTCCTTCTGGTTCATTCATTTAGTCAACATTTTTCTTTTTAGGAGTGAGGACCTATTACAAACCTGTGCTTAGTAAAAAGGATACAATGGTAATAAAAGCAAAGGGCACAGTCCCTGCCTTCTTGGAGCTTACAACCTGGTAGGAGGGACACTAGGCTATACAATTCCAATGGTGCTTTGAGAACCTGTGATGGGGAATTGACCTGATGAAGTAGGTTAAGAATAGCTTCCCTGAGGAAGTGATGACTGAGCTGAGATCCAGACATTGGAAACGGCATGTCAGACAAATAAGTGGCAGGAGAAGCATGGTGGGTACAGGAAGAGAGGACAGTGTGATTAGAGAAGGTGGAGGGGGGTCTGGTGCCAGATGAGGATGGAGGTATAGCAAGAGGCCATTATACCTGTTAGGAATTGTGTTTGGTTCTAGAGACCTGAAATAGGACTGGCTTCAACAGGATAGAAATTTGTCATTTCTCACCTAAAAGTTGTCCTTAGATACAAAGTAGGCATCTTTATCCTAGGCTCCTTCCACCATTTCTCTGCCATTTTTTAGTGCTAGACAACATCTTCAAGTTGTCCTCATACTCTCAAGATGACCATTGCAACACCAATTATCACACCCACATTCCAGTCAGGAGAAGAAAGGCATAGGGCAAAAATGGCAAAACTTCCAGCTGAGTCAGCCTTTCATAAAGAACTTTCCCTAGAAGCTCATCTTAATCACCTCTGCAAACATCTCTGTCCATCCCCAACTGCAAGGAAAGCTGGAAAATGTAATCTTTTCAGCTGGGTACATTGCCACTTCCAACATGGGGATTCCATTAGCAAGAAAGAAGAGGCAAGTTTCAGATGTCTTTGAGATACCCAAGAGTAGCTGCTAGTTGGCATTTGGCCTACAGTTTGGAGAAGGGTCTGTGTTGGAGAATAAATGTGTGAATCCTCTAAGCAGAGATGGTGATTAAAGCTGTGGCCATGAATGAGATCTCTGAGGGAGGGAGTAAGAGGTCCTAGGAGAGAGCCTTAAGAAATTCCAACATTTAATGATCTGTAGGGGGCTGAACTCACCAAAGAGATAGAGAAAGAGAGGGTGGGATGGAAAGGGAAACTGTGGCACCACCATCATGGGGAGGACCCCAATCTGGGAGAGAGAAGAAAGCCTCCTTGCAGAGAGTTAGCGAGAGAAAGATTATGGGATGGGGAAAAGAGATGAGAGAGAAATAGATTCACCAGTTCCCCTGCCCTTTCTATGATTGAGTTGTTGAACTTTCTATTATATGAGACTTCCAATAAATCCCCTCTTTTGTCTAAGTCATTTTGATTCTATCCTTTTATAGTTTATTAATATAGGCAAATTGAGGCCTAAGAAGTGTAGAAAATAACTCCATCCGCTGTATCATGTGAAAAGAGGGAGCAGCTGCTGACTGTAAATGAGCCTTAGGTCTTTTCTGCACTTTTGCTGGACCCAGTTTGGCAGAGTCCTAAGTCTGAGCTCGCAAGATCAGATCTTGTGTCTTCCCAATGTGTGGCTCATAAATGGTTCCATTCGTTTGAATGAATAAATATTTGTGGAATGAGAACTATCATGGCATGCTCATTGTTTCAGCACTCTTGAAGCCATTGGCTTGGTCAGAGTAGGGTTTGTTTAGTCATTCACTTCCCTTCTTCTCCTCCCCTCAATCACTCTCTTAATGGTCCCAAAGCAGAAGTACCACATCATACATTTTCTAGTTACGATGACAAGTAGACCAACGGTAATAAAGATACAAAGATAAAGACTCACTGCTAAAGGTTGTGTTCTAACCACAATATGTACCTAAGAGCAAGGGCAGCCTATATTCCGCCCCCCACCCAAAAGCATGTTAATAATTATATAAATGGCATTCCTGAATTTTCAAGGTGACGAATTGACTAATTATCTATACAATAATTCAACACCTGACAAACAGAACTTGTTAACTAAGCTCTCTATTCCTGTGCCTGAAAAGAAGAGCAAAATTAGATCTGGCCAAGAGGAAGAAGGATTTTTAAGTAGTAGGGAAAGGGCAAATAAATCTATTGTCCCCTTTTTTTTATTTTTATTTTTTTAGGGGATTGGGGAATGGTTTGAGTAGAGAGGACAGATTGATAAATCATATCCCATTTCCCTAGGGACTTTATAAACAAGGATATAAAACACATCCTTTCTACAATCACATTGGCCATCACCAGCCATAAGTTTCTTCAAAGTTCCTTCTCCAGTCCAACCCAATTATATAAACAGAAACCATCAGCTTCACCAGTGTTGGAAATAAACATGGAAAATAACCCAGTCCTCATCTATTACACTACAAAGGTGCAAGCATGTTAACTCAATCCCTATCTACTCTCTTGAGAAGGAGCTAGGCAAATGGGATGAAACAGGAAAAGTGAGCATTTAATTCAGGAAGGGAAATATATAGTACTTCTCAAAAGGAAATATTTTTATCTAGGAAGATGTAGTCATGAACAAATGTTAAATTTCTCATTGGCTTAAGGTTTAATCTAACTGGCAGGTAATTGTCCATGAGAAATTATCTGGTCTTGAAAAGTCTTATCATCAGCACCATGCTTGGGTGAAATGTCCCCACACTTCACCACTTTCAAGTCTTTGACGGAAGGGTTTTGGCATTCAACCCTTTTTTATTTCCCCCTTAAGGGATATAAAAATGTTGTTTGTTCTAGATCAGTCACTGAATTAAACATAACTTCCTCTCTGAATAAGCCAACTTCCTCTCTGACAGAACTAAGGAATGAACCAACAGATGGATGAATGCTAGACAAAAGCTTACTAATACCAACTTATGGAAATTCCTACATTGGAGACACAGAGAAGGGATCCTTGCCATCAAATATAGATTTAGTGATCAGATGTTATTTACTTGCCTTTTAAAAACGGATGGCATTTGATGCCAACAGCTCAAACAGTAATTATTGTTTCCTTTAACTTTACATATGTAATAGTAAAATACTGTCAGGGTAACAATACCAAGAAGTTTCTTTTCGGTATTTTTTTTTTTTTTTAACAGAGGACAAACAGGAAGGAAAAACAGGAATTGAATCCCCTAGCATGTAGTCATGTGTTTCTGTTTCTCAGAGCCTCGGTTACAGGGAAGATGCGAATGACATTTAGATGTAAAAGCTAGTGACTTTGACTCGCAGTCTCTGGTGAAATAGGGTATTTCCATTTGGTGATCACTGCTCTAAAAATGGCAATAGTGTGTTGTCATTCTGCTGAACAGAACTCCAGCCCAAAGGAATTTCCCTGGGAGCCCTGCTTCGGCCATCTCTCTGGCCCCTGGGAACTGTTTTTCTGGTTTTTGCCCTTTCTGAAGGTGAAGTCATCACCATCACTCTTGCTATTCAGGGCACTGTCCCGGGCACTGAGAAACAAAAGGCTAAGAGGTGGACATGGTGCCATCCATGAGGGAGCAGAGGGGACTCCAGGACACACAGTTAAGGAAGGGAGCAAGGCTTTGCTCATGGAGTAGGTGACTGGAGAGGCCAGGGGTGTATGGGGCAGCAGAAGATGGCCAAACTGAGACACTTTTCCTTTTGACAAGTTGATAGTGAAGCAAAAGTGGCAGATGAATCGGGAGTGTGTTGGTGAAGCTGGGAGGACCGAATGCATCTGTAGAGGAAGGAGGCAGTGAATGAGGGGAGGCTGGGCTACATGAAAGAGGGAGAAAATAGCTAATGGAGTGAAGTGCAGTGGAAGACCAGAGGAAACCAAGATCAAAATGGAGGAAAAAAACTGGGTTATTAGAACTTTTCTTCCTCCAAAAGACAGAGACAGATTTTCAGGGAAGAGAGAAGCATAGGGAGTTCATACTGGAGATGGGCAGCCTTGCGACCAAATGCCGGCATTGTGACTTGGAAGAAGTTAAAGGCCTCTCTAAGCTCTGGTGTCATCATCTGCAAAATAGGGTTATTGACAGGCACCTTGCAGCTGAAGCGTATTTGTCGAATCAGCCCAGGGCGAGTGGCTGCTGCATAACTGATAGCAGCTATGCTTATTTTGTTACTAATCTCAGGGAAGCAGGAGGCAAGGGCATATGCAGAAGAGAATGGTTTGGGTGTTTGGGGGAAGTGAGCCACCAGGGAAATACGACAGATACACAATCAGAGGTGACTAGAAGGAAGGCCAAGAGGCAGTGAAGGACAAGCTGAGAGGTCAGAGGGCAGAATTGGGGGCAGTCTATTGGTAACTCTGGGACTTGAACCAGTAGGGCTCAGCAGCCTGGGAGCATCCACATTGTCAAGGTGTGGACATTTTCATCCACATTGCATTGATATTTCCATTGTTGAAGGAAGTGGTAGATTTCAGTGTTACAGAGCCTGGTCTTTTGGTCAGGAGTTGCACGGCAAAGTACCACTTCAGTACCTTTATTCTCCTGTAGTGTTGAGGCCATTTCCAGCCCCCTCGCTGCCACTATAGGAGGGACTCCTTGTTTCTCAAACATCAGCCTTAGAACCAGGTTCTCACCATTGTTTTAGTTAGAGCCACTGTCTTTTCACAGGTGGGGAGGTGGGAGTGGAACTTCCTAAGGGAGAAAGAGCCAGGTATGTCCTTGTACAATGGTCTATGGGGGAGACCAAACTGCAAAATGCCTTTGAGAAGTTACCTTCTACTGCTTGCTCATCATTTCATTTTGACGACCTGAGTACCCGAGAACAGGATTTCTCAGCATCAGTACTATTAACATATGGGGCCAGATAGTTCTTTGTGGGGGTCAGGGGGGTGCTGTCCAGTATATTGTAGGATATTTAGTAACATTCCTGGCCTCTACCTACTCCCTACTAGATACCAGTAGCAGCTCTCCCCACCCCCACCCACTTATGACACCAAAAATGTCTCCAGACATTGCCAAATGTCTGGGGGGTGGGGGGTCTAGGGTAGTAATTCTCACCTATGGTAACCCTTGAAATAAAACATCCTGGTACCTACGTCTCGTCACTTTGAACTCAGCTTCGGGGATCTATCGCTCTCCCAGCAGTTCTCCAGGGACCTGCTTCCTCACCATCAGAACCCCCAGCTGTTGCATCATCTCACCCGGCGAGGCAGAGCTAAATGATTGTAAAAAGTAAATCTGCAAAGCAAGAACTACAGAAAGAGACAGGCATTTCATCAGCAGTTCCTGTCTTAAAAGCCTGAAAACATCTACACTCCGGGAAGCCCATTCAGGACTGCTGATATCAAATTATAAGCACAAACTTGCAAGGGTCTCTCTTGGGCTTTGGAAGAGGCTGGGCCTAAGGGAGAGGCCTTGAATCTCAGGCTTCATCAGTTTCGCCTTGAACTTGCCTCTCCACACCAGGCAAACCTGATTCTCTGCTCAATTTTCTTCTCTTGCCTGAACTATTTTTTTCTTTCCAGAATACTATGTCAGATGACTCCACATATGACATCCAATGTGTTTTGCTCTTGTAAACAAAGACTTAAGACTATCCCTTTTGCTTCTTTTCCCCTCAGAAGTGATTGAAGGTGAAACCACATTGCTTTCTCCCCACAAGAGGTGCGAAGTTGACCAAGACTATGTAAAAGAAGCCATCTAAATCTTCATTTCCTAGGCTCTATGGAAAATGAAATTGTTCTACTTACTAAAATAGCCTTTGTTCAAATTCTTGTGACTTACTAAAAAGGACCATTAACATTTCCAGTTGGTTCCATTTTAGTTTTGGTCAGGGTTTCTTCTGAACTGAGTTTCACTAACAACTTTGATGACATATTATCCTTCCTTCACTTCCCTTTTTTTTTTTCCCCCTGATGCCTCTGGGACTGATGCTAAGGGATGTGCCACTCCTGTTGGCACAACAGCTTCTCTTTCTGGTTAGGATTGGCTGAGACTCGATGCTCCAAAAATGTCAGTAAGTTATGTTTTCCTTTTCAAAGCACTCTCCAAATTACTCTCATTAACGCTATATGTAAGAACCTCTTGTGAGTGCAACACAGACCAGGCTTACTTGAGAATCCAACAATAAACAGGGCCCGCCCTTGACCCCACAGAAGCTTACAATCTAGTAGGAATGACACATAAGTATATATAAACAATGACAATAATAATGGTATGGTAATAATAATAATTTGAGTATGTGCTATGTTGCTACACTGTTCAAGCACTTTACAAACATTAGCTCATAATATATTGGGCAACCCACGATATTAGTTATAATGAAAAACAACAAATAACGTTATCTGAGGCCATATCAATTACAGCTGTGGGGGACAGCTGCCAGGAGAGTGCCGAGAGCAGGAGAAATTTCAACTTGAAATCACTGTGCTTGATACAGGCACAGATGCACCGAGGCATCTCGCACACTTACTTCTTATCAACCCCTTATCCCCTCACGCAATAGTGAAGGCTACCTACAATAAAAAAAAAACGCAGCCACAAAAAAATTGTTAAAACACAAAGATCACTTGAAGGAAGAGAAGGGAGAGCTGTGCGAGAGAATCTAGACAAAGAATATTTCTCAGAATTGAAGTAAAAATCTAAGTGTCCCGGCAACTTGGGTATAATGAGTTTCATACTTTCAACTTCTTTTTAAAAAGCACACTCGCTTGCTCTAAACTCTAAGAAAATTGACAGGATGGATCTTTAACGAAGGGGGTGGTGAGTGGCAGCAGAAATTGTTTCCCACAGATACGGAAAGCTCTTCTGTGCACCTGTTTCGGATGTTAAAGTATTGTCCTGTGATGGCCTTTCTGTGGAGAGCTGAGAAGCTGAGATTTATGGTGTTTTAATTTCAAAGGGATCACGGGAGAGAGCCTAGAGCAAAACTCTTCACATTCTCGTGTGCATCCCAATGACCTGAGGATTCTCATTCAGTCGGCCCAGGTTGGGGCCTGGGGTTCTGCATTTCTAACAGTGGAGAGGCAAGAGCTTACTGCCGCCCTTTTCCACTGTGAGCAGGCATCAGCATCACACAGGTGTGGGGCCCAACACTTGGCATTTCTTTCTTTTAAAAACCGCTTTATGGAGGTCTGATTGACATACAAAACGCTGTAGATATTTAATATATACAACCTGATGAGTAGTTATTGGGGACCCATCACTACCATAAACACACCCATCACCTCCAAAAGTTTCCTCCTGCCCTCTTTATTAATTATAATTTTTCTGCTAATAGGAGTTTGCATTTCTAAAAAGTTTCCAGGTGACATTCATGCTGCTGACACCCACCACCGCCACCACCACATTTTAAGAGCCATTTCTTAAGAACCTGAGTGGTCTCTCCTAGACTTTGCAGGGAAGTTGGGAGGCAGGGGTGGAGAATTCAAGATAAAACCACCAACATGGGCCTTCAAAGCAGATATTCTGTGGGCTTGAATGAAAAGGGATGCATATGCTTCAGATGGTAGAGATAAGGACGGCTAGCATTTGTCGACATTTTCTCTGTGCACCAAGCTAAGGGTTTAACTCACGTTTTCTCCCTGGGCAGCCGGCACGGGCGGCAGAGCCGGTGTGTGATGTGTATGTAGCTGAGGAGCTGGATCTCGGGCTGGTGCGTGCCCGGAGGCAGCGTCCCATGTCTGTGTGTAGCTGTGGTCTGCAGAGGTACCTGCCTGCAAGCAAGGCCAAGCCAGCCCCCAGGAAGCACCTTTCGGTCTGGACAAGCAGGCACTGCTGAGTTCTGCTTCGCAGGGCTTGCAGGAAACAACCCAAAGAATTGGGGGGCAGGTGTTGATAATCATGTCTCAACCACAAGAATACCTGAATATAGCACAGAGTTTATCAGCCCTGGTGCACATCAGAAGCCCTGGATGCCTGAGACACACCTGGAGGGAGATATTTTTAAAAGCTCCTCAGACAAGGTTGAGAACTACATGTATGGTTTTGATTTGGTGCAAGATGAACGGGGGAGAAACCAAACTTATCAAACAAAATACCTATTCCCAGAATGAATCTCTTGAGGGCTTGCCAAATTGGCCAGATTGGTTTCTGTGCTATTTACAGCAGTGGTTTTCCAATTTCAGGGTGCATGAGAATCACCTGGAGGGTTTGCTGCAGCAGATTTTGGGCCCCAACCCCAGAGTTTCTAATTCCGCAAGTCTGGGGTCAGCCAAAGAATTTGCATTTCTAACTCATTCCCAGGTGATGCTGATTCTGCTAGTTCCAGAATTTTAGTTGCTTTGCTATGAAGACCTTAACTAGTGTCTACTTTGCCTCAGCTTTTTTCTTTTTTGTTAACTAGAGCAAAAATATGAAAACATTGAAATCACCCATGATCTAATGATAAACCATAATAAGCAGCAGTTTTTTTCCCTACACAATAGATACATGCACAGATTTCTTTCAGAAATTATGATGATCATATGAAGAACATTTTGCACTTAGAAAGATATTTATGTAATCCATGTTTCAATGTCCCTTAGGTCAAAATCTATACAACACAGTTTGCTTTGAGTTTAGAGCTACAACAAAGTTTATTTCTTTTGATAACACCTTGAATACTTTTAACAAAAGTAGTTTTAGAAAAGCTATATCAAGCTACTGAAATAAAAGTTAAAGAAGTGATAGCCAGGTTAAAATGCTATTTAGGTTGAATTTTAGAGGTATTATTTTGGTAAAGCCTCTGAAGAAATGTTAAAAGTAGGATCTCTTTCAACCTATAGGGCTGGGCCCATAAATGTTTTATGTTTATAAATGCAGAGTAATGATCAAGAGATACTAAAGGCTTTCACTGTTTATAACCCTTTTCTCAATGGAGTAAGGTTGAGAAAAGCAGACAGGTGGGTGGAGGAAGCTGGCTGGGGGTGAAATAGAGGAATTGAGCAAAAAAGAAAAAAAGAGAAAAAACTCATGGACATGGACAACAGTGTGGTGATTGCCAGGAGGAGGGAAGGAGTGGGAGTGGAAGGAGGCTATAGAGGGGATAAATGGTGATGGATGGTATAATTTTATTAACCAGTGTCACCCCAATAAATTCAATAAAAAGAGGGGGAAAAAGAGTGGCGTGAACTTAGAATTTGTCCATCTCTCACATATGGGACAAGAGTTAGAAAACCAGCCCAGACCTCCCAGCAGCTGATGGCATTGATGTGGTGGCATTGTTTGTGGGCTGAAAGATTATATATTAAAAATAAGACAAAAAAAAAAAAAAGACAGACAAGAATGAAAATAACAACTTAGGTCACCACAGTAAAACAGAAAAATACAAGTGAAGAGGCAAAATCTCCACAATGGGACAATAAAAATAATGAAAAGCTGATGCAACTGTTCTGAATAGTGAACTTTGAAATTAAATTCAGAAATCCCTTCTTAAGGGAGGGTGGTTGCAGGCAGTCCCTACAGGCTCCTGTACTTGGTGGTAGGTCTTCAGTCACTGCTCCAGGCGAAGAGCCTCCTCCTCACCCTCAGGGATGTGTCCTCAAGGACCATTCCTGCTGTCGGCCATTTGTCCCCCAGCCCTCTCCTCACCAGACAGTCCTGGCCTCCCCACCACTCTGAGGCCCACCGGGTCAGCGCCCAGACACACAGCCACAGGTCTTCCCTCCCGGCCGGAACGCACCAACAGAGGCAGAGGGCAGTGTTCTCAGCCCTGGATGCACCCCTGAGAAGGCCCCTGCCAGGGCTTCACCCCAGGGATTCTGATGTAATGAGTCTGAGATGGGAACTAGGCAACAGTTTTGCTTTGTTTGATTGGTTTTTAAAATAATTTTTCAATTACAGTTGATGTACGATATTATATTAGTTTCAGGTAGGATACAACATAGTGATTTGACATTTACATAACTTAGGAAGTGACCACCTGGATAAATCTAGGACCCATCCGATACCATACATAGTTATCACAATATTATTGACTGTATTCCCCATGCTGTGCTTTACATCCCCATGACGATTCTACAACTACCAATTTGTACTTCTGAATCCCTTCACCTTTTTCACCCATCTCCTCCCATTTGGCAACTATCCAAACATTCTCTGTATCTGAATCTGTTTCTGTTCTGCTTGTTTGTTTATTTTGTTTTGTAGATTCCACATCTAAGTGAAATCATCTGGCATTTGTTTTTCTCTGTCTGACTTATTTCACTTAGCATAATACTCTCTATGGGCATCTATGTTGTTGCAGATGGTGAGATTTCATTCTCTTTTTTTATAGTTGAGTCATATTCCATTGTATATATGCTCCACTTCTTCTTTTCCCACTCATCCATTGATGGACACTTAGGTTGCTTCCATATCTTGACTATTGTAAATAATGCTGCAATGAACATATGGATGCATACGTCTTTTCAATTTAGTGTTTTGGGTTTCTTCAGGTATATACCCAGAAGTGAAATTGTTGGGTCCTTCTTTGTCCCTTGTTATAGCCTTTGTTTAAAATCTATATTGTCTGGTATAAGTATTGTTACCCCTGCTTTCGTTTGTTTGTTTCCATTTTCATGAAATATCTTTTTCCATCCCTTTACTTTCAGTCTGTGTGTCTTTGGATCCTAAGTGAGTCTCTTGTAGACAGTATATGTAAGTGTCTTGTTTTGTTATCTATTCAGCCACCATATGCCTTTTGATTGGAGCATTTAATCCATTTGTATTTAAAGTAATTGTTGGTAGATATGTATTTATTGTCATTTGATTATTCACATTTTTAATCTTTTTTTTTTCCTCCTTATTCTTATAAGGACCCTTTAACTTTTTTTTTGTAATACTGGTTTGTGGTGATGAACTTTTTAAGCTTTTTCTTGTCTGGAAAGCTCTTTATCTGACCCTCAGTTCTAAATGAGAGCTTTGCTGGGTGGAGGAATCTTGGTTGTAGGTCCTTACTATTCATCACCAGATGCCACTGCCCCTTCTCTATTGCTCCTGTCCAGGGTTTAAGAAAGAAAAGACAGCAGAATGACTCACGTCTCTGGTCATGGTTGTGAAAAGCATACACACTCTTCCTTCAGACAGGGATGATGTAAAATAGCAGGTGTGCCCCTTCAGGAAGCTCTACAACCAGAACAGTGTTCGGTGTCCTCTGACTCTCAGCTCTTCTTTATCCTCACTGGATGACCTGGAACAGAACCCAATCTCTCTGAGTCTCAATTTCCTCATGGGTAAAATGGTAACAGTACAGGTTTCTCTTGCATTTCCAAAGTAGAGCATTTCTACGAAACCTTTCATAAACCGAAATGGTGTAAAGTGAAGAAGCAATTACCATTCATTTACACGGAAACATTTTTGAGCGTTCCCAGACCCAAAATTCGATGCACACCCAATGTCTTTATTACCTTCACCACAATCAAAACACTTAATTACGTCCAGTTTTACACTGAGCTCTCTTAGGCTTTTCTGATACCTTAGGACACATCTTGCTGACAAAATAAATCTAGATAAAATTCAGACACTCACAGACACAGGTCAAAGCTATGGCAGCTGGGTGCTGAGATGCAGAGTGTGGTTCCTGAAGAAGGAGGTTGGTGGTGCCACTCTCGCTTGCTTGAGGTGCACCTTTTTTTTTTTTATAAAAGCAAAAATCCTCTTCAGATTTCTTTTGGTTAGGAAAAACAGGTTCAGTACTAATGTAGGTCTTATTAATATTAAAATGGTAAAATGCAAACTTTAGAAAAGCATGGGAAACCTATAGTACATATTTATGTGTTAAAGAATGAATAACATATAAAAAACTAAAACATACAAACACTCAATATGATGTAGATATTCTTGATATTACTAGATAGAGTCCATTAGCCCTGAATCGTCAACGTCTCCCTCTCTATTGGATCTTTTCCATCAGTGTACCAATGTGTTATTTCTCCTATCTTTAAAAAACTCTCTCAACCCTACTTCTTCCTCTAGCTTGAGCCATTTATCTCTTCCATTTAAAATTAATGGCCTCACAACCCAAGTGCCCATCAATAGATGAGTGGATACAAAAGCTGTGGTACATTTATACAATGAAATATTACTCCACCATAAAAAAGAATGAAATCTTACCATTTGCGACAATATGGACGGCCCTAGAGGGTATTATACTCAGTGAAATAAGTCAGTCATAGAAAGACAAATACTACATGATTTCACTTATGTATGGAATCTCAAGAACAAAATAAACGAACAAATAAAATTGAAACAGACTCATAGATACAGAGAACAGACTGATGGTTGCCAGAGGGGAGGGAGGCTGGGGGATAGGTAAAAATGGTGAAGTGATTAATAAATACAAATTGGGCCTGGCTGCGTGGCTCAGTGGTTGAGTGTCGACCTATGAACCAGGAGGTCATGGTTCGATTACAGGAGGTCATGGTTCGATTCCAGGTTGGGGCACATGCCCAGGTTTCAGGCTCGATCCCCAGTGTAGGGCATGCAGGAGGCAGCCGATCAATGATTGTCTCTCATCATTGATGTTTCTATTCTCTTTCACTCTCCTTTCCTCTCTGAAGACAATAAAAATTTTTTATTTTTATTTTAAAAAGAGGTACAAATTGGTAGTCAGAAAACAGTCACAGGGATATAAAGTACAGCATAGGGAATATAGTTAATAATCTATATATATAAAAGCCTAAGCGACCAGCTGACCATCTGACCATCCGACCGTCCGACCGCCTGGTAGCTATGACACGCACTGACTACCAGGGGGCAGACACTCAATGCAGAAGCAGGAACCACAGGCATAGAAACATGGAACAGACTAATGAATCTCAGAGGGGAAAAGGGTGGGAGGAGGGTGGGAAGAGATTAACCAAAGATCTTATATGCATACTAGAGGCCTGGTACATGGATTCGTGCACCGGTGGGGTCCCTCAGCCTGGCCTGCACCCTCTCGAAATCTGGGGCCCCTCAGGGAATATCAAACTGCCCGTTTCAGCCCGATCCCCTCAGGCCAAGCCGAGGGACCACACCGGTGCATGAATCCATGTACCAGGCCTCTTGTATTATAATAACTATGTATAGTGCCAGGTGGGTAATTCAAAATATTGAGGGGAACAATTTGTAAAGTATATGATAGTGACCACTATGCTGTACAACTGAAATTAATAATAATATTGACAAAATAATAATATTAGGGTAATGGGGGGGATGAGGACACATATGTAATACCTTAATCAATAATAAAATTTAAAATAATAATAATATTAATTTAAAAAAATAATATTGAATGTAAACTGAAATTGAAAATTTTTTTTAAAGATTATAAAAAACATACCACACTACCAAATGTCCTTCAAAGCATGGTTCATACTGACTGATTGTAATTATTCCTCTTCATTTGTTCTTGAACCTTTCCAACAAGACTTCCACCCCCACAACTCCACTGACATTACTTTTTTCAAGGTTACCGATGACTTTGACTTTGGAGGATTCTCAGTCACATGTTCCTTGTTCTGTCAGCAATTATGGGCACAGTTGATTTCTCCCACCTCCTTGACATATCTTTTTTCATTTGCCTTTCAGGACAGGCACCAGACCCCTCTAGTCTCCTCCTATCTCATTGGCTCACTCTTTTGTGTGTGTATGGGGGGTTTTTTGCTTGTTTTCCCCATTTCCCCCCAGCCATAACACTAGACTGTTCCAGGACTCCTGTCTTAGACTTCTCTTTTCCATCTACTATAACAGTGGTCAGCAAAAGGTTTGCCGCTCTGTTGACTAATGAGTTTGCCGACCACTGTATAAGTTCCTCAAAAATCTCATCATTTCTTAGCTTTAAATGCCACCTACTCATTGATAGCTCCCAAAAGTTTATCCTCAGACCTGACCTTTGCCCTGAATTCCAAACTCATATATCTGGCCTCTCCACTTGGACATCCAACAGGAATCTGGAATGTAAATTCCCACAACTGAGTTCCTGATTGTCTCCCCAACCTGCACCCCTAATGGCTTCCCTCTCAGTTCCTAGCAACTCCCCTTTTCTAGTTGCTGAAGTAAAAAACCTGATGTTCTGTTTCACTGCTTTCTTTCTCACACCCCACAACCAACCCACTAGCAAATCGTTTTCACTCTATTTTCAAAATATACCCAGAATCTCACCACTCCTCACCGTCTCGATTATTATTATCCTGATCTGTGATACTTTCTTCTTTCCCTTAGAGCTTAGAGACTATTTCAGGAGCCTCCTAAACTGGTTTCACCCTGGTCCTTCACGGCTTATTTTCAACACAGCAAGTCAGATCATGTCACTGCGAGGCTTAAACCACACAGTAGTTTCCCATCTTGTCAATCAACGTGCTTATAAAGGCCCTGCATGGTTCCCCACCCACACACCCGCACCTCTCTGACCTCATCTTCTGCTCTTCGCATGCTCACCCTTTCTTGTTTCAGTCGCCCTGGCCTGCTGGTTGATCCCTCAACTTGCCCTGGCCTCTGGCCTTTGCGTTGGTTCTTCCCTATGCCAAGAACGCTTCTCCTTCAGACATCCTGTGCCTTTCCCTCCTCCTCCAAGTCTTTGTTTGAATGTCACCTTCCCAGTGAGCACTTCCCTGACAAACTTACTTTATACTGTACCCCTCTTTATTTTCTCCCTTGCACTTCTCACCACTAAACACAACACACACACACACACACACACACACACACACACGACTGTGATCTTGTTTAATGCTTGATTTCCCAGGTAGAGTGTACAGGGTACAAGGGCAGGGTTTTTGTCATTTCAGTTCACTCCAATTTCTCCAGCACCTGGAGTGGTGCTTGCTTATCATACAAGCTTAGTAAATATTGGTTTAATGAATGAGTTAGTCCCTATGCGCAAATGAAAAACAAAACAAACAGCCTTGGTAAAAGAGATCCTGACGGAAATCCCCACACGTTGGTTGGCATGAAAGAAATACAACTTATTTAAAGGGGGAAATAGTTTTGGGTTTCCCTTTTTTTTTTTTCCCCAAAAAGTTCTATTTAACAAAGACGAGCCATTGCCTGTCCCGGTAATCCTATCTAATCTTTAATGTGCCTTAATGAAAATGAGAACACATAAAAGAATACAGAATGGGAGTCTGGGGGAAGGGGGAGGAGAACAGAGGAAGACAAATAAAGGGTAGAGGGCTCCGTGGAATGCGTGACCCACAGGAACTGGACTTGCCCTGGGTCTTTTCTGCCTCAACGAGGTCCTGAAGCAGGTTTCCTGCCTGCTCCTGCTCTCGAGGCCCTCCCAGGTTCGTTAGTCCTCCTCCTAACCAAAGAATCTTTCTGGCAGCCTGGCTATTTGCATCACTAATGAAGCCTCTTTTAGGTTGTATCACAGCCTCCCCATTTAAAATTTCTATCATACAATGGCATCTGTGAAGAAAGAATACAGAACTAGTCCGACCGGACCAGTGTGGCGCAGTGTTTGAGCATCAACCTATGAACCAGGAGGTCATGGTTCGATTCCCGGTCAGGGCATACTAGTATGAGCGGGTCGTGGGCTCGATCCCCAGTAGGGGGCAAGCAGGAGGCAGCTGATCAATGATTCTCTCTCATCATTAATGTTTCTATCTCTCCCCCTCCCTTCCTCTCTGAAATCAATAATATATATATATCTTAAAAGAATACGGAACTATTAACAACCAGTGTAGATACCATTTCTCCCACTAGAGGTGGGAGAGGGTGGAAAGGATGTTGTCTGCCCCAGTGCCTGATAGGGAGAAGGCGGTTTGCTTTCCTTCATTGTACGACCGACTCAGTGATAACAGAACGGCCAACCAGAGGAGCAGCTGGCAAAGGCAGATGAGACAGCCACTCACCTGGCATGATGTGAGGGCACCAAAGACTGTTACCGCCACCTGCCACAGCACATGCCCTGCTCTGGTCAGGACAGCTCTTCCTTGGGTGAAGGGGCTGTGTCTCCAGGGGTTGCCGAGCAAAGCCCAGGTGTCCTGTGGAGGCAGAGAATCCAACCCAAGACTGTCTCTTACACTTGCCTGGGCAAGAGTACAAATGGCAGCCCACACAATATGTGTTTAAATATTTAAAAGTTATAAATCAAGCCAACAAACTGATAAAATATGTTCCATCCTCCTACCCCGGAAACAACCTGTAAGGCTGGATTCACATTTAGAATTCTCAGATTCCTTGGACGTATCTGCCAGAAGTGGAGACCATGGAGTGGTCCCAGCCCATGTCCAGCCTCCCTTCTCCTCCCACCCTGCCTCCACCCCACACCACAGCGCCTCCTGCACATGCCTGTGGTCACCCCAGTGTGCACCTCCAAGTGCCGCTCACCTCCCCAAACAGCTGTCCTTGGCCACCTTGGGTTTGGGGTACGCACACCATGGGCACAGTCTGCCTTCCAGAGGACCAACCCTGGGCATAGGCCTAAAGGAGGGATGAAGTTCTTTGAGGGTGGCAGGTCCCCAGAATATGCTCTAGAAGAAGAGCTTGGGCTCTGGGATGGGACAAGAGGGCATGTCCCCTTGGCTCTAAGGACTCCTCACCCCAGTGAAGAGAGACATGCCAGGAGCAGCTTTCCAAAGTGCAGGACTCAGCAAGGGGGCCCCTCTTGCTTGGGTCTAAGGGTCGTGCTTCTCAGTTCTAGGGAGTGAAGCAGAGCACAGAACAGTACCCAGGAGGGAAAAAGGACGAGCGTGTGGCCAGCGTGAGATGCTGCTGGGCAGGGGCTCACCATGAGGAGTGGGGGGAAGGAAAGTCAGGAAAGAAGAAATGGAAAAGGGTGTGAGGGGAAAGTAAAAAGGCACTGAAAACAAACCTATTTTATTATTTTTTTTCATGGGCTACAAAGGTTATTACATTAAATAAATAAGTTCTGGAGACCTAATGTACAACAGTGTGACTCTAGTTAATAATTCTATATTGTAGCCAAAACCGGTTTGGCTCAGTGGATAGAGTGTCGGCCTGCGGACTGAAGGGTCCCGGGTTCGATTCCGGTCAGGGGCATGTACCTTGGTTGCGGGCACATCCCCAGTGGGAGGTGTGCAGGAGGCAGCTGATCGATGTTTCTCTCTCATCGATGTTTCTAGCTCTCTATCCCTCTCCCTTCCTCTCTCTAAAATATCAATAAAATATATTTTAAAAAAAATAAAAATAAATAAAAAAATAATTCTATATTGTACACTTGTTAAGAAGATAGATCTTAAGTGTTTACCCCCTACACACATACAAAAAACAACAACCATAAAAAGCATGGTAACTATGTGAGGTGATGGATATGTTAAGTAGCTTTAATATGGTAATTTTCTTCACAATGGATACATATATAAAATCATCAAGTTGTGTGCCTTAACTACATGCAATTTATAATTTTCATAAACCTTAATAAAACTGGAAAATAAACTAATAATAATGCAAGCCCAATTTCCAAAATCAAAACATCTCATTTACAAATATAACATGGATCACAAACTGTTTTCAAATATTATGATGGTTCGAAAATATTATCTGTGATTTGTCTAATTCAGCCGTGGGCAAACTACAGCCCGCGGGCCGGATCCGGCTGTTCTATCTGGTTCTCTTGCTCTCCCCTCCGCTCCTTTACTTTGTATTTATATTAGTTCACACAAACACTCCATCCATGCTTTTGTTCCGGCCCTCCGGTCCAGTTTAAGAACCCATTGTGGCCCTCGAGTCAAAAAGTTTGCCCACCCCTGGTCTAATTTGTTAATTTACTAAGGAAAAAAACGGAGAGGAGAGAGAAACATAGATTTGTTGTTCCGCTTGGATAAATCTTCTGATTTATCCAGATTTATTAATCATATCTATTGATTTTATTTTCTCTATTTCTATAATTTCTTTTATCTTTATCATTTCTTCCTAGTGACTTTCTTAGCTTACTCTTTGCTCTGTTCAGACCTACTTTATAATTAACCTTGGGTTGATTTATGTAAGTATGATGTGTTTTTTTATTGAACTATTAATATTACTCTCAGTTCATGGTACATTGTCATCATTATCATTATATCACTTGAGGCCCAAAGCACGAAAATTCGTGCAAGAGTAGGCCTTCTTTCCCTCAGCTGCCAGCACCGGCTTCCTTCTGGCACCCGGGACCCAGGCTGCTTCCCTCGGGCCATGTGCAGGCACCCGGGACCCAGGCTGCTTCCCTCCAGCCCTGGTTTTGTCAGGAAGGACGCCCGGAATGATGTCCGGAAGATGTCCGGTCTAATTAGCATATTACCCTTTTATTATTATAGATTATTATTACATTGGGTGGTAAAAGATCACTCTTGTTTTATTTATGTATTTATTTCCTTTCCTTTCTTTTTAAAATATTTTTTAAAATTTGAAGCAGCCTTATTTTTTAAAATATATTTTGATTAATTTTAGAGAGAGAGGAAGGGAGAGGGATAGAGAGATAGAAGCCTTAATGAGAAACACCAATCGGCTGCTTCCTGCATGCCCCCTACTAGGGATTGAGTCCACAACCTGGGCATGTGCTCTGGTTCATAGGTTGATGCTCAAACACTGAGCCATGTTGGCTGGCCAGCCGGGCTTTCCTATCCTCTCCATTCCCCACTTCTCACCCCATTGGCAATCCTTCTAATATATTAAAGAATATTTTGTATGTAGAGAGGGCCATCCTGGTTCCTCTCTCTTCATCTCTGGGTACAATAGCCCTCTGTCTCAGGCATGCCTGAACCAGCGATCATTTTCTGCCACTACCTGTTATGTGTCTTAGAAGTGACCATGTGTCCTTTATGTCCAGTAGAAGATGTAGTCGGCTTCCTCCTAGGCCTCAGAAGAAGAACAGACCACATTAAAACTGCCAGAAGACCCTGTTACCCTAGAATGGACTTTTGCAAAGATCACTCCATCTTGGACCCCGTACAAAAGAAAGGCCAAAATCTCAGAAGTTATTTTCATCTATAAATACTCCCTGCTGTGTTTTCTTATTATGTTGTTGGAAGTCTGTTACATCCCAGTGTAATATTTTGTCTGCTAAAGACATCTGACATAAATGCTATATGGTGAGTAGAATAATGTTTCTGTACTAATTTATTCTTGAAAAGAGTTTGTTTTAAATTTCTGGCTACCAAATGTAGTGTAATTTTGATTACCATACTTTTTCTTGGATATTTCAGTTAACTCCTCCATCTAATCAGTTCCTAATAAATCTTTATATTATGATTTCACTTACCCTTGAACACCAAAAACATGGATAGATTTTCATTAACTTAAAATTGTTGATTAATTATAGTATCCAAAGGTTAGACATTAAAAACTTATTTGATATGATTGGTGCGGTGTGTGCGTGTGTGTTTAAAAAAGTACCTTGCATATCTAAATTATCTGGAAGCCAATTTAAAATAAATTTTTGGCATTAATCCTAATTTTTTTCCTTTCAATAACAGATTTAATTCTTAACATAAACTAAACATATTTCTATAGTAATACATTTCTTTTTATGGAATTTAATTAATATTACAGGAAAACAAAGTACAAAGGAAAACAGGCCCTGGCTGGGTAGCTCAGTTGGTTAGACTTAGAGCATCCTTCCAGTACACCAAGGTTGAGGGTTGGATCTCTGGTCAGAGTACTTACAAGAACCAACCAATGAATGCATAAATAAGTGGAACAACAAATCTATGTTTCTCTCCTCTCTCTCTCTCTCTCTCTTTCTCTCTCTCTCAATCTCTATCTCTCCCTTCCTCTCGCTCTAAAATTAATTTGAAAAACATTTTTTTTTAAATAAAGAAAACAAATACTGAGAGACCCATGAGACCTTCAGAATTAGAGGCTGGTCTCTTTGTAGGCCTCCTCACCAGTAATCTGATGTATAGGCCTCTAGGGATCTAATGTGTTGTCACTAGGGGAGGGTTAAGACCATTGGATCCTGGTCAACTTACCAGATCAGGATTTAAATTCTTAGTCAATTGATGCTAAAATAATTTCTGGCAGGAATATGGGCAAACACTTTCAGTGAAGAAGAGCCTTGTTGTTTCTGCCCTAAAGGGGCTTTGAAGCTATCTCTGAACGTGAAGCCAGAGCCACCAGTCACTGGTCCTAGCCTTGCAGGTGAATATATGAGATACTATCCTTTTTTCTTAAATATATTTTTATTGATTTCAGAGAGGAAGGGAGAGGGAGAGAGATAGAAACATCAATGATGAGAGAGAATCATTGATTGGCTGCCTCCTACATGTCCCCGACTTGGGGATCGAGCCCGAAACCCTGGTATGTGGCCTGACCAGGAATTGAACCATGACCTCCTGGTTCGCAGGTCAATGATCAACCACTGAGCCACACCGGGAGGGCTGACCTACTATCCTTTATTCCTTCTCTTGGGTACCAGCATCCTCCCATCCAGGGCTGCTGTTAGCTCACACTGCATCTTTGTGCAAATTAGAAAAAGGTGAGACAGACAGACAGAGCCCTGCACCCAAGACACCTGGCCTGGCCAGTGGGGTGCAGCCTACTCTGCCCCGCCACAACCACTACAAGCACATACACCTGTCCTTCCCCATCAGTTTTCAGACAAGCTGTGTCCCCCTTAAAGAACCCTCCCCCGGACAACCTTCAGCGACTACTCCAAAGCTTGGTTCCCCCCTGCCCCCTGTCCCCTAACCTTCAGTAAGGTCACCAGCAGATTGCAAGTGTCTAAATCTAAGGAACAGTTTTTGTTCCTTGTTTTACTGCTGCCTCGGGGAAACTTTGACCCTGCTGATCGCTCTCTCTATAAAACGCTCTTCCCTTGGCCTGTGTGGCACCACACATTCCTGGTCCTCCTCCTCCTCTCTTTGGCCTCTCCTCTCAGTCTCTTTGGCTTCCCCCTTGAAACCACATTTTTTTATTTTTATTTTTTAAAAAATATATTTTATTTATTTCTTACAGAAAGGAAGGGAGAGGGATAGAGAGTCAGAAACATTGATGAGAGAAAAACATTGATCAGCTGCCTCCTGCACACCCCCTATTGGGGATGTGCCCACAACCAAGGTACATGCCCTTGACCAGAATCGAACCTGGGACCCTTCAGTCCACAGACTGACGCTCTATCCATTGAGCCAAACCGCTTAGGTCTGAAACCACATTTAGATGTGGACCTTCCTCCAGCCTCAGTCCTGACCTTTCCTTCTTCCCATTTTAGACTCTTTCATTGGTGCCAATGACCTCAAATACTATTTCCACAGTCAGGGAAAACTTTATTCCTCCATCCTCACATCCATCCCAGGAAGAAACAGTACTGGAGCCCCTCTCCTGGCCATCTTGCCACAACTTACCTTTCTTCTCCAAAGACCAGATGAATGAGCTGATTGGGAAGGTTTGAGAAAGACTGCACTAGCTCTAGTGACAACACGGTTAAGTCTGGCAATGCCCTTAGCAGACCAGGAGGCCTGGCAGCTGGGGTGGGAAGATTCAATTAAGGGGGAAGGTATGAGGAAGCCCAATAATGGCTGCAGATTTCGAGCTGTATCTTCCAATTCAGTGTTATCAGCAATGGGGTTGATATACTGACCCCTAGCAGTGGCCTAACCCGTCTTCTCAGTTGGTTCAGAATTCGGAAGGGGGGTTGATTTGTCTCCTCCTCACCCCAAACTCAGTACATGGCCCACAAATCAGGGAAGCTTAAGAAAAACAAAGATATTCATTTGTAATGCTAATTGCAAGACACCCATGAAAAACACATATGGTGTCAAAACAAGCCAAAGGAAAATCATTTGGGCAAAAAATGAAAAAGGATCCCAAGTCAAATTTATAGAAAAGATTCCTTTATTAACTTTTGGTCGAGAATATGTTTGTATATTTTCAGAAAACAACTCCAAGACCATGTGGATTCCTGTAACAGAGAGGAATTGACAGGACTGCTCCAGCCATGAAGACAGAAGAGAAACAGTCCAGAGATGGAAGACACTGACGATGCCTTGCCATACTAGCAGTCAGCAGCTGTGCGTTGCTGCAGGTTGCCCAGGACCAAACCAGAGAGGGTCGGACCTGCATTACCACCATCCAGAACTGAAATATCATTGCTGACATGTACACATAAGGATCTGTTTGACATTGAAATTGGGACTCAAAAGAACTGTTGGCCCAGAAAGAAACTCACTACAGACTGACTCATTTGCCTCTCAGCATAACCATTATTGCTTGTCTCATTTTTGGTTTTTATAAGTGTATTTCTAGTATCACATGATCTCACTCATCTAGGGGAAATAATGAACAACATAAACTGATGAACAAAAACAGACCCGGAGACAGGGAAGCATCAATCAGACTGTCAAACCTCAGAGGGAAGGTAGGGGAGGGTGGGGGTTAGGGGGAGAAATCAACCAAAGGACTTGTATGCATGCATATAAGCCTAACCAGTGGTCACGGACAACAGGGAGGTGGGGGCATGGGTGGGGAGGGGTTTGGGATGGGAATGGGGGGATGAGGACAAATGTGTGATACCTTAATCAATAAAGAAATTAAAAAACAAAGAAAAACAAATATAGAGCTTTGGAGATTTAAGATATATCCCGTGAGAAGGATGTTTCGGGTGTGGCTGGGATAGGAGGTGTCAGTATGTTAGTAAACACAGGACTTCTAGGTCCTTGACTGCTTTAAGATACAGCAGTTTAATGAGATGGGAGTCACAGAGGTTCGGCAAACCCAGGCCGTTGCAACCTCAGTGTACACAGGCTGTGCAGGTTTTTGCAACTTACAGATCTAAGCAGGTTTGCCCAACATGGGGATTAACTGAGTCTTTCCATCACTTAAAACATGCAGAGCTTCAGCAAACAAATTCTTCAGGCATTAGTGGTTGGGAAATTTTCTTGCTGCTCCTACCATATTTCTGGGCAGGAACAACCCAAAGGAAGCAAGGTTACACATGAAACTTCCTGTATTGGGAGCTGTGGTTCTCAAACTCTAACATTCATGAGAATTACCTCTTGAGCTTGTTATAGTTATTTCCTGGGCTTCCACCCCCAGGTTCAGTGGGTCTGGGTGAAGGCCTATGAATTTGCATTTTGAACAAGTTTCCAGGTGATGCTGATGCTGCTTATCTGAGGACCACTTCAGAACCACTGGGTTAGAGTGGTGCTAACTTTTGGGTGCATTAAATCAACTGCCTCAAACTCTCTTCCTCTTTATATTACGTTGAACTGAATCCAGTTTTAGAGCCAAGGAGTGAACTGAGGTGGAATTAACCTCTTGATTTCTTTATCTTTTGGGTTTATCCCCACTGGAGGATATTTTTTCCATTGATTTTAGAGAGAGTAGAAGTAAGGGAGTAGGGAGGAAGAGAGAAGAGAGAGAGAGAAACATCAATGTTCAAGAGCCACATCAATTGGTTGCCTCGTGCATACTCCCCAATCAGGACGGGGATCCTGCAACCCTGGTACATGTCCTTGACTGGAATCGAACCTGCGACCCTTCGGTTTGTGGGCCGATGCTCTAACCACTGAACCACGTCGACCAGGGCTCTTGATTTCTTATAACTTACCTACAGACTCCTAGAATCACCGTCAAACCCCACTACATAGATCAACATCCTCTCTAAATTTGTTATTTAAGCCTGGCCATGGCTTTGGTCAGAGACTCATATTTAGAAGTTTGGCCACAGAGGGTGGTGGTTTTTCATCAATGAACAAACAGAGGAAAAGGGGCCCTTATTTTATAGGTGGCAGGCCATCATTTTTAGGCATGAATGAAAATGTTAGTAAGCCAAAGGTTAGAAAGGAGTAGTAAAAGCCCTGTGCCAGGAACATACTGTCTCTGAGAATCAGAGGAGCTGGATAGGTTTAGAAACTAACGAAGGATTTTTCTTTTCAGGGACCGAACTCTAGTCAGACTCTTCTAAACTCTCTTCTCAGCTAGGCCCTGACTTTTGGGCTTCCATGTTCATCTCTGTATTTGTTTAGTTTTAGCAAGAATCCTGCTACTTCATTTTAGCCAGAATCCCCCACCCTCAATATCCAATCACCTTTGATATCTGACCAGGTTCCTCATCCTGCACCATCCCCCAGGTGATGTCTGGCCTGCTTTCAGCAAGAATCCTCTTAGGAAAGTTTAGTTAGAATCCTCCACACCCCACCCCTGATGTTTCAACAATTTCCCATTGATTTTAGAGAGAGAGTGGGAAGAAGAGAGGGGGGAGGGAGAGAGAAGAGAAAGAGAGAGAAACATCAATGTTCAAGAGCCACATCAATTGGTTGCCTCCCGCATGCAGGGCAGGGAACCTGCAACCCAGGTACGTGTCCTTGACTGGAATCAAACCTGCAGCCCTTCAGTTTTTCATCAATGAACAAATAGAGGGAAAGGGACCCTTATTTTATAGTTTGCAGGCCATCTTTTTTGGGCACTCCTCACCCCTGATGTTTCAACAATTTTTCATCCACTGACCCCCGCCCTGCTCCTTGGTTATAAATTCCCACTTTTGTCTCTTGTATTCGACAACTGTAAAACTCCATTGCAGTGGTCCCTACTCCTACCACAATAGTCCTGAATTAAGTCTGCCTTACATGCTTTCATAAGAGCCATGAATAATTTTTTTCTCTAACAAAACATTGATCTTAAAGTTGTAGAGAGAGAAAAATAAGTAAAGGAGACAGGTTGATATTGGAGGGCAGTGGTCAGCAGGGGAAGGCTGGGGTTCATCCAGAGGCACACCTTGGTTGTTTGCAGCCAGGGTCCATCCTGATTGGCCAGCACTGAGCCTACCACCACTGCCATGTAGAGAGAAGGGTTTTGATTGTGGAGGCCAGGATAGTCCAATAGGAAAGGTGAAAGGAGACATGCTTGGACCTAACTGCTCTCAAGGAAGGTCTTAGAAACCCTTTTGTTTGTTTTGGTTAGTACTAGGATCCAGAGAACTCAATACAGGAAGATGAGATTTCAGAGAACAGGCTGAAATCTACACCCCACCACCCCCAACCAGGGAGGGCAGTTCCAGGAAGCTTTTGAGAAGTGCCCTCTTAAAAGGTCAGATAAGGAGTCAACAATAAGTGTAATTGGGGAATCACCCTTTAAATGACTGTGACAGTTATATCAGGCAGTCATGCAACTGGGGCCAGATTAGAGGGGGGAGGTCTGGGATGATGACCATAGAATGCTTCTAGCATTACCAGTGATTTTCAAGGTGGCTAAATTATTATAGGAGAGAATGCATCACCCGGGGGCTGTGCCCTTACAGAACATACCCAGGAAACTTTTGGAGGGGGACAAAGAAGGCATAAGAAAGATGAAATAAGCTACAGGTGAACTAGGTAGGAGAGTGGTAGACAGAGTCCACGCCTGGGTTAGATATTGGTCCAGTAGAACAACAGCACCCATGAAGGATCACCCACCCAGGAAGATAGACAATATCTAAGAAAAGTCTCTGCTGCCATCACCACAGCTTTACTACCCAAGAGAAAGGCAGCATTCTCTGGAGTAGCACATGGCAGAGGCGATTATCCTCACCAGCCCCAGGAAAGAGCCTCAGAACCACCACCACAAACAATTATGTATTGAGAAGCTTCTCTGTGCCAGGTACTGTTCTAGGCACTGGGATTATAGCAGTGAACAAAGACCTCTGCCCTCATGGAACGTATACTCAATAGCAGCTTTAGTTGAGGAATCCACTAGGAGTGATTCTCCAGATTAAACAAGTGAGAAAACTGCTTTAGTGGGCAGGTATTACAGGCCTAAGAAATTCCAGGCAAAAGGCAATGGCTCTTGCGGGGGTGGGGTGGGGCTCAGAAAAGCTGATAGTTTACATATTCAGGGATTTTGAGCCACAACTTCGGTGGCTTGAAATTTTCCATGGTGGTGTTACAGAAGACCGGAAAAAAAACCAAGCCATGCTTAGAGAAAGGGAGTTACATTTTATTAAGGGCAGGACCAGAGAAAAATGTGCCTTTCAAATTCTGGGCCCCCCCACATGGAGGAAACCTTTTCTATTTATGCTTTTCCTAGCTCTTTTGTCTCCCAAATTTGGAATGAGACTTCTGGGCCTTCTGGGAAAGAACGCCTACGTGCTGGGAAGGGGCCATGAGACCATATCTCAAGGCCTGGCCTGGTGTCAGCACTGACAACTCTGTCTGGGGCATAGTCCACAGCCTCTCTGGAATGGGAGTAGTCTCATTTTCCTTATTATTTAAGCAAGCAAGCGTTTACAGAAGCCAAAATAGCAGAGTTAAAATTTCAAACAGCAGTTTTTATATAAGATGGATGCTTCATTGGGAGTATTTACACCAAGGAAATTGGCAAATTCTTTAAATCAAGGCTCCCCCCCCACACCCCCTATGAGACAGCACACTAGTGCAATAATGGCTCACCAGAGAAATGTGGGTGTATCCTTGGTTTGACAGGGACACAGGGGAAATTGAATTTAAGGGAAGGTTTCAATTTCCATATATAATATGATAAACTTAAGTCATAATTAACCTCTTGATGAAAGTATTTTCCCAACACTGTAAAGTTCACAGGTCAAAAACTATAGAAAATTGACATACAGACAAGACTGATATGGACAAGATTTTCTCTCACGTTTTCTTAGTCTTTCCTTCTTCCCCAGATATTGCTAGACCTCTGCCCAGATCTTCAGCTAATGCCAAAACTATGTGTGTTCTGAGATTCTGAGAACTTTACTTGGATTGAAGTAGACATTTGTCATGACTTTTGGCTGCCCATCATCTGAACCTCTTCCCTCTCCTTTTACAAAAGCAGAAAATTCCATCTACTGCCCCAGCTTCCCTTGAAGCCAAAAACAAGGGTGCAGCCACGTGACCAAGGCTCAGTCTGTGAGACACACCCACAGGAGTATCTTGAATCAGGAGTCAGAGATGCACAGACACAGCCCCAGCAGAAAATTTCCCACAACAATGGGTGCACAACTCAGCTGTTGACGACAGTGTCCTCATGGGATGACTTTATAGGTCATACTACTCAAAGACAGGTTTTCCAAACTTCCCTACAATTCCCCGAACTGCCCAAGAACCATCAATAAATTCCTTCTCAGCTTAAATCAGGCTGAGTTGGTTTCTACAGCTCACAACCTACAATCAGGACTGATACAACTGGTCTAAATGCCCTTAGCGGCCAGCAGATTTGCTCTAGTTTTCTAAATTTCTTGGGTGTGGAGCTGGTGCTAGGTAATCTTTCAAGTCTTATTAACTTTAGTGTCTTTTTTTTTTTTTTCTTCTGTGGCTGGTGATGGAAGTAATGGAAAAGTGAAGAGGTGGAAGAAAATTGAGGGCTCTTACCAAGAAAATACATTTTGAAATGATTTTAATCTTGCCTCTAGAATAACTAAGGGTTTTATTTTTTTAATTGTATTGAAGTTATTGAGGTGACATTGGTTAATAAAATTATATTGGTTTCAAGTGTATAATTCTATAACACATCATCTGTATTGCGTGTTCACCACCCCACATCAAGTCTCCTTCCATCACCATCTCTCTCCCTTTTACTCTCTTCTATCTTCTCCCCCAACCCCCTTTCCCTGTGGTAATCACCATACTGTTGTCTATGTCTATGAGGATTTTTGGGTTTTTTTTTGCTTAATCCCTTCACCTTTTTCCACCAACTCCACAACCCCCTCCCCTCTAACAACTGTCAGTCTGTTCTCTGTATCTATGAGTCTATTTCTATTTTGTTTGTTAGTTTATTTTGTTCATTAGTTTCCACATTTAAGTGAAATTGTAAGGCACTTTTCTTTCTCTAACCAACTTATTTCACTTAGCATAATACTCTCTAGGTCCATCCATGCAGTCACAAAAGATAAGATTTCCTTCTTTTTTTACTGCCGAGTAGTATTCCATTGTGTAAATGTACCTCAGCTTTTTTATCCACTCATCTGATGGGCACTTGGAGTCTCCCAAATCTTAGCTATTGTAAACAACACTGCATTCAATGTAGGGGTGCATAAATCTTTTGAATCAGTGTTTCCAGTTTCTTTGGATATATTAACAGAAATGGAATCTCTGGGCCATATGGCAGTTCCATTTTTTATTTTTTGAGGAAACTCCATACTATTTTCGACAGTGGCTGCACCAATCTGCATTCCCACCAACAGTGAACAAGCATTCCCTTTTCTCTACATCCTCACTAACACTTGTTGTTTGTTGATTTGTTGATGATAGCCATTCTGATTGGTATGAGGTGATATCTCATTGTGGTTTTAATTTGCATTTCTGTGATGATTAGGGACATTGAGCATCCTATATAATAAAAGCCTAATATGCTAAGTGTCCGACAGTTCATTCGATCATTCGACTGTTCTACCAGTTGCTATGAAGCACACTGGCCACCAGGGAGCAGACACTCTGACTGGTAGGTTAGCTTGCTGCTGGGGTCCGGCTGATAAGGTCTGGGCAAGATGGGCTGGACACGCCCTTGATGAATCCGTGCACTGGACCAGTTTGGCCCGATCCCCGCAGGCCAGGCCAAGGGACCCCACTGGTGCATGAATCGTGCACCAGGCCTCTAGTTTTTTCATATGTCTATTGGCCATCTGTATGTCCTCTTTGGAGAAGTGTCTATTCAGGTCCAACTTTTCTCAATGTTCTGAATCACTTTTTAAAAATTGAGAGATCATTCACATAGCCTAAAACTCATCCTTTTAAAATATACAATTCAATGGTTTTTAGTATATTCACAAAATTGTGCAACCATCACCACCACCTATCCCAGAATATTCATCACCATCACCCCCTTAAAAAACCCCTGTATTGGGGATAATAGGGTAATTTCATGTAAGGAAAAATATCCTATAAGTAAATTACATCTAGAAAATTTTTACTTTACAAAATTAACTTTCATTTGTAATGCTAACAGCAAGACACCCATGAAAAACACATATGATGTCTAAATAAGACAAAGGAAAATCGTTTGAGCAAAAATAAAAAGGATCCAAAATCAATTATATAGAAAAGATTCCTTTATTAACTTTTGGTCGAGAATATGTTTGTGTATTTTCAGAAAACAACTCCAAGACCATGTGGATTCCTGCAACAGAGAGGAATTGACAGGTCTGCTCCAACCACGAAGACAAGAGGAGAAACAGTCCAGAGATGGAAGATGCTGACGACGCCTTGCCATGCTAGCAGTCAGCAGCTGTGCAACGCAGAATGTTGCCAAGGACCAAACCAGAGAGGGTCAGACCTGCATTGCCACCATGTGCCCACCATCCAGATATCATTGCTGACATGTACACATAAGGAACTGTTTGACATTGAAACGGGGACTCAGAACTGTTGGACATTGAAATTGGGATTCAAACATTTTTTGTTATTATATGTTTATTTCTAGTCTGCAGAGGCAAGATTTTTTAAAGGAAAGAAATGGGGGGAAAATAGATTCAGAGGCAAAGAAGCATTGAACAGACTGTCAAACTACAGCGGGAAGGTAGGGGAGGTTGGGGCGGGGGGTTGGCTGTAAGAGATCAACCGAAGGACTTGTACGCATGCATATAAGCATAACCAATGGATACAAGACACTGGGTGGGGGCAGGTATAGGCATGTACTGGGGGGAAGGGGAGGCCTGGGGGAGGTCAATGGGGGGGAAAAAAAGGAGACATATGTACTACTATTTGTAATACTTCAAACAATTAAAAAAAAAGATTTAAAAAAAAAAACACACAAAAAAAACCCTGTATCCACTAGCAGTCATTCCCCCATTCTACTTCTCTCACTCTCCCGGCCTTGCAATCAGAAATCTACTTTCTGTCTCTAAACTCGAAGTGGCCTGTGTGGTACCAGATGGTATCACCCTGTGTCATCAAGAGCACTGGTGATAGAGAATTTTATCACAGTGCTCCGCTCTGTCCGCTGGATTTTCTTCTAAGCTACAGACACCCATTCTGCCAATTTTGATGCACATGGCAGGTAAGGATACCTCCTCCTAACAGCTGCCTGGCTGATGAGATTGTAATAAAATGTGGAGGGAAAATTCATATCTTAAAACAAATGAAATACTGTAAGAGATGAAAGTTATTTAGGACATTTTAATTTTATTAGCTTTGCATCATTGTCAAACATCATACGTTTATATTGTCATTTGATCCTTTGCATATCTTCTGGTAAACCAGTTGGACAACACAGCTGAGCAAATAGCAGATAGGAAGGAGGAGAGTGATGAGTTTTCATCCTAGGGTACAATGGGCATTGATAAAGAACTGTTCTGCTCCCACTTCAGAGCCTTCTTGGAGCAAAGGCACTCATAGGAGCAGTGGATGGTAGGGGTTGGGGTGTGGAGGTAAACCTCATAAAGGTGAGAGGAGGACAGCAGGCTTCTAATCCTCACCTCGGGAAGTTCGCTGCCACGATAGGAAGGAGAGTGGCCTCTTTCCCTCTCTCCAGCCCTTACTAACCATGGGCTGGTCATTTTTTGGTTGCCCATTCCCCACCTTTTCTGCCTCCTCTGTGCCTGGGCAGGCTGACTGCTACAGACTGCATTCCCGGGTCTCTATAGTCCGCTGGTTTCCTGTTGGTCTATGAGAGGAAGTTCAGAAAGTGGGAAGTCGCCCAACAGGCATATGGCTCAGTGGTTGAGTGTTGACCTATGAACCAGGAGGTCACAGTTCAATTGAGGTCAGGGCACAAGCCTGGGTTGCAGGCTCAATCTCCAGTGGGGAGCGTGCAGGAGGCAGCCAATCAATGATTCTCTCTCATCAATGTTTCTAACTATCTCTCCCTCTCCCTTCCTCTCTGAAATCAATAAAAATATATTTTAGCCCTAGGTGGCTTGGCTCAGTGGATAGAGCAACGGCCTGTGGGCTGAAGGGTCCCAGTTTGATAGAGCAACGGCCTGTGGGCTGAAGGGTCCCAAGGGCACATACCCAGGTTGTGGGCTCAACCCTCAGTGGGGGGCGTGCAGGAGGCAACCAATTGATGATTCTCTCTTATCATTGATGTTTCTATCTCCCTCTCCCTTCCTCTTTGAAATCAATAAAAATATTTTTTAAATATATTTTTTTAAAGAAAAGATTACACACAAAAAAAGTGGAAAGAGCAAGTAGACCCAATATTTCTCTTCCCCACCTCTAGAGACTCCCTTCACCTCTGGAGAGTGAGGGCCACAGTTTTGGCACTGATTCCTTCCCTTGGCCACATTCCTGTTGGGCAATGACTCTGCCTGGGCTATAACTCCTACAGAGTTCTGGTAAGAGCTTCCTCCCCTATCCCTATTAGAACTTTCCTGTATATAGTTCCTGGATGCTTGTACATCCCTTGTTGATACCTTTAATCTTGTCCACATCTCTGCAAATAATCCCTTTGCCATATTCCCTTCAATTACCTCTTTTCGTACACCATTGTTTCCTGCTGAAACACTCAATCCTTCTCCCAAGGGGAGTGATTTACGAATAGCTTGGGTGCCTCTCTTTCTCATCTCTCTTTTTTTTTCTGGGTCCATGCCCCCTGTAGCAGGCTCCCAGTTTTCTCTCCTACATGACACAATCCTATTGGGCCAGGTTCAGTTTCTACAATAGGGAGGTTTACAGTTGGGGGCCAAAAGATTAAATTCGGGGGGAAGATATTAAAAAGCCTGGTTTTGTCTACACATCAAAGCTGTATTCTTTAATCCAGCTTAACCAATAAAATTGTTGAGATTTTGAGCCCTAAGATCTATTTCTCAGTTGTTTCTGAACCCAGAAGGTAGGGGACATTATTCATTGGTCCTCTTAAATCCCAACAACAACTCTCAAATGTATATCTTCAGTTTCAAACCCACATAGAAGGCTGTCTTGCCCTAGCTGGTTTGGCTCAGTGGATAGAGTGTTGGCCTGCGGACTGAAGGGTCCCAGGTTGGATTCCGGTCAAGGGCACATGACTGGGTTGTGGGCTCGATCCCCAGTGCAGGGCGTACAGGAGGCAGCCAATAAATAATTCTCTCTCATCATTGATGTTTCTATCTCTCTCTCCCTCTCCTTTCCTCTCTGAAATCAATAAAAATAAGGGGAAAAAAAAAGGCTGTCTTATTGTTTCTCAAGCTGCTTAGACAGAACATTATCCACCCTAAACTTCTTCCAAATGTGCCCTATTTCATTCTACCATACCACACTCTACCCAGTGGCTCATGCCAGAAACCTGAAAGTTATTCTTTTTATTTTAAAAAATACATATTTTTATTGATTTCAGGAAAGAAGGGCGAGGGAGAGAAAGATAGAAACATCAATGATGAGAGAGAATCATCAATTGGCTGCCTCCTGCATGCTCCCAATTGGGGATTGAGTTCGCAACTCAGGCATGTGCCCTGACCTGGAATCAAACCAGTGACCTCTTGATTCCTGGGCCAATGCTCAACTGCTGAGCTAAACCCGATTGGCCATCTTTTAAAATACATTTTTTTTTCTTGACGACGACTCCTCCTTCTTCTTCTTCTTCTTCTTCTTCTTCTTCTTCTTCTTCTTCTTCTTCTTCTTCTTTCTCTCTCTCTCTCTCTCTCTCTCTCTCTCTCTCTCTCTCTCTCTCACACATACACACATGCACACACACACACATATATATATACATTTTCAAATATTGTAGAGCCTGTCTATGAATAAGTCATTAATACATTCACCAATCTCCATCATCACTGCTACAACATTTAACTGTTGCCTGGACCATGGTAACAGCTTTCTAAAAAGCTTAAAGGTGGAAACAAACTAAAGAGTCAAAAATTAGACCATTTTCTACAGTCTCAGATGTATCATGAAGCTTCCAGTAAATCCCAAATACTCAGGAAACATTCATTCTAGTTTAGAAGGGCTAGAATCTAGCCCTTTTTCTAAGAGTAGTGACATTTTTACATGAAAGCACCTAACATATCTATGGGCCTGAAAGCAACAAGAAATAAGTGTCCAAGTGTTTGAAGCCATGGGAACCATGTAGGGTGGTGTTCTCTGTTTATTCCAGGTTTGCAAGTGCTCCCTAGGATGAAGACTGAGCTAAATCTGGTGGCCATCACTAGCATCACTGTCCTAATTACATAATAAGGAGGATATCTTTGGCCCAAGGATCCTCCAGGGCTCTCTGCCTAAGTCCATTGCTGCTGAGGTTTAAATTGTGTATCCCAAAAAGGTATGTTCAAGTCCTAACCCCCATAGGTACCAATGATGTGATCGTATTTGGAAACAGGCTCATTACAAATGTATTCAGTTAAGATGGGGTCATAATGAATTAGGGTATGACTGGTGTCCTTATAAGAAGAGAAGAAGAAACACAGGCACATACTGAGGGAAGACAGCCACATGGAGACAGAGGCAGAGATTAGAGTTATGCTGCCACAAGCCAAGGAACACCTAGGGCTACCAAAAGCTAGAAGAGGCAAAAAGCATCTTCTCCCAGAGCCTTGGAAGGACCATGTCCCTGCAGACTGCAGACTTCTGGCCTCTGGAACTGTGAGATAACAAATTTCTGTGATTTTAAGCCATGCAGTCTGTAGTACTTTGTTCTTTGTTCTGTTTAGAGTGCCAATAAACCAGCATTTAGGAATTTAGTCCTCTACCCTATTTTTTATATGGGTTGGCAAACGATGGTCCATCGACCACATCCAGCTCACTACCTATTTTTTTTTATTTAAATTATTGTTTAAAGTATTACATGAGTCTCCTTCCCGACCCCCCCCCCCTTGACCTCTCCCCCGCTACTCTCACCCCCCAGCACATGCCCTCACCCCCCTACTGTCTGTATCCCTTGGTTATGCTTATATGCCACTACCTATTTTCATATGGGCCATGAAATGAGCACTTCATTTTTCAGAAGAACATTTGAAATCAATGTGAGGATACAGAACATTAACTTTGAAACAATTAAGTGAAATGTTATCTCCCAAAAAAGAATTGCATTCTTCTCATTAGTAGATCTGTATTACAAAGAAATTATACTCCATTATTATTATATTTTAAATTTCATCACTTCAAAATGTGCAGAAATTTGTTCTTTGTTGTTATATGAATACCTTTGTAACAGCTACAATTTTGCCACTTGGCCCACATCGCCTAAAATATGTTCTATCTGGCCTTTTACAGAAATAGTTTGTTAAACTCTGCCCTAGAGGAATCGCAGCGTCATCTTCTCAGTTAGCCATGGGAATTTCTAAGCATCAGTGAAAACATTTTAATTATGATAAAGAAGCTTGATTTTTATCTGTCTTCATGTTACTACCGTAGTATATAAACTTTTTTCCCCATGTTACTTTTTAAAATCACAGCTTTATTGAGATATAATTAACACACCATAAAGTTTTCCCATTTAAAATGTATAATTTAGCCCTAACCGGTTTAGCTTAGTAGATAGAGCGTTAGCTTGTAGACTGAAGGGTCCCAGGTTCAATTCTGGTCAAGGGCACATATCTGGGCGTAGGCTTGTGGAAGGCAACCAATCGATGTGTCTCTCTCACATAGATGTTTCTCTCTCTGTCTCTCCCCTTCCCATCCACTCTCTCTAAAAATCAATGAAAAAATAACCTTGGGTGAGGATTAACAGAAAAATAACAATAAACTGTATAATTCAATATATTTTTAGTAATTAAGAATTTTTCAATTATCACCATGATCAATTTTAGAACATTTTCAGCATCCCATAAAGAAATGTCATAATCATTTTACTCATTAGCAACCAGTGCCCACGTTCTTCCAGGCCCAGCCCCTCCAGCTCTAGGCAACCATTAATCTACTTTCTCTTTATGAAATTGTTTACTCTGGACATTTTCATATACAAGTTGACTTTGAACAACACGGGTTTTAAGGATGCAGTCAAAAATCTGCAAATAACTTTTGACTCCTCCAAAACTTAACTACTAATAGCTTACTGTTGACTGGAAGCCTTACAGATAACATAGACAGTTGATGGACACATATTTTGTATGTTGTATGTATTATATACTGTATCCTTACAATAAAGTAAGCTAAAGAAGAGAAAATGTTAAGAAAACCATAAGGAAGAGAAAATAGATGTACTGTGTATTTTCTTCTTTTTTAAATCCACATATAAGTGAACTTGTGCAGTTCAAACCCATGTTGTTCAAGGGTCAAATGTACATTTTCTACGTTACTTTTTTATATTTGATTTCATTGATCTTAATTTTTATTCATTGTCTTTCAATATTTTACAACAAGAACAAAAAGAATACCGGAAGTGTGAGCCATAGAAGGCTTAGACTTCTCTGACATCCCTTTCCCATCATGAAATTTAGCCCGCAGATAGGGCCCCACTGGCTACATGTCCTACATCAACTAAAAGTGTCCTGCACTTTCCCTTATAGAAATGCTACATCACTGAATGTTCTGAGGTTAGGAAATAGTCTCCCACAGCATAGTGATCCTAAACCTCCCAATTTGTAGCTTTTTGAATTGTGACAAACCCAAAAATGTGTCATAGTTTATTGGTAATACGAATCTCTGAAATAGAAAAAGTGGTAAGATGAAAATTACTTATACAAATTACCCTTAAGAAATATGGCATAATCATTAAATATTTCATATCAACTAAAGTGAAGTTCTTTCAGAATCAAGACTTCATAAAAATCTTGGGGGTGAAGGAGGCCTAAAAAAGGTGATGGAGGGTGATCTAACTTTGGGTGGTGGGCACACAGTGCAATATATAGATCTTGTAACATAGAAATCTACACCCGAAACCTATGTGATCTTATTAACCAATGTCACCCCAGTAAAGTTAATAACATTTTTAAAAGTCTTACTTGGCCTTACTAATTATTTGCTGTTATTATTGGTAATAGGTCCTCTGACTGGAAACCACCACTTCACCTTCTTTATCATAGTAATTACACTTGCCATAGTAATTAGTATAATGGCTTCTAATGGGCCTCTGGGCTCTTTCCTTTCTCATTAAAAAACCATTGTATTTAAATCACATCATCTATTGTTCTGGTTATCTATTGCTGCATAACAAACCACCCCCAAGCTCACTGGCTTAAAACTACAACAATCTATTATCTCTCAAGATTTCCATGGGTCAGGAATTCATGCAAAGCTCCACTGGGTGGTTCTGCCTTAGAATTCCTCATGCAGTTGCAGTCAGTGGCAGGAGCTGGGACAGTGGACATTAGGAGAGCTTGGGGTAGCTGGGCATCAATCTTTCTCCATGTCAGGGGGCCTCTCCATGCGGTGTGTCTACATGGGTTAGCTTGTGCTTCCTCACAGCATGGTGGTCTCCGGGTGGTAATGCTTCTTACACAGTGGCCCATGGCTCTAATGCAGGATCTAGCAAACCAGGTAGAATCTGCACCAGGTTTTATGACCTAGCCTGTTAAGTCCCATAATGTTACTTCTGCCATACTTTACTGGTCAACTAGTCACTAAGGTTTGGCCCAGATTTAAAGAGAGGGGCCACAGAATTCACCTCTTCATGAGAAGAGGGTCAAGGAATTTGCAGAATGGTTTTAAAATTGCTGTGATCTATGCAGAAACTTTCTTTGGTTTATGCAATAATTGCTTCCTTGAGAGACATTATTTTTTTCTTCCTTTTACTTCCTTGAGTTTTTTTCTCCTCTTTCCTGATCCCCTTAAAATGTTTACAAATGAAAGATTTTAGCTCTAAATATTTTGCTTCACTTTGTGTTCTAGAAATAGATTAATCTTGTTCCAGGCCCAAATATTTCCGGCTGTTCTGTTCTACTCGGCCTACTTCCTGTTTGGTTGACTTTTATTTCCTGTACTCTTGTCAAGGGTTTGTCAAAGTTGTAAACTTCCATTCTGTCCTAAGCACTATGCCCTATCTCTGAATCTACCAGTGGTCTTGAGGAACAGTATAAGTAGAGTAACTGTAAGTATAATATAAGAAATAAAAATTAAAATACTACATCTTAATATTAATAGAATTAAATGCCTACTTCAAGGAAATACATATTTTATTAGAGACCATTATCCAGGAGCTCCGATCTCAAAAAGTCAGTTCACCTCTCAGTGGTGAACTGTTTTGGGCCATTGGCTGGACCAGGGGTCCTCAAACTACGGCCCGCAGGCCACATGCGGCCCGCCGAGGACATTTATCCAGCCCGCCAGGTACCGCTGCCTGTCCTGCTTAGCAGCTGACTCATCCCCGGCCCGCACTGCGCAAAGGAATTTGTTCATAGTTTTTTTTTTTAAATAATAGTCTGGCCCTCCAACGGTCTGAGGGACAGTGAACTGGCCCCGTTTAAAAAGTTTGAGGACCCCTGGCTGGACCATTGAGGATACAGCCCCAAAGATCTTATTCCCGAGTGATTACAAACCTAGCTAGCTAGAATTCTTTTAGAGACAATTCTATATCCCTTAAATTGCATGGGGCTGCAAACAACAGGAACCTCAACTCAACGGGTGTAAACTATAAGGAAATGTTTACTATCTAGATATATAAAGAGCCAGGGTCCATAACGTCCAAAAAGACCGAACAGACAACCAAATGCCACGCTGTGTGCACAGCAGGCTCGGGTGAGCAGGACTGACAAGCGGGCTGAACTGCTGACCTCTCGGTCCCTCCCCCTACCCCCTCTGCCCCACCCCTGCTCCCACGGGCGCCGTGGTGACCCAGCACTGACTGCCACTGCCATGGGCGCCACAGTGACCCAGCTCTGACTGCTGAGGGGGCTGTGGGCCCCAGGACACTGCAGCGCCATGGCAGGAGGGGGCTGTGGGCCCCGGCTGGCCAAGGCATGGTGGAACTCTGGGTCTTGCGTAATCGGGGTCGTGGCCAGCCTTCAAACCGGGCCCTAACAGGAGGGAGGAGGGAGCCCCATTCCTCGCAGAATCAGCCATTGGATAGCTTGCTGTCAGTGGCCTGCCAGCCAGGAATCCCATTCACCTGCACCCTGGACCCCAGTGATCAGGCAGGCAGATGCAGTTAGGGGTGATTAGGCCAGCAGGAGAGAGCAGTTAGGGGCTAGATCAGGTTGGCAGGGGAAGGCAGTTAGGGGTGATCAGGCAGGCAGGCAGAGGCAGTTAGGGACAATCAGGCAGGCAGGCAGTTGAGCGGTTAGGAGCCAGCGGTCCCAGATTGTGAGAGGGATGTCCCCAGTTGGAGAGAGGGTAGGCTAGGCTGAGGGGACCCCCCCCCCCATGCACGAATTTCGTGCACTGGGCCACTAGTCTCATATAAAAAGGAGTCTGAGGTGGGATTGTTCCAACTCAATAGCTAACCATGTCATCAAAAACTCAGATTCCTTATAAATCTTTTTGCAATAATATCTTCAGCATGTTGCCTTTATTTTTAACACATGGTCTATAGTTCTCTTGTCATTGCAGACACAGAAAAATCCAGTGAATTCCTGGGTATTTCTTTTTATGAATGAAGAAAAAAATTTATTCCAGAATCTCCCCAGCAAATTTTCCCCACCTGTTATATTGGGCAGAAGTATATCATTTGCCCATTCCTAAACCACTCTCTGTCTCAAGAATGCAATAACCATGATTGATTTAAAGGCACACTTGGGTCCAGCTGGTGTGGCTCAGCATTTGAGTGTTGACCCATGAATCAAGAGGTCATTGGTTCAATTCCCAGTCAGGGCACATGCCTGGGTTGCAGGCTCGATCCCCAATAGGGGGCATGCAGGAGGCAGTCAATCAATGTTTCTCTCTAATCAATGTTTCTATCTCTCTGTCGTCCCTCTCCTTTCCTCTCTCTCTCTAAAATCAATTTAAAAAAAAAAAAACACCTTGGCATTTGTATCAGGGTAGACTAATGAAAATCAACATTCTATTTAAAAGGGGAAGAGGAGGAGGAATGGCAGGCAGGGACCTTTTAATTTTTGGATTCACTGTACTACAAAAGGATAAATTTCCCTCCCCTAGAATTTCTCTACCATTGAATGGCCCCCTAATTAATATAGTTGCTCAAAGCAGAAACCTGGCAGTTCTCTTTACCTGTGTCTCCCATATACCAGTTCCCCAAAGCCACTGCCTTCATTCAAGCACTTACCTTCTCTCCTCTTCATTATTACAACTATTTTCTCTACTAGTCACTACCTCTAGTCTCATACTTTCCCCAGTCCATCTTCCACATTGTTGAGAGGGTGAGCTTTCTCTCATGAATCATCAGTGCTCTCACTAGAGCTCAAATGCTAAAAATGGAGTCAGAAGCCTCTTTCACTATCCACTTCCTCCAACATGTGAAATGTGTTTTGTGACTGCAGAAGTATGAAAGAGTTCAGGTGCAAGGGGGTTCAAGAGACAGGTGTGAAAGCAAGGATAGTAGCGAGGTGGGAAGGCCATCCATTGCTGTCATCAGCCTGATGACGGCAGCAAAATGGGTTAAAGCGAAAAGATAAAGGAACTGTATTCATGACAGATTCTGTGGGACTTTGGGCACAAGCAGTCCTTTTTGAAGCCTCGGTGACAAAGTGTGATATAGTGGGACAGAGGGGCGGTCTCTGGGGCTCAGCAAAGCAGGAGAGGAGATTCCATGATCTCTTGTATCCACCTTATATTAGAAGGGCAGATCTGTGTCTCCTCTAGCCTGTGGGGTGCTTGATGCTGGGACATAATTTCTCCTTTGTATTACTAGTGACTAACACAGTGCTTGGCATATGGCAAGTACTTAATCACTGACTAATTCAACATTTCTTAAGTTTAATTTTTATTTATAACCATTTACAGAACATATCATAAGTCTAAGTCAAAATGTCTCTCAACAGGCAGAGTTACTTATCTCTTCGGACAGGGAGGCGGGTGTTAAACCTTGTAACTCTCTTCCTTTTTTTAGTAGTAGTAGTAGCATCTAATGCCCAAGTATTAAAAAATATAACCAAGTAATGTGAAAGTATAATTTTATGACTTATAATGTTGAGCTATCACTTTGAATAAGCACTAAAAATGAATATGCATGAAAATAAAAAATTTGACATGAAAATAAAAAAGTTCCATATGGAATATCCAAAATTAGGTTTAGGTTTAATATATTTTGAACTTCATTAGTTTTTGATTCTTTGCTGTAGCTAATGGATGAAATATTTAGACTGGATTGTTAGATAAAAGTTAAAATATGTAGCAACACGGGAAAATGTGAATAGTATAAAGATGAAGTGGGGAAAAAGGCTGTTGGTTAGCTAATAAATATGTTTATATTGCCTTATGTCTTAGGTCATATCTGGAAATGCAATGTGGTATAAGGGAAAAGAGGACTAAGAGTTCAGAGATCTAGTTTCAAGTTCCAGCTTAGCAACTAACTAGCTGCATGAAGGTGAAGACAAAGTACTTAACTTTTCCAGGCCTCCATTTCTTCATGTGTAATATGATCTATAGGGTTCCTTTCTACCTTAAAACTGACTACCCTCTGTTGAGGCATCTCAGAAACATCACATGACCTTATGGTGATGATATTACCAGTTCTGAAAAAATGGTAATTCTAAATCTGTACTAGTAATTATTGGATCTCATGCTTGTGAAATATCAGCTATTACTGTTACAGAAACCAAGTTAGTACACTGTGCTATACTTCCAAGCAGTGCTACACATGCAAAACTAGCATATAGAGTACTACAGGACTCACACGATATAAACAAACATAAAGATTACAAAGAGGCATTTTAAAAAGAAAGATTTGATGACTGCTTTTTAGAGTTTTCATATACTAAGATTTCATTTCTCTGGGTGTTCACAAATGTAATGTTTCAGTTCCTTAAATGAAAATAGGTGAGTAGGGCAGGTTTGCTCATAGCTATAGTTCTTACATTAGGGACTGTCCCTTTCCCCTCGAGTCTGCTTTAAGGATGGTGGTGTATGGACTGGTGTTGGATAGGAAGGAGAATAGGCAAAACTGATGATGGCAGAATCTGGGTGTGCTGCCACACTCCAAACTACTTATAAATTTTTAAAGTTAATCTATAAATTTTCCATTTCCCTGACAGCAATTCCTCTTGTATTGTCAGTTTTCCAAATTTAGAATCTGGGACTTGGACTCTTGGTTCTCTTTCAATCTCTATATCCAGTTGGTCACCAAGACCGTTACCTTCTCTTTATAATATCTTGTGATTGTTTCCCTTCCTCTTCATTTCCATGTTCAAGATCCTGGTCTGTTTCACTGCAATACTCTCTTAATGAAGGCTTTTTTTCCTGACTTTCCTGAAACACTTACCTCCATTCCAGCACTCTCTAAGAACCTGCAGTATTTCTCCATTGCCTCTGAGATAAAACTAAACGACTCCTCCCAGCATTCTAACCCACCCATTACCAGATTTTAACCTTATTTATCTGTTTCCTAGTGTATACTCATATTAATTCCTACAATGCTGTAACAGACCTAAACACACTTTAATTCAGTATCTGAGTTCCAGGCTGTTCCATGCACTCATACAGGTTCCCTCCATCTTGCTTCTCAATCATAACTTCTAGAACAGTGGACTCAAAAATTGAATGGGATATGCATCACAGGACATCTTTTTAGCCCCAGGGAAGGCAAGAAGGAATAGAAGGAGAAGAAGGAGAAGGAGGAGGAGGAGGAGGAGAAGGCTCACCATCTGAAAGTCTCATATTCTACTCAAAGGAAGCTGGGAGGTATAGAACAGTTGAGCAACTTTTTTTTTTATGTTAGTCTTTTTTTAAAATAAATCTTTATTGTTCAGATTATTACAATTGTTCCTCTTTTTTCCCCCATAGCTCCCCTCCATCCGGTTCCCACCCCACCCTCTGCCCTTACCCCCCCACACTGTTCTCATCCATAGGTGTACGATTTTTGTCCAGTCTCTTCCTGCACCTCCCATACCCCTTTCCCCCTGAGAACTGTCAGTCCACTCCCTTTCTATGCCCCTGATTCTATTATATTCACCAGTTTATTCTGTTCATCAGATTTTTTTATTCACTTGATTTTTAGATTCACTTGTTGATAGATAAGTATTTGTTGTTCATAATTTTTATCTTTACCTTTTTCTTCTTCCTCTTCTTAAAGAATACCTTTCAGCATTTCGTATAATACTGGTTTGGTGGTGATGAACTCCTTTAGCTTTTTCTTATCTGTGAAGCTCTTTATCTGCCCTTCAATTCTGAATGATAGCTTTGCTGGGTAGAGTAATCTTGGTTGTAGGTTCTTGCTATTCATCACTTTGAATATTTCTTGACACTCCCTTCTGGCCTGCATAGTTTCTGTTGAGAAATCAGCTGACAGTCATAAGGGTGCTCCCTTGTAGGTAACTAACCATTTTTCTCTTGATGCTTTTAATATCCCTTGTCTTTTGCTCTTGGCATTTTAATTGTGATGCGTCTTGGTGTGGTCCTCTTTGTATTCCTTTTGTTTGGAGTTTTCTGCGCTTCCTGGACTTGTAAGTCTATTTCTTTCATCGGGTTGGAGAGGTTTTCTGTCATTATTTCTTCCAATAGGTTTTCAGTATCTTGCTCTCTCTCTTCTTCTGGCACCCCCATAATTCTGATGTTTGTACACTTGAAGTTGTCCCAGAGGCTCCTTACACTATCTTCATATTTTTGGATTTTTTCTTTTTGCTTTTCTGGTTGAGTGTTTTTTGCTTCTTTGTATTTCAAATCTTTGACTTGATTCTTGCGACCTTCTAGTCTGCTGTTAGATCTCTGTATAATATTTTTTATTTCAGTCAGTGTATGCTTAATTTCTAGTTGGTCCTTTTTCATATCCTGAGGGTCTCGCTAAATTTATTGGCCTTTTCTAGAAAATTCTTGAAAAACCTTATAACCGTGTTTTTGAACTCCATATCCAGTCATTTGCGTTCCTCCATTTCTTTCATTTGTGACCTGTTTCTTTGTCTCCACATTTTGGCTACTTCCCTGAGTTGATAGAGTGGCTTTGTGTGCTAGGTGTCCTATAGGGCCCAGTGGCTCAGCCTCCCCAGTTACCTGAGATGGACACTATTGGTGCACCTCTTTGTGGGCTGTGTGCACAGTCTTGTTGTAGTTAAGCCTTGATTGTTGTTGCTATCACTAGGAGGAATTGACCTCCAGGCCAATTGGCTGTGAGGATCAGCTGTGTCTATGCTGGGAGAACTTTTGTGCTGGAGACAGCCTTATGAGACAAGACTTGCAAAAGCCTCTGTGCTCAGCTTGGATGGGGCGGAGTCTCAGGGCGGAGCAGACAGCATTGGTTTCCCGTCAGCCCTGCCCTAATTGGCCCCTATGTCTTAGTGTCCCGTGGTAATCACTGCAAGCACCTCTGAGAGAAAGCCGCCCTTGAGTTCTGCCCGCTGCCAGACAGTCCAGTTTCTCCCTGAATGAGTCTGGGTCTCCAGAGTCTCGCCCGGAACTGGAATTTAGTGCAGTCGGGAGCTTTTGTCTCCATCCCGCTTGAGAAAGCCAGCCGCGCACTCAGTTGCCAGTCCTCTCCACGCACGCATCTCAGTACCTCGGCCTCCTGCAGCTCCTCTGAGTCTCAGTGTGCTTTTCTCTTCCCTTCTAGTTGTAGAATTTCCACTCAGCCAGCCTTCCTGTGGTTCTGGATGATGTCCGTTTTGTCTTTTAGTTGTAGTTTTGAAAGTGTTGTGCGAGGCAGCAGTTTAGGTTTTTTTTTTAAAATATATTTTATTGATATTTTTACAGAGAGGAAGGGAGAGGGATAGAGAGTTTGAAACATCGATGAGAGAGAAACATCGATCAGCTGCCTCCTGCACACCCCCTACTGGGGATGTGCCCGCAACCCAGGTACATGCCCTTGACCGGAATCGAACCTGGGACCTTTCAGTCCGCAGGCTGACGCTCTATCCACTGAGCCAAACCGGTTTCGGCAGCAGTTTAGGTTTTTACCTATGCTGCCATCTTGGTTTCTCTCCAAGCAACTATTTATTTATTAAGGTACAATTAATACAGCCAAAGAAGTCAGCTAGCACTGTCTTCTCCCCCACATGCTCTGCTTCAATTGTCCTGGTCTCTCCCACACTCCATTTTTCTTTCTTTCTCTCCATTTACCAAAATGACACCCACCCTGCTTAAGTATCACTTCCTTCTACAAGTATTGTAGCCATTTTCAAAGAATGCTTCAGTATGCTGAAGAAAGTGGAAATAGTTCCTGGACTCTTCAAAACCAGTTTATAGGGCCTAATCCTTGTTCTTTATAAGTTGTCTTCCCCCTTAACTTTTGGCTCTTACAACCTCTTAAATTCATGGAAGTGGATGTCAGAGGTCTCAAACAATACTCATGTAGTAAGTACGGGCATATCTAGTCTTATTGTGCTTCACAGATACTGAGGTGTGTGTTTTTTTTACAAATTGAAGGCAAGACCTTCCAACAGCAAAAAGATTATGACTCACTGAAGGCCCAGATGATTAACATTTATTTTTTAGCAAAAAAGAATTTTTTAACTAAGGTATGTACATTTTTTTAGACATAATGCTATTGCACATTTAATAGACTACTGTACAGGGTAAACATAACTTTTATATGCAATGGGAAACAAAAATATGGTGACTCAGTTATTGCAATATTTGCTTTATTAGGAGCGATCCACAGTATCGCCCAGGTGTGCCTGTAAACAGGTGAGTAGCAGGTAAAATCCACTTCTAACGGTTGAGTCCTTCTATTGCAACTACTTGTCCTGACTTGCAGTACTCTATTGGATCTAGGCTATATTTTCAATCAGGCTTAAGTTCTTATAAAATGACCTTGTGGCCTACATTGATGTAAAATATCTGCATAAACTGTGTAACAGAGGGAAGGGAACATAGATAAAAGGTGTATCAAAAAGAAGCAATTTGGTAATGTTCGTCTAGAATTCTCTGAGGGAGATACACAGTGAATCTGATGAACAGGATTGTTCTGGTTATTAGCGAAGCATAAAAATAACGGCTTATGCATATTGAAGTGTTTAGGGAGAAGTGTGCCAGTGTCTGCAATTTATTTTGAAATGCATTTCAAAATAAGGAATGAACGGATGGACAGAGGGATAAAAAGTGGCTAGACAGGTGATAAGGCAAATGTAGTAAAATATTAATGGTAGAAGCTAGTTGGTGGATACATAAATGTTCCCTGCAAAGTTCGTTCAACACGGCTGCACGTTTGAAAAATTTTATGATAAAAGGCAGGGGGAGAGGGGGACTTGCTAACATTTTTAACGCTTTCCATGTGTCAGACACTTTAACGATCTCATTTAGTCCTCACATCAAGCCTGTGAGATCTTTACTATGTTATTATCCCTCTTTTACAGATGAGCAAACAAACACAGAGAAGTTAAGTGTCTTGCCAGGGGTGGGCAAACTTTTTGACTCGAGGGCCACAATGCGTTCTTAAACTGGACCGGAGGGCCGGAACAACAGCATGGATGGAGTGTTTGTGCGAACTAATATAAATTCAAAGTAAAGGAGTGGAGGGGAGAGCAAGAGAACCGGATAGAACAGCCGGATCCGGCCCGCGGGCCGTAGTTTGCCCACGGCTGGAATACCCCACATGTTACAAGTGGCTGACCTAAGATTCAAATCCAGGCTTGTGCTATTTGCAAAGCCATATCCCTTAGTATGGCCCAGGGATAATTCTTCAGACTTTCCCAGCTTCCACTGAGTGTTATTCAAGATTCCCTCACTGACTTTGCCTGACCCCTAATCCACGAAGCAGTTATTCACGTTCTTCCCAAACAACTGCAGGAAAGGAGTGCCCTGGACCCAGTGGATGAAATACATACTTTGCTCACAAGATTAAACTCCAGCGATGTGCTTGCTTCTCAACTGGTGGTGAAAAACAGATGCCATCTAGGCAGAATGTTAGGTTTTCATGTTAATCACCAAGCTGAGCTCCACTCTATTCCGATGGTCAGCTAGACGGGTAGGATACCATTCCCCGTTGTCCATTTGGATTCCTTGGTAGGTTACCACTAACCTGCAGCTCCCCCTGTTCCATCCAAGTACCTTCCCTAACCTCACCAAACACTAGTCACTGTTCTTCTGGCCCTCCCCTATTACCACTTGAGTTTTTAAAATCTATTTCTGTGTTAAATAATTATTAGAGTAGTAAGATTATACTCAACAGTATTATTATAATTTTCAACTACTAATAGAATTTTTAAAAAATATATAATTTTATTGATTTCAGAGAGGAAGGGAGAAAGAGATAGAAACATCAATGATGACAGAATCACTGAATGGCTGCCTCCTGCACAACCCACACTGGGGATTGAGCCCACAACCCGGGCATGTGCCATGACCGGGAATCAAACCGTGACCTCCTGGTTCCTAAGCCTACATTCAACCACTGAGCCATGCCGGCCCGGCTTAAATAACATTTTGGGTATGGTGTAATGTTAAGGTCAGCTTTCATTATTTTCCATATAGATGACAAATTTGTCCCAGCACCACTTAATGAAAAGACCTTCTTTTCACCTAGAGAATTGTAGTGGAGACTGTTATAAACAAGTGACTGCTATAAACAAGGGTCTATTTCTGGAGTTTCTCACCCAGCCCATTGTTCTATTTGTCTAAATTTGTGCCAATATCACACTATCTTAATTTCTGTACTTTTTATAGTAAATTTGGATATCTGGTAATGTACATTCTTCAGCTTTATTTTCCACTATTAGCTTAGCTATTCTAGGACCTTGGCATTTCTACATACATTTAAGAATCATCTTATCAATTCCAACAAAAAAATATGCGGGGGTTTCAGCTGGGAGTCATTAAATCTATAGATTAATTTGGGGAGAACTGATATTTTGACCATACTGAGTCTTGCAATCCATGAACACAGCATGTCTCTGGGGAGAAGCATTATAGGCAGAAAGGAAAGTATGAACAAGGGCAGAGGGACAAGAAACAGCCTGGATCCTGGAATATGAGAAGCTACGAAGCAGTTCAAGGAGGTGTAAACGAGGCATGGAGTGCAGAAAAGATGAGGCTGAAGAAAGAGGCAGAGGCTAGATTATAGAGGAACTTGTCAGCCACGTCTAAGTTTGTATCTAAGGCTGATGGATTGTTTTAAAGCACAAGAGTGGTATGGTCTGATGTGCATCCATACAGAGGATTCAATCAGCAAAGGTTCTGAATAGGTTTGAACGCAAAAGTGTAGACAGGCATAATTGGAGATGATTATAGACGTTAAGGTGAAATATGATGATAATTTGAACAAGCACAGTGACAATCAAGATGGAAAAGAAATGACCCTAGGCAGTTTGGCTCAGTGGACAGAGCATCGGCCCCTGTACAGAAGGGTCCCGGGTTCGATTCTGGTCAAGGGCACGTACCTTGGTTGCAGGTTCCCTGGCCCTGGCCGGGGAGTGTGCAGTAGGCAGCCAATCAATGTGTCTCTCTCACATCGATGTTTCTTTCTGTCTCTCCCTCTTCCTTCCACTCTTTCTAAAAATCAATAGAAAAATATCCTCGGGTGAGGATTAACAACAACAAAAAAAATATGGAAAAGAAATGGATTCATATTTGATTGGTAAAATCAGTAGGATTTGGTAACTGGATGTTGTGGGGTTGATGAGGGTGGTGAGTGAGAGAGTCAAGGGTGGCTCCTAATTTTATTTTATTTTATTTAAAAAAAAATCTTTATTGTTGAAAGTATTACAAATGTCCCTTTTTTCCTCCCATTGGCTTCTTCCAGCCCTCCCCACCCACACCCAGGCCTTCACCTATCTATGGGAAGATGGCGGTGTAAGGAACATGGGAGGAATAGTAAACTTGGGACAGATGCTGAGTAGGTTCAGTTTGGATGCCTATGACTTTCCCCATGGAGGTGTCTTGAAGATAACTGGATATATAGGTCTGAAGCCAAGAGAACGATCCAGGCTGGACATATGGTCCTGTGACCATGGGTAAAATCATGAGAATTGACAAGATTACTCAAGGAGTGTGTGGGTTGAGTGGTATTATGCATTCCTCCCTCATATTCCCATTCAGATTTAAGTTTTCCTAATTCTTTGTCTTCTTTTTCATAATATCCATTGATATCCTCTAGGTTAAAAACCATAAGAAATATTGTTGCCCTAGCCAGTTTGGCTCAGTGGATAGAGCGTCAGCCTGAGGACTGAGGTGTCCCAGATTTGATTCTGGCCAAGGGCACATGACTGGGTTGTGGGCTTGATCCCCAGTAAGGGGCGTGCAGGAGGCAGCCGATCAATGATTCTCTCTCATTGATGTTTCTATCTCTCTATCCCTCTCCCTTCCTGTCTAAAATCAATAAAAATATATTTTTTAAAAAAAGAAATACTGTTTACTGGTCTAACATTACATTTATGACCACAAATTTCAAACGGATGTTTAGTACAGCCAGATATACTTGATAAAGTTCCATTCTCATGTACCATGTTTTCAGCGTCTCTTCTTCCTTGAACCTTCCATTCCCTTGCCTTAGCCTTCCAATCTCAGTTGAACCTTACATCATCATTCTTCACTATTTAAAAAAAAAAAAGGCAATTTGACTGATTACCTCATCTTCATACCATCAAGTCTACCAGGTTCTTTGCATCTGCTCTGTCTTCCTTCTTGTTACTGCAGAAGTGTCCCCATTCTAATCTACAGCCAGCCCCATAACCTGTGCTCTAGATTTCATTCTTTCTTCTTCACACATTACCCCTGCGCTCTATCATTATCCATTTTGCTTTCACTGGTGAGTCAGTCTCATTTTAATACAAATATGCCTTAATATCAAAAACCCTCTATAACAAACAAACAACTTCAGTGCCAGAGGCTGCTAATGCTCATGGATACAATTTCTTCTCTTCTTTCTGGGCACACAGCTAAATTACATTTCTCAAATTATATTTCTCAGCCCCCTTGTGGAGACCATATGTGTAGAGGTGTTCTCTCTTTTCCGCGTCCAGCACGGAAAAGGAACAGGTCCGGTTCCTGAGTGGAGCAGCTGGGGATTAAGAAATAAAAGAAAGAGAAAACCAAGATGGCGGCATAGGTAAACACCTAAACTGCTGCCTCGCGCAACAATTTCAAAACTGCAACTAAAAGACAGAACGGACACCATCCAGAACCACAGGAAAGCTGGCTGAGTGAAAATTCTACAACTAGAAGGAAAGAGAAAAGCTCACAGAGAATTGGAGGTACGGCAAAGGGTCTTTGTGCGCGCAGAGAGGAAGGGCGGCTGAGAGCCCGGCTGACTTTCTCTGGCGGAAGGGGGAAGGAAGCCCCCGACCGCACTGAACCCCAGTTCTGACTGCATTGAACCCCAGTTCCAGGCGAGCCCCTGGAGACCCACGCTCTTGTGGGGGGAGTGTGGACTCTCGGGTGGAGACTCGGGAGCCGGGGAAGGCGGAGGACTGAAAGCGCGCACGTGCCAGTGCGCACAAAGGCTGCGGAGGTTGCCACAGGCTTTCCCTAGTGGATGGGAGTCAGAGGCTCCTGACTGCACTGAGCCCCAGTTCTGACTGCACTGGACCCCAGTTCCAGGCGAGCCCCTGGGGACCCACGCTCTTGTGGGGGGAGTCTGGACTCTCGGGCGGAGACTCGGGAGCCGGGAAGGCAGAAGTCTGAAGGCGCGCACGTGCGCGCAAGGGCAAGGCTGACGGGAAGCCAAGACTGAGACTCCACCCCATCCAAGCTGAGCACAGAGGCTATTGCAATTTGGCAAGTCTAATCCAATAAGGCTGTCTCCAGCACCGAACTTCTCCCAGCATAGACACAGCTGATCCTTACAGCCAACTGTCCTGGAGGTCAATTCTTCCCAGTGATACCAACAACAATAAAGACTTAACTACAACAAGGCTGTACACACAGTCCACAAAGGGTTGCACCAAGAGTGTCCACCTCAGGTTAACTGGGGAGGCAGACCTACTGGGCCGTATTGGAAACCTAGCACACAATTCTACCTTACCAACTCAGGGAAGCAGTGAAAATGTGGCGTCAAAGAATCAGATCACAAACGAAAGAAATGGAGGAAAACAAACGACTGGATATAGAATTCAAAACCACGGTTATAAGGCTTTTCAAGAATATCCTAGAAAAGGCCGATAAATATAACGAGACCCTCGAAGATATGAAAAAGGACCAACTAGAAATTAAACATACACTGACTGAAATAAAAAATATTATACAGAGACCCAAAAACAGACAAGAGGAACACATAAATCAAGTCAAAGAATTGAAATACAAAGAAGCAAAAAAAACTCAACCGAAAAAGCAAAAAGCAAAAAAAAAAATCCAAAAAGTTGAAGATAATGTAAGAAGTCTCTGGGACAACTTCAAGCGTACCAACATCAGAATTATGGGGCTGCCAGAAGACGAGAGAGAGCAAGATACTGAAAACCTATTGGAAGAAATAATCACCAAAAACTTCCCCCACCTGGTGAAAGAAATAGACTTACAAGTCCAGGAAGCGCACAGAACCCCAAACAAAAGGAATCCAAAGAGGACCACACCAAGACACATCATAATTAAAATGCCAAGAGCAAAAGACAAAGAGAGCATATTAAAAGCAGCAAGAGAAAAACAGTTAGTTACCTACAAGGGAGCACCCTTACGACTGTCAGCTGACTTCTCAACAGAAACTATGCAGGCCAGACGGGAGTGGCAAGAAATTTTCAATGTGATGAATAGCAAGAACCTACAACCAAGATTACTCTACCCAGCAAAGCTATCATTCAGAATTGAAGGGCAGATAAAGAGCTTCACAGATAAGAAAAAGCTAAAGGAGTTCATCACCGCCAAACCAGTATTATATGAAATGCTGAAAGGTATTCTTAAAGAAGAGGAAGAAGAAAAAAGTAAAGATAAAAATTATGAACAACAAATACATATCTATCAACAAGTGAACCTAAAAATCAAGTGAATTAAAAACCTGAGGAACAGAATAATCTGGTGAATATAATAGAATCAGGGGCATAGAAAGGGAGTGGACTGATAATTCTCAGGGGGAAAGGGGTATGGGGGGTTCATGAAGAGACTGGACAAAAATCATACACCTATGGATGAGGACAGTGGCGGGGAGGTAAGGGCAGAAGGTGGGGTGGGAACCAGGTGGAAGGGACCTATGGGGGGAAAAAGGAGAAACAATTGTAATAATCTGAATAAAGATTTATTTAAAAAAAAAACTACAAAGGGGCACAAGGAAACTTTTGGGGATGATTGACATGACAGGTATGTTCATTATCTTGATTATGATGGTGGTTTCACGGGTGTATATGTATTTTTTAATGTATCAATTATATATTTTAAATGTGTATAATTCATTGTATGTCAATTATACCTCAATAAACCTGGAAGGAAACAAAAAAAAAATAAAAAATAAAAATAATAAAAGTGCCCCATTCCTCACAAAAAAAAAAAAAAAAGAAAAGAAATAAAAGAAAGAAAGAGACCAGATAGAAAGATAGAAACAAAGCTGGGAGCCAGGTGGGACGCCATCCTCTCTGATGGTGAGGCAGCGACCCCAGAGCCCACGCAGCACATTTATTTATATTCCAAAGTACAAAGGGGGTTTCACCAAAAAACTTAGGATCAAAGGAGCTTGGATGGGCCCAGGTCCTATTCATTCCCTAAATTCCCTGGTGCTAGGTGCAAGACTGGATTTACACCTCAAAGCCCACTTCCCGGCACTTGGACAAAGGTAAAAGTCAGTACTGATAACACCCCCCACCTCTTTGGGGAGGGCGTAACCGAGACGGGAGACGCGGCTCTGCCAGTCGCCTCGGGCTCAGCTGACAACAATTTAAAGAAATGCCCATGTGCCTTCCCAGGCAGCCCTCTACAATATGGAAAGTAGATTGCGACCAGAAATAATGTACTCCACTTTCAGGCTTGGCCCATAAAAATCTCCCATTCATGCCCTGGCCAGGTAGCTCAGCTGATTGGAGCATCATCCGGTACACCAAAAAGGTTGCGGTTCAATCCCGTCAGGGCAACGGATTAATGTTTCTCTCACACATCTGTTTCTCTCTCTCTCTCTCTCTCTCTCTCTCTCTCTCTCTCTCTCTCTCTCTCTCTCTCTCTCTCAAAATAAAAACATATCTTCGTGTGAGGTTTGAAAAAAATAAATCTCCCATTCCTGATTCTCTACTCTCTTTTTTCTTAGGTGACTTTGGCGGCTACATGTTGGTGCTATGAGATTGAAGATGCCTGGGTCCCTGGGTTAGTCCTGAAAGAAAGCCACTCAACTCACATTGGACTGTGACTCAAATGACAAATAAACTCTAATTATGTTAACATGTTGAGACTGCAGTTGTCAGTGAAAGCCTTGGCCTAATATCACTCCACATCCCCTCCAGCTATTGCTCCATTTCTGTTTCCTTTAACACTCTGAATAGCTGTCTACACTCATGGTTTCCATCATTCTCTTCTCAATCTCCTTCAACTTTCATCCCCACCATTCCACTGATATGACTTTTATCAAGGTCATTAGTGATCCTCATCTTGCCAAATCCAAGGTCATTTCTTTATTCTTATCTTTTTCAATTTCTCAGCATCATTTAACACAGCTGACCACTTCCATTCTTTTTGAAACATTCTCTGGGACACCAGTCTATTGGTTTTCCTCCTACCTCACTGGCAGCTCCTTCTTCTCTAACAGTCCCCTAAGACTTGACGGATCCTAGGGCTCTTTTTAAATTTTCTTCTCTATCTGCATTTTCTTTAGGTGAAATGCTGCTGACTCCCAAATCTGTATTCCTAGCCCTGTCCTCTCCCATTAGCTTTAGTTCTGCATATTCAACTGTCTAATGGGGTCTCTAGTAGGCATCTGTAATATAATATCTGATTTTTCCTCTCAAATTCTTCATCTTTTTCTTCCTTTTTACCTGTTGCACAGACCAAAAATATGGGAATTTCCAATTCCCTTTTTCCTTTCCCACATCCAATCCATTACCTAGTACTTCTGGCTCTGCTACCACAGTATCTTACTAAATCTGACTTCTTTTCACCATCTCCTCAAAACAGTAATCGAAACACCACTTTTACTTCTCAGACTACTCCAACATTTCTTAACTGCTTTGCCTTCACCCTTGCCTGTAGTGTATGCTAACAATTTAACACATCAGTCAGAGAGAACATCTCAAAATATAATCGTAAGTCAACCACATGCTTAAAAACTCTCAATAGCTTTCTGTGTAAAACTGGAATAAAATCCATCCTCCTGACCAAGTGAGATTTCTTCTTTGTCTTTACAATCTCTTTAGTGTATTACAATATGGTTTAATGCTTATCAATGGTTTCCTTCTTTTGTACTTTTCTACATTTTGTGGAAATAATATTTTGTGGTTGGTAGGAGATTTCCCCCCACCCTCACCCCCCACCCCCAGTTGGGTCCTCCAGTTCCCGCACCTGCATGGCAGGCTGATGTTCCCCATTCCCCCTCCTTATTTTAGACAGCAAGGGACAGTGGAAAGAGCATGGAGCTTTGGAATCAGACAACCCATTGTTGTAACTGTGCGTTTCTTTTTATCAACATTCTGAAGTTGGAACTTAATTTCTCTGAATCCCGATTACCTCCTCTATAAAATGAGGATAACAATCCTGTCTAATAAAGAGGGAATATGCTAATTGACCATCACTCAATCACAAAGATGGCTGAAGCCAAGTTCCCATAAGGAGCCTTAACGAGCAATCAGCAGGGACCTGAGGCTACACCAGGGGTGGGCAAACTTTTTGACTCGAGGGCCACAATGGGTTCTTAAACTGGACCGGAGGGCCGGAACAAAAGCATGGATGAAGTGTTTGTGTGAACTAATATAAATTCAAAGTAAAGGAGCAGAGGGAAAGCAAGAGAACCCTCCGCTCTTTCGGTTCCGCGGGCTGGATAGAACAGCCGAACGGGCCCGATCCGGCCCGCGGGCCGTAGTTTGCCCACGGCTGGGCTACACCCTCCCCCGCACCCGTAGGGCTTGACAGAGGACCTCAGGCTGCATCCCCCACCCGGCAGAGCTTGACAGGGGACCTCAGGCGGCGCCCCCCACCCTGGCGTCAGGCTGGGGGACCTCAGGCCATGCCTCCCACACCGGCACCAGGCCAGGGGACCTGAGGCCATGCCCCCCGCCTGGCGGGGCTTGATGGGGGACCTCAAGGTGCGCTTCCCGTCCTGGTGCTGGGCTAGGGGACCTCAGGCCACGTCCCCCACCAGGTGGGGCTTGACAGGGGACTTCAGGCCACGCCCCCAACCTGACACCAGGCCAGGGGACCTCAGGCCACACCCTCCGCCCCAGCACTGGGCCAGGGGACCTGAGGCTGTGCCCCCCTGCCTGGCGGGGCTTGACTGGAGACCTCAGGCCATGCTCCCCACCCAGCGGGGCTTGACGAGGGACCTCAAGGTGCACCCCCAGTGCTGGGTCGGGGGAACTCAGGCCGCGCCCCCTGCCCAGTGGGGATTGACGGGGGACCTGAGGCTGTGCCCCCCTCCCAGTGCCAGGGCGGGGGACCTAAGGCTGCGCCCTCCCCATCTGGCGGGGCTTGACGGGGGACCTCAGGCCATGCCCACCACCCAGTGGGGCTTGACAGGGGATCTCAGGCCATGTCCTCCACCTGGCGGAGCTTGACGGGGGACCTCAAGGCACGCCCCCACCCCAGTCTGTCTGGAGGACCCCAGGCCATGCCCCCAGTCCTGGCACCGGGCCAGGGGACCTGAGGCTACGTCCCCTGCCTGGTGGGGCTTGACAAGGGTGGAACTGGCCAGGTCTGGATCTAGCCCAATGGGGGTGGGGCTGGCCGGGTCTGGGTCTCACACGATTTTGAGGCGCATGTGGGTGGGCAGGGACTTGACTCTGGGTCCCAAGGTGCGCCCCAGACTCTGACAGGAGGAAGGTTTTCATATACATTTTACTAATTTTCTTTCATCTCTGACACTTCTATTATAGAGAAAGGGCAAATAGCAATATTAAATTATTTCCTCTAATTAATCCCCTTTTAATGTGCACGAATTTCATGCACCGGGCCACTAGTATGTTATAACTCAGCCGTGGGCAAACTATGGCCCTTGGGCCGGATCCGGCCCGTTCGGCTGTTCTATCCGGCCCACAGAGCCGAAAGAGAGGAGGGTTCTCTTGCTCTCCCCTCCACTCCTTCACCAGCAGCAGTGTTAACATGGCAACGTCGGGAAACACAGCCGCAGCTCCTTCTTCTGAGTGGGCGGATTTATATCCGCCCATTCAGTAGAAGGAACAACCTCTCAATCTTCCAGAGGCTCCTTGTAATGCCCGCGGACGCGTCCCCCGACATCACCCTGGGAATGCGTAGACACGTTATCGTGCTGATGTAGGGAGACACGCCCCTGGAGAGCACAGTATCAGAGCATTAGCTAAAAAGGAGACCAACAACACTTGTTCCCTCTGAAGTTGATGTTTTAAAGACCAAAAACCTTTCAACCCAGTCTACATTGCCATCTACATCTACGTCCCAGGCATAATTTGGAAGTTGCACTAAAGAAAATGTTTAATTTACTGTTTACACATTTTGTTCTTTTCTATTTGTTTTAGTTTTAAATTATTTTATTATATTTAAGTTTAATTTGAAAGGCTTTTGTATCTTTCCTTTGTTAGGCAATTTTATTTTGCCTTTGCCATCTTCAATATAAGGTATGTTATTGTGCTATGATTCCTCCATTTTTTGAAGTTTCAAATTATAATAATTAGTGTTTACATTCTTCTTGTTAAAATGTTTGAAATGAATAAAACTATTGAAAGAAAAAAATAAGTCCGTACCCTTTTATGTAATGATGTTTACTTTGAATTTGTATTAGTTCACACAAACACTCCATCCATGCTTTTGTTCCGGCCCTCCGGTCCAGTTTAAGAACCCATTGTGGCCCTCGAGTCAAAAAGTTTGCCCACCCCTGTTATAAATGAAATAAATGAGCTAACATACAGGTTCTTAGCACAGGAAGGAAACAAAGTTATACTAGATTCCTTAACACAATGATTTTCAACCTGTGTGCCCCAATAATTTTTTAAACATGCAATACTTGACTATTTAATCAGGGTCACTGACATATTTCTCCTTAGGTGGTCAGATTAAAAAAATGCCAACATCCAACACAACAATAGCCATCTAGTGTTAATGAATCAAAGTTATACCTATTTTTCTTTTTGGTAAGATGGGCAAAAATACACTTTTTGGTGTGCCGCAGAATTTTAGTAATTAGTTTGTCATAAAATGAAAAATATTGAAAATCACTGCTTTTAACACACTGTTTCCATTCACCCTTTCCTCCTGGGTATCTCTGTCAAATCCCAGGATAGTGTCCACCCCACGAATCATGAGCACACTGCGTAATGATATAACGTACTCACAGTGCGGTGACCCTTAAGAGTTTAAGAAGCTTTACTAGGTAAAGTACGTAAAGTTAAGTGAGCTTCGCACTTTAGATATAAAGAGGGAAAATCAGATGGCAGAGGTCCCCCATGCCAACACATGAATTACAAGTGCCTACGGACGACAGCCGCTCCCGCACTTCCCCTCCCGGGCGCACCGCGAGCGTAGCACAGCGCCGCCCGCAGGCGCGGGGGCGGAGATTTGCATGTGCGAAATCGGGAAGAGGGGGGGAACCACCCCGAGAAAACCCCGGGCCCTAGTTCTACCGCCCGGGGAGGGCCGGCCTCACTTCGCTGCCCGCCCCGCCCCCGAGGGCTCCGGGGCGGCCGGCCCTCTCGACGTCACTGTGCCCTCCTACTCGCTCCTGAACTTTAAACCGCGCTCTTTAGAACAACCTGGAGGAGGGGGATTTCTGCGGAGCTGGCGCTTTCGCACGCTCGGGACCATCACTCCCGGCTCCAAGTGTTCCCTGCGCTCCCGAAGATTCCGCGCACCTGCTCCCCCGACCCGGTCCCGAGCCCGAGCCCACCGCAGCTCCCCGGGTGGAAGCGTGGGCGGGGCGTGGGCCGTGGAGTGCGGATGCGCGCGCGCTCGCCGCGAGGTCGCCCGGCTCCTCCGCCCCCGGGAAGGCGGCGGCCAGGAGCCTACGTCAGCCGCGGGAAATCCCCTACAGCCGGGCGCCGGCTCTCCAGCGGCAGGCGCTCGGCCCCGCGGCGCTTCGCCCCCTGGCTTCTGCACCCTGGACGGGCGACGCCGGGCGATCCGCAGCGCGAGAATTAAGGGGGTGGGAAGGTGTGAGCCGCAAACCAGAGGAGGGCGGGAAGGAGGAAGACGCCCCGGGGGTGGTCTGGGGGACAGTGGGGTCCCGCCGGCAGAGGACGGAGTGGCGGGCTGACTGACTGCGGCTGCCTTCGGTCCGGACGCGCGGCACGGAGCGGAGCCATGGCCTCCGGTGAGTGCGCCCGGCGCCGCGGGCCGGTCCGGGTCTGGCGGTGGGCAAGGAGCTCGTCCCGGGCGGGGGGTCTTGCTGCTCAGTTTCGGGGGCTCAGTTTTGATTGTGGAGCATTCTGACTTTAAAATCGCCTCATCTGGCAAATTGTCAGTCTTGTAAAAAAAAAAAAAAAAAAAAAAAAAAGGTCCAGGGTTTGCGTGCGAAATCAAAGCCATGCTCTGTAATTTGATGCGATTACAATAGCCGGAACCTTAGAAATTCCCAACGAGTTGGCTTTAGAAGTTAGGAAAGTAATAATGTAAATAAAAGGAGACGAAGAGTTCTCGTATTGAAAAATTGATTTTGAAATGGTGGTTTTATGTTTTAGACTAGAAATGAGGAACCTCAGACCTCAGGAGAGCTTTGCGCGGGGTGTGTGTGTGTGTGTAATCTCATCCAGTGCTGAGAGGTGATGCTGCTGTGCTCACAGTTGCACACAATATGTGCCTTTAAAAGTCACCAGTGGCGTTTTAACAGGGCTTACCGTGCAAATGTTGCCTCGACAAAGTGGGCAATTTTTACAATACACTGCGCACGTTCTAGTTTACGCAGTTTTGTTTTGTTTGTTTGTTCTTCGTTGGAAAGAAGGGAAAAGAGAATTTTTAGAATACCCACGTTTTACAGTAAGGGTAGGGATGAGGACCACTTTGTATTACTTGTGTAAATATTCATTTTCAGGGAATAACTGCGTGAATCTCTTGCTTTGGGGGGAAAGGAACGGCTTAGAGGGCAAGGGAGGGAGTCTCGTATTTATAGCCGTGGCTTAGGGCAGCCTGTAACCGAAGGGGAAGTAAACCAAGTCGTCTACGTTCGAGTTGGACCTTTTCAGGATCCTGGTGAGGTTCCTAGGGGCTCCTTCCCGGCCGAGGGAGCAGCGTGAGCAGAGGCTGGGAGAGCCGGGAGTTCCCGGTGAACGCATCCCCGGCGGGCTGAGGAGGGGCGCTGGTTGATGCCTGACCCGCATCCTCCCCAGTCCCTGAGACAGTCACCCACAGCAGAAGACGGACGGTGTCTGGCAGAGAAGAGGAAGTTGAAAGCTTAGAGGATTTTTACAAGGGTTGAACAGAACACTGTCATAGCTGCTGCTTTAGGCTGAAAAGGAAATTGAGGTGGTTCACATGACACTTGATTTCAGTTTGTGTGTGTGGTTTTCAAGTGGGGTTTAAAATATTTCAACTTTCTCTTCACCCACTTCACTGACCCTCAAACTTTCAGATAATCTTGTAAGTTGATACATTGGAAGTGTGTTTAGATGAAAAGTGCAAAGATGACTTGAAATATTAGGTTAATTTATTGGTTATGAGAGCTTGTATGAAAGTAGTAGAGAATGGCGAGCATTATAAATTTAACCAAAAAAGGTCAGCCTGCTGGCAATTGAACCAAACTTTATTAATATATGGCATGAATGTAATACTTCTAATTCTTGCAGAAAAGAGAGAAAAATAATTTACCACATAGAGGAAGAGTATTGTAAAACCCAATCATTTAAAAATGTGATACAGTTTAAACTTGTTTAATAACATTATATTTTGTGCTGTTATGAGGACTGATTCCCTAAATTGAAGGGGCAATTTTTTTAAGCAGTAGAAAGTTGTAGAATAACTATCACAAGTTATTTAAATTAATTCAGTTGTTTGAAAATTGCTAAGCAAATTTTTAAAAAGGAGTTTGAGTGTACTTAAGCAGTGGTAAAGACTTTAGAGAGTTACTAAATTATAAATTCTCATCCTGTTTCGAAACAGTGATTTAACCTAATCACACAAAAAAAGTTATGCTAAATTAGTTTATCATTGTCTAGTTTAGATTCTGTTTGTAGTAAGGTAGTATTAAAACCTCAAAAGGTATTTTTATTGATTACCAAGCCTTAACCATTTCTTCATTTCTCCCGGATGTCATATGTAAATAGGTATGTGTAGTTGAATATGTGATCTGTATAACGTAAAAAGTAACATCATAATCTCATAAGCAAATTCTGTAAGTACCATGAGTAACTGGGCTTTGATATATGTATATTTTATATAAATTCTAAATTTTGTTCAGGTAAATTATCATATTATTTAGAATATCACAGTTTGTGTTCTATTAAGTTGTCTTTTTAAATTACACCTTGCTTCCAGTCTTTTGATATGATTAATTAGAGTAGGCATTGTAAAAAAAAAATGCTCCCATTAGGCCATCATTACTCCTGTATATTTAAATAAAATTAGCTATTTTAGGTCTGAATTTAAAGCTTCCCATTGTTCCATTGAAAAGTGTTAAGATGTTCTTGTGTGTACATAGCAGCTCTGTTTACTAATAAATAGTACTGTCTTTGGTAAAATGTTTTAAAATTTAGATAATTTATTTTTACTATCAGTTTTCTTTAATATATAGTTCTACTATGTCACATAGGAAGTACACGAAGAATTTGTTTTTGTTAACGACACACTACTTCCCACCTCTGTCTGTAGTGTAAATTTCAAGAGAACTATTTCTCTTGAGTAAGGGGGTGGGGGGAATGTAAGTATGTGGTGCAATTTAAATTTTTAATGGTAGAGCTGCAAGCTGGACTTGATAGCTAAAGCAGATGACTTATTTTTTAAAAAAATAAATAAAAGACTACATAGAAATATGAAGGCTGTTTCAGAAATGCAACACATGAAAATATAGAGATAGCAGTAATATAAAGGAATGAAGGTGATGTATGGTAGGCATAGAGTAAAGGGAATGAGTGAATGAAATGACTAGTGAGGAGTCAGATCATGAATCATTTTGGGAGCACGTGGAGTGTGTGTATTGTAGTATCTCAAACACAGTTTAAGGGACTCGGCATTCCTTTTATTCCATCTTTTTCTCATCTGTTCTCTGCAGATGATTGGGGTTGTAGGTACACGACCTAAGTAACTGAATGAAATATACTTTTTTTTATACCAAAGGAAATTATTGTAAGCAAGATATAATGTACAACAAAAGAAATTTTGAAAAAATTGTAAATCTCAAGGATTTTTTATTAAAAGAAAGCTCTTTTTATTTTCCAGGGGTCCAAGTTTGGATGTCAGAAATCTAGACACGATAGAGAGAAAAACATTAAATGGGAACGTATAGGGATATTTTTCATTATATATTTTAAACAATTTACTTTTGTTTTACCACTGTGTATATCATTCACATAACCCCCCCCCCAAAAAAAAAACACCAAACCCCACCTCCTATAAATTAGCAGGACAATGTTTTTCCATTTTTGAAAAATGATCATTAACATTGTGTGGGATATACTTATACAAAAAATGTATTTTAAATTCATATTTAAATGAGCATCCTGTAATTTTTATTTTTAAATCTGGTGATCTTAGTCAAGACAGATGATTTGGTCCTGCCATCTATTCTTCATTTAGTTAAATACCTGAAAGATCTAGGACAGATTTTAAATATTTCCCTACTTTTTCACCCTGGAAGTTAATTTTTTTTTCAATCCTTATTTTTTTACCCCCATGACAATGAAATCTCTAGCAGTAGACTCTCTGTTGTCAAAATCTTTCATTTACCTTGTAATGCATACATCAGTCAAATACTCATCTAAAAATTCCCTTGCTTGGGTTATTAAGATCCAATTGAGAATCAGCCTGATATGTTGAAATAAACCTGGACGTTAGCCTATGATGAACCTGAATGGGTTTTTATTCCATTTCTACCACTCTGTGATATAAAAATGGGAATAATTACTGCTGAGTCTTGTGAGGAACAAATGTGATCATGAATGCCCATGATCACATTTTTTTGTAGTGGAGCAGTTTGGGGGGAATAATTACTGCTGAGTCTTGTGAGGAACAAATGTGATCATGAATGCCCATGATCACATTTTTTTGTAGTGGAGCAGTTTGGGGACTTAAAACTGTAGGAAACAGAGACTACGAGAGGCCCTTGGCACTTACTACTTAAGCATCTGATGATTCTAGAATGTTGTGAAACCATAGAACCAATATTCATAGACTAGATCAGATGCTAGATAGATATATCTAATACCCTATATAATAAAAGGCTAATATGCAAATTGTCCCCACGGGAGTTCAACCAACTGGGAGTTCGACCGCTCGCTATGACATGCACTGACCACCAGGGGGCGGCACAGGATGAAGGAAGGCGCATCTGGGGGAAGGAAGGCCCTGGCCGGCAGCCAGAAGGCCCCCGATCGGCCCTGATCGCCGGCCAGGCCTTGGGACCCTACCATGTACGAGTTTCATGCACCGGGCCTCTAGCTAATATATAAGAAAGGAATGCCCATTTACTTTTAAAATATTTGAAATGGTTTTGTGTATATTTAAACTAGGGGAATAGAATTTGACAGTGATGTTTGGACTCAAGTGTATTTTTTCTCCTTTGTCCACTTAAATGATAGTAAGCATTCTGGGGGGAAAAATAAATCTAAAATTGTTTAGTAGATAAATCATGTGTCCTTTTGCCAAGTTGATTGATACAGTTTATCCTCTATTTTATTTCTTTTGCACCTTCCATGTTAGTCTTTTTCCTTCCTTATGGGAATAGGCTTAAGTTTTCTTTGCCCCTTTGTTAATTGCATGCAATTCTAGCTATTGAAGAAGTGGTAACTCTAAATTTTGATAACAAGGAAGAAACAGAAAAAGTCACCCGCGTTCTAGGGTAAAGAAGATCATCACCATGATTCAATTGGGTTCCTAGGTTGAAGGAAAGAAGAATAGTTATTATTTTCTTTTTCTTCAAAGTGAGTAGAGGTGATATTTGGAAAAGTATATATTGTTAGCTCCATTTGCTCCTTTGAGTCTCTGTTATCCAGTACCCCTGTGAGGGAGATGCAGTCTGTAATTAATTATTCTCAACTGTGGTGTTGACACATTGGTGTATTATAATCATTTGTGTGCTGTATTTAAGAAATGTTTTTGGTGATAGTTAAAATATTAATTTTGCAAATGATTTACTTTTTAAAATAGATCAGAGTGATTAAAGGCTATCCTTACAGTAATGTTTCCTCCCCTTTGCTTGCATTTGGATAAGCTTTTCCGAGTGGGAGGGAGGGAAAGAGGAGTTACAAGCAGTCAAAATTCTTCTGCCTAGTTTATCTATCACCCAGCCTGTACTTGTGTGTGAATTTTTGGATTACTTCTCCAGATATGTGCATCATTGTTTCCACTTCTTTATGTTCCAGGACAATGGTTCTTAATCAGGAATGTGTTAGAATTGCTTGGGAGGCTTATTCAGGAACATGTCTGGGCTTTAGATGAATCTCTGTTTCTGTTCAGCAGACCTCAGGTGGGGCCAGGGAATGTGTATGTTTTGAAAGCTACCTAGGTGATTCTGATATACAACCCCAGGATGAACTCTGTTCCAGGAATATCATTGGATCTAAATATGCATCTGCCTGTAGCAAGATGCATATCTTCTTAACCTAAATTGCATTTATTTTAGGTTATTTGCTGTATCAATTATTATGAATTTATCTTCAGCTGTTTTTATGCTTATTGTTGGTATCTCAGCTGTCATATTTGCTAATGTCATTCATAATTTCATATAATTTTGAGCTTTAGTTTTATCTATAAAATGGGATGATAATTTCTGTTTTATGAATAAAAAAAATCATATGAGAAATGATTAAACACAGTGTTATAATTACTATAATTAATATTTTTTCACTGTATAATTAATGCTGGTTCCCAATTCTAGCTATACAGTTTTAGTTTATAATGTGTCTTTCTGACAGTTGATCCACTTTTAACTTTTATTTCAGTGTAATTTCTTTTTTTTTATCTTACAAACTCATACTTTGTTAGGTAGGCACTATGTATTTTATGGTCTTACCTGCACATACTTTTGCATATGTGCAGGTAAGACCATAAATAAATCTTGCAAACATTTTGGCTATATTTCAAATGTTATTCTGGTCTGTATTGGCTTTTTATAATATTATTCAAAATATAGGGGTCAATCCCAGTTTATTAATTAAAGAAATCAATTTGTTTGGAGCCCAATTTTGAAGACTTTTCAGTGCTTTGCAAAACTTCAGTGATTTGAGATAGTATTATGAGTTGAATACTCATTTTCCTTGCAATTCCCTGATTTATATTCAAAACAGGGAATTGAGGAAGGAAGTAATTGGGGTACTGACACATGATATAAATGATTTATAGCTGGAAGTTTTTAAAAAACATACATATAAGAAATCGGAATATAAATGGATATGAGGAGTATGACGATGTAGCCATTTTAGTACATACAAAGCACTATTTTTTTCCATAGTAGATGGAGTCTATTGAAGAAAATCTGATTAATCATGAATGCATAACTTAATCAAAAAGATCTTTAGATTTTTATTCATTCATTCAACCGATATTTACTGAATATCTGTGTGCAAGACACCAGTGAGTAAGATGCAATTCCTGCTTTCAAGTAGCTTAAAGAAATAAAACAAGTAGCTTTTTTCCAAGTAGCAATAGTAAGTCTTCCCTAAATCACAGTCATTTGGAATAATTGCTATAAACAAAATACTATGGTAGTTTAGCATAGAGGAAGATTATTTCCAGCTGGAGGAATGTAGAATATTACAATAAACTCTGGTTGTTGGTAAGACTTTTTACCAATAAAGAGCTTCTACAATAGGAAGAACAGAGTTCAAGGTTTTTTTAAGCACTTGATGTTATATAACTAATATGTCATTTTTATATTTTAAAAAATCTTTTTAAAATGTTTTATTTAATTTTAAATAAATAAAATTTCTGTTCTCTTGTGTATAGACTTCTTCATAAACACTTTCTAGTTTAAGGAAGTGTTGTGTAACCAATGAAATTATTTGAATTCTCATTTTGAGCCTAGCATTTTTGTTCACACTCCTCCCCCAATAGTTAGCCACTTACCCTTAATGATGTCATTCTATATCAACTTCCCACCAAGACAACCTTTAAATAAGTAGTGGGCAGGGATTAATTTGACCTTTAGTTCAACCACATAAATGATTTAAGATATCACTTAAAAAATTTTTTAAAAAATTTTTAAGTTGAGTATTTTGAGTTATTGTAAAGAAAATGTATTTCACTGTAAATATTCCTACAAGGATATATAAGCATGTGAGATATTTGAAACTGAAATGTGAATTTGAATTACTTGAAATATACAAAAATATATAAGGATATGAAATATATGCATGCCTACATTTTTTTTTTTTTTAGTAAAATTGAAATAAGTATCATGAACTTGATTAGGTTAAATTTTTTTTTTCCTGGCTCTTTGTCTTTTGAATAAACAAATAGGTAGTAGATTCAAACGCAAGAAGTCTGATCCAAACAGAATAAAATTAAAGGTGACAGTAATACTTTACTCAGTAACCCAAAGTAGAAACTATGGAGCCATCAATGATTCTTTTTATTTCTTTTTTTAATATATTATTTTTTATTGATTTCAGAGAGGGGGAGAGAGAGAGAAATATCGATTAAAGAGAATCATTGATTGCCTGCCTCCTGCATGCCCCCTACTGGAGATGGAGTCCACAACCCAGGCATGTGCCCTTGACTGGAATCGAACCCGGGACCTTTCAATCCACAGGCCGACACTCCATCCACTGAGCCAAACCAGCTAGGGCAAGGATTCTTTTTCTTAACCCTAATGTTCAGTCAGTCACCATTACTGTCAATTTTATCTTCTAAATAATCCTTCATTTCTATTATTACTACCATATTTCAGACATACTCTCATCATTACTCATATTATTGTAGCAGCCTCTAAAACTGATCACCTTGCTTTCCTTTTTCAATCTGTTTATTGCCACCAGAATTCTTATTTGAAAATTCCTGTCTGACCATGTGATTCCCCTACATAAGATCATTCCACTCATTGACACTCAGAGAACGAAACCCAAATCCCCAAATGTACCCTGGTTTTTAGTTCTCTTTCTAAGCAAGGGAAAGCCACCCCATTCCCATCGGGGCTATTTTGGTGATTCTTGAAATCTTCTCTTCCACTGAGGCTATATCTTCTATACTGGTACACCTTTGGACACACTGTTTCCTTTTCTTAGATTGCCTACCTGTTTCCTTCTCCCTCCGTCTCCACCTTTTTGCTTCATCAATTCCTATTTTCCTTTGTGTTGTTTGCCTCATTGTTCTGTAAAATCCTTGAAAGTAGCAGTTGTGATACCATCATGGTATCACTATAAATCATTGTTTTAAGAAAGCACCTGAAATAATCGACACTATTACTACTATTTGTTATATTCGAGACACTTGGTAAGAACGTAACACTTTATGTCTAATCCTCACAAGAACCCACTGAGGCAGAACTGTTGTTATTAGCTCCATTTTATGCAGTGGGAGATTTAAGAAATTTAATAACATTTACAAGGTTGTCATTGTTAAGATTTAGCTGGGTAGGATTCAAAGGCTTCTTCCTTTGAATCCATAATGCACTGAGACCCACTGTGTTACCCTTTCTGAAGATTTGTTTGCATTCTAACACGGAATAAGCCTATAGTATATCCTATATAATAAAGAGATAATATGCAAATTGAGCATCACTGCAACACAAGATGGCCGCCCCCATGTGGACACAAGATGGCCACCACAAGGTGGCTGGCAGGGGAGGGCAGTTGTGGGCGATCAGGCCAGCAGGGGAGGGCAGTTGGGAGGAGCCAGGCCTGCAAGGGAGGGCAGTTGGGGGGGACCAGGCCTGCAGGGGAGGGCAGTGGGGGTGATCAGACCTGTAGGGTAGGACAGGTAGGCGAGACCAGGCCGGCAGGGGAGGGCTGTTAGGGGCAACCAGGCTGGCAAGGGAGGGCATTTGGGGCGACCAGGCCGGCAGGCAGAAGCAGTTAGGGGCAATCAGGTAGGCAGGCAGGCGTGTGGTTGGGAGCCAGCAGTCCTAGATTGTGAGAGGGATGTCCGACTGCCCATTTAGGCCCAATCTCAGTGGGCATTCGGACATCCCTAGAGGGGTCCCAGATTGGAGAGGGTGCAGGCTGGGCTGAGGGACACACACCCCCATGCACGAATTTCATGCTCCGGGCCTCAAGTATATATATAAAAAAAGGATATCTAATTTTAGTATAAAGGCTGCTGAAGTGATCACACAAAAATGGATATCTAATTGAGGCAATTTAGAAATAACTAAAGTGATTGAGGAAGGTTTTTCACTGATGGAAGTTCTCTTCATGTGTCTGAAACAAAAACACATTGCTATGTATTCTATTTGTAAGCACACTTGCGTGTCTTTAGTGAACTTTTGTTTCCACAATTTGGATAAGGGGGGTTTAAGGTACATATTTTTTAGAGAGCTTTATTGACATATATTAAATTGCACTTGTTTAAAGTATGCATTCTGGTGTTTGTTTTTTAATAATTCTTTAGTGTAAGTATTACATATGTCCCCTTTTTTTCGTTCTGGTAAGTTTTGACATATGTTCAGCCTTGAAATAATTGCTTACAATTACCATAATTAGCATGCCTCTTTCCCCCCACTCCAACCCCCAATCTGCACTCTGACACTATAGATTATTTTACATGTTCTAGAGTTTTATATGTATGGAATCATACAGCATGTGCTCTTTAAGCCTGGCTTTTGCTCAGCATAATTATTTTGAGATTCACCTGTCATGTTTATCAGGAGTTCATTCTAAAGTTGCATATTTTCATTTGTATTTGTTATAGAAATAATTACTTTCTTTCCCTTCATGATATCTTATACTTTAGAAAGGTTTAGATGAGACTGATTGAAGATTATCTTCAGCCTGAAGCCCCTTCTGAAACGTGTTTTGATATACTCTGTAAAAGTCCATTGACTGCAAGGATTTTAGATGCATTTACATTTCCAATGAGTAGTTTTTTAGTCCACTATTAAGAGGTAAAATCAAGCTGTTAAACTCACTTTTGGAGTATAACATTGTACTTCTGAAGATTTTCTTCTTGACTGTTCTGGGGGAACCTTAGGAGAAAGAAACCCTTCTGCTTGGTCTCATGTGAGAAGTGGGTATCCCCAAAGTGGCTATCTCAGAACTTCACATTGGCATTAGCTCTAGATATTAAGCAATAAAGTGCTAACCAATCAATATGATTTGAATGACGTGTGTTAACTCTATTTGGAGCTCAATTTGAATCAGAGAAAAAGGTGTCTTTGCCACCCAATCTTAGATAATTACATTTTAACCTTGTTATTTAATTTGGGAGAGAAAATATTTTAGTCTGCTGTTTTAAAAAAAAAAATGAAATGGTTAATAGCCATTATTATTGCTATTTGAATCTTACGTTCCTCCCCCCCTTTTTTTAAATTTCAGGTGGGTATAACCCATATATAGAGATCATTGAACAACCCAGGCAGCGGGGAATGCGTTTTCGATACAAATGTGAAGGGCGATCAGCAGGCAGCATTCCGGGGGAGCACAGCACAGACAACAACCGAACATACCCGTCTATCCAGGTAATAGACCATTCTCCTGTGTTTGTGTCTCACTCTTAGTTGCTTCAGATTTTAACTACAGCAATTGCATTAAAGGCTCAGTTTCTTTACAGTCATTTCCATGGACTTTTCTTCTTTTTAACTAGAGGCCCGGTGCATGAAATTGTGCACACGTAGGGTCCCTAGGCCTGGCCAGCGATCAGGGCCTATCTGTGGGCAACTGGCAGGGCGATTGCTGGCCCCGCCCCCTGTCGCCGGTCGCCTCCCTCTGCCGCCTCCCTCTGCGGGGCTACTGGCGGGGTGACCAGGGGGAGGGTGGTGCCGCTGGCACCCACCTTGGGTGGCCTGGGGCCTGTGGGCTGGGGGCAGATCCTGCGTTGAGCATCTGCCCCCTGGTGGTCAGTGCATGTCATAGCGACCAGTTGTTCCTCCGGTCGTTCTGCCATTCAGTCGATTTGCATATTAGGCTTTTATTATATAGGAGTGATTTGTACTAAATAGCTATCTAGGGTTATTTCTTAGCTATAGCATGGATTCTTCATCCCTGCTGATATTTATGTTTGTGTATTAATCTAAGTAGAGTGGTTCACAGTGCTCAGTGTACATTGGCAGCTTTTGGGTGATGATTCCTTTCATGAAACACAGAGCTAATGAGGAAAAAGCATTCTCTCCTTCCAGCAGTCAGCAAAATCATTCCGTAGATTACAGACATGGATTTGGGAACCCAATCAGAATTCTTTCTACAATCATTTGGCTAAACTAGGTTCTATGGGAAAGGAGAATGAACATTTTGCCTCCTTTTTCCTTGCCTTTATTGCCTACCCCTGATACTCTGGGTTTCATTGACTGATTTGAAATATAGTCATTTTCTAAATAGTTTTTCATGTTAGCATAAGTTTTAAAAGTAGTTTTTGATCCAAAATGACTTTGATAGTATACTCTACTTATAAAATATACTATATTTCATTTTATTTTTAATGAATTTTTAGCCTTTAAATGCCAATTAAAAACTTGAATGGCAGAGTGGATTTTGAAAAGTGTTTAGTCTTTCGTCAACAGATGTTAATTCACTGTTTCATAACTAAATTATTTACAAAGTTTATTCTATTGAACTTAAGGGGAAGGCTAAATTATAGAATAAAGCAATGGCAAAATTATTGAATTCTAAGATCCTAATTTTTTCACTTTTTTGGCAGCAATATGGATTTGAGTTATTTAAATCCTTTTGTTTAAATGTTAAAATGAGAGAAATGCTACTAAAAGGTAGCATTCCATAATTCAGCTTATTCTGTATGTTCTCGAAAATATTTCTAAGATCTGGTAGGTTCTGAACCCTTTACACATCTTGAGTTTTACATCAGCCTATATTACAGTTTTAAGTGGTTACTGTCTCTTTTATTCACAAAGTCAATAAATACTTCCTGGTTGCTTTTCAAATTAAGGTTAAATTCAGGATTATGGATTTTCGTGTCCTCTTACCTGTAAAGCTACCCATCATTATAGAACTGCTTTGCTCCTTTGTCGTAAGCTTTGGTTTTTATATTCCCTGCTTTGTGTTTGCAAACTTCCTAGTTTCCAAACTAAACATTCTCTTCCTCCCCATGCTCAGAAAATCCTCTTTCAATGTTTAACTCTCCTCCTTATTCTCCATGTCCTAGATGTACTTACTGTGTGAAAACAATTTTGTGAAACTCAACTTGATTTATTGCCTACTGTACAGCAAACACTTGGGATAGATAACTGATGAACAACTATTTTTGTCAGCTGAAATGTCACATATTAAATAAAATGGTCCTATGTATTGGTGTGCTGTCATATCCAGTGTGGCTTAAGTATATACTTTGAAGGGATGTTTATGGTATGGCAGTGAACCTAAAAGCATGGCATTCAGTGACTTAAAGATTAAGTATTTTCTCATGCACTGTGATAATATTTTGGTATAATTTTACTTGTTTTTAAAAGGAAAATAAGCAGAATCAGATGATAATGGCCAATTGAAATTAATATGCCAAGGAACTGAGAGGTAAATTCTTCCCTACTGGTATTCTTGGCAAGCTTCATCCAAACTGCAGTTGCCAGCCAACTGGATATAGTACTAGCTACATTATATAAATTGAACCCTCATTTAGTAGAATAGTTCTTCATGAGGAATATTTATGGATCATTTATTTCCCTCTTTTTCAGATTATGAACTGTTATGGAAAAGGAAAAGTGAGAATTACATTAGTAACAAAGAATGACCCATTTAAACCTCATCCTCATGATTTAGTAGGAAAAGACTGCAGAGATGGCTACTATGAAGCAGAATTTGGACAAGAACGCAGGCCTTTATTGTAAGTATACAATCACAGACATCTTCAGGAATCAGACAAGCATGGGATATTCTGTTTCCTATCTGTGTACATCTGATATTTTTTAGCAGAATAAACTAATTCCTCATTCTACTTCTGTTTACTATAGTGTACATTTAAATTTTCTTACCATTTACATTAGAAGTATCCTTTCAGCCCTAGTTGGTTTGGTTCAGTGGATAGAGTGTTGGCCTGTGGACTGAAGGGTCCCCGGTTCTATTCCGGTCAAGGGCACATGCCCAGATAGCAGGCTCGATCCCCAGTAGGGGGCACACAGGAGGCAGCTGATCAATGATTCTCTCTCATCATGTATGTTTCTCTTTCCCTTCCTCTCTGAAATCAATAAAAAAGTATATATTTTAGAAATTATGTATCACTGTGTTGGTGAGGCTGCCAGAAGAAGGATCCATTCATTCTGATGGTGATAGAGTAAATTAATAAAACCTTTCTGGTAGGCAATTTAACAACTATATAGCAAAAGTCTGGAAGATATGAATGTCTCTTGAACTAGCAATTCTACTAGGAACTTATCCTCATGAAACAATTAAGCATACTTAGACACTTAGCTATGGTGATGTTCACTGCAGCTCTGTTTGTAATGGCAAAAGTTAGAAGCAATCCAAATAATAAACAAAGGATTAGTTTAAGAAACTGGTACATCCATGCAATGTACTTCTATGTAACCTTAAAAATAATATCTACAGCCCTAACCGGTTTGGCTCAGTGGATAGAGCATTGGCCTGCGGACTCAAGGGTCCCAGGTTCGATTCCAGTCGAGGGCATGTACCTGGGTTGTGGGCACATACCCAGTGGGGAGTGTGCAGGAGGCAGCTGATCGATGTTTCTAACTCTCTATCCCTCTCCCTTCCTCTCTGTAAAAAAATCAATAAAATATATTTTTTTATAAAAATAACATCTACACTAATAAAAGAGAGAGATGCAAGTTGACCATACCTTCGTGACACCCACCAGCCAATCAGGAGTGAGTATGCAAATTAACCCAACAAAGATGGTGTGTTAATTTGCATATGCAGTCGCTGAGCAGCCCGGGGCAGGACACTTGTGTCGTCACCATGGCGACAACACAGGCGTTCCGCACCACCCCAGCCACTCAGGGCCTCTGGGCAGCATGGGAAGGCGGGGCCAGAGCGGAAAGGCGGTGCTGGCAGCCAGGGAAAGGAAGGCCCATTCTTGCATGAATCTTCGTGCATCGGGATTCTAGTTGAAATATATCTTTGTATGGAAAGATATTCACAATATGCTAGGTAAATAGGTTTAAAACAATATGTGAAAAATATTTTTATTTAAAGTAAATGTGTATGTATCCATGGTAGTATATACATTAAGGTATTAATAGTAGTTGTTTCTGGGTGGGTAAATTGTGGGGTTTCATTGTGGTTTTTTTTTAACTTGTTTTTACTTTATAATTCATTTTTTATAATGAACATGCATTGAGTTTGGGGGAAAATGAAACTAACAGGAAAAAACTAGTAGCTTCCTTAAATATTAGTAGTAACCATTTAGAAAATATATATTAGTAGTAGCCATTTAGAAAGTATACTTTAAAATAGTTTTCTTACAATGAGAACACAAAACATAAACTATCTAGTAATATAAACTTGGCAAGAAACATTTCCTATTTCTATTATTTGACCTCCCAACAGCATTTTTTAAAATAAATTTTTATTGTTCAGATTATTACAATTGTTCATCTTTTTCCCCCCCATAGCTCCCTCCACCCGGTTCCCACCCCACCCTCTGCCCTTACCTCCCCCACACTGTCCTCATCCATAGGTGTACGATTTTTGTCCAGTCTCTTCCCGCACCCCCCACACCTCTTTCCCCCAAGAATTGTCAGTCCACTCCCCTGATTCTATTATATTCAGTTTATTCTGTTCATTAGATTTTTTATTCACTTGATTTTTAGATTCACTTGTTGATATGTATTTGTTGTTCATAATTTTTATCTTTCCTTTTTATTCTTCTTCCTCTTCTTAAAGAATACCTTTCAGCATTTCATATAATCCTGGTTTGGCGGTGATGAACTCCTTTAGCTTTTTCTTATCTGTGAAGCTCTTTATCTGACCTTTAATTCTGAATGATAGCTTTGCTGGGTAGAGTAATCTTGGTTGTAGTTCTTGCTATTCATCACTTTGAATATTTCTTGCCACTCCCGTCTGGCCTGCATAGTTTCTGTTGAGAAATCAGCTGACAGTCGTATGGGTGCTCCCTTGTAGATAATTAACTGTTTTTCTCTTGCTGCTTTTAATATGCTCTCTTTGTCTTTTGCTCTTGGCATTTTAATTATGATGTGTCTTGGTGTGGTCCTCTTTGGATTCCTTTTGTTTGGGGTTCTGTGCGCTTCCTGGACTTGTAAGTCTATTTCTTTCACTGGGTGGGGAAAGTTTTCTGTCATTATTTCTTCCAATAGGTTTTCAGTATCTTGCTCTCTCTCTTCTTCTGGCACCCCCATAATTCTGATGTTTGTACACTTGAAGTTGTCCCAGAGGCTCCTTACACTATCTTCATATTTTTGGATTTTTTTCTTTTTGCTTTTCTGGTTGAGTGTTTTTTGCTCCTTTGTATTTCACATCTTTGACTTGATTCTTATGACCTTCTAGTCTGCTGTTGGATCTCTGTATATTATTTTTTATTTCAGTCAGTGTATGCTTAATTTCTAGTTGGTCCTTTTTCATATCATCGAGGGTCTCACTAAATATATCGGCCTTTTCTAGAAAATTCTTGAAAAACCTTATAACTGTGGTTTTGAACTCTATATCCAGTAGTTTGCTTTCCTCCATTTCTTTCATTTGTGATCTGTTTCTTTGTCTCCGCATTTTGGCTACTTCCCTGAGTTGATAGAGTGGCTTTGTGTGCTAGGTGTCCTATAGGGCCCAGTGGCTCAGCCTCCCCAGTTACCTGAGGTGGACACTCTTGGTGCACCCCTTTGTGGGCTGTGTGCACAGTCTTGTTGTAGTTAAGCCTTGATTGTTGTTGGTATCACTGGGAGGAATTGACCTCCAGGCCAGTTGGCTGTGAGGATCAGCTGTGTCTACGCTGGGAGAACTGTGCTGGAGACACCCTTATGAGACAAGACTTGCTTCAGTGGGGCTTTGGTGCTCACTGAGTCTGTTCACCTGAGTGTGTCCCTTATGGATCTGAGGAGTTGTAATCTGGATGGTCCTACTCTGACCACTGGGTACACTGGCTCTTGGATCTCCAAGGAGGTGCTAATTTAGCCTCTGCCTAAGGCCACCCAGCAGGAGCTATGGAGAGATCTGCAGATTCCTCTTCTTTGTTTGGAGGTGCCCAGATGAGGCCCAGCTGTGAAGCAGTGCAAGCTGCTGTTGGGCCTTGGGCCTTCTTTTGGATGCTCTGGGTCTCGCTGACTCAGCTGTAGTTTGTTAGGTAAGTTTAGAATTCAAAGGACCAGGCCATTCATATGCAAAAGCCTCTGCGCACAGCTTGGATGGGGTGTAGTCTCAGGGCGGAGCAAACAGCAATGGCTTCATGGGGCGGGATCTCAGGGCGGAGCAAACAGCAATGGCTTTCCATCGGCCCTGCCCTAAGAGGCCCCTGGGTCTCAGTGTCCCGTGGTAATTGCTGTAAGCACCTCTGAGAGAAAGCCGCCCTCCAGTTCCGCCCACTGCCAGACAGTCCAGTTTCTCCCTGTATGAGTCTGGGTCCCCTGAGTCTCGCTCGGAACTGGAGTTCAGAGCAGTCGGGAGCTTTTGTCTCCCTCCCGATTGAGAAAGCCAGCCGTGTCCTCAGTTGCCAGCCCTCTCCACGCGTGCGCCTCCGTACTTCTGCCTTCCGCAGTTCCTCTGAGTCTCAGTGTGCTTTTATCTTCCTTTCTAGTTGTAGAATTTCCACTCAGCCAGCCTTCCTGTGGTTCTGGATGATGTCCGTTTTGTCTTTTAGTTGTAATTTTGAAGTGGTTGTGCGAGGCAGCAGTTCAGGTGTTTACCTATGCCGCCATCTTGGTTTCTCCCCAACAGCATTTTACACTGTAGATCACTCCTTCCTAAACATTCTGATTCCTTGATTTGTGTGAGAACAGACTCTCCTGTTTTCCTACTTTTTGGACTATTCTTTCTTAATTTTACAGGCAGTTAAATTTTTGGACTACCTTAATTATACCCAATTATTCCCAATAGTGCCCTGTATGGCTGTTCTGCCTCTCCCCTCAATCCAGGATCCCATTAAGGATCACCCATTATATTTAGTTGTTATGCTTATTTAGTCTCCTTTAATTTAGAGCAGTTCCCAGCCTTTTTTCATCTTTCATGATGTTAACATTTTTGAAACGTCTAGGCTGTTTTGAAGATTGTTGTTCAATATGGATTAGTCTGAATGGTTGCTCATGATTATATCCATGTTCCCATGAATAGCATGAATAATATTTTCATGTTAATATGAAACATTTTGGACAAGGAATCTACAGAGGCGATGCTGTATTCTTCTCAAAATATCTCTTCAGGAGGCGTGATATTAGTTTTTCTCACCTGTGGTATTAAGTGGCATTCTACTGTAGAGAAAAGCTTTCCCATTTTACCCTTCCCCATATTAAAAAAAAAATAACACTATAGACCCATGGATTTTTATTTTCAGTGTATGGACATTATTTTCGTTTTCAAATTTACCCAGATTTGACCCCTTCAGACTGTTTTCACTGTCCTTTGGCCGTGGCCCCATCTTTCTTTGAGCACTTCTTTACTTCCTGACACAACAAAGTGTTCAAGACTGACTTCTCCTTTTCTTGCCACTGCCCTGAAATCAGCTCTCTTTTCTAAGGAGCCCTAGTTTTTTCAGTGGGGAATGTACTTAGTCTGATTGTCTTTTTGACATATTCTCTTAAATATCTCAAAAGAACCTCAAATAGAATACGCCTCACACCATACTCTTATATAATCATACCTCTTTCCTCTCAAAATCGGTCTCCTAATGTACCTTATCTAAGTCTGCAGTCGCCAATCGGTGGTCCGCGGACCATTGGTGGTCCGTGAAGTCCGAAAGATTGGCGACTGCTGATGTAAGTGGTTGCTATAAAAGCCCCAAACATAGTTGTCATCCTTGACACCTCTCACACAGGTGCACACGTTGAACTCACTGATGGGTACTTCCTAAAGAGTTCCTGAATCTGTCTCTCCACTTGTCTCAGTGACCTCCCCTCACTTCCGCACTACCGACGCTGTAGTCTAAATGTGAGCTGCGAAGTATAGCCTTCTGACTGCTCTTCTCCCATCAACTCTTTTTGTGTCCTTCACTTTAGCCAAAGCGATCTTTTAAAAAGAAATTTAAATAAATTTATTTATTCAGCGTGATCTTTTGTAATACAAGTCTGATGGTCACATCTCTGCTTAAAACATGTTAATGGCTTTATGTGACTCTTGGAATTAGGACAACATTCCTCATAAAGCCCACGTGACCTGCTTGTATTTCCAGCCTCTGTTCTGCTGTGTTCTCCTTGACCTCCGTGCTCCAGGCACAAGGCCTTCCTTTAGTTTCCGGGGCTCACAGTGCTCTCCTGTAGGCTCCTTTCTGCCTGAAGGCTCCTCACTCTCCTTTTCCCCTAGTTCATTTCTGTTTATAATAAGTATCACTTCTTACAAGAAGCCTGTCTGCCTTCCCTGAGTTGACCAATTCTTTCCCATCATAGAGCTCTCATGGCATCATGCACATCTCCTTTATAAAAATTGTCATGGTTTCAGTTTAGGGTTTTTGTGTGTGTGATTACTTAATGTCTGTCTGCTTCACTATACTAAAGGTTAGCAAATTTCTTCTGTAAAGGGCCAGATAGTAAATATTTAAGGCTTTGCAGGCCATATGGTCTCTGTGGCAACTTCTCAGCTCTGCTGGTGCTTCGTGAAAGCACCCCATAGACAGTACATCAGCAAATCCGTTGAGTTGTGCTCCAATAAAATTTTGCTTGAAAAAGCAGGCAGTGGGCCAGATTTGGTCCATGGACTGTAGTTGGCCATCCCCTGCACTAGATTCAGCTTCGTGAGGGGAAGGATTATGTACCCCCATTTTTCCCAGAGTTTTTGTTACATGGTAAGAACCCCAAAACTTATTGAATGACTATGAAGGAAGGAATGTATGATTCAAGTAATCTCTATGATCCTTGGTTTCCTCATGTAAGAATTTCAGGAATCTCTACCACTTGTAATCTGTGACTAGCAGTCAAATATGATTCAGATGAAACTAAATCAAGTAGTGTAAAAATATATTAAAGTGGAGGATTCTTTACAATCTTTTGTCAAAGAAAAAAAAATAAGCTAAGAATCTTTCAAAGAAGCAGAATACTTTTGAGGAAGAGGATTGTGGTTTCAGGGTTTCAAGAAAGGATTATGAATTCAAGACTCATTTTTTTTAGTTATTGGAGGCAGAGGAAAGAAATGTCAAGGATAGTTTAGGTGCTAACAACATCACAATGCGGTAAATGGGAAGAACACGAACAGCATGAGCCTGGAGAGGGGCATGCGGGCAGGCAGCCTCCTGTTGCAAGTGCACTGTGCAATTTGAACAAATAGGAATGTTATTATAATCAGTTTTGCTTCCTTATTTCACACCCACCCAACTTTAATGATGTCATGGTTTTTCCATGTGGGAACAAGTATGACTGGTGGTGGTAGGGGAGTTCCCCCAACCATCATCTGTAGTACATATGCAAATTAGTAATATTTGTAGCTATTGAGAAGTTTTCCATAAGTGATATTTTGAAACCTTTGTTAAATATTATTGTTAGTATCAAACATCTTTCTAATTAAAGAACACATTTCAGTGCTTTCTTATGATGACTGATTATTATAACTTCATATAATATGACATAAAGTATATTCCACTGCTACTAGCAATGTAGTCAGGGCTCGAATAACAAGTGTCTGTGGAGTGGAGTGTGCCAGGTGTGAGAGGACTCGCAGGCACCATAGCAAAGTGGAGAGCTTTCCATCAGCTTCAGCAAGATGTTTCTGTACCAGCCTACTCTCGCCAGACCTTTAAAAAGAAACCAGAAGTCAGACATTTGTATGCAATTACCTGATTTTTAAATGTTGGTAGTCTATGAACATTTTTTTTAATGTAGACAACACTTTTATGGGTTCAGCAAAATATACCTGTGGGCTTCAGCCTGTGGGCATCTTTTATAACTTTTACTTTACATTATCAAATATACAGATTTTATTTATTTGATCATGAATTTGGTTAGGATGTGAATTTTAGCTTTTTAAAAAAACATATATTTTTATTGATTATAGAGGAAGGGAGAGGGAGAGAGAGATGGAAACATCAATGATGAGAGAGAATCATTGATTGGCTGCCTCCTGCATGTCCCCCACTGGAAATCAAGCCCGCAACTCAGGCATATGCCCTTGACGGGAATCGAACCTGGGACCCTTTAGTCCACAGACAGACACTCTATCCACTGAGTCAAACCCGCTAGGGTTGAATTTTAGCTTTTTGATGTCACTTCCCTGTTAATCTTTACCTACTTGGGTGTATTTGACCTATGCATATTAGTAAGTTATAATTGTAAAATACTGTATGCAGCAGCTATATGGGATGTATGATTTTTCTTTTAACAGTTCTCTTAGAATATAACTCCACTGTTTTTAGCCTCACATCTTTATTATAGCAGTTGGAAATTTATAACATGCTTTATTATCATCATCTGACAGTATGAAGACTCTTCACTGTTGGATGGATGCTTAATACTTAGGATATTCTTTAGTGTTTATGTGTTTAACTATAATGCATTTTGACAGTTCTGTGTTTTCTTTCTAGTTTTCAAAATTTGGGTATTCGATGTGTAAAGAAAAAAGAAGTAAAAGAAGCTATTATTTCAAGAATAAGGGCAGGAATCAATCCTTTCAATGGTAAGTATGTTTGATATAATCATTTCTGTTATTTGGATATTGATTTATTTGTGTAAGTGATTTCTATTTGTATTTTAAACCTATGGTTAAAAGCTATCTTAAATTCTGTGTTCACTTTTCTACTTGTTGACTTCTATCTATGTCTGAATAATGAAGTATATTCAATATCTTTCAGTGTTAAAAAAAATTCTTAACGCTTTCTTATATCATTGGAGAATGCCATTTTTCTATAAGAAAACCTCAGAAATGTTCTTTTTCATTCTGGAACGTAAAGCTCTTTTTAATTCAAGTATCATTGACATACAATATATATTAGTTTCAGGAGTACAACATAGAGATTTGTCATTTATATACCTTATAAATGCAAGAAGTATAGTAACCATCTGTCACTGTACAAAGTTATTGAGTTATTATTGGTTATATTCACTGTGCTGTACTTTATATTCCCATGACTCACTTTATTATAACTCTAAGTTAGTACTGCTAATCCCCTTTACCTTTTTGCCTATCCCCACACCTCCCCACCCTCTGGCAGCTATCAGTTTGTTCTCTGTATGAATCTGTTTTGTTTGTTCATTTGTTTAGTTTTTTTCATTCCACAGATAAGTGAAATAATGTAGTATTTGTCTTTCTCTGACTTATTTTACTTAGCGTAGTACCCTCTAGGTCCACCTATGTTGTCACGCATAGCAAGATTTTATTCTTTATTCCGGCTGAGTAATATTCCATTGTATATGTATACTACATCTTCATTATCTGTTCATCTATTGATGGACACGTAGGCTGCTTCCATTATTGCACATAATGCTGCAATAAACATAGGACTGCATATATCTTTTTGAATTAGTGTTTTTAATTTTCTTTAGATAAATTCCAAGAAGTGGAATTGTTGGGTCTTTCTTTGTCTGTTGTTATAACTTTTGTTTTAAAGTCTATTTTGTCTGGTATAAGCATTGCTACCCTAGCTTTTTTTTTTTTGCTTTTTTTGTTTCCATTTTCATGAAATATCTTTTTCCATCCCTTTACTTTCAGTCTTTGTGTCTTTTGATCTAAAGTGACTCTCTTGGGTCTTGTTTTTTTATTCATTTAGATACCTTGTGTCTTTTAAATGGAACACTTAGTCCATTACATTTAGGTATATAGGTATTGCCATTTTAATTGTTTTCATACTAGCTTTATAAGTGGTTATATCTTTACTATATGTTTGCCTTTACTAATGAGATCTTTTTTTCTTTCAGTTTCTTATTTCTAGTTTTGGCCTTTTCTTTTTCACTTAAAGAATTCCTTTTGCCCTAGCTGATTTGGCTCAGTGGATAGAGCATTGGCCTGCGGACTGAAGGGTCCCAGGTTCGATTCTGGTCAAGGGCACATGCCTGGGTTGCGGGCTCGATCCCCAGTAGGGGTGTGCAGGAGGCAGCCAATCAATGATTCTCTCTCATCATTGATGTTTCTATCTCTCTCTCCCTCTCTGAAATCAATAAACATATATTAAAAAAAAAAAAAAAAGAATTCCTTTTAGCCCTTTAGCCGGTTTGGCTCAGTTAGAGTGTTGGCCCTCAGACTGAAGGGTCTCAGGTTTGATTCTGTTCAAGGGCACGTACCTCAGTTGCAGGCTTGATCCCCGACTTGGTCAGGGCACATGTGGGAGGCAACCAACCAATGTGTCTCTCCCCCTCCCTTCCACTCTCTCTAAAAATCAATGGAAAAAATATCCTTGGGTGAGAATAACAACAACAACAATTTTTTTAAAAAGAATTCTCTTGGACATTTCTTGTAATGCTGGTTTAATGGTGATGAACTCCTTAGCTTTTGCTTTTTAGGAACCTCTTTATCTCTTTCAATTCTGAATGATAATCTTGCTGGGTATTCTGGTTGTAGGTTTTCCCCTTTTGTCAACTATATTCCCTTGACTATGTCTTGCCAATCCCTTTGGCCTGCAAAGTTTGTATTGAAAAATAGCTCATAGTCTTATGGGCATTCCCTCATATGTATCTAGTTGTTTTTCTCTTTCTGCTTTTAAGATTTTTTTCTTTATCTTTAACTTTTAACATTTTAAATATGATGTGTCTTGATGTGGGTCTCTTTGGGTTCATTTTGTGTGGGGGACTCTATGCTGCCTAAGTTTGGATATCTGTTTCCTTTGCTGAGTTAGGGAAGTTTTCAGCCATTATTTCTTCAAATAGGTTTATTGTCCTTTTCCCTCTCTCTCTTCTCCTTCTGGGACTGCTATGACATTAGTGTTAGTACACTTGATGTTGTCCCTTAGGTCCCTCATTATTTTAAATTCTTTTTCTTTTTCAGTGATCAAGAATAAAGGTGATTTCCATTATCCTTTATTCTTGATCACTGATCAATTCTTCTGAATCATCTGATCTGCTGTTGATTTCCTCTAGTGTATTTTTGCATTTCACTTGTTACATTCTTCAGTTCTGATAGGTTCTTTTTTTTTACGGTTTTTATCTCAAGTTCTCACTGAGTCTATCCACTTGTCTAAAGAGTTTGAGGAGCCTCTTTAGGACTATTACTTCGAACTCTTCTCTAGGAGACAGCTTGCCTTTGTTTTGCTTAGTTGTTTTTCTGGAGTTTTTCTTGTTTTATTGTTTGGAACATATTCTTTTGTCTCTTCACTTTGCCTGTTTGTTTCTATGTATTAGATAGATCAGCTACATCTCCTGGTCTTGAAAAAGTGGCCTTACTTAGAGGGTGTCCTGTGGGGCCCAGTGGTAGAATTTTCCTTTGTCACCAGAGCCAGGTACTTCAGAGGTGTTCCCTGTATGAAATAGTGTGGCCTCCTGTTGTGGTTGGGCCACACTGGTAGGCAAGGCTGGTTCCTGGCCAGGGTGGCTATGTAGCTTTGCCACAACTGTTACGGGCGCACTGGTGTTCAGTACAGACTGTCAGTGTAGCTGCCTGCAAGACCCAGTCTCAACTGTTGCAGACACACTGCTGTGTGCTGGTGCCAACTAAGGCTGCCCGCCAGGTGTAGCAGGGAAGGAGTTGCTTTAGAGGGGTGCCAGCTTGGGTGGGTCATCAGGGAAATGCCAGGGTGGGATGAATAGTATTAGCATGCCCTGTCCAGTGTTCGTCAGTTGGTTGGGTGTTGTCCTGAGCACCGAATGGTTGCTGTTTGATTACTAGTCAGGGCACATGCCCAGGTTGCAGGCTCTATCCCCAGTGGAGTGTGCAAGAGGCAGCTGATTGATATTTTGCTCTCACATCAATGTTTCTCACCCTCTCCCTCTCTCTCTAAAAATCAATAAATATATTTTTTTGAAAAATATTGTTAGCAAGGTTAATGAAGAGTGTCAGAAATGGTTCTTGATAGTGTCAGAACAGCTAGGTAGGAGAATAAAGAAAGGGACAATTGGCGCCCACTAGCACTTCTGACTCGACAAAATTCCAACAGATGCCTGTCCCTCCAACACACACCCTAAAAGTAGTCAATGTGTCCCTTTCACACATGACCCAGGTGCTTTTCAAACTGCTGCCTCTGCACTGGGACTCAGAAGGAGCACAAGCTTGGTTTCTTCTCAGCCCTTTGGCTCTCCCAAATGTAAGCCCTGATGGTTTTCAAAGACAGATGTTATGAGGGCTCCTCTTCCTCTTGCAGGTTCCCCAGGCTGGGGCTCAGACCCCTCACTCTTTAGGGGGGGACCTCTGCTGATGTGATATCCCTCTCGCTTGTGGGCCACTGCATGGGAAGTGGTAATAGAGTGGATCCTAACTAGACTGAGTCTCTACCCCTCCTACCTCTCCATTTGGCTTTTTCTTTAGATCTGTAATTGTAGAAACTCTGTTCTGCTAGTCTTAGGTCATTCTAAGAGATAGCTGTTCTATATGTAGTAGGTGTAGTTTTGGTGTCAGTGAGAAGTGAGCCCGGATCTTCCTACTCCACCATCTTTAACTCAGAGCAGGAGCCTTGCCCTTGAATGCCGTGTAGTTTGTCCGTGAAATGTTATTTCTTAGAGTTAGTGCACTATCCATGCAACAAACGTGTCTCTGGATCCTCTCAGAAATGTTCTGATTCTTTTTGAATGTGGCCTTTCTTTTGCCACTTTAGCAGACAGTATACACTCTTCTTTCTGAATGTCGAATAGGCATTGTGTAAAGGTATTAGAGTGCATTTAACTCAAAGGCATATTGAACAGCGAAACTTAAAGCCCAATGTGGAAGAAGTTTAGAAATAGTGGAAACTATACAAAATATTTTCACAGCATATTTCTGTATATGGCTAGATATTTACTGTTTAATGGATTTTAATCACTGTATATTATTTTGCTAGATAAATGATACCAAGTTAAATGCTAGCATTCTACACCACAGTAGTCTCCTTATAAAGTCTTCAGCAGCTACTTAAATATGCATAATTGATGAATTGAACATCTATAACATTTTCAAAGCATAGATATCTTTGTCTTACTTAAGACATCCTTATTTTGTTGGTTTGTGTTTTTCCTGGATGAAAAAAAATTTAAGGGGATATGATGAAAATTTAAGGAATATTCTTATAGACAAATACTATATTTTTATAAGCCATAAGGTTTGTATCTCTTTTCTCTAGGCCTCTATTTAATATAATGTGGAAAGCAAAAGTCCCCTTCTTCCTTGTCAATCTTAACTCTCCAGAGGAAATCACTATTAAGTTTGATGTATATTTTTCTAGAATTTACTTTATACTTGTGTAGACATATATACACATAGTATTTTAAAATAAATGGAATCATGCTAATTGCCTGTTTTACTGCTTCTTTTCCCTGCACTTAGGAATATATCTTAAATATCTTTCTATATTAGTACTTATAAATCTATTTTAGTTTTTTTTTTTTTTAAATATATTTTATTGATATTTTACAGAGAGGAAGGGAGAGGGATAGAGAGCTAGAAACATCGATGAGAGAGAAACATCGATCAGCTGCCTCCTGCACACTCCCCACTGGGGATGTGCCCGCAACCACAGTACATGCCCTTGACCGGAATCGAACCTGGGACCCTTGAGTCCGCAGGCCGACGCTCTATCCACTGAGCCAAACCGGTTTCGGCCTATTTTAGTTTTTAACAGTATTCTGTTGTTTTGGTGGGTCATAATCTGTTTATCTAGACATCTATTAATGAACAGTTAGGTTATTGTTCATTTTATTAAAAAGACTTCACTGAATGTATACTTTGAATTCATGTGTGATATTTCCTTAGGATAAATTTTCAGAGATTTCTAGGTCAAGAGTATATTCATTTAAATTTTTGATTCATTATTGGAGACCAAACCTTTAAATAGGCTATCTCAATCTAGATGACGTATAAAACAGGGATAATGTGGTATAAAACAAGAAGATTATAAATAACAGCTACTATTAAGTACTTTTTATGTTATCAAGGAGTAAATGTTAAGTGCTTTATGTACACTCTTTTATTTAATCATTAATAACAGTACTGCTTCACAGAGAACATATCTATCTATAATAATATGAAAGCGTAATATTTTTAATTAGACTGGATGTCCTTTCAGACGTCCTTCCCTCCAGACAAAGCTACAGTGGGTGGAGGCCGTGGCAGAGGCCCTCAGCCGCCGCGGCAGGGGCCGGGGCCAAGGCCCTTGCACGAATTTCATCTGACAAAGGTTATGCTGAGTACTCAAAATAGCTGGTTAATCATCCATCTACAATAATCTATAATAATAAAAGCATAATATGCTAATTAGACCAGATGTCCTTCTGGACGTCCTTCCTTCCAGACAAAGCCGTAGTGGCCGGGGCCAAGGCCCTTGCACAAGTTTCATGCATCAGGCCTCTAGTAATTTATATTAAAGTCTCGGGTGTACAACCCAGGATTAGACTTTGGTTATGTACATTTCCAAAGTTGTGTAGCAAGTACAGGTGGCACAGCTTGAAGTCAAACCCAGATCTCCTGACTCTAGTGGAAAAGGCATTAAAAGGAAGATGCAGGAGTCAAGAGGCATGTGGGCCATCTGTGGAAGATCTTGGGTTTGGGAGGGAGAGGGTGTTGTTTATTTTTCAAATCCAGAACCAGGCATGATGTTAATTATAGATACTCATATAGCACTTAGAATAGTTCCTAGTACATAGTAAGTGCTTTACATTAAATAGGTTTAAATATTATGTAATATATATATAATTTTTTGTTGTTAATCCTTACCCAAGGATATTTTTCCCATTGATTTTCTTTTTGCTCTTTTTCTTTTTAAATGTTTTTATTGATTTTAGAGAGAGGAAGGGAGAGGGAAAGAGATAGAAACATCCATGAGAGAGAAACATTGATCAGCTGTCTCATGCATACCCCCTACTGGGGAACGAGCCCACAACCTGGGCATGTGCCCTGACTGGGAATTGATCTGGCAACCTCTTGGTATATGGGTCGACGTTCAACCACTAAGTCACAATGGCTGGGCTCCATTGAGTTTTACAGAGAGTAGAAGGGAGTGGGAAAGACAGAGAGAAACATCATGTGAGAGAGACACATTGATTGGCTGCCTCCCACATGCGCCCTGACCAAGTCAGGGATTGAGCCTGCAACTGAGGTACATGTTCTTGACCAGAATTGAACCTGAGACCCATCAGTCCTCAGGCTGATGCTCTAACCACTGAGCAAACCACTAGGGTAATATTATATTTTTAAAATAATTTTATATTTTTCAACTACAGTTGACATACAATGTTATATTAGTTTTAGGTGTACAACCCAGTGATTAGACATTATAATACTCATTTGGTGGTGATGAACTCCTTTAGTTTTTTCTTGTCTAGGAAATCAGCTGGCAGTCTTATGGGAGCTCCCTTTTACTAGAGACCTAACTGCTTTTCTCTTACCGTTTTTAAGATTCTCTCTTTGTCTTTAAAATTTGGCATTTCAATTATAATATGTCTTGGTGTAGGCCTCTTTGGGTTCATCTTGTTTGGGACTCTCTGAGCTTCCTAAGCTTGTATGTTTATTTCCTTCCCCAGTTTAGGGAAGTTTGCTGTCATATTTTCAAATATATCTTCAATTTTTTGCTCTCTCTCTTCTCTTTCTGGCACCCCCAGGATGTACATGTTGGTACACTTGAAGTTGTCCCAGAGGCTTCTTATGCAGTCCTCATTTTTTAAATTCTTTTTTCTTTTTGCTCTTCTGTTTGGATATTTTCTGCTTCCTTATCCTCCAAATCTCTGATATGATCCTCTGCTTCATCTGCTCTACTGTTGATTCCCTATCATGTATTCATTTCAGTTAATGTATTTGTCATTTCTTACTAGTTCTTTTTTATGTTTCCTAGTTCCATTTTTATGTTTCCTGTCTCTTTGTTGATGTTCTCTGCTGTTGTCAAAGTTCTTCTGCTCTTCCCCTAAATTCATTGAGCATCCTTATTACCAGTGTCTTAAACTCTACAACTTGTAGATTGCTTCTCTCCATTTTGTTTAGTTCTTTTTCTGGAGTTATGTTCTGTTCTTTCATTTGGGACATGTTTCTTTGTCTTCTCATTTTGGCAGCCTCCCTGTATTTGTTTTTATGTATTAGATAGAGCTGCTACATCTCCCGGGCTTAGTAGTATGGTCTTATGTAGTAGTTGTCCTGTAGGGTCAAGTGGCATATCCTCTCTGTTCACCCAAGCTGGACACTCCAGGTGTACCCCCTTTTGGGCTGTGTATACCCTCCTGTTGTAGTTGAGCCTTGATTGCTGTTGGCACATCAATGGGAGGGATTTACCCCCAGGCTGAATAGCTAAAAGGACTGGCTTTAGCCACGTGAAAGATCAGTTTTGCAGAGGCCCACTCAACAGAGCAAGACTTACTTCAATGGGGCTCTGGTGCCCACTGAGTCTGCCCCGTGAGTGTGTGCCTGTGGAGGTGGTTGGGTTGTGCTTTGATATGGTCCAAAATTGTCCCATGCTATGCTGGCTCTGGGACCTTCCATGAGGTGCAGGCCAAGGTCAGCCACCGGCATGAGCTACAAAGCGATCTGCAGATAGCTGCTACTTGTGCTGGGCTTGGAGGTGCCCAGGAGAGGCCAAGCTGCAAACCAAGGTCAACTGCCACCTGTGCTGGGCCTGGAGCCATTTAGCGAGAGGTACAGGCACACTGAGGTCATATGCTGCTTGTTTAAGAGATTCTAGGAAAGTTGGAAGCATGAGCCAAGACAGGCCATTCATATTGAAAAGTTACTGCAGCCCAGCTGGTATGGCTCATTCATTGAGCATCAACCTATGAATCAGGAGGACACAGTTTGATTTTCAGTGAGGGTACATGTCCAGGTTGCATGCAGGCTTGATCCCCAATAGGGGGCATGAAAGAGGCATCCAATCAATGATCCTCCCTCCCTGCCTCCCTCCCTGAAATCAATAAAAATACATTTTTTTAAAAAAGAAAAGAAAAGCCACTGCAAATAGCTTGGATGGGCTGGCAAGTTGAGTGGGACACAAGTCTCAGGGAATCACCAGGTCAGGGCCAACTGTGTTAGCCAGGTTGATGGAGACTCAGATATGGCTCTGTGCGGGGAGGGCTCAGAAAAGGAACAATGGCCTCTGCCAGCACTTTTGCCTGGAAGAAAGCTCCCCATCCAGCTCTCGCCCTGATGCCAGACAATTCAGTTCCTCCCCATATGTTCCTGGTGCCTTTTAAGCTGCTGCCCCAGCACTGGAGCTTAGAGTGAGTGAGTCTGAATAAGTCCATGTGCAGGCCCTTTAAGAGGAACATCTGGGACTCCATCAGCCCTACGTCTCACTCAGCCTCAATCCTCGTTGGTTTTTACAGCCAGAAATTATGGGTACTTGTCTTCCTGGCATTGGAACCCTGGGTTAGGGGGCCTCGCTCCTCAGTGGGGACCTCTGAAGCTGAGATATCCCTCCTGACTTTTATACACTACTCGTGAGTATGGGACTGGCCTGTTCTGCGTCTCTGCCCCTCCAATCTCGGTGTGCTTTCTTTAGTTGTAGGACTTCTGTTCAGCTAGATTTCAGGCGGTTCTGAATGATGGTGGTTCTGTAGTTTAGTTGTAATTTTGATGTGGTATATGAGGGTGCAAGTACTGTGTTTACCTACATTGCCATCGTGATCAGAACACTTATTTAAAAATCACTTTATTTTGTCTCCTCATATGTCTGGTTATTTAATATAGAATATCAGTCATTGTATGTGAAAAATTGTAAAGATTTTAGTTCTAGGATGTTGTTATCTCCTTTCAGAAGATTTTCTTGTGGTAGTGACTGATTTAGGATATTTGAAGCTGGGCTTTCATCCTGTGAGTGTCTAGTGTCTTTCCAGTTAACCCTTACTTCTAGGGTATAGTTGAGTTCCTCCAGGGACCCCAGCCAAAGCATTGAACATTTATCAGATTCTCCATCATTGGCAGACCCAGGACTCCTTATTTTTCCCTTATAGTTTCTTGCGAGTTCATCTCAACCTCTCATCCTCTTAGCCACCTCGTATAAAACTGGCAGATATCTGCAAAAAAAGAGCCCTCATGTTCTGAACTTACCTTTCTGGGTTTCTGTAATAATGGTGATTTTATGGTATTTATCCCTATTCTTAGCACAGAGCTCCTAAAATCCTTGGAATTTGCTAAATGATAAGAGATAAAAAGGTAAGAAGAATGTCTGTTGTTTCCATAACAAGCCTCTTTAAACACATCTGAGTTTATGTTTATGAGGTGACTTGAAAAACACCTATGGTGAGGGGCTCTTGTTGTCAGAGGAACCAATCAGTTGGGCTCTTAGAGTTGGACCATTCAATCTCATCCCTTTACCTCTGGAAAGGGGAGGGACTGGAGGTTGAATTAATCACCACTGTCCAATGATTTGATCAGTCATTGTTCAAAATGAATCCCCCATAAAAATCCTAATTGAAGGGGCTGGGAGAACTGGGTTGGTGAACATGCGGAGGTGCTGGGAGGGTGGCATTCCCAGAGGGTCATGGATGCTCAGTATAACTTCTACGTACCTTTTCTTATGCATCTTTTCTATCTGGCTGTTCCTGAGTTGTTTCCTTTTAGAATAAACTGATCATCTACTATGTAATTTGCTTTCCTGAGTTCTGTGAGCCATTCTAGCAAATAATCAAACCTGAGGAGTGGGTCATGGAACTCCGAATTTGTAGCTAGTCAGTCAGAAGCATAAGTGACAACCTGGACTTGTGATTGGTGTCTTAAATGTGTGGGGTTGAGCAAGGTCTTATGGGATTGAGCCCTTGCTTGTGGGATCTTTGTGAATCCCAGGTGGTTAGTGTCAAAATTGAGTTAAATTGCAGGACACCCAATTGGTGTTCTGAGAGTTGGAGAATTGCTATGTGTGAAAAAACACACAGACATCAGAAGTGTTGGTGAGTAGTGAGTCAAGAGAAACAGGAATGTTTTTCTTATAGTTCTTCTATATCCTAGCCCCATGATTCTTCATGATCTTGTTAGCTCTTTGATGCCTTTAGAGGACTTTAGTTTCATAGTTTTTCCACCTTTTTTAGTTCTCATGGTACAGCTGATCCCAATTACATATGTCACCTGCCATTACCAAAAATAGACCCTCCCTCTGTTGATATTTACTTTATAGTTTTCTTCAGCAAATGTTTGATTGTTTAACAGGCCTTTCTTTAATTTTTCAGTCACTCACTCAAAAAGTTTTTTATTTTCTTAAAAGCTTAAGAAAATGTTTAATACGTAAGCCACTGTGTTCCATGTTTAGTGAAGATGCATCAACACCCATTCTGCTTTCATGGAACTTAGCTTAATTGGGTAGAAAGAGGCATATCCTATCTAATAAAGAGGAAATATGCTAATTGACCATCACTCTGTCACAAAGTTGGCTGCACCCACAGCTGAGGCCAAGTTCCCATAAGGAGCCTTAACGAGCAATCAGGGACCTGAGGCTACGCCCTCCCCCACCCCCGTGGGGCTTGACAGGGGACCTCAGGCCATGCCCCCCCCCCCCCACCCGGCAGGGCTTCTTAGGGGGGACCTCAAGGTGCGCTTCCTGTCCTGGTGCTGGGCTAGGGTACCTCAGGCTGCTCCCCCTGCCCCAGCGCCAGGCCGGGGGACCTCAGGCCATGTCCCCCACCCCCGTGGGGCTTGACAGGGGACCTCAGGCCATGCCTCCCCCCCCACCCGGCAGGGCTTCTTAGGGGGGACCTCAAGGTGCGCTTCCTGTCCTGGTGCTGGGCTAGGGTACCTCAGGCTGCTCCCCCTGCCCCAGCGCCAGGCCGGGGGACTTCAGGCCATGTCCCCCACCAGGTGGGGCTTAACAGGGGACTTCAGGCTGCACCCCCCACCACAGCACCAGGCCAGGGGACCTCAGACTGCACCCCCTGCCCGGTGGGGCTTGACAGGGGACCTGAGGCTGCACCCCCCCTGCCTGGCTGGCCTTGACAGGGGACCTCAGGCTGTGCCCCGCCCTGGTGTCAGGCTGGGGGACCTCAGGCCCCGCCCCCCGCCCCAGCACCAGGCTAGGGGACCTGATGCTGCGCCCCCCTGCCTAGCTGGGCTTGACAGGGGGCCTCAGGCCGTGCCCCCCACCCGGCAGGGCTTGACAGGGGACCTCAAGGTGCACCCCCAGTGCTGGGTCGGGGGAACTCAGGCTGCACCCCCCCACCCAGCGGGGCTTAACGGGGGACTTGAGGCTGCGTACCCCCTGCCAATGGGGCTTGATGGGGGACCTGAGGCTGCGCCCACCCCCCCGCCTGGCAGGGCTTGATGGGGGACCTCAGGCCATGCCCCCACCCCGTGGGGCTTGACGGGGGATCTCAAGGCTTGCCCCCTGCCCGGTGGGGCTTGACAAGGGTGGGACTGGCCAGGTCTGGATCTAGCCCAATGTGGGTGGGGGGGGCGGCCGGGTCTGGGTCTCACGCAATTTTGAGGCACATGTGGGTGGGCAGGGACTTGACTCTGGGTCCCGTGGTGCGGCCCAGACTCTGACAGGAGGAAGGTTTTCATATACATTTACTAATTTTCTTTCATCTCTGACACTTCTATTATAAAGGGCAAATAGCAATATTAAATTATTTCCTCTAATTAATCCCCTTTTAATGTGCACGAATTTCATGCACCGGGCCACTGGTTTCCTATGAAAGAAACATCTTGAAAATGCCTAAAGAAAGTTGTCATTGTTTCATGGTGAAGGGACTGGAGTCCATGTTAATGAAAACACCTTGGTGGCTGCGGTGGCTGGCAGTGGCTGCAGCAGCAGGGTGATGGGGCTGGCGCCTTCCCCTGATCAGCCTGGTCACCTCCCGCAGAGGGAGGCCAGACTGCGTCTAGGCCCGTAAGCCATCAGTAGGACATCCCCTGAGGGCTCCCAATCTGTGAGAGGGGGCAGGCTGGGCTGAGGGGGACACCCCCCCCCGTGCACAAATTACATGCACCGGGCCCCTAGTGTAGAGGATAATTATGCAAGATATATTAAAAAAAACAACAACAACTTTAAATGTCTAAGAGAGATATATAGGTCAAGGTTCCACTGACTTAGAGAAGGAAGATATATTCCTTCCATTTCGAAGCATGGAGTTTTATATACCATTTTAAGAGATTTTAAATGAACTTTTTATTGAGTCTAATTTATATACAGTTAGATCTACCCAAATATATACTCCCATGGACCACCACCACCACCACCCTAAAATGTCCCTGGTCTCCTTCCCGTCAATTCTCTCTCCCTCCTCTGGCCCCAGTCAATGATTCATTTGCTTTCTGTCACCATCGATTAATGTTTTCTAGAACTTCATATAAATGGAAGCATAAATATATTTTGCTCAAAATGTTGTTGAGATACATTCATGTTGAGGTCTATACCCAGAGCCTGTTCTTTAATGTATGCTGTCATTGTTTGTTTATATCACTTACATAGGTTTGTTTTTAAACTTGTCAGGTGCACTTAGCTAATAATATTTTTTGTATATTGATTACTCATCTTTGAAATTGATAAACATTAATGTCTTGAATTCTAAATGTATAAAGCTATAAAAAATTGATTTTGGAGAGGTAGACCTCTCATTGCCTACATAATTGTGCCAGTAGAGTATGCTGCTGGGACACAGGTGTTTGGATCATACATCACATTTTGACCTTTTAGTTGTATAAATATGTTCTAATAGACTCCTTCAAATGCTCGGCTTAATAATGGTGATAATGGGATAATTTTAAATCTTGTGATAGCTACTGAGACTATGAATGTAGTTTAAATAAAAATGGGCAAAATTATATTGTAGTTTTTATTATTGTCTCTAAAACTATTTGGATTTTAGCTGTTTTCAAATTTAGTGTTTCAAATTTTAATACCCTTTTAAAAATAAAATTTTTCATAAGATTTAATATGTATTTCATGCTTTTAAAAATATGACTATGTTATTATGATTTATTGCCACAGCTTATGGTATTCTTTGAAAAGGCAGAGTAATATTTTCCTTTTGGAACTGGATTTTTTTCCAATATCAGTTAACAAACATATTCTTTCATAAGGAATGTGTTTTTATATTTTCTAGAATTATAAAATTTTCCTGCTGTAGGGTTTGTTTGCCTTTTTTAAATAAAACGAATTTGTACATAAAATTTCTTATACCAAAAAAGCTACCTTATCTCATCCAGTGTTCTCTTGGTATTTAATTCCTAAAAGTGTTGATCTAAATTTTAGTAGATACTCCTTTTGTCACTTGATGCAAAATATATGTAAAATTTTCTAATAGAGTTCAGTTTTTAAAAGCCTAGGCTCTGGATTCAATTACCTGAGTTTGAATTTCTTTTCTGCCACTTAACTGTGAAACTTGAGACAAGTAATTTCATTTCTTTAAAATCAGTTTCTCATTGTAAAATGGGGATATTAGTCATTCTTGTACAGGTTTAGGAGATAACTTACAGAATTTTTAACAGAATGATTGGACTGAATACATGTGTGTTGAATTAATGGATTAATGCCTATTCTCTGTTGTATATAACCTGCAACTATATTTGTAAAAATTTGATATTAATGTCAATTTGGGATTCTGCTCTAAATTCCAGGTGACTGGGATAGTTACTTCCTGACCATGGTCATAACTTCATGAATACTGTTAGCGACTACATGATACACCAATGATAAAAGGCATTCTTGAGATTGTGTACGATTCTATTTTAGTTAGTGCAGATTTGGACACTACTCAAGTTTATTGGACATATTGGGCAGGGAGGGGGAACTAGCAGGGATTTTAGTTCTATGTGAATATTCTACATTCTTTTTAAAAAAAATGTACCATTCAGTCCCTGAACCACAGCTGCTTGATACTGAAGATTGCGACCTCAATGTGGTGAGATTATGTTTTCAAGTTTTTCTCTATGATGAACATGGTAATTTGACGACTACTCTACCTCCTGTTGTCTCTAACCCAATTTATGACAACCGTAAGTACTTCATATTCTTCCGTTTGTAGCCTTAACTTGTTGTGTTTCTTTTTTTAATATAGTATAATTTTTTAAAGTACTTTGCTACTTAGAAAAACAGTATGTCTATTATAGGAAAAATTCAAACATTCCTGAAATAAATAACAGGAAATCATCACTGATCTTTAAATAAAAAAAATGTCCCCCCTTCTTAGCAATGTATTCGAATAGTTTTTCCTTTCAGGCACACTATTCTTTTCAGTAGCTGCATATTGCTTTATATGGCTATATCATAATTTTATTAAATCATTACCCTATTACAAACCTATTTGGTTTGTTTCCTTCTCATTTTTTTTTTCTTTTTGCTCTAACACTTTATACTGCAGTAAGTATTCTGCTTGTGCATATCTTGTGCAAGTCTTCAGCATAACATTTGCAGAGTAGAATGTTGGCAAATACTAGATCAAAGGATACTGACATTTATAGTTTTAGAAGATTATGAAATTGCCTTCATATTTTGTGTGTGTGTGTGTGTACTCTAATAAATAATCACCAGTGGTATATGACCATACCTGTCTTGCATGTAGAAAGATAGTGGGATATAGGGCTATAAAGGTAGATCAGATTGTTATCACAAAGAGCTTTGAATGCCAGGGAGAGTCACTGGAATATTGGCCCAGATAATAGGAAGTATGAAAAGTGCCTTAGGGTCATGATTTAAGAAGATTAGTTTGGTGACAGTGTGTAGAAGGATGGAAAGAATCCTAATTCAAAAGCAGGAAAATTTAATTAGAGGACATGTCATTGCCTAGAAAGTCACTCTAAACCAGTTTAGACAATGTAGTCAGAAAGGAAAATGTCAGACGTGGATGATTAATGTATTTAGTGTTCTTAATTTACTTACACATTAAAGTTTTTTATCGGTTCTATAGATTGTTTTCCTAAAATTCTCTCCATCAAAAAGGAATAAAATATTAAGGTAGCGACCCATTAAAAATCTCTTCATATTTAGGTGCTCCTAATACTGCAGAATTAAGGATTTGTCGTGTAAACAAGAACTGTGGAAGTGTCAGAGGAGGAGATGAAATATTTCTGCTCTGTGACAAAGTTCAGAAAGGTATTTGTTTTTTGTTTGTTCGTTTCATGGACTTCAGAATATATTTTAAATTAATAGATAACTTTACTTTGTTTTCCCACTGATAGTTCTTTGCTTTCCTATTCACTAGATGACATAGAGGTTCGGTTTGCCTTGAATGATTGGGAAGCTAAAGGCATCTTTTCACAAGCTGACGTACACCGTCAGGTGGCCATTGTTTTCAAGACTCCACCGTATTGCAAAGTGATCACGGAGCCAGTGACAGTGAAGATGCAGTTGCGGAGACCTTCTGACCAGGAAGTTAGTGAGCCGATGGATTTCCGATATCTGCCAGATGAAAAAGGTGAGCTGTGACTCCTTAGTGGTCATGTTTTATATAGTTCTTAAAATTAGCCCTGGATAATATTTTTTGGTAAGATATCTTGAAATACAGATTGTTGTTTTTTCATAATTTACATTTCTTTGCCTGATAGTTTTCTATTGATTTTTCAACTGATCTGTGTGCTCTTTACACCTCTTAGGAAAGGAATCTGGAATAATTCCAAGTATCTAAACTGTTTGTCAAAATTTGTTTTATAGTTGAGGGGGTTTTTATAGATAGCAAACTTGCCAGTCAGAGAGTAGTCTCCATTTTGGTCCTTTTCTGCCTTTATTGCATTAGTTGATGTAGTTGACTTAGAGATGTTAGAAGAAAACAAGATGAATATCAAACTGTTTTTTACTAAGAGAAAAATACCCTTTATCACTGGCTTAGGACACACTCTGCAACATCTATTAAGTCCATACTATGTACATTTATTAAAGCATTTTTTATATAGGGATAAGACTATTTACTTATTGAAGGAGAAGAAGCATGATGATTCATTCACATGCTTTCCTGGTTTCTTTCTAACCAGATACTTATGGCAATAAAGCAAAGAAACAAAAAACAACTCTACTTTTCCAGAAACTGTGGCATGATTGTGGTAAGAATGTTTTGGGATTGATTCATATTTAAATAGATTTTGTGTGGGGTGGGGGGTTGTTTTATTCAGTTTTGCACATTTTAACTGATAATGTTATTTTTCAAACTTACATTTAATAATGTTAAAACTTTATCACAGCAGTTAATTTTCCTGAAAGACCTAGACCTGGTCCCCTAGGATCAACTGGAGAAGGAAGATTCATTAAAAAAGGTATTTTATTCCCTATAGAATATCCCTTGTCATTGGAAAGACCATAGCTTTGCATAATATATTGGAATTCCATTCTTACAAATAAAACTGCTTCTTTGATATTTTCCACTCCTACAAATTTTTTCATGCATTGAATATTGAATGAATTGGTTTTGGCTTCCAAAGGTCCTATTGGAAATGGGTTTTAGGGAATTAGTGTTTGAGAAATTACATTTCGTTCATATGGTGATACTTTACTAATTACGGTATGTCATGCAAGAAACAGTTTAGATCCAGCCAGTAGCCTGTCTTTATAAGTAGAGTTTTGCTGGAACATAGCCATGCTCATTTGATTACAAATTGCCTGTGGCTCTTCTTTTCACCACAGTGGCAGAGTTGGTAGTTCCAACAGAGGCTGCAAAGCCTAAAATATTTACTATCTGGCCCTTTATAGAAAAAAAAAGTTGTCAATTTCTGGTTTTGATCATTCAACCAGGGTTAGTTAGAAGTCTTTTGCCCCTTATATTCTTAAACCAGTGCTTACTATGTATAGCAGTCACAATAATGTATAAATAAACACAGAATCCTTCATTTTTTTCTGACTGGGAATTTGTAGTACCTTAGTGTGTTATATCTTAATACATCTTAGATAATTATGTGGACTTTCAATCATCCCCAATGAGTGTTTCCTCCTTCGCTTCAATTTTTTTCTTAAAAAAGAAGAATATGAAATGATTTTTGGCTATTTAGAGTCCCATTAACTGAAATTCTAATATTCATCTCTCACTTTCCAAAAATATCTTTATAGGACCTCAGAAGCTAGATTTTCAGATTTGACTGGAGTGAAATCTGTGCCAAAATAACTTAGCAATATTATTTATAGGTATTTGTAAAACAGTAAGTGTCGCAGAATTTAGTTTAAGGCTCATGTAATCATTTTAGTGCTATTTAAATTTTTAGTTTGAAATGCTACATCAGTGTCCTTGAAAATTTTCTTTATTAGTGTGTTCGTGCAATTTTTAGAAATAGTACTTTTTATAATTTTTTTCATTTCAGTGTTGTAATAATATATTTCCCCCTCCACAGAATCAAACTCATTTCCTCATGGTGCAGTTTTGACAGAAATGTCCCGGCCTGCAGGGGTTTCGAGTCAAGCAGAACCTTACTACTCCCTGCCTGCGTCCATCTCGGGTGCAATGCCACATCATGCCTCAGCCATGCCCCCAGTGGTACCTCAGCCTTCTTCAAGCTTCTGGTCCTCAGAGGCCCACCCCGCCTCATGCTCAGTCAATACAAATCCACTGAGTAGTTTTTCAACAGGGACAATTTCCTCGAATTCACAGGTTATCCCAACATTGCCAGATATGCCTGTTGTGAATGAATTGCATGCTTCTAATGCTTGCATTTATAACAGCACTAATGACATAGGCAGAATGGAAATACCATCCATGCCACCAACTGCCTTCTGTGGTATTTCTGATGCCAACATGCTGCAGAATTGCTCTGTGAATATGATAACGCCCAGTAATGACAGCATGAGGGAGACTGACAATTCGAGACTTATGAGAATGAATATTGGAAGCCCCTCATGCAACTCGGTGTTAGACCAAAGGGAATTGAGACAGCTCCATCAGATGTCCTCTTCCAGCATGTCAGCAGGCGCCAATTCCAGTACCACTGCTTTCGCTTCACAGTCAGATGCTTTTGAGGGATCTGACTTCAGTTGTGCAGATAACAGCATGCTAAACGAGTCAGGGCCTTTGAATGGTACTAATCCAAACGATCATGGTTTTGTTCAAAGTCAGTATTCAGGTATTGGCACTATGCAGAATGAGCAGTTGAGTGACCAATATACATTTGAATTTTTTCCGGTTAACTTGTAAGACTTAAATGATGGTTCAAACTTTAAATCCTTTTAAATGTTTGCAGTCGTGTTGATATTACCTACATAGAAGCAACGTTTTCTATCTCTCCCACCATACGTAGGGATTTCTTTGATAGGCTCTCTTGGCTCTGGAGCTCCTTTGAGAAGTGGAAGAGAGGGATGAACTCATTTCCCAACTTCAGGAAGAGCTGCAAAAAGCCCTAAGACTTTGCTTCAAGAGTAAATAAATCTACACCACCTGAATTCTAGGCTGTGATGCCCCATGGAATCCTATGTACACTGCACATAGTGTATTTAAACTAGTACATATTTCAGTCTAGGTTAGATTATTATTTGACCATTAGAAGTGTATACTGAATCTGTGATGTTAAATCTATATATATAAAAAGCCAGCGACTAGAACACGGTAATGACCAGAACAACCGGTCGCTATGACGCCCACTGTGGCCAGCAAACCAGCCAACATCCTGCAGCCCCTATCCCCAGCTGGCCCTGCCCACAATGGGCTCCCACCACCCCAATCAGCCCACAGCCCCTCCCCCCGACCGGCCCCACCCCTGATTGCCCCCCCCCCCAATAGGGGATGGGGCTGGCTGGCCAACCTCCCACAGCCCCTCCCCCCGTCGCTGACCCCCGATTGCCCCCCCCCACCCCACTCAGGGACGGGAGTGGCCAGCCCACTGCCCACAGCCCCTCCCCCAGCCAGCCCAGCCCTGATCGGCTGGGGCTTGCTGGCGGGCCGGCCAACCTCCCCCTATCTCCTCCTGACAGGCCTGGCCCCAATCCATTCCAATTGGGGCCTGGCTGGCCGAACCTCTCCCCCCCCCCCACCCCCCCCCGCGCACAAATTCGTGCACTGGGCCTCTAGTATTAAATAAAATCAATTTTTCAATTTAAAAAAACACACCACACCTTTGGGTATGTAGAATACAAAGTTGGAAATTGCCAGAAAAGGAACATTCCAAAGTAGACATTTAAAGGGCTTTAGTGTTTCTCCTTTTGAAGCACGGCCTGATACTGTGTATGGTGGGAGTTCTGGCTTTAGAGTCCCACTGGGTTTCCACAGAAGAGAGCGAAGAGAACATGAGGGCACAGCTCCAGTTTTTCCAAATACACTTTTTAATATTTCCTTTGTAATGTATTAATGTATTCCTAGTTAAATGAGTTAACTGATATTTGCTTTTAAGCAAATTTAAGGTAAAACCTGTAATGGCTATGTCATTGGAAAAATAAATTTCTTATTATTTTTGAGGCCCATGGGCCAAGGTGACCCCTAAGGGGTTTTTCTGGGGCTTTTTGGAGTTTCTTAGATTTATATGTAAATCAAAATCTCTTTAAAATGCTAAGTTGGACAGAAGGGCGCTTTTAAGGTATGGGAGGTTCTCTACTTTTTGGATTATTTAAATCCATATCTTTAAAATTGCTTATGATTTTAGGTTTACACCTATGTTCTTAACGGGAAGGAATTTCTTTGGACCTCTTCTCTTATGTGTCCTCAATCACTGTGAGTTCATCCAATTTCATGCTGTTGACTCTGAAATTTTACCCCTAGTTTAGACTGTCCTCTGAACAACAGATTAGGCGTTTACCCATGTGTGTAAAACTGCTTATTTAACATCTGTACCTAGAAATCTAATTAAAGATCAAACCCAACACATGCTTGATCTTCCCTTCCAAACGTGCTTCTCTTTTAGTCATCCTCCGTCTCAGTAAATGGCAATGCCATGCCTCTAGTTGCTCAGGTCCGGTCTGTGGACTCATCCTTGATTTTTTTTCCCTTTTATCTCCCATATCCAAATCTGTCAGCAAACCTAGTAGGTCCTACCTTCAGAATATATCCAAAGCTGGCCACCTCTTTTGACCTCTACCATTAACATCCTGTTCCAAGCAACCATCATCTCTGGCCTAGGTTGAAGCTATTTCCTCCTAAAACCCTCTATTTCCTTGTGTCCCTACAGTCTGTTCTCCATAAAGTAGCCAGAATTATTATTTTTAAGCCACGTCAAATCATATCACTTAACTGCCCAGAACCATCCAATGGCTCCCCATCTCCGAGTGGACTCCAAGGTCCTTAAGATGAGCAGGCCCTCCCTCCCTCTCCTACCTCGTCTACCACCATTTCCCCTGCCATTCAGCTCCAGGTGCTCTGGCCTCAGTGCTCCTCTTCTGAGAACACTCCTGCCTGACGGTCTTTGTACTTATTGTCCTTTCTGCCTGCAATGGTTTTCTCTCAGATACATGCAGGACACCCTCCTTACACCCTTCAGTCTCACTCCACCATTACCTGCTCAAAGCCTTCCTTGACACTATCACTAGATACCAGCACCCCACGTCCCTTCCTTTATCTTTTCCCATAACCTTATCTAAGCATTCATTTGTTTACTATTTGTTTTCTTATACTGGAATATAAGCTCCTTGAGGGCAGAAATATTTGTTTTGTTTGTAGAATACAGTTTGTAGAACTTGTCTGCCTCAGATTAAGCAATCAAAGTACTACTGATACAACTCTGTTTTTTGAAATAAAGAATAGCTTTAATTATTAGATGCTCATGGTTTTCATAGTGCTATTTAGTGTGACATTGGGTTTATATCAGAATCATGAACATTTAAGACAAAGATTGATTAATGGTAATCCAAATAGTTGGAAAGCAAAGTATAATTGTTATGGGATTATCATGATGCTAAGTAACTAACTTATTAAATACCTAGTTTATTTTATAACTAGAGCCTACCATAAATGAGCATATTCCTAGCTAGAAACATGTCATTTTGTTAGAGAATAGTAAGAATCTATGAAAATTCCAGGGCAAGCAGAATTTGGAAACTAAGAGTTAAACAGCACTTTGCAGCCACCTAGTAAATCCTATCTTCTCTCATCCAAGGATACTTAACAGTAAATGGTTTGTACATCTCCTCCCCAACTGTAAGGTAAATAGCTTAAATCACCCTACTCAGGGAGACATAACAGAAATCCAGTTAGTGCCATTTGCCAACCACACCCAAGAACAGACAATTTAAGAGAATAAATCTTCCCCCTCAAGAAGACAAGAACTGAGGTCTTGTCTCACTGGTAACAATTTCACTAACATAGCATTCAACCAAACCATACATTTACTGGAACAATGAAAACTAGTCAATTTGGTCAAAATAGAGAAAGTGAGAATGTCATATAAATAAAAATTCTGAGTTGAATGATACTGGGAAATGGGAATGGTAAAATAAGACTTGGGGTCAAGATATTTAGGAAACAAAAGCAAAAGATTAATGATTAAACAGATTAAAGCTAAGTACCATTAATGTTTCTCAAAAATTATGATTTCAAAATGAAACATTTCTGTTATTATAATTTTAAAAATCATAAGCACATAACATACTTCTGTAGAACACACCAAAAGAAATAAAAACCTGGAGGCATAATTTCTTACCTGTTCAAAATATGAACCCAAGATATTTCCAGGTAGTGGTTGATAGGTGGTACACTTTTTTTAAAATATAGAATCCTCTAGTTGTGTATTAATTAGCATTGATCGGCTTAAACAACTGTTAGAAAATCTAAATAGATTTTTTTAAAATTAAATAAGCAATTGACTTGCAGTTTTTTCGTGTAAGCCAAGGTAAGGTACTGCTACATCTGGGTTGAGATGGATTTTTTTATTTTTCATGTGCCATTTACTGATCATAGGATTTATTTTATGATTTAAAAAGAATTTTATCTCTAAATGTGTTTACACTTTCACCTGTTCTTGTAACCCACCACTCTTAGCTTCTGAGGAAAAGGTGACCTTAGGCCTTTCTAACCTCTACTGATACACTGGATCCCCCCTTTCTCTCCAGTCCCCCTCCTGTTTCTTTATCCTCACATCAGCATTTAGTGCCTCTTTTTTTGTATAATAAACTTAATGAAAGTCTTCTTTAGCTTAAAAGGAAAGGAAAAAACCTCTTCTGCTACCCTCATACTCCTTCCCTTCACATCCAGACTCATAACATGCTTTCGGTCTCCATGTCCTCACTTCCCGGTCATTTCTTACCCTCTCCTCTCTCACTTTACCTCCTACTATTTTCTTATGCTATTCTGTGGAAAGTGACCTGGGACACCCTCCTTGTTAAACCTAGTATCTGTGTATCGATCCAGTTACCTTTGTATGTTTGGACTATCCAACCTTCTATCCCCTGGAGCACTGCCTCCTTGGGTACTCCTCCAAAGTTTCTGTGGTAGAGAAGATTCTTCTCTGAGGTTGATCCCCCCACCCCACCCCCAGTCTCAACCCTGGGCCCTCAGTTGGTGCTATTTTTCCCCCAGGGTGACCTTATCAGTGCCCACAACTCCAGCTTTCTCTCAGGCTATCTGAATGCCTTTAGAACTGGTTCTTCCTTTTGCGTACTCTAATGGCATTACCATTTACCCTGCCATCTAAAATAGTTAAACAAAACATCACATTCGTCCTTAGTCATCAAGTCCTTTTGAATCTTCCTCCCCCAAATATCTTGCATTTGTCCCTCCATTGCTGCTGAGTTCTTAGTGTAGGCCTTCCTTCTTTTTCCCCAACAAGAATATCTTTTCCATATGCTCCAGTTAAAAATAACACCCAGCCCTAGCTGGTTTGGCTCAATGGATAGAGCACAGTCCCTTGGACTGAAGGGCCAAGGTTTCAATTACAGTCAAGGGCACGTGCCTTGGTTGCAGGCTCAATTCCCACCCCCACCCCCTTTGGGGTGCTTGCAGGAGGCAACCAATCCATGTGTCTCTCTCACATTGATGTTCCTGTCTCTCCCCCTCCCACTCTCTCTAAAAAAAAAAAAAAAAAAATCAATGAAAATACATCCTTGGGTGAGGATTAACAAAAAAATAATACCACCCCATTCCCCCTTATCCCTTATTACATAATTGTCACTCTTTGAAAAAAACTCTCAGGTCACTGGGCATCCATTGCCTTTCATGTATCATATACTCTCCCTGTATTGTTTAACCACAACACATCGTCTTTAAGACTAGGCTTCTCTGTGAAACTTGAGCCTGCCCCGCTAGCTGAGGTACAACTGTATATTGCCCCTATTGGAGAACTCCTCACTGAATTGTATCACTTAAGGTTTGTCTCATTCATCTTTGGGACTCTTTCCCTTAGCATAATCCCTGGCATAGTTGGTGCTGAATAAACGGTAGCTATTACTAGAGAGTCAAGGTTGAAATTGACACAGGAGTGATAGGATGTGGTTCTTAAAGGAAAAGGTACTTAACCTGACCAGAAAAGCATTGATGCCAAGATTTTCAAGTTTGTGAAACACTTTACCCTCTGCCGCCCATGTTATTAGCTGTATTAGGTAGAAATTTTAGTTACTAGGATTGTTTCATATGTCTGACTTAGCCGCTTCTCTCTACTGTATGTGAGGGGTTTAACCTCAGTTCTCTGTGTATTTCCTTGGCCCTTACCGTTGCACAGACACTGGAGTCTTCTTGTAATCAAATCACATGTCATACTTTTTTTTTTTTTAATGTATTTTATTGATTTTTTATAGAGAGGAAGAGAGAGGGATAGAGAGTTAGAAACATCAATGAGAGAGAAACATCGATCAGCTGCCTCCTGCACACCTCCCACTGGGGATGTGCCCACAACCAAGGTACATGCCCTTGACCGGAATCGAACCTGGGACCTTTCAGTCTGCAGGCCGACGCTCTATCCACTGAGCCAAACCGGTTAGGGCACATGTCATACTTTTTAATGTCTAATGTGCAAAGCACCATGTTTGGTTCTGGAAATGATATAGAGGTGAATGAGGCAAAACTCTTTCTCAAAGAGGTCAGTCTTTTTCTTTTGAGGGATAACATCTTCCGTAAAGTGCACAAAGTGGATTAATTTTAAGTGTACAGCTTGAGTATTTACATACATAGACAGTCATTTCCAGCACCCCAGAACCCATTGCCAATCTACCTACTCCTCAAAAACTCTCTTCTGATTTCCATCATCAGCACCTATCTTAATAGCCTTTTAAAGTAGTCACCGAGCTTCTCCAGAACCTTGCTGAACAGACAGAGTTGGATTGTCAGTTTCTAACCTGATACTTCAGAAAAACTAATTATACTAGTACTCCATGTTAAAGACTTGGAATTGGTGATCTAGGCTGCCTAGTAGCACCAACTATGTTGTTATAAATTGATTTATTGAGGGATTAAAGAAATGTCCCTGGGATGTTTAAATAGCATGGAGAAATGGAAAGGATGGGGAATTTTCAGTCAGACATCTGGGTTTTAATCTTCAACTCTGCCACTTAAAAGCTGTGTGATATTTAACAAATCACACCTTGTGTGAGCCTGTTTCTTCAGATGTAAAATTGCAGGTAATGCCCAGCCTACCTACCTCACAAGGTATGTTGTATTAAATAAAATAACGCATAAGAAACACTGTAAAGTGTATAGTATGAATCAAATACTGTTAAACCATCCGTGTATGTCCTGGATCCCTGGTTAATCCCTAGTCCAAACGCTCCTTCCAGTGGCAGAGTGAGAAAAACCATTATGGGCTAGATTTCCATCGTAGGCATCCTGAAACCAGTTTCTCTTTAGAGTGGCCAGCTGCTGCCCACATCTGGAGGACCTTCATTCGGCTTTATTCTTTCCAGAGCCATTTCCAATTGTATAGCAAAAGTAGGTCAATTAAAGACTTGCAGTTCTGGAATTCTGTGACTTTCTTCCTAAAAAGAGGTCTCATTATAGCTAATGAAGTTACCACTTTAAGATTTCTTTCCTGTTTTGTTTAAGAAAGGGGCAAAATTAGGATGTTTATAAACAATTATTTTTTCTAAATATTTTTCTATCCTAAATGTCTATGGCTTCAGGAAAAAAATACCACCTGCTAGTAATTATCTGTTTAAAAGGAGTGGAATTTGTCATACTCTAGTCTTAATCACCTGCTTCTACAACTTCAGTTTACTATTAGACTTTTAAAAGTTTAAGGAGTTACAAAAATTCATTAAACACCTCTGTATGAACAATAATGAGTATAAATTGTTGGTGCTTCAATAAATCGAGTTTTCAGAGATATCAGCAGGTAAATAAAATGCAAATTGGTAAAAGTATCAAGTGTTCATCTTGCCTATTTTCCTTCTTAAACTTTATTATTTAGTCAAACCATTGTAACTTTGTATAACATGTAGTAAGAATTAGATGAGGTTGGAGTATTTGGGGATCCATTTGTGAAATTCAATCTCAGGAGACTTCATTGATGACACACTTGATTTTATTGGATGATTGGCTGAAAATGTGGTCACTGCTACACAGTTCAGGTAGCTTTAAGATGAAATGGAAAGGAAACACAACAAAGTTTTTAGGTAATGGGCATTCTTAAATGCATGGTTCAGAACACATGCACCCTTTAGAAATGATCTCTGTTTCAAAAGAATGTACTTAGAAATGCTTTTGATTATGATGAATCCACTATTATATTTTTTTTACTGTTCTAATTTTTAAAAGTTCTCAGGTACTGTTGTATTATTTAATTGTTAAGTGTGGTATCAACATGCAGTTATTTTAAAACTGGAAAATTTTCTTTTATTGTACAGAATATTGTCTTTGTAATATCTTTGTATACAGTAATTTTTTTCTTGGTAACATAATAAATAGAAAAAATTCTAAAACCCTTACTAAAATGTTGTTGCTATTTAACTTTAAAAATATCAACGAGATGTTCTTTGTATTTATAGCATCTTCTTCACAGGGAAAGCTAGTTTTGGTTGCTTAGAAACAGTAGGCATTTTAATGGAATGCTGCAGCTGAATATACTTGCATATGTAACTGTCCTTTGAAATGACAGATAATTTTGTAGAGTACTGAAATGCCTTAAAAGATATTTATTTTCTGCCTGACTTATTTCCTGCCTGTTTCCTTCCTGAATAACTGAGGACAAAAGTCATTCACTCATTCTGAGCAAGGCACAGGTAGGTATTAACCACAGCGGGTTGAAGGTGGTGACCCAGTGTGGGCTTAGGTGCAGAGCCCGAGGAGAACACCTGGGTTAGTGGGGAGGGGAGTCTCAGTGATCCAGGAGACCACCTATGAGGGGGACTGATCTATTAAATTAATATATTAAATCTAATGGGAGCCAGATTTCTCACTCTCAGTGAAAGAAATGGCAAACATGGAGAGGGAAAGAAAACTAGAATTATGGTTGGAATTGGAAATAGTGGTATAATTCATAGTGTTCAATATATGTAAAAAAAATACGTGGAGGTAAGCATGAGTGTGGGCATGCCATGCGAGGGCTTGGGGAGCACCAATGCCACAATAGCAATGAGCAGACCTAGTGCTCATTGGTTTATAAATCCATTTTCTGCTAAAAGAAACTACTTCCTCTTAGTGAAATAGCCCACACTAGGGCTGGTGCAGATGAAATACAAGATGAGCTTGGAGTGTCTTTTTGTATTAAAGCAACAGCATTCAAAAATAATAAAGAACATTCTCCAAGAACAATAGGATCATGTCAAAAGGACACAGGACTCAGCTTGGTGGGCCATCCACTGGCCAAATCAGTACTTAGTAATCAAAATAAACATCAGTAACAAATTATAACTCATTGAATAAAACAGGAAGCCATGAATACACAGGAAAAGTTCTACCTAATATAGAACTTACAATGCCAACCAAAAAATATAAAAGGAATTAGAAAATGAGTATTTGACAATCATTGTAATAATTGATTCAGTTGAAAATCTTCAATGAATGCTAATACTAGTAAGTGAAAGTTTGATGTCACTCTATAAGATATTTATTTTTTTTATATATTTTATTGATTTTTTAGAGAGAGGAAGGGAGGAGAGGGATAGAGAGTTAGCAACATTGATTCAGCTGCCTCCTGCACACTCCCCACTGGGGATGTGCCCGCAACCGAGGTACATGCCCTTGACCGGAATAGAACCTGGGACCCTTCAGTCCACAGGCCGATGCTCTATCCACTGAGCCAAACCGGTTAGGGCTCTATAAGATATTTATTAATCAAAGGGAAAAAAGAGTGGAAGAGCTTGGCAGACACTACCTTATCAACTGAAAAAAGTCTAATCATTGCTTAACAGCACAAGCCAAAATTGTGTGACACTTTTGCAAGAAGAAGATACTATCTCTTCTGTGGTATTCTTGTTAGAAAGGTACAACCTGAATCTATTGATGAAATACCAGGCAAACACAAATTGAGGAACAAGTGGCCTGAAATCTTCAAAGTGTTAAAATAATGAAAGTCAAGGAAAGATTAACTGTTTCAGATTTGTGGAGACTAAACTGTGATCCCTTAACTGTGCAGCATCAGATTAATTCCTGATTTTGATCATTATATTGTGATAAATGAAGTAGAACAATGTCCTTGCTTATAGGAATTACATACTAATGTATTTGGGGTGATAGGGCATCACTGGCTCAATGGTTCAAGAAAAAAGTTTCTTTGCACTTTCCTTGCAACTTTCCTGTAAATTTGAAATTGAAAGTATTTTTTCATAATAAAAACAAAAGGTACCATTTTAAAAAATCAACTCAGAAAAGCTTACCTCAAAGTTCATTCTTTTATATGGACTTAAAAATCAAAGAAGGAAGCTCCAGAAGAAAGTATCTTCCTAAGAGTTTTTCTCTTTGGAAATGGAAGTTTAACTTCTAAGTTTATTTCACATAATTTACAAATGTAAGTAGTTATCTTATTTAGGAAATTTTTAGTTTTATCAACTTTATTTATTTTTACTTTTCCAGGTATTTAGAGTTGATGTTTTTCCTAAACTAAACCACAGACTATATTTGGGACAAAGAGATGCTAAGAAGTACAAAAGGTCCTTTCACTAAGTGTTATTTAAAAGACTTAAAGCTATAAGAGATCACAAAACTAATTTTAAAATATTTTTATACAGGCAAAAGTGCAACTATAGTATTCTCATTACTTAATGTTTTCAGTTTTGCATAAAAACCTATATTAATTTAGCCTCTATCATAATTATTATATGGACATTTGAAATAAGTATTTACAACTAAAATTTACTCTTTGCTCAAAATTTTGCATAACCTCAGGAATAAAAATTTAAGAAATAGAAGTCTTCTAATTTATGCTAGTTAAGGAGGTTCTGAATTCTTCCATTTTGCAGATCCACTGAATTCAAAGACAAGCCAAAAAACATGTAAAAGACTAGCTCCCCACATTATTTAAATGTCTTTTTGTAGCAAAATTTCCCCAGAAACTGAGAAACATTCACACAAAAGTTCTTACCTTTTTATCAAAAGTTTATTTCTATTATCCCTTTCTCATTTTCTGGCTTATTGAAAATAATGAAAAAAAATATTTGCTATTATTCACATAATGAAATTTCATGAAAAACCATTTTCCTGATTTCTGAAGTGAATAATACATCTTGTCAGGCTCGTGTGGCTCAGTGGGTGAGCATTGAGCTATGAACCAGCAGATCGAGGTTTGATTCCTGATCAAATCATATGCTGGGGTTTTGGGCTCTATCCCCAGTAACGGGGGAGAAAGGGGAGGAAGAAGATGTTTCTATCTCTCTCCCTCTCCCTCTCTGTACTCAATAAAAATATATATATTTAAAAAATTTTAAAAATAATCCATCTTAGTATCTGTGAATTATGTTGGATGGAGAAATAGGAAACTGGGTAATCCAAACTACCCAAGTCACATGTGTTCTGAAACTCAGATAGTTGAGTCAGGGTGATGGAAATGACACTTCAGTGTGAAATTTTAATGAGACTCCTTTTTGAAAGTTTTCTCTTAATGACTCAACCGTTTTCTCTAGGTTTTGTTTGTTTTTTCCTCTTCATAGTTCTAACTGATGATTAACTTATTAGCAAATGGTAATTATGAGATACTATGAAATATACTTGGGCTATTTTTGGGTAAGCTCCTTGAGTTGGCATCTAAATTCTAAAAGTCAATTTTCATGGTTATATGCATTAAAATGACATCCTCAACTGCCTCCTTCACACAGTATGTGCTCAATAATAGGTTTACTAGTAAGGGCCTACAGACCAGAAAACTTAAGTTTTGGTCTTAGACATGGAAGTAACTAACAATTTTAGATAAATCATTTAACTGCTATCTTTGGTTTTCATATTTATAAAATGGAGATGATAATATCCTATCTACCTGATGAGGATGTTTGAGGTTAGATAATATACTGAAGCCCTCTAGAATAGTATTAGCTTACCTTTGTTTGGCAATCTCAATTTTTCAAAATCTTATCCCTGGCAATGAAGTTATTGAAGGCACTTGTGTCTCCTTCTTTAAAAGATTTATTAAAGTCTCTTACCTCGATTCCTAAGGTTTTACTTTCTCTCTTGAGGAAAGGCATTGACAATTTTAGATTGTCAAAAGAGTAATTTGAAGTCATTAGCATTTGTGACAAATCACACCAAGAGTACTTCTATTGGTAATAGCTTGCTAGAAGCTTACTGGGAAAAATATTAATGGTGTCAAGTTTGTATTTGGTATCTTATTATAAGATACTGTGCTGCATAAATATAGATATAACTTATCAACATTGTTTTAAAAATTTAGAACATGATTTTAAAGGTGGTAATTCTCTTGTGAAGGGAAGTTTTGCTGAAACAAATTACAGCTTTTTAAGATTATCAGAGAATGTATCCTGTTTGTGCGCCTCTCTAAATGGAAGAATGAATATAGGGAATGGTTTCATAATTCCTAGTTGGACTTGTGGGGGTTGGCGAGGGAACAAGAAAAATCTTAAGACATCCTTAGAACAATGTAGCACACATTCTACACATACTGTATATGGATCCTGAGATGTTACAAGTTTAAAAATAAATAGATCAACATGATCCAAACAGTTGCCAAGACACCCTTATGGTGGGTAAACAGCCGTTTTACAGTGTATGCTGAATGGACGTCCATGTCGGGCCACGAAAACCCTACTCCGTTTCCAAACTTGAAAGCTAGTCGTCAAGAGCAGGGGGCCAGTCAACATCTACAGACTGGAAGGAAGAAAACAGGTCATTAAAACATATTCCTGTTCTAGGAAGCAATTGCTGGTGACGCTGTGTAAGTTAAGACTTCTATTCTAAAGCTAAGCGACCGGCCAACCAGCCGACAGGCCAGTAGCTATGATGCGCATCGACTACCAGGGGGCAGACGCTTAATGCAGGAGCTGTCGAGCGACAACAACTTTGCAGAATGCCCTCTCGCACTCTGGGACCCCTTGGGGGATGTCGGACTGCCGGTTTTGGCCCAGTCCCCACAGGCCAGGCCAAGAGACTCCACCTGCTGGCGGGACCCCGCTCGCTCCGCAGATGCTCTTTGAGCCCCGGCACCACCCCAGGTGTGGCCAGCCAGGGAGGTTCGCTCCAGGGCATGTCTGGCCCATCTCGCCCAGTACCGCCCCACCAGCCACCTTCTAATTAATTTCCTTTCAATGTGCACGAATCCGTGCACCAGGCCTCTAGTCTATATAATAAAAGCCTAAGTGACTGTTAAGGCAGAACGACCGAACAACCAAATGGGAGCCTCTCCCGCCTCTGTGGCAGCGCTAAGGAGCAGCCAGCCAAGCTGTAAGGAGCCTGCCGCTAAGGAGCAGTGAGCCGAGCAGTACGGAGCGAGCAGGCAGGTGGTAAGGAACGAGAGATCCCAGACATCCCCCGAGGGGTCCCAGACTGCAAGATGGCGCAGGCCGGGCTGAGGGACTCCTCTCCCTCACCCAGTGCATGAATTTTGTGCACCGGGCCTCTAGTATACTATAACAGAAGAAACTGCATTTGAAGAGCAGAGCCGGCCTCCTGCGGTGCTTACCACAGGCTGTGTGCTTACACTGACTGTACAGAAATAGGAGGCAGAGTAAACCTACCCCATATACACCTCAGCTCAGGCTCTTTGCCTGGTCTGTATTGTGAATGGGGAGACATTGAAGAAAAAAAGAAAAAAGAAAAAGAAAAGAGCCAGTGAATGCAATTTAACACCAGAACCCTTCTGGGACCTGGGATTCTTGGGCCTGCAGTCTGTTGCTGAATTTATTGAGCATTCTGTTACTCAGCTGGTTATTAACGGTGCCTGTTGACTGATAGAGTACACTTAAAAATTTTAATGTTATTTATGGGTAACAAACAAACAAGTTCAGGTGGAAATACCTATTTTCCCTGAGAAGTTTCAGCCACTTTTATTCTTCTGGTCATTTTCATGTTCCCATATTTCTACTCACCTGGTCTGGCTCTTCTAAAACAAAACCTTGAGCTTCAAGTCATAATGAGATTATAGTACCAGACTATTCTGTGCCACATTCCAGGCCGTAGCAATACGAAATTGCACTTTGTCTTAACTACCCTAGAGGGATCAATTTAGGGGAACGTTTCTTTTAAAAAAAATCCACTGTACCTGTGTTGTTTGAGACTTAAACTTTAAAACTTGAACTAATTTGCTAAAAATGATTTTCAAATTAATCTGAGTCACTTCACATACCTTATTCAGAAAATATTAGAAAACCCCAAATAACTATTGCATGTGTGTGTGTGTTCTTTTATAAATCTCAAGGAAATAATTGGGTTCTGTTTGAGAATATAGCCATATACCCAACACCCATATGTAAGTTAACGGGTAGTTTCTCAAGCCTGAAAACTAAACATCAGTGCTCACAACCTTGTATGTGTTGAGGGCAGGGGAGGGTAGGAATGTTGTAATGTCGAAAAACTCTACAGGTGATTCTGTTGAACAATCAGGGCTGAGAAACGCTGGCCTGTGGCTCTTCTGACACTCCTAAGCTGTTTTGAGAAGTAAGGTAAAGAAGACAATGCAACTGGGATTTTCTTTAACGGACGGTTGTCTTCGTCAGAATGACAGAATGACGGTGTCTCCCTGAGGAGGCTGCCTGCAACCTTGAAGATGCTGTCACTGGCTGAGCTGTATGAGATCCAACCTGAAAGCACTCAGGAGACCTGCTGGTGAGGTAATAATGTTCCAGGGCTCACTTGATTGCCATAGCTGCTTTCACACCGGGCAATTCTACCCACTTTTTATATCAGGTACAATCCCCAAGTACGAAATATTAGCATCTCCTAAAATGTTTGTTGTGGGGGTGGGAAGGGGCTGTATTCCTAATGGTATACTTGTCAAGGTGCGCAACTTGTGACTCAATACCTACTGCTGCTCAAAAGAGAAAAATATTGATGGAGAACTTCCCGAAAGATCCAGTCTGTCCATTTCTCTAATTACTTACAAATTTAACCTTGTTTCAATTCAGATTATAAGAGTGGAGAATTTGGACCACATCATAGGGTTCCCTTATAGAACTGCTTTTATTAACAACCATGGGTTCAATCCATTTTCTACCCCTGTCCTGAACATACATTTCTCAGTAGTTTGCCTTAAATTCTATAAAAGACAAAATTGCTATGGGAATGACTTATAGAGTCCAAAGGACATATGAAAGGCTCTTACAACTTCATTTCTTTGCTTGGTTTAAGGGTTTAGATCTCATGCTATATGTAAAGAACAATTAATAAGTTAGCTATATATTTTTTGCAAGGGTCAGAAATGAGATCTTGTGGGGTTTTTAAAGACATAAAAATTCCAAGCTAGACCCTCCCTGCAATATTTTGATCATTTTCAAACACCTCTTAAGGTAAGCAGTAAGTACTATTTGGCTTAATGCCAAAAAAGCATAACTTCGAATTCAAGGTGCAAATGGGCATTTCCACAATAAAATGGTTTACCTCAACGTCCAGCTCAAGAATGTCTGCAGTCACATTCATCAGAGAGCCAATGTTCGGCTTGGTTCTCCCAAAGTCTCCATGTACAAACTCTTTAATGTAGCTGGGGTTTGTTTAAGGACAAACATAGGACAGCCATGCAGTACCACTTGTTTGGTGAGATTTGATCGATGAAAGAGAAATAAAGAAAGCAGGAATGTTACAAGAGAGGTTATTTCTGAGCTGTGATTTGTGATGTGTGTCTCAGAAATTAGGCTGCACAAACTGAGTCCTACCTGCCTAGCAGCCAACATCAGGACCTACGACTTGCGTTTACATCAAACTTACCAAGAGTCATCATTTTCTTTTTTCTTTAGCTCATCTCCAAGTGTCAAGGTTTGGGTATGGGTTTTCACAATCAGCTGTAGATAAATGCTATATATATATTTTTAAAAATCTCAGCTATTGCCCTGACCGGTTTGGCTCAGTGGATAGAGCATTGGCCTGCGGACTGGGGGGGGTCCCAGGTTTGATTCCGGTCAAGGGCATGTACCTTGGTTGCGGGCACATCCCCAGTGGGGGGTGTGCAGGAGGCAGCTAATCGATGTTTCTCTCTCATCGATGTTTCTAGCTCTCTATCCCTCTCCCTTCCTCTCTGTAAAAAATCAATAAAAAAATATATTTTTTTAAAAAAATCTCAGCTATTGTTTCTTTGCCACAAGTTCCATTTTGACATCTTTCTTGTCCCATTTTTCAATAATGGCAGCCAGTATCTGCCATGTGATAGGTTTCCAGAGTCACAAGAGTGACCTCAGTGACGGCCTTCCTTGTAATGTGACCCAGTGACACAATGGCAATGGGATGGGAGGGACAATAAGACAATTTAGTCTTGATGAAGGCCCTTCAAAAGGATTATCAGAGGACCTAAATTCTAGTTGTTTTGCCAACATGGTTAGCAAAAGGATTAAGTAAATTCTCTCTTTTTTTACAGGGGCAACTTTGTGCTTTACTCATGGATCTTCAAATTTTGAAGTCAATGACTAATCCTAGAATTAGTTATTAATAAGATTATATTAACATTCCTTACACAGGACTACTACAACCTTGATAATCTTTATCTGAAAGATATGATTTTGCCAGCATTCAGTAAAAATTCATTCACCATTACGTTGCTGTCCATAAACTAGCACTTGGTATAAAATTTAATATGATTTGAATAGAAAAAATAAGTTTGTTCTTAGATGATGAATAAAAAAAAATAACAGAATAATATGCTGATATATCCCCTCACTTTGTGAAAGTTTATTCACTCAAGTTTCACCAAATGTTTTGACTCAAGTATAAGATATGTAACTGTCTTCTTTGCTAAACTCTTAATTACTTAATAACTATCATTCTTTTGCTCTCACTTTCTTTAGAGAATGCCACTTCTGAGTAGCAGTGATGAGGGAGATGACCCAAAATCAATTATAAGGTCCAGAATGGTTCTTAATCATACCCTGAGGGATGAGGTGTAAGTCAAATGAGCAATATCTGTGAAAAACATACATTTCTGGGTATAACAACCACATGGTATCTAAAGCTTTGCCAGTCTGTCTTGGCTAATGCCTTAAGTTACATGTACATGGCTAGTTCTAAAAACATCTAATGAGATTAAAAAAGATCTTAGCTTCTCCAAAATACCACTGCATTGCTTCCTAGCACACAAAACTAAAGTTGGGATTAGGTAGAAAGGATATTTTTTTTAAGAACCTGTAATTTCTTTGAAATCCCATCCACATGCCATCTATAATGGGCAGATATGCTCCAAATAACAGAGATACAAAGATCTGCCCACTGAATAGACCACCTCTTGTTCTAAATGACAAAAACTTTGGAGATTTTAGAAGTAACTTATGCCTGTTTTTGAGGGGGAAACCCTGGTCACTCCTAGGGTGGAACAGGGGAGACAGAGAGGTGAGGAGGTTGGTGGGGAAGGAGAGGCAGACTAATTACAGCAGTATAGTGCAAATGCTATTTGGTGATTAAAAATTAACATTTTCCCTCTTATATCCATAAGTATATCATTAATCTTATACTAGTTAGAAGGCATTTTGTCATTTCATGCTAGGTCACAAAATAATATAAAACCAAGAAACAAAAACTAGGAGCACCTTTGAAAAGTAAACTAAAGCTAAGACTACAGCACTTTGAATTGGCTGCTGCCTCATGGTTTAAAATGGCTTTGAAAAATACAAATTTAATGAGGGAAAAACACTCAAACAAGACAAAACAAAAAATCTTCTCCATCCTAACCCTTTGCCTACCCTCCTAGATCCTTTGAACCTATTTTCTAGGGCAGCACGAACTCTTCCATGAGGGTTGGGGTTAGATCATTGCTGTGCAGAAGGTGAAAGGATACGTTCCGGCCTGAGTCTTCAGCTGGAGGCGGAAATGATGCTCATCCACATAGCATGTCTCCATGGAGTGAATGATACGACCTCTTACAGCCAGGGGCCTCCGGTGCAGGACCCGCAGAGGTGTCTTCTGGTCGATCTTTAAGTCCTAGGGAGGATGTGATTGATACACAACTATGGAGTCAGCTTTGCTGCCCACTGAAGCTCCGTTAGCACCTCCTTTGTCATCTGTGGCTCACCACACATGTTTTCTTTCGAGGACCCCACTTATCACTGTCATGGTAGAAACTAACTAATACCGTAATAAACTGTATGGTAAAGGCTCACATTCTGTTGGACTTCTCATAGCCTCATCCATACTTACTCACTTTTTGGGCCCCAGTGCACCAGAAAAGGCTTTGAAGTCAATGTTCCCCAAAGTCCCTTTTGCTCTAATATTTAACCACTAGAGGCCCAGTGCATGAAATTTGTGCACTCTGGTAGGTGGGGGGGGTCCCTCAGCCTGGATTGCGAGAGGGTGCAGGCCAGGCCGAGGGACCCCAATGGTGCACGATCAGGGCCAGGAAAGGACACGGAAAGTTGGCCAGCCAGAGAGGGACCGCGGGAGGGCTCCAGGGCATGTCCACTTGTCTCACTCATCCAATCGGCTGGACCCCAGCAGCAAGCTATCCTACAGGTTGGAGCGTCTGCCCCCTGGTGGTCAGTGCATGTCATAGCGAGTGGTTGAGCGGCCTTAGCATATCATTAGCGTATTACTCTTTGAATGGTTGAATGGACGACCAGACGACCAGACACTTAGCATATTAGGCTTTTATTATATAGGATTAGGAACCTGCCCTTTATGTTAACAGCTCTTCTAGAAGACATATTCTTACCGCTTTTTCCCTAACCCAATAATATAACCTAGTAGTGGAGATTTCAGGCTGGGGTGAGAAATGGCAGTTTTCAAAGGCGGGATTTCGGCCTCCCTGTGTGTACAGGCAGTGTGCATGTGTTAGATAGAACTGTACACCTACTCAGGGTTATTTTTTTGGTTATAGGAAAGGACACATCTGAAAAATCAGCAGTTGCATCATAATTTTAGGGTGGTGTTTCCACATAATAATGACAAGTAAGATTGTGCAATAAACCAGGACCTCTTACTCTTTGTTGGCCCAGTCAAGTTACTTGAGAATAACAATACTGCATGTCTTTTTACAATTCAGGTTTTTTTAGGGACACAGGCTTGTTTTCCTCACAATTAGAGAATTCCTTTTATGTCACAAGATATCAATGAAGAAACAGAGGTTAGTATTATAAAAAGCAAACTAATTCCAAGTTTTAAAAATAGGTATGGGGTATAACCAGAAATGTAGGTTCATAATAACTTTGAGTCCTCTGCCATTTCTTGTTGGAACAACTCCTTTCTAATTTACATGATCAGTGGGTGCCTGAAGCCATACTAAGAAATATTTTGGTCTGGTCCCTGCTCCCCATCAAGTTCTCCACCAAGAAAGAACAAGTTCTGACAACAACTACACTTTAAGTTGTGTGACTGCTTTTATCAGAGCAATGAGTCAATGGCCCCTCCTAACTCATAGGGCTTTTTTCCTATTTTATTTTTTTCAGTTACAGTTGCCATTCAATCTTATATTAGTGTCAGGTGTTCAGCACAGTGTTAGAGGTTTATATAACTTATGAAGTGGTCCCCCCGGTAAGTCTAGTACTCACCAGGCACCATACACAGTTATCACAGTATTATTGACTCTATTTACTATACTTTACATCCCTGTGACTAAGTCATGGGCTTGATGATTCAATAATTCTTTTATGTTAATAGCACTTTGTTCTGACAAGATAAGCTGTCTTCATAAGGTCTGACATTCATAAGATTTGTTCTTGCAAGTCATAGATGTAGACCTATCTTTATCTTTTTTCTATTTTAGTTTTTTTAAAATAGTTAGATCATATTCCAACTTGTTCTACCATTTCCTTACTAAAGGAAATTCATTTTGTTTCCAGTTTTGTTCTCTGGCCAGTAAGACCAAAAGAAGGACAAGGCAGAACTTTTTAGGAATATGTAACGATGTGGCCTCTACTTTAGAGTACCTTTAAATGAGCAACTGTTTAATGAATACTCATCGTCGTTTCCATAACTTTCGTCACTCCAAGGGCTTTGACCCATGAGCCAGTCAATGGAAATACCTCTACGATAACACTCAGATCTACACACACTCATGTGTCATTTTTGGTCTGACTGTTTTTAGCAGCGAAAGGAAACCAATCACCTACTCTAAGATTACACTCTGCTGAATGTTCAGAAACACACATAAACACACACAAATGATTTTTCCTCCTTGGAAGTAGGTTGTCCTTAAAAAAAGGTGAGAAGAGTAACAAATCTGAAGTGACCTTTTCTCAGAATGGGATAATACCTCCGTTTTTATATTTTTTATACCAATAGGAATACTTGAAAACTATTTTAACTCTAACACTTAAAAAATTATCAGAAGTCACGTAGTCTCTGATCCCAACAGTCCACTTGGGCTGTGGATCATTAGAACAGACCCTTTAACTATTTAGGCTGTACCTATAAAAATTTCCTTTCAGCAATATTTCTGAATTAACTCTACAGCTACCTCCAAACTCTAAATCTATTTTTCAAATGAGTTTACTTTCCCCACAGCATTCTGAATGACTTGTACATATGGCATGAAACAGAGGTTTAACAATTTGTTCTGCAACCTTAAAGATAGCTATCGATACTACAGCTATCATCCTGAAGGCCCTAGATAACAGGGCCAAAAGCCAAAACGCCTTAAACACAGAATCACAGGACCTGAGAACTGGGGATGATTTAGTCTATCTTGATTGTATAGATCAACTTCTATAAGCAGGTGCGTCTCCACCAAAACACTCAGACTATAAACATTATTTTGCACTTCACTTTTTTTCTCATCATGCCATGGGTGTTCCTGCAAGTCATAGATTTAGACCTACCTTTATCTTTTTTCGATTTTAGTTTGTTGTTTTTTTTTAATATATTTTATTGCTTTTTTACAGAGAGGAAGGGAGAGGGATAGAGAGTTAGAAACATCGATAGGAGAGAAACATCGATCAGTTGCCTCCTGCACGCCTCCTACTGGGGATGTGCCCGCAACCAAGGTACATGCCCTTGACCGGAATCGAACCTGGGACCTTTCAGTCTGCAGGCCGACGCTCTATCCACTGAGCCAAACCAGTTAGGGCTATTTTAGTTTTTGTAAATGGCTGTATCATATTCCAACTTGTTCTACCATTTCCTTATTAAAGGAAATTCATTTTGTTTCCAGTTTTGTTATTGTTGATTTTTGCCACTTTGAACAAATATCCTTGATGCACACATCTTTATGCCCTGGGGTTTTACTTCTTCAGGACAGACGGACAGTAGATGTGCTGGGTGGGAGACCAGTGTATTTTTAATTTTTACAGTCACTGCCACATGGTTTTCCCAAAAAGGCTGAAACACTCTACATTTCTACTGAATGTATGCCACAAGCCTTTTCCTCTGCTCCAACCAACAGGTGCTATGAGTCTCAGAGGAGTAAAGTGAAGGTCTTATTGTTACTTCAGTCTGGAGGTGGAACATCTTTTTGAATGGTTCCTGACCATCTGGAGTTGCTCTTTTTTTCGGCTGCTTGTTCGTATTCTTTTGTCTTTTTTTCTCTATTGGGGGTTTGTATTTTTCATATGTATAAATCCTACTCAACATATCTTTTGCTGATTTGTTTTCAACAGTCATACATATGTGTACACACGCTGAGTGTGTGTGCTCTTTTCCCCTTACCATTTGTCAGGACCATTTCCAATTTTGTCAACAAATACTCATCTACCACATAATTTCTAACAGCTGGCTAGTAATAGTCCCTTATACAGATAAACCATAAGATTAAACCAATCCCCTCTAGCAGGTCATCCAGGTTATTATAAAGTATTGCCCATGTAAATAATGTCCTGGTAACTACGTAGGAGCATGTTTGTGCCCATTTATTCTCATCTTGTGTGTGAAAGTAAATTATCTCTATAGGAAGAGGTGGGGGCCGATGGGAAGAAATATTCAAACGAACTGGCAGACCCTTTATAATGTCATGCTCATGTGAAGGAAAACCTAGCATGGGGCACACACACAAAAAAAATGTGCTCTACACATTACGCTGTTCTATTTATTTATAACATGTTTTATGTATTTTATATTTCTTTTGTACGGGAGGCTAAATACAATAGTAGCATTTCTGAGTGTTTTCTATGTGTCATATACTGTTCTAGGTGACCTATGGAACTAAACTCATTTAATTCTAATTTTATAGATGGAAGAAATTGAAGAGGCTAAGTGACTTGTCCAAAGTCACACAATTAAGAAACGCAGATCCAGGGTTATACCCAGGCATCTGTCCTCAGAGGCGGCTCTTCATCACTGGCAAGACTGCCTCCCAGATGGGTTAGATTGCCCAGTCATTCAACTAGTAAATGGCAGAGCCAGGATTTGAAACCAGGTCTCACAGTCCCCAATGCCCATGCTCTATGACTTGCTGGTAACAAACTAGAAGACAAAGGACTCTTTTATAGGCAGTAGAAAAATAAAATAAGAAGAATCAGGGCACTTAGGTACCTTCATGTCATTTAGAAATTCAATGTCTTCCTTCCGTATTGCTTTATTTGTCCATATTAAGGCACTATAGGTCTTGGTCTTTTCTTCTTCACCTTCTTTCATATGTCCTATTGCCTCTCTAAAATAAGTAAATAAATAAATAAATAAATAAATAAATAAAGCAAGCAAGCAAGCAAGGTTTGTCTGAACATATAAAACTAGAGGCCCGGTGCATGAAATTTGTGCACTGGCAGGGGGTGTCCCTCAGGCCAACCTGCACCATCTCCCAATCCTGGACCCCTCAGGGGATGTCCGACTGCTGATTTCGGCCTGATCCCAGCCTGGCCTGCGGGCATTGGGCCTCAACCAGCAGTCGGACATCCCCCGAGGGATGCAGCAGGGCTCTAAGCAGCAGGCAGCCAGGAAGGAGCCAGAACCGGGGCTGGGCATCACACCACTCGCACTCATCCCAGCCCACTACGCCTGCTGCCACCACTCAGTAGTACTGCTGCGGAGCCAGGAGAGGCTCCCGTTGCCACAGCTGCGCTAGCCAGCTGTGAGCCCAGCTTCTGGCTTAGAGGCACTCCCCCTGTGGGAGCGCACGGACCACCAGAGGTCAGCGCCTGCCTTGAGCGTCTGCCCCCTGGTGGTCATTGCACATCATAGTGACAGGTCGACCAGTCATTCCATCTTAACAGTCCCTTAGGCTTTTATATATATAGATATACACAAGCCTCACCCCAAACTTCCCTTTCTTTAAAAATAGCTTTATTGAGATACAGTTTACATACAATTCCCCTTCCTGTTTAAACTGTACAATTCAGTGATTTTTAGTATGTTTACAGAGTTGTGCAGCCATAACTAACTGTAGAATACTTTCATCACACGTCCCCCGAAAATAAACTCCTATTTGCAGTCACTTCCCACTGCCCACTTCCTCAGCCCTTGGCAACCATTAACTGACTTTCTAGCTCCATAGGTTTCCCTACTCCGAACAATTCCTATAAAATGGAATCATACAATATGTGGTGTTTGGTGTCTGGCTCCTTTCGCCTCATAATGTGTTCAAGGTTCATCCATGTTGTAGCATGTATTAGTACTTCATTCCTTTTTATCACTGAATAATATTTCATTGCATGGTTGAATATCCATGGACATTTGGGTTGTTCCTACTTTTTCTGCAATTATGAACATTACTGTGAACATTCATGTAGGTTTTTTGTATGTGTGGATATACATTTTCATTTTTCTTGGGTATAGATCCAGAAGTAGAATTGCTGGGTCATATGTTAACCTTTGGGGAAACCACCAAAATGCTTTCTAAACTGGCTACACTTACAATCCCATGAGGGTTCCAATTCCTCCGCATTCTTGTCAACACTTGTTACTTTTCCATCATTTTTATTACAGCCATCCCAATGAGTGTGAAGTTGGATCTCATGGTTTTGATTTGAATTTTCCCAAATAATTCATGCTATTAAGCATTTTTTAAAGGTGTTCATTGGTTTATTCATAATATCCTCTTCAGAGAAATGTCCACTTACTCATCTCCCTATCGTTAATTGGGTTGTTTTCTTATTACTGGTTTGTAAGAGTTCTTCATATATTCTGGATATAATTCCCTTACAGATATATGCTCTGAAAAGATATATGCTTTTGAAATGACCTCCAGTGAGCCTACCCTTACCTTGTGACAAGCTGCAAGTCACGGACTTGGATTTTGTTGGACGAGCTATTAATTTTCTGTAGTAGCAGAAAAAGAAAAACAATGAGCAGCTCCAGGTCAGTCACAGAGTGGCACAAACAGGACGAGTTCCATGCCATGAAGTGGTTTACCTGCTGAAGTTCCTTAATTTCTTGTGCAGTGAAACGCACTCTATGAGGATTCACCAGCTCAATCGCAAAGGGCCTTCCTGCAGCACACCCCCACCATGAAACAGAAACGTGTGGATGGAGTTAACATTCCGGTGGATGCAAGGGGGTTAGGAGGTGTGAAAACACGAGGTGAGCTCTAGAGGACTGAAAGTTCAGCTACCTCTGGGGAGGGAAGAATGTGTGAAAAGAATTAAGGGGCTTTTGGGGGCTGCTAAACCCCAGTGCAGGCAATATGTGAAAGTGACTGCTTTCCCAAAGGTCCACGAGCAAGCCTGTGTTAATTACAAAATAAAATCTAAACGACCACTAACGGACTTGGTTACACTACTGTCATCTTGTCACATGCAGCCACGTCCAGGTAAGCCTCGCTGAAATCCGTCTTCGCTTAATCCTCTCGTGAAACAGAAAAGCTGTGATTCTATGAGAGGAAGGATCTATAAATCTCAAATAGCTCTCATTAGTCTTGTAATGAAACCATGTAAAACCAGAAATGAAGGCTAAAAGAGCAGAATCACTTTTTAAACGAAGATGTGCATTTTAAAAACTGTACTTGTCCTGCTGAGATGTTATTAAATAGAAGATTTAACAATCAAAGTTTTGGGGGAAAATCAGGCACCTCCTTCTGAATGCACATACAAGTTCCTTGTAACCTACAGGCATGCAATAAAAATGGCCTCTGAAGAAACGACTCCTGTTAAAACTTAACAATTATATAATTTATAAAAATACCTCCATAATCCACAAAGCTTTCTCACTTGGAGAGAAGCTCTGGGCTCCACCCACTTTGGTTTTGAGTAAGTGACTATAGTAAACTATAGTGATAATCTGAAAGTTCTAGTCAAGTGATACTGTTGCAATCTTACCATTTCCTAATGTCCTCACATCTACATCTTCTCTTCCAGAGGATGAAAAATTAAAACCTTCAGAAAGCAGATAAAGGAAAAAAAAAATCAGAGAAATAATAGTCCTAAGACTTCCATTCCCACCCTTTGGTAGAAACCCAATTTTTCTTGAACAATTTACAGGAGAATCCCAAAGGATAGTCATCATCCCACCTCTAATTCCAATCTCTCCTAGAGATTCCAATAACAATAATAAACACCTTTTATTGAGCACTTACTATATGCCAGGCACTGAGCTAAAATTTGTGCATACATTATTTCATTCTATTCTACCCTGTGAGATAGGTATTAAAAAAACAAACAACAAAAAAAACACCCAAGCTTCTGAAAGGTTAAGTACTTTTCTCAAGGTCACAATTTAAATGGCAGAGCTACTTGTTTCCAGTGTCAAGGCCAGACCTTAACCACCACCCCACGCCACCATCCCACGGGAAAGCCAAACGCAGAGCATGGTTTGGAGGAAGCCCCCCGCACCACCACCACCCTGGCCACAACTTATGGTGAAAGATCTATCATCTACTTCCTTCTTTTCCTTAAAACAAAACAAAAACATTTATTTGATAATTAAACCCTATGAAAGGGAAAGGAGGGAGTAAATATTTGACTCTAAAGCAAATTCATTATATAAGCAAACCTAAGCTGGAACCATGACAAAACTAGCATTCATTTTAAGATCGATGGGTCATCACAGACTAAAAGCTGCAAATATTGAAATGGGAAGTGGTTTAAAAAAAAGTGGGGGAGGAGTGTCACATGATAACTCTTTTAGAAATAGAACTGACTAATGATTTCATCATCATCACCACAGCCTACATTAACATGAGAGGCGTTATTCTAAATGCTTCATATATGTTAACACTATGAGATGGGTTAACACTATGAGATGGACACTAACATTATCTCCATTTTATTTACAAGTCAGGTGAGACAGAGAGAGGATAAGTAACTCATCTAAGATCACATCACGGATAAGTGGTATGGTCAGGATTTGAACCAGATAGTCTGGCTCCAGAGTTTCTTAACCATTGTCCATACTGCACCACCACGAAGGCAGCCAAAAATGCTCAGACTTGTGCCCAAGGGAAAGCAAGACCAGTCTTGGACCAAGGACTGGGAAAGGCTGGGATGTTTTTGAAAGCCTGGCCAGTCATTAGAGTGGTAGAGTTTAAGGTCTCTGAACATAGAGCTCACACCCTGATTCTTTCATTCAGGAACAAATATGCACAGGATGTGTGTGCAAGGCACAGTGCGAGATGGTGGGAGACAAAGGCACACAAGACGGACAGATCTCGTCCTCCCAGAGCTTACTGTTTGTGCAGGGATATGGACCATCAAATAGTGGAGGGCTGGGGCAGGAAAAGCACGGGAGCATTCCTGCACGTAGAGCACCATGCCGTGAGAGCTATGAGATATTTATTTATTCCTCAACAGTCCCGCCACTTTGGAAAACACGAGATAAGAGAGAACAAGACTATGGGAAGAGTAGATGGGAAGGCGGGAGGAGGGTAAATACCATTTTAACAGCCATTGTTAAATCTTCCCAGGGAAGATTCTAAATGTAAAGTTCTCATGTAGATTTTAAAAAGGGGAAGGCTAAAAAGCTTTAAAGTCCTATGAAAACTACACTCAAGATTAGCTCTCCTTTCCAGTATGTTTGGCTGTAAAGAAAGCAGGATTTCACCCTTCCTTCATCTTTAAGAAATCACGTTAGCAAGCCAGGGCCAACCCCTGCTGGAAACATAGGCTCCGAGCTGTGGCGTGTCAGGTACTGCCATGGCAGAGTGGGCGCCTCTCCATGCCCAGGGCCCAAAGCTGTGGCTCTCACAGAGAGAAGCAACCAAGGACTGGCTAGCTAAGCACTAGATATCCAAGGCAGGTCTAGAATTCAAGCTGTGAGTGAGGCTCATAAGTCTGGGTAGGCTGTGCTGCATTATTCCAGAGGACTGGCCAGTGGAGAATCTAGGCCAGGCAGGAAGTGGGTTTCCATGGACCAGTAAGTCCCAAAGAACCATCCATTCCATGCATCCACTCCATTGTCAAGCTGTTATACACACGCAGCAACATTAGTAGCTTTCAGTTAGTCAACACACTCAAGAGTAGCACTAACTAGGGATGGAGAGCTAAATGGAGAGTTCAAATGGCATCTGGGAAGCTGAAAAATACTGACTCCTTATGGCTATGATTTGTCTTATACCTGTTCACCTCCATCTCCAAACTAGCCATAATATCAGGGAAGCAGGGAATCCACAGTGACTGAGCCATACCCACGACAGGTGGGAGTGGAGGGAATGAACAGGACACAGAGATAGGTCTACCGGTGACTGCTAAATCAGACCAGAAATCTCAAATTCATAAATCAGCCCATCTGACTTCCCACAAATTCTAGCACATCAACAAGAAAGAGGGGCAGAAAGCTAGGCTCTGGAGAAGTCCAGAGAAACATCATAATCCTTCCAGACGGAGGAAGAAGGGGTATTTACTGTATATTTTAGGAAAATGTTTCAAATTTGGATCCCACATTGAGAAACACTTTTGGGGGTAAGCTTCAAAACTTTATTTGGATGCAATTATGAATAACAGCCGATAAAAAAGGGGAAAGGACCACTGCCATTTTGGGAAACACGTGTTTAAAACTTAGTTGCATTTTCTAAATCCTGTAAGTGCTTTGAGTCTTCTGCTCAAAGAAACGGATGTTTCAAAAACAAATACAAAGCCAAGGGTAAGAATGATCTGGAACTATGTATGTGGTCCGGCTGGTCTGCAGTGGCCTCATATCCAGGGGCAGACAATGGGTCAGAGACTAGCTGATAAAGTTAGGATATCAAGTGAAGTGGTTGGGACTTTATCCTGTAGCTTAGTCATTGACCAGTTTTCAGCAGGGAACCAATATGACCAACACTTATTCACTGAGTGACATCATAAATGTTTTAGGGGAAAATTTTTCTTAGACACATTGATTTTGAGAGTGTTTCAAGTTTATTACTCATTACCTAGGGCAGTGGTCGGCAAACTCATTAGTCAACAGAGCCAAATATCAACAGTACGATTGAAATTTCTTTTGAGAGCCAAATTTTTTAAACTTAAACTTCTTCTAACGCCACTTCTTCAAAATAGACTCGCCCAGGCCGTGGTATTTTGTGGAAGAGCCACACTCAAGGGGCCAAAGAGCCGCATGTGGCTCACGAGCCGCAGTTTGCCAACCACTGACCTAGGGGATTAGCAAGTGCATAACATGAAGTGACTGAGAAACAAGTCTGCATCTCCCATTTTGGGGAAGGAACCTTTCTGGAAGTAGCCAGTCTGCTTCGTGCAATACCAGCTTATTTTCAGAGAGCTGTAAAACGTGGAGGTCCCATAGTCAGAACCATCTTCCCTGGTAGTTGGAGGTGAACCACAGAAATAACAAGTAATTTATCTGAGAAGCAGGGGTTTAGAAAAATTGATGCTATTACTCAGGCCTTTCAAACAACAAGGTTTTTGTCCCGACAAGAAGCCAATGAGCACAGAGGCCTCCAAAAATGTGCTTTTTCTTAAGCGGCTCTCAATAAACTTCCTCAGCACACAACCATACACGTTAAACACACAGTTTTACTTATTTCCAGTTTGGGGTCAGATTTTCCCCCTCCAATGGAAAATGACAACGGAGTGCCTTCATGAAAGATTGCAAGGGTGAAACACACCGCTGCTTCAGAGCCCCCGGCAGCGTTGGTCACGGCGGGGGCTTCCTGGGGACCCACGTAATCAGAATTGAAAGCTTCTTGAATCTTACAGAAAAGGAGTGAGGTGGCCCCAAAAAAGTTTGAAAGAGACTTTTTGTGCCAAAGCTGTATTTTCACTTCTTCATGACTTGGATAAGTTTTATAAGACAGCAGTGTCCGAATATTAGATTCAGTAGATTAAAGCTCATGGCAGTAACCCAGAGTCGTTACTGCTAAGATTTTGGAAAATACTAGTTTGCTAGGTTACTTTCTTCTTCACTTAGTTAAACAATTGTTAAAAGACCCTTAAAAAGATGGCTGCTCTATATAATAGGCAACAAATTATAAGAGGGGTGCCGTTTGAAGAACTTCTCTTTACAAGCAGAGAGCGGGAGGAACAGCTGTATGTCATCTCAGCCACTGCTTGCCATTCCTACAGCAAGCTTGTTTTAAGGTGTTTCAGAGAGAAGGATGGACGTTGAGTTGATCCCTCAAAAAAGGTGTTCTAATTATTTCAGGAAACCCACTTCAAGAGTGATGGACGTACTGCCTACAGTTTTTCCTGACGTACGTGATTTCCTGTGGTTGAAATCTCAGCCCCTTTCCACTAGTCTACTCCTCGGTGAAATCACGAGGCTTTATGCTGCCTTTGACCTAACAGGCCTATCGAGACAAAGAAAAGTAAGCCTGCCAGGATCTGACTCATCCACAAACCTGGGCTCATTAATGCCTATGGAATTAAAACACAACACGACTCCCATTAAGTCTTTGTAAAATGGTAGCTGTTGGTTTATTTTCTCTGGGCTTCTACTTTTTCCCAGGACATTTTAGTGACTATGACGGAAGCCAGGCATTTGTCAAGCACTGAATGTGCAAGCTGTATTTTAATTTCCTCAAATTCCACCAAAGGGGTCAAAGCTGAGGTGTCCCAAGGTCAGCACGTAAGTGCATTTGTTGAAAGTAGTTTTGATTGTTTTGAATTTTCCCAGGAAAGAGCAGTCATTTTGAAAAAGGAAAGAAATCCTTGGCACCTTGGCCCAAATCCAGCCCCGGTCAAAGGAGGTCAGCCATGGCCGTGCCTGTTTATGGGAAGCTGCCAGGCAGAGGCCCAGACTTGGTGGTGATTTACGAAACCCAGAAATCCTTCCTGCCACCGCCAAGAAGTCTGTTCATGAATGACAACGTATTTAAAATGTGAATAATGTAACACTTACTCTCTGCTTTGAATACTGTCAGAAGATGATCTGAAATTAATTCTTCCACTGAAGATTCAAGCTTCCTTTCTCCATCAATTATCCAAGGAGTTTGTGGCAGATTCCTGGAGTATTTATTATATCTCCCTGCCAGAGAAATGTAAGGTAGGTTTGATGGAATGATGTGATTAACACAATGGGATAAGAAAAAAAAGCAGAAACTATTTATTGCATGCCAATACCCTATGATATAAAACAAGGCTTAGCAAAAATAATAATAATAATAATAATAATAATAATAAAACAAAAATAAATAAATAAAACAAGGCTTAGCCTTCAATTAACTTACAATCTAGTTTGGGGAGCCAACAGATAAATAATTAAGTGATAATATTTAAGGTAACAATAGAAGAGATGGCTAACAACATACTATGAATCATTAAATGAGTTCTAAAGGAATGCTCAATATATTTATTAATCTGACTGGTTGACTAAACAGGTTGTATTATTACAGAACACACCAAGAATTATTTTTTTTTTTTTAGAAAACAACTATTGCTTTTACACCTAATTAATAACACTTCTAATGTAATAGTCATTGGTGATAATATATTCCAAAGAATTGAAATACAGGAAATTTTGAAGTTTTTATACTTAAAAAAAAAAAAACCCTAACAGAATATGACTCATTGGTTTCTGAATAAAGCTCCCCTAAGGAAGGTAGCTTTCATTACCTCATTTCATTCAATAGTCAAAACTAAATAACAATTTCGTTTCAGCTATTACTACAAAACAGCTGTAGCTTTCAAAACAAAAACTGTCTGTTAGATTACCCTTGGGAAAGTCAACGCAACAATTTATTTTCAGGCAGAAGCCAAGTGTTTAGTCATTTTGCAGATAATAAAATTATTTTTGCAAGTTTGCGTTCATGTTATAAAAAAAAAAAAATCCTCTCCACAACTGTGTTTCTTCCGACCAGTTTTGGGTCTCGACATCTACTCATATTTCCACTCAGCCATCTCTGATGAAAACTATTATGACCGGGAAAGTGTCATTTCCTTTTGGCATGGCATTCTAAATAACAAATCTCCCGAGTGAATACCTATATAACCTAAAATAAGCCTGGCTATCAGTTCTAGTTCTCAAAGAGTTAACCAATCAGAGTCAAATGACAAGAAGAAGGAAAGAGAGGAGGAGTCAGTTGAGTTTTTCAGAAAGGAGAGCAGGTTGACAGTGTAAGTATATTCTAGACTAAAAATATTACCGGCCACAAAGACAGCACCATGAGCACATTCCATTTCAAGAACAGTGCATACAGCCTTTGGTGAGTTTGGAGGACAAGGAAACTGCCTGCAAAACAAAATAAATTTTATAGCTACTATATTCCGGACATGATAATGAACCACGACAATGAGTCATCACTGTTCCAGACACACAGGGCCTGAGTCTCTCAAGGACTTGGCCTCTCCCTGACTTTCAGTTTAAGATCCATACGGGTCTTTTAGCCTCCAGGAAAGGGTCACTGAGGAGGTCTGCACTCTGATTTACTACTGCCTTTCACGCCCAGGAGGCCTTATGCTCCCAGATGATAATTCCAATGGCCTTGAAATTTGGGAGAAAAACCCGTATACATGAAGTAGAAGCCTCTCCAGACTCTTTAGCCATTTTGCTATCTCTGAACACTTGCTCCTGGCTTACAAAAATCCTCAAGCATTTGGGTCAAGCTGGTGTGCACTGAGATTGGTCACACTTGTGGGAAGGGTACTTTTTTCCCTTCTCATTCCAACTGCGGCCTTTGGAATCAGACCAAAACGTCAGAAAAAGTGGAATGTCCACTCTTCTATCCTGCCCTTTTAGCAAGAAACTTCACTGGAGAACAGACAGGGAAGAGTAGCATATGGCTTTAACCTCTGCTCACCATCTGGGAACCTCCAAAGCCATGAACTGGAGTATCCCTGTAAATGACTAGATGTGGACTTAACACAAAATGTTTGTCTTGAAAATTTCACACAGTTTCCCAAGATGTCTCCACAAAGAAATCACTTAGGAACTCAAGAACTATTGCTTATAGAGAGTAACTGTCCTTACTTTAGAAAACTGAATAAAAATATTTTCATTGTGAGACTCATTTTTAGTCAGTAAAATATAGGAAAACTTCCTTGTAACTTCATTGTTTGAAATTTACTCAAGGTTATCCTAGAAGGATAAACTATAACATTTTATTAAATAAAATAAACACACTGAGGATTGAAATAGAAGGCTTATTGTATTTCAGCATATTTTCTCTCTTTTCTGGAGATGGATATTACTACAAAACGCAGGACTTGGACTGGGGAGTCAGGAAACCTGGCTCTAAATTCTCTACTCTGTTACCCAGTTGAAATAATAAGCAAGTCAATTCCCTCTATGAATAGCAATATCCTTTTCTATGAGATGAAGAAGTTGGACTTGACTCATAAATTCAAATTTATTTGACAAACATTTATTGAACACCACTGCATGCCAGGTACCAAGCCAGGGATTGGGGATAGAACGATGACTAAGGCACAATCCTGCTCCCTGAAATACCTCGTCTTGTCTTAGAGACAAATAACCCAAACTCTCGCCACCATTCCCTTTTTCTAAAGTTCCGTGATGCTTCCTCATTTCCATGTTTCTACTTACTTGCGGAAATCCTCTTCTTTTATCTTATTCAAAGCTTTCATAACTGCCATTCTAGTGAATACTGACTATGTAGGGTAAAATGAAAAGAAAAGACATTTTATCAGCTAGATGAGAAAACGTCAGAGATGAAACACAGAACATGGTTGGAGAAATTATACCATTTTAAGCCATACTTAAAAGGGAGAAATACTTAATAGCTTCAAGAAAATAAGTAAAATGTACAAGTGTTTATATGGTCAGTTCCACAATCACTATACTCCTACAACCCTTCTCCTTCAGTCCAGTCTGTCTACAATACCCAGTAGACCTAGCAGAACATGTCTTCTTCGCCGCACTGTCCCACTCCCCTCAAAGCGTGGCATTCTTCAAATACAAAAATGATGACACTGCAGGAAGTGTGCTTGGAATATCTTCTCACAGGCTCAAAAGGAATTCAGGTCGATTCATCTACCTTTTCTTCCCTATATCCCTGCAGAGGCTACAGTACATAATTTAGGAGTTGGTTGCCAGGCTAAGGGGTAGAACAGAGCCAACCAGCCTGCTCTGGCATCTAGCAACTCAACATCACTCAGCAGCCACAAAGTAAAACAAATCCACGATACTGAATAGAGGGCATCTACAACAAATGTCCCACTTAGGGGTTTTTAAATAAGAAAAGCCAAACATATGGTAGACATACTAGAACTAATTACTTTATATATATGGCTTACTATGATAAATCACAATTATTTTGTCTGTTATGAGAAATGACACTGGACTGCTGAAAAGGGGTGCAATGTAGACATCTCAACTGTTTATCATCAAGGCCATAATTTTCTAAATCACATTCTGGGGAACCCCAAGGTGTCACAGGGTTAGAACTGAAAATTAAGTGCCTGTTTGTTCAGATTGGAAATTTTAGGCCTGAATCTCTTAAGGTCACTCAATTTACTACCAGCCACAAGGCAAGAAAACTACAGTTAAAACTATACAGTACCTATTGGCCAAATTGTGTGGTGTCTATGATGCTTTGACAAGAATTCCCTTATCTTATTATTTGATGCTGATACTTGCATATTTCCTCAAAGATAACAAAAATAAACCTAGATCTTCAATATAAATATGGCTTACAGGTCATTGGGACAGAACTTCCCAACTGATATTGCAAAGCAGTGAGCTACAATTGTGCCAAGATTCCAATCCCTGTAGTTCATAGGGGCTGAGGAGCAGGGCCTGGGTCAGTGGGCAGCCCCAGACTTACTGCTTCCAACTTAGAGCAACTTCATCTGTTAACCTCAGGCTGCTGAACAAACATGGCAGTGTTCTGGGTGCACTGTGACATGAGAAAGGTCGGGAAGTGCTACTTTAGGCGTGGTCTGCATTTCTAGTCATTTCTACACAGAGCATTCAGCAAATGTTACAACCCACTCCCCCCTACCCCCCTCCCGCCCCACCAACCAGTTCTAAAAGGCTCGGCAATTAGTCAAAGCAAAAGGAAGATCAAATGAAGTGTTTTTGACAATAAACTTACATTCTTTTTAACAACCAGAACAGCAAAATGGATGTCAGTCATTCAGGAATGCCTGAGCCTGCACAAAACCAGCTAAGTAACTGGGACATGAAAGTTTGCCAGTATCATGCCATCCCATGCTATCCAGGTATAATAGAAACTAAAAGTAAATGCCAACTAACTTACTCATTAACATGAAGACCAGCTCACATCAAACAGTAAAGGGGAGTTTGAATAATATACCCTTTCTGCACATATAGCTTGAAATAGTATTTATTCAGTACAATGAAATAATTTACATTGGATTATATTTTTAAAACACCAATTGCTAGAAAATAGATCTTAGACAAAAGTTTGGAATGCTGTTGAATTTACCACGGATTTTCCCAGATGATGTCGTTTTGGGAATTAAAATCTGTAAGTTCAAATTTCCCCAAACGGTTAACAGAAACATCACTGAAACCCAGGTTCTAAATTCAACAAGAGGGTAACAACCCAGATGATGACACAACCATGAGTGCAGTTATGACTTTCTGGCCGGAGGCAAAGGTGTTGAGAGCTAAAAAGAATAAAAATAAACATAGCAAATGGAAAGATATAAAGACTGATTCTTAGTAAATAGATTGCCACATTAGTATTGCATACCTTTTTGTTTTGTTTTGTTTCTAATTTGAATAATCAGCTCAGACAAAACTCACTAAAGAATAAGAACCAGGAACCCTTACCTGTTTGTTTTTGGCTGGCTTGAAGCAATCCGGGCATATTGCACGTCTAGGTAAAATTCAAGTTAATATAAAAGGTTAATGAGTTTATTTTGCCGTGAATATAATTCAAACATATTTTATTCAACTCAGGATATCAAGAGCAGACAAAATAAGTTCCTATACGAGCTGCATTGATTCCAGGGGTGTGGAATGTCCAGGCTGTGGCCCGTGAAATCATTTGGTCTGGCCCTGCCAAGGCATTAGGGGTGAGTTTGTTAAATATCTGACCAAAGACAGCAGGTTAATTTTTAAGGTGATAATTTTGTATGGCCTGTGAATAATGTTATAAATATCCAATGGCCCTTGGCAGAAAAAAAAGTTCCCCACCCCTGGCTAGACCTTCCGTTAGAGAGAACATTTTAAACCTACTAAGGCATGACAAGTTCTAATGTACTCATTAGAAAGAGGAGCAATACTATTTTCATGAAAACCAAAAAGCATTAACAATGTTATACAATTGACAGTGTTGTTTATGCGGCAACTTACAGGAAGTGGCAATCCTCCACTGTTTCTGGGTGAGCAAAGACCACACTCACTTCAAACAAGCTCTAAAAATTATAAAAGACAGTTTAAAAATGAGCAAAAGGAAACCAACATCTAACAACTTATGAATGGAAATAGAAATGAACTCTCAAAGATTGGCTCAGAAAAAGAGTGACAAGGAAAATGGGAAATACTACTATTTTCAAATTGGCTTGTACACAGAGCAGTTGTAGAGGAAATTGTCTTTTTTCTTTTTTTTAACTCCTAAAGTTCAACCACTAGTGATCCTACCAACAAACAAATTTGAAAGAAATTTTAAAATCAATGTGTCTGACTTTTGTACATGCATATACATTAAGTGTGAAGATCAATGAGAATTCAGGGAGTTGGAAAGAGAGAACTGAAAGAAATGAAGAATTGTTCCAGGCAATATGAGGATTAGAATTACTAGCAAAGCAAAAAGCACTTTATTTACATGCTTAAAAACTCTGTATGAGGCTTTTTAAAGGTGTTCAAACTTCTTAATAAGTTTGAATTTTAAAAGAGAGATATTAATTTTTTGTCTTATTACAAAAGCAATACATACAATTTGTAAAATGATCAAATACAGGGCAGGTTTTCAATCCCACTCCACTGAGGTAGGTAGAACCAGGAATAGTTTGGTGTGTTTCCTTCAAGCCATTCTTATGAATATAAACATAAATGTACAGTATATACTTCTTGGGATAGTAAACATACGTTTGGATAACTGCTTCATGCAATGAATATTATGTCATGGACATCTTTTCAGCTCTAGGGGCTGCTGGACAGTTTAGTGGTAGTAAGTTCTTCTTGTATTAAAAAAATGCTCAAATAAACATCCTTGTACACACAAGGAAGCACAATTTCATACTGTGTACATTGACCATGGAGAATATATAACATTCCACATTGAGAAAAAGATATGAATGACATACCATGCAACAATCTTACCTTTTTTATTGAGTACTACATTACAGATTGCATAGGACTGTCAGCAAGCCGATTAGCTACTCTAGAATCACAATAGTTGTTTTTTTTCTCTCTATTCTAATCTACCAAATAAAAATAAGATTACAACACTTTTTTTTTTTTTTTACTCAAGAAAACTTAAGTCCTTCTGAATCTATTAGAACATTTTTACATCTTTTGTTTTCTATTTTCGGTTCTGAGTCAACATATAAATCATTTGTGCTTCAAAAATAAAACGAGTTAAAAAATATTTTTCGTCAGTGACTTCTTTAATTTTCAAAGTACTTTCATTACCTCATTTCCTCGTCATGCTATCTGTGGGTTTTATTTTCTATTCTCTCAGTATTCAGTTGAAAGGACAGTTAGAGTTTATTCTTACTAACTGAGGGAAACAGAGCTATATAATTCAGAATAGTGAATTTTTAAAAAATATTTAGCTTTGAAAGATGGTTTTATGATTTTACTTGAATGGGGGTGTGTCTGATATTCAGGGAGTTTCCTTCAAGCAAAATGACCAAGCGATGAGGCCATACTATTACAATTTAATTTAAGTGAGCTGGGAATATATCCTGTTTCCACATCTTGAAACTTGTTTAGCCCTTCCCAAAAATTCAGTCCATTCCAGAGACTGAGGCAAGGTCGGCTCTGGAATAGGGAGATGGTTAGGTGTTCGGTTTTCCAAGGCAGTCTCTGCATAAAATTCAACAGAGGGATTTGAAATAGCAGCAAGGGAACAGACTGAGCCCAGGATCACTGCAGTTGAGAGGATTCTGTCTGCATATTTGAAAACAAGATTAGCCATAGATAACAAAATTTAAATAGTCTGCACACTATACTTGCTCAGTTATTTATGTATTGCTTTGTGTCAGTAAATCCATCTCTACAATTAAAATATAAATATATTAAAGGCTTAGATTCATTTCTAACCTCTTAAGGTCAATTAGGGTACACTGCACCTGTTACACTCCTAAGTGTCTTGGATCACAAAGAAGTCTTTAAAAAAAGAAAGAAAGAAAAACTTTAACCTCAATTTAAGACTGTTAGAAATTATCACTTTAAATGCTTAAAAATCCTTCATTGGGTTATTTAGAGAGAATATTCTCTTGGCTAACCAAAACTGCACCATATAATGAAGTAAAATTGGTGAAATCAGAGAACGAAATTAACAATGCTGATGACCCAATACCTTTCCATCAATGGGAACACCCAGTTCCTCTGAAAACAGGGGGTGAGTTATCCATTTGTAGGCTTCTTTTAGCTGAACTATGTCATTTCTTCCCAGTGACAGACTCTGCTTTCTGAATAACATAAAAATTAATTCACTGACATGAAAACTTCACTTTTTCTACTAAAGGCAAGAGTTTACGCAATTATTTTAAAAGTATTTATTAAGTGCCTCCTATGTCCCAGGCACTATTTTACACATTAGATAAAAAACAGAGAACAAAGCAGACAAAAAATTTATGAGCTCATAGGCCTTACATTCCAGTAAAATCAAGAAGCTGCTTTTGTTTTTTAATGGCATAAAGACAGTGTATAATGTTTCAGAGACAAAGGTGTGCTAATGAGTTTTTCTGAGCTAGAATTGCCAGATTCCAGAATTTATACATCAGAAGACAGAAAGGTAGGATAGAGAGGATTGTTTATTGTTCAGAAACTACAAAACTGCATATTACAATAATCTCATCCAGACTAAACTGTTTGCATCAATTCTCTTCCTGATAATAGGGCCTACTTTGGGAAATATATGTAAAAGCTGTACTTTTTTCTTTACTGCTGAAGAAGAAATATTAAATCCTAAAGTATCATCAATGTTCTGAAATACTCATCATCTTAATATCAGATAAATGTCTGCTTAAAAATCTGACATTCCCCCAAAATCTACTCATGAGCAAATAAATAGGTTTGGGGAAGTCCCAATTATGGTTTCTAGTCTTTGGTTTGTAAACTAGAATTGTGAGAGAAAGGAACTGAGGTAAGAGGAAAGAAAAACATGGTATGGTATTATTAAAACTGCTCTACTCTGCTGGGAACACTGCAGTATCACTAATAAAGTAACAGGCCCACATCAGTCATATAATTAAAACTTCAAGTCAGTCTTACGGCTATTCACAGGGCTACTTTTAACAAAGGAGATATTAAGGGCCAACTTGTGACTCATTTATTTAAATGTCTAATTTTCACTGATATACCCTGGCCAAGTAGCTCAGTTGGTGTCATCCCGATACACCAAGGTTGTGGGTTCGATCGCCAGTCAGGGCACATATAAGAATCAACCAACAAATTCGTAAGTGGAACAACAAATTGATGTTTCTCTCTCTAAAAATCAATTTAAAATTTTTTAATTGAAAATAATTAATTTCCACTGATAGAAATGACTCCTTATAGTCAATGTTTATTTTTTTTAATATATTTTATTGATTTTTTTTTTTTTTTTTTACAGAGAGGAAGGGAGAGGGAGAGAGAGTTAGAAACATCAATGAGAGAGAAACATCGAGCAGCTGCCTCCTGCACACCTCCTACTGGGGATGTGCCCGCAACCAAGGTACATGCCTTTGACCGGAATCAAACCTGGGACCTTTCAGTCCGCAGGCCGACGCTCTATCCACCAAGCCAAACTGGTTAGGGCATAGTCAATGTTTATTATAATTTAATTCTTCAACACCAAAAAAACACTACTAAGTGAAGGTAGAAAATAAGACCATAATTTAGCTAATGGCTAAATTTAATCAATTGTTAAAAAACAAATATACATTCAAGAACTTATTCAAGCACTAAGTGTTTGAGCTTCATAAACTGTTTCTAATTTTCTAAATATAAAAAAATAATTAGGTATTTTTAAAAACTATCTTGATATTGTATTAATAGTTTAATGATATTTCCATTAAAAAAGTATCACAATTGAAGGGTTAATAATAAATGAGAATGCATTTAAAGGATAAAAAGTTGAAACAGAGAACATAAGAATGGAAAACTATTTAAAAATTGCTTATACTCTAAAGTACAATGCATTGCAGCAAAAGTCAATCCTAAAAACATTACTCAATGTGTAGTTAAGAAAACTGGTATTTTAAATCCTTCATAGTCTTTGAAGCATATATAGAGCTTCTCAGTCCAGTTTAAAAATTTCACCTATATGCATGTTTTTCCTTCCAGATCAAAGAGCTAGGGGAAAGAGTTGGAAACCTTAACCTTATGCAAATATTTAAAATGCCAGATTTTCAATCCTGCAAGTTGAATGTGGCTAATGACTTTTCTAGTTTTCACAGAGGTCCCTAGCATATGCTTGATAGTCCTTTAGAGGAATTAGTATAATACTAAATTCAGTCCCAATTTAGTACTTAGTAACCACATTTCCCTCCTCTATCAGGTAACTACTGATGAGGATATCAATTGCAATCACTTTTGCTATAGATATAACATGACAACCAACTAGATCAAAGAATCCAACACAATTAATTTTTTCTAAATTCCTTGAGTCAATTCTATAATGGCAATTCTTCCACAATCTTTTGAACATAAAAAGACTTAGGGACACTGTGAACAAAAATTAGTGTTTTCTATATTTTTGAAAGGGATCTTTTGGAAGAACTCATAAACTTAGTTTAAAATCCTTCAATAAGAAATAACAACAGCAACTCACAAGCAATGTGGATGGAAACTAGAAAATTCAGAAAACAGCATGCTCTGACTACACTAAACACTTTCTCAAATACAGTATCAAATTTTATTTTGCCAGAATCACAAGCATTTGAGACTAATCTAACATAACCTAACCGAACTCCAAAACCTTTGATAAATATGTGGTTATTGCCCCCTGAAAAATGTAGATGTGAAATATTTTTAAAAATCAATTACTTCTTAAATACTTAACCAAATTCAAGATTTTAATACAGAAATCTATACTTCTCTCTGAATTTTTCTCTCCAGAGTACACAGAAAACCTCTAGCAGTCACATGGCCTTTTTTATATTAGTCTAAAAATTTCAGTGTTAAAATCCGAAAAGCTCTGGAAAATGAAAGATTTTTTTTCTTAGCTCAGTGAATTGAACATGTGAGAGACTGTTTAGAGACTTTGTTTATGAAACTTAGCGTGAATATTCATATGTTTCACTGTAGAAGTATTAATGTTTGATTATACAGTAGCAACCCAGACCCTAGAGGGGAAGGTATGTTATATATGGTATTTAAAACCATATTACATTTTCAAAATCTAAAAATTTCTAAATTCCACAACACATTTTGCCTTGAAGGGTTTCTGATGAAGGACTGTGGACCTGTTTTCTGTGTCTCATCTATGTATAAACTCACTATTGTTCTGCCTTAACTAGGATTTTACTTTGTATCTTTTATAGCATAGTTTCATAAATTAGTTTCTAAAATCAGTATAAAATTTATTCTCTTAAAATAACTTGCCAAACTACATTATGTAAGTGGCCAATGAATATAAAGTATGTATTTACATTCATGTTATATCTACAAAAAAAAATCTAATGTTATGCAAATAAACCAATTAAACAAGGTTGACACCTAAATTTATACAATGAAAATTTTCTTTGTGCCAATTTCTCTAGTAGCCAGTGAACTCACTCTAAAAAAAAAGAGATAGTGGTAGTAAAAGTACTTTAAGAATTAGGTAGCTTAATTTAAATGGTGGTAAAAATTCCCTACCTAAATTACTTACCCCATTTCCTGTTTTACCAGCAACCATGCAGCATGCTGTAGGCAATGTAGTCACACCCAGAAAGAAAAGGGAAAAAATGTTTATTGAAATTCAGTTCCAATATCATTACAAAAGTGCTTAACTAATTTGCTAATCAAACTCCCCTTTTGGGGAGAAAAGGTAGTGTTCAGAAATGTGGCAGTGACCTCAACCTCATATAAAATCAGAAATGAGATTAAGAAGCCACTTTGCAACGCAGCTGGCTGTGGCCTAGGAATTCAACAGGGGTATCCCCCACCCTCTTAAGATTTCTATTTCTTATTAATGAGGTACAAGTGTTTTTTGACATGGGTAGCTTACATTTTTCCTTAAAATATCTCACTATTGCATAGAGAAAGGCCCAAAGTGACTGAGTACATACTATGTCCCTAAAGCACAGAATTGAAGGTTCTGTTTTGTTTTTGTTTTCTAATAGGGCTAACACAGTTTTAATTATGCCTGATTAATGATATACACATGTATGTGTTGAGGAGTAAAAGGTACTCATGTCTGTAACTCACTCTGGAATACAACAAAAACTGATGTGATGGTAGATAAATTGATGGCTAGATATACAAAAAAGCAAATATAGAAAAATCATAACAACTGTAGAATCTAGGTGGGTATATGGGTGTTCATTCTTTCCACTTTATTATGTGTTTGAACATTCTCATAATAAAATGTTAGGGAGAATGTTCTGGGAAGGATTAATAGAAAACTGAAAAAAAATTGCTAAAATCACATTCACAATCATGTTCATTATGAGGATTCAATGAAATTCATGCAAAATGCTTTACATGGTAAGTGTGTGACAGTAAGATTCTCAGTTTGCCATTAGACTACCATAGCTTTCACCTTTAAAAAAAAGGTAATGGCACGTGCTGCCTCAGTATACAGCCTTTTGTGAAGATGACAGAAGCACACGTAAGACGATAAAATGCCATATGTAATCTCTTATCACTGGCCAGTCATTATCACTCACATCCACCTCAAAACCTAGTGATATCTATAGATCTATTGATCTATCTACCCATCTACACACACACACACACACACACACACACACACACAAACACACACACACAAACACACACACACACACACACACACGCACGCACGCACACACTGGCTCATATGTAGAACCCTGTCCTTTTAAACTTCAGTAAGGCACTAGATACTTGTAAAGACTTACCGATCACTTGGAATCATTAGGTGCATTACTTCCTTTGGACGTGAGCTAAACAGAATAAAGTATCACTAGCTAGGTAAGAACGAGAACTGTTCCCAATGCCTGTCTTATCAGTGCCTTCTGATTTGATAGTTTCTTTGCCTTGTTAGCTCAACCTAATGCCATTTGTAGTACTACAGACCCCCTCCATCTCTCCTTCCATTTACACAGGGCCTCTTTGAAAGTGTATGGACATGGTATAGTATGCATATCACTAGCAGTCAGAGACCCTCAGATCCCAAACTGCTCTACTATAGGTAGTTCTGAAATCTCCCTCATTAATGGAAATCTCTTCCATATCTGAGCTTTAGGGAACTATCTTACCTGCCCCCTCTTTAAGGGGGCTCAGACTCATTTGTTCTTTTTCAGTAACCTTTTTCTCTCTTTTGAGGCAAAAGCTGTTCTCAACAGTCACTTCCAGGTGATGCCATCAAATCTGCAATGTTCCCTGTCATCCTCTGATTATAAAGTAGGGCAGAACTGGAGGTTGCCAAGGGAAACCATATTACCATGTGTAACATGTAAAATTAAATCAAATCTCTTCAGTACCTGAGATCTGCTAAAGGGTTTTCTCCTCCTAATGCTCTAGGCTCCCTGCTCAAGCATGCGAGCAGGTCCCACAGAACTCATCACAAAGCAAGGGCTGGAAAGCTGAATCCCCAACAAGTTCCTGTTGCTCAATTATGCAATTTTTACCAAGTGTTAACAATGCCCTGAACCTGCTTCTGCTGGGGAAAAAGAAGTACATATTTCTCTTTTAGGTCACCAAAATAATTTTATATTTATAAATCTTTGATTCCTTAGTCAATGGGAAAAATTCATTCTCTAGAGCAAGCAATTTAATTCTTCCTCCCCAAAAGAGTCAAATGGCATTAAAGTTATCAAGCTTAATCAAATTTGATATCGAAGGCAGTATATCACCTCCTAAAAATTCAAAACCCACACAATTTAATCCTGGACTCTGCTTTAACTTTATTAAAAAACTGAGGCCTGGCCCTAACCAGTTTGGCTCAGTGGATAGAGTGTTGGCCTGTGGACTGAAGGGTCCTGGGTTTGATTCCAGTCAAGGGCATGTACTCTGGTTTCAGGCACATCCCCAGTAGGGGGTGTGCAGGAGGCAGCTGATTGATGTTTCTCTCTCGTCGATGTTTCTGGCTCTCTATCCCTCCCCTTACCCCTCTGTAAAAAAATCAATAAAATAGATATTTTTTAAAAACTGAGGCCTGGTGCACGAATTCATGCACTGGTGGGGTCCCTCAGCCTGGCCGGCAATTGGAGCTGATCAGGGCTGCAGGAGGTTGGTTGGGGGACAGGGGCTGTGGGAGGTTGGCTGCGGGGGAGGGGCCGCAGGAAGTTGGCTGGCCAGGGGAAGGACTGCAGGAGGTTGGCCACCTGGCCCTATTGGGGCTGATCAGGGCTGGCTGGCCATGGGAGGTTGGCTGTGGGAGCACACTGACCACCAGGGGGCAGCTCCTGCATTGAGCGTCTGCCCCCTGGTGGTCAGTGCGCGTCATAGTGACCAGTTGTTCGGTCGCTTAGGCTTTTATATATATAGATTCCAAGCAAGTTCTAAATGGGGCAGTTGAATAGCATCCTTGCTGAAGTGCTGTGTACTCTGGACACACACACACACCCCAGGGAAAGTCTATGCCTTTTGAACTTAAGAGTTCTGAGGAAGCAGTTCATCCAGTACCTAACAAGGAGAGTGGGTAATGTAGGGTCAGGAATTGAGGCTGATTCAAGCAGAGGTGGCAGGAAGGAAGGAAGGACAGAGAGAAAGAGGCATTAAAAATGGCATGTTGGGGAACTACAATTTAGTAAAGTTGGAGTGTAGAGTATGTATTTGTGTGCATAAATGTGAGTAGGGGTTCAACAACTAGAAATTAAACTAGAAAGGTTAGCAGATTTTCAGGGCCCAGCGAGGGCATGAATCCAAAGACTGAAACTATAGCATGAGAAATGTTACAATTATCTACCTACAAAATCTCATAGAGGCACAAAGAACCAGCATTGACCTGTAACTCATCAAGTCACATTATAACCACCATCTTCACACTGTCTTTCTTATGTGGTAGCTTAAGAGAAAAATAAAATATTTCTTATACCAAAATGTTTCTTTATCATAGAAAAAATAGTGTAAAAAATGCATATATTCCAGAAAAATGACAGAATGATTGCTGAAAGAGACAGTCCACTTTTCTCAGATATGTTGCCTGTCTGGCCTTTATAGAACCTGAGTCTATAATTCCTGAGGGAAACAACCCCTAAAAGGTTGGCCCTGCCTCTAAATATTGTGTGATCACTTGCAAGGTGGCTTATCTCTCTATAAGTTGGTTTCTCAACTATAACATGAAAGGGCTCTACACCTCATTATTTTGTGGGTACCACTTATGTGGTGAGATCTTTGCTGAGAATACAGAGATGAAAGACCAATCTCTGCCCATCAGGAACTCATGATGTAGGAGAGAATAAAGGGGAGTAAAATAATAATAAAATTTAATAATAATAATCTTGATAAAAATACAGAATGGTGGTGACTATGTCAGGGACATATTTAGAAGGAACATGTAAGGCACCCTCAGCTCAGTCTTGTAGGAGAAGTGACACCTAATCTGAGCTTTGAAGGATCAATTACTTAGAATTAACTGGGGAAAGAATTGGGGAAGTATGTTCCAAATACAGAAACTCTATGATGCAAAAACCAGACAGCTTCAGGAAAGTTCTGGGAACTGTAAGTCCCTAAAGAGCTAAGGACATGTGGCTGAGGAGTGCAAAGGTACAGAATAACTGTGCCTATGCTAAGGGGTTAGATTTGCACTTAAAGCAATTTGGTGGCATGGAGGATTTTAAGCAATGGAAAGGCATGATCATATTTGTCTTCAGGAATGCTCATTCTGGTTGCAGTGTCAGGTAGAGGAGGAAGATGGGAATTAAGGGAATGAAGACATGTAGTAAACTAAAGCAGTAATTCAAGCAAGAAATAGCATATTATGGCAGTGCTGGTGGGGATGGAGAAGAGTAGGCAGCTTAAATAGGAAGACACAAACCAAGAAAACTTGGTGATTAGCAGTGATGTAGGTGTTTCAAATTACCATTAATGCCCTTAAAACTCTAGTCTTTTGCCCAGCCAGGGTGGCTCAGTGGTTGAGGGTCAACCCATGAACCAAGAGGTCACCAATTCCCAGTCAGGGCACATGCCTGGGTTGTGGGCTCAATCCCCAGCAGGGGGCGTGCAGGAGGCAGCTGATCGATGTTTCTATCTCTCTATGCCTTTCCCTTCCCTTCTCTCTAAAGTCAATAAAAACATATTTTTAAAACAACTCTAAAGTCTTTTGAATCTGACACATCCCTTGGACTCATTTATAATAACAAAGACAATACAAATATAGACTTGTAGCAACAGGGAAATGACAATAGTTGTTTGGGCAGCTAGAGGTAGTATTCCTGCTCCCTCTTCTTCTTCCAACACATACCCATGCACACATATACACATTTCTTTTTCTTGCATACAAATAGCTGGTTGGGAACTAGACTCAATACTGAGATTCGTAACAATAGAGACTCTTCTTCCCTTTTCTCATCCAGCACAACTGCCTAAGATTTCCTTCTCCTCCTTCTCCCCTTCTTCTACCTTCTCTTCCTCCCCATTCTCCAATCTGCTACAACCTTGAACACCTGCCTCACAAAGGACCCACTCCTCTCAGTGAGTCAGGTTTGATGTCAAGTGCAGTGGCAGAAAGAGGAAGGTAAGAAAGGAAGGGAGGCCCAGCCAGAGTGGCTCAGTGGTTGAGCATCGACCTATGAACCATGAGGTCACAGTTCTATTCTTGGTCAGGGTACATGCCCGGGTTGCGGGCTCGATCCCCAGTAAGGGGCATGCAGGAGGCAGCCAATCAATGATTCTCTCTCATCATTGATGCATCTCTCTCTCTCTCCCTCTCCCTTCCTCTCTGAAATCAATAAAAATATTTTTTAAAAAAAGGAAGAAAGAAAGAAAGAAAGAAAGAGAGAGAGAGAGAGAGAGAGAGGGAGGGAGGGAGGGAGGGAGGGAGGGAGGGAGGGAGACAGAAAGAAAGAAAGAAAGAAAGGAAGGAAGGAAGGAAGGAAGGAAGGAAGGAAGGAAGGAAGGAAGGAAGGAAGGAAGGAAGGAAGGAAGGAAGGGCCCTGATGGGTTTGGCTCAGTGGATAGAGCATCGGCCTGCGGACTGAAGGGTCCCAGGTTCGATTCCAGTCAAGGGCATGTACCTTGGTTGCGGGCACATCCCCGGTGGGGGGTGTGCAGGAGGCAGGTGATTGATGTTTCTCTCTCATCAATGTTTCTAACTCTCTCTCCCTCTCCCTTTCTCTCTGTAAAAAAATCAATAAAATATATTTTTTTAAAAAAAAGGAAGAAAGAAAGAAAGAAAGAAAGAAAGAAAGAAAGAAAGAAAGAAAGAAAGAAAGAAAGAAAAGGAAGGCAGAATACACTCCTATTACTCTGCTGGACTCTACCACTAAGCTGAGGTAGACTCTTCCCCCACATCTCTCACCCCAGAGTCCTCGCCTCCACCATCTCCCTGCCTGAATCCCACTCTTCTTTTCCCCGGAGTCTCTGATACAGGCCGTGATATAATGACCAACAGTCTGAGTCTGGGTGTTGCTTTTGATGAATAAAACTTATGTCAGCTATGTACAAAAACCTCTACAAATCTATTATCTTTTCCCACAGAGTTGAAAAAAAAAGAAAAGAAAAGGCAGTGAGACATAAGACCTTCTCACTCCAGCTTCTCCTACTACTGTTGGCAATAAAATCCTCTAGAGGTTGAATGTTTTATTTTTGACAGGTGAGAGGGGAGAAGCAAGGACAAATCAGCACAGATAGGACGACTCTGCAGGTTCATATTAGGTTGTACAGCCCTACTGACCCAGTTCCAGGAGAATTACTGTTTCTAGGTTGTGCATCTTAAGGAGGAGAATTTCTGTTGTGCTCCCCAATACTCTAGGTGCTGAGGTTTGCCTGGCTCTGAAGGATGTGATTGGAAATAATCATGGGAAAATACTATGGAGATGGGAAGGTGGGGTTGGAGTGGAGGTGGGGGAGAGGGGGAATCAGAAAAAAACAGAACAGCTACAATGAACAAAAGGCTCTGACTGGGATAGACATAAAGACCGTTAGTGTCCCATGCTAAAGAGGGGATAACTTGGCAACTGAATTTCATGTAACTCTAGAGTTAATAATATCAGTGAAGCAAAGACATCTCAACCAAGACTGCTAGCCACTGGGTGTGGCTGAGAGGGTACAAAAGTATTTCCTCCTAGAATTTGATCTTCAAGAACTAGCATCTGCAGTGAAACACCAGTAAAGTGAACTTACAGATTCAAGAGACTTTAATGTATTAACTGGCTCAATTTCAATAGCCGTAAATACAAGTTCACTTCAAAATTACTACCAAGAAAAACAGCTCTTAAAAGTAAATTTTAAGTTTTGAAATAAGGTGATAAACTAATTGTTCATTGCTGAGAATCTATTAATTGTTGAAAAGGCCTGTTCAATAAATAACTCAAGAACTCCATAAAGAGAAATATTTAAAAATTATTCCAAGTTATCACAGGAAAATTATAAGACTGGAAGCATTCTGTGTGTTGAACTTGATTTACACTGAATATATTTTAGGGATAATAATTTATTTATTGAATTTCAATAGAATTTATTGGGGTGACATTGGTTAATAAAATTATAGACTTATCGAATTTTAAAAAAATTAATTTTTAGCTATTACTTTTTTAATATACTAAAGGAATTTGTTATTATAAAATCGTAAGACTTCTAGCTTCAAGATGGTGAAAAAAAGACATTTCTGCCCACCTCTCCTCTGGAAAATCATCTCAAAATAAGGTGAAGAATGAGAAACAGAAAATAGAAACTCTATCTAACAATAAAACAAGAAAATAATTCATCACCCCTACTCTCAGTATACAAAGATGGATGCGGGAGTGGAAAGCAGCTGATCCCTAAGTGTCAGCAAAGGAAGGTACTTGCTCTCAAAACCCAGGACTGGAGGCAGAAGACAACAGAGGGTGGGACGTGGGCCAACCAAAGGGAGTGGTTGAAGGCTTGCAGAAGGAATGGACTGACCCTGGGTCACCTCCCTGATACCATGCAAGAGCTATACCTCTCTAGTCAAGAGATTGTGCCTCGGATAAACTGGATGGTTTCTGAGGGAAAACTTTCTGATATTTACATATGGTCATTCCATATAAAATCTCAGATTACTACCTATTTTCCTCCATTTCTCATTTTAAAACTAACTAAACTTAGAATAAAAACAAACTTCCGTAAATAAAGAATATCAGAAATCATTCCCCATAAATACAATAGCTAACTTTAGAGGTGTTGTGAGAATAGATTGCTTTGTAAACTAAAAAATGTCACACACACACCATATATCATGATCTTGCTTTTAAAGAAAAATTTTTCTCCAAATTAATGAATTCTATTATAATTTGAGAAACAGGTTTTATGTCAAGCTACTTATATTTGAGTCTTTCTAAATATATCAAAGCCATGCACTGAAAACTTCTAACGAAATCTTTCCAAGTAAACAATAAACTCCTCTGATCTGATAAGGCTTAGTGTGCCTGCCACCTCCTTTTCTTTCTAGGGACTTGCACAAGTAGTCAGAACCAGGATGGCAAGGAGGTCATAAAATATCCTACAGAAAACATGGGATTTCAAGACAGAAAGAACTGAGTTCAAGTTCTCTTCCTGTTTAGCAACAAGTGATTCGGAACAATGAAGGAAGAATGCTGTTTCTTATATAATTAAAAATTTAAATGAGATAGTCTACCAAAAAAAGGTTAACTGTTGTCTCTATAACGCTGACTCCCTGTGTATAATTCAAAAGATACATTAAACTACTTCTTGAAGCACATTTTTTAAAAGGGGGCTTTCCTTGAGCCTTGTCCCTTCCAAACTTCCAGTTCTAGTTTTAGTCTAAAAGTTTAAGAAAGGAGATATTTTTAAAATGTTGTTGTGAATCTGAGTATGGAACAGCACCTGCTTTGGGCCGGTTTCTAGCTATGAATGCTGATTAACAGGTATGCCAGACATAAAAGCAAACGATCAAGGCGGATCAAACCCACACACCCAACAACAAAATGCAACGAGACACTGGGATAAGGAGAAAGGCAGGGGCCCTTGGACCTTAGATCCTGCCCAGTTTAAATCCTGCCAATATCTTTATTAAGACACCTTAACATAGTATGAGGAAGGAAGGGAGGGAGGCAGAGAAGGAGAGGGCAGTGGGGGGGGGGGGGGGGGTGTGAAAGAGCATGGGGAGAAAGAGATAGAGACAGTGAGAGAGAAAGAAGAAAAAAGGAACCACAGATTGGTGAAGGCCTGTCTCAAGGCAAGATCTAATGACAAAGCTTCGGTGTCTGGGAAATTTCAAGTAAATTTCTAGAGAATGGCAGTGTGGTGAGTTATTCATATTCAACCACTAATTTGTACAATAAAAATAGAAGCTAAAACAACTAAACAAATAAAAAAGGCCTAAGTTCATGCGATGTCAAAATGATTGTTAAAGCCCTGGCCAGTTTTGCTTAATGGGTAGAGCGTCAGCCCCGGTTCAATTCTGGCCAAGGGCACATGCCCGGGTTGTGGGCTTGATCCCCAGTGTGGGGCGTGCAGGAGGCAGCCGATCCATGATTCTCTCTCATCATGGATGTTTCTATCTCTCTTTCCCTCTCCCTTCCACTCTGAAATCAATAATATATACACTGAGTGGCCAGATTATTATGATCTCTGAATGCATAATAATCTGCCCACTCAGTGTATATCCTATATAATAAAAGGCTAATATGCAAATTATCCCCTCGACCAGGAGTTTGACCAGCAGTCAGGCTGGCCAACCGCCCATGTCCCCTCCCCCTGGCCAGGCTGGCCGGACCCCACCCATGCATGAATTCATGCATCGGGCCTCTAATATATATATACTAGAGGCCCGGTGCATGAAATTCGTGCATGGGGGGGAGGGGGGTGTCCCTCAGCCCAGCCTGCACCCTCTCAAATCTGGGACCCCTTGAGGGATGTCCAACTGACCGTTTAGGCCCAATCCCAATAGGATCGGGTCTAAACGGGCAGTCGGACATCCCTCTCACAATCCAGGACTGCTGGCTCCCAACTGCTCGCCTGTCTGCCTTCCTGATTGCCCCTAACCCAGCCGTGGGCAAACTACGGCCCGCGGGCCGGATCCGGCTCGTTCAGCTGTTCTATCTGGCCCGCGGAGCCGAAAGAGCGGAGGGTTCTCTTGCTCTCCCCTCCGCTCCTTTACTTTGAATTTATATTAGTTCACACAAACACTCCATCCATACTTTTGTTCCGGCCCTCCGGTCCAGTTTAAGAACCCATTGTGGCCCTCGAGTCAAAAAGTTTGCCCACCCCTGCCCTAACCACTTCTGCCTGCCAGCCCGATCACCCCTAACCACTCCCCTGCCAGCCTGATTGATACCTAACTGCTCCCCTGCCAGCCTGATTGCCCCTAACTGCCCTCCCCTGAAGGCCTGGTCACCCCTAACTGCCCTCCCCTGCAGGCATGGTCACCCCTAACTGCCCTCCCCTGCAGGCCTGGTCCCCCACAACTGCCCTCCCCTGCAGGCCTGGTCCCCCCCAACTGCTCTCCCCTGTAGGCCTGATCCCTCTCAACTGCCCTCCCCTGCTGGCCATCTTGTGGTGGCCATCTTGTGTCCACATGGGGGCAGGATCTTTGACCACATGGGGGCAGCCATCTTGTGTGTTGGAGTGATGGTCAATCTGCATATTACTCTTTTATTAGATAGGATATATATATGTGTGTGTGTGTGTGTGTGTGTGTGTATATATATATATATATATATATATATATATATATATATATACTGAGTGGCCAAATTATTATGGGTTCAGAGATCATAATAATCTGGCCACTAAATATATATATATATATATATATATATATATATATATATATATATGTGTGTGTGTGTGTGTGTGTGTGTGTGTGTGTGTGTGTGTAATTAAATATCTCAAGAATCTAACAGGTAGTGAATTTTTTCTACCCTTCTCTTCTATCTACCACTCCTCACTACATAACCTTAAAATCTGCAAACACTAAAGATCATAAGTCAGTGTTTCCTAAAGAGCTGAGGACATGTGGCTGGGGAGGGCAAAGGAGAAAGCAGACCTTCTGGGTGTGAATGCTATTAAATGCCAAAAAGGAATATAAATCCTACTGCAAATATTTTTTCACATATTTTCTCTTCATGTTCTTCTGTATAATTAAGTTGTAAAATAAAAAATAAATTGATAGATATACATTAGAGTTGCTATAGCACACAAAAATATTTCTAACCTCACATATAAAAAGAACAATACTGTATATCTTGGTCTTGGTCATTTGTTTAATGTAGTAAATAAAAAATAATGTAACTATAATAAAAATTAAAATGAGACAAATGCAAAAATTGTATCTTAAAAGTAAACAAATATATTTGGACTTCTGGGTAAGGAGAGAAGATCAGATACAGGGATGAACTTTTGCTAATCTTCTAAACTAACAGTAAAGAGATTTGTTAAAAATGCATAAATTCTTCTAGGATGGGGACAGTGAGAATGTAGGGAACAGCAACGTTTGGAAAGCAAATAGAAGAGTGGTAAAGGACTTATTAGACCCCCCCACCCCCGCCCCGCCAAAATCGGAATCCCATACTGGCAGCAGGACAAACTGATAGGCAATCAGCTCAAGTTTGAGTAATAAACAACATGAAGGAATTTGGAAATAGGGGTAGAAGGATCAAAAAAAGGAAGATTGACTGAAATCTGTTTGAAAAAGAGGTAGATCCTTAAACTCCTTCCCCACTCCATGCAGCCAGGTGAATGCCTCTCCCTAACTCCTGTAAAGACTATAGGTTCTTTTTTTGGAGATGGTAAAATGGGGGTCTTTTGACTGGGGGGATCATGAGTTACATTTACTTCACTGAGTAAACATAGACAATAAGATCATGGCATACACCCACTACTACTGCCCCCACCTCTGGATCTTGACAGTTCTCTAGATAGGAAAAACTTTATGTATAAAAAAAAAAGGAGACACATGTGGGCCATCTTAATCTTATTTGCAAAAGATTTTTGTAAGATTTTTATAACTTGGGTTACATCATGAATAAAAATGTTATCCCACAGAAGTGCCCCGAATACATGTCTATTTAAAAAAATAAATCTTTTGGAATAGGAATGTAGCATTCTGCCTGGTTACAATACGGCATGAGTAAGCATGATCATTTCCTTGAAAGGTAGAGGATTTCTGTAATGCCTTCAGAAATACGATCCAGATACATACTAAAATTACTATCTCATGGTTTCTAATATGAATTTATAGTGATAATACTAAATGAATATCATATGGTCAATACACATCATAACACCTTAACTTCACAGAAAATTTAAATCCTAGGCGTGAACTGAATTCCAAACAGAAACATTTTATACTATGATTCTTAATGTAATAAAAGGGCTACCCATGTTGATACCTTTGCATCAATTACATTATTTCATTCCCTTATGGATACTTCAAGACCACATTTAAATAAAATCTATTTTATTTTTCCCCATCTAAGTTAGTTCCCCTCACATTACATTGGACCTGATACTCACAGTAACATTTTAACAACCACTTCATAGATAAACTGAGATTCCACCAGAAAAAAGAATCCAGAGTTTCAATCATATCAATACTTCAAAGTATATGATTAGCTTTTAAATTAATATATAATAAAAATAACATGGCTGTTTAATTTGCCATTTGTATGCATATACAGGGGTGGGCAAAAGTAGGTTTATAGTTATTCAGATGGAAAATATAATAATTAATAAAGGGGGATAAATTGGGATGGAAAGAGACTTTGCTTTGGGTGATGGGTGCATGATGCAGTGTGTAGGTGATGCTTTATTGAGTTGTACACTTGAAACTTGTATGGTTTTATGAACTAATGTCACCCCAATAAATTCAATTTAAAAACTTAAAAGAAAAAGAAAACAAAGATGTTCCATCACACACAAAAAATTTGTTACCATGTATGGTGATGGATGTTAACGAGACATATTGTGGTGATCATTCTGCAATATAGACATATATTGAATCATTATGTTGTACACCTAAAATCAATATAATGTTATAATCAACTGTATCTCAGTTCTTTTTAAATAAGAAAATAATTAAATATATAAATATGTAATAAGACATCAAAAAAGGATCTGAAGAGTGAGGAAGATTTAGAACAATTGTTTCACAGAAATACTTAAGCTCAATAAATATTTAAATAGATGAATGAATGTAACATTTATATCTAGTTAAGTAAATATAATAAACAGTAAAACTCTAAAAAAAAAACAAGTAGGTGTTTCATACAACCAAAGTAACATTTAAGAGACACTTAAATGCATTTAAAATCAATAGAATGAGCAAACACCCACATACTACCCCAGAGGAGGCACCAATAAACCAAATTAATAGTACCATATCGCCCTCTACTGGACTCTACTAGTAAAGATAAACTTAAAAGATTAACAGGACTTTAAAACATTTATTTTTTAAAGGACTTAATGGAATGCTCTTTTCCTAGAAATACAAGTTTAGCCTAATATTAGATAAGTCTTGGTCATTCAACCCATGGTAATTTTAGTGTGGCACTAACTCAATGTGGTGTAGAAGTTCAGAGGAATCCATCATGAGTACAAGGTAATATCAAAATAACTACTAAAATAAATATTTTTCTTAAAACTATATATGCTCTTGGAGTTGAAAAGGCTGAATAAAGTCTCTGGTCTAACTAACTATATGGTGCATGTCTTCCTTCTATATATCTGCCAATAGTTGCCCAGCTTTGGCTTAAACATTCTGGTGATAGAAAACTCACCATCCCTGAAAAGTCTCCCCTGATCTGGATAATTCCTTACAGCTGAAAATTATTTCCCTCCTGATCTTATCTCTGCAGCAGAAAACCCCTAAAATATTTAAATAGAGCAAATTAATCCATATATATATATATATATATATATATATTATTTTTTTAATTGATTTAGGAGAGGAAGAAAGAGGGAGAAACAGACAGAAACATCAATGAGAGAGAATCATTGATTGGTTGCTTCCTGTACACCCCACAATGGGGATGGAGCCTGAAACCCAGGCATGTGCCCTGATTGGGAATCGAACCATGACCTCCTGGTTCACAGGTCAGTGCTCAACCACTAAGCCACGCCAGCCAGGCATCTTCACTATTCTGAATGCACTCCTCTGAATGTGTATTCATTTTTTTATTGCTGCTAGAACAAATTACTGTAAACTCAGTAGATTAAAACAACACAAATTTATTATCTTACTGATGTTTAGGTCAGAAGTCCATCTGGGCTAAAATCAAACTGTCAGCAGGGCTATTTTCCTTTCTGGAGGTTCTAGGCTACAACCCATTTCCTTGTTATTTTTAGCTTCTACAGGCCACCCACATCCCTTGGCTCATGCCTCCCTTCCACTATCTTCAAAGTGAGCAACACTGCATCTCTCTGACCATTCTTCTTCAATTACATCTTCCTCTGACCCTAATCCCATTCAGAAAGGGTACCTTTAAGGACTCATGTCATTAAGTTGAGCTCACCCAGATAATTCAAGATAATCTCTCCATCTCAGGGTCCTTAATCTTAATTACACCTACAAAGTCCCTTTTTATTTTGCACATACGGTAACATTCACAAATTTGGGGGATTTGGGCTACCACAAAATGCCTTTCCATTTGTCCTTCTTCCTCCTAAAGTAGAGTGTTCCCTCTGCATATGGCACTCCAGGAATGACCAGCACTGAGTAATACAGGATTGCCACCTTCATCTTTCCAGATCCTATACTTCTAATATCTGGACTAAAATCCAGATGTTATCTACATCACACCTCTCATTCTTATCAGGCCATGAACTAAAACCCCTAAGCCTTAAAAACACAGTTTTTAAGCCACTCCTGCCTATCCTTTACTAATCCCAAGTATAAGAATTTGTTTCTTTCTATTAAATTTCATTTTGTTAGATTTTCCCCTATTCTTGAGATATTTTTGGATCTCAATTCTAACATTCAACCTATTTGCTATATACGCTCAGTTCTTGTCATGCACACCTGTAGTGAGTGCTCCCATTATGTCATCAATAGTAGAAACCAAGAAAAGGACAAGATATGAAGAGAGTTCTGCAGCACATCAGAAATCTGTCTGAAGTTCCATGGTTCTTACATTTCAATGTGTACATCAACTACTGAGAGGCTTCTATGCCCCATCTCTAGAGATTCCGATTTAGGAGGTCTGAGACAAGGCCCAGCAATCACAACCTTCCCCCAGTAGGTTTCAGGTGGTTGATCTGCAGAGTACATTGGGAGAAACGCTGTCCAGGTCTATACCAATCATTAATCAGGCACAATCCACCCAACCATCGTCACACCCTGCTCCTGTTCCTGCCACTTTCAGGTAGTTATCTTGAGAAGCAAACCTAGTCAGTGACTAGCTGAATTCCAATCACACCGGTGCTACTATATTCCCCTGCTCTACCAATCCTGCCACCTGTAAAAGGCAGAAATGTTGCAGACTTGATTTGTTTTTAGCAGACCTGTTTGATGTGTTGACATCAAGTTTGCCTTATTTCTCAGTGCCCATCATTTATTCTTTAGTTCCTAATCTAGAACCTTGCCATGGTTTTAGGGTCAAGCTCACCAGCTAGTACTTTTCAGAACCAACTTTCTTCACCTTTGGAAAATTGAAACTGCCCTTATCTGCCTCCAGTCATTTGGAAAATCGGTTATCTTTGATAAGCTCGAAAAAATCATGGACAGTCGTTAAGGTCTTTCTGAATCTACCTTGGAATGTAATTCATCCAGGCTCAAATACCTGAACCCATTTAGAGAAGCTTCGCCATGTGGAGTTTTCATTCTTCCCTACCAATGATCACGCTACCCTTTTCAGATGAAGATTTTTCTTGACAGAAAGGACAGAAGCAAAATAGGATTTTCAAAGTTCTGCCTTCTCTATGTCATCCATCAGCAGCATACCTTCAGTTCCTAATAGCAAATCAATCCCCTTTTCATCTCTTTTTTGCTCTAAACATAACTTTGAGTACCCCAAGTCTTCCTTAGCAATTCTTGGAAGTCTCTACTTAGGAAGATTTTATCTTTTGTTGCTATTCTTAGAAATCTAAACCTCTTCTTACATTTGCATTAATTTGACTTCACCTTTCCTCTCTCTTTTTGAAACTGATCTTGAATTGGCAAAAAATTTAGCTGTTGGAGTTGAATAATACATACATAGGGGTTATTAGGCTAGTCTTACTACTTTTGAAATTTTCCAAAATAAAAAGTCAAATAAAAATATCTAAATATATAAATACAAATTAAATACAAATGTTTATGTAAACATTTGAGGGAAGGGGAAAAGGGAGAGACAGAAAGAAAAAGGGAGGGAGGGAGGTATTCCCCATTTCTTTTTTACTGGAATATGTTTTTATCCCTAACCTTCCTTTTATTGGTTGGGATCATTTGGTTTTAATTAAAGTCTATATATTTTTTATATTGCACCTTCCAATCCTTTTCCTTTATCTTCCAGGCAAGATTCCCATGCCATTTTTGTTCGACTGCTTGAAATCCATCTAGCAAAAGTCTAGGGTGGGCAAACTTTTTGACTCGAGGGCCACATGGGTTCTTAAACTGGACCGGAGGGCCGGAACAAAAGCATGGATGGAGTGTTTGTGTGAACTAATATAAATTCAAAGTAAAGGAGCAGAGGGGAGAGCAAGAGAACCCTCCGCTCTTTTGGCTCTGCGGGCCGGATAGAACAGCCGAACGGGCCGGATCCGGCCCGCGGGCCGTAGTTTGCCCACGGCTGGCTAATTATGTTTGTTTCTCTCTTCCTATCAGGAACACAAATCTTAAAAGGTTGTCCATTTTCATTTAGGACTACATTAGTTTCACCATTATTCTTTAGGAAAGTGGTTCTCAAAGTGTGGTCCTTGTACCAGCAATAGCAACATCATCCATGAACTTTTTAGAAACACAGAGTCATGGGTCCCAGGACCTATTGCATCAGAATATCTGTAGATGGGGCCTGGAAAACTCTCCAACTGAGTCCTATCACATTCAAGCTTGAGAACCACTACTTTAGAAGAAGTAACTGTTCCCATTCAAAAGCTGTCAGACGCTGTGCTTTTAGCAAATGTGATTTCCATCAAGTGCCTAAATCTTGGGAGTCCCTCATGCTACTGTATACATTAACCTGGGTGACTATTTTATGTATGCAACTCATCACCTCTTCCTTAGGCTAGGGGCATAGAGCACACTTCCACTTCTGTATCTATCCCATTTCTCTTGCTTTAAATTCTCCTCTAAATAGCGTTTAGCATCCTTCCACTCAAAGGATCTCAATGCAGATATAATTTCTTGCCAAAGCACACTATTATATCTCTCCCTTTAAGATATCTGAATTGTTACATTAAAAAGGTAAGCAAAAATCCAGAAAATCACCAAAACAGTCATGAGATATTTATTATTTTCCCCCTTATAATCTCAACTTTATATTGTCATTCATATTTTGTATAAAGGTATTATACAAATACCTTTTGTATGAAGATATCGAAGCTCCTAAGTATTACATCAAGCTAGTTTTCATATTTGTCTTTTGTGAATCTCTGGATACTGCCTCCATTTATTTCTGCTTACCATGCCTTACTGTATGTCTAACACAGTTTCATCAATTAATCTGCTTGTTTTTCTCTTCTTCAGTAGTATTTAGTCTAACACTGTCCTAACCAGACCAGCTGGTTCCTAGGAACACACCCACAGGAGAAGTACTCCATCCCTCCTTCCATTCTCCTCAACTCAATGAAAGATGATGATAATTATACTAACTGCAAGCTTTCTTCCTAGGCTCTTAAATTAGTGCTTCTATGGTGATAAGTAAAAACTATAGCTGTAGCCAGAAAGGGATTGGGAGGGCCAGGAATATAAAGATTAACACAAATTTAATAGCTTGATTTTTAAAAAATCCTTTACTTGAGGTCATCCCTTCTCTGGCCACAGTGCTCAGTTCTTTTGTAAGCAGGAATATAACAAATATTACCTTGTTGATAAAATATTTGCTTTCAAATTAATATATTTGTGATCATAATTTTCTTCTTTGGAAGTGGGAAAAATTGACTTAATCATATATTCCACTCTGAATTATGAAATAACTAGCACCAATCAATTCCATGTATATTAATATGTTTATTCTACACACAGACAAATAAGTTCAAAGTTTTACAAGATCTAAATTGAAAAACCACATTGTAGAAGAAATATGTCACTGAAGAAGTTACAGAATTTATATTCAAAATGCAAGAATAGTCTGAAGATGTGTAATTTTTTAAAATTGGAATGTGTAACAAATAAATTAGTATGAAAAAGCAATTTATATCCAGTGTGGCCCAGATCATACCTCAACACCAAAGAAGAAATAAAAGAAACTAACAAAACATAATGATAAAAGAAAATCACGAAGTGAAACATAAGCACAATTTGCTGAAGAAATCTTGGTTGTGAAAATAGTAAGATGCATATAAAATTGCATGCTTTTGAATAATTATTATTCTTAAGAAATGAATGGGGAAAAATATACTACTCATTAACAAAAAAGAAAACAATGAGTCACAACACACTAATCTGTGGAAAGTAGTAATTTCCCAATAATAGGAATAGTCACATATTTCTACTAAATAGTTTAGTGGTTAAAAATCAGTTACTAAGAGTAAATAGAGTGTAAGCAGACTAATTCTATTTTTTTAAATGGCATCTTCTATTTCTGGCATGGAATATAAATACTTCATAAGTAGTCAATAAATATTAAATCAAAATTGTTAAAATCGCCTGGCTGAGTGTGGCTCAATGGTTGAGTATCAGCCTATGAACCAGGAGGACATGGTTCATTTCCAGTCAGGGCACATGCCCAAGTTGCGGGCTCCAACCCCAGTAGTGGCGTGCAGGAGGCAGCCAATAATGATTCTCTCTCATCACTGATGTTTCTATCTCTCTTTCCCTCTCCTTTCCTTCCTGATGTCAATGAAAATATTTTTTTAAAGAAAATATATTTACAGTATTTATTGAAAAAAACCTATGCAGCCCTGGCCACAGTGCTCAGCAGTTAGAGTATCGGCCTGTGCAGCAAAGGGTCTTGGGTTCAATTCCCGGTCAAGGGCACATACCTGGGTTGAGGGTTCACCCTCCGCCTTCCTAAGGGTGTGTGTGGGAGGCAACCAATAAATGTGTCTTTCTCACATCATTGTTTCTATCTCCCCTACTCCCTTCCTCCCTCCCTCTTTCTCTAAAAAACAAACAACAAAAGCCTTTGTATAAGTGGACCCGCACAATTCAAACCTTTGTTGTTCAAGGGTCAACTGTACTTCTTATTCCTATTTCTGTTACTCAAACACTTCAACTTTTTGTGAGTCACATAGCTTTTGGAAGTCTGTTTCTCTCTATCAAAACTGAACCCTGAAGATGACCTATCTGTGAGAAATGCTTTGATGATTGACTAGAAAATGACTTTAAGTGTTTATAAACCTCAATATATCATCATCATCCCCTTTATCCTTCCATTTGCTCAGTTATCTTGTCATCAACAGAGGCGCTACTTAAAAGCATCTACTCTTTTTCACGTCTCAGCTCCTACCTATCATTTTACAAGTTTTAAATAAATTTTCAGCCTTTTAGGGGCTAATACACATGCTCACCCAAAGAAAGTGACAGTATAAGATGTAATGTTCTGGTGATGCTTTGGGATTCTTAACAAAAAGACACCTTATACATATAAATAAATGGATATGTTTAGAACTCATTGTTGTAATGAGATTACAGAGGCCATTCTCCCTGTACTTCATATAACAGTATTAACAAAAAGTTTTATGTTTTCATGTCAGTTTTGACACACAAGAATATTACAATAATTACTACTATTATTATGTGAGTTTTTTGCTAACAAACGAAAAATGTTAAATGAAATAAGGTTATTTCCCTTTTAACCATTGACTATAAGAGGTGCTATCATTTTATATCAGAAAATAAGAAAGTTCATCATAATTGAAATCATCCTATCCGAGGAACATTATAAAATGCACACTTCTCACACACATACACACACACAAGTCTCTGGATTCCTGGTTAATTATCTTTCCCTGACTATAGAGCTAATCCTCAATGAATGTCTTCTACTGAATAAGGACCTTTTATTTTTATTTATTTTTTAAAAATATATTTTTATTGATTTCAGAGAGGAAGGGAGAGGGAGAGAGAGATAGAAACATTAATGATGAGAGAGAATCAATGATCGACTGGCTCCTGCATGCCCCCTACTGGGAATCGAGCCCACAACCCAGGCATGTGCCCTTGACCAGAATCAAACCTGGACCCTTCAGTCTGCATGCTGACACTCTATCCACTGAGCCAGACCAGCAAGGACTGAATGAGGACCTTTTAAAAAGATAGCAGTCCTGCCTGGCCAGTGTGGCTAAGTTGGTTGAGGCTGGTCCTATGCACCAGGTCCCCAGGTTCGATTCCTAGACAGGGCACATGCCCGTTTTGCTCAATCCCTAGTAGGGGGCGTGCAGGAGGCAGTCAATGGAATGTTTCTATCTCTCCCTCTCCCTTTCTCTTTCTGAAATCAATAAAAACATATTTTTATGTTCTCCCATGCAGTGGGGCTTTCTTGTTGTTTTGTTGATGGTTTCTTTTGCTGTAAATTAAATAAAAACAAAAACAAAAAAATGGCAGTCCTGTGACAAATACACTAATCTGAACCAGTAATTCCTTTTTCATCCATTCACTCAATATTATTAAACAGCTATAATGTAATGCTTTCAATCATTCAATAAGTGCACAAAATGTAAAAAATGTAATACAGTAAGGAATATTTCTACGTTCTTATTTTTTGAGAAACTCCTAGCATGCATTTCACATGCAGTTTCATGTGTATAAATGACCTTACCTCTCTCACAGATAGCTGTGGTGGGAAGGAGACTGAAAACACTAAGTTAGTGAATTCAAATCCAGATGCCTCTACCTTTTGACACACCTGAAAAAGTATTACATAAAAATTATTTTTTATTACATAAAAGAGTATTATATAAATTCCCAGGAATTGTTAAAAATTATATACTAGTCTTCATAACACAGATTTTTGGTTCAGGAGATGACACTGCAAAACCTCCAAACTTTCACCTTTGAGTAGGGAATTCTCATAAACATCATGAAATCAAATATTTGCTAACTATGACCCTGAAGACTGACATCACCAAAACAGCCAAGGACTCACCTGCAGAACAATCTGCTGAATGTCAAAATTGTTTTCTATTAGGTTACTTCATTATTTAAAAAAGATTTTAAAGTAAAGCCACATATGGCACTCTTGACAGCTGGAAACAAAAGCCAGTCCTACATTCAAACATGTGCCTCCCACAAGGCTGTAACACTTGTCTTTTCTAGACACTAATAGGTATGACTAACAAAGAACTTTTCTCTAGCTTCCTATGTTAAAATAGCAAAGGGAAAACTGCTATTTATTTTTTTCAATTGAATAGCACTCATGACTGACATACATAAAGGGATATATATTTCATTTTCAGATATCATGTTGATAAAAAGGTAATTTGAGATAAAAAGGTTTTCATTCTTTGAAATAAATTAAGGAAATGTCTTAAAAATCCATTGGTGTGAAACATGTTGAAATGAATGGCATTGTTCCTGTAGATACAAGAATTCTAGGTCTGCTCTGGCCAGGTGGCTCTGTTGATTGGAGTGTCATCCCGTACACCAAAAGGTTGAGGGTTCGATTCCCAGTCAGAGTACATATGGGAAGCAACTAATCAATGATTCTCTCACGTTGATGTCTCTCTCTCTCTCTCTTTCTCTTTCCCTTCCTATCTCTCCAGTAAACATATCTTCGAGTGAGGATTGAAAAAAAAAAAGAATTCTAGGTCTTAAAACTAAAAATCTCTATATAAGAGCACATATAATAACAGAAGACAGATTATTTACCTTTTTAATGAACTCTTTTTCACAGAATTCTTGAAGAATTCCTAGGCATACATTGCATACATTTGGATTGGAGTTCTTAGAAGCAATGCTTCTGTCTTCAATAACGGATACCCTTCCCTCTCCATTTTGACTCCGATTATCAGTCCCATCAATCCCATCTTCCAGTTCATGGAGTCGAATTTTCTTGGGAGGTGGGTTTGGAACTTCCAAAATTAATTCACCTTTTTCAGTTTTCAGAAATTTCTGTAGTTCATTGAGCAACTCCTAGAAAGTTAATTTTTAACAAAACACAATAAAAGTAATAACTCTAAGGGTAAGATGAAGCATGAAAACAGGAGTGAATATTATGATATATCACAAACTTACCTAATGTTGATTTATATTCAATCTAGAGCAATGAATTAATTTTATTTGCCAGCATTGGCTTTCTGGGGAATTTAAAAGAGGCTTAACTAACTCCTATAATAAATGTGTGAATATTTTTTCAAAAGAGTTTCATATATCAGAGAAGCTAAATCTGAGGCAGAAAGTCTCCACTAAGAAATTAACTAATTAATTAGTTAACTGGGCCTGTAGTTCTGTTGTGGGGTCATTCACTCATTCACTTGCTAATTTAAAAAAAGAAAAGAAAAAATAAACCACCTTTCAGTTCCAATTATTAACAAATAGAAATACAAATGGACTTTCCATTATTTGTTATTTAATAACCTCACAATCACTAAAACTTCATATGTATAATATTTAATGTGAAGTCTGAAAAATTAGAGAAATTAGGGGTCTATTAAGTAAAAGTAAGTTCAAGACAATTTACTAAACAAAGGTAAACAGATGCTGGAAATGCTGAGATTTGGCACCATAATTACAAAACATTTATACGTGCTAATTGAAAGAGGCCCTCTACTACATTCTGGTTTGCCTACTTTTTGTCACCTTTTGTATTAGAATGTTAAAAGTGGCATTCCTTTGAAACCATTCTCATACTTCAGACATTCAACTCATCCAAATACTCAGAGGACTTTTCCTCTATTTTGTTTAAACAGGCTTTATTTTTCAGTTGTTGAATAAATATCCTTTTAAATTCGCTCGGATTACAACTTACTGACTGTAAAGGGAAAAGTCTTTCACTCAAACAAATTTAATTCATTTTATTAAGACATTAGCTCTCCTATTTTATCAACAGATAAATATACATACATACACATACAGGTATATTATGACCCACACAAATGTTTATTATTACCTAAGATCTACAATGTTGGTATAACACAGTACATATATATGTATATGTACATATATAATTATATGAATAGGACAGGTCAAAATTTAAGTACATTTTTTTAAAAAGTCTTCAAATATTTACATATTTACACAAAATGATACAAACAAAAGTTAGTAACACTAAGTTTCTTAATATGTTTTAAATCTTAACAACATATGCATAGCATACTAGATTATAATGTCTTTTAAAATGTGTAATAGAAGTTACACAAAACCAGTTTTGTTACTTTATAGTCATTGTGTGTATAAATAAATATACACATATATTAATCATCATAGCATATGCACCATTTCCAGTTTTCAAAGTGCTTTCACATACTTTATTAGATATTGTCCCTTAAAATCCTGTGAGGTGGATGTTATCATCATTCCCAATTACAGAGGAGAAAACTGAAGATGGAAAGTTGTGGAACTGGGATTCAAATCCATGTCTTTCAGCTCCAAATTCTAGGCTTTGGATTCAGACAGACAGTTCATATCCTAGCTTGCTCACTTAATAGCTGTGTAACTTTGGGCAGGTTGCTTAACCTCTCTGTGCCTCAGTTCTTCATCTGAAAATAGAGACAATCATAGTATGTACTTACCTAATAGATTACTATGAGAGTTACATGAGAGCTTGAAATATAATAATGCTATATGAATATTAGATATAATTATTATTTTAAAATAATAGAAACAATTAATACATAGGAAAAATGACTGCTATTGCTAACTCCTGGGCAATTTTTTAAAATTATAAGAAACTGAGTGTTCATGTGTATGAATCTATGTGTGTGTTTGTTTGTTTATACTGTTTGTATAGTTATATATTTACATATACATAATTACTATCTGCCTCTGAAAAGAATATCACTATTAGAATCAAAAATATTTCACAAAATGTTATATATTTTATGTGAAAGGATTCTATTAAATGTCAAAGATCTCTGTATATTACTTTTGTTGTTATTAATAGCAATAAATAATTAATGATTTTAATAGCATTTCTTTCTAGAGGGTTGCAAATACTATCGTATCTAATAAAAGAGTAATATGCAAATTGACCGTCACTCCAAGACACAAGATGGCCGCCCCCATGTGGTCAAAGATGGCTGCTCCCATGTGGACACAAGATGGCCACCACAAGATGGCTGGCAGGGGAGGGCAGTTATGGGCAGTTGGAGGTGACCAGGCCAGCAGAGGAGGGCAGTTGGGGGAGACCAGGCCAGCAAGGGAGGGCAGTTGGGGGGACCAGGCCTGCAGGTGAGAGCAGTTGTGGGCGATCAGGCAAGCAGGGAGGGCAGTTAGGGGTGACTGGGCTGGCAGAGGAGGGCAGTTGGGGGAGACCAAGTCAGCAAGGGAGGGCAGTTGGGGGGGAACAGGACTGCAGGGGAGGACAGTTGGGGCAGAGGCCAGGCCTGCAGGGGAGAGCAGTTTGGGGGGACCAGGCCTGCGGTGGAGGGCAGTTTGAGGGAACCAGGCCTGCAGGGGAGGATAGTTGGGGGGGACCCAGGCCTGCAGGGGAGGGCAGTTGGGGGGGGGGACCAGGCCTGTAGGGGAGGGCAGTTGGGGGGAACAGGCCTGCAGAGGAGGGCAGTTAGGGGTGACCAGGACAGCAGGGGAGGGCAGTTAGGGGTGACCGGGCCAGCAGGGGAGGACAGTTGGGGGGGACCAGGCCTGCAGAGGAGGGCAGTTAGAGGGGACTGGGCCAGCAGGGGAGGGCAGTTGGGAGAGACCAAGTCAGCAAGGGAGGGCAGTTGGGGGGGAATAGGACTGCAGGGGAGGACAGTTGGGGCGGAGGCCAGGCCTGCAGGGGAGAGCAGTTTGGGGGGACCAGGCCTGCGGTGGAGGGCAGTTTGAGGGAACCAGGCCTGCAGGGGAGGATAGTTGGGGGGGACCCAGGCCTGCAGGGGAGGGCAGTTGGGGGGGGGGACCAGGCCTGTAGGGGAGGGCAGTTGGGGGGACCAGGCCTGCAGAGGAGGGCAGTTAGGGGTGACCGGGCCAGCAGGGGAAGACAGTTGGGGGGGACCAGGCCTGCAGGGGAGGGCAGTTGGGGGGACCAGGCCAGCAGGGCAGGGCAGTTGCGGGGGGACCAGGCCTATAGGGGAGGGCAGTTGGGGGGACCAGGCCTGCAGAGGAGGGCTGTTAGGGGTGACCAGGCCAGCAGGGGAGGGCAGTTGGGGTGGGACCAGGCCAGCAGGGCAGGGCAGTTTGGGGGAGAACCAGGCCTGCAGGGGAGGGCAGTTGGGCGAACCAGGCCTGCAGGGGAGGGTAGTTGGGGGCGATCAGGCCAGCAGGGAGGGCAGTTGGGGGTGACCAGGCCTGCAGGGAATGGCAGTTAGGGGTGACCAGGCCAGCAGGGGAGGGCAGTTAGGGGTGACTGGGCCAACAGGGGAGGGCAATTGGGGGTGACCAGGCCTACAGAGGGCAGTTTGGGGGGACCCAGACCTGCAGAGAAGGGCAGTTGGGGGGGGGACTAGGCCTGCAGGGGAGGGCAGTTAGGGGTGACCAGGCCAGCAGGGGAGGACAGTTTGGGGGGGGGCAGGCCTGCAGGGGAGGGCAGTTGGGGGGGACCAGGCCTGCAGGGGATGGCAGTTAGGGGTGACCAGGCCAGGAGGGGAGGGCAGTTAGGAGCAATCAGGTTGGCCAGGGAGCAGGTAGGCGTCGATCAGGCTGGCAGTGGAGTGCTTAGGGGGTGATCAGGCTGGTAGGCAGAAGCGGTTAGGGGCAATCAGGCAGAGGCAGGTGAGCGGTTGGGAGCCAGCAGTCCTGGATTGTGAGAGGATGGTATCAGGCCTAAATGGGTGGTCGGACATTCCTAAAGGGGTCCCAGATTGGAGAGGGTGCAGGCTGGGCTGAGGGACAACCCCCGCCCCCCTGTGCACGAATTTCGTGCACCGGGCCTCTAGTTTGTAAATAAAATAGAATAGAAAACAGAAAAAAATGCAACCGAATCCACAATGCTTTCACTTAATAGAGCTAAGGACTACCACCCCTTCCTGTTACAACTTCCTAATATCTGGTAAGAAGCACTACTTTGTGATATTCTGTCTAGATACTCTTTAGGAAGGGTCTATACAAACATTAAATGCACCAGGGAATTGCTCCACAAAGATCCCACTATATTAAATGCTAGATTAATCACTTAAAAAGAAACTTACATTTTTATGATAATATAAATTCTAAAATTAGCATTATCAGTAATTATTTTATTTTAGTGTTTTTAAATTTAACATAGAGTTATGGATAGATATTTGCCCTCAAATATACAAGTATTATTTTAAAACTAGAGAAAACTTCTTGACTTAAAAAAAAGAAAAGAAAATACCTCGTAGGAAAGTTTGTAAGGTGCATGAAAATCCACTCCACAGAATCTGAAGATACATCTTGGACATGTACCAGTATTGAACAACAACTGGGCCACATGCTTGTTTTCCTCAGTCAGCGGAAACATATTGAATATCTATAACTAGAAAGAAACAAAAAGTAAAACTAATGAGCATCTTTTGTGTTTTACTTTCACAAACAAATAAATCACCATCTTTAAGGAAAAAAGTAACTTTTATTTGAAAAACACTATTTTGTATTCCCCAATAATGAGTTTGCTAGAAAAAAACTTATCAGATAAGTTTACATTATATAATACTTGACTAACCTTAATGAAAGTTAAGCAGTCAAACATTTAAAACAAATTAATGGGTGGATCCAAAAAAACATCAGTTGTACTTAGATGATATAACTAAATGACAACTATTATCAAAATAAGAAAAATTTGCTTCTTTCATGCACAAGTGAAACCTCCAACAAAAATAAATGAAATGCAAATATTTTAGAGTAATTGCTGTCTGAAACAATTTGCTACCTTTTGCAATTTGAATAAATTCACTTAAAAACAAATACTAGAGAACAGGGGAAATCCAATATAATTCTCTTGTTGCCAAGGAAGGAGGGGTAGTAAATTACCTAATCATTCTGTTTGGCAAAAATAGATGGTCTTCTGATTAATGAGTCAGTCCACATTACTTTAAAATGAGGAAGTAAGTAGCAAAGGGATTGCATGGCAATGTTGTGGTATGGTATAACTGTGGTCACACGGGTAAAACAGTGGCACCTTTTAAGGTGTGGTTTCATAATTCAAATGAACTTGTTTAAAGTTTGTGAGAAGGTGAAGCTCTTACCAACTGCTTACTATTAAGATGTGCTTCTTAGAATACGTTTGTGTTTTTCAACCCTTTAAATGCACTACTTCCTTCCAAGCTTCTAAATGTTTGTGGCCACTTACCAAGAGTAGAGCCTTGACACAAAATAATGACTGCACTTTCCCTCACAGAGAAACTGTTTCTGTCTCACCCTTTATGTCATCTTTTCTCCTCCTCTCCATTAGTTAAGGTCAAGGATTTCATTTAATTCATAATTAACTTTTAACTCAGAGAAACAAATAACTCTTCTTCCCCAATAAAGTCTAGGAGTTAGTGCTTAAAAAGGACACTTTGTATCAAAGATCGCCCTGGGGACTTAAGTTAAATAATTTCAATAAAATGTTTATTTTTCTTTCCTTTGACTTAATAACAATGTTTATTTATCCAATAGGTTCCTAGAAATAAAGATAATGCAATGTGAATTAATGGTACAACATAATCTCTTCACTCTGAGAAATTTCCAAACCTATTGGGAATTAGGAGATCTGTACTGAGTAATTTGAAGGGGTCTTAAACAAAACCAACCAAAACTCTCTTGAGTGTGTTGAGTAGGTTTACAATCCTCCCAAATCATTTTTACCTAGCAACAATCTAGCGACTTCTTGAGCACGTTAGTATTGAAAGGAGGAAATACGTTATGCCTTAAATTTGGTTGTTTCATCTTAATGTACAGCGTTGAAATGATAGGACTTCATAAGACATCAGAAATCAGTTGTCCCATAAGAGGTTTATCTTTCAAAGCAAGCCATGAGAAATGTATCCCACACCGTAAGGTTTTCATTGTTGCTGCCTTTGTCAAGATGTTTGCTTTCGTTTACGTGTTTAGTTTACAGAAAGAACCGGAACAAGTCATTGCAACAGAACCTCCTCCCACGTGTCAGGATCCCCAAAGGGACAGAGTCCCTCCCTTCTCCACAAACCAAGGATAACCAACCCAGTCCACGGTAAACCGGTAAACTGGAGGAGAGGATGAACTTTCTTTTCACCTCTCGGAATATTACAGAAACTATTCACTCCAAATAGGGAAGGAGCAGGGCATGTGAAAAAGCACCAAAATGACCAGGCTGTCTCACATCCTGTGATCTTTTAAAAGCTCATTGCATACTGAAGGGTGTCATTTGTCTCGTGGGGGTGGGGTGTGGATTTCTAAAGAGGGAGGCGCTCATAACTGCATTTCGCTACCGATGCACTCAGCTGTGGAATCTCCCCTACATCCAAGATCTATCTAACCTTGAGGGTCTTTTTTGGCCAAACAAGACCTTCCCCCCGCTTCGGTCAAGTCCAAGAAACTTCCCACTCACCCCTCTTCGCTAACAAAGCGGCTCCAGCAGGAAGGAAACGATCCCCTCCATCCACACCTCTCCGGCACCCAGATGGCAAGCCCTCACCTCAGACCTCCCGGCCTCACCTTCTCCCACGGAGCCGGAGCCTGAGATTTAACCCCTGCTGGCCCTCAGAGGGAGCGGGGAAGACTAAAGACAACGCACCCATGCGTCTAGCAATTCTGTTCCCCGAGGAAACGAGAGCTTCAGAACGAAAGTACCAGCCCCCTCTCGGGAGGACTGAATGCGCTATCCCTTGCTTGTTTGCAGAAAAATCAGTAAAACTGCCTGGACTGCCGCCACACACACCCCCGCCTCTCCCGCGAGTGGAGGTGTGCGTGGGACAAAAGTCCACACCTGAGCGGGATTAGTCTCAGAGAAGCTTCCGAGGGACTCCGACATTTAAGACATTGTAGCCGCTGCCAGAAATGTCGATGAGCCTTTGACTTTAGGAGGTTTGGAAATTCTTTCTTTGGCAAATAAAAAGAGAGCCTCTCTCTCTCTCTCTCATGGGTTAGTGGCATCCTCCTATCCTCCTGCTCCAGCTAGCAAAGCCCCACACGCCACGTGCTGGCCGCACGAGTGGGCGGGGTGGAGGGCTCGGCGCTCTGCTCATCGTGCCTGGTGCGCGAGCTGTGGGTGCGCCGGGGCCGGAGTCTCAGCGCTCAGTCGCCTCGGAACGCTGCGCAGGCGGAGGAGATGGCGTCTCAGCCGCCGCCTCCCCCGAAGCCCTGGGAGACCCGCCGGATTCCGGGGGCCGGGCCAGGGCCAGGACCCGGTCCCGCTTTCCAGTGAGTGTGGGATACTTCAGGCCGAGAGTTTAGTGGGCCGGAGCGGGGCCTTGTCCGGAGGCGGTTGGGGCCGTTGTGGGGGCGAGGTTCCCCTCCCCCTCTCCCCCAGCCCCAAGCCTTGAAGTGGGGTCGGGGAGGGGATACTGGGGCAGCTTTGTAATCTGACCGCAGTTTCTGACCCGTTGACTGTTGGCATGACGTTCTCCAGGGTCACGGGCTTGGAATAAAGGGGGAGGCTTCCTGCCCCTTTCTGGTTGCGGAACACCTTGACGCCACCGCTGGACCCCCTTTAAAGCGGTAGACTTTTGAACTGTAGCGGGTAAGCGTGACGTTTGCCCAGCCCCGGCTGGAAGGGGAGCAAAGTCTCTCTAAAGCTTTGAACAGCCTCTCGGGTAATTGGAGGAAGCCCAAAAGGTCCCTTTTACGCAACTGGGACCTCAGCCTGTTACACACTTGGCGTTGTTTTCCAGAATCACTGTGCCGTGTGTCGTGCAGAGATTTGGAGAAGCGACTTTAAAGCCGGAGTTCTAAATCTAAGGCCTATGGATGGCCTTTGTGCGCAAAACAGTGTGTGGTTTTTCTAAGGCCTGTGGTTTTTGTTGTGTGTTGTTTTTTTTTTTTTAATAAGTATTGAATGGGTTTACAACTCAAAAAAAGGTTAAAATAGTATAAGAGAGAGTTTCACAGCCTTCTGTTTGTGGATTTGGACATCCTACTTCCGATGATGAAACTGGAATGTCACATAACCTAATACATAAAAATCCCCAACATATTGGAAAGTATTTCTCCTATGCTTAAACTCTTGTAATAATTTATTTAAACGGCATGATGCTTGAACGCAACAGCTACTTAATGATAGATACTTAATAAGTAATAAGCTTTAATTATGCTGTTAAGCTGGGGTGACACTTTCTACTACCTTTTTAATGAGTAATTTGACTTACTAAAAATTTGGACTGTTCTTTGGAACAGAGAGGTTTTATTCTTGCATCTGTTAAAGTTCTGTTTATATAAAATTAACCATTTCCCACTCTTTTTTCATTGTGAATTATTTTAAATATGTAGAGACTTGTGGAGAGTAAGATAGTGAATACGTGTGTATGCATTCACTCCCAGCTTTAAAAAATAATATTTTGCCAGATTTGCCTCGGGTTCTAAAAAAAATTAAAATTGGAGAAACAGATAAACCCTCCCATTCTGTTTCCTGCAGTAACTACTTACCCTATTTGGTGTTTAGTGTACCCAATAGCTTTTATACTTTATCTTATATTTCACTACTTAGCTTTGTGTGTATATATATTTTTCAAACTATCATTTTGCAAAATGTGTTTCCAGTTAAACCTATATAATAAAAGTCTAATATGCTAAGTGTCCCGTCAGCCATTCAACCAATCAAAGCGTAATGATATGCTAAGGCCACTCAACCATTCGCTATGACGTGCACTGACCACCAGAGGGCAGATGCTCCGACCAGTAGGTTAGTTTGCTGTTGGGGTCCGGCTGATCGGGACTGAGCGAGATGGGCGGGACATGCCCTGGAGCCCTCCCGCGGTCCCTCCCCAGTTGGCCAACCTCCTGCATTCCTCCCTGGCCCTGATTGTGCATCAGTGAGGTCCCTCGGCCTGGCCTGCACCCTCTCGCAATCTGGGACCCCTTGGGGGATGTCGGAGAGTCGATTTTGGCCCAATCCCGCAGGCCAGGCTGAGGGACCCCACTGGTGCAGAAATTGGTGCACCAGGCCTCTAGTATCCTATCCAATAAAAGAGTAATATGCAAATCAACCATCACTCCACTACACCCACAAGCCAATCAAGAGCAAGTATGCAAATTAACCTCAACCAAGATGGCTGCAGCCACAGAGCAAGCAGGAGGGAGGCTTGGGTTTCCCCGGTGATGGAGGAAGCCAAGCTTTCCACACACCCTGGAGGGCCCAGGCCTCCACTCAAGGCTACAAAGTTTCAATTATAGAAGATAAATAAATCCCAACAAAAATGTCAGCAGCCACAGAGCTGGAGAGAGCAGGAAGCTAGGGTTGCCCCCGGCAATGGAGGAAGCCAAGCTTCTGCAGCCCTGGCCTGTCTTGGCCTCTGCTTAAGGCTACAAAGTTTCAATTGTAGAAGATAAATAAATCCCAGATACCAGGGCCTCTGCTTGGGTCGCTGGGGGGCGTGGCCGGCCTGCAAACCACCACAGGCCCCTCGCCCAAGCCGCCCCATGCCCAAGGGAACCCCCACCCTGATCCGGGACACCCTTCAGAGCAAACCAGCTGGCCCCCACCCATGCACCAAGCCTCTATCCTATCTGATAAAAGAGTAATATGCAGATTGACCATCACTCCAACACACAAGATTGCTGCCACATGTGGTCAAAGATCCTGCCCCCATGTGGACACAAGATGGCCAGCCGGGGAGGGCAGTTGGGAGGGACCAGGCCTGCAAGGGAGGACAGTTGTGGGCGATCAGGCCAGCAGGGAGGGCAGTTAGGGGTGACCAGGCTGGCAGAGGAGGGAAGTTGGGGGCGACAGGGCCTGCAGGGAAGGGCAGTTGGGGGGGGCCCAGGCCTGCAGGGGAGAGCAGTTGGGGGGGGGACCAGGCCTGCAGGGGAGGGCAGTTAGGGGGGTCAGGCCTGCAGGGGAGAGCAGTTAGGGGTGACCATGCCTGCAGGGGAGGGCAGTTAGGGGCAAACAGGCTGGCAGGGGAGCAGTTAGGCATCAATTAGGCTGGCAGGGGAGTGGTTAGGGGGTGATCAGGCTGGCAGGCAGAAGCAGTTAGGGGCAATCAGGAAGGCAGGCAGGCAAGCAGTTGGGAGCCAGCAGTCCTGGATTGTGAGAGGGTCCTAGATTGGAGAGGGTGCAGACTGGGCTGAGGGACACCCCCCCCCCGTGCACGAATTTTGTGCACCGGGCCTCTAGTTATATATAAATTAGTGGCCCAGTGCACAAAATTCGTGCACGGGGCGGGGGAGGGAGTGTCCCTCTGTCTGGACGGAACCCTCTCCAATCTGAGACCTCTCGGGGGTTGTCTGACTGCAGTCGGACATCCCTCTTGCAATCCAGGACCGCTGGCTCCTAACCACTCACCTGCCTGCCTGCCTGATTGCCACTAACCACTCTGCATGCTGGCCTGATCGCCCCCAACTGCCCCCCCCTGCTATCCTGATCACCCCCAACTGCCACCCCACCAGCCTGCTCACCCCCAACTGCCCCCCCTGCCAGCCTGATTGCCCCTAACTTGCCTCTGCCTCAGCCCCACCACCATGGCTTTGTCCGGACAGATGTCAGGAAGGTCTCCCGGTCTAATTAGCATATTACCCTTTTATTAGTATAGATATTATTTATTTTGAGTTTATCTTGTTCATATATATACTGTAGCTCATTTTAGTCGCTGTAGGATAGTCTGTTATATAAAAACAAACTTTATTTGCTCTGTTGTAGATTTTAAAGTATTAGTTGGTACATATTAAAAACTGCTGCAATGAACATTCTTGTGCCTTTCTCCTTTTCCACATTTGCAACAGGTTTTCTAATGTGTTACTGTAAGTGGAATTGCTTGGAAGGGTGTTTACCTTCAAGTACTATTGCCAAGTTATTCCCCAAAGTGGTTATATATTAGTTTTTACTTTTCACTAGCAAGGTATTCTGTTTTTCTACATTCTTTCCAGCACTTGATACTGTGGGGGTGTAAAAAAATAACTTCCTTCTGACCTTTTTAAGTTCTTCTAGCTGGGCTAATGATCCAATTAACAGAGACATTAATAGCAGAAAATGTACAAAATTTATTACAGGTGTACATGTAGGGGTGCCATATGAATGTGAGACCCAAAGAAACATTGAGCAGTTTATATGCCATTTTGGACTAAGGAGAAGTGGTGGGGAGTGTGGTTTGGGACTTTATAGGGCAGGAAAGCAATTCACATGGAGATCGAAAAGCAAATGTTTGGTAAATAAATGTTTGCTGGGCCATCTTTAACAATAGGATACTGAGAGGAGTTTGAATAAATGGGTCTTGCTAGGTTCCTTCGTGGCTGTCATACACAGTAGTTTATATTAAACTCTATCTATGATGATATCTCTCTGGAGCAGATCCTCTATCAAAATTCTTTTTTAGCCAATTAGGGAAAGGTTTCTTTCTGTCTTTTGTCCTTAATTACCAGCTTAAAATCAATATCCCAAAGGGCTTATTTTGGGTAGCAAAATTTTGTCCCTCTCAATGATGTTATTTTTTTAGTACTATATTTGCCAGTCTAATGGCTGTGAAATGCTATTTCATCTTTACACTTCTCTGATTAGTAGTTAAGATAGAGCATTTTTTTTGAAAACTTATTAACTATTTGAGTTTTTTCTGTTCATTTTCTTTTGGCTTTATGTTTGCTTATCAATTTGTAGTAGTAATTTATTGTTCATACTAATCCTGTTTTCTTTGTTTTTAATATCTTTTAGTCTATGGCTTATTTTCTTTATATTCATGTTCATTTATGTTTTACAGGTACTTTTAATTTTAATATAGCCAAAATGTTCATATTCTTTGTGCTTTTTGTATCTTGGTTAAGAAATCCTTTCTCTTCAAATCAGGAAAATTTTCCTTTTAAATGTTCTTTTTTTCACATGTATGTCTAATCCACCTGATACTGAGTTTGTTGTACAAAATCAATGTGAAATAGGGAATCTAATTTCTTTCCATGTGGATAACTAGTTGTCCCAGTACTATTTATTCATCTCCATATTAGTTTATAATGCTATCTATGTCATATCAAGTTTTCCTAAATGTGTGGTTCTGTTTGAGGTACTTTCTGATATATTCTGTTAGTCTGTCTATTCTTATGCTAGCATCACACTGTCTTTATAATAAGTTTTGATATTTGGTATGTCAAGAGCCTTCACACATTGCTATTCTTTAAAATTTGTCTTTATTACAATTAGCCTTTATTGAAAGACTTATTGGGATTTTTATTTGAACTTTATATTTTATTGGAACTTTTATTTTAATGATCAAGTAAGTCCATCTGTGAATATTGTATCAAGTACAGTTGGTGAGAATTTTGACTTTGTCTTAAATATTTTGTATTGTCTCCATAGAGTCCTTTCTCATTTTTATTTTTTAAAATACATTTTTATTGATTTCAGAGAGGAAGGGAGAGGGAGAGAGATAGAAACATCAATGATGAGAGAGAATCATTGATCTGCTGCCTCCTGTGTGCCCTACACTGGGGATCGAGCCTGCAACCCGGGCATGTACCCTGACTGAGAATTAAACCATGACTTCCTGGTTCATAGGTCAATACTCAATCACTGAGTCATGCCGGCCAGGCTCTATCCTTTTTTGTTTTGTAAAATAAAGATATCCAGCATAATTCAGACTTAATTTATTCTTATTATTTGGTTTTAATTTTCTTATGTTTCATTTTGACAATCTTATCATTTACAAATAAGCCTAGCCAACATTCTTGTATTGATCTGACTTTCATTGGAATATTTCTCAAGTCTCACAATTAAGTATAACATTTGCTTTTTGGGTTGTGGGCTCCATCCCCAGTAGAGGGCGTGCAGGAAGCAACCAATCAGTGATTTCTCTCTGATCATAGATGTTTCTATCTCTCCCTCTCCCTTCCTCTCTCTCTCTTTAAGAAAAAAAAAACATTAAAAGGAGAGAGGGCACTGAGAGATGATTTGGAAGTTCTGTGTAAATGGGACATCTCAGATGTTGGCCTATACTGTACGAGGGTGAAATGGTGAGCAGACTTTATTAGTAGGGATGAATGGAGCCCATAGCCCAGGCATGTGCCCTGACCTGGAACAGGAGACCTGGTGCATGGAACTATGCTCAACCAACTGAGCCACACAGGCTGGGCTGCTCTTTGTTTTGATAGCTTTCCTAATGAACTATCTCTCTACCATGCTCAGGTTTTTATTATGAAGAAGTATTGAATTTTATGAACAACTTTAATGCATCTGTTGAGAACGTCATGTGGAAATTGTATCAGTTAACTTTCTAATGTTGACTATCTTTGCATTTCTGGGTGAACTATGCTTAATTGTGATTATTTTGTAAAATACAATGCTGAATTCTGTTCTGATATTTTAAGATCTTCGCATGTATGTTCCTAGTTGAAGTTGACCTACAATTTTATTTCTTTGTACTATCATACTTTTCTGGTTTTGTATCAAAGTTGTCTAACTTACAGAATTTTTTCTGTTGAGTCTAATTTCTATTTATTTATAGGTATACTGTCTTTTCCTTAGTAGCCTTTAAGGTTTTACCTGATAACCTTGGTCCTCTGCAGCTTTGTTAAGCTCTATCAGGGTGTGAGTATGTAAGACATACATATATACCTTTCTATTTTCTTTTCCTCCTACTCAGTAGCTACAGTGTTCATTCTGAGGATACATATCTTTCTTTAATTCAGGAAAATTCTTACCAGTTATATCTTTATATATTATTTGAGCACTTTTCTTTCTCATCCTTTCTTCTGGAACTCATATTAAACGTTGTATCAGGAATAGTTTCTGCTATAAGTAACATCGGGCATACTGTGCTTTGGACTATAAAGACATTTATTGTTTAGTTAAGAAGTATAAAGATCTATTCAGCATTGTCATCAAGGAATCTACATTTTTCCTGTCTAACTCCCCACCCTCGCCCCCCCGCCCATCACCTTTCTAACAGTTTTGGCTATCTCTGTCTTATTCTTACTCCTAAAGGAAGTTTCTCTGACTGTTTTCAAGATTTTCTCTTTGTTTTTGGTTCTCAGCAGTTAAACTTTGGTGAGCTTCACTGTGATTTTCTTTGTGTTATTTTGGGTGGGATTCATAGAGATACTTGAACTAATGTGATGTCTTTCATTAATTTCAGAAAAGTCTCAGCCATTATCTCTTTAAATATTGCTTCTGCCCATCATCTTTTCACTCCTTTGACTCCAGTTACATATATGCTCTATATTTCACTCTACACCCTATCTTACACTCTTTTTGTCTGTATTCCTTTGTTTTTCATGCTTCATTTTGAGTATTTTCTTCTGAACTCTCTTCCAGTCTACTGATTTTTTTCTTTCAGAGTGTCTAATCTGGTATTAAGCCAGTCAATAAATTCATGGTTTCAGGTATTTGTGAGTGTGGGTTTTTTATTTCTTTCTTTCTTTTGGTTTTAGAATTTCCATTTGGTTTAGCTTAATAGATTTATTTTCTGCTGAAAAAAAATCTCAGTCTTTTCTTTTTACCTTGAATATATTGGTCATAGTTGTTTCAAGTCTCTGCCTAATAACTCCATTAGCAGTATCCCCTGTAGATCTCTGTATTGCCTGATGTTGCTCTTTTTTAAAAACATGTAATTTTGACATTATATAGGCCTAATTATTTTTTAATGAAAGCTGGACATTGTATATAGACAATTTAAAACAATTTGTGGCCTCCCTAACCGGTTTGGCTCAGTGGATAGAGCGTCGGCCTGTGGACTCAAGGGTCCCGGGTTCGATTCTGGTCAAGGGCATGTACCGTGGTTGCAGGCACATCCCCAGTAGGGGGTGTGCAGGAGGGAGCTGATTGATGTTTCTCTCTCATCAATGTTTCTAACTCTCTATCCCTCTCCCTTCCTCTCTGTAAAAAATCAATAAAATATGTTTTTTAAAAAAAAACGATTTGTAGCCTAAGATGATATCTTCCTCTGGTGAGTTTTACTTTTGACAGGCACCTGGGGCCACTAGCAATTTGGGATCATTTGAATCCAATCAAGAATTGAGCTTATTTCAAACTGTGGTTTTAGTTCCTCCAAGGACTAGTCCTATTTCCGTAAACCTTCTTACCCTTTCTCCTAGCTGGCATATGGCCCTTTAAGGTCCCAGTTTAAAGGGTGGGGGGTTACATTAGCCCCAGGAATCTATTAAAACCACTGCTCAGCTTCTTATCCTATCAGGCATCTCTTCCAGAATTGGCCCTTGCCCCTTGAGAAATATCTCAAAATGGTCTCTCTAGGTTTTGGCTCCATAATTCCTCAGTGCCTTGTTCTCTCATGCATTAAACAGACAATTTTATACTTTTTCTAGCTTTTCTAGTTGTTTTCAGTGTAAGGTTTAGTCTGATTACCTAAAATGCCATTATGTGAAGTGGAATTCCCCAAGTTCTGTATTTCCATTCTGTTCCTTAGATTTTTTGTTTTTTTTTTTCTTGCCTCATAGTTGCAAGATAATCACTGTGGTTGTGGGCATCATGTATAAGATTTGTACAACCAAATGCAACCTGTGAACCTTAATTTAATTTTTGTTTAAAAAAATTGACACTGAGCACACTATTTTGTTAAACTGGTATTTTCCTGATAACAAAACTTTATCTGTGAAGAGGGGATGTGTTGATTTACATTATGGTGCAAGCTCCTTGTCTGGTAGATTGGCCTTTTGAATAGCAGTGGTTACAGGATGATTGGGGAAGGAAATATCCAGAATGAAGCACAAAGTGACAAAAGGACAGAATATACAGAAAGGAAGGGAAGAGATTTAGGGGATGAAGTAAGGTATAATTTACACAAATAGAAAAAAAATGAACAGTCCTGTAACTCTAGGGTATCCCAAAAAACATATACACACACTTTAAATAATTATAAAAGCCGTGTTTATTAAAATACATTTCATTTTCAAAATTGAGCTATCAGCTGTTAAAGTGTTTTTGGGGAACACTTTTTGGGGAACACGCTTATTAAAGCAGTGCTTCTCAAAATATTTGTGTAATGCCAGTACATTTGTAAAATACAGTAAAAATATCATAGTGTCAAATTACTTAAACACTTAACCTCATTTTCTGTAATTTAATAGATTGATACAAATGGTTCATAAACTAGCACTGGTCCACAGAACATACTTTAAGTAGCATACTACTAAAGAAATAGAATTCATAATTAAAATCCTTATTACTAAGAGAATTCTAGGCAGGCCCCTCTGGTAAATTTTACAAATTTTTAAAGAAGAAATAATATACAAACTTTATAGAACAAAAGGAAATACTTCTCAATTCTTTTTTTTTTTAAATATATTTTATTGATATTTCACAGAGAGGAAGGGAGAGGGATAGAGAGCTAGAAACATCGATCAGCTGCCTCCTGCACACCTCCCACTGAGGATGTGCCCGCAACCAAGGTACATGCCCTTGACCGGAATCGAACCCGGGACCTTTCAGTCCGCAGGCTGACGCTCTATCCACTGAGCCAAACCGGTTTCGGCCTTCTCAATTCTTTATAAGAGACCAATTTAACCTTGATACCCAAACTTGATAAAGACAATAAAAACAAATTAGGGCATTCTCTTATGAAAGTAGATAGAAAAATATCTTCAACAAAATACTGGCAAAACAAGTCAGGAGTATATCATGGCTATTTAGTTTTACTTCAGGAATGTAGGTTGGCTTTAACATTTGAGAATTAATGTATTTCATCATCCTATATAATAAAAGGCTAATGTGCAAATCGACTGAATGGCCTAACGACTGGTCACTATGACGCACACTGACAACCAGGGGGCAGACGCTCAACACAGGAGCTGCCTCCTAGTGGTCAGTGCACTCCCTCAAGGGGAGCGCCGCTCAGCCAGAAGCCAGGCTCATGGCTGGCGAGTGCAGCGGTGGTGGCAGGAGCCTCTCCCGCCTCCGCGGTAGCACTAAGGCTGTCCAACTGATGGGGAGTGGGCCTAAGCCGTCAGTCGGACATCCCCCAAGGGCTCCTAGACTGTGAGAGGGCGCAGGCCGGGCTGAAGGCCCCCCCCCTTTCCGCCAAGTGCACAATTTTCATGCACCGGGCCTCTGGTATCCTATATAATAAAAGCCCAGCGATCAAACAGTGGAACAACCAGAATGACCGGTCGACCAGTTGCTAAGATGCGCACTAACCTCTAGGAGTCAGACGCTCAACGCAGGAGCTGCCCCCTGGTGGTCAGTGTGCACCCACAGTGGGAACACTGCTCGGCTGACTGGGATGAGCAGCTGCTCTCTGCAGCGGGAGCAGCTGCTCAGAGGGCAGGTCCACATCCGGTCAGCTGACCTGGATGAGCGGTTTCTCCTGCTGCAGCCACTCAGTTGACCAGGATGAGCAGTGCTCCCACAGCGGGCCAATCCCCACAGGCCATGCCCCCCACCAGTGCACGAATCCCGTGCACCGGGCCTCTAGTTAAGAGAATAAAGGAGAAAAGTCATAATCATCTTGATAGATGCTGAGAAATTATTCGATAAAGTTCAATGTTTATTAGTGGTAAAAACTTTTAACAAACAAATAGAAAAGAAACTTAAATTTACAACAAACCTACAGCAAACATAATACATAATGGTGACCTGTTGAAAACTTTCCTTTGAGATCAGGAATGAGACAAGGATCAGGAATGTTATTTTCACTAGTCAAGATTATACTGCATGTTCTAGATGCAAAACCTTAATAAGCAAAACTGTAAGAATTGAAAAAGAAGTAATAAGCCTATCAATATTCATATACACTATAACTGCAAATCTTAAGAATCTAGAAAATCCAAGAGAAGAATCCAAAACAAGGTTGCTGGATACAAGGACCATTATTTTTTAAATCAGTTATTTCTGCATAACAGTAACCAAGTGAAATTTTAGAAAGACATCATGTACCAAAAAATAAATAGGAATAAACCTAAAGGAAGACCTCCATATAATAAGCTATAAAACATTACTTAGAGTCCACAATTTTTAAAAACCACTTTTGAGAAAAATATTTAAAAGACCTAAATAGCTGTGGGTGGTTTGGCTCAGTAGATAGAGCGTTGGCCTAAGGAATGAAGGGTCCTGGGTTCGATTCCAGTCAGGGCACATGCCCAGGTTGTGGGCTGGATCCTCAGTAGGGGGCTTGCAGGAGGCAGCCAATCAATGATTCTCATCATTGATGCTTCTATCTCTCTCTCCCCTCTTCCTTCCTCTGAAATCAATAAAAATATTTTTAAAAATATTTTAAAAAAGCTAAATAAATGGAACATATATTGTATTAGTGGGTTGAAACTCTTAATATTATAAAGACATTGATGACCTCAAATTAACCTGTAGATTCAATGTAATCCCAAACAGAATCTCAGTATGGTTTGGGGTGGGGGAAGTGGGATACAGAACTTCCAAGTTCTGATTCTAAAGTATACATGGAAATTTAAGGGATTAAATAGCCAAGACACACTCTTTTTATTTTTTTTAATCCTCACCCGAGGGTATGTTTTTCAGAAAGAAACATAGATAGATGTGAGAGAGAAACTTGATTGGTTGCCTCCCATACATACCCCGACCAGGGATTGAACCCTCCACCCTTCAGTGCCTGGGACAATACTCCAACCAACTGAGCCATACCAGCCAGGGTGATCCAAGACACTCTTGAAGATGAAGAACATTGTGGGAGGACTTGTTTTATTGGACTTTTAAATCTATTATAAAACTGTAGTAATTATGATACTGTCATTTAGGTACAAGTATGGACAATATCTAGCAACCAACCCTGAGAAAATGGACAAGCGTCTTAAAAAGAAAGTACAGATTGAAGATAGTACAAATAATGGCAGCATAAGTGAACAAGAAAATAGAGTTATTCAGCTATTTTATCTTACACATTTTGTCTTAACACAGATTCTAAGCAACTGGATATTAGAGACTATTCCTTTTTTTAAATTTTGATAACATTTTTTAAAATATATCTTATTGATTTTTTACAGAGAAGAAGGGAGAGGGAGAGGGATAGAGAGCTAGAAACATCAATGAGAGAGAAACATTGATCAGCTGCCTCTTGCACACCTCTTACTGAAGATGTGCCCGCAAACAAGGTACATGCCCTTGACCGGAATCGAACCTGGGACCTTTCAATCCGCAGGCCGACGCTCTATCCATTGAGCCAAACCAGTTAGGGCTATTCCTTACTCTTAACATATCTTCAGTAGAATCTCATAACACTAGATATCGGAGGTGTTTAATAGTTCATTTAAATTGAACCTATTGTGTTTAAGTTACTATTTTGAATTTTGTTTGTTTTAGATCTGCTGATTTGGGTCCTACTTTATTGACAAGACCTGGACAACCAGCACTTACCAGAGTGCCCCCACCTATTCTTCCAAGGCCATCACACCAGACAGGAAGTAGCAGTGTGAACACTTTCAGACCTGCTTACAGTTCATTTTCTTCAGGATATGGTGCCTATGGAAATTCGTTTTATGGAAGCTATAGCCCTTATAGTTATGGATATAATGGGTTAAACTATAACCGCCTCCGTGTAGATGATCTTCCGCCTAGTAGATTTGTTCAGCAAGCTGAAGAAAGCAGCAGAGGTGCATTTCAGTCCATCGAAAGTATTGTACATGCATTTGCCTCTGTCAGTATGATGATGGATGCTACCTTTTCAGCTGTGTATAACAGTTTTAGGGCTGTATTGGATGTAGCGAATCATTTTTCCCGATTAAAAATACACTTCACAAAGGTTTTTTCAGCTTTTGCATTAGTTAGGACTATAAGGTATCTTTACAGACGGTTACAGCACATGATAGGTTTAAGAAGAGGCTCCGAGAATGAGGACCTATGGACAGAAAGTGAAAGAACTGTGGCTTGCCTTGGTGCTGATGACAGAGCAGCTAACTCAGCAAAATCTTGGCCAATATTCTTGTTCTTTGCTGTTATCCTTGGTGGTCCTTACCTAATCTGGAAACTGCTATCTACCCACAGTGATGAAATAACAGGTAAGAGTAAGAGAATAGGTTCTGAAACCACATAACAATCTCAGATTTCAAGAATAGATTTGTTACATTAACATTCTTTATATTTATTTGTATTTAATATTTTTGATCAGTTATATTTTTAGTTCAGAACTGGAAAAGAAATACATAGCAAAAACAGGCTTGTTGATTCATTCATTGTTCATTCAGAATAAGAGTATACATTACCTAACTACTATTTACAAGGTACTGAATTTGATGCTATGGGGTATACATAGAACATAATTCCCTTTTTTCTAAAAGTTAATTGGCAGGGAGATGAGTAAGGTACATATACAGGTAACTGTGATGAGACAGAAAGAGTGGTAAGGAATAGGACAATTGGGGAAAGATAGGGTTTATTGAGCCTTTTTTATATGAAAGACACTACTAAGTATTTTGTATTTTATCTCACTTAATTTTTACAGTAACCCTAAGAGATGGGAATTACCTTCATTTTACAAGGGACAAAACTAAAGTTCAAAGAAGTCACTTGCCCAAGGTCACATCTTTAATAAAATAGGACTAGAAACAAAACCAGGCCTGTTTGTTAAGTTCCTTCTCCACCCACTGGTACCGAATGCTATCTCAATTTAGAAAAGCAAAGCTAGTTTTTTGGGGGCAGCTATTAGTATCCAAGAAGTAGCATTTAAGTTAGATTTTTGAAAGACAGGTAACATTTCATCAGTTAGGTAGGGAAAAACAGACTGAAAGGCACATAGATCCATGGAACACAACAGAGAACCCAGAAATCGACCCAAGCCATTATGCTCAATTAATATTTGACAAAGGAGGCAAGAGCATGCATTGGAGTCAACAGTCTCTTCAATAAATAGTGCTGAGAAAATTGGACAGATACATGCAAAAAAATGAAACTAGACCACCAACTTACATCATACTCAAAATGGGTAAAAGACTTAAGTCATGAAACCATAAAAATTCTAGAAGAAACTATAGGCAGCAAAATCTTAGACATCTCTTGTAGCAGTCTGTTTACAGATACATCTCCTAAGGCAAAGGAAACTAGGGAGAAAATAAACAAATGGGACTACATAAAAATAAAAAGCTTCTGCACAGCAAAAGAAACCATCAACAAAACAACAAGGGAGCCCACTGTAGGGGAGAACATATTTGGCAATGGTACATCTGACAAAGGGTTAATACCCAAAATACATAAGGAACTCATACAACTTAACAAAAGGAACACAAACAATCCAATTTAAAAATGGGCAAAGAACCTAAACAGACACTTCTCCAAAGAGGACATACAGATGGCCAAGATACATGAAAAAATGCTCAAACCCACTGATCATCAGAGAGATGCAAATTAAACATCAATGAGGTATCACCTCACACCTGTCAGAATGGCTACCATCAACAAATCAACAAATGACAAGTGCTGGCAAGGATGTGGCGAAAAGGGAACCCTAGTACACTGCTGGTGGGAAAGCAGACTGGTGCAACCATCATGGAAAACAGTATGGAGTTTCTTCAAGAAATTAAATATGAATCTGCCATTTGACCCAGTGATCCCACTTCTAGGAATATATCCTAAGAAACCCGAAGCACCAATTAGAAAGAGTGTATGCATCCCTATATTCATAGCAGCACAATTTACCATAGCTAAGATCTGGAAACAGCCCAAGTGCCCATCAGTAGATGAATGAATAAAAAAGCTGTGGTACATTTATACCATGGAATCCTATGCAGCGGTAAAAAAGAAGAATATCTTACCCTTTGAGACATCAGGAGGGACCTGGAGAATATCATGTTAAATGAAATAAGTCAGAGAAAGACAAGTATCACATGATTGCACTCATGTGGAATCTAAGGAACAAAATAAACTGATGAACAGTGGATCCAGAGAGATGGAACAGAGTGTGGAATCTCAGTGAAGGCAGGCAGGGGAGGGTGAGTGGGTGGGAGGTAATCAAAGACCTTGTATGCATATATGCATAACCCATGGACATAGACAATAGGGTGCTGAAGGCCTGGGATGGGGGGCAGGGGCAGGTTGGAGGTGGTCAATTGGGGGAAAGAGGAACATGTAATACTTTGAACAATAAAAAAAAGAGACTGTCAAGCAGATGAAACAGCTTGAACAAAAGTACATAGGCAGGGAATATGATATTCAGCAGCTGACCTATCCTATATAATAAAAGGGTAATATGCAAATTGACCCTAATGGCGGAATGACCAGTCGCTATGACAGGCACTGACCACCCGGGGCAGACGCTCAACACAGGAGCTGCCCCCTAGTGTTCAGTGTGCTCCCACAGGGGGAGCTCCGCTAAGCCACAAGCCTTTCTAATTGGTGCTTCAGGTTTCTTAGGATATATTCCTAGAAGTGGGATCACTGGGTCAAGTGCTGCGGCAGTGGCAGTAGCTTCTCCTGCCTCCTCCTGGGCTGCCAGAGGGATGTCTGACTGCCAGCATAGGCCCGATCCCCCGGGGAGCAGCCCAAGCTGGCAGGTGGACATCCCATGAGGGGTCCCGGACTGCGAGAGGGCACAGGCTGGACTGAGGGACCTCCCCCGCCCCCCTCCCCCCCCCCCCCCGAGTGCATGAATTTTCGTGCACCAGGCCTCTAGTAGCATAGAACAAAAGGATAATAAGGTTGAAGGCTAATAATGGATGCTCTTAATCAGGGGTCCTCAAACTTTTTAAATAGGGGGCTAGTTCACTGTCCCTCAGACCGTTGGAAGGCCGGACTGTAGTTTAAAAAAACAACTATGAACAAATTCCTATGCGCACTGTGGGCCCGGGACGAGTCAGCTGCTAAGCAGGACAGGCAGCGGCACCCGGTGGGCTGGATAAATGTCCTCAGCGGGCCGCATGTGGCCCACAGGCCGTAGTTTGAGGATCCCTGCTCTTAATCTTCATTTAGTAAGGAAAGGATGTGTTTTTTTGTGTGTGGTTTTTTTAAGCAGACTTATACGTGTAAACAATGTTCTAAAGAGATTGGTCTGTCTCAAGTGTTTGAATTTCGGGATCCACTTATATGCTGATTTTTTTTTTTTCCCAATAAGTACAATCAGCCCTTTGTATCTTTGGGACTCAAATCCATGGATTCAACCAGCCATGGATCAAAAACAGTATTTTCACATTCCCAACCATTGATGAAAAATACTGCTTTTCATTTATTGTTAGTCAAGTCCACAGATACAAGGGACAGACTATAGAGTCAAAGATATACATGGACTTTGGACTGCACGGGAGTCAGCACTCATAACCCCCTGCATTGTTCAAGGGTCACCTGTAAAAGAGCGATAGTGCCATAGGAAGAAAAATAAGAGTGTTGCAGACCCAGGGTTAGGAAGTGGGGTTACAGTGCTACACCAGTCAGGGAATCTTCCCTTGAGGTAAGAGACTAAGACCTGCAGCTGTTTGAGTCATAGGGAATAACAAAGGTATGTAAGTGGTAGTGTGCCTGGCGTGTCATGTGAAAAGCAAGGAAGCCAGTGGGAAAGAAGCAAAGTATGAATAGCAAGAGATGAAGGAGGGAAGAATACAGTGTTTTGGGATCTCCATGCAAGTGAAAAGGAAATTTCCATATTTCAAAGTCTGTTGAACTATGCACTTGAGAAGTCTCCACCTAAATGATTTTCATTTGGAAGTGAATTAGTCTCTAATGTAATGACATGACATACATTAATACAAAAGAAGAATGTACAGAATTCTCTATTTGTCTACTTATAGATGGATATACTCAATTAAAACCACAAGTTCAGTGAATTAATATCAGGATTTGTCAGTACCTGTCTGTATGAAAAAATATTTTCAAATATGAAATACCTCAAATGTTTTTATATATGAGCATTAACAGATGAACATTTGCATATGATATGATGTGATGATAGAAAACACTACAGTTAAACCCCAAAATATTATCCCACCCCCAAAATCCCAGTCTTCTCAGTAGAAGACCTATATTATAAAAAAAGAACTCAATTTTTTTTAAAAAATATATTTTATTTTTTACAGAGAGGAAGGGAGAGGGAGAGAGAGTTAGAAACATCGATGAGAGAGAAACATCCATCTGCTGCCTCCTACACACCCCCTACTGGGGATGTGCCCACTACCAAGGTACATGCCCTTGACCGGAATCGAACCTGGGACCTTTCAGTCCACAGGCCGACTCTCTATCCACTGAGCCAAACCAGTGAGGGCAAGAACTCAATTTTTATTAAATTTTGAGTTTTGTCAAAAAATTTATGGAAAAGTTTTTCTTTCGTTAAATAAGTACAATATCTTCAATTTGCCTCATTACCTACAAAGTCTAAAATATTTACTTACTGTCTTGCCTTTTATAGAAAAAGTTTGCTAACCCTTGGCCTAAAGTAAGGGAGCTAGAATTTTGAGCTTAAGAAAAGGAAAAAGCTCATAATAGATATCCTAGTGAACATACTGTTGACTTTACATCATGTTAATTATAGAATTTAAGGGGTGGCTTTTCTTGACAAATTTATGTAACTTGCAAACCAGAGCCAGTAAAATATCTTCATCTTTCTTGTAAGTTTTACTAACCCAATTTTCATTCTTAATTTGGTTTGTAGACAACACCAACTGGGCAAGTGGTGAGGATGACCATGTAGTTGCTAGAGCAGAATATGATTTTGCTGCCCTATCTGAAGAAGAAATTTCTTTCCGTGCTGGTGATATGCTCAACTTAGCTCTCAAAGGTAACAAAACATGAATAAATTGAAATTATCTGTGAATTTTTAGAATTTGTAAATGTATTAAAACTGCAACAAAATACTGGTGATTGTTAGTTAACTCAGAAGTAATTACTAGGAGTTCACTTTTCGTGTCTATTTTGAACTTTCAAATCTGGGTGGTCGGGGAGAAATGGCCCAAATAGTGGTTCTAATAATATTTAACTGAGATAAGGAAAGAGCTTGTTTATATAATCTCTTCTAAACCCAAACGCTTGAAGTCCAAACTCTTAATCACTACACAAAAACATGAGGTAAACACTAAATGTAATAAATATAACAAACCAAAGAAATTATCTAGCATCATTTAAGTATCCCTTTCCTCCTTTGAATGCTGGGGCTGTTACTGCTTTTTTTTTTTTTTTTTTTTTTTTTTTTTTTTTTTTTTTCACTTGAATAGTATTTACTTCAGAAACTTCAACATAAATATTTTAGGAATTACTGTCATGAAATATTTGGACCAGGTCACCAACAGTTTTTAACAGGTCTAGACAAAGTGGCTTTTTTCTTCAGCTATCTCCAGTAATGAAAATCAGAATTTTTGTTGATTTACAAAAAAAAGATTCTTTGTATGTTTATGAGGATTCAGGTTTGCTACAAGTCACATGTTGGTAAACATACTGGTAATAATAATAACCTCTGTCATTTATAGAATACTACTTACTATGTACAAGGCACTATATTTTACATGTTTTACTTAACCCTTATAATAATAATGCTGTAAAGTGCGAACTATTACTACCTTGTCCCTGTTTTAGACATGAGAAAACTAAGCCTCAGAATTTTGAGTAAATTGTCTAGAATCACAAAACTAAGATGTGGTGGAGCTGGACTATGAACCTAGGTTTATCTGACTTTGGAACCACTTTGGCTGTTTCCCATGCTGTCTATTAAATGGGAGCTTTAGCCCAGCGGTCACCAACCTTTCAGACCTCACAGACCACCAGTGGCCCACCCCAATTGCTGGCCAAGGGACCCCACTCATGCATGAATTTGTGCACCAGGCCTCTAGTGTGTAAATAATTTAAAATTTTGGATCCAATTTGCTAAACCTCTGCCACATCCCCTCATACACAAAATCTCGGCTCTAGCAATTATATTCATGTTTTCCATCTAGTGAAAATCACATCTTATTATTTTGAATTTCAAAAGAATGATTTCTTTATAAGTTGTCTTTTTTTATTTATTTATTTTTTTTTTTAAATATATTTTATTGATATTTTACAGAGAGGAAGGGAGAGGGATAGAGAGTTAGAAACATCGATGAGAGAGAAACATCGATCAGCTGCCTCCTGCACACCTCCCACTGGGGATGTGCCCGCAACCAAGGTACATGCCCTTGACCGGAATCGAACCCGGGACCCTTCAGTCCGCAGGCCGACGCTCTATCCACTGAGCCAAACCGGTTTCGGCTAAGTTGTCTTTTTTTAATATGTATTTTTTTCTTTTAAATATATTTTTATTGATTTCAGAGAGGAAGGGAGAGAACTAGAAAGATAGAAACATCATTAATAAGAGAGAATCATTGATTGGCTGCCTCCTGCACGTAACACAGCTTTTACTTAATATTTTACTATTACTTTTCTGTTGGACCTCCAAAGTATGTTATAATTACAAGGCTGTCTTTTCTTTCATCAGAACAGCAACCCAGAGTGCGTGGTTGGCTGCTGGCCAGTCTTGATGGTCAAACAACAGGACTTATACCTGCTAATTATGTCAAAATCCTTGGTAAAAGAAGAGGTAGAAAAACACTGGAATCCAGTAAAATTTCCAAGCAACAACAGCCTTTGACCAACACAACACTAATTAAAGGAGCCACAGCTGCTGATTCTTTGGATGAACAGGAAGCTGCCTTTGAATCTGTTTTTGTTGAAACTTGTAAGGTTCCAGTTGTACCTGGTTCCACTGGAATAAGTGGAGATAAACAAGATCTTTGATATCTTTTATGTTTGCCTGCAGTTGAACTATAGAATACTTTTTAAAAATTACTTCTTATATAGGAATTATTCTGTAGTCCAATGAACACACTTACTGCTATTCCAGGTGTTTTGCTGCTAGAATTGTTAAAGTTGTACACTAGTATGTTGGTCTAGTGACCTGGTTACATTTTACAAGTTATTGGGCCACAAGAATATTTGTTTCACCTAGATTTTAAGATTATGAAAAATGTTTTATTTTCATCTTATTTAAAAATCTATGTTTATTGCCTGGCCCAGTTTGAGAGTTGTCCTGTACACCAAAAAGTTTGCAGGTTCAATTCCTGGTCAGGGTATATACCTAAGTTTTGGGGCACATAACAGAGGCAACCAATCTCTCTCTCTCTCTCTCTCTCTCTCTCTCTCTCTCTCTCTCTCTCTCTCTCTCTCTCTTTCTCTTTCTCCCCCCCCCTTTCTCTCCCCCCCCGCCGCGTCTCTAAAATCAATAAACATATTCTCAGGTGAGGATTTTTTTTAAAAAGTAAAACTGAAGGAGTAAGAGTAATGAACTACAGAATGTACTATTTGTTACAGTAGGGATTATTAATGTTTTTAAAATTCTACATTGTCTTGAAATCCTCAGAATGAGTGCTAATATATGAAAACAGGAAAAAAGGCTAATTTTTTTACAACTTTAATTATATTGAATAATAAAAATTTGCTGATCTGTATTACATTCAATCTTGGGTTTGTTTTAGGCAATAAAATGTTTTTGCCCACTAATAATTGATACTATTATCATTTATTGTGTTTTTAAAAATTTATCTTGGAAAGGTCACTAGAAGCATTGTGAAGGAGATGGTTCTAGAGTATACTTAGCCCTAATAGTTTTCCCTGCTACTAAAAAGGCTGACATTTATCTTTCTTACAGATTATTTTCATGTCTTTCTTACAGATTATTTTCATTTCTTCTGAGGAGCAAATACTTTTTTCCCCTTACAATATGACTAGTTTTCATCCTGGTTGAATCAGGATATAGGAAAGATTTACTTTCTCTTTCTCCAACCAGAACTCAAGTCCTTGGAGTTTGTGCATAATGATATAATCCTAGCATTTAAAATATTTTCATAGATTCTCTTCTTCTCACTAATATAATTACTTTTCAAGAGTACATATTCATTCAGGCTGTTCATTGAAAATACACTTTATTTTAGGTTTAGTTTTTACTACTTGAGGCTATAAATAAAATTCTGAATTGCCATTTAACATATAATAAAGCTATTTGACTTTTTTGTTTAATAATGATTTTAAATGCAGTTAAATTTCAGTGAATATTTACACACAAAATAGGAAAATTTGTATACTTGCTGTGATTATACTATGAAATAATACTATTAGGAATACAGGTGTATAAGAATATATTCACAGGTATATTATTTCCCATTTTTGTTCTAGTAGAGGTTCTGCTTTGTTTTGTTATAGAGTAATAGAAATTTTATTCTTGAAACAATTTTTTGATAAATTATTAAATTTGATGTTGAGACATCTGAACTGAATTCTATAAGTGAAGTGTAGAGGTGAAATGTTGAGTCTATTTAGGTTAGAAAAGGTGAGTCTTTACAATAGAATTTGTGACTGGTATTAAAGATGTAGAGGGGAAAGAGTATAGAACAGAATGAATAACGAATAATTTCACTTTTCTTAAAGTGTTTATTGTAATCTTTTTTATTCTGACAATTTTAGCATACTTTTTTAGATGATATTAAATGTAATGTTCAAGGCTTCAATATTGTTATTTTTAGGAACTTATTTAAGGAATACCACTTTACAGAAATTACTAACTAAAATCAAACATTTTCAGTTAAATAAAATAATAAATCACAAGTTACAATAAGAAAACAGTTTTATTTACAATTTTTTTCTAATTTTATTTTATCAGTTTAGAAAGGAAAAGGTAAGAGGACAATTAATTTTCATGTTTTAACATGCTATTTATGTACTTGATTTAGGCTTTCAGTTTGTCATAATTACACATTTACTTGAAGCTAGCAGTCCTTTATCTTTACTGGAAAAAACAAATTAAATGCAGTTAAAATTTTATTTTTAATTGTGAAATTACTTTTACTGGACAATAAAAATACATTAAACTTGAGTGACAATTTTTAAGATAAACTGTTAACTCTTCTTGCAGGATTGGAATTGATATAAAAAGTCTCTATTTTTCATCCTGGCTGGTGTGCGTCAGTGGTTAGTCGCCTGACCTCAAACTGAAGGGTCTTGATTCCTGGTCAAAGGCACATAGCTGGGTTATAGTTTCTATCCCCAGCCCAGGTCGGGTGCGTTCCAGAAGCAACCAGTCGATGTGTCTCTCTCACATGTCCATCTCTCTTTCCCCTCCCTCCCTCTCTTCCTTCCACTCTCTCTAAAAATCATTGGAAGATCTAGCCAGTTTGGTTCAGTGGGTAGAGCATCGGCTGTGGACTGAAGGGTCCTGGGTCGATTCTGGTCAAAGGCACATAACCCCAGTTGTTGGCTTGATCCCCGGCCCTGGTCAGGGCGTGTGTGGGAGGCAACCAGTCGATAGTCTCTCTCTCACATCAATGTTTCTCTCTCTTTGTTTCTCCCCCTTTCTTCCACTCTTTCTAAAAATAAATGGGAAATTATCCTTCGGTGAAAATTAACAACAATAAAAAGTATATTTTTCTTCATATCATTGTGTATACTAACTATTGCAAACCAATGTGTCCTATTTTTTTGTGAGTTAAGTAATATTAGATGCCCAGCCAGTGTGGCTCAGTGACCCATGAACCAGGAGTTCATGGTTTGATTCCTAGTCAGGGCACATGCCTGTGTTTCAGGCTCATTCCCCATTTGGGGCTGTGTAGGAGGCAGCCAATCCCTTTCACATCGATGTTCCCCTCTCTTCCTTCTCCCTCTCCATTCCTCTCTCTGAAATCAATTTTTTTTAAGGGAAAACTAAAAAATATTAGATTTAGATTTATATAAAAATTACCTAGAAGGTGAGTTAAATAAAAATAAGACTGTGCCGTGCCAGCACAGCCAAGGGTGAACCTGAGGAGGGGCTTGGCGGATCTCCTGTGCCTGGATGAGGACACAGAAAGACAAAGCCTGCATGCCAAAGCTTTATTTTATAGTCAGCTCAAAACAAGGGTAGTGGTCAACATGTTTACAATGTTCTTGTGAATTTCACCTTGTTTTGCAGCACTTGCTGCACCTCCCATTGCCCATTAGCTACCCAGGAAGGAACTAGGGAGGGCTATAATGTTAAGCTTAATTATGCTAAGAGGGCTCTGCCCTCCAAGCTGGGACTTGTTTGTGGCCCTGCCACAGGTCAGTCCAAGGCTTGACCCTATAGCTGCTCCCTACATAAGACTACAACCCTGGCTGGTGTGGCTCAGTTGGTTGGGCATTGTCTCGTACACTGAAAGGTTGTCAGTTTGATCCCAGGTCAGGGCACGTGCCTGGGTTGCGAGCCTCAATCCCTGGTGGGGAGGTGTGAAGGAGGCAGCCAATTCCTCTCACATCGATGTTTCCCTCTCTAAAAATTTTAAAAATCTTAAAAATGAAAATAAAAAGACTACAAGTAAAGAAAGTGGAGCTTATCAGAAGCCTAAGAATCCACAACTGCGGCACCCACGGAACAGCTGCGAGCCCCAGAACAACGCTCCCCAATTGGCGCAAACACACGAGTTCAGATGAGCTCTACACTCCACCACGGAAAGGTCAGATTTCGCCTGGGATAAGGAGAGAGAGAACTACATAACCAGCCACCCAGAGAAGAGAGACCATGGGGAGACAAAGAAACAGCCCGCATATGAAAGAAAAGCAGGCATCACCAGAAAAGGAAGTAAACGAAATGGAGGCAAGCAACCTTCCAGAAAAAGAATTCAGAGAAATGGTCATAAGGTGGCTGAAAAGAATGGAAGACAAATTCGACAATATGAGCAAGAACCAAGAGGAAATGAAGAAGAACCAAGAGAAATGAAAAATGACATTGCTGCTGTAAAGAACTCAATAGAAAGCATCAAGAGTAGACTAGAAGAAGCAGAGGACCGCATCAGTGAGCTAGAAGACAAGATGGGAAAAAATACCCAAGTAGAGCAACTTCTAGAAAAAAAAATTAAAAGGCAGGAGGAGAGCCTAAGGGAACTTTGGGACAACACGAAACAAAACAACATCCGCATAATAGGGGTTCCAGAAGGAAAGGAAGCTGAGCAAGGAATAGAAAACCTCTTTGAAGAAATAGTGACAGAAAATTTCCCTGATATAGGGAAGAAAAAACCCACACAAATCCAAGAAGCTCACAGAGTCCCAAGCAAAATGAACCCCAAAAGACGGACGCCAAGGCACATTATAATTAAATTGGCAAACACCAACGACGAAGTAAGAATCTTAAAAGCGGCAAGAGAGAGACAGAAAGTTACATACAAAGGAAACCCCATCAGACTAGCAACTGATTTCTCAACAGAAACTCATCAGGCCAGAAGGGAATGGAATGAAATATACAAAGTCATGCAAAGGAAGGGTCTGAATCCAAGAATACTGTACCCAGCAAGGCTATCAATCAAAATTGAAGGTGAAATCAGGAGCTTCACAGACAAAAAAGGACTAAGGGAATTTATTACCACCAAACCAGCAATGCAAGAAATGCTAAAGGGTCTGCTGTAAAAAAAAAAAAAAAAAAGAAATAGGAAGCGAAGAAGGAACTCAGGGGTAAAGAATAGGAATGGCGACAAATAAGTACCTATCAATAATAACTTTAAATGTAAATGGATTAAATGCCCCAATCAAAAGACATAGGGTAACGGATTGGATAAGAAAACACGACCCATATATCTGCTGTCTACAAGAAACCCACCTCAGAAAAAAAGACACACACAGACTGAGGGTGAAGGGATGGAAAAAGGTTTTCCAGGCAAATGGAACTGAAAAAAAAAGCTGGGGTAGCAATACTTATATATGACAAATTAGATCTCAAAGCAAAGGACATAACAAGAGATAAGGAAGGCCACTTCATAATACTAAAGGGAGCAATCCAACAAGAAGAAATAACTCTGGTAAACATATATGCACCCAATACAGGAGCACCCAAATACATAAAAAAAACTCCTGGAGGTTATCAAGGGAGAGATTGACAGCAATACAATCATAGTAGGAGACTTTAATACCCCACTATCACCATTGGACAAATCCTCTAAACAAAAAATCAGCAAAGGAACATCAATCCTAAATGACTCACTAGACCAGATGGAATTAATTGACATCTTCAGAACATTTCACCCCAAAGCCACAGAATATACATTCTTCTCAAGTGCACATGGGTCATTTTCAAAGATAGACCATATGTTGGGACATAGGCAAAGTCTCTTCAAATTCAAGAAGATAGAAATCATATCAAGCATCTTCTCAGACCACAATGGCATAAAACTGGAAATCAACTGCAATAAAAACAACCCAAAGAAATCAAACACATGGAGACTAAACAGCATGCTATTAAACCATGACTGGGTTACCAGAGAGATCAAAGAAGAAATAAAAAACATCATGGCAACAAATGACAATGAAAACACTACAATCCAAAAATCTATGGGACACAGTGAAAGCAGTCTTGAGAGGGAAGTTCATAGCTCTACAAGCCTACTGCAAAAAACAAGAAACAATGGTAATAAATTACCTAACCCAACAACTCAAAGAGTTAGAAAAAGAGCAACAAGAAAAGCCCAGTGTAAGCAGAAGGAAGGAAATAATAAAGATCAGAGCAAAGATAAACGACATAGAGACCAAAGAAACAATACAAAAGATCAACAAAACCAAGAGCTGGTTCTTTGAAAGGATAAACAAGATTGATGAACCTCTAGCCAGGCTCACCAAGAAGCAAAGAGAGAGGACCCAAATAAACAAGATCAGAAATGAAAGAGGTGAAATAACAACAGATCCCGCCAAAATACAAAGGATTGTTAAAAAATACTACGAACAACTCTATTCCAACAAACTGGACAACCTGGAGGAAATGGACATATTCCTAGAAAAATATAACCTTCCAAAACTCAATCAGGAAGAATCTAAACAGCTCAACATGCCAGTAACTATGGAAGAAATTGAAGCAGTCATCAAAGAGCTTCCGGCAAACAAAGCCCGGGGCCAGACGGCTTCACAGGAGAGTTTTACCAAACATTCAAGGAAGAACTAAAACCTATCCTCCTCAGACTATTCCAACAAATTCAAGAGGAAGGAACACTTCCAAGCTCCTTCTATGAAGCCAGCATCACCCTAATACCAAAACCAGATAAAGACAACACAATGAAGGAGAATTACAGGCCAATATCCCTCATGAATGTAGATGCCAAAATCCTCAACAAAATTCTAGCAAATCGGATCCAGCAGTACATCAGAAAGATCATACACCAAGACCAAGTAGGGTTTATCCCAGGAATGCAAGGATGGTACAATATCCGCAAATCAATAAATGTGATATGTCACATAAACAAATTGAAAGATAAAAATCACATAGTCATATCAATTGATGCAGAAAAAGCATTTGACAAAATCCAACACCTTTTCTTGATAAAAACTCTCAACAAGGTGGGAATAGAAGGATCATACCTCAACATAATAAAAGCTATATATGATAAACCCACAGCTAACATCATACTCAATGGGCAAAAACTAAAACCATTTCCCCTAAGAACAGGAACAAGACAGGGATGCCCACTCTCACCACTCCTGTTTGACAGTACTGGAAGTATTAGCCACTGCAGTTAGACAAGAAGAAGAAATAAAAGGCATCCAAATTGGAAAAGAAGAAGTAAAGCTGTCCTTATTTGCAGATGACATGATATTGTACATAAAAAACCCAAAAGACTCCATCAAAAAACTAACAGACTTAATAAATGAATTCGGCAATGTAGCAGGATAGAATATTAATGCCAAGAAATCTATGGCATTTCTATACACCAACAGTGAACTTACAGAAAGAGAGACTAAAAAAGCAATCCCATTTTCCATCGCACCAAAAAAATTAAGATACTTAGGAATAAACCTAACCAAGGTGGTAAAAGACCTATACGCGGAAAACTACAGGACACTGAAAAAAGTGATAGAGGAAGATGTAAACAGATGGAAGAACATACCATGTTCATGGATTGGTAGAATCAACATCATTAAAATGTCCATACTACCCAAAGCAATCTATAGATTCAATGCACTCCCGATTAAAATACCAGTGGCAGCCAAAACCGGTTTGGCTCAGTGAATAGAGCGTCAGCCTGCGGACTGGAAGGTCCCAGGTTCGATTCCGGTCAAGGGCACATAACTTGGTTGCGGGCACATCCCCAGTGGGAGGTGTGCAGGAGGCAGCTGATCGATGTTTCTCTCTCATCGATGTTTCTAACTCTCTATCCCTCTTCCTTCCTCTCTGTAAAAAATCAATAAAATATATTTAAAAAAAAAATACCAATGGCATATTTCACAGACCTAGAAAGAACTCTCCAAAAATTCATCTGGAGTAAAAAAAGACCCCGAATAGCCACAGCAATCCTGAGAAAGAAGAATAAAGTAGGAGGGCCGAAACCGATTTGGCTCAGTGGATAGAGCGTCAGCCTGCGGACTGAAGGGTCCCGGGTTCGATTCCGGTCAAGGGCATGTACCTTGGTTGCGGGCACATCCCCAGTGGGAGGTGTGCAGGAGGCAGCTGATTGATGTTTCTCTCTCATCGATGTTTCTAGCTCTCCATCCCTTTCCCTTCCTCTCTGTAAAATATCAATAAAATATATTTTTTTAAAAAAAAGAATAAAGTAGGAGGGATCTCAATACCAGATTTCAAGCTGTATTACAAAGCCGCTGTCCTCAAAACAGCCTGGTACTGGCACAAGAACAGACATATAGATCAATGGAATAGAATAGAGAATCCAGATATCGACCCAAACCAATATGCGCAATTAATATTTGACAAAGGAGGCATGAGCATACAATGGAGTCAAGACGGTCTCTTCAATAAATGGTGTTGGGAAAACTGGACAGATACATGCAAAAAAATGAAACTAGATCACCAACTTACACCATACACAAAAATAAACTCAAAATGGTTACAGGACTTAAATATAAGACGGGAAACCATAAAAATACTAGAGGAATCCACAGGCAGCAAAATCTCAGACATATGCCAAAAGAACTTCTTCACTGATACTGCCCCTAGGGCAATGGAAGCCAAAGAGAAAATAAACAAATGGGACTACATCAAAATAAAAAGCTTTTGCACAGCAAAAGAAACCATCAACAAAACAACAAGAAACCCCACTGTATGGGAGAACATATTTGCAAATGTTATCACTGATAAAGGTTTAATCTCCAACATCTACAGGCAACTTATACAACTTAATAAAAGGAAGATAAATGATCCAATAAAAAAAAAAATGGGCAACGGACCTAAATAGAATATTTTTGAAAGAAGACAGAAGGAAGGCCAAGAGACACATGAAAACATGCTCAAAGTCACTAATTATCCGAGAGATGCAAATCAAAACGACAATGCGATACCATCTCACACCTGTCAGAATGGCTATCATCAACAAATCAACAAACGAGAAGTGTTGGTGAGGATGCGGTGAAAAAGGAACCCTCGTGCACTGCTGGTGGGAATGCAGACTGGTGCAGCCACTGTGGAGAACAGCATGGAGTTTCCTCAAAAAACTGAAAATGGAACTCCCATTTGACCCAGTAATCCCACTTCTAGGAATATATCCTAAGAAACTAGAAACACCAATCAGAAAGGATATATGCACCCCTATGTTCATAGCAGCACAATTTACAATAGCTAAGATTTGGAAACAGCCTAAGTGCCCGTCAGCAGATGACTGGATCAGAAAACTATGGTACATCTACACAATGGAATACTATGCTGCCATAAAAAAGAAGGAATTACTACCATTTGTAGGCACCTGGATGGAATTAGAGAACATTATGCTAAGTGAAATAAGCCAGTCAATGAAAGAAAAATACCACATGATCTCACTCATTTGGGGATAATGAAAAACATTATAAACTGATGAACAAAAAGATAGATACAGAGGCAGTAAAGCATCAAACAGACTGTCAAATTACGGCGGTAAGTTTAGGGAGAGGTGGGGGAAATTAGAGATCAACTGAAGGACTTATATGCATGCATATAAGAGTAACCAATGGATGCAAAACATTGGGGGGTGAGGGCATGTATGGGAGTGGGGTGGGGGGGGCAATGGTAAGATATGTACACATATAATACCTTAATAAAAAAAAATACATAGTTCGCAATGGGGAAATATGGACACATGTAATACCTTAATCAATAAGAAAAAATTAGAAAAAAAAAGACTACAAGTAATCTAGGTTTTGGATTCTAATCTGGACACCACTACTACTTACTGTAAGATTTAACACATTATTTTTTAGTTTCCTCATTAATAATGTTGGGCAAAGCTGCTATATCTGCCTTAGTGGGAGTTCTTTTTCCCCCCTCACATGTAGGATTTTTTATTTGTCACCATTAAATATGAATTTTAAACAGATTCTTGGACCGGGGGTTCATATCCATCAGCCCATTCAACTTTAATATCTGTCTCATCCCTAGTAGCTTTTCCAGAACTGTTAATTTTACCATGAATCTCCATGAGTTTCCCCAATTCAAATTTGGGCTTCTTTCGCATTTTGACTTTTCTACAAAGACATGATGGAGCAGATAAATGGATTGGCAAGCCTTTTCTGTCTTTTCCAATGCTGTCTGGAATCAGTTTACTGACCAATCCTTTCAAGTCATTTGTCTTACCTCTCAGGTCATGATTTCCATCATCCATATGTCCTTGACTCCAAAATTTATATCTTCAGGCCTTTTATCTGAATTCCAAAATCATATCCACCCACCACTTTGATACCTTTACTTGATATCTGAAGTTAAAATGGTTAAAAATCTTGACCTTCACTTCAAAACCTGTTTCTCCTCCATTCTCTTTCTTGTGCTAGTAAGTGGCAATTACATTTTTCTGTTTGTTTAGGCCAGAAACTTTGGAACCCTTTTTTATTTCTCTCACAACCCACATATCTTCTTCTATATATATAAAAGGCTTATATGCTAAGTGTCCAACCATTTGACTGTTCAACCAGTAGCTATGACACGCACTGACCACCAGAGGGCAGACACTCAATGCAGAGGCATGGAAACATGGAACAGACTGATGAATCTCAGAAGGAAAGGGGAGAGGGGGAGGGCAGGAAGAGATTAATCAAAGATCTTATATGCATGCTAGAGGGGTCCCGGATTGCAAGAGGGCGCAGGCCAGGCCGAGGAACCCCACCGGTGCATGAATCCATCCACCAGGTCACAGTATTATTGTAAGAGCCTATGACTTGTTGCTTGGCTTCTGCCTCTACTTCACCAGACCTGTAGTCACTTGTCAGAACAGGAACAGAGTATTCATTTTTTTTTTAAATCAAAGTCATATCACAACACCCCTCTGCTGAATTCCTCCCAGAGGCTTCCCATTTGACTCAATAACAATTCAAAGTCCTTAAAGGTCTACAAGTGTTAGGCCATCTGACCCGCTTTCAAACTCTTCACCTTCCACTTTCCTCATAGATGCCACATTGGCCACCTTGCAATCACTTTAATATTCTAGCCATGTTTTCACCTTTGGACTTCTGCACATAGTGTTTCTTACGTCTGGACATTCCCAGAAATCCTCATACCCTTCTTCTGCAACTTTCTGGTCATTGCCCAAGAGTTCTCTCGATGAGCCCATCCATGCCACCCTGTTTTAAACTGCAACCTCTGCATTAACTTTGTAGTTTACTGGTATATTGCTTCATGTCTTCCTGCATCCCACACATGAAACAGTACCTATCATATTTTGGGCACTCATATCCTAAAAGAATGAGCAGATAAATCATAGTATCTTTCCCCAGCACTCTCATTAATGTCAGAAAGTTTCACTGTAGAAAGAGCATATGAAATTAATCCTAACACAATAAGAGTACAGGGTAAATCAATAGCTTAGATTCATTACTAGCTATAGTATGCTATATTATTTCCCTAGATAGTCATAATGCATCCATGTTTTATTTACACTGTTAATAGACAATATGTGGAAGGAATATCAAACTATATGCCTTTGATCAGTTAATTTTTGTACAGTTTAAACTTGGTTGATTATTTTTATTTTTTAATACATTTTCTTTATTGATTTCAGAGAGGAAAGGAGAGGGAGAGAGAGAGAGAAAGAAACATCAGTGATGAGAGAGAATCACTGATCGGCTCTCTCCCTCATGCTGGACACGTGCTCTGACCGGAATCAAACCGTGACCTCCTGGTTCATAGGTCAATGCTCAACCACTGAACCATGCTGACTGGGCTAAACTTGGTTGATTTTTAAATTTCAATAGTACATTCATAACCCTGCACTCCAAAGAAGTTTTAGTTTTAAGCCAGTACTGTAAATGTCAGTTGGAAAGTAAACCCCAGAGAAAAGGCCACAAGTCACTTAGGTAGCATAGCTTTTTATTATTTTTTTCCTCTTTATTGTCAAAAGTATTATATATGTCCCCTTCTGCCCCCCCACTGGCCCTCTCCAACTTGCCCCCGCTCTCTGCCCCAGGCCTTCACCACCCTATTGTCTGTGTCCATGGGTTAGGTATCCTATCCTTTTTTTTTTTTTTAAATCTTTATTGTTCAGATTATTACAGGTGTTCCTCTTTTTTTCCCCCTAGCTCCCCTCCACCTGATTCCCCACCCTACCCCATGCCCTTACCCCCCGCCACTGTCTTCATCCATAGGTGTAAGCTTTTTGTCCAGTCTCTTCCCGCACCCCTCACACTCCCTTCCCCCTGAGAATTGTCAGTCCACTCCCTTTCTATGTCCCTGATTCTATTATATTCACCAGTCCATTCTGTTCTTCAGATTTTTTATTCACTTGATTTTTAGATTCACTTGTTGGTAGGTATATATTTGATGTCATTTTGTTGTTCATAATTTTTATCTTTACCTTTTTCTTCTTCTTCCTCTTCTTAAAGAACACCCTTCAGCATTTCATGTAATCCTGGTTTGGTGGTGATGAACTCCTTTAGCTTTTTCTTGTCTGTGAAGCTCTTTATCTGACCTTCAACTCTGAATGATAGCTTTGCTGGGTAGAGTAATCTTAGTTGTAGGTTCTTGCTGTTCATCACTTTGAATATTTCTTGCCACTCCCTTCTGGCCTGCATAGTTTCTGTCGAGAAATCAGCTGACAGTCGTATGGGTGCTCCCTTGTAGGTAACTAACCGTTTTTCTCTTGCTGCTTTCAAGATTCTCTCTTTGTATTTTGCCCTTGGCATTTTAATTATGATGTGTCTTGGTGTGGTCCTCTTTGGATTCCTCTTGTATGGGGTTCTGTGTGCTTCCTGAACTTGTAAGTCTATTTCTTTCACCAGGTAGGGAAAGTTTTCTGTCATTATTTCTTCTAGTAGGTTTTCAATATTTTGCTCTTTCTCTTCTTCTGGCACCCCAAAAATTTGGATGTTGGTACGCTTAAAGTTGTCCCAGAGGCTCCTTACACTATCTTCATATTTTTGGATTTTTTCTTTTTGTTTTTCTGGTTGGGTGTTTTTTGTTTCCTCATATTTCAGATCTTTGGTTTGATTCTTGGGGTACGTTGATCTACAGTTGAGTTTCTGTATATTCTTTATTTCAGACAGTGTATGCTTAATTTCTGACTGGTCCTTTTCCATTTTTTTGGCATTCTCATTAAGGTCCTTGAAGGTCTCACTAAGCTCCTCGGAGGTCTCATCAAGTTTCTCGGCGGTTTTTAGAAGATTCTTGAGTAACCTTATAAATGTGGTTCTGAACTCTATGTCGTCCATTAATTTGCTTTCCTCCATTTCTCTCATTCGTGACATGTTTCTTTGTCTCCGCATTTTGCTGCTTCCTTATGTTGATGGAGTGGCTTTGTGTGGTAGGTGACTTATAGGGGCCAGTAGCTCAGCCTCCCCAATCACCTGAGGTGGACGCCTTTGGTACACCCCTTTGTGGGCTGAGTGCAAAGTCTTGGTGTAGTTAAGCCTTGATTGCTGTTGGTACACTGGGAGGAATTGACCTCCAGGCCAATTGGCTGTGAGGACCCGCTGTGTCTATAATGGAAGAACTGCTGCGCTGGAGACACGCTTATGGTGCAGGACTTGTTTCAGTGGGGCTTTGGTGCTCACTGAGTCTGCCTCTTGAATGTATCACTTATGGATGTGAGGAGTTGAAATCTGGTGTCTCACACTGACCACTAGGTACACTGGCTTCTGGATCTCCAATGGGGTGCAGGTCAGCTACTGTCTGAGGCCACCCAGCAGGAGCTACAGCAAGAACTACAGTTTTCTCCTCTTTGCTTGGAGTTTGGAGGTTTTGGAGCTGTCTGACCCGGGCTGCAAGTTTGCTAGGTTAAGCTGCGATAGGGTAGGCCATTCATATGCTAAAGCCGCTGCTCGAGCTTGGTTGGGTTCGGAGATTGTGCAGGGCGGGGTCTCAGGGCGTGACTAGGCTAGGGCGTGGCAAACAGCGATGGCTGCCAGTAAGCCAGCTCTGCAGCTCTGCTTCTCGACCGTGTCCCGCGCCCCAGCACAATAAACAATTGTTCCTGCGCGCAGCCCTGCAAGCAAGCCTCCCTCACTTTCTGCAAGCAAGCCTCCCTCACTTTCCGACCCCACGGCAGACAGTCCAGCTTCTCCCCTTAGGAGTTTGGGTCCCCCGCGTCTCCCCAGAAACGAGTTCGGAGTAATCGGGAGCTTATCTCCCTTCGGGTTGAAAACAGCAGCGCTTTCAGTCACCCGTCGCCAGCCCGATGCGCGCGTCTCCGTACCTCAGCTTTTCAGTGCTTGTGCACCCCTCAATGCTGTTTTCTCTTTCCTTCTAGTTGTAGAACTTCCACTCAGCCAGCTTTCCTGTGGTTCTGGGTGATAGACGTTCTGTCTTTTAGTTGTAGTTTTGAAATTGTTGTGCGAGGCAGCAGTTTAGGTGCTTACCTATGTCGCCATCTTGGTTTCTCTCTCTTTTTTTTAATATATTGATTTCAGAGAGGAAGGGAGAGGGAGGGAGAGATTGAAACATCAATAATAAGAGAGAATCATTCATCAGCTGCCTCCTACAAACCCCTACTGGGGATGGAGCCCGCAACCTGGGCATGTGCCCTTAACCCGAATCGAAGGGCATGTGCCTGCAGGCTGACTGAGCCAAAGCGGCTTAGGGCAGATAGCTTATCTTTTAGATGGCAATTACTTTTGTAATTCATTTGATTTGCTTCCAGGATCTGTGGACTTTTGGATTCATCTTTTTAATCAATTCTAGAAATTTAACAACAGTTAACACCATTCTGTTTATTCTCTCTGGGATTCAAATTAGACATACGTTGAACCTCATTCGGTCCTCCATAGCTTTGTATATTTGCATGTTCACTCATCAGCTATTTCTAATTTACCATTTAACTCATTCACTATGATTTTCTTAAATTTTCATAATTATATTTTAAATATAGATAATTATATTTTAATAATTATATCTAAAAGTTCTGTGTTGTTTTTTTTCAATCTGCTTGTTCATTATTGATCGTTTATTGTGCCCTTTATTTAAGGATGCCATGTTAATATCTACAAGAACTGCCATATCTGCAGTACTTAGAAGTTCAAATGTTTATTGTCTGTTCTGATGCTCACGCATAGTGTCTGGCTTCATGTTTATGCTGATCTTTCTGAGCTTATTAGTTGTTAATCTGTGAGTCCTGCAGGCCAAAGCTAGGAAGGCTTGACTCCACAGAGGATTCACTTCTGCCTCTACTGGAGGCATAATATCTTGGGACCAGCTAAGTCCTCCCTTGCAAGTCTTAAGTAAGAGTAGGAGACCAGGATCAGTTTCCCCTCACCCTCACTCTGCTGATTGGCACAAAGCTCAGACTCCTGACAACTTTGGGCATCTCCCCTCAGGGCACCCATAACCCTCCCTTCTGCCTTCAGTTTCTAGCTCATTGGTTTTGATAGATTTTTGCCTGCTCCCCAACTTCCTATGAGACTCAAAGTGCTTGAATGTGTATGTCCCAGATGGGGCCTTGTGCAGTAGGAGAGCTTCACATGTAGTCCACCACAGTGCCAAAAATTATAACTTCCCTCCAATTTCCAGACACTCATGGCCAATTATTTCAAGTTTTACATTGTGAAAAATCAATAAATATTTTTGTTTCTTTGCAATGTCTTTTTTTAAATATATTTTTATTGATTTCAGAGAGGAAAGAAGAGGGAGAGAGAGATAGAAACATCAATGATGAGAAAGAATCATTGATTGGCTGCCTCCTGCACGCCCCCTACTGGGGGGTTGAGACCACAACCCAGACATGTGCCCTGACGGGGAATCCAATCATGACCTCCTGGTTCATAGGTCGATGCTCAATCACTGAGCCACACCAGCAGGGCACATTATTTAGTTTTAAATAGTGCTCTGCAGTAATGTTTGGTAGCAGCTGGAGTCCAAAAGGCATTGCATTTTTATTGTCTTTTATCCATAAACATTTATCTGAGTGTACATATAATTTTTGTAGTACTAATGGAGTTCCTTTTTAGTTTCATATTTCACTAGTTAAAAATGTTTCAAAAATAAGTTACTGTAATGAAGTCAATAATAGAAGTCTGGGTAGCATATAACCCTTGAAACTAGATTGTTGGGTAGAGGCTCACTCTCCAATAATTTAAAAGTGGGTGCACAGCTGCTCACATGGAGCCTACATTATCTGGCCTTCCCCTTTATGGTTAAATTGTAACCAATGGGATATAAGTGGAAATGATACATGTGATTTCTGGATCATGCCTTAAAAGTCCTGGGGCATGCTACAGATGATGTATTATAGAATTGCACACCTGAAACCTATATAATTTTATTAACCAATGTCACCCTAATAAAATTTAATTAAAAGTCCTGGGGCATCCATTTCTTGCCCTGTCTCCCATTTCTTCCGTGGGGTGTGGAAGTAAGAGTGAGTGTTTGCAGTCATTTCAGATGCTGTAATGGAAGTTGTGTGTCAGAATGGCAAAGCAGCCATGTCAGCCCTGGACTACCACCTCTACTGTAATTTGAGAGAGAAATAAACTTATATCGTGTTTAAGCTACTGTATTTTGGGTATCTTTGCTAAAGCAATTTAGTCTGTACTAAACCTAATAGAGGGATAGATGAGCTTGTGAACACAAAAGAGTTAGACTTGCCCTAACCGGTTTGGCTCAGTGGATAGGGCGTCGGCCTGCGGACTCAAGGGTCCCGGGTTTGATTCCGGTCAAGGGCATGTACCTTGGTTGCGGGCACGTCCCCAGTGGGGAGTGTGCAGGAGGCAGCTGATCGATGTTCCTCTCTCATCGATGTTTCTAACTCTCTGTTCCTCTCCCTTCCTCTCTGTGAAAAATCAATAAAATATATTTAAAAAAAAACAAAAAACAAAAGAGTTAGACTTGCCTAGGAAGGGAAAGTGGATGGAAGAGTTGGATTCAATTGCCCATTCTGCATAAAAAGCCTCAGGAAGGAACATCTGTACAATACCAAAGAAAGATTTTTCTTTGGGCAAAGGTCATTGAACCTGAGTTAGCTATTTGACCTTGGACAAGCCACTTAAACTTTATCTGACCTTAAAATAAAAAGATTGAAGCCCTTGCAACTGTGGCTCAGTTGGTTGAATGTTATCCCTTGCATCTAAAGGTTGCTGGTTCGATTCCCAGTCAGGGCATATGCTCAGGTTGTGGGCTCAATCCCCAGTAGGGAGCATTCAGGAGGCAGCCAATCGATGTATTGCTCTCACATTGATGTTTCTCTCTTCCTCTTCCTTTCTCTCAAAATCAATAAAAAAAAGTCTTTAAAAAAAGATTGAAGAAGTTGATTTTTCAAGGATCTTTTCTAGCTCTGTCATTCTGTAAATGAGTATCGTTATAGAAGAGGCTGGAGAGAGATGAGGATAAACCTCAAACATTAAGTACCTGAATTGATCCCCCAGAGATGCATAATATGTGGATCAACAGCTGGAGCAGATGTTATGGGTGGGGTCCAGTAGTAGAGACTATTCTCTAAAGTGTCTACTTGCAAACTGGTTAATTCTTAACTGATTTCCTTTCTTTTTGTTGAACCTTGCTAAAAGCAAGGAGTGGCAGCCAACACACACACATTCCTACCTTTTCTCAACTACTTCCCTCAGAGCTATAGGCTTGACAGTCTGCTTTCCAAATTAACACACATGACACTTGGGAAGAGTCAGCAGCCTTCCAGCCTGCAAGGTTTCCACCTGCCAATGACATATAGATCAAATTTCTGTAACAAATAGGTTAAAAAAATGCAGTAGCTGAAGCAAGATTAACACTTTCCTCTCCTGTAATAGTCCAGAGGTAGACAGGCAGTCTAGGGCCTCTTAGGCAACTTTGCTTCACAAGGTAATTCATGGCCAAGGTTCCTTCCATATTGCTCTGCAATCCCTTAGGGGTCCTTCTTGTTCTCATAGTTTAAACTGGCTCTCCATCAATCACAACTGGGTTCCAGCCTATGTGAGAGGAAGTACAGAACAAGTAGTCTCTCTTACAAATGTACCTGACTGGTATCTTTGTGGTACAAAACTTACCTAACTTTAATTAACATCTTTTTGGAAAAAAAATAGCAAAAGATTTGCAGAGAGTCACAGGTGATACAACTGGAAAAAACTGTACAGTTAGCCATTTCATCATCAGGTCTCATTGTAGTAATTATTCATTTGGGTAGGGTTTTATGTTCTCTGTCCTTTCTGACTGTGACATTTAGTTTTTGGTTCTCAGAATAGACACGTTCCAAGTGGAAATTTAAAACGTGATGTGTTGCCCTGACCGGTTTGGCTCAGTAGATAGAGCCTCAGCCTGCGGACTGAAGGGACCCAGGTTCGATTCCGGTCAAGGGCATGTACCTTGGTTGCGGGCACATCCCCAGTAGGGGGTGTGCAGGAGGCAGCTGAGAGGCAGCTGATCGATGTTTCTCTCTATCCCTCTCCCTTCCTCTCTAAAAAATCAATAAAATGTATTTAAAAAAAATAAAAAATAAAACGTGATGTGTAGTATTTACCCTACGAGACGGCTTTATACACCTTGCTAGATTCCCAGTGGCAATATTCACAATAACACACACATGCTGAACCTATTAATGTGAATAAAAATTGAATTTGTAACCCGGCGCTATTTACATTTTTTCCCAAGAGATGCCTCCTGATAAAGACAATGCTTAACCCAAGACACTTTTCGTGTCCCTCAGATCATACAATGTTGCTTCTACCTAACCTAAGCAGCGATACCCAGGTGACCTGCACCGAAAACCATTTCGTCCACCCTTTGTTCGAGTTCATTTATCGCTCCCATATTCCCCCTTTCTTGTGGACTCAGAGTTGGTCACCTAGGATCGGGCTTGGAGGACCTGGTTGCTAAGAGACAAGACGCTGGGAGGGTGGGGACGCTGCACTGCGACAGGCCCGGGAGTGGACGCTGAGAGGGGGCAGGGGAAGACCGAGCCCGGCGCCGCGGCCCTGGCTGCAGCCGCCGGTTCGGCTCCCTCCCGCCCGGCAGGAGCTCGTCGCTCATTGGCTCCGCCGCTGCGGCGCTGGCCCACGATTGGCCGGGCGGCGTTGGGTTGGGCGGCGCTCCCCCGCCCCCGGGCGCTGGTCCCCGGCCACTCCCACGCGGGCGGGGCGGCGTGTGAGGACTCGTGTGAGGGCTGCGGCCAAGGCTGCCGGCCGGGTCGCGGGAGCTTATGGCCGGAGCGCGGGCAGAGCCGGCCGCCGCAGGGGACGGAGGTGCAGCGAGGGCCGCCCGGCCCTGTGGAGGTGAGCCAGGCGCCGAGGGGCCCGGGGGCCGGCCGGGGCGGGGAGTGCGGCGAGGGGCGGTGCCGCTGGCCGCCAGCGCGTTCCCGCCGCGGCCTCCATCCCTTGCGGGACGGCCGGGGTCCCGCTCGCCCAAACGCCCGCGAACGCCCCCAGCGCCGCCTGCAGCCCCGCAACCCTGCGAGCCCCAGAGCCCTCCACCCGCCCCGCCCGCGCACCAGCCCCGGAGCCAGCTCTGCCCGCCGTCTGCTCGCCCAGCCCCCGCCTCGCCCCCTGCCTCGCCCCTCTGCCCGCGCCTTTGTGCGCCCTCCCCTCCCGCTCCAGGCCGGGAGCCTCTGCCCCACCTCCCGTGGGTTAGGCGGAACCGCAGCCGGAGGCGCCGCGAGGGGACCCCCTGGCCGGAGGCTTGCTGGGCTCTGCCCTGTTCATCCCGGGTGTCCGATGGGACTGTACTCCTTCCCGTCGAAAGCCAGCTGGCTCCGGCCGCGTCTGCGGGCTGGACGCTGGGCGCCAGGCTTCCCCGCGTGCGGATGACTCAGGGTTACTCCCACCCCGTCACCCTGCGGCCTGGGACCTGCCCCACCGCCCCTCGCTGCGCATCTGACCGCTGCTCGGGACCATGGTCACTATCTGTAGAAGCCTTTTCAGTTTCAAAAAGGAAAAAAAAATCAGATGCCAGTCGGACCTCTGTTGGCCTTAATTAATTAGATTGTTCTTTTTAGGTAGATTTAAGTAAACCAAGCTTGTGCGAAGTGGGGAGAGGACATGAAGTGCATTCTTAAAGCGGGTTGTGTATTAAACAAGTAGAATTTTTATTTCCGGCAAGTCACACGTTTCAACTTAAACATTAACTTTTAAAATATATTTTGTCATGAATGGGAGTAGACTTAGTAGTAGTATAATTTGAGCTTTAAACTTTCTGTCACAGTTTTTGATAAGTCTATACTCTCTCCTCCCCCCCAGAATGGGATGCACTGTGACAGCTCGTCTGAGAGAATTTATGTGCTGTCCATCAAGGATTAAGTATCCTTTCACACTTACATTCAGCTCTAAGGGACGCTTTCTTGAATATTCATTTAACTGGAATTAGTACTGGGTACTCTTCCCTTGTTTGGTGTGATTCAGTTGTGTAAAGAAAATGTCAACAGAAAACAAATTTTTCATCTCTAAATGATTTAAATTATTCTAAAACGTGTCTATTCTGAGTATCATATTTGAAACATACATACATGTTTTTAAGTATTTAGTCCGGACTGTGTTTTTGATTAGCTAGCAGGTGCCTACACATTGTAGGACACAATAAGTATTTTAGGAATTTTAAATAAAATGTTTTTGAAGTGAAAGAAAAAAAAGTACCCTGTTCCTTGCCCTGAATTCTGTTTTAGACTGAGACCCAAACACATTATACAAAACTGCCCCATGCCCTAATACACATCTCAAATTGTGTGGTGTGAAAAGTGATGATGTGCCAAGGTGGAGAACAATGAAGTTCTGGAAAACCTATTTTTTGGGGGGCTCAAGGCAGTGATTTACAGTTATTAAAATAATTCTTAGAAATTTTTAATGCCAATAATGGCCAAAATAGGAGGAAGGAAAAGAATAATAGTGGTGACAAATTATTTACTGAGCACGTTTTATATGCCAGATAGTGTGCTGGATGCTTTATATATTACTGTTTAATCCTCACAATAACACCAAAGGTAGGTATTATTTTCCTATAGCTGAGTCTATTGAAAGTGGTAAAAACTGGATAAGAATCTAGATCTGACTTTTTACTCATTTTGTCCAAAGGGTACTTCATTGAAAAGTTACTGTCTCTCCTTTTATCTGCCACATTTATCTTTATGAATTTGTTTACAGTAATCTGAGGATCTCTGGAATGGTAATGTTACTACTACAAACATTACATAGTCCTTACTGTGTACCAGGTAGCTCTGTCCATATGTCCTCAAAACTGTGTGAGCTAGCCACTATTTTTTTTTTTTTTACAGATGAGGAAGTTGAGACATAGCGATAAGTAATCTAAACCATATAATACCTTAAGTGTTTCTTTTTAATGCTCAGGCAGATACATGTAGGATAACTTTATGTCTACCACCTGATGTCTTATATCAGTGTTTTATGGAAACAGTTACATAGTCCTAATCATAGTTAACCCTTACTGAGAGCTTCTACATTCCAACTCCCCATTCCAACATTAAAACATCTCACATAATCCTCAGCACAATACTAGGAGGTAGATACTCTCATTTGTGAGACGCTTTCATTGTTTTCAAAGTGCTCTCACAAAATAATCCCTTTGACTCTCTCTATGATGTCAGTCAAAGGTATTATCATCATTTAATCTTACTACTGAAATTCAGATCACTTGCCTTGACTAGCATGTGTGGAGTTAATACTAAAAGCAGAGCTATAGACTCCTGGGTGCACTGCTTTTGGCACTGTACCGGTCTGTCAGTGGATTCTTGCTCTGTATACTGCATGCCCTAAAATAGTTGTTGTTTCCCATAGTAATAGCTTCTCTTTGGTGATTACATTCCCACCCCAGAATTCATCATCAATTAAATCATAGCTATGACTAGCCATAAACCTTTGTCTTATTTTCATACGTAAGTTTATGTTCTAACTTCAGATAGAATGCCTGGCCCATAGCAAGGGCTCAGCACGTGTTTGAATAAGGTAAGAAACGTCTCACATACATTGATACCAAAAAAAGGTTTTTTAAAAATTGTTTTTTAAATCTTGGCTCTATTGAAGTATAATTGCCAGAAATACTCAAACTTCTCTAAGTTTAAATGTTGTAGCTTCATTTTTGCTCTGATACCACAACCTTCCCCCTCCCCTACCTCACAAGCAGAAGCTTTCAGAATTATTTCATCCTATCTAATAAAGAGAGAATATGCTAATAGACCCTCACATCATTGCAAAGATGGCGGCGCCCACAGCCAGTAAGGAGGGAATATGCTAATTGACTGCCCCACCCTCAAATATGGCAGCACCCACAGCCAATAAGGAGAGAATATGCTAATTGACTGCCCCGCCCTCAAAGATGGTGGCACCCACAGCCACAAGATGGTGGCGCCCAGTCCCCTCAGCCCTGCCGGGGCAGCAGGCACACGGCAAGGCCAGGCCCGCCCCCAGGTGGGCCCAGCTGCCCCGCGCGCCTGCATCCAGAGTCCCCCAGTCCCCTCAGCCCCCCAGCCGCCCAGGGCTGCCTGAGGCTCAGGTAACCAGGGCCGCCCTAGGCTTGCGCTGCCAGCCGTGGCAGCAGCATAGGTGTGATGGGGCATCGCCTTCCCCTGATCGCCGGGTCGCCTCCTGCCCCTGAGGGCTTCCGGACTGTGAGAGGGGGCAGGCTGGGCTGAGGGATCCCGCCCCTCCAGTGCATGAATTTTCATGCACTGGGCCTCTAGTTGAATTATAATTGACTTCAAAATTAGACTCTGTCTTTCTCCATCCTAAATCATCATTCCCAACCTGCTGTCTCCCTGTAATATACCTCTTGTATATTATTGGAACGACATGTATGTGAGAGTCGGTTTTACCTTGCCCAGCCTCTTATTACTTCTGTGGCCTTACACTTCTGTGAACCTATTTCTTCATCTTGTAAAAGTGGGGAGAGCACCTTTCTTATAGGGGTGTGGTGAAACGTTATTGAAATAACAGTTCTACCATACTAGGAAGTACTCAGTAAATAATAGCTATTATGTGTCCCTCCTCTGCCCCTCTGGCTCCCCTCTGATTTGGCTCTCAGAAAATTATATTAAAAAGATCCGTTTGTCTGCTAATACCCCTCCCTAGACCATAAACTCCTTGAGGACAGGGACCATGCCATATTTATTTTTGCATCCCTGATGCTTGGCACATAGTTGGGACCCATGCATTTGGAAAGCCATCTGGAGCCTTTTTTCTTGGTGATCCTATTGCCTGAAGATTTTGGATATCCTTGGTCACTGGACATGTTATTCAAGGGCTCCTGGATTGAAATAGGGTATGTGACGTGTGGAGAGTCAGGTGAAGAAGCAAGGGAAGCCTCCTCTCTGCTTGGTGAGTGCCTGTGTGTATGTGTGTGGAGGTGTCTTGCTTTTTATATATGAATGTCAGGGTGTGTATTTAAGGATTAAACCTTATCGGGCCAATTGTTACATTGCTTCTGAAGACAAGGAAGAAGAGAAGGACTTTCCCCAAAAAAGTTGTTTTGAACATATAAAAATAACACTAATTATAGTTGATGATTAATGCCATTAATACTTTCGCATTATACTTTTTTTTTAATATATTTTATTGATATTTTACAGGGAGGAAGAGAGAGGGATAGAGAGCTAGAAACATCGATGAGAGAGGAACATCGATCAGCTGCCTCCTGCACACCTCCCAATGGGGATGTGCCCGCAACCAAGGTACATGCCCTTGACCGGAATCGAACCCGGGACCTTTCAGTCTGCAGGCCGACGCTCTATCCACTGAGCCAAACCGGTTTCGGCGCATTATACTTTTAATCACATATTTATCTGTCCATCCTATCCATCCATCTACCAAGTCATAAATGTCAAAATGCTATTATATTTGAAGAGTTTGAGCTATATACTTTGTGTTTATTTTAGGTCAGTTTTACTTTGTATAGTAGCAGATCATTTTTAGGAATTAATTATAACTGATTTAGAATGTTCTGAAAACTTTTGTATATCAGATGCAAATAAATCTGCTTTCTCTGTCTCTAGTTCCAAAAGATGAGTCGTGGATATTCAGAAAACAACAATTTCCTAAACAATAACAGCCAAATGGTATTGGACATGCTCCTTTATCCATTAACTGGAATCCATCAGACCATCAACTGGGAAACTGTGGCAAGGCTTGTTCCTGGATTAACACCCAAAGAGGTAAATAACAGTCCCACAGATATCTCTGAAAAAATTAAGAAAAAGTGATCAATTTCAAGGAATGACTACAAAAAATAATTATGGAAAAGTATCTTCAAATAGTAGACAAGAATATATTTTCTTATTTTTTAATTTTAAAACTCCCAGTCCAGTTGGTGTGACTCAATGGTTGAGCGTTGATCCATGAACCAAGAGGTCACTGGTTCGATTCCAGGTCAGGACACGGGCCAGGTTGTGGGCTCGATCCCCAGTAGGGGGTGCGTAGGAGGCAGCCAATTGATGTTTCTCTCTCATCGTTTCCATCTCTCTCCTCTCCCTTCCTCTCTCTCTAAAAATAAATAAAAGCATAATTAAAAAAAAAAAAACACAAAAAACTCCCAGACCTGCATTTTCTTCCTTTTATATTATTACAGTGTGCAAAAAGGTTTGAGGAACTGAAGAGCAGTGGAAGCTCACCTGTTGACAACCGGTATAGTCCCCTAATGGCTGGAGAGAGTCCTGTTGAAACTTTAGCCACGTATATCAGATCCTCACTTCTTGACACACACGGTGAATTTCAGGAGGCTTCTATTGATCAGGATGCAGTTTCCAAAACAGGTAAGGTTTTACAACAAAATGCAGTGTTTGTCCTTATGATAATTCTGCAAATTATTATGTATTCCATAATATGTAAAGGCTAATATAAACGTTAATAGAAAAATCCATGCATTTTTGTCTTCCTAAATTTTAGAAATTTTTCTTTATTTGAAAAAATTTTAAATGTTAATATACAGATTAAATATTACCAAAAAAAATTTCTTTACTATACAAAAATTTACTACTCCAAGTTATGTCATAAATATTAAAGAGATTTGACTTAAAGTTTTTTCCCCTCCCTCAGAGAATTTTGCTCGTCTCTTGTGTTATTTTTTTTACAGCTATCTATTCTTTATTGCAGTCAATGATAGTTTAAAATGACACAGTGGCAGGATAGAAGAGATCTTTTTCTGCAATTGCTTTGGAAATAATAACTGGTTTTAGAAATCCTCAGAGTGTAGTGAATTATTTTAATCTCAGCAACAGCAGTCAGAGTACTGATGTGAAAATTTACTTCAGGAAGGGAAATTTATATTGTTGGCTTTTGAGCATTTGATCCTATTTATATACGCCATATCAGTATTTTTTAAATCTTCAGTGTAACATTAGCCATTTGTTATCCCTTTTTTGGACTGTTTCTTGCATAATAAACCTTTGGAATATTAAGGGAAATGCCACCTTTAACTAGCCTTGGAAGCCATGCATTTACAGTATAACCATGCAATAAGTAAAAATCCATTCTGAGTTGGAAATGCTAACTTCCCCCCCTTTGTTGTTGTATGTGTTTGTTTCTGTATTTAAGGAAGACATAGTATAGCTTCCACAAGGAATTGTTCTTCAGAAAGTGAAAATTGTACTACTCGTAATGGTGGAGAAAAGACTGAAGAATCTGAAGGGTAGGAGGCTGGTTCTTTGCTAGATAAGTTTAATATGAGTATCAACTTTAAATTATAAAATACATGACTGGTGATTATATACATCAGTTACCATCATTTAGGAAACATCACAATTGCTGAAACAGTTGAAATTAGTTCATGTGTTGAACTACATATAATTGCTTGATAGCTAAACATATGCTTATTTGTGTTATTTATAAATTGGACTAGTTTTTCATTTTAAAAATTTATTTTCATTTCGTAAATATTAGAAATAAGATATATTAACCTAAAACTTTGAAAAGTGAATTTTAAAGCTAAAGAAAAAGTCAGTCATTAGTTCTTTAGTTTTATTAAAGAAACTGGATATGTATTTTAGAATGACGTATTTGACATAATTATTCATTGTAGAAAAATTTAAAAATTAGAATATATCTTTCAATATAGTACAAGTTATTTTTAAATCTCCCTGTTTTTTTTCTTTTATTGATTGTAGAGAGAGGAAGGGAGTGGGCAGGGCGGGGGGGGAACGGGGAGAGAAACATCGATTGGTTGCCCAAGTGGACCAGGGATCAAACCTGCAACCTGGGTATGTACCCTTACCTGGAATCAAACCTTCCACCTTTTGGTGTACACAATGCTCCAACCAACTGAACCACACCAGCCAGGGCTGTATTGCAAGTTTTGATACTTTTGTATTGTTTTGTATATTTTACATACATTCAGCTGCACATATTTTAAGTATTCACTTTGATGAGTTTTAACAAATGGGCTCACCATGTAACTATAACCCAAATGAAGATATAGAATATTTTCATTGTCTCTAAAAGTTCTTTTGTGTATTATCAGTTTAAATAGTTCTTTTTATAACATATAATTCACATGCCATAACATTTATCCTTTTGAAAACGTCTTGGAGATGGATGGTAGTGATAATTAGAACAATGTGAATGTACTTAATGCCACTGAACTGTACTCTTAAAATGGCAAATTTTATGTTATGTATATTTTACCACAATAAAATAAAATCACCCTTTGATAGTGATTTTTAGTTTATTTACATATAAGTTTTACGTAGATTTTTTTAACTGATAGGTTTGTATCACAAAATTTTTATCAGATAATTTTTTTACATGGAATTATCTAGTATTTCAGATAGTGGTCCAAAAAGCCACAGAAACTTTATGCTTCATTATACCAGCCATTACCTGTTTATATTTTGACCATAATTTGTTTGGAAGAACAATTTTCAGAGAGTTATTTGAGTTATTTTGATTTGGACAAGAGTGTTGATTAGTAACCCTTTTTCGGGTAGCCCAATTTTATTTCAAATGCAATTATTTATTTATTTTTATTTTTCAATTGCAGTTGACATTCAGTAACATTTTATATTTGTTAGAGGTGTAGAGCATAGTAATTTTTTATATTTAGAAATTTATGAAGTTCCATTCAATACACATCCAGTTCATCTTGTAGGACAGTGTGTCTCTTATTTAATCTCTTCCTTTTGTAATGACATGAAGGCAATTGTGGATCACACTAATGTTTCTTTTGAGGTAATATACTTTTCAAGGGATAATAAATTCAAGGAGTATATAATTTTTGAAGCAGTCATTCTGATGTATCATCTAAACTTATTCTCAAATTATTAAAAAATATGTAAATAAGTACATTGTAGTCTTAAGAATACTTTTAACTATATTTACTAATTTATATTTATTGAATACCTGACAAACTTTTTTTTAAAAAAGTTTTTATTATTATTGTTTCTAAATATATATATATATTTTTAAATATATTTTATTGATATTTCACAGAGAGGAAGAGAGAGGGATAGAGAGCTAGAAACATCGATGAGAGAGAAGCATCGATCAGCTGCCTCCTGCACACCTCCCACTGGGGATGTGCCCGCAACCAAGGTACATGCCCTTGACCGGAATCGAACCCGGGACCTTTCAGTCCGCAGGCCGACGCTCTATCCACTGAGCCAAACCGGTTTCGGCTCTAAATATATTTTTATTGATTTCAGAGAGGAAGGGAGAGGAAGAGAGAGAGAAACATCAATGATGAGAATCATCGATCGAATGCCTCCTACACACCACACCCCCCCGCTGGGGATCCAGCCCACAACCCGGGCTTGTGCCCTGACTGGGAATAAAATTGTGACCTCCTGGTTCATGAGTTGACATTCAGCAACAGAGCCACACCGAGCAGGCCTGACAAACTTTCTTGCTGTTAAAAATAAGTTGCCATGCTAATTTTTTGATTTTTTTTAGTGAATAGTTTTAACTGTTTTTTCTACTTATTACTAGTAAGGTAATTTTAATATTTAGCTTTATCTCCTTCCAAGACCCATAGCCATGTAAAAGTACTGTTTTATGCTCATCACAAGAATTAGAATGTATTACTTACTTTTTCCTCATGAATTGGTACTGTTCTTAAATTTTCATAATTTACTTAAACCTTGTAAATGATAAATTTAAACCCTGTAAATTATGAGTCCCATAGTAAAAAATATTTTTATTTGTCTAATTAAGTGAGTAGTTTAACTAAAATTATTTATAATCTCAGATACAGATAAGGTTAGCAAGACACTTAAATCCTATAAAACTGATTTGTGGTCAAATCTTCAAAAATATCTTGTTCTCATACTTCTAATAAATGTTTAATATTCTTGGCCCCTCTTCTGAAATTCTAATAATTTTATTTCTGTGTAATATTTTTTATGAAGGCCAAATATGGTGATCCATGTATGTGATGAAGCAAAAAATTTGAAAGAAGATTTTATTTGCCCACGAGACCTTTTGATATCAGAAATGAAGTACTTTGCTGAATATTTATCTATGGATGCCCAACGCTGGGAAGAGGTGGACATTTCAGTTCACTGTGACGTTCAAATTTTCAACTGGTTGATAAAATATGTTAAAAGGAACACTAAGGAGAATAAAGATTGTGAGATGCCCATTTTAGGTAAAAGACAATCTATTACTTACTTTGTAGTTAAGTTTGTGTGTCACCTGGTAGTTGCTTTAGGCCAAACATGAATTGTGGATAATTGCTTGAACATTAGCATTTATATTCAAATTAGTAATTGCACTTTAGAAAACATACCTCATATTTTTTAGTAAATTATAATGCACTAGAGGCCTGGTGCACAAAATTCGTGCACTTGGGGGGTGGTCCCTCAGCCCGGTCTGTACCCTCTCACAATCCGGGAGCCCTGGGGGGATGTCCAACTGACGGCTTAGTGCTGTCGCAGAGGCGCTGCACTCTCCAGCCATGAGCCCAGCTTCTGGCTGAGCGGCACTCCCCCTGTGGGAGTGCACTGACCACCGGGAGCAGCTCCTGCATTGAACATCTGCCCCCTGGTGGTCAGTACATGTCATAGTGACTGGTTGTTCCACTGTTTGGTCGATTTGCATATTAGCCTTTTATTATATAGGATGTATGGCGAATTGACGGGTCTCTACATCAGCATTTCCTACTGTATGGTACATGGACCACTGGTGTTCTAGAGGATCCTTTTAGAGCAGTGCTTCTCATCGCTTCTCAGTCTTTTGGCTAAGATCATGTGTAGAGCAGTGGTTCTCAACCTTTCTAATGCCGCGACCCGTTAATACAGTTCCTCATGTTGTGGTAACCCCCAACCATAAAATTATTTTCGTTGCTACTTCATAACTGTAATTTTGCTACTATTAATGAATCGTAATGTAAATATCTGTGTTTTCCGATGGTCTTAGGCTCTACAGCAGCAGTTCTCAACTTGTGGGTCGCGACCCACACATTGAGAACTGCTAGCATGGTCACCTAAGACCGTTGGAAAACACAGATATTTACATTACGATTCATTAATAGTAGCAAAATTACAGTTATGAAGTAGCAACGAAAATAATTTTATGGTTGGGGGTCACCACAACATGAGGAACTGTATTAACGGGTCGCGGCATTAGAAAGGTTGAGAACCACTGTTTTAGAGGATCCAGGAGGTCAAGACAATCCTATCTAATGAAAGAGTAATATGCAAATTAACCATCACTCCGCTACACCCACAAGCCACGCCCACCAGCCAATCAGGAGTGAATATGCAAATAAACCCAACAAGATGGCTACGGCCACAGAGAGCAGGAGGGAGGCTTGGGTTTCCTCGGCAATGGAGGAAGCCAAGCTTTCCGCCTGCCCTTGCCGGCCCAGGCCTCCGCTCAAGGCTACAAAGTTTCAATGATAGAAGATACATAAACCCAAACAGAAATGGCAGCAGCCATGGAGCTGGAAAGAGCAGGAGGCTAGGGTTGCCCCCAGTGATGGAGGAAGCCAAGCTTCTGCAGCCCTGGCCAGCCCAGGCCTCGCTTAAGGCTACAAAGTTTCAATTATAGAAGATACATAAATTCCAATAGAAATGGCTGCTGCCACGGAGCAAGCAAAAGGCTTGGCTCCGCTCCAGGCTACAAAGTTTCAATTGTAGAAGATAAATAAACCCCAGATACCAGGGCCTCCGCTTGGGTCGCCGGGGGGCATGGCTGACCTGCAAACCACCACAGGCCCCTTGCCAGGCCGCCTCACACCCTAAGGGAACCCCCACCCTGATCCGGGACACCCTTCAGGGCAAACCAGCTGGCCCCCACCCATGCACCAGGCCTCTATCCTATCTAATAAAAGAATAATATGCAAATTGACCATCACTCCAACACACAAGATGTCCGCCTCCATGTGGTCAAAGATGGCTGCCCCCATGTGGACACAAGATGGCCAGCAGGGGCGGGCATTTGGGAGGGACCAGGCCTGCAAGGGAGGGCAGTTGGGGGTGATCAAGCCTGCAGGGGAGGGCAGTTAGGGGTGACCAGGCCGGCAGAGGAGGGAAGTTGGGGGCAACCAGGCCTTCAGGGAAAGGCAGTTGGGAGGGACCCAGGCCTGCAGGGGAGAGCAGTTGGGGGGAACCAGGCCTGCAGGGGAGGGCAGTTAGGGGTGACCAGGCCTGCAGGAAAGGGCAGTTGGGGGGGGACCCAGGCCTGCAGGGGAGAGCAGTTTGGGGGGACAAGGCCTGTAGAGGAGGGCAGTTAGGAGTGACCAGGCCTACAGGGGAGGGCAGTTAGGGGAAAACAGGCTGGCAGGGGAGCAGTTAGACATCAATCAGGCTGGCAAGGGAGTGGTTAGGGGGTGATCAGGCTGGCAGGCAGAAGCGGTTAGGGGCAATCAGGAAGGCAGGCAGGCGAGCTGTTGGGACCCAGCAGTCCTGGATTGTGAGAGGGATCCCAGATTGGAGAGGGTGCAGTCGGACATCCCTCAAGGGGTTCCAGATTGGAGAGGGTACAGGCTGGGCTGAGGGACACACACCCCCATGCACGAATTTCGTGCACCGGGCCTCTAGTTTGCATAATAAAACCAAGATGTTATTTGTCTTTATGTGTTGACATTTGTCCAGGCGGTGCAGATGTAAAACTGTTGCAGCTTTAGCGCATATCAAAGCCAGTGCACCAAACTGTACTAGTGGTCTTTGTATTCTTCAGCACCATGAACTCACAGTTAAAAGGAAAAAAAAAAATCCAGGTTCACTTAAGAATGTCCTTGATGAAGTAGTAAAAATTACTAATTTTATTAAGTTTTGAGCCTTGAGTATACATCTTTTTAATATTCTGTGAGATGACACGCGAAGTGTACTTCTGCCACACACCAAAGTATGATGGTTGTCTTGAGGAAAAGCACTTGTGCAGTTGTTTGAGTTGCAATCTAACCTAGTTGCCTTTTTAAAAATTGAAAACTGTGTTTACTTGAGAGAATGACTGACAGACAAATTATGGTTACTCAGGCTTAAGCATTTGGCAGATACTGTCTTGAAAATGAATTAAGCCCTAGCTGGTTTGGCTCAGTGGATAGAGCATCGGCCTTCAGACTGAAGGGTCCTGGGTTCATTTCCGGCCAAGGGCATGTACCTCAGTTGCAGGCTCCTTTCCAGGCCAGCCCCTGGTCAGGGCTCGTACAGGAGGCAACCAATCGATGTGTTTTTCTCACATCCATGTTTCTCTCTGTCTTTCCCTCCCTTTTCCACTCTCCCTAAAAAATCAATGGAAAAATATCCTTGGGTAAGGGTTAACAACAACAACAACAAAAAAACAACCCAAAAAAGAAAATGAATTAAATGAGCTGGTCAGTTAAAAGGAAACAACTGCTAGTATTTGTTGCCAATGATAAAATTCAAGCTTTCAAGTGAGAATTAAAGTTTGGAAAACTTTTATGCACTTTCATGTGCTTGACAGCTTCTTAATATTTAAAGACTTTTCTGATGAGACTTGTCATATTAACAAATGTGATTTTTTAATATATTGTACAATGAAATGGTTCAACATTCAGTCTGCATAACTCCATGAACCAATATTTTCCTTGACTAGTACATGATGTTAAAAATCGTGAATGGAGTTAAAGAGTCAAAGCACAAGATAAATCAGTGGATTTTAATGGTAATAGAATGGAAAAGTTCATTGATATGATTTCAGATCACATTGCAACTAACCTTAAAAAAGTACCATTTGTCAAGTTTTGATATAACATCAAAAAAGATTACCCATACGTTGAATGTAGAACCAGATATGAGACTCCAGCTGTCTTCTATTAAGTAAGACATTGAAAAAATTTGCAAAATATGTCAGTGTTATTCTAACTACTTTTTTGTTTTCATTTTGGAAAATATACTAGTAGTTATTTTTCATAAAAATATGTGAATATGTAATGAGTTTATTTTTTTAAGTAAATTAATACATTTTTTTCTGTTTTAATCTTTAATATGGTAAATACTCATTAACCCATATAAACAAAAGCTATTTAGGAGTCTGTTTTTCAGATTACAAAGGGATCTTGAGAGGAAAAGTTTGAGAACCACTATTCTAGATGATAAGAAGAATAATTACTAAGTAATCTTTCATTGAGCATAGTTTTATATAGGAAATCTCACTAGCGGTTTAAGAAAGTCTTTCTGTGCACTAAAATTGCTATTTACAGCAGTACCAAAATATTTTTTTTTAAATATATTTTATTGATATTTTACAGAGAGGAAGGGAGAGGGATAGAGAGCTAGAAACATCGATGAGAGAGAAACATCGATCAGCTGCCTCCTGCACACCTCCCACTGGGGATGTGCCCGCAACCACAGTACATGCCCTTGACCTGAATCGAACCTGGGACCCTTGAGTCCGCAGGCCGACGCTCTATCCACTGAGCCATACCGGTTTGGGCTCTTTTTTAAAAATATACATTTTTGTTGATTTCAGAGAGGAAGGGAAAGGGAGAGAGAGATAGAAACATCAATGATGAGAGAAAATCATTGCTCCGCCACCTTGCCCACACCCCCCTCTGGGGATCATGCTAGCAATCCAGGCATGTGCCCTGACCTGGAAATCGAACCATGACCTCCCAGTTCATAGGTCATGCTCAACTACTGAGCCACACTGGCCAGCACCAAAATATTTCTAACCTCTTATTAGTAAATGAATCTATGCTGACAGTATAAAAGTTTTCTGAGGAAGTTTATAATTTGTATTTTGATGACCAAATTTAATGGAAAACGTTTCTAGTGATCCTTAAAAATTACAGGATTGCTAAATCAAAAATTTCAGCCAATCAGAGTCCAGAGATACTAGACCATGCAGATGATATGTATGTGTGAAGTAAAAATCAAAATATGTAGAGAAAAAAAAAAGCTATTGTTTGATCCATCATATTTATGTGGATGGTAAAGGTAAAAGTAGAGCAAAACGGGTCACTGTAATCTTTGACCTTAAAATAATGACTAGAAATGTAAACTTTTACAGACATAATCTTTATTCTAATCTGGAAAACTACCAAAATGCTTAATTAAATCTCTGATAATCCAGACATTGGGTCTTAACTGGAATGGATCATATTATAATTTCCTGAGGAACTCTTTCACCAGCTCCTTCCTTTCTTTATTTCTATCTGAGAATCTTTAATCTAGAGTTGTTATTTAAGAAAAGATAGGGGTTACTTATTTTAATCACTAGAGGCCTGGTGCACGAATTTGTGCACCAGTGGGGTCCCTCGGCCTGGCCTGTGGGATTGGGCCAAAACTGGCTTTCCGACATCCTCCGAGGGGTCCCAGATTGCGAGAGGATGCAGGATAGGCTGAGGGACCCCACCAGTGCACAATCAGGGCCGGGGAGGGACCTGGAAGTTGGCCAGCCAGGGAGGGACTGTGGGATGGCTCCAGGGCATGTCCGGCCTGTGTAGCTCAGTCCTAATCTGCCAGACCCCAGCAGCAAGCTAACCTACCAGTTGGAGCGTCTGCCCCCTAGTGGTCAGTGCATGTCATAGCGACTGGTTGACTGTCTGCCTCCTGGTGGTCAGTGCACATCATAGCGAGCAGTTGACCAGCCTTAGCATATTACGCTTTGATTGGTTGAATGGACAACCGGACATTTAGCATATTAGGCTTTTATTATATAGGATTGTTTGTATAGTTCTTTAGTTGGATTGTCTTAGTACTATAATGGTAAAAATCAGATTTTTCTTTTTCTTAACTATACTTCATAGGAGATGACTTAGGTTTACTGAAACAATAGCATCAGATGGCCATCCCCCTCTCCCTGGCTCCACTCAGTCTGCCTTTAGGAAGGAACTTGAGCATTTCTGCAGAAGTAAATTTTGTCTTATCTTTCAGAATCTTTTTCATTAAGTACTTGTTCTTAAAAAGCATTGAATTGCTTTTTATGAACAAGAGTTCTCAATCATTTAAAATTTTTTCTCAGTTTTTTGTGTGATGAATTATATTCTCAATTTTAATTATCTTTTTCCCTGGTTTAGTTAAGGAGAAATTTGCATATATTGTATCTTTAAGTGGAGTCCTCTTACTTGATATGCACCTAATTCCAGGGCAAATTTACTGTGCATTTTCTTTATACCCTAAGTTTGAATATTGCATTTTCTTTCTTTCACATAAGTAAGCCATAGTAAGATAATTTTAAATTGTTCTTATTAGAGTATCATCCTCTTTTAAGGTGAGAAGGAGCCTTTTCTCAGGAATTTGAGGTACAAATAAAAAAGAGAATTTAAATGTTTGTTTTTGTTTTTTTCAAGAGCCAGGAAATGTCATTTCAATTCTTATTTCTTCAGAGTTCTTGAAAATGGATTCATTGGTAAGTATTAATAAAAGATCTAAGCTCTTCTGTTCACCCATGCTTGACTTAATATTTAACTTGATTTTTCCTTTAAGTTAGAAAATTCTAAGGCATCTTTCTGAAGTAATTGTTAATTCAAGAGTGTGATTCCATTAGAATAAACTGCTCATGTTTGAAGGGGTGAAGGCTGTTATATATCATTTGTATATGATGCCTATAAAGCAAGCAATTTATCCTCGAGGAGTAGCTCTCTGTTGTATTAGATGAAACAAAACAGAATTAACTTTACCCTAACGAAGAGTTTGCTCTAAAATCAAGTTAAATGAAAATTAATTGGAATATATTTGTTTCACTATTTAAGTAGTTTTTTTAAGCATGTTTTGCTAATTTGTGTCTTTCATTTATACTTCAGCAAATTAAGAACCAATACCCAACTATTAAATACTATAATTTTGTATGTGAAAATCAGATGCTCATTCATTCTATTGTTTAAGAGTAGTTGATGAAACATAAAAGCATATGTACATAAATATGTCAAGTTTTAACACAAAATATACTTGTGTTTTTTTCTTGTTAATGAATTTATTTATCATTCAAATGTTTTTATATATTCTTATGGTTTTCCTTTAAATAAATATTTACTTTTAGTCCCCAAGAAGATTACACAGGGCAGAACACTCCTTTGCTATGCTAACAGATGTGAAATTTGTTTGTTTATTTGATTGATTGGGGTTTTACTAGTTTACTAGTTCTTTGTATTCCTTAGTCGTCCCCTAGTCAGTTGTTGGTATTAATTGCTTCAGGAAAGGGTTACAGAAAAAAAAACAGAAATTAAAAGAATCCTTAACATTTGAATTCTGAAATCTAAGCCCTAAAGGACATTTTTCTGCCATAAGCAAAATATTTTAAAGAATACATGATTAGCCAATGCTAGTTTTCCCTGGAACCCAAGTCCACCTCAAAAAGTAAATTTTCAGTCCTAACCGGTTTGGATAGAGCGTCAGCCCACGGACTGAAGTGTCCCGGGTTCAATTCTGGTCAAGGGCATGTTCCTTGGTTGCGGGCATATCCCCAGTAGGAAGTGTGCAGGAGGCGGCTGATCAATGTTTCTCTCTCATCGATGTTTCTAACTCTCTATCCCTCTCCCTTCCTCTCTGTAAAAAAATCAATAAAATATGTATTTTTTTAAAAACTAAATTTTCATAAATGATTTAATATAAAAAAAGTAAATAAGTATACCTCAGGTTGGTGAAAGAGGAAGAGGAAGAGAGCAAGCATAACACAACTGAGAAAACCCTGAATTAACTGAAAGTATGTTTCTGCTATTCAGAGAAATGGAAACTTAAAATTGTTATCTAAGTTCAGTGATAAGAAGTCACATATCCTATATACTTGAGTTTGTGGACTAAGATTTATACCTGCCACAGCTATGAAAGATGCTCATTGCATTACTTTTTAAAATATTTTAAGAAGGTGGAAAATGATTATTCTAGCTATGGATATATGTTTGTACAAATTTGACCTGCTGGACCACTTTGGAACAGTGTAGATAACCCAAATAAACAAAACCCAGATAGTATGTAGCAATACATGGATAAGGCTTTTAATGAATTTTACCTTTGAAAGGTATTGATATCACATTTTCCTTTATGATGTTTTCAACATTCATTTTGTATTCTATGTTTTTTAGGTTGAACAATGTATTGAGTATTGCCACAAAAATATGAATGCCATAGTAGCTACGCCATGCAACATGAACTGTATTAATGCAAATCTTATTACACGTATAGCTGATCTGTTCACACACAATGAGGTTGATGACTTAAAAGACAAGAAAGATAAGTTTCGGAGGTAATTTTAATTTAATTTTATTATTTTTTAATATATTTTTATTGATTTCAGAGAGGAAGGGAGAGAGAGATCGGAACATCAATGATGAGAAAGAATCATTGATTGGCTGCCTCCTGCACGCCCCCCACGGGGACTGAACCCGCAACCTGGGCATGTGCCCTTGGCTAGAATCGAACCTGGGACCCTTCAGTCCATAGGCCAACGCTCTATCCACTGAGCCAAACCAGCTAGGGCTAATTTTTAATTTTAAATCTGATGTTCCTATTAGAAAAAATATATTATTTCTATTTCATTTTAGTAAAATAGTCTGTTTTTAGATTACATTTAAAAATATATTTCCATTTTATTTTAAATAAAGTAAAATTTATCCAGAGCCACTTGCCCAAGATATATATTAGTAATTAAATTAGTTATTTTGTATAATGTATATATGAGCTTACTGTGGCAGTGAATTATGTAATTATTAAAACTGGCCTTAGTATAAAGGGGAAGAGTGGCATGAGGAGGGGTCAGCAGTAGTCGTTGGCAGCAGAGGAGTGGCATTATCTGATTTGTTAAAAAGATCATTTTGTTTTCTATGTGGCGAATAGACTATCCTATCTAATAAAGAGGGAATATGCTAATTGACTGTCACGCCCTCAAAGATGGTGGCGCCCACAGCCACAAGATGGCGGCGCCTAGTCCCCTCAGCCCCACCGGGGTGGCAGGTGTGTGGCAAGGCCAGGCCTACCCCCAGGCAAGCCCGGCCACTGGAGCCCCCCAGTCCTGTCAGCCCCCCAGCCACCCAGGGCTGGCCCAAGGCACAGGCAAGCCTCGGATGGCGGCTGCCCAGCTGTCCAGGGCCACCCGAGGCTCAGGTAACCAGGGCCAGCCGAGGCTTGCACTGCCAGCAGTGGCAGCAGCAGAGGTGTGATGGGGCATCGCCTTCCCCTGATCACTGGGTCACCTCCCACCCCTGAGGGCTCCCGGACTGTGAGAGGGGCAGGCTGGGCTGAGGGACCCCCACGCTCCAGTGCATGAATTTTCATGCACCAGGCCTCTAGTAAAAAGGATATAAGAAGCAAGGAGACCTACTAGGAAGTTAATGCAGCAGTCTGGTGAGAGAGGGAAGTGTTGGGACTAGAGTGGAAGCAATGGAGTTGGAAGGAAATAGATGGATTCAAGTAGGTCATTAGATTTGGCAGATTTTTCCTATGGAATGATGTAGGAAGAGAGTGTTTTAGGGTAATTACTAGGCTTTAAGGTTGAGCAACTAAGTAGATGGTAATGTCATCCGCAGAGAGTGGAAAAATTGAAGTGAAGGAAATCAAGAAATGGGTTTGGGTTATGTTAAGATGATTTAATGACCTAAAAGTATATATTTAATATATTTTTAGACATCAGTTAGGATGGCAAGTAGATAGTTGGATAGCTGAAGTTCAGGTCAAAGGTCGGGGCTTAAAACAGAAATATATAAATAAGCATAGATGAGGTTTGAAACCATGGAACTGGATGAAATTTCCTAGCAAACCTTTCTCCACTGAATTGCAGTGGCACCTTTATTATAAATCAGGTGAATATATATATGTGAGTTTTGTTTCTGAATTCTGCATTTTCTGTTGATTTCTTTGTGGATACTTATATCAGTAGCACATTGTCTTAATTGTAGTAGCTTTACAATATTCTTTGTTATCTAAATTCTCCAACTATGCCTTTCTTCAAGATTACTGCTTTAGCCATTTTAGGTCTCTTGCATTTCCATATAAATTTTATAAGCACCTAGCTGGTTTGGCTCAGTGGATAAAGCATCAGCCAGCAGACTAGAGGGTCCCAGGTTCGATTCTGGCCAAGGGCACATGCCCAGGTTGCGGGCTTGATTCCCCCACTAGTGGGCATGCAGGAGGCAGCCAATCAATGATTCTCTCTCATCATTGATGTTTCTGTCTCTCTATCTCTCGCCCTTCCTCTCTGAAATTAATAAAATATATATATATTTTTAAAATTTTATAAAAATCAGCCTGGCCATCTTTCTCTCTCTCTCTCTCTCTCGCTCTCGCTCTCGCTCTCTCTCTCTCTCTCTCTCACACACACACACACACACACACACACACACCCCTACACCTGCTAGAATAATTTGGGGTTAATATTGAACCTGTACATTTGTGAAGATTTGACATCTTAATAATATTGAGTCATTCAACCCATGAACATGGTGTAACCCCCCATTTATTGTAGCAATGTTTTATAATTTTCAGTGGAAAGATACTTTTCATTTTTTATTAAATTTATTTAGTTAGATGTTCAACAGAGGAGTGTAGCCAGTGAGGGGCCTGAGAAGAAGGAGCCAATGGGTTGAAGGAAAGGCTTTCAAACAGGAGGAAGTAGTTAAGTGATCAAATGTGTAGAATGCTGTCACATGTAGAGTAAGGAGAGGACAGAAATGTGTCCAGATGGATTTAGATAGATTTTTTCCAGATGTATTTTTACAATATATTTTTATTAAGTTCAGAGAAGAAGGGAGAGGGAGAGAGAGAGAAACATCAATGATGAGAGAGAATCATTGATCGGCTGCCTCCTGCACACCCTCTACTGGGGGTGGAGCCTGAAACCTGGGCATGTGCCCTGACCTGGGAATCAGACCTTGACCTCCTGGTTCATAGGTTGATGCTCAGCCACTGAGCCACGTGGTCCGGGCCATTTTTTTAAAGGAGAGATTATGTTTATTTGCTGACCAGGATGATTCATTAGAGTGGGAGGAATTGATAATGTAGGGATTGATCCAAGAGTTTAGTCATTAAGGGAAATGAGACAAAGGGGAATTATCTAAGAGCTAAATACTTAAAAATAGGATCAGGGTCCTAAATCTGGATCTGGACTTTAATAGCAGCTCTTACATGAGGGAAAATGGAGATAGAATGGTACACTTGGAATTAATGGCAGTTAGTTTAATTAGAAAATTCAGTCATATTATGCATATTAATAAAGTATTAATATTTATTGAATGCTTAATGCTATGTCTGGCACTCTTTAAAAACATCTCATTTAACCCTCCTAAAAACTTACGAATTTAGAATTATTAACCCCATTTTATGGATGAGAAAACAAGGTTCAGAGCAGTTAAGTTGCTAAAGATCACGCCCTTCACTCCCAAGGAGGGTGTGTGGGCACTGCAGCTCAACGATGGGCAGTACTGGGCTGTGTCCAGTCCTGAGAGGGCCCCCTCCGTTGTGGCCACCTGTCCCACTTGAGGGTGGCACTGGACCTCAAAATGGACCTTCTCTGCTGTGGAGGACCTGCACCCACCTCTACACATTCAGTGTCAGCTTCCAAGAGCGTGTGGTCCCCCTTTTCTCTCTCTGCTCCACTGGCCTTAAGAGACATTGCCCGGCCTCCAGAGGGAGCGGGTCAGTCAAGGGTTGAAGAGTACATAGATGATCGCATATTTAGTTTTAAAGGCAATTATAAGTATATTTTTGGGTAAATATCAGTATATTTTTAAGTTTTAAAAGAATAAAAGATGGTTGTGTATTTATCACTACCGATACTGAGTTGTTGGTAGACCTAGAATTGTTAAATTTCCAAAATCTTCAATCTTGAATATTACCGTAACAAAAGACTAAAAGAGAGGTAGATATTTTTCTGATATTTTCATCAGTCTTATTTTTCTTATGGAAATAGATTCTTGATCAAGCAGTTCTCATTAGGAGAATTAATTTGTAAATTCCCAAAGAGAATTAATAAATCTAAGGATTTATTAATCTTATTTTCTGCAGATAGGTCAGCATTTGTTTTCATTACTATGAAGTAACTTTAGTAAAATAAATAAAGGAAATTAACTTGGTCATTTGTTGTTAATAGTAAACTGTTTTGTAAGAAGATTGAGAGACTATTTGATCCTGAGTACTTGAACCCAGATTCTCGGAATACTGCAGCGACACTGTACAGGTATGGTGGCATGTTTTTCTTTGGTAGGCTGTATGATGCAGCTAAAATCTTTAATTTACTATATTTACATTTTCCTTCTTGTATGTTTTTGTATCAATTTTTGTTATAGATGCTGTTTGTGTAAGAAACTTTTAACAAAAGAAACAGAAAGAAGAATTTCTTGCATTCCTGGAAAAATCAATGTGGATCGACATGGAAATATTGTGTATATTCACATAAGGTGTAGTGAAAATAAAATAAAGCTTTTTAAATGTGAATTACTAGTGTATTTATAGAAGCATAACTACTCCTATAAGGAATAGGATATATTTTCTGCATGTGATCCAACTTTGATTTAGAGCAGTGGTTCCCAACGTGGGGCACACGCCCCACAGCGGGGGCAATTTGAGAAGGAGTTATTAACTATGAATTTTTTGCATTTCTTATGGTTCTAGGGGCCTCATATACAGTATGTAAATATATATTGTGACATATTTATGCATTTCAGTTCTCTATTATATGTTTTGAAACTTTATTTGCTATTTTTTCATATCACTTCATATTATTATTATTTTTAACAATTTCTTAGTGATTTCTTCCTCAGTACTTCAGCTGTCCTTTCGTTCTTTTATTTTTCTCTCTCATGGATGCCATGCTCTTTGGAAGCTTGTTTAGACCAAGTTAAGGGCCTTTTAGGCTTCCTCCGCATGAATAGGAGTTCACTTTTTGAATAAGAATTATATGTCACAGTGTAGGCATCAGGATTGTAGAGATGCTTAGGTGGGGCATGGCCAAAAAAAGGTTGGGAACCACTGATATAGAGAGATGCCATTTCCAAAACAAAATAGTTTTAAAGGCTATGTCTTATTGACTGGGTAAGTATATTTTTAAGTTTTTTTGTTTGTTTGTTTGTTTGTTTTTAAGTTTTAAAAGAGTAAAAATGGTTGTGTATTTATCTCAAAAGATACTTTGATCAGTACCATTACAATTATTTCTTTTGACTAACAGATTTTAGTTATCTATACAAATGTTACCTTGAACTTGACAAGAGAACCAAGTTTACTTTCAGGTGAATTTTTGTAAATGAGGAAAATTGTCTTTGAAATTGAATATTCCATAACCTGTGTATTCTTCATACTTTTTCAGTATTCCATTAATACATAGTTCTTTTTTATTCCCCTTTAAGTTTAAAACCAGTTCTCATTCTGAGTTGGAGGGAGAGTGTTGTAAAATGGTATGTCTCAAGAAAGCAAAAACTTTCAAATATATCCTACTCCTAGGATTTAACACAAAGAGGTAATATTGGATTTGTGAAAGCACTTAATAAGGACATTTATTGCTATGTTGTTTAAATTTTAAAAGGGAAACACCCAAATGATTAAACAAACTAAAATATCTATACAGTAATATATATAAAGCACAGCTAATCAATTCTTAATGTGCAGCCTTTGAGAATAATGTTGTAAAGGAATATATACTTACATATAAAGTTGTTAGTGGTAAATTAAGTGAAAAGAAGAACAGGTTATAAAACAAAACTAGAAACATGCTCACTAAAATGTTAACGGTGTTATCGTTGAGTGATAGTATTATGGATGGTTTTAATTTTCTTTGTGCTAGTTCTTTTTTCTACATTAAAAATGTGCACTACTTTTACTAAAGAAAAAAACTACAAATGTTAGATTTCATAGTTTAAACTTTAAAACGGAAGTACAGAAAACACATTTGATCTTAATACGAATAGCACAGTCAACTTTAAAATGTTCATTTTTCTCTCCATACAATAATCAGGGAATCTTTCTTAGTTATTGTAAGCACCTGGGATTTTATACTATTTTGTCTTGAGACTTGATTCATATTTTTAAAATTATGTCCATTCTGGCCCTAGCCAGTTTGGCTCAGTGGATAGAGAATCAGCCTGTGGACTGAAGGGTCCCAGGTTCGATGTCGGTCAAGGGTAGGTTGCAGGCTCCTCCCTGGCCCGGGCCCTGGTCAGTCAGGGCTCATGCAGGAGGCAACCAGTCGATGTATTTCTCTCACATTGATATTTCTCTGTCTTTCCCTTGCTCTTCCACTCTCTAAAAATCAATAGAAAAATACCCTCAGGTGAGGATAAAAAAAAAAAATTATGTCCATTCTGCCCTGGCCAGTGTTTCTCTCTCTCTCTCTCTCTCTCTCTCTCTCTCTCTCTCTCTCTCTCTCTGTCTCTCTCTCTCTCTCTGTCTCTCTCTCTCTCTCTCTCCCCTCCCTCCTTCTCTCCCTCCCTCCCACACTCCCTCCCTCCCTCTTTCTCTTTCTCTCTCCTTCCTCTCTCTAAGATCAATTTTAAATTATTTTTAAAATTATTTCCATTCTGATAGCAATAACTATTATGTATTCTATATATATTCTGACAGTGGTAACTATGTGAAAAAAATTGTTGACTTCAGCATCCATTTTTATTTTATTCAAAGTATTTTCCAGCAAGTCAGCTGTTGAAGGCATTTTTAAAAATTGTCTCTAACTTAAAACAGATGTGCCTATGTAATTTGCAATAACATGATGTCATTTTGTTATTTGTTGAACTAAGGACAAAAATAGCAAAAGTCTGAAAAAATTAAGGGACTTGGGGAAAAAATAGGAACTTGAATTACATATGACCATAGCAAATAGGGTTTTAAGCCTTTGCTATTTTTTAAAATATATTTTTTATTGATTTCAGAGAGGAAGGGAGAGGGAGAGATAGAAACATTAATAATGAGAGAGAATCATTGATCGGCTGCCTCCTGCACTCCCCACACTGGGGATCGAGCCTGCAACCCAGGCATGTGCCCCTCACCAGGAATCAAACCGTGACCTCCTCGTTCATAGGTCAATGCTTAACCACTGAGCCATGTCAGCCAGGTGCCTTTGCTATTTTTAAAGTTGATCTTAACATAAAAATGTTTATTACCAAGACCTGAATGTATATTACTATATTATTCAATTACTAAAAAATACCTCTTGAGAATAATATAAACACATTAATGAAATGTTTAGAATCACCCATAATTAACAACTTATTATATAATTTGTATAATTAGAATAAAACAACATATGTCGAAGTCCCAAATGTTAGCCTCCTCAAACTGTATTTAACTTATAATCCTTTATGTAGCTTAGCAAAATAATTTGGCATTCAACCATTCATACCTTTTCCTGTTATCCACAGAAAAATAAAGCATAAACAGACTCCCAAATGATATTTTATCTACTGTTCAGTCCATTCTACAACCATCAGGGAATATTCTTGGATATAAGCCACAAATTTAAAAACATTTGCTCTAAACAATTGTTAATATTGATTTATTGTAAAAATAATATAACAATTGATGCTCTTTCACCAGAGATAAGACTTGGGATGTTCATGAGTATTTGAATAGTCTTTTTGAAGAATTAAAATCTTGGAGAGATGTATATTGGCGCTTGTGGGGAACAGTCAACTGGCTAACTTGTTCAAGGTGTTTTCAGGTGAGTTTTTAAAAATAAATCCTCCTCTGCAAACATTGAGAGCAGGTTCTTTTGGTATATGCTATTTAATTAGTATGTTTGGATGTGTTTTGACAATATCTAACATCTTTTTAAGAAATTAGTGGCAAAAGCGGTTCTATTAAACATTGCTTACATCTGACTTAATTTCTCTTACTATGTTTCTTCTTCCTCTTTATTTTCATTGTTGAAACAATCAGTGACTTGCTGAATTTTTAGAAAACCAACAGGTTACAAGTGACGAAATAAATTTTTCCAATTATTTCCAGCTAAACTGTTTCTCTGTTAGCCCATATATTTCTTTATTTTTTACTTGTACTTATTTATTTTAAATTAATTTTACCTTTCTTTAATATCACTTTGCTTTCTCGAAGCTTATCTTTGTAACATTTTCATGAGCACATACTAATGTGCCAAATACTCTTCCTTGCCAGGTGGAGAGTACTGAACTGGGCTGTCACCTTTATTTTCATTTAAAAGTCAAACATCAAATATAAACGGTAGCCCTAACCGGTTTGGCTCAGTGAATAGAGCGTTGGCCTGCGGACTCAAGGGTCCCAGGTTCGATTCCGGTCAAGGGCATGTACCTTGATTGCGGGCACATCCCCAATAGGGGGCGTGCAGGAGGCAGCTGATCGATGTTTCTCTCTCATTGATGTTTCTAACTCTCTATACCTCTCCCTTCCTCTCTGTAAAAAATCAATAAAATATATTTAAATACATATATATATGAACAGTAGCCCATACATTTCTTTAGAAACACATTTGCAGATAGGATGCGATTGATATATGCCCTTCTTGTTATAACGGCTGTGTTCCCAAAAAGGTTTTGTTCATTTTTTAATAAATGAAGTCTGTAATAAAAGCACAAGAAAGCTTCCTATGTGAAGATACCTATAATAAATCCTTTTATAGAATAAACAGATCTTTATAGGTCAAAATCATTCCTAATTAGGCTTATGTATAAATTCAGAGTGTTCTACATGAAAAATTTTTTAATATATTTGTATTGATTTCAGAGAGGAAAGAAGAGGGAGAGAGAGAGAAACATCAATGATGAGAGAGTCATTGATCAGCTGCCTCCTGCACACCCCCTACTGGGGATTGAGCCTGAAACCTGGGCACATGCCCTCGACCGGAATCGAACCTGGGACCTTTCAGTCTGCAGGCCAACACTCTATCCACTGAACCAAACTGGCCAGGGCCACATAAAATTTTTTATGACTCCCTAATGTCTCCCTGCCCCCAGTAATTTTCCTCTCTCACTTGAGTAATGATTTTAAGTAGAGCGAAGGAAGAGCTGCTTATTAAAACCTTCAGAGTGAGATTTCTCAAACTGTATAGGTTTATATCCAATGGACTCCCTATGTTCCCTCAATTTTTAAAAATTGGATTTAATGCCCTAACCGCTTTGGCCCAGTGGATAGAGCGTCGGCCTGCAGACTCAAGTGTCCCAGGTTCGATTCCCGTCAAGGGCATGTACCTTGGTTGTGGGCACATACCCAGTAGTAGGTGTGCAGGAGGCAGCTGATTGATGTTTCTCTCTCATGATGTTTCTAACTCTATCCCTCTCCCTTCCTCTCTGTAAAAAATCAAAATTAATAAAATATCTTTAAAAAATTCGATTTATTGAAGTATAATTTATATACAGTAAAATTTACCTTTATACAGTAAAATCAGTTCCTTTTAAGAGGTTTGACAAACACAGTTATGTAACTACCACCACAATCAAAACAGACCACTTCCATCACTCTAAAAATTTCTTGTGCCCGTTTGTAGTCAGTTCCTTCTCCCACCCCCGACTCTGGCAATCACTGACTTGTTTAAGTGTCTTTATAACTTTGACACTTGTTTTAAGTGTCTTCCAAAATGTCATACAGATACTATTATACCATTTTTTACTTTTTGAGTCCAGCCTTTTTTATCTAGTAAAATGGACTTGAAGTGTTTATCCATTCACCAGTGAAGAACTTTGTATGTGTTTCTAGTTTGGGACTATTATGAAGAAAGCAACTATAAACATTTCCTACAGGCTTTTATGTAAATATAGATTTTTATTCCTCTTGGGTAACCTAGAAGTAGGATTGCTGGATTGCATGGTAAATGTGATCCTAACAGTTTTCCAAAGTCCTGAACTTGCATTCCTCCCAGCTGTGTCTGAGAGGTCTAGTTGCTCCACATCTTCACTAGCGCTTGATATTGTCAAGTTGGCGTTTTTGTTTTTTGTAAACTTGTTATGTGTAACAGCATATCACTTCTAAAACCTGACTTGTTTAGCTTGTCAGAACATAGAAAATTTGAGGCATTTTTTTCTTTGTTATAGAAAATTGAATATTGATTTTATTTATAGCATTTAACATTTATTATGGAGAGTTCATAAGCTCAAAAAATAATTTGTATGCTAAATACTTTGTATATAAGTGTATACCTTATAGCTTTTATCAGACTCAAAAAATTTTAATTAAAAATTGTTTGAAAATCATAACTAGAACTAACAAGTAAGAATTCTGAATTATAGATTATCCTTTTTTGCCTTTGTGTTCAAGATCAGTGCTTAGCCCTAGCCAGTTTGGCTCAGTGGACAGAGTGCTGGCCTATGGACTAAAGGGTCCCAGGTTCAATTCTGGTCAAGGGCATGTACCTCGTTGTAGGCTCTATCCCTGGCCCTGGTCAGGGTGCGTGCAGGAGGCATCCAATCAACGTATCTCTCTCACATCAATGTTTCTCTCTCTGTCTCTCCCTCTTTGTTCCATTCTCTCTAAAAATCAATGGAGCCCTAGCTGGTTTGGCTCAGTGGATAGAGAGTCGGCCTTTGGACTGAAGAATCCCAGGTTCAATTTCAATCAAGGGCACATGCCCAGGTTGCAGGCTCAATCCCCAGTGGGGGACTTGCAGGAGGCAGCCAATCAATGATTTTCGTCATTGATGTTTCTATCTCTCTCTCCCTTCCTCTCTGAAATCAATAAAATACATATATAAATATATGATCAAAAAATAAAATAAATAAAAATCAATGGAAAATATCTTTGGGTAAGGATTAACAAAAATAAAGATCAGTGCTTAAAATGATTAATTTTGTTACTTTAAATTATTTTACCAACTTATAAACATACCTGGATTGCATGGTAAATGTAATTCTAACAGTTTATTACTTTTTTAAAACGTTTATTTTATAATTAAACCTTGATGTTCCTTTACCAATGATTCAAAGTTACTCCATTGTTTTCATTAATACTAATGCTAAATATTTATCTTAAAAATAAGCAAAGAATGGTCAAGGCAAAATTTTATTTCCTTATTTTCACTGGAAACTTTTTATATGATTGGCTAATTGTAAAATTAGATGTACATCAAGATCAATTAATTCATCTGAATTTTGAGTAAAGTGTTGTTGGTCTTTCTTTTTAATAACTTTATTGAGGTACTAGGGGCCCGGTGCATGAAATTCGTGCACTGGGGGGCAGTCCCTCAGCCCAGCCTGCCCCCTCTCACATACTGGGAGCCCTCAGAGGATGTCCTACTGAGGCTACCGGGCTGATCAGGGGAAGGCACCAGCCCCATCACACCGCTGCTGCAGCCACTGCCAGTCACCGCAGCCACCAAGGTGTTTTCATCAACATGGACTCTGGTCCCTTCACCATGAAAAAATGACAACTTTCTTTAGGCATTTTCAAGATGTGTCTTTCATGGGATATGACATTTCTTTATTTTTTTTATCCTCACCTGAGGATATGTTTCCATTGATTTTTAGAGAATGTGGAAGAGAAAGGGAAAGACAGAGAGAAACATCAAAGTGAGAGGAACACTTTGATTGGTTGCCTCCTGCATGAGCCCTGACCTGGACCCCAGCCAGGGAGGAGCCTGCAACCTAGGTACATGCCCTTGAACAGAATTGAACCCAGACCCTGCGGTCGGCAGGCCTAGGCATTATCCACTGAGCCAAACCGCCTAGGGCAGGATATGACATTTCTTAGTCCTCCAGCAGCAGACCTTCCTTTTTTTCTCCAGGAGTGTGGTGGAAAAACCCTAGATCACCTTTTTGGATTCTTATACCCAAGTTACTAAGAATATTACCAGTGGCAAACAGGGAGCTTAGCCAGTGAGCGGTCAGAAAAGGTATTTCCTCTGTAGTTCACACCCATCGCCTCCGATCTCTGGCTCTGCCCCTGCCAAGGCCTAAAGCCTCCGGGCCTGGGCAGGGGCCCCCAGTTCCCTGCGATCACCGGCTCCACCCCTGTAAAGGCTAAAAGCCTCGGGGACTGGGGCAGAGGCCTCCAACTCCCTCTCTGATCACCCAGCTCCGCCCCTGCCCAGGCCCCAAGCCTCTGGCCGGGGCTTGGGGCCTGGGCAGGGGACCCCCAGCTCCCTTCCATCGCCAACTCCACCCCTGCCAGGCCTATAGCCTCGGGGCCTGGGCAGGGGCCCCCCAGCTCCCTCCAATCACCCTGATCTGCCCCTGCCCAGGCCCCAAGCCACTGGCCTGGACAGGGGACCCCCAGCTCCCTCCAATAGCCAGGCTCTGCCCCTGCCCAGGCCCCAAGCCTCTGGCTGGGGTTTAGGGCCTGGACAGGGGACCCCCAGCTTCCTTCCATCGCCAACTCCACCCCTGCCAGGCCTATAGCCTCGGGGCCTGGGCAGGGGCCCCCCAGCTCCCTTCCATCACCCAGCTCCGCCCCTGCCCAGGCCCCACCCCTCAGGCCGGGGCTTGGGGCCTGGACAGGGGACCCCCAGCTCCCTCCGATCGTCTGACTCTGCCCCTGCCCAGGCCCCAAGCCTCTGGCCCGGACTTGGGCCTGGACAGGGGACCCCCAGCTTCCTCTGATCGCCCTGATCCACCCCAGCCCAGGGCCCAAGCCTCTGGCCGGGGCTTGGAGCCTGGGCAGGGGACCCCCAGCTCCCTCCAATAGCCCGGCTCCGCCCCTGCCCAGGCCCCAAGCCTCAGGCCGGGGCTTGGGGCCTGGACAGGGGACCCCCAGCTCCCTCCGAATGCTCAGCTCCGCCCCTGCCCAGGAGCCCCCTGGCTCATGTCCTTCCCAGGTAGCTCAGGACTCCCGGGGGCCTACTTCGGAGTGACCTGGGTGCTGAGAAAGTTCCCGGGACCCAGGCTGCTGGGCGCCTACGTATGCAAATTAACCTCCATCTTTGTTGGGTTAATTTGCATACTCACTCTGATTGGCTGTGGGCATAGCGGAGGTACAGTCAATTTACATGTTTGTCTATTATTAGGTATGATAATTGTATGCCATAAAATTCATTCGTTTTAAGTATACAATTTAGTAAATTTAGAGTTGCGTTACTATCCCCACCATCCAATTTTAGTACATTCCCATTACCCCCAAAAGATGGCTTGTGTCCATTTGCTGCCACTCCCCAATCTTATCTCCAACCTCAGGCAACCACAAATCTACTTTGTGTCTCCAGAGATTTGCCACTTCCGTACTTTTTATGTAAAGGGAACATACAATATGTGGTCTTGAATAAAGTATTTTTGAGATGTAAATTTCAATGTGGGAATAATAATTGATTTTATATTTTTCTTTATTCAGGTTTTCCTCTGCACAGAATTTTCACATTGTCAATATCACTCAGAAGCAGTGGTTTATCCTCCTGCAGCCAGTTCTCTTAGTACTATGGGCACTGGAGTTTATCCCTGCTGTAACCAGAAGGTCCTTCGGTTTGATCCTACCCAGCTTACAAAGGTAAAGGTAAAGAATTGATGGTATTACAGTATTGCAATGAGCATCCTTGCACATGCATCTTGGTGCAATACATGGGTATTGCCATAGGTTAGAGTCCTTGATCATTAACACTTTTGAAAATCTTATGTAATTAAATTTCATGAGTGCTGAAAGGAACCTAAAGCTCTTTCTCATCAACAAATACAGGGTGGGGCTAAAGTAATTTTACAGTTTTTGTATGAAAAATCCTATCTAATAAAAGAGTAATATACAAATTGACCGTCACTCCAACACACAAGATGGCTGCCCCCATGTGGACACAAGATGGCTGGCAAGGGAGGGCAGTTGTGGGCAATCAGGCTTGTAGGGGAGGGCAGTTAGGGGGGATCGGGCTGGCAGAGGAGGGCAGTTAGGGGCAACCAGGCTGGCAAGGGACAGCAGTTAGGGGTGACCGGGCCAGCAGGGAGGGCAGTTAGGAGCAATCGGGCTGGCAGGGGAGCAGTTAGGCGTCGATCAGGCTGGCAGGGGAGTGGTTAGGGGGTGATCAGGCTGGCAGGCAAAAGCAGTTAGGGGCAATCAGGCAGGTGAGCGGTTGGGAGCCTGCAGTCCTGGATTGTGAGAGGGATGTCCCACTACCTGTTTAGGCCCGATCCTACTGGGATTGGACCTAAATGGGCAGTCGGACATCCTTTGAGGGGTCCCCGATTGGAGAGGGTGCAGGCTGGGCTGAGGGACACCCTCCCCCCGGTGCACAAATTTTGTGCACCGGGCCTCTAGTAATACAATAATTAATAAATAACAATACAAAAATAAACTCTATTTCCCATACTCATGACTCTACACCTACTTTTATCTCTCCCCATCCCCCACATTTATGAAGTATCACACACTGTGCAAGACAAAGAGTAGTGTATAAAATGAGATAGTGTCTGTCTTAATGGAGCTTTACAGTTCAGGTAATAATATCAAAAGGGGAAAAAGCACACAAAGAAATGTTGGAACAAGTATTCAGAGTTATAAATGTCTGTAATAGACTGGTCTTACCTGGCCATTGAAGCCAAGGAATGCCTTCTTAAGGAGTTGGTATTTCGTTGACAAAGGGAAAGAGCCCTCCATTCAAAACAGCAAGTCCAAAAGGAGCACAGTGAATAAGAGACTGAAAGAAACCATGCTTGTTACAGAAAACATGACAGTTCAAGACAAGGCTGGAGATGCTGGAGATGTCAGGCCATGGACGGACAGGACCTCATAGGCCATGTTTGAGTTTTTTTCTTCATTTCAAGTTTTTGAAAATATCAGTTGTGGTGTGGAGAATGGCTTGAGTGCAATTAGGATCCAGAAGAAGTTATTACATAGCCTTAGAGAATGATGATGGTAACTTGGACTTAGGGTAGTGGCAATGAAGAGAAATAAATGAATTCAGTATTTAGGACATAAAACTGATTGATGGATTATATCATAGAGGGAGAAGGATGACTCAGTTTCATGCTTGTACTCCTTGATAGATGGTGGTATTAATCACTGAAGAGGAAACAACAGAAGGGAATTAGGTTTGGAAATACGCTAACGAGTTCTGTTCTGGACATTTTTTGAATGTGAGATGCTCTGAGGTAACCAGGCAAAGAGTGTTAAATATATGGGTTTGTGTTCTCAGAGAAGTGGCTAGGCTGAAGATAATTTATAACTCTTCTTGCAAATAAATGATAATTGAAGCCACCAAGTATAGGTGAGCACAAGATCAGAGGTCCTACAGTGGAACCTAGAGAAACTCCAACATTTAATGGCTAGAGAAGCATGAGCTACAAAGAAGAATAATCAGGAATAGCCAGAATAATAGGAGGGAAATGAAGAATGTTGTCATGAAAGTCAAGGGAGTAGTGTTTGAAGAACGACAGTGGTCCACAATGTCAAATATTGATAAGAGCTCAAGTAAAACAATGAAAGAAATGTGTTTTGGCTTTGTTGACTGGGAATTCATAGGTGTGAAGAGCTGTTTTGGCTTTACCCGGATCCTGAAGCCACGTTAGTGTGGGCTGAAACGTGAGTGGAAGAACAAATGGAGGCAGCTCTTTCTCAAATTTCCCAACTCTTTTGGTTGAATCATAAAAACATAATGTTGAACCAAACAACTGAGGTAAAACTAATGGTAGTATTTAGGGATGCATCCTTACGTGGTAAAGGATAAAAACAAGAAGTAAGTACTTATAAAAGGCAGGACAGAGGTTACCTTTTGGGAGAAAGGAGGCAGGTATGGGCCCTTGGAGAATGGGCTCATGGGGACTCCTGGAGTGTTGCAAATACTCTATTTCTTAACGTGGATGGTGGTTACATGAATGCTCTTGGATATTCTTTAGGTATACATTTATGTCTCATGCTCTTTTCTTGAGAAATGCTAAAATGGTTGATATGACCAGGCAAAGAAGAACAAAAACGTATGCCTTGGCCAGTGTGGGTAAGTGGTTAGAGCATCAGCCCTCAAACCGAAGGATCCTGGGTTCAATTCCTGGTCAGTGGTTCGCTACCAGCCCCTGGTTTAGGGTGCATGTAGGAGGCCACCAGTGGATGTGAGAGAAACACCTCTCTCTCTCTCTCTCTCTCTCTCTCTCTCCCTCCCTCTCTCTCTCTTTTCCCTCCCCTCTCTCTTCCCCCGCCTCCCTTCCTCTCCCTCCTCCCCTTTCACTCTCTCTGAAAAGCAATGGAAAAAATATCCTCAGGTGAGAATTAACAACAACAAAAACATAGTCATCTTTAAAGGAATGTGTCTATAATGAACCAACCTCTCCAATTTAATGTTTCTTGTACAACAGGGTTGTAAAGTGAGGGACCACATAGTTGGTCTTCATGATCAAGGTGAAGGTGGAGATTCGCTGTCCTATCCAACTTTTAGAATACTGGAGGATCTGCACAAACACAAAGATGTCATTGTTGTGCCTTTTTCTAAAGATACAGTTAGGTGAGGTAGGGGGTGGGGTGGGGTGGGGTGGGGTGGGGTGGGAGAGGGATGCTGTACTACATATTTATCGAGTGAGTCCCATCTCAGAATCCTTTATCCACCTTGTGCTTCCCCAATCACTAATAGCAGTCCTCACATAGTTTACAGTATTTCAGAAGGCTTAACTGGAATTATATGTTAGCTTACAATAAGAGCAAGCAGGTGTTAGGAAAAGCACTTCAGAATATTGGCAGTCCAGAGGTGGAAAAACTAATAAAAGGAGTCCTTGGTGATTGAAAGGTTAGGATCCAATTTTTGAGGTGTTTTTATTTTCTTTTCCCAAGTTATTTAAGCTCATCCTAAATGCTTGATTGACACAACTAGAAAAATAGTTGATGGTTGAGGTTACTTTGCATAAATTTGAGCTCCTTGAAGTCAGGAATTTCTGAAGTTACTTCTGTCATCATGTAATTACAGCAGGCTGTCAGGTTGAGGGTAGGAGGATCCTTAACTAAAGGCTGTTCACAGGCCAGTACCCGTTATAGGAGCCCATTTCACCACCTGGCAAGTATGATGCCTGGAGAGCAATGGTGTGATTTCGGTATAGTGATTTCTGTGGGGGAATCACTAGATGAATAAAGAAATGTAAAAGTTGAAGTGCCATACCTTATAACAGTGGTCGGCAAACTGCAGCTCACGAGCCACATGCACCTTGCGAGCCGCGGTTTGCTGCTCTGTTGACAAAAGAGTTTGCTGACCACTGCCTTATACTAAAAAACTATACTTCTAAAGAGCAATTTATAAAACACTTGCAATAAAAAGATATCATTTGCATTTTAAATTCTTAAAAAATTGAACACTTCTCTATCAAATGTCTTTTTCTTCCTAGTGATTCTGGGGTTGGTCCCTGTGATGAGAAGGGTCTGGACTGTGATGTTTTACTGGAGCCAAATACCCCATGGGGCCCCAAAAGTGGGGAGCTCAATGCTGTGAGTAGCTTGTTTCACTTATTCTTTATTTATATAAACAATTGATGACATTTAATCTTTGACAGAAATCTGATCAGTTTAAATTGAAGTTGAAATTTTTAGTTATAAGTATTTACTGATTACCTGATCATACCACAGTATTATGCTGAGTTAATAGAACTATAAGGATAATAGGCCACATTTGTTGTCCTCAAAGAATTAATAACTAATTGACTTTAATTTTAGGGAAAAATATAACATGGCCTTCAGGGTTTTTATTATGGGTAAATAATGATTTGATAAATGAAGATAGTATAAATGGTATATTTTGTCCCCTCCTAGTCCTATAAACTTTTTGGTAAAAAAATGCTTTTTTAAAAATTGTAATCAGGATTGCATTTAGTTTTTCCAAAATTTCAAAACTGAAATATGACCAGAAAGCTTTGATTCCTGTTGCTAACAGCTAGGAAGTCTCTGCTGGTGAGCTTCCTGCCTTCATGTCGGTTAAGGTGGCCTTCACTTGAGAAAGTGAAATACTCCTTGTAAAAGAGCTTATAAACTCCAGCTGGCTACAAGTGTGCAATTACTAACATTTATTTCTGAACTGTATACAAAATAGCAAATTATATTTCTTGAATATTCATATATAATCTAGTTCTTTAATTTATAAAAATATAAACATTAAAAAGTGATTGTACAGGAAGCCACTGCCTTCCAGGGGTGTCCAAGATTGTATCCTATGAGGCTCCCCAAGGGCTCAGCCAGCACCCCAGAGGGAGGCCTTCTGTCTGGGGGGCGGGGGAGTGATTGAAATAGTTAAAAAAAACTAATATTATGTCTACATGTGATTTACTTGTCCTTTGGAAATTACACTAGGAAATGTCTTTTGGGTTTTTTGTTTTTGTTTTGGTAAACATATACATCTTCTCTAGACAGGGGATATAAAAGATAATAATATATCATTTTCAGCCTGAATTTAAAATTATATTTCAACCTGAAAGTGAACTATAGTTGTAACTTTTTAAAATTATTCTACAATATCCATATGAAAATAAGGAAGTGAAACCTGGGTATATGCAGATTTATTAATCTCTTATTCTTCTGTCGTTTTTATAGTTTTTATCACTGAAAAACTGGACTCTGCAACTGGTAAGTAAACAACTATATTCCACTTTCATGGATCTCTTTCTTGCTACAGTTTAGTTTAATATAATGTTATCAACATCTTATTTTTTAGATTTTAGTTAAATGTTTATCATCTTTTTCAGTGTCTACAATTTTGTACTTTACTAAAAATGTTATTGTTTAAAATAGACACATATTCTATTATCTGGCAATATAATTTATAAGTCTATTAAATGACTTTATTAAAAATTATTTTTATGTCACATTCAGAACACTGAACAAAGCAACGAATCTGTAATTGGAACTTTCTAATTATCTCGTCGTCTGATTAGTTCGTTAATTGATTTTTTTCTTTTTTTACCTGTTTGCCATTACTATGCCATCTGCCATCAGTATTCACAAAAATGGAGTCAGAATTGGATCAGTGATGACAGGCAGTAGGGCAGATAGCTACAGGAAACAGATGCGGATACATTTAAGTTTTCTAGGACCCCACTGACCCAGAGAATGTGCACATGTGCTTGTTTATGAGACTACTTTAATATTGGCAATTATTATATTTTAATTTATTTTTCAATATATTTTTATTGATTTCAGAGAGGAAGGGAGAGGGAGAGATAGATTGAAACATCAATGATGAGAACCATTGATCAGCTGCCTCCTGCACGCCCCACTGGGGATCCACCCCACAACCCAGGCGTGTGCCCTTGACTGGAATTGAACCCAGGACCCTTCAGTCCACAGGCCGGCACTCTATCCATTGAGCCAAACCAGACAGGGCTATATTTTAATTTATTCTTAATATCAAGGAACATACATTCAGTTAAGTGATGAGGTACGATTTCAGCAAATACTGAGTACCTGTCAGGTGCCCATCACTCTGCTAGAATCTGTGAAGGAAATAAAAAAATATTTGATGTAAAGCAATCCTCAATGTTGTGCTAGGCAGTGGTCATGTTATCAGCCTTGTTTGGCTCATTCATTGAAAATAAATTTAGATAAATGTGTTTGAAAAAATTCATTAGGGATGTGATAAATACTACATTTTTAATAGAATGTATATTGTTTCTTTAATTCAGAAACAACAGTCATTATTTTCAGAAGAGGAAGAATATACCACCGGATCTGAGGTCACTGAAGATGAAGTTGGAGATGAAGAAGAAGTATCCAAGAAACAAAGTACATTGATTTCTAAATTAAAAATCAAGCCTTACTTTTAAAAAACATTTATTTTTATTGTTGAAAGTATTACAGATGTCCTCTTTTGTCCCCCCCCCCAGTAACCCCCTCCCACCCCTCACCACCCCCCAACTTCCTCAGGCCTTCACAGCACTATTGTCTGTGCATATAAGTTCTTTGGTTAATCTATTCTGCCTCCCCCCCACTGCCCTCTGAGATTCATTAGTCTATTTCATACTTCTATGTCTCTGGATCTATTTTGTTCATCAGTTTATTGTTTATTTTTCACTTTTTTCTTTCTCTTTATTGTTTATTTTATTCATTAGATTCCACATATGAGTGAGATCATATGATACTTGTCTTTCTCTGACTGGCTTATTTCACTTAGCCTAATACTCTCCAGGTTGCTCCATGCTTTTCCAAAGGGTAAAAGATCCTTCTTTTTTATAGCTTCATAGTATTGCGTTGTGTAAATGTACCACATCTTTTTTATCCACTCATCTGCTGATGGGCACTTGAGCTGTTTCCAGATCTTAGCTATTATAAATAGCACTTCTATGAACATAGGGGTGCATATATTCTTTCTGATTGGTGTTTCCAGATTCATAGGATCTATTCCTAAAGTGGGAATACTGGGTCAAATGGCAGTCCCATTTTTATTTTTTGAAGAAACTCTATAGCGTTTTCCATAGTGGCTTCAATAGTTTGCATTCCCGCCAGGAGTGTACTAGGTTTCCCCCTTTTTCTTTTAAAAAAAATTGTTTTTAAATGTATTTTTATTGATTTCAGAGAGGAAGGGAGAGGGAGAGAGAGAGAGAGAAACATGAATGAGAGAGAGAGAACCATTAATCGGCTGCCTCCTGCACGCCCCCCACTGGGGATCGAGCCTGCAACCTGGGCATGTGCTCTGACCGGAATTAAACTGTGACTTCCTGGCTCATAAATCTATCTCAACCACTGAGCCATGCCAGTCGGGCTAGGGTTCCCTTTTCTCCACATCCTTGCCAGCAATTGCAGTTTTCTTTTTTACCTGTTTGTCATTGTGACAGGTGTGGAGTAATACATCATTGTCGGTTTAATTCACATCTTATCTGATGATTAGTGACTTGGAGCATTTTTTCATATGTCTCTTGGCCATCTGTATGTCCTCTTTGAAGAAGTACATTGGTTTCTAAATTTAAAATCAAGCCTTACTTTTATGAAGGGGTGTATTCTGAAGGCTTTAATGCAACGGATGAGGACTTGGCTTTCTAAATCTACATATTGGTTTATAATATGGAAGAAAATAAAGGAAGCTCCATCAAGATTTCCTAACCTTGGCACTAACACAGAATACTCATAAAATTGTAAAGAAAGTGCAGTGTACTGAGAATCCTCCAAGTTTTTATTTCAGGTGTAACCTCTAATGGGTTTCTCAAAATGTATGACTCACATCATAGTACCTGAGATGATTTGAAGTGACACTCAAATGAAACATTGACTAACAGTCATCAGAATGTGACTCTAAAAAATTAAAAACATGATTTTATACAACTAGAGAATGAACTTATGTCAAAGATTTTCAAATCACTGGTGAGAGAAATAGCAGGGAAAGTAGTTCAAAGAGCATTTCAAGATTCAGATTTTCCTATAGTGCAATAGACCTATGACTTTCGGGGCTATCTTTTCTACAAGATAGAAATCATTTGCATTTCTGTTAAACACAAAAATCTGCAAGTTCACATGAGACTTCACAGAATCTGAGCCCTCAGTCAATGTAGATGGGAAAGTCAAACACAAGGACATTCTCTGAGAGAATTAAACAGTCCTTGTGTGGGTCTGTGTAACAGTCCTCCAGCAGGCACTGAAAGAACTTGCAATCCACCCTTTGTCTTATTTCCAAGTTTTATATAATTTTTATTTAAATGTAGTCCTTTATTAATTATTTTTCAATTCTAATTAGTCAAGGAGAATATGCTACTGTTGTATGTTTTTTTCACAGTTGATTAAGGTATAATTTACATGTAATAAGATTCACCCTTTTTTAAATGTGTACACATTGATGAGTTTTGGCATATGGTTGTATAACCACCACCAAAATCAAGACCTAGAACATCACTCCAAGAAGTTGCCTCCTGCCCTTTTACACTCAGTCACCTTGGCCCACTCCCAACCCCAGGCAACCACAGTACTAAGCTTTTTGTCACAATGTTTTACCTTTTCTAACATCTTGTATAAGTGGAATTCTGAGTAGCCTTTTATGTCTGGCTTCTTTCACTTACTATGATGTTTTTGAGACTCACCCATATTGCATATATTAATAGTTCATTCCTTTTTATTGCAGAGTAGTAGTCTATTGTGTGAATAACCATAATTTGTTTATCTAATCACCATTTCATGAACATTTGGGTTGTTTCCAGCTTTTGGCTCTTATGAATAATGCTGTTGTTAACATTAGTGTAAGCCCTTGTGAACACAAGGGTTTTATTGTTTGGAAGTAACAAGTGCTTTGGAGAAATATATGGGACTTACGCTCCTAACATTAATTTTCTGTTACCAGGGAAAAAGGAGAAACCAAAGAAGTTCACTAAACAACCAAAAAAGCAGATGTCTTCACCCTGTGGTCAGAAGAAAGAAAAGGTATTGGAGAAGGTAATTCTAAATTATATACTACTAATCTAAAATTCATACTGAGAAATAAGCAAGCAAGTATAGCAAGGGGAAATCTGAAAAAGAAGAGAAGCAAATATTTATAATGGAATGCTAGCAGTGTAAAATGAATAAATTATTATAAAGACTGAGATTAATTAAATATCTCTAAGATGTATTGACAGGTAAAAAAAGGAAAGTGCAAAATAGCATGTAGAGTGGTATATTATGCTACCATTTGTGTAGTATAGGTGAAAGAATATTGTTGAATGTAAATAATATATGAATGAATATATGAATGTATGAATATTGTTGTATGTAAATAAAATATCTCTTGAGCCCTAGCCAGTTTGGCTCAGTGGATAGAGCATTGGCCTATGGACTAAAGGGTCCCAGGTTTAATTCCGGTCAAGGGCAAATGCCCAGGTTGTGGGTTCAGTCCCCAATAGGGGGCATGCAGGAAGCAGCCAATCAATGATTCCCTCTCATCATTGATGTTTCTTTCCCTCTCCCTTCCCCTCTGAAATCAATATACATACATATATATTGAAAACTACATAAGACCTTGATAAGATTGGTTGCCTCTAAGGAGTGGATGTCTGGGGGCAGAGGCTTTTTACTGTGTGTGCTGTTTGTACCTTTTGAATTTTGAACCAATATAATAAATAAATAAATAGACTTTAAAATGAAATAAAATAAATAGACTTTAAATGCCTATCAGCAGATGAGTAGATTAAAAACTGTGGCACATCTACACAATGGAATACTATGCTGCTGTAAAAAAGAAAGAACTCTTACCATTTGCAACAGCATGGATGGACCTGGAGAGCATTATGCTAAGTGAAATAAGCCAGTCAGAGAAGGATAAGTATCACATGAGCTCACTCATTTGTGGAATATGATGAGCAACATAAACTGATGAACAAAAATAATATAGAGACATAGAAACATTGAACAGACCAACAAACCTCAGAGGGAAGGCAGGGGAGGGTGGGAGGCGGAGGTAAGAGATCAACCAAAGGACTTGTATGCACGCATATAAGCATAACCAATGGACACAGACAGTAGGAAGTGAGGGCATGTGCTGGGGGGTGGGAGCGGCTGGGGGAGGTCAGTGGGGGGAAAAGGAGACATATGTAACACTTTCAACAATAAAGAATTTAAAAAAGAAAAGAAAAATTAAAACGTTATGTAACTATGACCACCTTGTTGTTCTTTAAAAAAGGAAATAAACGTAATGTTACTACAAAAAAAATTTTTTTTAATTATAGAGGATGGGGCAAACATAGGTTTACAGTTGTGAGTACCTGAAGCACAGAGTTTATTCTTGTATTATTATTTATTAATTGTATTATTTTCCATACAAACAACTGTATATCTATGTTTGCCCCATCATGTATTTTATGCTTTTTAAAAATAATTCTTATTTCCCCATGTCATCAAAGAAAGGGGTGAAAAGCCAGGTAGGAATAAGAGGACAGTAAGAACCACAGTTGGCTAAAAGAAAAGCTATGGATTCCAAAATGTGTGAAAGCTGGGGTTGAGACAAGTTCCTCACAATTGGCGGGTTGTACATTCATCTTTGTGCTGAGTACTACAGGCACACAAATGGGTGAATTATAAAAGATTGCATAAGCTGGGGTTTCTAGATCAGACAAATAAAGCTGGGTTCAAATTCCAAATTTGTTTCTCTTTGGATACAATTCTTAATTTTTACAAACCTGTTTTATTATCCTATATAATAAAAGGCCAGCCACCATAAGTGTAACGACCAGAGACTAGAACAGGGGTGGGCAAACTTTTTGACTCGAGGGCCACAATGGGTTCTTAAACTGGACCGGAGGGCCGGAACAAAAGCATGGATGGAGTGTTTGTGTGAACTAATATAAATTCAAAGTAAAAGAGCGGAGGGGAGAGCAAGAGAACCGGATAGAACAGCCGGATCCGGCCCGCGGGCCGTAGTTTGCCCACGGCTGGACTAGAACCACCACGGTCCCTCGCCGGGCTGGCCCCACCCCCAAGCAAGCAGTTAGGGGCAATCAGGCAGGCATGAAGAGTGGTTAGGGGTGATCAGGTAGGCAGGCCAGCGGTTAGGGGCAATCAGGTAGGCAGATGGCCCCTCGCCAGGCTGGCCCTGCCCCCAAGCAAGCAATTAGGGGCGATCAGGCAGGCAGGCAGAGTGGTTAGGGGTGATCAGGTAGGCAGACCAGTGGTTAGGGATGATCAGGTAGGCAGGCAAGTGGATAGGGGTGATCAGGTAGGCAGGTCAGCAGTTAGGGGCGATCAGGTAGGTAGACAGCCCCTCACAGGGCTGGCCACGCCCCCCCAGCAAAGAAAGAGGGAGGCCCAGGCCACCGGCGGCAACTCTGTGGCAGGTGTGCGGCCTGCCAGCGATTGTCCTGCAGAGGGGGGCCCAGACCAGCCAAGCCATTGCACCCCACGCCTGTCTCCTGCAGACGGAGGCCACCGGTGGCGGTGGGGGGGGGGTGGTGGTGCGCAGCGCTGCACAGATAGCAAGCAGTGGCAGCAGCGGGGTGGGGCCAGCTGCCTGCAGCAGGAGGAAGGAAAACCCCAATAGGCCCTGATCTCAGGCCAGGCCTAGGGACCCTACCCGAGGGATCCCGGATTGTGAGAGGGTGTAGGCCGGCCTGAGGGACCCCCCCGCCACCGGAGTGCACGAATTTTCGTGCATCGGGCCTCTAGTAGAGATAACACCTGTCTCACATGGTTGTTGTAAGGCTTAAATGAAATACTTGTAATGCTCTTGGAACAGTATTTTGCACTCATTAAATGTAAATTTTTTAAATTATAGCACTAATCAGTAAATATGTTCTAATTGGGCCTTAATGTTGTCTCCTTTTTTTTAGTCAACTGCTAGAGATGTGTCTCCTTTCCTGTGAGTATTGCTCCTGAATCCAGTCAAATATTCACTCTGAAAGCACCAGTGCTGACTTTTGTTTAACTTTTCACTAGTGTGAGTATGCAGAGGAATAAGTGGGATGTCACAAGATCTTTGCGATTCAACCAGGATGCACAAAGAGAAGATGGTAAGTTTTATTATTTGTGTAATATGCAAGTTAGGTATAAATAAAAATAATAGGAATCTTTTATGTTATGAAGTATGCTGAATAGCTTTAAAGGTTTCAACTGGAATAAGGCTCAGAATTAAAACAGTCCTTAGACATCAACCAGAGGTTCATTACTAGACAATCACAGTAGATAATTATTTTATGCACGTGTATGGTTTTAAGGTCTCTCAGACTGACTTTTGCTCACTACTTTCACTCTAAAGATGACAAAATATGTTTTAGGCTGATGTACAGTAATCCTAAAAGCATGAAAATTATCCATGTATGAGCCATTTTTCCACTTGTAGTCTAAAATTCTTCAATGATAAATAGGCTGTAGGTAATCTGTAAAACATTTTCATAAACACTTGATGATTTCAATCTTTTAAGAAATAAAAGTTATAAATCACCCTTATAAAAAGTAAGGTTTATTATTTTTTACCTTCAGATCAGCGACGGATGTCTGAGATTACAGGGCACCTTATAAAGATGAGATTGGGTGATCTGGACCGAGTCAAGTCAAAGGAATCAAAAGAAGTAAGAATTATGAACTAGTGCCCTATGCCTGCTTAGATATGCCTTCCTACTTCTGTTCGTCATGAGGAATATAAAGGTGTTTTAGAAATAATTTTAAGAGAATGATTTAAATATTTTTATATTCTATACCAGTTAGCCAGTTCATTCACATAAAAGTTTTCTGCTACCTCTTATTGCCTCTGGTTCATAGGTCCTCTATAACACATACAATAAAGTGCATTGTCACTGAATGTGTGATGTCACACCAACAGGCTAACGGTGCATTGCCGACCAGAGGCTGACGATCCAGAGGGTGACTTTCAGGAAGTTGCTGATTTGATCAACCCTGCTTTCAGGGCATAGATGTTATCTCTAAAATAAGATATTATCTTGCTGAAAATGATGACTAGGAATTCCTATGTTCTTACCAGAATTACATATTAATCAACATTATGTGTTATCACAGTATTGGTAATGTTTAGTTATACTCTTGCCGCTGTTTTTTAAATTTTTTTTAAAGAGTTGGATTTCTTTTTTTAAAAATATATTTTATTGATTTTTTACAAAGAGGGAGAGGGATAAAGAGTTAGAAACATCAATGAGAGAGAAACATCAATCAGCTGCCTCCTGCACACACTCCCCCCCCCACTGGGGATGTGCCTGCAACCAAGGTACATGCCCTTGACTGGAATCGAACCTGGGACCATTGAGTCTGCAGGCGGACGCTCTATCCACTGAGCCAAACCTGTCAGGGCTGTTTTTTAAATTTTTTAAATTTTTATTGATTTCAGAAAGGAAGGGAGAGGGAGAGAGAGATAGAAACATCAATGATGAGAGAGAATCATTGATTAGCTGCTTCCTGGACGCCCCCTACTGGGGATCGAGCTCCCAACCTGGGCGTATAACCTTGACCAGAATCAAACCTGGGACCCTTCAGTCCAAAGGCCGACACTCTAGCCACTGAACCAAACCAGCTAGGACTTGCCCCTATTTTTTTATTTAAAAATTTACTTCCCTATAAAATTTCTAAGAGAAAACATGGGCAAAAAATTTTTGTGACCTGGATTAGGCAAGTAATGTATATCTTAGCTACAACACCAAAAACATGACCAATAAAAGAAAAAATTAACAAATTGGACTTCATCAAAATGTAAAATTTCTTCTTTTTGAAAGACACTAATAAGAAAATGAAAAGACAGATCCTAAGCTATGAGAAAATATGTGTAAAACACTTATCTGGTAAAGGATTTGTATTCAGAATATACTATAACTCAAAACTCAGAAATAAAAGAAACAGTCCATTAAAAGAAGAGGTCAAAAGATTAACCATACACTTCTTAAAAGAAGGATACAGGTGGCAAATAAGCACACGAAAAGATGCAACACATTTTTTAAAAATACATTTTTATTGATTTCAGAGAGGGAAGGGAGAGAGAGAGAGAGAGAAACATCAATGATGAGAATCATTGATTAGCTGCCTCCTGCACACCCCCTACTGAGGATGGAGCCTGCAACCTGGGCATGTGCCCTGACAGGTAATCGAACCTGCTACCTCCTGGTTCCTCAGTAGACACTCAACCACTGAGCCACACCGGCCGGGTGAGATGCAACAGATTTCATCATTAGGGAAATGTAAATTAAAACCTCAATGATGCACCAACTAGAATACCTAAAGATATTTTTAAAACATGCTAGCAAGAATGTGGATCAACTGGAACCCTCAAATATACCAAGTAGGGATGCGAAAGGAATGATCACTTTGGAAAACAGTTTGGCAAGTTCTTTAACAAACTACTGAATGCAACAACATAAATGCATCTCATATACATTATGTGAAATGAAAGAAGCCAGATGTAAAAGTCTATAGATTGTATCATTCTATTTATATAATGTTCTAGAAAAATGCAAAACCATAGGGTCATAAAACAGATCGGTGGTTCCGAGAATTGGTAGTGTCAAATTGGTTGACTTAAAAGAGGCTCCAGGGGCCCTGACCGGTTTGGCTCAGTGGATAGAGCGTCAGCCTGCGGACTGAAGGGTCCCAGGTTCGATTCCGGTCAAGGGCATGTACCTTGGTTGCGGGCACATCCCCAGTAGGGGGTGTGCAGAAGGCAGCTGATCGATGTTTCTCTCTCATCGATGTTTCTAACTCTCTATCCCTCTCCCTTCCTCTCTGTAAAAAATCAATAAAATATATTTAAAAAAAAAAAAAAAAGAGGCTCCAGGGGATTTTCTTGGGGTGAAGGAACAATTCTGTCTCCGTTGTAACAATGGTTCACAGCTGTATGCATCTATCAAAACAAAATGTTTACTAAAAAAGGTGAATTTTAATGTATGTAAACTATAAGTCAAAGAGTCTGAATTTTCAAAAATCAAAATAAAGTTACTTTTACTAATAAGTGCTTCCTGGACGCCCCCTGCTGGGGATTGAGCCCACAACCTGGATATGTGCCCTTGCCCAGAATTGAACCAGATACCCTTCAGTCCACAGGCCGACACTCTATCCATTGAGCCAAACCGGCTAGGGCAAAAGTAATGCCATTTTAATAAAGCACAGCTTCTGTTGATTCTGTAAAGATAATGTCTAAATTTTGTCCCTTTACTCTGCAGTTTGCAGGAGGTATTTATTCCAGGCTCGAAGCACAAATCAAGGCCACAGTGCCAGTCAGTGCACGGCAGGGAAGCTCAGAGAAAAACACGAGGTAAGTCAGCATAGGAGAATTCAGAGTGCCATTAGCTTCAAAGGGATTTTTTTTTTTTTTTTAGGGAAAATCATATGACACTAGAAGCACCTAATTTGAGTGTTGTTTTGTGTCAAGGATTAGACCATGACATTAATAAGAACCAGATTTTAACTTACTTAAAAGTTAAGACTTTAAAAGGTCATAAGCACAAAATTTAATGAAAGTATAGTTTTTATAAGTTTTCTGTTTATTGATTCAGTTCTGTTTTGACCCAACTGCTGATAAAAATATAAGCAATAGTGTTACTGTGAATTAGCAGGATTTTATACTGTTTATGATTTATATATTATTACTTTATATAAATCATTGAAGTCTTTCTCATTCCTTGTTTTATTTCTCTTTTAAAAATCTAACTTGTGGGCCCTGTGTTATTTTATGTCACACATTTTCTTTTAAAGATTAACATATACTGAGATTTGATCATTAATACTACACAAAGCCTTATCTGCAATGCAGAAAACCAGAAAGCTCAGAAAACCACAAGATTTTTTTCATATATCTCAGTTCCAACCTAAACTGAGCTACTATGATATTATTTGTAGTTTTTATTTATCCCACTTAATGAAAATGTTCATTTGTTTCACTGTGAAGAAACATTAAAGCGTTTGATGATGGGACACTGCTCCAGATCCATAACATACAATACATGTACCATATTATCTCCCCAAAATAAAAAAAAATCTGAATTTCACTCCAAGGGTTTTTAAAAAGGGATTATGGAGCTACATAAAGTTTCTTAAACTTTGATACTGTCAAGCAAGCATAACCTAAGCAGCAACTTTCTATTGTTTTAGAAGCACCTCTGACCTTCTTTCCTGTTTAAAAAATGTAGGTCGAAAAGCCGTTTTGTTCCAGGGCGTCCTGCATAAAGCACCTTAACATGTAACTACAGAGGCAGCAGACACATCTCTGGACATCCGAAATTGCTCACCTCTTGAAGATCTTCAGAACGATGACTTCTAAATGTTTTAAGTTATTTATTAATTATTCTTGCAAACATCATAAATCAGAATGCTAAGGGAAGCATATAATTAGGTCTTATGAAATCTAATTGTAAATATGAAATTCTTATCTAATTTTCTTTTAGGGTGATGCTAGGCTGTATAGAAAATTAGTATTTACAAATTAGTTTAGATTCCTAATAGTTATTTATTTGAAAGAGAAGAGGCCTAAACTCTTGGGTAGCTAAGATCTCTTAAGAACTTAAAAAATTAGGCGAACACACCTGGTAGTGGTACCGTGCATGTGTCTCTCCTGGCTCACTGTGACCCTAGCTCACTTCCTGTAGTTTCTTTCAGTCTTGTGTATCCAGCACCTACTTGGCATTTGTACTTGAAACACAAATATGCGTCTGCAACTTAACATAATCAAAACAGAGCTTGTGACGTATCTCCCCAACAGCCCCACAGCTCCCTGCTTGTTCTAGTCCAGTCTTCCCCAGTTTAGGAAATGGCACTGTTGCCACCCAGTGCACAATGTGGCATGTCTCCTGTGCAATTTGTGTGATGAAATGCTCAGTGATGCCGATTTTAAGTTTGCATGAATATTAAGGACGGACGAATCTCAAGACTGCATTAAATAAAGTGTCATGGTGAGGTATATCTTGTGTTGGGCAGAAGGGTATGTTTTCAGTGTTATTCCATGGACAGCACAATGTCAATCCAATTTTTTTCTTTTGTTTTTTTAATGTTTACCTATTGGTCATCTGAGCTGGAATTACTGGTTATTGACTCTTTCTCTGTGAGGCTAGTGCCATCCTGAATTTGTTAAAATAACCATTGATAGTTTAGGATAGTAAACCATTTAGGTTGTCTGAGATACCCACTATACCATGCTCAGGGTTCTAAAACCCAACCATATGTCTATAGCTATTCAAATAGTCCTTTAAAGCAGTTATAATTACTTATTGCTTTAGAGTTGTCTAGGAAGAAAGATTCCCAAATACATTTGATGGATGAAAAATTGCATATATTCGAGAGAAATCAAAATAAAATTCTATAGATCATGTTTTAATTTTTCTAACAAAGAAGAAAGAGTGCTCAGGGAAAATTTTTCCAAACCATAAGCACATAAAAAAGTATGTATTTAGGAATTATTTATATATATAGGTCTCTTTAAGATGCACTGTTTCTAATTTAAATGAAGATTTGCCTTATAATTGACATTTCTTCAAAGTATTTAGCTGACTTTGATAATATGACAGAACAGCAATTTTTGTTGAAATATTGAAGTGTTACACTCAGTAAACACTTACACTAGCCATTATTTTTAGTGAGTGTTTTAGTTGATAAGTTAGATTTTATTTGATGTTATATATATGGCTTGGCCAAGGTTTTGGAACTTCTGTTTGGAAACTTTTGTTGCAGTTTACATATTTTTCAATTGGTATTTTTGAAATGGATTATAAAAATTTTATTTTTAAAAGAAAATGTTTTATAGCACATAATCTGTAAGCCCTGCTAAATACCAGAGTCTTGCTTAGTTAACTGTATTCTCTAATTTAAAGGATTTAGGCATATACATGTGATATTGTGCTGTGACAGTCACAACCAGATGAGGAAAAGATGCTCTTTTGATTTTTAACTGATAGTAACAAGGCAAATTGCTTCTTCCCTAGGGAGACTGTACCACTGAATTGATTTTTACAAACCACAATTTATCAGAATTTGATTCTCTTCAAAATGTGCTTTTTATTTTATTAATGTCTGTTGAACATAACACAAGTACCACAAACATTTTATTCAAGCTCTTAATAGCATTTCTTTTGCCAAATACTTTGAGGCTTGACCTTACATTAATTCTGAATTCACATTTCTTTAATTGAAATAAATGTTAATGACAAAGTAGTTTGAAAAGTCCCTTGATCTGAATCATTCCATCTTCTCAGGAAGGTCTCACAATACCCCTCCTCCCCCCAAATCAAGTATCATTCTCATTTTATAGGTGGAGAAGTAAGTTCAGAGAGGTAAAGGAACCCACACAGGGATTGGAATCTGAGCCTATCAGCACATTCCAACACCTTGAAATAATATACCTTGGAATGCCTGAAACAGTCGGTCTCCTGGCTCACTGTGACCCTAGCTCACTTCCTATAGCTTCTTTCAGTCTTGTGTATCCAGCGCCTACTTGGCATTTGTACTTGAAACACAAATATGCGTCTGCAACTTAACATAATCAAAACAGAGCTTGTGACGTATCTCCCCAACAGCCCCACAGCTCCCTGCTTGTTCAAGTCCAGTCTTTCCCAGTTTAGGAAATGGCACTGTTGCCACCCCAGTGCACAAGCCGAAATCTAGAAATTACTTCTTACTCCTCTCTTCCCTCCACTCCCCACATCCAGTTCATCAGCACAGCCTATACATCCATTTGCTTCTCTCCATCGCCATTATCACCGCCCCAAGTCAGTATCTTTTACATGAAGTGCTCCAAATGTCTCCCAAGGGATTCGCCAGCTTCCACTCCACCCTCTGTTATCCATAAAGCAACTGTAGTGATCTTGGAATGTGCATCAAATCAACATCACTCCCCGGCTAACATTCTAGTAGCACTTCATCAAACCTAGAATAAAACCCACCCTCCATGGCGTGGGTTTACAAAGTCCTACATGGCCCAGGCCCTGGCTGCCGCTCAGACCTTTTCCCTCCTGCTTACTATAGTCCAGTCACCTGTTCCTCCAACATGTAAGCTCATTCCCACCTTTCAGTCCCTTCACATTAGCTGTTCTCACTGTCTAGAGGCTTTTTCTTATAATTTAGATTTTAGGTTAGCTCTTAGTTCCACTCAGGAGGCATTTCCATGTACTCAATCTAAAGTAGCTAACCAAGTCACTATCATATCATCAGGGTGTATTTCTGTACAACTGTGACATTATTACTCTGATATTTTTCTTTTATTTGTTGGTTTGCAGTTTGTGTCTCATGCCAAAAAAATAAAATGAAATGAAATGCAACCAAATTGGAAAAGAAGTAAAACTGTATTCACAGATGACATGATCTTTATATAGAAAAATCTTAAGAAGTCCACTAAAAGCCTATTAGAACATATAATTAAGTTCAGCAACATTTTAGGATTCAAGATCGATGTACAAAAATCAACATTTCTATACACTATTAATGAAAAATCTGAAAATGAAATGAAACAATTCTCTTTATAATAGCATCAAAAAGAATAAAATATTTAAACAAAAATGCAAAGCATTCTGAAAACTATAAAATACCATTGAAAGAAATTAAAGAAGGGTTAAATAAATGGGAAAACTATTCCATGTTCATGGATCAAAAATCTTAAATGTTAAGCTAGCATGACTCATAGTTTCACCACAATTCCTATCAGAATCCCAGCTGGCTTCTTTGTAGATAATGACAAGCTGATCCTAAAATTCATATGGAAACTCAAGGGACCCAGAACAACCAAAACAATTTTGAAAAGAACAAAGACGATTCACATTTTCTGTTCTAAATTCTTACTGTAGAGCTACAGGAATCAAGACAGTATAGTACTAGCAAAGGACAGGCATATGTATATATCAATGGAACAGAATTGAGAATCCAGGAATAAACCCATCTATTTATGGCCACCTGATTGTCAACAGTGCCAAGACCATTCAATGTGAAACAAATAGTCTTTTCTACAAATGGTGCTGGGACAACTGGATAGCCTCATGCACAAAGAGTGAAGTTGGACACTTACACCATGTACCAAAAGAAATTGATTCAAAATGGATTAACGACCTAAATGTGAGAACAAACACAATTAAGAAAGTAAACAGCCTACAGAATGGGAGAAAATGTGTATAAGTCATATGTCAAATAAGGGACTTCTTTTCAGAATATATAAAGAACTTTTACAATTCAACATTAAAAAGATAAAGTTTTTAAAATGATAAAGGATTTTTTTTTAAATTTATTTTATTGATATTTCACAGAGAGGAAGGGAGAGGGATAGAGAGCTAGAAACATCGATGAGAGAGAAACATCGATCAGCTGCCTCCTGCACACCTCCCACTGAGGATGTGCCCGCAACCAAGGTACATGCCCTTGACCGGAATCGAACCCGGGACCCTTCAGTCCGCAGGCCGACGCTCTATCCACTGAGCCAAACCGGTTTCGGCTGATAAAGGATTTGAATAGACATTCCTCCAAAGAAGATATGCAAATAGCCAATAGCACTTCATAAGATGCTCAACATCATTAGCCACCAGGGAAATGCAAATCAAAACCCCAAAGAGATACCACTTCACACCTGGTAGAATGACTATAATGAAAAATCCACCCAAGGACTGGTAGAGAATGTGGCAAATTTGGGCCCCTCATACCTGTCTGGTGACAATGTAACGTATGCAGCTACCTTGGAGAGCAAGCAGTCTGCAGTTCCTAAAAAAAAAATTTAGATGGAGTTACCATTTATCCCAACAGGTATATCATTTTCTATCTAGTCTCTTCTTGTGTTTACCCATATGCATATATTTGTGCACAGGACAGTAGTAGTATCTACTTTTTCATGCAGAAGGAGAAACAGGCCCAGAGATGGCAGCGTGTCTCAGGGCAACAGAAAGAATGTTTTGTGCAGTGTGCTCTTCATGACAGTATTGCTGTGTTACGTGAGGTAATACATACATGTAAAGCACTAAGGATAGTGCCTTTGCCCTAGCCGGTTTGGCTCAGTGGATAGAGCGTTGGCCTGCAGATTGACGGGCTCCAGGTTCAATTTTGGCCAAGGGCACATGACATGTGGGCTCGATCCCCAGTAGGGGGCGTGCAGGAAGCAGCCCGTCAGTGGTTCTCTCTCATCATTGATGTTTCTATCTTTCTTCCTCTCTGAAATCAATAAAAATATATATATTAAAAAAGAATAGTGCTTGACACATAGTAAGTGCTCAAAATATGTTATTATTAGACCACATGGAAGACTTAGAAATAACTGCTAGTATATGTTGCTCATTTCCATTTTTGACCCTGGCTCATGCTGTTTTCCCACCTGGATTGATCGCCTTTTGTTTGCTGCTTATTGAAATTTCCCCCTGGCCCTCTGTCCCTGCTCAGACCTCCGTGAATCTGCTGGTCCCTCTCTTCTCTGAGTTTTATTGCACTCACGCCATTGCCACGGTTTAGCAGTCACATGTTCTCATTCCTTTTTTTGTTTTGTTGCCCTTGAGTCTCCAACAACTCCTATGCTCTAATAGTAATATTTTATATATAGATGATTCCAGAACAAGGTGGGAGATAGGGCTCAGACCCCCTGAACAATCAAACACTGCCTATAACTTTTGACTCCCTCCAAAACATAGCTATAAATAGACTACTGTTGACCAGAAGCCTTAGCAATAATGTAGATTAACATATTTTATGCTTTATATATTATATACTTTATTCTTCAAAAAAGTGAGCTACAGAAAAGAAAACATTAAGAAAATCATTAAAATAAAAAAATAAAAATCATAAGGAAGAGAAAAATACACTTAATAAACTTACTGAAAAAAAATTGAGTATAAGTGGAATCATGCAGTTCAAACCCGTGTTCTTCAAGGGTCAACTGTGTTATATAAATATTTGAAACAAACATGAGAGTTTCATATTTGTTAGTTTTGAATGGTGGGTTATTATTTTAGACTCTGTGGTTGTTTGTAGTTAATATATTTTCCCAAATTAAAAATATTAAGCCAACCAGAAGTTATTGACCATTAAAATGAGGATTTGTTTAAAAATTTGAAAAAGAAAAATGAAAATAAAATAAAAATTTGAGAAAGAAAAATAATAATTTGAGAAAGAAAAATAAAAATGTGAGAAAGAAAAGCTTCGGCAACAAATGTAGGCGACTGTCAGAATTATTTTACATCAGGGACAAACACGTGATGGGATCTCTAAAGTATATTTATTCTGACTGTAAGTAGTCATAAGACTGAGTGTATGTGGTTACGTAATCAGGGAAGAGAGCTTACTTTCCCCCGGTAAGTAAAGGAGCTGACTGCTCCTTGAATGACAACTAATTTTGTCCAACGAATCAATGTTGAAGCCTTTCTCACGGTGGTTCTGGAGTGAGGCCTAGTGTTGGCATTTTTTAAAGGTCACCAGGTGACTCTTTGTACAGAAGGCTGAGAACCATGCTGCTATGTGACATGATGTTGTTAAATAATTAACACAGCAAGCCTCAGCAGGAAATGTTCAGCAGCGTTAAAAATAATTTTTTTCAGGAAAGCCTAGACTCTGATGCCAGAATACGGCCACAAGGTAGCGCTAAAGTGGAAGGAAACCATTGCTTAAAATCACATAATTTGCTTTATTTGTATTTAGTCTTCCTTAGCAAGTGTACATATGTGGATTATTTGTAGAAGAAAACAGAATATTGGAAAAAGAACTGGTAAGGTAAAGTATGGCTAAAATACATAAAGGATCCTAGAAGGCAATGAGGAAAAGGAAGAAGATCAGAAAAAGAACAAGGAACACCACTTGTATAGTGAAGTTTCAATGTGATGCCCTTGCTCAGGGCCAGAATTGCCTATTCTCAAGCTGTTGTGTATTTATTCTGTATGCATTATAAGCATTTAGAAAGCTCTTAATTCCGAAAAATTGAGAGGGGGAAAATGTTTAAATAGTGTGACTAAAATAAGTGACGGGAAGTGAACTAATGTAGATTCTTAAATATTAAATAATGAAATGATTCGCCTTTTTGTAAATGCTTTACTTAGCAAACGTACATCCTCTATACCAGCAAATTATCACTGAGATTCAGCAGATTACCCAGCCTGCTCAGCGCTGTGCCCTGTCCTCCCTGACTTACCCGAAGACCTGACGCCTGTTCCTCCCTGTCCAGGCACGAGAGACACAAAGACACAGGATATCCTAACATATAGGATAAATAACCTGTTACCATACTGGTATAAATCTGCTGGGCAGATTTATACCAATATGGTAACAGGTTATTCCACGGATGGGGCGGGGGAGGGAGAGTCATGGGTGCTCTCTTCCTTTTTGCTTGTCTGTATTTTCTTTTTAATTATTATTTAATATTTAAAGTCAACAGAAAAGTACAGGTAATACAACAAACATCCAGGTACTCAATCCTCAGTATGTTGACATAATAGCATGATATACATTTTTTATAAGAAATGAAACATTCCAATATCTTCACCCTATTATAGATGATTCTGCTTCCAACTTCCTTTCCCAGAAGTAAACACTTCCCTGAAGCTAATGTGGCTTTTTGTTGTTGTATGTTTTTAAATGTTTTATTGATTTGAGAGAGTAAGGGGAAGGGAGAGAAACATCAATCAACTACCTCTTGCATGCCCCCTACTGGGAATGAAGCCCAAAACTGGGCATGTGCCCTGACCAGGATTTGAACCAGCAACCTCATGTTGCACAGGACATACTGAGCCACACCAGCCATGCCTGTCCATTATACTTTTTATGTCCATGCCTGTCATTATACTTTTACTACATATATTATGTATCTACAATATAATATACTATTTAAACTTTAATAAACTCATACTGTACATCTCCTATGACTTTTTTAGACTCTAAATTATGTTTTTGAGATTTAAATGTTTTAAGACAGATAGCTTAGATTTATTTGGTTCCTCTATATTCCTTTATAATAAAACCCTAATATGCAAATTGACCAAACAGTGGAACTACCAGTTGCTATGATGCATACTGACCACCAGGGGTCAGATGCTCAATGCAGGAGCTGCCCCCTTGTGGTCAGTGTACTCCCACAGGGGGACCGCCGCCGCTCAGCCAGAAGCCAGGCTCACGGCTGGCAAGCGCAGTGACGGTGGCGGGAGCCTCTCCTGCCTCCGCTGCAGGTGGGTGGTAAGGAGCGAGGGGTCCCGGACTGTGATAGCCCCGGACTGCGCAAGGAATGTCTGATTGCCAGCTTAGGCCCAATCCCCCTAGGGGCGGCAGGCAGACATCCCTTTAGGGATCCCGGACTGCAAGAGGCCCCAGGCCGAGCTGAGGGACCGCCCCCCGGAATGCACAAATTTCATGCACCGGGTCTCTAGTAATCTATATGAATCTACCAAAATGTATTTATCCATATCCTATTGATGGACATTGAGGTTATTTTCAAAATTTTTCTTAAAACTGCAATAAAAATTTTGGATCTTTATCCTGTGCATACGTGGATTGAAGGGTATGCACAAAGTCAAGCTGACTAACCGTTTCCAAACTTTTCTCCAGGGACGCACCAGCTTAGACTCCTGTCAGCAGTATGTGAGATTCCCTGCTGTTCCACTTCTTCACCAACAAGTAAGGTTATATCAGTCAGGATAACTAAATTTTGCCGCAATAACCAACAACCACAAAAATCTCAGTGGCTTGATTCAAAGGTTTATTTCTCGTTCATGCTGCAAGTGCAGTGCGCGCCAGCATGAAGTTCAGCATAGACACTCAGGGCCTGGGCTGCGGAGACCCCATCCTGACGTGCTGCTGTGAGGCAGGGAAAAGAGCGACCAGCTCAGTTTCTGCACAGAAGTGACACATCCCTTCTGCTCACATTTATTTGGCCAAAGCAAGTCGTGATTACATCTAACTTCAAAGAACTCCCATTGCTAACTTTAGGGTCAGAATGTCAATGGTTACCATGGTACTGATAGACTTTAATTTTTACTTCTCCAGTGTCTATGTCACAGCCGTGGGCAAACTACAGCCCGCGGGCCAGATCCGGCCCGTTCGGCTGTTCTATCCGGCCCGCGGAGCCGAAAGAGTGGAGGGTTCTCTTGCTCTCCCCTCCGCTCCTTTACTTTGAATTTATATTAGTTCACACAAACACTCCATCCATGCTTTTGTTCCGGCCCTCCGGTCCAGTTTAAGAACCCATTGTGGCCCTCGAGTCAAAAAGTTTGCCCACCCCTGGGAGATGGTGTCTTGTTGTTTTAATTTATATGCCCCTGATTGCTATTGAGGTTGAGCATATATTCACACATTTATTGTCCATTTAGGTATCCTCTTTTGGAAACTGCCTGTTTATATCGTTTATATCCTTTGCCCATTTTTCTGTTTAATTTTTTAAAATTTATTTTGTAGTATTTCTTTATATTCTGAATACTAATCCTTGGTTATATATATGTCATAAACACCTTCTTTCAGACTGTGGCACTTCTTTTCACTTTGTTTAAGGTATCTTTGTTCATGTAAGTTAATTTGAATGTAGTCATATTTTCTAATCTTTTCCTTTATGCTTAGTCCTTTCCTATCCTGATACCTAAACTAATACCTATTTTCAGAAGTTTCAAAGTTTGCTTTTTCACATTGAGATCTTTATTCCACCTGGTATTGACTTTGTGTGTAGTATAAAGTGGGGATCTGATTCTTATTTTTTTCCTTTTAAATATGCCCCCAGCTTCATTCATACTTCCTCCACTGGTTTATAGTGCTGTCTGTCCTGTACCATGTCTCTATGAATGTATAAGTGTTTCTGCGATGCATGTTTTGTTCCATTGGTTGTTGTCCAATGAAATATAAATATGGACTTTTCCTCTTCCAACACAAAAGCTAACATATATACACTGTGCATTTTAGCATAAGTTCCTTGGATATGTTTGTATAAAAGTTAAGAGAGATCTTCATTTTCTTAACAATTGCATAACATCCATTGAGGATGTACCATAATTTATTTAACCAGTCTCCCACTGATGTATGTTTGGGTGTTTTCCAACCTCATGTTGCAAATAATATACAGTGAATATATAATAAATCAGTTTGTTCTTATACAAGTATATTTGCAGGATAAATTCCTCAAAGTGGAATTTCTTGGTCAAAGATTTGTTACTTTGATGTTGCCAAATCACCTTTCATGTGTACATCTAACAATTTCACCAGTAATGCATTAAAGGGCTTGTTTCCAGGCAGCCTCAGAAACACAGAATATTATCAAATTTTTGGATTTTGGACGATCTAATGGGTAAAAAAATGGTGTCAGCATAATTTTGATTTGCACTTCTTTTATATGAATTGAGCATCTTTCATATATTGAAGAGACTTTTCTTTTCAATCACTATCTATTTTTATATTGGATTGTTAGTATTTTCTCATATAGTAAAGTTCTTTATATAGTAAAGAGTCTAGCTTTTGCCTGGTTGTGAATATGAATAGCAAATGATTTTCCTGTTTGTCATTTATATTTTACTTGGTGAATGGTATCTTTTGGCCATCCAGAGTTTTTATGTTTAGCTACTGAGATGTACCAGTCTAATCTTTTATGACTTTAGAGTTGGAGTCAAAGGCCTTTCAAATATAAAGAAATACCAGCTAGCCCTAGCCGGTTCGCCTCAGTGGATAGAGTGTTGGCCTGTGGCTTCTATACCCAGTAGGGGGCGCGCAGGAGGCAGCCAATCAATGATTCTCTCTCATCATTGATGTTTCTATCTCTCTCTCCCTCTCCCTTACTCTCTTAAGTCAATACCAGCTATAAAGAAATTCTCTCATGTTTTCTTCTGGAACTTGCATGATTTCATTTTTCCCATTTAAGTATTTGATTCATTTGGAAGTGTTCATAATTTTGAAGTATGGACCCAACTTTATTTTCCTTTCAGATGGCTAACCAGTTATCCATGGTGTCAATAAACACATGTATTAAATATAATTCTTTCCTCCACTAGCTTGTGATGCTAAATTTATTACATACTAAATTCTGTTTTAAGGTAATGCTAACTGCAAACCCAAAAATGGCTCAAACACAAGAGAATTTAGGGGGTTTTCCCCTTGATTTTTAAACATCAATTTGTCTCCTTGAACACCTGACTATTTTTTATTTTGAAAAGTGGTCATTGTGTATGAAAAATTATAGAAATAATTTGAAGCCTAAAATAATGTTATTTTCCTCCCAAGAGAATACATGTTTGCTTCTGAGAGATGGCTAGGAGCACTGTCAGTCTTGGAGCAACTTAATCCACTCAGAAACTGAGATGATTCAGAATTGGACTGTAGACTAGCTTCTAGCTCTGAACCCTTCAAGCCTGATTCTCATGTCCAGCACCAGGTACTGTAGGACACTTCCATGTTGTTATCCGCCTCTGGCCTGCACCTCTGTTTCATGATGCCGGGCATCAGGGGAGTGGCGGGGGCGGGGGGCATTCCTGGAAGCCATTCCTATACCAGGACAGCCAGCAGTGACTTCACTGTACATGGAGGTCTCTGGAAATCGTAGAAATGTATCCCATCGCACTCAAACGGAATATATCCCCAAGTCTACTTCCTCAGCTTTTAAAATTGCTGAATCCTTTCTAACGGCATGCAGCATGAAGTGTGGTGTGGGAGAGGAAGGTCTGGAGTGGAAAGATAGCAATGACCACCATCAAGCTTTGTCAGAGCCTGGCTGGAGAAGGGAAGAAGTTCTAAACTAAAAGGAGTTTGGAGATCTGCTTTTTATTTGCACCTGTAGAGTCCAGCTCATTCCACAGAATAGGCCTCTCGTGTCTTTTAGAAGTAGACCATCTGTGCCATGAAATGCAGGTGCCTGCTGCCTTGCTCACCACCACATCCCCAGCCCGTGAAACAGTACCCACACAGGAGGTTCTCAATAAGTATTTTTCAAATGGATGCCAAACTCAGAGTATACAATAACAGGTAAGCCTCAGCCCCTGTCCTCAAGAAACTCAATCGGGGGTACTGCAGACAGGAGAAGAAATTATTTCAGTAGAATTCAGAAAGCCCTGCAGAGCGCCAAAGGGTGGGTGGGGAGCAGAAAAGGCTTCTAGGTGAACCATGAGGGATGATTAGGGGTCAGCCTGGGCTGACAAGGGTCAAGAGGTGCAGGGCGCGTACAGTGCCAAGGACAGTGGAGAATTCTAAGCAGCATGATGGAAACTGAGGCCAGAGAAAGGAGGCGGGACTAGATTCAGACAGTTTATTTGGTAGATGATGGGGAGCTGATGAAGAGGTTAGGCCACGAATAGCATTACCAGAATTGTATTTGACCAAGAAACTTTGATGCGTCGGTAAGTGGTGAATAGAAGAGGAACAAATTCAGAGGTAAGGAGACCAGTTAGGCAGCTCTTGTAATAGTCCAGGTAGAGTTAATGACATCCTGACTGACCTTGGATCACAGGAGGTAGAGATGAAAAGGAGGAGTGGTTTGGAGAAAGATTAGGATGTCAATCAGCTGGATGTGGTCATTGATTAGATGGAGGGGGAGAGAGGAGAAGGCTTGTGCTGACTTCCAGGATTCTGGTTCATGGTACTGAGTGGATGGTGAAGCTCTGAGCTCAGGGACAGGATATACTTAGGTAACCTCCGTGTGCCCTTCACAAACCTGAAGGGTGGAGTGGGACCGTTGGAATGATGGCTCGGGCCGTGGTGGCAGAATCCCCAACACTGTATTGCTCCTTCCTCCTGAGGTCTGCAGTAGAGCATGAGATAGGGGGACTTTAAAATGTTCCCTGGAATGGGTGAGCACTTGTGTGTCTATCGTGGTCGAAGTCAGGGATGTACTGACTCAATTATGGGTGGTTATCATGTAATATTAACAGTGCCCTGCTTCTAACACTTTCTCTCTCAGAGACATTTTGATTCCAGATGAATAGATATTAGCTGTAAAGTCTCGCCACATCTTTTGCAGTGAATTGGCAGGTTCTTCTGCTGAACTGTAGCATTTGGGGATTGGTGTAGGGTGAGCAGACTGGATCTCCCAGGTGGGACTATGGAACAGACAGTGCATGATTTCATCACCAACTTCTATTGGCCTAATAGACTCTCGATTCCAATAATTACAGGCTGTTGTTGTTTCTTGTGATTAAGCCCCTATCCCAGTGGTCGGCAAACTCATTAGTCAACAGAGCGGCAAACCGCGGCTCGTGAGCCGCATGTGGCTCGCGAGCCACAGTTTGCTGACCACTGGTAAAGCCCCATATCTGATTTGCTGTCCACTAATGTAGGGAAGAAAAACTATTTCAATACAAGTGCCCTGTTAAATATCATACCTTGATGTTGAGGAGTTCCAGTAACTTGCATTTAGCCTTCTAAAATCTAAAAGACCTCCAAGCAGCCCCCTGGCTGTGGTCAGGAAGACTGAGCTGATTTGATAAAAGAGAAAAGGAACTCATTTCATTTCCCTTGTCACTGAGGCTGGGGTGAACCTATGTAATGTCCAACAAGGTAGTGAACGGGCTCAATGGCTCTCATGTGAAGAATGCAGGATCTCATGTTAGGAATCATGGGCTCAGAAAGGGAGGAAGTATGGGGTTGATTATAACGTGTTGATCAGGAATCTTAAATCGCAAGAGACATAAACCTCACTCAGACCAGCAAGGCAAAAAGGAGAGGCACTGGTTCATACAACTGAATGCTCAGCTTCCGGTTTACACTTCTGTGCTGGTAGTTTCTGCAAATGTCCTGACATTGAGACTGAGATGACTCAGAGCACATGTTGACCCCTGAACTGTGACTGATCAACCAGGACTGGGTCCTGTGCTCACCCTGGTTTTCAAATCGAGGCAGCTGTGACTTGTGAGTCCTCTGAATGTCCTCATCTTGATCCTGCAATTCAAGCATCATGCTTTCGTCAAAGGATCTCACCAGCTCATATGGATCAAGGTCCAGCTGGAGCACAAGATGCTGTAGAACCTGTCACCAGGAGTGCACATCCTCTGGCCACTACCCCAAAGGAGCCTCGAGGCAGGAGGGGGAGGCAGAGCAGGCTGCTCAGCCTGGGAGGAACCCATGTCTGACCGCAATGTGACAGATGCCAGGACCACCAGAAAAGCCCTCCTGGCTCCAAAGAGAACTCCCTATCTGCTGGCCGATGCCTGAAATTCTACCCTGTCTTGCTTTTGCGTTAAGCCCTTGTTAAAATATAAATATCCTTGAGAGTGGGAACACTTTACATTTCTATCAGGAATTCTTAGAGTGAAGGATTAGAAAGCAGGCTTTGATAACAGGAGGGAATGAAATTTGCAGGGTTCCGGGAGCCTGAGGCCAAGGGGTAAGTGAGGTGGGAGGAGAGAAATGACAAAGAATGGGAAAGATGCTGCCACTTCCCAGGGTACCTGCAGCTGGAGCTGGGCAGGGCAAGGGTTTGAATGCAGGTAGGTGATATAGTGTGTCACTGAGCTGCAGTGACAGCTGAGAGGAAGCAAGGAAGCCCAGCCGATGACGATGGCATCATGGAGGAGCAATCCAAGACCTGGACCTGGAGGCCTTAGAGGTGGGGACAGGTAAAGGTCTGAGGGAGGGCCAGGACATTCACAGTGGGCAACAAAATGAGCAAATGGGTGGAGATTGAAACAAGGTCGTTCTGTGCTAGTTTTATTTTTCCAGGGCCTGCCACAAACCAAGCTACTTCCCTTTGTTCCACAAATATGTTTCCAATTGTGCTAAAACACATACAACACAAAGGGGGCCATTTTAACCATTTCTAAGTGTAGACTTCAGTGTCTCAGTATATTCACAATGTTATGCAGCTATCACCTCTATCCATCTCCAGAACTTTTTAACTTTCCTAAACAGAAACCCTGTACCCATTAAATAATAACTCACCATCTCCCCCTCATTTCTGCACCTGGTAACCTCTATTCTACTTTCTGCGTTGATGAATTTGACTGTTCCAGGTATCTGATATATAAGTGAAATCAGGCCTTTTATGGCTGCCTTACTTCACCTGGCATAATGCCTTCAAGGTTCATCTATGTGCAACACGTGCCAGAATTTTGTTCTTTTTAAAGGCTGAGTAGCATTCCTTTGTATGTATATACCACATTTTGTTTATCCATTCACCTATTAATGGACACTTGGATTGTTTCCACCTTTTGGCTATTGTGAATAATGTTGCTATGAACATGGGTGTACAAATATCTGTTCAGGCCCATGCTTTCATGTCTTTTGAGTATATACCCAGAAGTGGAATTGCTGGATGATATGTAATTCTGTGTTTAATTTTCTGTGGAACTGCCATACTATTTCCCACAGTGATTTACATTCTCACCAGCAATGCACAAGGGCCTAATTTCTCCACATTCTTACCAACACTTGTCATTTTCTATTTTCTTTCTTTTTTTAAAATTTTCTTTTTAATGCTTGTCTTCTTAATGGGTGTAAGATGGTATCTTACTGTGGTTTTGATTTGCTCCGTAGTTATTAGTGATGTTGAGCATCTTTTTATATGGTTTTTGGCCATTTGTATATCTTCTTTGGAGAAATCTCTATTTAAGTCCTTTGCCCGTTTTTGAATTGGGTTGGTTGTTTTTTGTTTTTTTTTTTTTGTTTTTTTTTTGTTTTAAATATATTTTATTGATATTTTTACAGAGAGGAAGGGAGAGGGACAGAAAGCCAGAAACATCGATGAGAGAGAAACATCGATCAGCTGCCTCCCGCACACCCCCCACTGGGGATGTGCCCGCAGCCAAGGTACATGCCCTTGACCGGAATCGAACCCGGGACCCTTCAGTCCGCAGGCCGACGCTCTATCCACTGAGCCAAACCGGTTTCGGCTGGGTTGGTTGTTTTTGTTGTTGTTGAGTTCTTTATATATTCATAAAACACATAAACACAAACTTATAGGGGTCCTTTATATATTCTGGATATTAATCTGTGACCATATATGTGATTTACAAATATTTTCTCAACATTGAGTATGATGTTAGCTGTGAAGTTTCTATATGTAGCCTTTATTATGTTGGGGTAGTTTCCTTCTATTCCTAGTTTGTTAAATGTTTTTCCTTTTTATCATGAAGGAATGTTAAATTTTGTCAAATACCTTTTCTGAATCAATTGACATGATAATGTATTTTCCCCCCTTATTCTGTTAATGTGGTGTATTGCATGTTGAACCATCCTTGCATTCCATGAATAAATCCTACTTGGTTATGGTCATATAATCCTCTTAATATGCTGCTAAGTTCAGTTTGCTAGTACTTTGTTGAGGACTTTTGCCTCAGTATTCATAAGGAATATTGGGCTTTAGTTTTCTTTTCTTGTATTGTCCTTGGCTTTATTGTCAGGGTAATAGTGGTCTTATAGAATGAGTTAGAGAATGTTCCGTTTTCTACAATTTTTTTGAAGTCTTTGAGAAAGATTGGTGTTAGTTTTTTAAATGTCTGACAGAATTCCCCAGTGAGACCATCTGGTCCAGGACTTTGTTTTGTTGGGACTTTTTGACTATTGATTAAGTCTCCTTATTACAGTTCTCACTCAGATTTTCTATCTCTTCATTATTCAGTCTTCGTTGGTTTTGTGTTTCTAGAAATATTTTCATTCATCTAGGTTAACCAATTTGTTAGCATACGATTGTTCATGGTACTGCCAAAATACTTTTTATTTCTTTAATATTAGTAGTAATGTCCCATCACAAATAATTTTTTAGTACAAACCTTCTGTGTGAGAGGCACATAATGTTAGGTCCTGGAGACTCATCTCAGAGTAAAACCCCATGGCATCATAGAGTTACAGTCCAGTGCATTTAAAATATGATTTAGAGACCAAAGTCGAGTAATCCTCCATGTATTATAGTATATTAACTATACATATAAATTTAAGGTATGATTCCCAAGCCACATTCAGTGAAAGAAAGCCCTTAGATAGAGTCTTATCCAGCCCTTACTTGTTGCTACTGCTGTGTGTCCTTGCTAAAGGTATCTGGTCTTAGAGTTTGTGTGGTGAACAGTCTTGGAGACAGACCAACCAGCAGCAGTGCCCTCTAGTCAGTCCAGCACTACTCTGCACCACACACACTCAAACTTAAGTATGGGGATGGGCCCTTTTTTTCTTTTTTATTTAAGTACTAGAGGCCTGGTGCATGAAATTCGTGCACTAGGTGGGGGGGGTCCCCTCAGCCCGGCCTGCACCCTCTTGCAGTCCAGGGCCCCTCGCTCCTTACCGCCCACCTGCTCGCTGCTCCTTATCGCTCGGCTTGCTGCTCCTTAGCACTGCCAGAGGCAGGAGAAGCTCCTGCCACCATTGCTACGCTCGCCAGCCATGAGCCCGGCTTCTGGCTGAGCGGTGCTCCCCCTGGTGGAGTGCAATGACCACCAGGGGGCAGCTTCTGGGTTGAGCATCTGCCCCCTGGTGGTCAGCGTGTGTCATAGCAACCGGTCGTTCCACCGTTCGGTTGATTTGCCATACTGGCCTTTTATTATATAGGATAATATCCACACAGTAGAGGGCATGAAGTGTACTAATCTTAAGTACACAAATTTAATGGGTTTTTACATATGTCTAGCTCAGTGTAACCACCAGTAACTAGATATAAAATACCCCCATCTCCCAAAAAAATCTGTGTGTCCATGAGACATGAGGAGATTTGGACTCTTAAAACCTCAGTCTGACAGCAGTGTATCTGAGTCTTCATCCGGGAGCCTTGGCTGGAGAAAACTTCATCCAGGAATCTGCTGACTGCGGAGTGGCTCAGTGGTGCACATATTCTGCAAAATCAGCCTTGGCCTGAGCCCTTCAGTAAACTCCACTTGTGCTCAGACACACACACACACTTATTAAATATTTATGGAATTTTCAGGTCCTGATTTGGTAGAGTATACAAAGGTAAAGAAGCCATAGTCCTTGCCTTTCTGAAAGGTAGTCAGTGTCGCTGCAGCCCAAAGACCCCTCAGCTCACCTTTTGACTTTTATAGATGTGATTGGCAGCAGCTACCATACTCCTTTGTACCTTCCTTTTCTCAGAAAATCCTAGCTCTGCCCTCCCTTGTCATGGGCACCACTCATTCACCTGACGTTAGGGTGGGTCAGGGGTCATCTTGGCTCTGGTCATCTCGGCCACGGCCTCTAGAGCTGCCAGTGCTCTTTGTGTCCAGGAAGTAGGTCCGTTGATGTGGGATGAGAAGGATGTGGGCTGTTAGGTCTGGAGGGACCGCTACTAGGAGGTGAGTTGATTACCGGCCTCAGGGCTACAAAGCGGGAATTTATAAGGAGGAAGTGGGCTGATTGTTTATGGTCTGAAAAAAGCAGTAAGTTTAGCAGGCTCCGGTGAAGGAAAGGAAGGATGGCGTTCTGAGAGTAGGAAGAAAATCCTTGTCCAAAGAGTGGCCAAGATGGTGTCAGGTGACCTCCACCCCACCATCTCAGAGGAGAGGACAGACAGACAGCAGCCCAGAGGAGAGCTCTGTGGTTTTCGTGATTCCAGGTGGTGGGTGGGGTTGGGCTGGGCTCCAGTCTTTCAAACTCAATGGTTCCATGAGTCTGTGATGTCACTGAAGAGAGAAGAAAGGGTAGAGGGGCTCAGCTCCAGATGCTCCAGTGCCTCTCTCCTTAGATTCGGATAGTTTTGGGGATGAGGGGCGGTGAGCTGAGTGATCACACAGCGGAGCATCTTTTACAAAGCTGGTCAAAAGAACAATGAAAACAGCCTTTTATTCTTCTGTTTCTAGAAAACTTAAAGTACAAGAGAACTACTTTCAAACTGAGCTGAAAAAGAATATTTGGACAAACCGTGATTGCGAGAGTGGATAAGTCTTCTAGCTGAGCCTATGAGCTCTGACACCACAGCAATCATCTTCGTCATCCTCCTCCTCATTTGCTTTACTTCCATCCTCTTTTTATTGATGCTGTTTTTATATAAATGGTATAAACCCATGCTGATAAATTGGGATCAGATTTCAAGTCACACTAGCAAATGTATCTTGAAATAAGATCAAATAACTTAAAATAGATCAAATAATAATGCTGTAGCGATCTACTTTTTCCATTCAGGGTTTGAGAAATGCTAATTGCCTCTTTAAACATGAAGTTCCATGCCAGTCTTAAAATCAAGACGATTTTTCCTTTTTCTGAATTGTTTGCTTGTTCATTTTCAGTTTCCAAAGCAAGAAAATTGAAGACACAGGAAACGGTCCTTGTGAAGATTGTTTAACTGATAATGTGCAGACAAGCAATCCAGGAGACCAAGAAAAGTAAGTCTGTGTCATAGAATGTCATAGAAAGCCATTTTTGCGTGTGATAATGGTGGCTAATATGCATGAATTTTAAAATCCCTGCTGATTTTTTTTTTTTTAGGACTCTAAGGCAAATCATGAAGCCTGGCATTCTTGTCCACAGACAGAGTAAAGAAATGGTTGCCACATACTTGAAAAACCAAGAGGACATAGAGGGCAAAATAAAAGAGAAGCCAGATCCTGGGGGTGCTAAAGAAAACCGTTCAAAGGTGATGGGCTTTTCACCCCACAAGGGCAGTTTCGAATCTGTCTGATGGTAAAGGAGGTCACGTACGTGGCTAGGCATAATAAGGGATGCTGTTGCCTGTGATTTAGGTCTGTACCTGGAAGGAGTGTAACATCCATGGTCATTTAAACCATTCTTAGCTTTGTTGGTTCATGTTATTAATGATTTACAAATGCCAAGCCTAAGACATATACTCATTTTTCTTTGCTACATTTGTGTTTTTCTTAATAATTCCCCCTCATTTTGCCACTTTTCTCAGAATCCTCAAAGCTTAGAGCTGGAGGAGGCCTTGGAGATCATCTAGGGATCCAACAAATGAGAAAGTGACACGAATTGTTCAAGGTCATTCCTGCCCTGTAGCTTAGCTCAGGACCAGACCTGTGTCCCTTCTGAGTTCTAGGCTCCTTCATCTAGCACACAGACATTGCCAGGGCTTCTTAGCTCCATGTTTGGAGCTCCCTAAAAAGAACAACTCACACACCCTCCCAACAGAAGACCCAGGCCCAGTTAGACACAGAAAGATGATCCAGGCAGCTCCCGGGTTTGACTGCTGCATAGAGAGAACAGCACACATTACCAAATGCTATATGAATATGTTAGTGTTGCTTTTAAAACCCTAGAAATACGAAAATGATGGATTATCACAGCTTTCCTGTATCACTTAGTGATACTTTTCTGTTCCTTACTAACAATGTGCATACACTGAGTGTCCAGATTATTATGATCTCTGAACGCATTATAATCTGGCCACTCAGTGTATATCCTATATAATAAAAGGCTAATATGCAAATTATCCCCTCAACCAGGAGTTCGACCAGCAGGCAGGCCGGCCAACCGCCCATGTCCCCTCCCCCTGGCCAGGCTGGCCAGACCCCACCCATGCACGAATTCATGCACGGGGCCTCTAATATATATATACACACACTGACCAGATTATTATGCGTTCAGAGATCATAATAATCTGGCTACTTAGTGTATAACCTGTATTTTCAAAAGCAGGGCTTGTTGTGTTCATAAGATGGTCACTTACACAGTCTGTCCCACTCTTGCAGGACGCTGATTTGCAAGGAGCACACATACCTGTCAGTGGAACCCCTTCAGTTATTGATAACAGCAAAAGACCTTTAAAAGGAGTGACGTTTTCTAGGGAGGTGATTGTTGTGGATCTCGGGGAGGAACACCCTGCACCGCAAAGCCATATTCAAGAACCTAAAGAGAGAAAATGAAGGTCAGAAAAGGCTGAGAGTGAAAGCAACGTAACCTGGGACTAAGTGCAATGACTGGGGGTACAAAATCATGTTGACACGGCAAAATAATGGAGACTTAAGCAAAAACAAATAACATTTTATCTTTGTGCAGAAAGAAGTGGGCTACATGCAAAATTCTGTAAAATACCCAGAGCTTGAATATAACGTGTGTGTTTTTAAACACAAATCCGAGTTCAAGAAATTGATTATATTCAGTGTCCTTGCAACTCAGTCTACTCAAACACTGCCTAACATATGAATGAAGTTATTTTGTTTGTGCAGTTATCTTAGGTCAGTGGTCGGCAAACCGCGGCTTGCGAGCCACATGCGGCTCTTTGGCCCCTTGAGTGTGGCTCTTTCACAAAATACCACGGCCTGGGCGAGTCTATTTTGAAGAAGTGGCGTTAGAAGAAGTTTAAGTTTAAAAAATTTCTCAAAAGAAATTTTAATCGTTGTACTGTTGATATTTGGCTCTGTTGACTAATGAGTTTGCCGACCACTGTCTTAGGTAAATGGTATTCAAAGGAACATTGGAAACAGCACATGTCCTTGACCACAGACATTCATGACTAAAACCATTCCTACCATCATTAAGGAAACCTCCAGTAAACTAGGTCTAGAGTCCCTACCACACAATCCCTACTGCACTCAATTTGGAAACCTTCCTTGTACTGACAACTGCTTTTTAATATCGATTTTTAAAAAAATTACCATTACTAACAATATCCTGTTATGTTAGGGAAGTCCTGAGATTACACTGTTCCTGATTTCAGTAGTTTAAAATTTGCTGTCCATATGAGGAAAGTGACAGTACAGGCCAGTGCAACATCACCCAACCACTGCAGCAAACACCTATGAAATGTGTCAGGGACTGTGGGAGAGAGGATAAGCAGAAAACACAGCATTTGATTCAGGGGCCTAGCACATCGTCATGAATATGGCCTATGCTCAATAAATGTTTGTTGAGTGATTGAGAGAGTAAGTAATAACATAATTCAGAATGGGTAACTAATGCTAAATGGGGAGTATTGGCACTCACTGTGGCTTGGGACTACCTCATTGTGAGGAGGAGAAGGGATTTCACCAAACGGAAGGATTGGATGATACAAGCAGAGGAAAGTGTGTATTTTAGACAGGAAAGGCACAAGCCAAGGCAAAGAGGTGAGAATCTGTGTTGAGTGTGGTGGACACCAGTTAGCTGGAGCTGCAGGTTGGTGTTGCGGAGAGCTGAGCGGTAACTGAGTCAGAGTAAGGTTACTCTTAGGATCCCAGGTTAGGAGTATAGGGTGGAGAACAGATGAAAGCAGTGTGGACTGCAGGGTGTGTGGGTCTACACAATTCAGAGCCCATGAGTTCTCTACAAGCACTTACAAATTTTGTTCTTCCACTTGATAATATTTTTAAAAGTTTAAATTGCGGTAAATATACATAACATAAAATTTACCATATTAATTAACCATTTTTTTAAAATATTGTTGAGCCCTAACCGGTTTGGCTCAGTGGATAGAGCATCGGCCTGCAGACTGAAGGGTCCCAGATTCGAATTTGATCAAGGGCATGTACCTTGGTTGTGGGCACATCCCCAGTAGGGGGTGTGCAGGAGGCAGCTGATCAATGTTTCTCTCTCATCGATGTTTCTAACTCTCTATCCCTCTCCCTTCCTCTCTGTAAAAAAATCAATAAAATATATTTTTAAAAATATTGTTGAAAGTATTACATAGATCCTCCTTTTCCCCCCATTAACCTCTTCCAGCCTGCTTCTATCCCCCACCCCACCCCCAGGCCCTCACCACCCCAATGTCTGTGTCTACAGGTTATGGTTATATGCATACAAGTACATTGGTTGATCTCTTCCCACCCATCCTCCCCTGCCTTACCTCTGAGGTTCAAAAGTCTGTTCATGCTTCTATGTCTCTGGGTCTGTTTTTGATCATCAGTTTATTTGGTTCATTAGGTTCCACATGTGAGTGAGATCATGTGATATTTATCTTTCTCTGACTGGCTTATTTAGCTTAGCATAATACTCTCCAGGTCCATCCATGCTGTTGCAAATGGTAAGAGGTTTTTCTTTTTTATTGCTGCATAGTATTCCATTGTGTAAATGTACCACAGCATCTTGACCATTTTTAAAGTGTAGAATTCAATGATGTTAAGTACATTCACATTGTACATCACCACATCTACCCACAGAACACTTTTCATCTTGTAAGACTGTAACTCTATATCCATTAACACTAACTCCTCATCCCCCAACCCCACCCCAGCCCTTGGTAACTACCAATCTATTTTCTGTCTATGAATTTGACTGGTCTAAGTAACTCACATAAGTGGAATCATAGTATTGTCCTTATGTCACTTAGAATAATATTCTCAAGGTTTATCCATGTGCCAAGAATTTCCTTTCTAAGCCTGAATAATATTCCATTTGTATGTATATACCATAAACTCACCTGCTGATGGGCACTTGGATTGCTTCTTACCTTTTTTTCTAGTGTGAATAATGCTGCTATGAATATTTAACATTTTAATCTAAGAAAGCTCAGACTTATCTAGATGTCCATTTATAGTTGTGTATTCCCCTATGATGTCTTGGATTCATAGTCCATATCTGTGTCTATATTTGTGGAACCAAGTTCCTTTGTCACAAGCTGAGGAGAAAAGAGTAGAGGAGGAATTAATATATACATGATGCATCTATGTTAAAGTGAAGGCGCAATTTCCTGGTGACTGACTATGTTAACCAAGGTTTCACAGAAGTGCCAAGAGAAGAAAAGAGTAGGAAATTGGCCATCAGGGCCCATAACACTGCAAGCACATGGAATTCCAGAAGGCCGTCGGCGCCATGGCAACAGGGTTAGCAGAACAGTCAACAGAACAGCATCTGGCACTAAACGGTAACGTGAATTTTATTGGTTTTATGCTTTTGTTTGTATTTGATTTGTAAGTTTGTTTTGGTTTTAGAGTCAGATGGGGCTCTAAGGATAATAAGTTAATGTCCAGTTTTATGTTTGTACATATTTTTAAGTAACACTATATATATATGTAATGAACAGTTTAAGGCGATAATAGTGGGAGGAATCCCTGAGAACTTCCTTGCAGGATGAGGATATTGGCAAGTAGCAACCAGAGACAAGTGGAGATGCTATAGTGACAATTCAGATTTGAGGGATGAGGATCTGGAATAGGGAGGTGATCTGGAATAGTGAGAACAGGAAGAGTAAGGAATGTCAATTTCTGGCTAGGTACGGAAGGGATGAAAGGAGGACACAGAGCCTTGACCGGTTTGGCTCAGTGGATAGTAGGCCTGCGGACTGAAGGGTCCCAGGTTCGATTCCAGTCAAGGGCATGTACCTTGGCTGCGGGCACATCCCCAGTAGGGGGTGTACAAGAGGCAGCTGATCGATGTTTTTCTCTCATCGATGTTTCTAACTCTCTATCCCTCTCCCTTCCTCTCTGTAAAAAAATCAATAAAATATATTTAAAAAAGAAAGGAAGACACAGAGATGACTTCTGAGTTTGGATTCATGAGACTGTCAGAAATAGGAAAGTCCTAATTTGAGGGAAAAGGTTGTCTGGGTTTTAGTTCTGTTGAATTTGATGTGTTTGCCAGAAATTCAAATAAAGACACCCAGTGAGCAGTAAAGCTGTAGGCTCTCCCTCTCCTAAGCTATGGATCCAGTGAAAAATTGGGCAAGTCTTTCTCAGTGTTCATTGTTGTTTCTCTTGCAGAAGTGGAGTGAAGCTCGCCACTTCTCCTTTTTAATTAGCTCTTAAACTAGGGGTTTTCTTCAAATGACTATCCTAAGCAGGACACATCACCCAAAAGCCAAAAAGGAAAAGCATGGATAAATTAGACTCTTTAAAAAAAAATTCGGGCCCAGCCAGTATGGCTCAGTGGTTGAGCATCGACCCAGGAACCAAGAGGTCGCAGGTTGGATTCCTGGTCAGGGCACATGCCCCGCTCCCGTCCCCCACCCCCTGGGGTTGCAGGCTCGATCTCCAGTAAGTGGGGAGGTGCAGGAGGCAGCCAATGGATGCTCCTCTTATCAATGTTTCAAGGGGAGGAGATACACAGGACATGAATACCAAGAGGCAGGGATCATTGAGGCTCATCTTAGAGGCTGCCATCCACACAGTACTGCCTGGGAAAAGCAAAAATAAATGCTCTCTGGGAGCACTTGGTTTCACTAAAGGCCAAGAGCAGTTGTAAGTCACTGCCCATTGCAGATGCCCTCTGATTTCAGAGCTATTAAAATGCACGATATGATAGATATAATACTCGATATAATAATGCACTGGCAGAGGGGGGTGTGACTGAGAAGTGAAGGAGACACCAGGGAGAGTTTTGCAGAGGGAAAACATTAGTGCAGAGGCTGGGTGAAGGGGGTGAGGGTGGAAAGAGCCTGCCAGGCCGTCCTGAAAGTGTACAGCGCGATGGGGTGGAGAGCACCAGAGCGTGGCTGCTGTGCTGGGTGCAGGCAGTGGAGCAACTCAAGATGAGGGGCTGGAGAGGCAGGCAGGCCAGACCTTGAGTGAGCCTTGTTTAGGGGTGAGTGTGGGGAGTCATCGAAGAATAGTGTCTGCAATTTTTGAGTCACGCCTGTAAATGGAGAAAAGCATGCCCTTCTTTTATCCTTCCGTCTTCCTGCAGGTAAGAATAGGAAAGTGGGTGTGAGCCATCTTTGAAGAAGCAGATGAAGGCAGCATCTCAGAAAAGGTATATATAGTTTGGGATCCCAACACATCAGGCTTCCATACTGGTCTTAAACCACTAGTGAGAGAGAAATAAATTTTTATGGGTTTATTATTAGTACTAGAGGCCCGGGGCGGGGGGAGGGCGTCCCTCAGCCCAGCCTGCACCCTCTCCAATCTGGGACCCCATGAGGGATGTCCAACTGCCCTGTTTAGGCCTGATCCCACCAGGCCTAAATGTCCAAACTGCCCTCCCCTGCTGGCCATCTTGTGGTGGCCATCTTATGTTCACATGGGGGCAGGATCTTTGACCACATGGGGGCAGCCATCTTGTGTGTTGGAGTGATGGTCAATCTACATATTACTTTTATTAGATAGGATAGAGGCCTGGTGCATGGGTGGGGGCCAGCTGGTTTGCCCTGAAGGGTGTCCCCCACCAGGATCAGGCCTAAACGGGCAGTTGGACATCCCTCTCACAATCCAGGACTGCTGGCTCCCAACTGCTCGCATGCCTGCCTTCCTGATTGCCCCTAACTGCTTCTGCCTGCCAGCCTGATCACCCCCTAACCACTCTCCTGCCAGCCTGATTGATACCTAACTGCTCCCCTGTCAGCCTGCTTGCCCCTAACTGCCCTCCTCTGCCGGCCTGGTCACCCCTAACTGCCCTCCCCTGCAGGCCTGGTCTCCCCCAACTGCCCTCCCTTGCAGGCCTGGTCCCTCCCAACTGCCCTCCCCTGCTGGCCTGATCGCCCACAACTGCCCTCCCTTGCAGGCCTGGTTCCTCCAAACTGCCCTCCCCTGCTGGCCATCTTGTGGTGGCCATCTTTTGTCCACATGGGGGCAGGATCTTTGACCACATGGGGGCAGCCATCTTGTGTGTTGGAGTGATGGTCAATCTGCATATTACTTTTATTAGATAGGATAGAGGCCTGGTGCATGGGTGGGGGCCAGCTGGTTTGCCCTGAAGGGTGTCCTGGATCAGGATGGGGGTTCCCTTGGGGCGTGGGGAGGCCTGGGCGAGGGGCCTGTGGTGGTTTGCAGGCCGGCCACACCCCCCGGCGACCCAAGCGGAGGCCCTGGTATCTGGGATTTATTTATCTTCTATAATTGAAACTTTGTAGCCTGGAGTGGGCCGGCCAGGGTGTGTGGAAAGCTTGGCTTCCTCCATCGCCGGGGAAACCCAAGCCTCCCTCCTGCTCTCTCTGTGGCTGCTGCAGCCATCTTGGTTGGGTTAATTTGCATACTTGCTCCTGATTGGCTGGTGGGCGTGGCTTGTGGGTGTAGTGGAGTGATGGTTAAGTTGCATATTACTCTTTTATTAGATAGGATTTTTGAAAAATCCTCACCCAAGGACATGCTTAGAGAGAGGAAGGGAGAGAGAGAGAAAGAAACATTGATGTGAGGAACATCAGTTGCCTTCCATATGTGCCCAGACTGGGAATCAAACTGGCAACCTTTTGGTGCATAGGACGATGACCAACCCACTGTGCCACTCTCGCTGGGCAGGCCAATTTAATTCTTGACCAATTACTACATAGAATACCTTTTCCATTTACATTTTAATATAATTGTTTTCATTGGGATAGTTCTTTTTTTTTTTTTTTTTTAAATATATTTTATTGATATTTTACAGAGAGGAAGGGAGAGGGATAGAGAGCTAGAAACATCGATGAGAGAGAAACATCGATCAGCTGCCTCCTGCACACCTCCCACTGGGGATGTGCCCGCAACCGAGGTACATGCCCTTGACCGGAATCGAACCCGGGACCCTTCAGTCCGCAGGCCGACGCTCTATCCACTGAGCCAAACCGGTTTCGGCGGGATAGTTCTTTTTTTAAAAAATATATATATATTATTGATTTTTTTACAGAGAGGGAGAGCGATAGTTAGAAACATCTATCAGCTGCCTCCTGCACGCCCCCTACTGGGGATGTGCCCGAAACCAACGTACATGCCCTTGCCTGGAATGGAACCTGGAATCCTTCAGTCCCCAGGCTGCTGCTCTATCCACTGAGCCAAACAGGTTAGGGCTGGGACAGTTCTTTTTATATAAATATTGCAAAAAAATTTTTGTCCGCATACAATTTTAGTGATTATAGCTTCTGCCTTCGTAGGTTTTCTGTTGTTTTATTTCCCCCCCCAGGTTCTAATTATCCATACCTACATCTTACTATCTCATATTCTATCATTAATATTCTTTACGAGTTGGATAAAAGTTGCACAGCTAATGCACAAGAAAACCGTGCCCCCGGGCATTGCCATTGAAATTCTTTTCTATTTGATACCATATATTAGCTGTCCATGTCTTTGGTGAGGTCAAGTGTAAAAGGTGAAATCAAAATGTCATTTTGTTTTGGGGCTAAAACACTTTGAAAGCATTTTGTTTATGTCACTGTTGTTTTTTGGAAACTGATATTGGAATGCGGTAGCTCCAGTTAAGTAAAGGAGAAAAAATGTTCTCCGCCAGTTAGTGTATCTCATTGATGAGCACAGACCCCGCGGGACAGTCAGCTCCTCCCACCCTCCCAGTTGTCATACCCGCTTCCCACGCTAAATATCCAGACCCTTTAGTAACATCTCACAAATAATTGGCACAGTTTTTGCTAGAAGGTGAAGAGTCCTAAGGAATCAATATTCACTTAATTATTGTAAAACTGCAGCAAGCTGAAACATGCGCTTGCAATCACGTTCTTTTGCCATCGAAGATGATGACAGGACTAACAGGTACACATTCCTGAAGTAACTGGGAACTTGGCGCTCCTCGCTCAGGGGGAAGGCCCGGGGAGAACCCTAGTGCGCCGTCCGCAGGAACTTCCACACAAAACCTGAACGTGGTGTCCAGAGCAGGCGCCCCGCCGGGACCCCGCGCCCCGCGCTCGGAAGTCGGCCGTAAAGCAAACAGCGTGCCCTCGTGCCCGGGTCGAGTGCTCAATGGCACCGAATGGTAGCACGGCCGACAGCGGACAGCCGCTTCCGGTCTGCTGCCCAGCACGGCCCTCGGCCGCCCCTCGCCGCCCACTTCCAGCACCGAAGCCAATCCTCGCAGCCATCACCAGCCCCTGAGGGGAGGTGTTCGGGCCTTTCGAGGAGGCGCCGAGGATCCCCTTCCAGGCCCCGGGCCCTGCGAGTCGGGCAGTGGTATTGGCACATCCCCCCACCCCATCCACACCTCCTTACACCGCCCTCGACCCGCACCCCGACATCCCCCTTTTCCCTCACCTCCCTCCGCCCCCGACTCTCGGGCGGGCCTCTCCGGGGCCCCCACTCCCGACCTCCCAGGCCCCTACGCTCCCCCGAGCCCGCCGGGCACCGCCGCCCCCAGGCCCCCGCCCGGCCCGCCGGCCCGAGCTCCGAGCTCAGGGCGCGCTGCGCGGGGCGGTGGGCGGAGCGGCGCAGGGGCGGGGCTCCCGGCACTTTCTGGGCCGCGGACGCCGACCCGGGCTCTCAGGCCGGAAACGCCGCCGCCGCCGCGGGCCTGGTGGGTCCCCGCCGAGGGCGCGCCGCCCGCGCAGACATGGCCAAGTGGGGCCAGGGCGACCCGCGCTGGATCGTGGAAGAGCGGGAGGACGGCACCAACGTGAACAACTGGCACTGGTGCGGCGGGCGGGGGCCGGGCAGCGGGGGCCGGGCCTCCTCCCTCGGGAGCCGGCGGGGCGGTGGGGCCCCTCTGCTCTGGGCTCCCTGTGCCCAGGGGCTGGGGGTGGAGGGTGGCGGGTTTCGGGGCGCCTCTAGGCCGCGGGGTCCCTCCGAGGGGCGGGGGCTTGCACAGGTGCAGGATGTCCTTCCCCTCCCCCTCCGCTTTAAGTGCGGCCTGGGGGCGCCCTCCGAGGCTTGAGACCTGGCGTCGCGTGGGCACTGCCCCTGGGACTTGAGTCCTTTTGAAAGTTGGTTTGGGCTCCGAGAATGGCTTTGGACTTACCTCTTCGACTTGGACAGTCTGCCCCCTTCATTGAGTTCTGCCCTACCCCCTCCCACACCTAATCGTCTTGCTGTTTGAAGAAAGAATGAAGCTTGAAAGTGTGGGGGCGGAGCGTGGTCTGTGCGTATCCGAAAGAACAGGAATTTGGATCTAACTCGGCTTCTAACTTGATGGGCCTCGGGTGAGCCCTGCCTTGGAGGAGTTTGAACAAGTTACCATCCTTTTTGTACCTCATCTGGAACACTGGCTCTCTTCTGCCTCCCTCTCTCCCCGTCATCGCTTCTCTCCCGCCCCTCCCAGGCCTGTGGTACCTCAGGGCCATCAGGTGATGCTGAGGCAGGTCCTGAGAGAGCAAAGCCCGGGAAGGCTTACTGGGGAGCCCTGGCCTGTGACGGGAAGGCTTACTGGGGAGCCCTGGCCTGTGACGGGATGGCTTACTGGGGAGCCCTGGCCTGTGACGGGATGGCTTACTGGGGAGCCCTGGCCTGTGACGGGATGGCTTACTGGGGAGCCCTGGCCTGTGATGGGATGGCTTACTAGGGAGCCCTGGCCTGTGATGGGATGGCTTACTGGGGAGCCCTGGCCTGTGACGGGATGGCTTACTGGGGAGCCCTGGCCTGTGACGGGATGGCTTACTGGGGAGCCCTGGCCTGTGACGGGAAGGCTTACTGGGGAGCCCTGGCCTGTGACGGGATGGCTTACTGGGGAGCCCTGGCCTGTGATGGGATGGCTTACTGGGGAGCCCTGGCCTGTGATGGGATGGCTTACTGGGGAGGCCTGGCCTGGGGCTTGGAGGAGCTGACCTCTCCCTTCTTAGCCCTGTCACCATGGACACATCATGGACTTCTCTGGGCCCATTTCTGCTCCCCAAAATGGGAACATTATTTGGGGTGATTGCATAAAATAATAGGCGTGAACACACTTGATACATTGTCTTGCTATGATTAGAATTATTTGAATTATTGCCACCTTTTCATATGGTCCAGGCTTTGCCCATCCATTTCCAACTGGTCAGATTGCTAGACCCTCTTTTCCACAAAATAAGCTGGTGTTTTCAAGACAAAATACTACTTTATATAGTGGTTAATGCTACTTAAGAAACTGAGCAGGAGGATTAAAAGCTATTTGGTAGAAAGTTGGTTTGAGGAGCATGTTTGTAAGTTTGAGGGCGGCAGTTCTTTTAAGGCCCAGAGAGGAGTCAGGCTGATCTGGGCTGGGCCGGTGACACACCTGGGCCTTCCACTCACAGCTCCGCCCTTCTGTCGCTGGCAGGACAGAGCGGGACGCCACCAGCTGGTCCAAGAGGAAGCTCCGAGAGTCCCTGGTGGGTATCGTGGTGGAGAATGAGACTGGTCGCTGCCAGATCAGTGACCTGAAGCAGGTGGAAGGCGAGGCTTCCTGCAGCAGCCGCAAAGGGAAGCTGATTTTCTTCTACGAGTGGAACATCAAACTGGGCTGGAAAGGTACCGGGGCCTGGGGTCCAGGAGGGCTGGAGGTAGTCTCGGGGCAGACTCGTTGATTCATCCTTCATCATTCAACAAATGTTTTTAGAACTGCTGTGAACCCTGCACGGACTGGACCCTGAATTGGTGTTGGTAGCTCCAGACAAACCTCACCACACCTGGAGTTCCTTGTCCGTCATGCTGGGGGCTTCCCTTTCTCGGAGACACTTAGAGCTTATCGCTTTCAGCTGAACTCTTGTCTGCCAGGCCCTGGAAGCCTAGCGTTCCCCAGAGCTGCTGCCTGGAACACACTTCCCCCTGATAGCTGCCTGCTGGCTGCTCTGGGCCCTTCAGGTCTTCATCCCCAAGTGAGGCCAGCTGTCTGCATCCTGTAAAAATTTCAGAAGCCATCCTTGTACTGCCTCCCTGCTTTATTTTCCCCCAAAGTGCTGATATTTTGTTATATATGGTTACTTAAATATTTTGTTTGTTCTGGTTCCTCCTCTTCTCCCAATTCATCAGGGTGGAGATTTAAAAAAACTATCGACTTCATTGAGGTATAATTCACATCCTATATAATAAGAGAGGAATTGCTAATTATCGGTGGCATAACCACCCGCCACGTAATGACCGGATCACGGATCTGCATGAGGGTGGGGCAGTGAACTGCAAGCGGGAGGCGCAGAGCTACAGGAGGGGCAGGGCAGCAGGCTATGAGGGGGGGATGGAGGGAACTACAGGAGGGCAGGGCAGCCACCTACTGGCACATGGATTCGTGTGCAGGGCTACTAGTACTATATAATTTGCCTACTTGTATACAATTCAGTGGTTTTCAATACATTCAGAGTTGTACAGCCATCACTACAATGAATTTTAGAAAAATGTCATCCCTTCTCCAAACCCTGTATCCATTAGCAGCCACTCCCCCAGCCTGCCACAACCACTGGTCTGTTTTCTATCTGTGGATTTGCCTATTCTGGACATTTCATCTGAATGGAATCACACAGTATGTGTGTGTTTTTTGTGTGTGTGATTGTTTTTCACTAGTAATGTTTTCAAGGTTCATTTATGTTGTATGTAGCACTTTTCATTCTTTTTTTATGTTCTTTGTACAGATATGGCACATTTTGTTTATCTGCTCGTCAGTTAGTGGGCAGGTGGGTTGTTTTCACTCTTTGGGTCTTTGGGTCAGGAATTGATTGGTTCTGTTTCAGGCCCAGATCACTGTCTGGAACGGTGTGTGTTGGTTGAATGAATAAATTCTCCTGTGGTGCCTAGCTCCTGGCTGGCTAGGCAGTCTATGCTCAATGAATACTTGTTAAAATAACCACAGATGTGAAGACAAAGGAGGAAAGGAAGAGGATGCGGGGAGGGGGGGGAAGAGGGGGGATCTGGTGCTAAAAGATTGTGCTATGTTCAAGGCTAGGCCTCAGCCCAGGAGTCAGCCCCTTTCTTGAGAGTTTGGGTTGGAGGGCCACCCAGTAAGCTGGCCTGGGGCCTCTGCCCTAGTGGCCACCGTGTTCCCTCCAACCAGGCCAGAGCCCAGGGCGTTGGCAGCCAGCATCAGAAGTGGTCCCACTCCTGCCTTGGAACCTTCAGGGTCGGGCTTTGCTGTCAGTTACTCCTTCAGTGCTGCTGCTGGATGGATTGCAGCAGGGACTGGCCCTGCACCCGCCTGGTCCCTGCTGTGATCTACATCCTTGCCAACACTTGTTCTCTTTTTGATAGAGTAGCCATTTTAACAGGTGTGAGGTGGTACTCATTATGGTTTTGATTTGTTTTCCCTGTGGATTAGTGATGTTAAACACCTTTTCATGCACCTGTTGGCCATCATTTGAGGATCTTCTTTGTCTAAGTGTCTATTTAGGCCTTTTGCCCGTTTTTAAATGGGATTTTTTTCTCTTGCTATTAAGTTGTATGCGTTTCTTATGTATTTTGGACACTAGCTCCTCATCAGATGAGGCTTGCAAATGTTTTCTCTCGTTCTTCAGGTTGTCATTTTGTTGATGGTTTCCTTTGCTGTGCAGAAGCTTTTTAGTTTGACGTAGTCCCACTTGTTTAGTTTTGCTTTGTTGCCTTTGCTTTTGGTGTCAGATCCCAAAATAATTGCCAAGACCCATGTCAAAGAACTTCCTGCTTGTGCTTTCTTCTAGGAGTTTTATGGTTTCAGGTCGTATGTTTACATCTTTAATTCATTTTGAGTTAATTTTTGTGTATGGTAGAAGATAGGGATCCAGTTTCATTCTTTTTCTTTCTTTTTTTATTGTATATCTTTATTTTTATTTTTTTCTTTATTGATTAAGGTATTACATATGTGTCCTTATCCCCCCATTGTCCGCCCCCCCACTCAAATGCCCTCACCCCCTGCTGTTTGTGTCCATTGATTAGGCTTACATGCATGCATACAAGTCCTTTGGTTGATCTCTCCCCCTTATCCCCACCCTCCCCTACCTTCCCTTTGAGGTTTGACGGTCTGATTGATGGTTCTCTGTCTCTGCATCTATTTTTGTTCATCAGTTTATGTTGTTCATTATATTCCACAAATGAGTGAGATCATGTGATATTTATCTTTCTCTGCCTGGCTTATTTCGCTTAGCATAATGCTCTCCAGGTCCATCCATGCTGTTGCAAATGGTAAGAATTCCTTCTTTTTTACCGCAGCGTAGTATTCCATTGTGTAGATGTACCACCGTTTTTTAATCCACTCATCTGCTGATGGGCACTTAGGCTGTGTCCAAATCTTAGCTATTGTAAATTGTGCCGCTATGAACATAGGGGTGCATATATCCTTTCTGATTCGTGTTTCTTGGGATATATTCCTAGAAGTGGGATCACTGGGTCAAATAGGAGTTCCATTTTTAGTTTTTTGAGGAAACTCCATACTGTTCTCCACAGTGGCTGCACCAGTCTGCATTCCCACCAGCAGTGCACGAGGGTTCCTTTTTCTCCACATCCTCGCCAGCATTTGTTTGTTGATTTGTTGATGATAGCCATTCTGACAGGTGTGAGATGGTACCTCATCGTCATTTTGATTTGCTTCTCTTGGATGATTAATAGTGACTTTGAGCATGTTTTCATATATCTCTTGGCCTTCTGTATGTCCTCTTTCAAAAAGTATCTATTTAGATCTTTCACCCATTTTTTGATTGGGTTGTTTATCTTCCTTTTGTTAAGTTGTATGAGTTCCCTGTAAATGTTGGAGATTAAACCCTTATCGTTGATATCATTGGCAAATACGTTCTCCCATGCAGTGGGCTTTTTGTTGTTTTGTTGATGGTTTCTTTTGCTGTGCAGAAGCTTTTTATTTTGATGTAGTCCCATTTGTTTATTTTCTCTTTAGTTTCCATTGCCCTAGGACAGTGGTTGGCAAACTGCGGCTCGCGAGCCACATGCGGCTCTTTGGCCCCTTGAGTGTGGCTCTTCCACAAAATACCACGTACAGTGTGATTGAAACTTCGTGGCCCATGCGCAGAAGTCGGTTTTCGGCTCTCAAAAGAAATTTCAGTCGTTATACTGTTGATATTTCTCCTTTTAGTTCTCTTAGTACTTGCTTTATACATTTAGTTGCTTCGATGTTGGGTCCTAAGTATTTATTGTTGTTATATCTTTTTAATGAATTTACCCCTTTAGCATTACACAGTGACCTTCTTAGTTTCTTTTGAGCATTTTTAGTTATAGTCTATTTTATCTAATATAAATATAGCTGCTCATGGTTTGGGTTTTTTGTCACCATTTACGTGAGATATCTTTTTCCGTCCCTTCACTCTTAGTTCATGTGTGTCCTTAAAGGTAAAGTGAGTCTTGTACGGGCAGCATATTGCTAGATCTTGGTACTTTTTAACCCATTCAGCCATTATGTGTCTTTTGATTGGGGAATTTTAACATTTATGTGACTTACTCTGGCCATTTTGTTAATTGTTTTTCTGAGTGTTTTGTAGCTCCCATGTTCCTTACTTCCTCTCCTGGCATCTTCCTTGGTGATTGGATGCCTATTTGTGGGTATGTTTTGACTCCTTTTCATAACCTTTTGTGTATCAACTACAGGTATGTCTTTGTGATTTCTTTGAGGCTTACGTAAAATATCCTATTTACACTGGTAACAACTTCAATAGAATACAGAAATTTATACTTTCTCTCTCTCACATTTTAGGTTATTGATGTTGCTGCTTTAATATTCCTGCTTAACAGTCTTTCCTGTTTTGGGGGTGTTTTCTAGGACTTTAAATAATTTTTTATTTTTCAATTGCAGTTGACATACAATATTATATTAGTGTTGGGTATACAGCCCAGTGATTATACATTATATAACTTACTAAGTGATAAATCCTGATAAATCTCATATCCTTCTGACACCATACATAGTTATTACAGTATTATTGACTATGTTGCCTATGCTGTACTTTACATCCCTGTGACTGTCTGTAACTATTAACTGGTATTTTTTGGTCCCTTCACCTTTTTCACCCATACCTCTAGCCCCCTCCCATCTGGCAACTATCAAAATGTTCTCTGAATCTATGAGTCTGTTTCTGTTCTGCTTGTTTGTTTGTTTGTTTGTTTGTTTATTTATTTATTTATTTTTTAAAATATATTTTATTGATTTTTTTACAGAGAGGAAGAGAGAGGGACAGAAAGTTAGAAACATCGATGAGAGAGAGACATCGATCAGCTGCCTCCTGCACTGCCCCCCAATGGGGATGTGCCCGCAACCCAGGTACATGCCCTTGACCGGAATTGAACCCAGGACCCCTCAGTCCGCAGGCCGACACTCCATCCACTGAGCCAAACCGGCCAGGGCTGCTTGTTTGTTTATTTTGTCTTGGGTGGGGCGGGGTCTTGGAATCACCACGGAGGGGTGGACAGAGTAGCCAGGTTGATGGAGACTCAGATATGGCACCCGCCTTCTGGCTCTGTGGGGGGAAGGCTCAGAAAAGGAGCCGTGGCCTCTGCCAGCACTTCTGTCTGGGAGAAAGCTGCCCCTCCAGCTCTTGCCCTGGTGCCTGGCAATTCATTTCCTCCCGGTATGTCACTGGTGCCTTTCCAGCTGCTGCCCCAGTGCTGGAGCTCAGAGCCTGTGAGTCCGAGTCAGTCTGAATGCAGGCTCTGTAAGAGAAGCGCCTGGACTTCAGCAGCCCGCAGTCTCATTCAGCACGCTCTGCTGGTTTTTACAGCCGCGAGTGATGGGACTTCTTTTCCTGGTGCTGGAACCCTGGGCTGGTGGGCCTGTGATGGGCTGGGAATCCCTGTTTCTAATGGGGAATCTCCGCAGCCAAGAAACTCTTCCTGATTTTTATCCACCACATGTAGGTGTGGGCCCAGCCTGTCCCGAGTCTCTGTCCCTCCTACCTAGCTTCCTTCTATCCTTAGTTGTAAGACCACTGTTCACTAGATTTCAGGCGGTTCTGAATGATGGTTCTTCTGTAGTTTAGTTGTCATTTTGATGTGGTTGTGGGAGAATATGAGCACTGTTTACCTGTGCTGCCATCTTGACCGGAAGCCCTGATAGTCTTTTCTTTTAATATTTTGAATATACAGTGTGACTCCTGGCCTGTCAGATTTTTGTTTAATTGCCCTTGTATGTGACTGTTCCTTGCTGCTTTCAAAATTCTATCTCTGCCGAAACCGGTTTGGCTCAGTGGATAGAGCGTCAGCCTGCGGACTGAAGGGTCCCGGGTTCGATTCCGGTCAAGGGCATGTACCTTGGTTGCAGGCACGTCCCCAGTAGGGGGTGTGCAGGAGGCAGCTGATCGATGTTTCTCTCTCATCGATGTTTCTAACTCTCTATCCCTCTCCCTTCCTCTCTGTAAAAAATCAATAAAATATATTTAAAAAAAATTCTATCTCTGACTTTTGACAGTTTAATTAAGGGTGTCTTGGTGCTGCCCTTTTTGGGTCAGCAGTTTGGGTCCTTTGCACCTCATGAATCTGGGTGTCCACTTCTCTTACCAGGTTTGGGAAGTTTTTGACCATTATTGTTTTCAATCGACTTTCTGTCCCTTTTTCTGTCTCTTCTCCTTCTGGGATTCTCATTATGTGTATTTGTTTCTTTTAATGGTTTCCCATAAGTCCTGTAGGCTTCCTTCACTCTTCGTTTTCTCTTTTTTGTTTCTAGGACCGGATAATTTCAAATGACGTATCTTCTAGCTCACTAATTTTTTTGCTTGCTCGAGTTAGCTATTGAAGCTATTTAATTTTTAAGTGCAATAATTATACTCTACAGCTCTAGGATTTGTTTTTTAAATTTATTTTTGATGGTTTCTGTTTTCTTGCTCAACTTCTCGTTTTGTTCCTGCATTGTTTTCCGAGCTTGGCTGAGTTGTCTGTGTGTTCTTGTAGTTGACTAAGCTTTAGGAGGTTTATTCTGAATTCCTGGTCACATAGTTTATAGATCTCCATTTCTTTTTTTTTTAATTGATTTTAGAGAGAGGGAGTGGGATAGAGATACAGAAACATCAATGAGAGAAACAAAGATTGGCTGCCCGCCCCCCCCATAGGGATTGAGCCCACACCCTGGGCACATGCCCTGACTGGGAATCAAACCTTGACTTCCTGGTTCATGGGCCGATGTTCAACCACTGAGCAATACCAGCCAGGCAGATCTCTATTTCTTTAGTGGCATTTATTGGAGCTTTATTAGTTGCCTTAGGTGTTGTCACATTTTCTTAACTCTTTTTTTTTTTTTTAAATATATTTTATTGATATTTTACAGAGAGGAAGGGAGAGGGATAGTGAGTTAGAAACATCGATGAGAGAGAAACATCGATCAGCTGCCTCCTGCACACCTCCTACTGGGGATGTGCCCGTAACCAAGGTACATGCCCTTGACCGGAATCGAACCTGGGACCCTTCAGTCCGCAGGCCGACGCTCTATCCACTGAGCCAAACTGGTTTTGGCCATTTTCTTAACTCTTTATGAGCCTTACCTTGCATTGGTATCTGTACATATAAGTGGTCTCCTCTTACTTTACAGGTGTGTGTCAGCAAGAAAATACCATCTTTCAGCTTAGCTTGGGGACTGGGTGGGGTGGCCAGTGCTGGGCATGGTGTCTCGGAGTTTGCTGTCAGGGTCTTCAGTTGGGGGGCCACTGCGTGTGCTCTGAGGAGTTGATGGCTGATGGCTGGGCTCTGCAGTTACCTCAGGTCGGGCGGGTCCCTGGCGGTGCTCCCTGGCAGGCACTGTCCCTGGTGGACTCGATGGTTGGGAGGCCTGTGGGCTAGCCCACAGTTGCTCCTGGGTGGGTGGGGCCTCAGACTATGCTTCTGGATCAGATGGTGCCACTGGTGGATTCTGTTTAGGCAGGGTTTTGGGCTTGGACCTGGGCTCAGGCTGTGCTGTGATCAGGTGGCACAGACGGGTGTGTAGGCTTGCCTTTGTGCCAGGTAGGCCAGCAGGCCACTGGCTGTGCTCTACTGTGGAGCAAAGTTTCCGGCTGGGCTCTCAGCCGGGAGCAGCCTCCAGCCATTGGGTGGGGCTAAGACTATGCTCTGCAATTGCGTGGGGGTCACTGTCCGGATGCCGCCTCAAGCTCTGTGCTGCCTCTGGGCAGGGCTGCAGGCTGGGCTCGGTGGCTGCTTGGGTCACTGTTCAGGCTCCCTCAGTGCGCAGGGCCCGAGGCTGGGCTCAGCAGTGGGACAGGTGCTGGCTGGGGCCCTGCCTAAGTGGGGCTGCAGATGGTCCCGTGCTGCCTGTCCCGGTCAGGCTTCCTGGATGGCTGGGACTGGAGGCTCTGCCCAGCAGTTGAGCAGGGCTGCGGATGTGCTCTCCTGCCTGGTGGGGCAATAGAATGTGCCCCACAGCTGGCTTCGGCCATTGCCTAGGGATTAGATCAGGCCCTGCGGTGGGCTGTCCCTGACTGGGATCTCTACTTCTGGGCTGCTACAGGCAGGTGTGCGGTCCACCAAGATCTTAGTGCTGCACAGTACATGCCTGTCTAACCACTCTGCTGTACACCTGAAACTAATGCAAAATAATGCATAATAGTCATTGAATGTAAGCTGTAATTGGGGGAAAAAAAGATTTGAGTGCTGGTTGCTGAAAGCCCTGCCCCTACACCTCTGATTCCCAGTGGGAAGGCCCAGGCAGTCTCCCAGGAAGCACCCCACAGTTCTGGAGGACCCTGCATGTGCACCTGGTGCTCTCTTCTCCCTCTGGAGAACTACAGTGGGAACCTCTCCCCGGGGCTGTGCTGGCCTGGGGGAGGGTGATTCGGTCAGTGTCACTACTCCTCTTAGCCTCTAGTGCGGTCCTCTCTGCCTCTGGACCAGGAGGGGGTTCCACCTCACCTGTGGGTTCTGGGATTATCAGTGTGTCTTGTCTAGGTAGCTGCTGGTTGGCCATTTTGTGAGGGCACTGAACTTGGGAATAACGTATGTTGCCACCTTGATGTGGTCACTGAAATCACTCTGGTGTTGAAGAAAATCCAGCTGCATGGAGTCCACATAGAACTTCCCAAGCCACAACCTCTCCCCTCCCACTCTTTCCATGATCAGATCTCATTGTCCCTTTCTGTTCTTCATCAGAATGGCCCTTTATCCTGCTTGATGTGGTAGAGAATATTGGGGGATGACGAAGAAACATTGGTTACAAAACCACTTACTCCACCCCCACGCTTCCACTTGGCCCTGATTGTGTGTGCACGTTCGTTGGCTGGGTCCTGGTTGCTTACCGGTATGTGGGTCAGGAAAACAGGCTCCGTGTTGGTACCTGTGTGGTGGTAAAGCCTGAAGCCTCCTTGTCGCTAGCTGTGGTGGCTCCTGTGAGGAGGGCCGGCTCTTCCGTTATGCAGGGAAGTTTTGCATAAACCAGTGGTCGGCAAACGGTGGCTCGTGGTTTGCCGCTCTGTTGACTAATGAGTTTGCTGACCACTGGCATAAACCAATTGTTACTTTGTAATTGAAGAACATGTTTTGCTCATTTTAGGTATAATTAAAGAATCTGGTGCGAAGCACAAGGGGTTGATTGAAATACCCAACCTTTCTGAAGAAAATGAAGTAGATGACACTGAGGTAAAGTATCTGCTTCCTTTTTTGTAATATCAAGCTTCTGCTCTAGATGGTGAAGATTTGAAAAACTGTTCATCAGACAGTGATCCCTGCAGTTTTTTTTGGTCAGTTGTGGAGGGCTTGTTTGCTCAGGCAGCATGTGGTGCGGAGCGGAGCAGAGTGGTGTAGGAGAGTAAACCGAGGCAGCCCTAGACTGCCCCGTGGACCAGGTGTGTGCCTGGGCCTGCATCCCGTGGCCTTGTCTATGAAACGGGATGAACTCGTCTTTGAGGGTGTTATCAGATAAATGTGACCATGCACACACTGCACAGTGCTCAGGGAGCATGCAGTTTGGTGGATGGGGTTGTTTCTCCTCCCCTGCGTCTTTGCTGTTTACCTTTAATAGTGAAAATCCTCAGCCATTAGCTGTGATCTCCCTTGGTTATATCGTATGTTTTTCGTGAGGTAATTAGTATGTATTGCCTTTGACTGGCTCTCTTGTTCTCTTGGGTGATAGAGCCTGTGTGGTACATCCTAACCTTGGTTTTTAGCTAGTGCCTTCTGTAAGCTGAAAGCTTGGTTCTGGGGAGAGACCATTTGTACAGCAGCTATATTTTCCAAACAAAATAGTTGGACAAAATGTCTTTTTTGATTTGTGAAATTATTCAGTGCAAAGGCTTTCAAAGATATAAAAACTAAAGTATACTAGGCAACAGTCTATGACTTGCCTTTATTAAAGGTTATAAAGTGCCAGAAAAGGGGGCTGCCTCTGACATATCTTCAGACATGAGTTTGCTATACTCAGGGGCTGGTTTCACTTTATGATGTTCAGATCCATCAGCTGAGAAATTTTTCATCAGCCTAGTAAACTGGTCATTTAGATTCAATCCTTGGTAGCATTATAGAACCCTTTGGATGGGACCTGGGACAGACCCAGCTCAGCTGAATCATAGGGACACTACATGAGTTCTAACCAACAGAGCTCTTTGTTCTGAGAATACCAGAAGCATACCCAGAGCAGCATTTTGATGTTTCCTTCTCCCTGTCTCCCCCCCAGATCTGCCTCCCCCCTGCTCCTTTCCTTCCCTCCTTCTCCTTTTCTTCTCTCCTTCCCAACTCTAATCCCTGCCAGCAGTGTGGAGCTCAAGGCCATGTTATGTGGGAAGTTGTTTTTCCTAATTACACTAGAGGCCCGCTGCACGAATTTGTGCATGGGTGGGGTCTGGCTGGCCGGCCCCAGTCGGGGTGGATTGGGGCCGGGCCTGTCGGAGGAGGAGATGGCAGGAGGTTGGCCAGCTGGCCCGCCCCCTATTAGGGTGGGGGCGGATCAGGGGCGGGGCCAGCCTGGGGGAGGGGCTGTGGGCCAATCGGGGTGGTGGAGGCCCATCAGGGGTGGGGCTGGCCCTGGAGAAGGGCTGCAGGGAGGGGTTTGGCTGGCCACCCCGCCCTCGATCAGGGTGGGAGAGGCTGATCAGGGGCGGGGCCGGCTGGGGGGAGGGGTCCCAGGAGGTTGGCCATGGGCCCCACCCCCCGATCGGGCTGGTTTGCTGGCTGCAGGGGGCATCATAGCAACTGGTCGTTTTGGTCGTTATGGCTTTCCAGTCGCTGGCTTTTTATATATATAGATTGGCTTTGGGGTTCTAGACCAGTGCGCTGTTCAATAGAAATATAATGCAAGCCACATATGGAATTTAAGATTTTCTAGTAGCCATATTAAAAAAAGTTAAAAGAAATGGGTAAAATTAATTTTAATGTTATTTAACCCAATATATAAAAAACATCATTTAGACATGTAATTAACATCAAAATTATTAGAGATTATTTTACATTCTCTTTTTTTGTACTAAGTCTTCCAAGTCTGGTGTGTATTACTTTACACATACAGCACATCTCAAGTCAGACCAGCCACCTTTCGAGTGCCTAGGAGCCACATGCAGCTAGTAATGAGCATGCTGGACAGCACATTTCTAGACCCTGATAAAAGCCATGGACTACATCAATATAATACATACACATATGAAATTGTGTGCAAATTAAGGGGCTCACATTCTAAGAAGTCCATTCAAGATTTGGCCAACATAGTCAATGGAGACTTGATTTAAAAACGCTTCCATCTTCTCAACTATAGGGAGAATCCTGCCTGTCACATCTCTTAATAGTCACGTCTTCCCCTTCCCTTACAGTCACAGTTCCTCTCTCATCCATTTGTCCCAATGTTGTAAGAATACATCAGACCAGCTTTTTCTTAGGTTTGTATTTTTCTGATTTGTAGGTGAATGTGAGTAAAAAGAAAGGAGATGGGGATGGACTGAAGGATCTTATGAAAACTGCAGGCACCGCCAAGGTCAGGGAGGCCCTTGGAGATTACCTGAAGGCACTTAAGACGGGTAAAGAAGGCATCCCTTGTGAACCCGGGGCCCCTTTCCTGCTTATGCTCTGCACTGTGCTCTGGATTTGCAGGTCAGGCTAACATCTAAGGCTCCAGAAACAACTCTATGCTGCAGGATAAATTGTAGTCTGCATGTTGAGAGCTAGTCATGAGTAAGACCATAATTAGTGATTGTCAGTATTGTACACCACGTGAACCATTTTGTCTATAGGACTGTTAAGTTTTCTGGAATGAATGATAATCAATCAGTCATTAGTATAATTTGTTGTCTTCCCTGCCAGACCATAAGCTCCATGGGGGCATGGAAGGTGTCTGTCTTGTTCACTGCTGTATCTCCAGCATCTAGCACAATGCCTGGCACATAGTAGGTGCTTAATAACTCTGTTGAATGAATGACTGCAGGTAGTACAGGTGTAGTTGAGATTTACCTAGGTAATTCCTACCTACACTATGTGGAAGTGAGGTTATTTATTGCTTTCTTCCCTAGAGAAGTTACTTGCCAGGAAAAGTAGCCAACAGGGCCTGTCTGCATAGGATCCTTGAATTCTGCTATGTGTCCAGGTCAGCCGTGGGCAAACTACGGCCCGCTGGCCGGATCCGGCCCGTTCGGCTGTTCTATCCGGCCCGCAGAGCCGAAAGAGCGAAGGGTTCTCTTGCTCTCCCCTCCGCTCCTTCACCAGAAGCAGTGTTAACATGGCAACGGAAACACAGCCGCAGCTCCTTCTTCTGAGTGGGCGGATTTATATCCATCCATTCAGTAGAAGGAACAACCTCTCAATCTGCCAGAGGCTCCTTGTAATGCCCGCGGACGCATCCCCCGACATCACCCTGGGAATGCAATGCGTAGACACGTTATCGTGGTGATGTAGGGAGACTCGCCCCTGGAGAGCACAGTATCAGAGCCTTTCTGAGGTAAGATTAAGAGCTCTACTCAAACACAATTTTTTCCTGTTCCCACATTCTGTACATCACAATGACTTGTTAATAAAACAACAAAGACTTTCAGCTTTTAGGGCTTGTATCCACTGCAGTTTTTTTTCCCCACTGCGGACGCGCGCAGCAGGGAAAAAGACACACAAAGGACATGTCACACTAGCCATGCTGCGGCTGCATTTTTTTGCTGATACGGATGCGGTATCAGTAACGCTACCGTGGCCACTAACCGCATGTGTTAGCGGCAAAACAAATGCATTTTGTACTGCGTTTGCTTCTCCCCCTTGCGCCTGTAAAAATACGTGCTACAGGGCATTTGTGTTAACATGCACCACTGCACATTAGCATCAACGCTGGTGTTAAAATGTTTGAAATGAATAAAACTATTGAAATAAAAAAAAAAAAGACCGTACCCTTTTATGTAATGATGTTTACTTTGAATTTATATTAGTTCACACAAACACTCCATCCATTCTTTTGTTCCGGCCCTCCGGTCCAGTTTAAGAACCCATTGTGGCCCTCGAGTCAAAAAGTTTGCCCACCCCTGGTCTAGGTGTTGGCATAGATAGGTTTGAGGTTGCCACTGGCCCACAGGCCTGAATATTGTGAGGTGAAGCTTTTGAGGTGGTGGTGAAGCAATGTGAAAGTGTCCAGTTTTGACAGTAGATGAAGGCCATAAAGCTATTAGTAGTTAGTTGTTTAAAAATGAGGTTTTTGGCCTGGCTGGCGTAGCTCAGTGGTTAAGTGTTGACCTATGAACCAGGAGGTCATTGTTTGATTCCTGGTCAGGGCACATGCCCAGGTTGTAGGCTTGATCCCCAGTATGGGTCGTGCAGGAGGCAGCCCAATCAATGAAACTCTCTCATCACTGATGTTTCTATCACTCTCTCCCTCTCCGAAATCAATAAACTCTATATATTTTTAAAAAAGGTTTTTGGAAAAGAACATTTGAAAATTTTTGCTGTTTTATCAAGAATTGGATAAAAGTGAGGCATTTGAAAAAATAAAAGGCATTTGTTGCTCTGTAACTCATGTTAGTTTTATATATAAAAACTAGAGACCCAGTGCACGAAATTCATGCACTGGTAGGGTCTGTAGTGGCTGCCGACCGGGTACTCCCTCCCTTTCCCTGGGTACTCCCTCCCTTTCCCCGGCTGCATGCCGCCACCGCTGGCCTCCCTCCCTTCTCCTGGCCTGCCCCGCCCCCTGGTCGAACTCCTGGTCTAGGGGACAATTTACATACTACGCTTTTATTATATAGGATGTGTAATGTTCTTGAAATTCTCAAAATGATTTATGACTTTTTTTACACTTTTTTTTGGTTTTGTTTTCTGCCTATTGGTGCTGAAAAGGAAAAAGTTCCTTATTAAAGCCATTTCCTATGTTTCTTTGTAGAATTTACAATGGGAATGATTTTACCAACGAAAGCAACTGCAACCCAGGAATTGACTATTAAAAGGAAACTGAGTGAGAACACCTTGCAGGTATGATCTCTAGTGAGCAATATGTAGGGAAGTGGGGAGTGCTTAGTGAGAATTCTTCAAATTCTCAACAGCCTTCTGATGATGGTCTATCATCCTTGCCTCCATGCCATATTTTTTGGGGGGAGCAGGGCGGATAATGAGACTCTCATCTTCAATGGAAGGGAATGTATAAATACCTTTTTGTGGGATTATTGAATTTCATTCAAGATTATTCTAAAGGCACTGTTCTTTGGTAGCAACAGATTTCAAAACCAGGTCACTTTGAGGTTCAATGGACCAATCTCTTCAAACTTTTAGATTGCGAGGTTTTAAATCCTGTTCTTGGAATCTAGTGGTGTAAATTGATACTCTGTCCTTATGTGCTATTGTCCTTCATCTGCTTATCTTCATACCCTTTAAGCCACATTCATATGTCCAAGTAGGACTTGGGGTGTTAAACCATAGCCCAGAAGAACAGCTAAAGAGCTTACAGGGATAATGAGCTGTTTCCAAAGTAAAGGCCAAGATGGGTGGTGCTAAAAAGCCTTCTCATGCTCTCTCTCTGTTTCTGGAATGGGTAGTAAGACAGGAAGACTGAATTTTAAAATCTAAGCAACTTTGTAACTTGGCGTGCTAATTATCCTTTGGAACCTCCTGAGATTCAGGTGCCACTGGGTGTCAGGATCCCCACTGTGGCGCTGCACATGATGGAGCTGTTCGATGCAGGCGTAGAGCGGCTGTACAGCATCTTCACTGTGAAAGAGGTAAGTCACTTCTCAAGCTAGGATCTTAAATGCTGGCACTGGGAGAAAATGTTACACTAAGACCTGGAGCTGGTTCTTTGGTTTCCCTTATGTTCATGTTTTTCTGAATGAAGGGATCTAGAATTGTGGGGATACAAGTCTTTAGGGTAGCTTCTGAAATATTTGGGGGGGATATATTAGCAATTAGGGGATACATTAATTTACTTAGTTTTCTCCCTCTGTGAGGAAAAGAAAGCTGTAAATAATTATAAGCTACATATTCAGGACTTAAAAATTCTGTCTCTCCCCCTCCCACTCTAAAAAAAAAAAAATCAGTGGGAAAAATATCCTCAGGTGAGGATTAACAAATCAAAAAAAACCCCTCAAACCATAGTAATTATTCTATACTGAACTAATGGCTATGTTTTTCTTTGTTAGTTGGTGCAAAAATTTTCTAAATCTCCGGCCATATTAGAAGCTGAAAAGGGAGGGAAATTCCAAATGTTTGATGGGAATGTCACCGGTGAATATATAGAACTGGTAAGAAATCTATGGTTAAAGAAAAGTAAGCTGGGGACTGACTCTTTGTTTCCATTACCATTGCTTTTTTACTTGCTATGGGCTTTTAATTGAGCTCACAGAAACTTGAGAACTTCATATAGTTGGTTGTAAAGCAAATAAAAAATATTATATATAATGAGAAAGTTGAAGCCTTAATTTCACAGTATTTGTGCAAATGCTTATGATTTTAGAAGAAGTATAATTCTCCCAGCTCTTGGTGTAGAACATTCAGCTTTCTGCCACCTGACTCACAGAGTGTGCCAAGTGTCAGCAGCTCTGTTCCATTACCCGTGTTACTACACTTGTCCTGACGTTAACTGCTGTTAGATTCTGGCACTAGGGACAATGAATTCTCAATGGTTTTGGCATATAAACTGAAGGGGGGACTGTATGTTGTTCACTGATAACTTTTAGTAGTACATAAGGGGTTTAATGAAAGGCTTCGCTGTTTTTCTGTATAGTACTGTAGGAAACTTAAAAAGATGTTTTCAATAGAACTTCCTCTTTGTTTTCAGTTAACAAATGAAAAGATTGTCATGAAATGGAGATGTAGGAGCTGGCCAGAAGGTATGTTATTAGTACCATCTGTTTGTTGTAAGAGTTCGAACACTCAAAGCTGTACTCATTTCCTCTTCATAATGGTTCCTATTTTCCTTCCAGAACACTATGCAACAGTTGTACTGAATTTTGTGCCTACTCCGGGGCAGACGGAATTACAGTTGGACTGTAAAGGAGTTCCTGTGTGTAAAGAAGAGAACATGAAATTCTGTTGGCAGAAGCAGCATTTTGAAGAAATAAAAAGTTTACTGCAGCTGACCACTCTAAATGGTTGAATTAGAAGATTTTACAAGAGCATTACTTTTTGTAAGCAGAAAGTTACTTCTTCCCTATCATTTCTTTTAAAAAAGGAAAACAGAAAACAAAAATCTTGATTTATATTGGATGACATCCATGAACTTTACAGAATTTAAAGCATCGTTTGAATCTTGACTACAAGTAAGAAGTAGCAAGCAACCTGAAATTAAGTACTTAACCTTACCTCTCATAGATGCTCCTCTGGGAATACATTGAATTCCCGAGTACTGATGAAGTTTCCTAGCCTAAAGTTTGTCCTTGTAGCAAGCTACTTTCTGCTGTAGTTTTAGTTCAGGAAGACAAGAATAACTGGCATGTTGATGTCATTCCTTTATTTACTTCAGGGTTTTTAAGGTAGGTAGCTCTTAGGTTAGTGAAACAGTGGCATGTTGCACTCAGAAGCATGTTGAAGTGAGAGGAGTTGGTTGTATTATCACACTTCTCCCTGCAGCAGTAAGCATTACAGGTGGGAAGGACTGAAAAGTCTATGGGAATAAGTTACTTTTGGACTGTCACTAACACCTCTGACGAAATAGAATACAACCGGTAAGTGCTTCCCCCATTCACAGTTTTCTCATTACTTTCATCTGAGAAGACTGAAGTAACGTATGTAAACAAATGAAAAGTAATCACAATCAGTTTAATTAAGTGCACAGAATAGCAATCAGTCATGTCAATAAAAATAAAACAATTATTTTTACATCAAGTGTGCTTTATTTCCTCCACAGGTATTCTGTTAAATAAAGCACCATTTATATACTGCCAGGCCACAGCTAAAGAGGATTCTTTACAGAATCAAATTTCTTGTGGTTGTTCCGTATACAAGTAAACTTAATTTTGATAATAAGAACCACAGCGATCGGAGGCAATCTGCCTCTATTATAAGGTACAAAACTGGCACAGAAGACACCATATTATACACAGTAAAAATGCTGTAAGTTTAAATTACATTGTACAGGGCCAGGGAACCCTGTTCCTCCCAGACAGCCATATTAAATGAAAGCCACTACAGTGAACTCTTAATTACATAAAACATATCCATTATCTGATTGCCCTTTAGAAAGTGTACTGAAGATGCAAATTTTTTTTCATCTGGAGTTCTGCCTGACCAAGAATTAAGCCTATAAATCTATCTTGCCATTCAAGCAGAGAGCACTGGACAAACTGAAGCACAAAAACAGAAATAAGCAAAACTTATACAAACAGCATTGGGGAGCAGGGGGACCTTAAAAGTAGACATGCTACATCTAATGTCAAGAAGCAGCTTGGTTTCCTTTGCCAGATATCCTTATGACCACGTGAATTGTAGACTCGATGGTTCTGCACAGGGTATCTAAAATGTCGTGCTGCTGTATGTGACTCAAGAGTCCTCTGGAATGGCCACAACTGAGTGACAAAGCAGCCTCAGGGTCCTGGGAGGGCAAAGGTTGACCATCACAGCTTCTCAAGTCAGCTAAGTCAGACAGAACGGCAGAGATAGAAGTAGAAGGGAACTCTGATTCTTCCTCAGCTAAGTTAGAATCCTTGGGACAGTGGAGGTCTTTAAACTCTTTACACTCTTCAAACCTACCACTGTTGGACTGTTCTTCTGCATGCTGTGACCTGGTATTTGACATGTCTTCTGAAAACGAAGAGGGAACTTCCATTCGGTATTCTTTAACAGAACTATTTTCAGGGGAAGGAAGATCTTGCTCAGTTCCTGGGTCAATAATTGAGGAGTCTCTGGTCTCATTGTCTGAAGTGCTGGTTGGGGTCAGGACCTCCCTGGTGTCTGTTTTCATGTCGCCGATGCAGCTGTCTGCAGTGTGCTCCTCATCACTGCTGACACGCCTTCTTTTAACAGGCGTCGCCCCTTCATCATCTGTGAAGACATCAAAACCAACTTCTTGAAAGGAGCCACTACGATCACACTGAGGGAGGGTGTGTTTATGGGAAATTTCTTTTACAGCCTTCACATATAGGAGGCCCACGTGAACAAAGAGCTATTGTATGGTCAGTTACACCGAGTGTATTCCCTCCTCCCACCCTAAAGTTAATTCTGGTCCATAACACTAACCTTTAGTTTTTCTTTCTTTGGCTTCTTGCTCTTGGAGTGAGTTTCTCTGCTGCAGACAAGTCCTGCATTTGCTTAAAAGCTCTTGCAGAGTTGGAATCAGAGCGGGGTTTAACTGTTTGGGAGTGTGTACAGACAGGAGCAAAGCAAGTGCCCGTAGGTCCTACAACAACCCGGACATGAACATTTCAAATTCTAAAGCCAACATTTGAAACACTTTGTTCACAGTTCAATGCACATATTTACATTCCCAGGAATCTACCCTGGCTTCTCTGGCATTTTTAGAAGAATGCTGCAACTAGAAAGCCAATGTTATGATACTGTATCTCAAGTCCTAAGTAACTAATACCGTTATTTTATACATCACATCATTTAAAAAGTCAGACCAGAGACTCAAATAGTGTTTTCTGAAAATGGGGGAAGAAAAACAGAACTTTATAGGAATTTAAAAAACAAACCCTGAATGATTTGTGAGAAATTTAGGGATCAATCTAGAAATCAGTTTCTCAAATATGTGAAAAACAGGAAGGTCTTCTCCCTCCTCTCTCTAATCTGCTGGCACCAGCATTTTGTTACTTGGGAGGCTCTGCTGCAGGAGACATGCCAGCACATTTCCAGGAGGTTCCTTTATTCTATGGCATGGCCATCATGGCAGCCTACGTAAGGCAACTTACTAATTCCCTAGTTTTAACTGGCTTTATAACAGATTATTAATCTGATTGATGAGCAATAGAAAAATCACAATTGTTTCAAAAATGTAAACAAGTAGAGATAAAGGGAATGTCTTTTAGGGGTCATACTGCCTTAGGCATTTAATGACATTAGCTCATGTCTTCTAAGGTAGTAAAAGTGTGTGCACCCTGGCCAGTGTGGCTCGACTGGGTGTCGTCCTGTGCACACTGAAAGGTTGCCGGTTTGATTCCTGCTCAGGGCACCTTCCCCATTGCAGGCTTGATCCCCACTAGGGGACATCTAGGAGGCAGTCAATCAGTGTTTCATTCTCAAATTGATATTCCTCTCTCTAAAAATTAAAAAATATATATTTCAAAGTGTGATATACATAAAAGGCACAGTGAACAAATTTTTAAAACTTTGATTAGTTTTTCATATTTGACTTCTAGAGTTTGAATAATAAAGGCATAATAAAATCACAGTAAGACCAAATTTAGAGTTGATTTAAGGAAGTTCTGGAGTACATGACTGCTCCCTTCCACAGTTCTTACCCCATTTAATGCAGCACTTGCTTTGGACATTTCAATTCGGTTGGTGAAATCAGATTGCAGGTTCTGATACTGATTTATCAAGTTTGTAATAAGGGTGCTGATCAAATTGGCACAGTTTGCTTCAGAAAACACTTGACCTTGAACCTAAAAAAAAAAGGTATTAAAAAAATCTCCAAAAGACCAATATAATGAAAACACAAACATTAACGAACTGGAAGTAACATTGAGTTTTCAAAGTACAACATACCTTTAGAAGAAAATGAGTCATGAATGTGTAGACAATGTTGTTGTTTAGGAAAGTTCTTTCGTCCATTAGGATACATTTTATATATTCTGCAAAAACAGGATCTTCACACAAAAGCTTGATGCAATTTTTTGACAGGGCAGACTAAAGTGGGGAGAAGAAGTACTGATGGGTGAGCACTGAAATCACTGTAAACCTTAAACATACTGCTTATGAGGTACATGAGTCTGTGCATCCGGCTGGAAAAACACTTGTAACTCTGTCTAAACTTTCAGTTACAGCAGCTGTCCTCCCAATCAGTTAAAATATTACTAACCTGGACTACATGGGTGAGTGCTAACAGAAGAGACTTGTAAAAATTTTGGCAAAACTGAACAAATATTTCCTTTAAAATAATGCTTTTATTATCTAGCATTAAGAGAATTAAAGGACTGGTCAAATAGAATGTTTTTAGGGGACCAATTAATGGATAATAGGTAAACAGCACATGCAGAGATAATTTTAGGACTTTAATGTATTCTCTAACATGAGTTAAAACTTTAGAAGCAGTAGGAAGTGGCAGAGTACAGCCCTCCCCAACACACACACACACACGAAGCAACCATCCAAATCAAGAAAGATCAGCAACAGAGAAGAAAAAAAGAGATCTGATCTGCTTTAATTTACTGAATAGACCACTCAGCTAAAAAATCAACCAGCAAGTCATTTTCTGATTATCTACAAAGCACTAAACCATGTGTGTGATCAATGTGTCTAGCCTTTCAAAGATTCCTCCTGTAGAAAACAAAATGACATTTCTTCAAGGAACAGAGATGACAGATAAAGTCTCTGCACTTGAGAAGCTCAGAGTTTGGGACAAGGAGACAGAGAAACAACTATTATAGTACCTGACACAGATCCATTTTGAGAATATACAGAGCCTGGGCAGGAGACTGGACCAAGCTCAAAGAAATTCAGATACTATAATGTGGATAAAAGGTTTATGCCAAAGGAAAGTTAAACTCATCTCTTTCTCTGGAAATGAGCAGATGCAATCAGGCAGGAAAACAGTACCTTTTTCAGGGTCTAAAAGAGTGGGGATCCTTTTTGCCTGACCTAAGAATGAGCCCAACTTTTGGACCAATCTGGTTTCTCCCCACTGCAGGACATTCTCCCTCCACAATTTAACAAGTGTTATTTAGGTGCCAACTTTAAGACGTTGGCTCTCAGATACTTAAGGGCACAGTGTTTCCTGTTCTTTATGAGATTATTGATAAGAAAACAAGTGCATCCGATTTGAAAACTACTCAGAGGTAACAGAGAAGCAAGAGGTAAAGGGCAGATTGCTGAAGTAGTTTCTGCTAGAGCTTTTGGAATGGTGGAGGGGAGCAAGAGACAAATGGGGGCAGGGCAGAGAAAGCAAGAAGTGACATGTCTTCTTCCCCTAGTATCTCCCTGTTTTGGATTTTTACCACAACTACTGATATTGACCTACAAATGAGGAATTCAATTATTAACAGCTTATTTGAAATATCCTGTAATACAAGCCTACCAAAGTCAAAAATTTCAAAGAGCAACTAAATGCCCAATGCTTAATAGCTATTATTTCCGTTAATCATATTTTACTTACCAAGATTCTAAAATATCCTCAGTGTCCAGCCAGCTTTCAACACATTGTTCCTAAAATTACTGACCACCTGGGTCATATGAGATTAAAGACCAAATAATCTAAAACTAATTTTCTTTACCTGAGTCTGGCATAGCTCAGTCCAAAGTTTGGGGAACAGTGCAAGATGAAGTGGCAAACCTTCATAGGCAACTAGGATACCTAATATTTGAAAAGAAATCAGAATAGGTTATAAATTGCACTACTGAGGTATTGAACTGCAATGCAGGTGCATTATAATAGCTATTTCTAGTCATCACTATGCATATTTTCTATGTTTTAGAAATATGTAAAATACTCAAAGGGAAGAATTCATTCCAATGTTTTAACCACATAATTTAGAATGCAGTACACTTTGAATTTTTTAATATCCCACACCTCATTCTCAGAAGGATCTGAGGCAACTTAAACCAATTCTGCTTTTTGAATACTGGAACTTTATTTGAGACAATTTAATAAAGGTTACTGCCAAGTGGTTCTAAAGCTTTCTTGGATTCAGGTACCACTCTACCTATTAGAGAATTTTTATGCAACAGCTAGACTGCAAGGTAGATGTGTGCACCCACGCACTCGAGATTTCCTAAGATCAAAAAGATATTCAGAATTAGATAACATCGTTACTTCCTCTTTTACCTTGTTTCTCTAAAAATAGGGAGAATTATCTTCATGGTAGATTTAGGTAAACAATGCTCTGAGTCTTAACACCTTCTAGCCTTGTTCCCAGGATCTTTTGGATAGATCATACCTATCTGTATGTCAGCATCCTATTTGGAACCTCTGTTGTTCTAACCTTTCCTCTTCTTGCCTGTTCAGATGTCAAGTGCATCTTTAAGAAATTCGTTCCCCTACCCTCTTGCCCTCCCACCTCTCAAACCACAGAAATTTCGATACCATAGTTTGAAGTCAATTTCCCATCCTCCACTCTTCCACCCCTAGGCAAAGTATAATGATGGAGAAGGAGAAATACAATAAAAGCTATCTCCTCCATTAAAAAAAATTATAAATTAGACCTAAAGTGAGCAAAGTTTTCAAGGGCTAAACAGTAAATATTTTAGTCTTTGTGGCCATATGATCTGATCTGTTACAACTACTCAACTTGGCAGAGTAGTGTGAAGGCGCCACAGATAACACTAAATGAATGGGCGTGGCTGCCTTTCAATAAAACTTTAAGAACCCTGAAATTTAAATCTCATGTGGTTTTCATGTGTCACAAACTATTCAGAATCTAGTGGGGGTTTTAAACTACCTAACAAGCAAAAACCTTTCTAAGCTTGAAGGTAGCTCATTGGTTATACAAAACAAGCAGCATGCAGGCTGTGTGCCAACCCCTGGATTAGACCAAGGATTTGAGAAAATTTTAGAAAGGGAAGTCAGATCAGTCACCCAATTTAGTCATCCAAAGATGCCTCAACTCCCTTTTGTGGGTAAACCCATTTACTTTCCTGTCAAGATTAATCCCTTTATAAAGATCCACGGAAACTCAATCTTCTCTTTTATCTAATATACATAAGCAAACAAGGGCATGTCATCAACTGTTGGAACAGAGTATCTATAATGCACATCCCAGCATCATAATTACCCATAAAAGTAGAGCAGGAGCTGGCACACTGTGACCCACAGCCTGTTTTTGTGTGGCCATGTAAGCTAAAATGAGTTTTCACATTCTTAAAGGAGTATAATAAACAGGCAGACAGAGACCACATACGGCCTGCAAATCTAAAATACTTAATATCCAGCCCTTTGCAGAAAGCTTGTCAACCCCTGACCTAAAGGCTGCACTGATATCAACGCTCTTAGGGAAAGCAGACTGTAGAATTCAGTTTATATTTCTCTGGTGTTTATTCTTTTTTCTCCCTCAAAGTAAAACAATCTTTAATCCTATTTTCCATAACTACCAAAAAGCCAGCACTACCACAACAAACAAAAAACCCCCATGGAGGCCTTCTATAATCTAGGTCACTTAAAGTGATATTCTGATACAAGTATCTTTATTTTACAAGTGAAGAATAAACACATACTGACATTCTACTATGCTAGTTATGTCAGATAATCACACTTTTCAATTTGGAGGCATTATTCTCATTTTTGTTCCCTTTTTTTGATGAGGAAATTATGCTCAGAGAGATTATGTAATCTGCTCAGGTTCATCCCAAAAGCCAGTGAACGATACGTTTGTGTCTACCCTGGATTTATCTAAATCATGGGTTTGATGTAGTAGTTATGTGTATTTGCAATACAGTCAGACCCACACATATTTAACATAAACATTATTTTTCCTAGGCCATCTTGTACGCTGCACTCTGGAAAACACACTCACGGCACGCTAAGGACCCCCTTTCATAGTCCCACCTACTCCCTTTTCCGAGTGGCACCTCCTTTGGAAGGAAGGGCATTCCTTCAGAGCAAGAGTTTCCATTTCTTTCTAGCATTTTCACAGAACACTGAGGATCGGGTGCATCTTGGCTCTGTGACTGAAGGTAGACACCGATACCATCCTACTCCACACACTCCTCCAGTACTCATGGGGAATCTTCACTTACTGGGTGGAAAGCACAGCGTGATGCAATGGCCCAAGTTCTTAGGCACACATCCAAGCTTGGTCTCAGTAAAACAGGATGGGCAGGCCAAAAACCTTCTGGCTTCTATACACTTGTATTTCTTTATCCCCCACTTACAAAGGAACTAATATACAACAATCAAAAACTGTTGCAACATATCTTTTCTTCATCAATAACACTTATACCGTAGCAGCTACTGGTGTGTTATTAAAAGAAAAATCTTAAAACTGCTTTTGTAGGTAGGATAAAATGTTTCATATGTATATTTACCAGTTAGGGTTACTCCTATCTGAATTATAGGACAATTCTTTGTCTAGCTTTTATAGGAATATTTATCATATCCCAGCATTATCCATGGGAAGTGATAGCTTTAGCCAATGGATGAAAGGCCCACAATTCAGTCTCAATGCTCCACTGTGAAACTGAATCACCAAGACGTCTTAGCCTAAGGTTATCACACATATGATGTTTCTAATTCCCCTTGTTATGACTTCAGACCACTAAGTAACCTACTGTTGTCTATTCAGCTTCCTTTGTAGGTTACTGGAAAAAATCTGCTCGTCCTACCTGTGCCAGTTTTTTTCTCTGTAAATCAACAAATTGGTATAGTAAGTAGAATTATAAATATGTCTATTAAATACAATTACCAGGTATTAGTCTAGGTCCTAGACTCTAGAATAAAGAGATTCATTTGTCTTCGGTGGATTAGTAAATGCTGGCTCTGATCTGCAATAAATGATTGGCCCTGTTCTGAAGTACCTTTTCAGAAACAGCTAACCAGTTGCTTCTCTAATCAAATACCACCTTGACATCACAAAAAGGTTAAGCATGAGCCAGTGCTGTGCTTTTTATAATTTGAAATTTTAACATGTTTACTTTTACCTACTATAACAATTTTTTAATTCCAGAGATTTGAAGATTATGGATTTTCTAGTAACATCATAATGTTACTTTAAGAAAATCTATTTTTACTTCTGGTTATTAATGCATTAAGCACACTTTCCAAAACAATCTTACCTAATAAAAGAAACATGCAAATTAACCATCACTCCGCTATGCCCACAGCCAATCAGAGTGGGCATGCAAATTAACCCAACAAAGATGGAGGGCCTGACGCCTGCTATGAGAGGAAGGGGGGCAGCGGAGGGAGCTACTGGAGCAGTGCTCCAGACAGAAGTGAGGACTTGCCGGCTCCTGGGTGGGCCGGGAGCGGGGCCGGGAGCGGGGACGTGCTGGCTCCCTGGCCGCTGGGGAGTGGGGACTTGCCGACTCCCGGGCGGATGGGAGTGAAGCCAGGGGAAGGAAGGCCTATTATTGCACGAATATCGTGCAACGGGCCTCTAGTGTTAAATAATAAAGGTGATAAATTCTTGTTTTGTCTCTGAAAATTATTTAACTAAATGATGAAATCTAGGGATTTGTAATTAAGTTTAATTCTACTTAAGCACCTTGTTAATTCTGCATAAATTATATAGTATCTAAAAAATGGTATTAGAATTTGTAGTACCAGTTTTCTATATTAAACTTTTTTTGTTTCCCAAATACAAAACCATCGCATGATCATTGCAAATAATTTAAACCTTTACAGATATTCAACCTAGAAAATAAAAACACCCCATAATTTTATCCATATACAATTAGAACATAATCCTCTATAGGTGATAAATTTTTTTTTGCATATACTGAGTGATTTTCTCCCTTTTAAAATGAGAATGTAGTCAGCCCAGGCCAGCGTGGCTCAGTTGGTTGACATGCAGGAGGTAGCCAATTGATGTTCCTCTCTTTCATTCTCCCCCTCCCCCTCTTTCTTTCTCCCTCTCCCTTTCCCCTCCCCCCATTGTCTCCCCTCCTCTTTGGAAAAAAAAAATAAGTTAAAAAAAATCTTTTTAAAAATGGGTTTAAAAATGTCACTTTCTGTCTGCATCATTTTCCAATTTATTTTTTTCACATAATCCACAGTCAATTCCCATCTTTTTATTTTAAAGGCTAAACTTTGGTTTACTTAACTAAGCTCCTATTAAGGGACATTCGGTTGTTTCCAATTTTCACTTAGTACAAACTAAGTGAAAATAAACATCTTATGTATATTGTTGTACATACTTAGAAGTAAAGTGGATTTCTAGATCTAAGTTGATAATGTCAAATTGCCTCTCCAAACCAACCCCTTTATAAGATCTTTTCCCCCCAAACATGCGTATTATCTAAACTTTAACTCATAGTTGAAAAAAGAGGAATTGTTATTTGCTTTCTTTATTTATGAAGTTCGGACAACTTTTCATATGTACTGTGCATGCGTGCATGTGTACACTGCCTGTTCACGGTCTTTGTTTATTTTACTTTATATTCTTTACCATCATACTGAATCCTAAACACTCTTTGTTATTTGGCAATACTAGCTGTTTATCTGTTACGAATGCAAATATTTTTCCCATTATCTCTTTGTATTTTCATTCAATTTATGGCATTTTAAAATATATAGTATTTTTTATATTTATGTAGACAAAATTTTCAATTTCTTATTATTTCTGGGTTTTGTTTCCAGAGTCTTTCAAATCTCAAGGTGGCATCTATATAATCTCTAACATTTCTATGATTTTACTCTTCACAATTAAATCATTAATCCTCCTGTAATATATTTTGGTCTAAGGTATGAAGCAGGTATTCAAGGCTCCCCACCTTCTACCAGATGACTATCTCAATACCACCCATGCACCATTGATCTGATGTGTCCTCGTATATCCTTATATTTGTTTTTGAGCCTTTTCCGCACTGTTCTGCCTGTGAATTTCCATATCTGCATCACATGGTTTTAATCATTATAGCTTACTTTTATGTAAGAAAGGGGGGAAAAATAAACCCATACTTGCTGTTTTTATGCAAAAAAGAGATAAGCAAAAAGTGAATAAAAGTGGTAGGAAGCTGTGAGTGATATGATGTGTACCTGATATTGTTTTTAATTGTGAACTACATATTTAGTAAATACTAAAAAAGAAAACAAAATTACTGTATCTTTAGTTAAGTATTTAGAAATCAATAGTGCAGTCCCTTTGTCAGAACTTTTCTAGCTAAAATCTTCTATATTAAAGTATCAAAATACCGTGGTTTCAGACACTGTTATTTTACATGGCAGTCAACAGCTTGTTCACCCTTCCTGAATTCTCTTCCCACTTCTGTCTCTCCTAACCCCATACCTGACTGTCCTCACTTCAAAAGTACTTCCACCTTCCTCCCTTTTCCATTTAGTACTTGCAACTCTATCCCCTGCAATTCTAATCTACAGTTACTACATAATTCCTTTTATTCCCCCAATAATCTTAAAATCTGCTCAGTTACCCATGTGAAAATTACCACAAAGACTTTAACTCAAAACTAAAAATGACTTGCAATCCAATATCAGTCTTGAGACAATCCCATCTATGGCTGGTCAAAATACTCTAGCCCTTGGACCACCTAATCTCAAGACTCAAATGATTAAGAACACAACCAATTTAAACTTACCCTTTCCTCTCCTTGTTGTCAAATATAATTTTTGAAGCAATTATACAAATGAAAACTCATCAACTCTCTGCTTCTCATTACCGTCATTAATATGGGCTTTGCTTTGTTCAAGCTCTTTCCTAGGTGCCTCTCCCTGGAAATAATTATGTCAGCTGGAAGGAGTAGTTGCCTTCAAATACTGAGACATATCTCTCCATTTATAAGAGGCACAAGGAAAGCAATGTTTTTAGGTCTTTGTCTTACTTCATATCCAATTTTCTGCATTAAATAAAATACAACCATGAAAAATTTCTATCCTGCTCAATTTGTGAAGGCTTTGGTTTCTATCTGGAGCTGTGCTATTCTTTTTTTTAAGGCTAGTCAAGTGAAGCAGTGGGAGTGGAGAAGGAACAAAGAAATCAGTAACTGGCTGTGATCAATTAGTTTTAAGACACCACTGCACTCGGACCAGCCAATGTGCTATTCTAATACAGTAGCCACCAGCCACATCCGGCTCTTTAAATTTAACTTGGTTAAAATAAAATAAAAAATCAGTTCCTTAGTCACACTTCAAGTTCCCCACACTCACATATGACTAGTGGCTATCATATTATGCATGGTGATGCAGTTGGAGAATATTTCCATCCTTGTAAAAAGTTCTATAGAATAGTGCATATGTAGAGAAATATAAGGCAGCATCAACAGTGCTTCATGGTTTTAACAGTGATAAGAGTATCCTAATATATAAAAACCCTGGGTCCATCACATCCACAATGACTGGAGGCTCGACCAACCGAACTCAGTCCTACAGTCAGCGCTGGGTTGCCGTGGCGACCTAGCACTGACTGCTGAGGGGGCTGTGAATCATGCCCAGAGAGAGACCTGAAGAGAGAAGAAGGGTCTGATCTGTAGCCTATGTGGCAGCTGTTGATCAGCACTTGCCTCTCTCTTTTGCTCCAGGCCTCGCCAGTAGCCGCACCTCTGTTTCTCTCCAGGCCTCCACCGGGGCTGTGCTGATCAGCCCCGCCTTTCTGATCAGGCCCCGCTGATAGGCCTAGAGACACTGGCATAGAAACCTACCAATCAAAACCAAAATCTGGGTGAAGTGTGAGGAGCCAATGGCTGCCTAGGAGGCGGAGCTTTTGATGCTGACTGGTACCCGCACCAATTAACGCCCAGCTCTCAGCCCGACCAATCACATTCCCCACCACAACCTCCACAGGTTGCTCCCGAGCGACTGCGGATTGATACCAAATCGACCAATCAGAACCAAATTGGCTGGCAGAGGAGGGCAGTTGGGGGCAAGATCAGGACTGCAGGGAAGGGCAGTTGGGGGCGAGGGCAATTGGGGGTGAGATCAGGCCGGCAGGGGAGGGCAGTTGGGGGCCATCAGACCGGCAGGGGAGGGCAGTTGGGGGCGATCGGGCCAGCAGGGGAGCAGTTAGATGTTAATCAGGCTGGCAGGGGAGTGTTTAGGGGGTGATCAGGCTGGCAGGCAGAAGTGGTTAGGGGCAATCAGGTAGGAAGGCAGGTGAGTGGATAGAAGCCAGCAGTCCCAGATTGTGAGAGGGCAGTCAGACATCACCCAAGGGGTCCCAGATTGTAGAGGGTGCAGGCTAGGCTGAGGGACAATGCTCCCCCCGCCCCGCCCCCCCCCCCCCCCCCCGCCGCCGTGCACAAATTTCGTGCACCGGGCCTCTAGTAAAATATTATGAAAGTTGATTCAGCTAATGTGTCTAAGTGAGTTGTCCTTTTCCTCACTCCTCCTGCTTCCCTCCATATATAGTGTCCTTGAAACTGTATATTTGTGTTGTTAAGAAACAGTTCCAAACAGGAAAGAACATTCATTATTTGGTTAGAGCTGTTGAAGTAGCTAAAATAGCTCCTCACATTATTTTTGGTATAAACTATATGAACACAACTACCAAGAACTTTTTTTAAGGTCAGCATCTTTATAAGTCCCCTCTTTATCTGGGAACAAGGCTGTTACTAGAACTCCTGGATATTCTTTTACATCTGATCACCACTGCTGCTACATTTTAGCTTTTTACCAAGTGCCACAACCCAACTGTGCAGTCACAAAATGGCCAATCTGAGCACATCCTGACCCCTCCCAACACCGTGTTGGCACTCAGCTACATATATATTCAGCTAATGATAACAGGTGGAAGAAACAGCCTTTCAAATCTGAAGATGCTCTAATCACTTACCAATAAGATGGTTTTTCTGAAGAGGAATTATCCCTGACAGCTGTTACCACTTCCTTCTTCTTGGATAATGAAACCTAAAATAGGTTCACATCTTTTGCCCTACCTATAATGGATCAAAACCTTTTCCACAGAAAGGAAGAGGTTGTGATTGAGAAGGAACACAAGGGGATTTCTAGGGTGTGGTAACATTCTATTTCTTGACCTGCGTGATAATTCCAGGAGTATTTTATTTCCCATGCTCTGAAATAAAACTACAAAATACTGAAAAGGATCCTGGCCCTTCCCTAAAGAAGCAAGACACACAGACCCTGGGAACCCTGGAAGTCCTGAGATAAGGGACATCTGAGGAGGGCTACATGTCTTCCAAAGATTTATCAGCTAAAAAATGTCACCCAAAGGGAGCATTCTCTAACAGCTCTCAGGCACATCCTTGGAAAGACAATATTACTTATTAATTGGCATTTTCTTCCCCCCTAATAATTCACTGATGGTTTTGTTTTCTATTTCTCACATATTCCTTTTCAAATTTCCTTTTCTACTCACCTCTCTATTTTATGAGACTTACCTCCTAATTTACTCATATATGCACCTCTGCTTCACCCTAGCAAGCCCAGTCAGCTTGCTCTTGGTGTTACCAGCTCCAAAGCACAGCTGGCACTATAGATCTCAACTTACCCTCAAGATCAGGGCTGGGGAAATAAGCCTGTCTCCCTAAGCAGAACAGTTTTTGTTTTTAAATTCTGCTGGGCAGATGGAGGAGGACATGGGCTTCTATGTACAAAAGTGACAGCCCTACTCCACACTCCTGTATAGGCCAGCTGAAACTCTGGGCAGATCTATTCAATGGAAACCAGTAAGTTGGTGTTTTCTTAATAAAAATGTTCCCAAGAATAATTAATATTTTTAAACATTCACTTAAAAAATAAGAAAAGGATTGTCTCATTTTTTTCCTCCCCTTCCTGAATGGCTAGGGACTTAAAATAATTCAGTGGAATTTACTGCTCATCTTTTATACTTACTCAGCTTAACTAATGTTTCAGTAAATTTTTCACAGTTGATTGCAACTCGGCATAATAGATGGATGAATTGATGATAAGAAAAGAAGTAGTCTAGCAGCATACGATCATAAACGTCATCTTTGCCCTGAAGGTTAAAGATGATAAAATGGTTGCACTTAAATTGTATAAAAAATTAAAGAGCATATTTTGTGCAAATGTAATAAATTTAACTAAAAAGCTGATTAAATATTTAATATCTATAAGAATCTAGTTTTAATTTCCAAGTTTCTAGTAAGGTTATTAAGATCTTAATTGTCACAAGTTTATTTTCAGTGTGCAAATGCTGTCAATTAAAATTACCCATTATTTCTACATACTTTAATAAAGTAAAATTACTATAAGATTTTAAAATGTGACACTTTTAACTCTATAGACATATAATCAAGAAGAATAAATTAAATTTTATTTTTGAAATAGATTCCAAATTATTTTTGTAATGGTTACTACAGGGTTAATTATTTTTTATAGTTTATCTTATAAAAACTCAAATATATTTAAGATACAAAGATAGTGGGCAAGGGAGAGTGTGAATGAAGTGGGGTGAAAAAAGGTAAGTGGAAAAATTGTTTAAAAAATGTTGAAACTAAAACAAATTATCCTGTACCTTCTCTCCATAATTTAAAATTAGTATTATTTTTAGAATAAGCGTTAGAGGACAAAGTCAGACTACAAATGATGATAAATCTATCAATTGTGATACAAAGCTTAGGTCAAAGGATTATAATTAAAGGTCAGTAAGAGAAGTCATTGATTATGTGGTGAATTTAAACAGCAGTAAGTACCTAACTTGACTTTTCAGGTTTAGATATATATGACCCATTTATAATTTGGCCTAGTAACAAACACTAATAAGGTTTTCCATTAAGGTATTTTTAAGGGGGGAAAAAAAAACTTACTACTTGTGCTTACTGTTGATTTTGCAAATATTAAACCAACATTTCAGAGCACTATAAAGGAAAAGTCCAAATGAGTCTAATCTTTTTAGGATCCACAAAATGGTCATTTAAGTCTAATATACTCTTAACTGCCAGAGGGGAAATTTCAAATTATTGTGTACTATAGAAACATGGTTTTCCTGGCATCCCAACATACCTTACTGGTTTCCACCATTGTGGGCAAGAGGCACATATTGAGTTCAGGGCGCGGAGGCCGAATATTGCTTTTCCCTCCTATTAGCTTGATATTTTCTCGACAAGGGAAATAAGGTCCAAGAGACACTAAGACATTAAAAGTGTACAATAAGAATAAATGGAAAAAATAAATCTCCATGTTTCAGTGTGCAGAAAGTTTAAATGCCAACCATATTCAAGGACTGGGCTAGATGAATACATACTTGGTATGTTACTGTGATGGTAAGTACAATGGTTGTGTTGTAGAAATGGAACCAGAGTATGAAGAAAGTCATGGGGACTCAAAAGCACAAGTTCCTTGAGGACATCTGAAAGTAAGAACACAATTTGGGTATTAAAAAACTGGAGTATGTCTACCTGTTACTTTCAAACTCACAAACCCTTTTGGACTGACTAGTTGCAGTGTGGCAGCTGGAAAGTTTTAATGGGTCTAAAACTGTTTTAGCTCCTGACACTGGGAGAAATCATGTCTGATGCTCAATCAAATCTAGATCAGCAGAGTTACTAACCACAAAAGGGCCATCATTTAGATACTAAAATTTAAAACTATTTATTTGTATATTATTTATCCAAGAGAAGCATCATGAAGAAGTACACTGAGGGAAATATTTAATGCACATTATGTGTCTTCATAAAATCAACTGAAGAAACATATCAAGAAATATAAGTAAGGTTCCAAGTTCTTCAGATATAAGGAATAATCCTTAATCTACTTTTGTTTCATGATGCTAGCTGGACTGATTCTCATCCTCTAATCACGTAAGTGTCAAGCTCATGACGACAGGCGACTGGTAGAGATTCTGGCAAGATTACCACCATGCGCCTCTCTCCTCTTGCTGGAGAGGCATAGGCCAGTAATTCCACAGACCATTAGACCAATGCCTGCTAAGACTGACTGCTTACACATGACAGTCAGTTAGTTATTCATGTTATTTTGAGAAACTGATATAAGTAGTTATAGTATCTAAAGATTCAAAGTGGCTTCTAAAGTAGCAGAAACTTCAATGTAAATTTAAAATGAGGGGGTCCTTTAACAGGCACAAATTATTTTATTATAAATATGCAATCAATAAAAAGGTAAAATACTTAGGAGTCTATGAACAACTACTAAGAAGTATCTTTAGGCAAAAGAGCTCACAGTGAAATAATTACCACAACCCTTTACAATGTCAATTCTACTTTGTAAACATTTGCATGATTCTATCTTGCTTACATAGGATAGAAGAGTCAGAGCAAGAGATCTAGAGATAACCTAAGGTCAAAGAGCCCAGATATACTAAGTGATCACATAGGTCATTATTGGCATGTTAAGAAATAAAATTCGATTCTTAGGGTCTGTTGGCCATTGCAAGTTATACATAAAAAGTTACAAATGTCTTTCCAAACCATACAGAACATCACATCTTACAGAAAAATAGTCCCACAAAAATGTTCTTTACTAGGATTTCTAAGTTACTTACCGATACAGGCATTTCTAAGTTCTGGAGGGCTATAGGAATTAAGAAGAGTTAATAGTTTATGGGCAAATTCAATTCGCTCTTGCCACTGGATTAATGCTTGTTTCACATCTGCAAATACAAAAATACACATAAATATGCCATTTGAGATTAAACCTCCTCACTATTATTTTCCATGTAAACTGCAGAATACTAACACTAAGAAACACATATTATTACATAAACATCTTGGGTAAAAGCTATGACTGTTTTCATGAGATGGCTACTACTATTAAACCTACTAAATTTCTTAAAGCACATATTTTAGTGACGAATATACCCTATATTTTGGAAATTTATATGAAGTTCAGAGTTCACATTATCTTTCAGGTACACAAGAGATATTTTTATAGTTATTTCTCTTGAAACTAAAGTGATCTAATCTAAGCCATGAAGTTTCACGCTTAAAGAACCTTCACAAAATACTCATATTGTTACTGTGCTGGAAATGTTTTCCAGTCTCCTATACCTTGACACTTAAAACATGCCTGACTATTTTTGGGGTAGACATAAAGAAAATAAGAGCATTTCAATCTTATATCAAGAGGTCATGATAAGCATTTCTTTATGACTAGCAACAGCCCCATCTTCTGTAACTGGAGATAAAAACAAATTCTCTGAAGCACGCGGTTTAAACGGCTTATTTTGTTCTTTAACAAACAAACAAACCAAAAAAGAGATAGGAATAGCCAAACCTTTTCTCTGAAGATATGGACGTGTAGACTTTAATACCGAAAGGAATATTGACAGAAGTTCTACTAAGTCTCCAGTCACATGGCAAGCGGTGGCTTCGTGATACATCATGTGCAGTGTGTTGAATGACTACAAGTGATTTAAAAAATGGAAAACTTCATTTCATTTTTACTTTATTGAGCCACAAAACTGTAGAGCTCATTCTAGACAGATGTTTTCAGACTCAGACTATGTATATGCATATGAACACAAAGAAAATATATTTGTGTTTTTTTTTAATCTAAAAGTCAAATTCTCTCATTTAGCTCTTTTAAAATATAGAACAGTCCTCACACTTCAGAGCCCTGATATTTTGTGTACACATTTTAGTGTGAAGGAATAATTTGTTTAATCATATTTTTCTTCTTTTTGTTACTGTTTGCTCTAAGATAGCAAGCCTTAGAGTATAAGGCAGCAGGCAACAACATGAAGATTAGGGAGAATAGCAAGGCTTCTAAAGAAAGAAAATGATGACATAGCTGTCAGCTATACTCAAAAGGAAGAGGTAAAAGAGCTCAAAAGGGTAGGAATTTCTTTTATCACTAGTGGCCCGGTACATGGATTCGTGCACATTGAAAGGAAATTAATTAGAAGAAATATTTTAATACTGCTATTCGCCCTTTCTCTATAATACAAGTGTCAACCAAATTCATGATCAACAATGATGGAAACACATGCATGTGATTGGTGCCAGCGAGAGCTTTACTTAATCACACATGTGTGAGTCAACTTAGCCTTTTATATATATAGAATAAACTTGCTTAATTAGACCTGCTTTCTGATTTAGCTAAACTTTTTCCAGCCCAGTGAAGCACTTCTCTTTCAGGTAATTGTCAGCAACACAACAGTAAATATCAACACCAAGCAGATTATTATTGTAGATCACGCAGGGAGAATAAAGGGTAAAATATTTAACTGCAGCAGTGTTTGACTATATTCTGCGCAGTGAGAAAACCTGAAGTCATTTTCAAGGTCCACCATTTCCTACTTCTTTTCAGTTGGGTCAAGTTTCTAAGCTTTCTAAATCTCCATTTTCCAGCTAATGAAAAGAAAATAGGATTCCACCGAGTCTCCTATTTACCTACTCCAGGACTTCTGTGAGGATCAAATGATATGAGGAACGTGAAAATGCTTCACAGACATTTGGTTAAAGTGTAAAATGTTTCCAGTTAGCTATAAAGCAAATCATGTTCCTAGGCTGAAGAAACTCAGAGGCAGCTAGTCATGAGGGAGAGGAAGCTGGGCGTTACTACGTGATGTAATTACCCGGATGGTCACTTAGCATATTAGCCTTTTATATATATAAATACTGGCTTGTTAAATCTATTAACTCCTTTAACTATATTAGTTTAATTAAAGCCTTAAGATTTTTTTTTCCCACTTTCTTTATACCATCTTTTTCTAATCCTTTCAAATCAGTTCAAAATTCATGGACTAGAATCTGTGGCAGTATATAACCTGAACGATGTACTTGTGCAACACTTAACCTGTAGACTGTGAAGATAGGAGCCATGTCTGTCTTGCTCACTGCTGTATCTCCTCCAGTGCCTAGCACAAAGCCTGGCAGAGTAGACATTCATACATCTTTTGAATGAAATTCTCACTACTGCTCTTTCACTTACCTTTTGTTTTAGCCAAACAGAAATAGTTGGCATTTCTCAAATATGACCAAAACTTTCTTGCCTCTGTGCCAATTAAGTCATTTATCATTCCAAGTCCAGATTCTTCATAGTAGTTTCAAACATGTTGTATTCCTATTCTGCCATACCATTTTCTGGAAAAAACCACCCTACCTCTTAATCTCAAGGTACCCTTGGCATATATTTTTCATCTTATCTCCATTAATACACTAAAGGTTACAATGGACCTCTATGGCCTTAAAATCATCTCAAAGCATGGATGTTCAAGAATTATGGGAAGAATGAATGGCTGATTTTAACCACCTGTAACAGTCTCACTAGCTTTCTCTGATGATGCTAATCTCAGTTTCTTAATGCAATCAAATATGTGAGCTCTTGAGAAACTGTGCCTTTGAATAAAATGCATAAAACTAGTCTACTTCAAGTGTTTGTTCTAAATACAAACTGAGCCTTAGCCAGTATTGCTCAGTGGATAGAGTGTTGGCCTGTGGACTGAAGGGTCCCAGGTTCAATTCCGGTCAAGGGCACATACCCAAGTTGCGGGCTTGATCCCCAGTAGGGGGCGTGCAGGAGGCAGCCGATCAATGATTCTCTCTCATCATTAATGTTTCTATCTTTCTCTCCCTCTCTCTTCCTCTCTGAAATCAATAAAAATATTTTTTAAAATAAATAAATACAAACAAACTGAGGGGGAAAGTATGGAATTACTATGGAAAAAGTAAATAGCACTCTAAAAATTGTGACCTAGTTATTCTCTGAATATTAATTAGCATCTACTGATTGGTATAATTAAAATCTAAATACCTGTAAAACAGTCTACAATAAACTCTAAATATCCACAAAACAAGAAGTCTTGGTGAGAAAATTAAAATGACGTAAATCTACAAAATATTTACCTCAGTCATCAGGATCAACCCTCGATTAAATACAACAAGAAGCCTGTCTTCATCAGATTCTAATAATATTCTGAAGGCACTGGAAGAATACATAAAGTCTAATTTGAGAATTCTGAATCAGAACACAACACTTTGCTGATTAAAAACACAAAACAAAACCAGAAGTATATTGTCATTTAGGCTCTCTACTTTCCTACTTATAGAAAGAGACTACTACATCTATTTCTTAGTAATTCAATAAAAGGAGATAATATTAAATACGAAACCCTCTAAGTAACTTAAAGAAAAGTAATGTCTAACAATATCTAGTCTACTCTTAATTATCCACAATGGTAGGAGAGATGTAATAAGAATATTTTGTAAGTTTCAGTATAAAAAAAATGCTTATTTTTATAATGGGTTTATCTTTGAGATTATGCTAAGTTCTGAACAATAATATATACTTATATTATCAAATCACTCATTAGGTGGTTAGTGGAAAAAAGAGAAACATAACAGGAAAAACATTAAAAACATATGGTGGCCCTAGCCGGTTTGGCTCAGTGAAGAGAGCGTAGGCCTGCAGACTGAAGGGTCCCGAGTTCAATTCCAGTTGAGGTGCGTGCGGGAGGCAACCAATTGATGTGTCTCTCTCACATCGATGTTTCTCTCCCTCTGTCTCTCCCCATCCCTTCCACTCTCTCTAAAAATCAATGGAAAAATATCCTTGGGTGAGGATTAACAAAAAAACAAACAAAAACATATGGTGGCCTTAAAAAATTTATATAATAATCAAAAGCAGTTATTATTCTTGTTAGCAGATCTAATTTCATTATTAGGTACTGAAAACTGCTTTTATATAGTATGACTGGAAATCCTTCCACTTTAACAAAATGTTTTCTTTCCTTTTTCAAAAGAAAGAATTAAGAAAGCTCCAAATCTTTTATTGAAAATAAAAACTTTAAGTAGTAAATCTTGGGAAACCAATATATTCAAAATTAATGCCAACATTTTAAAAATTTCCTTTAAAGAGTCCTGGCAAAAGCATTTTGTGTATTAATAAAGATCCAAATTGAAAGTTTTCTGAAGAAGATAATGTGAAATAACTATCTTCAGTTGAATAGCTTAAGATACTAGAGTGTTCAACACTATGAACAAACAAAAAAAACAAACTCAGATACAGGCAACAGAATGGTAGCACGCAAGGGGTGTAGGGGGAAAATGAAGAGGGTGAAAGGTCACATACATGATGACAGAAGGAGACTAGACTTTGGGTAGTGTGCACACAATAGAGTATACAAATGTATTATAAAGCTATACACATAGCCCTAACCGGTTTGGCTCAGTGGATAGAGCGTCAGCCTGCGGACTCAAGGGTCCCAGGTTCGATTCCGGTCAAGGGCATGTACCTTGGTTGCGGGCACATCCCAGTAGGGAGTGTGCGGGAGGCAGCTGATCAATGTTTCTCTCTCATCTCTGTTTCTAACTCTCTATCCTTCTCCCTTCCTCTCTGTAAAAAAATCAATAAAATATATATTAAAAAAAAAAAAAAAAAAGAATGTACTGCCAAGAAATGTGCCTAATAAAGGACATCATCTCCAAGTCTTATTGTAATATATAGATGCATTTTAAGAAATTAAAATGGATTTTAATTTGCTCTGATTAACTGTAAAGATCATGATTTGTTATTTTCCTAATTCCTAGTTTAAAAAGATAGATAGGGCTAAACAAATGAAAAACATATTAATAGTGAGACTCATCCAAAGATGAAAAAAGCTATTTCTGGAGGCCTCTAGAACAGAACTGTTCAAGCATAATTTGGATGACTGTCCGAGAGAAAGCAAGTATTGAACTTTAAATAGAATACTGTCTATTAGGGTTCCTTTCAACCTTAAGATTCTATCATTTTGACAAAACACAAACAATGCAAAACCAAACAAAAACAAAACCTGCTCAAAAGTAGCTCATTAGCTTTCAAAATATAAATTCTTCATGGTGACTAAACACATAAATGCTTCCCCAATAACCTTACAGAATTGGTAAACGTTTATAGTTATAACTTAAATTGTCAAAAGTATGGTCCCCATCCTCTCAGTTGGAAAAACAAAAAAACCCCACAAAACAACTTTTTACCTTATTAAAGTAGTCCAGCAGGAGCGGCCATCTAAGCAACGCAAGTAACAACTTATGGTTGTTTTCTTAAACTGTTTAATATCTTCTAATTCTTCATCTCTCATATCTGGCCTCTGAGCTATAAACAGCTGCATCAGATTAAATAGTTCTTCCACTGCCTAAAAAGGGCAAATAAACATCACGGTGATCTTTTAACCCTACAACTTTTTAGAATGTGTGCTTCTCATTCTAGATGTTATACTCATTAGTCAGCTCTTAAAATTACACAAATAAGTTCAATTACAGTACCACTGAAGAACAGTCATAAAATTAGCAATGAATTCTATTTTTAAAATTTCATATATAATTCATTAAGTGCATATCTCAAAATAGAATTTCAGTAAGATTAAAAACTTCAAGTTAAGATAGTTCATTTTTAGTCTTAATACTGTTTCAAAACCAAGTTTTGTAACTTCAAATGTGCATTCAGAGACATGCTACAACAAACCTTTACCACCTTTTCTTTAATAAGTGAGAAATAATCACTTTGTCACAAGAATTTTACACCCCTCAATTAAGACCATTTCTGAGAAAACCCTTTGGTGCCAACATTTGGAATTATCTTTCTTGACTGATGGATGCTCAGTTCAAGTTACCTGGCAAAAATTGATTTAAGTACCATTTTTATTAAAATCTCTAATAGATAAGTTCTACAATAAAAACTGTTACATTTCATTGATGTCAAGGTCAAAAAAACATTAGGGGATATTCTCATGCAGCACTCTTCAGAGGTATATTTAACTATGGACATGTTAAGTAATGAAATCAAGTATTATTTATATGAATGTGATAGAAAAAATGCATTCACTCTTAATAAATCTTATCCTGACTCCTAAGTCAGGCACTCTCTCTCATTCTTTTCCTTCTGTATTCTTATAGCCTTGGTTTTGAACGTATTTTTCTTTTTTTGTACTTAATATAATCACTTTATTATAGGCATTCTAACTTTCTTCACTGGAAATTAGGTTCTTTCAAGGTGAGAAATTCTAAACAATTCACCACATTATGTCTAAAGAATTGTTAAGGTCCTTATTTTCAACAGTAAAAAAGGAGTATAGTACACAACTCAAGGATACCAATCCTTAAAATATCCTTCATTGTATTTTTTTAAGTCTTAAATGTTGAATGTATTGAAAAATGTCTACTCTTCACTCCCACCATTTCCTATTTAGCAAACAACTTCTCATATTAGCAATTTTTGGCCTCTGAGTTCACAATAGCCTTAAAAAGGGTTCTGCACTCCCCCCCCTTCCAAACTCCTTCCCAGACTTATACCCTCTTGGCATAATTTTCGATTGACAACAGAGAATAAGAGATGACAATGAAAAGAAATATCCAGGAATGACAGCCTTATATGGAGGGGGTGGGGGGAATGTAATATCAAACCTACAAATAGTCTGCAGAGGGAAAAAAAATCATATTTAGATGGCATATATTTGTATTCTGACAGAACCTTTAACCATTTCATTCACTTCAATGTAGTATGAGAAAAAGAATACTAGGGAATACTACAGCAAAGATAAAAATATCTAGCTCACAACTTAGCTTAGCATATAGACCTTGATAATAAATATCAAAATAAAAATATTCACTTCATTAAAACTGTACTATAAAGTTAACTTTTTTTCATTAGGTACATATGAAAGACACATTTACAAAACCATAAATTAAAATAGGTAAGTTCCGCTAGAGAAAATTTCAATATCAACCTAAGACAAACTATCCATATACTTATAAATTTTATAACCATATAGCATTTTATGTTTTCAAGAAAATAAACAAGTTAAATCTTTAAGAAAGAATAAAGTTAGACCATACTTCCATATTTTCTCACCATGTCCCAAAAGGGGGAAAACAGGTATTTCCAATCAATTTGAGGATACAGATATGAGTTATCAATTTTACTCACTCCAGGGTATTGGCTGGCATGGGGTGTGAGATTCTTAAAGGCCCACTGGATGTTCTGGTGAGAAGCCAGTTGTCGTGTAAATGCAGGAGACTGCTCACAGCAGAGCCTCAGAATGCCATAGTAGGCAGGCAGCATCCCACGGTTAAAAAGCACCACATCCTGATCATCATGGTCAGCAAGGATGTAATTGAAGGCAATGTTCTTGGTTACCACGGGGTTCTGAACAATAAGGCGGATATTCTCTGGACAGTCAGCACACACATTGTACCAAAATGAAAGCAAAGCCTGTTTATTGTGATTTGTAGCTATTGCTGGCTCAGAAAGTTTAGGCTGGAAAAGATTCCACAAATCCATGAAATATGTGGAAAACATCAGCTTCTCAGTTTTGGAAATTAAACAGTAAGTCATAAAGCTAAAATAGGGCACAAGCTTTGTAGTGCCATGAACAGCAGCATCAACATAAAGTTTGGCTCTAGACAGCAAACCAAGGAGCACGTTGTAGACCTGATGTAGAACTACTGTTGTGTCTGGACTGAGTGGAAGGTCACGGGTTGGGATGTGCAAAGACCTTGTTGACCGGAACATCTGGCGGAATGAATTGCTTGGTATAAGGGACACCAGAAGATAAGCTGCAGCTATAAATGTAAAAACAAAAAAAAAAACAACCCGGTCAGATAGGTCCTTATAAGATATAAAAAATAAACTGAAGAGCAGTAATTAAACACAAAGCCACTCTTCCCTTTAAAAATTAAAATGAATAAAATTTAAGGGATATGAACATCTCTTTTAATATCTTTCTGCTCTATCATTAGCCCCAGAGAAAGATCCCAAGGAATGATGTAGACAGACATCTTCCATTCTGTCACTGTTCTTTCTTATCATTTCATTTCTTCTCAGGAAACAATATGGTTTAACAGAAAGAACACAGTATTTGGATCCAGAAGACCTAAATAAGGCTGATGAACATGGTCAAATCATGTTTTAGGGTCTTAGTTTTATTCTTTACAAAATAATGGCAAATTCTTTTATAATAATTTATAGGTAAAGGTAAAATTTACTTACATTATAAAGACAGAATGAGACCTATTTAAAAGTCCTTTGTAGAGAAACCAAGATGGCGGCATAGGTAAACACCTAAACTGCTGCCTCGCACAACAATTTCAAAACTACAACTAAAAGACAGAACGGACACCATCCAGAACCACAGGAAAGCTGGCTGAGTGAAAATTCTACAACTAGAAGGAAAGAGGAAAGCTCACAGAGAATTGGAGGTACGGCAAAGGGGCTTTGTGCGCGCAGAGAGGAAGGGCGGCTGAGAGCCTGGCTGACTTTCTCTGGCGGAAGGGGGAAGGAAGCTTCCGACTGCACTGAACCCCAGTTCCGGGCGAACCCCTGGGGACCCACGCTCTTACGGGGGGAGTCTGGACTCTCGGGCGGAGACTCAGGAGCCGGGGAAGGCGGAGGACTGAAAGTGCCCGCGCGCGCGCGCGCCAGTGAGCACAAAGGCTGCGGAAGTTGCCACAGGCTTTCCCTAGTGGAAGGGAGTCAGAGGATTCTGACTGCACTGAGCCCCAGTTCTGACTGCAGTGAACCCCAGTTCCAGGCGAGCCCCTGGGGACCCACACTCTTGTGGGGGAGTCTGGACTCTCGGGCAGAGACTCGGGAGCCGGGGAAGGCGGAGGACTGAAAGCGCACATGCGCGCAAGGGCAAGGCTGACAGGAAGCCAAAACTGAGACTCCACCCCATCCAAGCTGAGCACAGAGGCTATTGCAATTTGGCAAGTCTAATCCTATAAGGCTGTCTCCAGCACCAAACTTCTCCCAGCATAGACACAGCTGATCCTTACAGCCAACTGGCCCGGAGGTCAATTCTTCCCAGTGATACCAACAACAATAAAGACTTAATTACAACAAGGCTGTACACACAGTCCACAAAGGGGTGCACCAAGAGTGTCCACCTCAGGTTAACTGGGGAAGCAGACCCACTGGGCCATATTGGAAACCTAGCACAAATATCTACCTTACCAACTCAGGGAATCAGTGAAAATGCGGGGTCAAAGAATCAGATCACAAACGAAAGAAATGGAGGAAAACAAACGACTGGATACAGAATTCAAAACCACGGTTATAAGACTTTTTAAGAATATCCTAGAAAAGGCCGATAAATATAACGAGACAATCGAAGATATGAAAAAGGACCAACTAGAAATTAAACATACACTGACTGAAATAAAAAAATATTATACAGAGACCCAGAAACAGAATAGAGGAACCCAAGAATCAAGTCAAAGAATTGAAATACAAAGAAGCAAAAAACACTCAACCGAAAAAGCAAAAAGCAAAAAAAAAAATCCAAAAAGTTGAAGATAATGTAAGAAGACTCTGGGACAACTTCAAGCGTACCAACATCAGAATTATGGGGGTGCCAGAAGAAGAGAGAGAGCAAGATACTGAAAACCTATTTGAAGAAATAATGACCGAAAACTTCCCCCACCTGGTGAAAGAAATAGACTTACAAGTCCAGGAAGCCCACAGAACCCCAAACAAAAGGAATCCAAAGAGGACCACACCAAGACACATCATAATTAAAATGCCAAGAGCAAAAGACAAAGAGAGAATATTAAAAGCAGCAAGAGAAAAACAGTTAATTACCTACAAGGGAGCACCCATACAACTGTCAGCTGACTTCTCAACAGAAACTATGCAGGCCAGACGGGAGTGGCAAGAAATTTTCAATGTGATGAATAGCAAGAACCTACAACCAAGATTACTCTACCCAGCAAAGCTATCATTCAGAATTGAAGGGCAGATAAAGAGCTTCACAGATAAGAAAAAGCTGAAGGAGTTCATCACCACCAAACCAGTATTATATGAAATGCTGAAAGGTATTCTTAAAGAAGAGGAAGAAGAAAAAAGTAAAGAGAAAAATTATGAACAACAAATACATATCTATCAACAAGCGAACCTAAAAATCAAGTGAATTAAAAACCTGAGGAACAGAATAATCTGGTGAATATAATAGAATCAGGGGCATAGAAAGGGAGTGGACTGATAATTCTCAGGGGGAAAGGGGTATGGGGGGTTCATGAAGAGAATGGACAAAAATCATACACCTATGGATGAGGACAGTGGGGGGGAGGTAAGGGCAGAAGGTGGGGTGGGAAATGGGTGGAGGGGAGCTATGGGGGGAAAAAGGAGAAATAATTGTAATAATCTGAATAAAGATTTATTTAAAAAAATAAAATAAAAGTCCTTTGTAATACATAAGATTATATATATGCCAATTTTAGAACATTAATTTTGGAAATCTTTAAGTCTTCTAGGCTATCCTTGCACACAAAGAATCTCTCCAACGTACCTGAAAAATCTTAAGCCTATGCTATAATTCTGAGAGGTTAATGACTCATTAGTTGAGTCCATATGTAAAAGCAGTTACTATGAGCAAGGAAATGAGCTAGGTACTTTATAAATATTATCTCATTTAATCCTCACAACCATCTTGGAGGTAGGTGATATTACATTGGAAACTGTGAATCTTGGAGAAGCAAAGACCAAGGCCATACAGATAAAGAAGTAAAGCCCATAATCAGCCTTGGGAAACGATGATGATGATAATGGTAAAACAATAACATTAACAACAACAAGAATTGCTAACATTTATTGGATGTTTACTATTTAACATCATAACTTTATATAGTAGGCACTACTTTTGTTATCCCCACCTTCACTGAGACTTAAAATAGTAAGGCTACCCCTTATAACACAATAGGTGGCACAACTGGAATTCAAACCCAGGTCAGTCTCATGAGCTCCTAACATTCACTACAGAGCCTCCTCAAGGCTTCTAATGACTTAGTTTAACTCTATTTTTAATACACCTCCTAAATTCTGTCTCCCACTATTTTAGCAATAATTTGATAATTTCCATTGTACTGCCAAAGCAAAAAAAGTCCATATATCTAAAATTAATTGTAATCTAGTTTATAGATTATAAATTAAAATTTATTTCTGCACAATACTCCATTTCTATGTATTTCTTCACTGATATATTGCTCTGGTAGTCTATTATCAGTATGGCTTAATTTGATATGTGCTTCAAATATAAAAAGTTGGCATGTAGGTATCATCCTGATAAATTTTTGTATAAAACTGCAACTAAGAAAAGTCATGATTAAAAAAAAACTTATTCAGTTGAATTTAGAGCAAATCTACTTCCATTTCTATATGGCAACTCTTCAACTACTTTAAGACACCTATCATGCCTCAATTTTTCTTCTTTACTCGAAACATTCTCAGTCATTCCTTAAAGGTATTTTGTAAGATTTAAAAGTAGTTCTCTGTAATCTTTCTTCTATACATGTTACTCTAATTCTTATTCTAAGTTATATTCATTCTATTCAAATACTTGGGCCCTTTCTTCAAGTTATATAAAAAATACTTTTTGATATTACTACAATCTCCACCATAATACTTTAAAAAAAGGTTATTTCCTAACTGAACATCTAGCTTTAAATTTTTCACAACTATAAATAATGTGGTTGGATATCCATATATTGGATGACTTACTAATACTGGAATCCTGAAATGACTGAGTTAAAAAGGCAAAAAGATTTTAAGGATCTCATCACATACTGCGAAGTTGCCTTTCATAAGGGTAACATTAACTTAGAATGAAACTGCAATGCATGAGAATGCGTTTCCTAAGCACTGTCATGAATATTAGGTGTAATGGCTAGCCAAAAATCTTTTTTGGGCAGAAGAGGGGTTCAGCACAGGTTTTTATTTATTTTATGTTCAGAAGTCAGGACACGAATGCCAACCGGCATATGTGTCAGCTCTTACAAATATCCCATTACTGTGGAGTTACCTAAATTGGCAAGAAAAACAAGCCTATAAGCAGAGTACCAATGCCAATCCATGTCTACCCACGATGAAAGGTGTTTTTCCCAAATATTTTATTTTAGAATAGGTAGAACAGACAATCTCCATACGCCGCCTCCCCATTTCCTCTATTGTTAATAGACACAAGTGGCGGGGACTTTCTCCACACACCATGCGCATCTAAAAAAAATGGTTTTCCCTAAGTGGCAGCCCTGACCAACTTTAAAATCATTTTTCGTGAGAATTTTCAGCTAAAAATATTCAAGAATGCCCGAATTGTAATATATTTATTTTTATAATATTCATTGCAAATTTATTTTTTAAAATTAAATTCAAAATAGCGTGGCATATGGGGATGGTTTCTGTTTTGGATGCATGGCAATTAACTGGTTAAAATTTTTTTTTATTGATTTCAGAGAGACGAGGGAGAAGGAGAGAGGGATAGAAACATCAATGATGAGCATCACTGACTGGCTGTCTCCTGCATGCCCCCCACTGGAGATCAAGCCAGTGACCTCCTGGTTCATGGGTCCACGCTCAACCACTGAGCCATGCCGGCTGTGTGAGGTCAGGTATTTTTGTAGAATGATCCTCAAATTAGGTTTATCTGATGTTTATCATATTTAGACTCTCAGGTTATTGTTTTTGGGAAGAAGACCACACTGTGCCACACACACAGGTACAGTAACCTTTGCATTACATTATATCAAGGGTATATGCTATGATATAAATGTAACTCTTCAGTGATGATAACCTTAATCACCTGGCTGAGTTAATATTTGTCAAGTTTCTTTACTTCATTATTTCCTCCATCCCCCAAACTCTACTTTTTGAAAGCAAGGCACTAAGCTCACACAAAAGGGGCGGGGAGTTATACTCCACCTCCTTGGGGACATAAACTATCTGAAATTCTGTGTGGGAGATCTGTCTCTTCTCCATTCATTCATTTATTTTTATCAGCATGGACTCATGAATATTTATTTTATACTTTGGATCACAATCTAGCGCTATGTGTCATTTACTTTTTTACTCAAATTGTTCTAGCTTTGGTCATTGGGAGCTCTTTCCGGTTGGTTCTATATCCCTTTGATACAGTCCCATCACTTTGGCTTTTGAGTACTTCTTTACTTTCTGGATCTACAAGATGCTGCAGATTCATTTTGTATGTTCCCAGCCACAGTCCTAGAATCAGCCATTTCTCCAAGGAACTGTGATTCCTTTCATTGAAGAATGGTGTTTAGAAAAAGAGATCTGGGTATTCAACAAGCTTGTTGCTACTGGAGTGTCATTGATTCCAGTAGACAGCTAACAAATGATTTTAATGACTGAAAAATTTTAAAATATTAACTACTTTGATTTTTATTTCTTTGAACACTATCATGAGAGAACATAATCTAAGTTTATTTACCAGCAATTTCCTATTCTGTGAAATATCTATATTTTGTATTTGTCCTTCTGTCTTCCAAGATCTTTGTTTATTCGCCTCCAGCATGTGTATAATAAAGATGTTTATCATTTAATGCCCATAATTTCAGTGAATACTTTCCCTCAATTTGTTTTATGTATTTATTACTACTTTGTTTTTTAGCATTTTTTTTTTTTGAGAGAGAGAGAGTAGGAGAGAGGGAAAAAGAGAGAAACATCTATGTGAGAGAAACACATCGATTGGTTGCCTCCTGCACAGGCCCTGGTCAGGGGCCAGGGTGGAGCCTGCAACCGAGGTATCGAACCTGGGATCCTTCAGTCCACAGGCCAACACTCTATCCACTGAGCCAAACCGGCTAGGGCTATTTTTAGCCTTCTTAAATTGCTTTTAAGATAGAATTTTATGACCCTTTACTCTATTCACTAATGCTAATAATGCTTTGTCATTCTATCAAGCAAGGAAACAAAACTGTGTTATGGTGATGTCACCTAAGAAAGGACATACTTTCTATCCTTAAAAAAACCAAAACCACTATAGATATTTGTAAAACATTGGTATAGGTTTCCAAATACTAATATAACTTTGGCTTTAAAAAAAAAATAACACCTTTAAGAGCATTTGAATTATACAACAATGGACATATTATAGTCACCTTACAAACAAAACAAAGAAATACAACTTGAACAACAAATGGTTTGTTAAATTCTGAATATTTGACTTACAAGTCCTGACTCTAGGGTAATTGTGAGCCAAAAGAAACCTCTCGACCCAGTTTTCCATATTCTGCAGGACCCAGCTGTGTGCCAGTTTATTTCGGGGTGTCTGTACTGCCAACCAATCCAGACACTGAGAAGGATTATATTCAATTACCTAGAAATAAAACAGACAAGAACAGAATATAAAGCCAATTAAATGAGCAGTAACTTTTTAATTTACTTTTGGCATATGCCATTAAACACATAACCAAAATAGTTTTATGAAAACTAAATCCTAAAAAAAGTTTCAACCATGTGTTTTCCCTTTTTTAAAAAAAATATATTTTATTGATTTTTTACAGAGAGGAAGGGAGAGGGATAGTGAGTTAGAAACATCGATGAGAGAGAAACATCCATCAGCTGCCTCCTGCACACCCCCTACTGGGTATGTGCCCGCAACCAAGGTACATGCCCTTGACCGGAATGGAACCTGGGACCCTTCAGTCCGCAGGCCAATGCTCTATCCACTAAGCCAAACCGGTTAGGGCTGTATTCCCATTTTTAAAGCTACTTACTCTTATCAACAGAAAATGTTCAGAAACATGTCATTAGATTACAAAATAAAATTAAAATAACCAAGGACTCTAAAATAAGACCAATAAGAGAAGCCAATGACACATTAACCAAGGATTTTAACATGAGACCAGTAAGAGAAGCCAATTACTTTGAGGTCTTAAGTTTGCAAATTAACATAAAAGTGCTTTTAATTTTTTAAAGTTTCTCATCTTTACTTTTCCTATTGTTTGCCCAATCTGTTTCTGTAAGTGAGAATGAAAACTAGCTCACTGCACCACTGGGGAGTTTTTTTGTGTGTTTTTTTTTTCATGGGGAAATAGAATTTTAGGAATCTAGAGTAGGGGTTGGAAAACTATGACTCCTGGGCCAAATTCTGTAGTTTGCCTGTTTGCTAAGTATTTATGGGAACACAGCCATACCCACTCATTTATGTATTTTCCATGGCTGTTTTTTAAAAATATTTATTGATTTCAGAGAGGAAGGCAGATGAAGAGAAACATGGATGCAAGAACTAAACATCAGTTGCTGCCTGCATGCCCCCTACCAGGATGGAGCCCACAACCGGAATCAAACTGGCAACCTTCCGGTGTATGAAATGATGCCCAACCAACTGAGCCATACCTTGTTTGTTTGAGAGTAGGGAAATGAGAACCGTGGATTGGCTGAAGGCTGTTCTCTTTAAACATCTGGGAGACTAGCCCAAAACTCTTCCCCCAGACTTTCTGACTAAAGTGTCTCTCTTCTTTCCTCAACCTAGGACTTACTAAACCCATTTCAGAATTCTAAGTAAGAAGAAACTGGTACTTAACAAGGTAGTGACTGTATTCAACAAGTAAAATCTTCAGAAAAATAAATACTAAGACATTTGCTCTAAGATTTACCTCCCATATCCTCTGCAGAATGTAAGATGCAAAGGGAGGCATTCCTGGAGGTCCACCAGCAAACTCCATTAGCATAGTCAATAATTTAAAGAAAGGATTGGCTGCCTGTAAGAGACATATAAGACTGTATTTATATCTATTTGAAACCATCTCTATCAGCAAAAAATAAATACGTATAATTCTTGCATACATCACATTTAAATATGCTGCATTATGTTTGCAGAGCAGAGTATTCCTGCATGAACTTGAACTATCATAAAAATCAGCTGGGAATACAAAGTCAGTTGCAGGGGAGCCACATGTAACAGGAAACATATTTTTTATGGATGTTAATTTGAAAAAAAGAAATCAAAACTCTTGTTAAATGAGACAACCATGTTTGTAGAATAATTTAGATGAAAAGTTTGTTGTAGCAAATTTTGATCTCAGATATAATTTGTATTAATATTTGACATGTATTATCAAAGTAGCTGTAACATTTCCATTTTACAAAGATAGTTTTGTACAATACTGTATTCCATTTTTTTTTATATACTTCCCACCTATCCAGTAATCTGATTAGTCTATTTTTTTTCTTGGGCCCAATTATATGCTTAAAACCAAACAACATTCAAGCTTAGGCAGGACACTGATATGTTGACCTTATATATAAACTAGAGGCCCGGTGCATGAAATTTGTGCATGGGGACGGAGGGGGTCCCTCAGCCCAGCCTGCACCCTCTCCAATATCGGACATCCCTCTCACAATCCGGGACTGCTGGCTCCTAACCACTCGCCTGCCTGCCAGCCTGATTGCCCCCAACTGCCCTCCCCTGCTGGCCTGATCGCCCCCAACTGCCCTCCCCTGCTGGCCTGGTCCCCCCCAACTGCCCTCCCCTGCCGGCCATCTTGTGGCAGTCATCTTGTGAGAATGTGGGGGCGGCCATCTTGTGATGACATGAGGGTGGCGAGGGCCACCTAGGCTTTTATTAGTATAGGTTTATATTTAATTGAGAAAATTACATTTGTGATAAGACACAAAGAACTAACTCCATTTATTCAAGTTATATACTTAAAAATAGGTTATATTATGGGGAAATGGATAATTTTTTTTCAAGGACAATTACAAAGGTTCATTTGAAAGCACTGTCAATACTGGTAATAGTTTTAAAAACATGATTAATAAATTTCTACATACCTCAGGAGTCAGTTTTGCTATTGATGTGAAAAGCATAGATACAATCTAAAACAGAAAAAGGAAAATTTCAGAATATTCTTTTAAAAGTTATCAAAAAACTTTAATACTTTAAAACTTTAAACTTTCTTAGCACTTACATGTTCTGCAAGTCGATTATTGTATCGACACAGGCTGAAAATCAGATTACAAGTTTGTCTTATATTGATGCCATCACGAATATGTTGAAACAAGAAGGGAAATCCCTGTTAAAAACAAAAGGTGTTCATTTAAGAACTGTTATGTTATTATTATTTTTGTGATTATCAAATGGTCCAAAATAGAGCAGGTAATACCTTTCCTCCTGTTAATGCTGCCATGTCAGTCTGTGATAATGTCAAATGCCTAAAAGAAAACATTAGTAGAAATAAGTTTTTCTTCCCTCTGTACTCCTTTATAGCTATCTGCATCATGACACACATCAAAATTGTCAATTCAATTATAACCATACCAACCGACCATTATAAAATGATTCTGAACTATCTGCTAGCTAGACTTGTTTGCTAGACATATTTTATTATTATTTATTTAAATATATTTTTATTGATTTCAGAGAGGAAGGGAGAGGGAGAGAGAGATACAGACATCAATGATGAGAGAGATTCATTGACTGGCTGCCTCCTGCATGCCCCCACTGGGGATCGAATACACCCCAGGCATGTGCCCTTGGCTGGAATCGAACCCAGGACCCTTCAGTCCAAAGGCTGATGCTTTATCCACTGAGCCAAACCAGCTAGGGCTGCTAGACATATTTTAGACAATTTTTCAAGATTCCAAAATTGGTATACTGCAGTTTAAATCTAATTTATTTGCATTTAATTTATTTAATATTTTGTGACACTTAGCTTTTTCTGAAATGAAAACCTTCAAAACAAAACAAACAAGAAATACTTGCAAGTTTCATTTCCCAGTTTAAAATTAGTGCATTTTTTTTAAAACTTACTATAAAAAATTTAGTACAAAAACAAATAGAATAGTGTAAGTATCCTATCACTCAGCTTCTAATTATCAACTCATGACCAGTCTGGTTTCATTTGTACCTCCTACTCACTCAATATGGACTATTTTGAAGCAATTCCAGTATTTTAATTTAATCCATAAATCTCAATACATATTGCTAACAGATAAATTTAAAATACAGAACCACACTTACATTATTCACACCCAAAATTCATCAATCCCTTTCTATCGTACAATATGCAGTGTACAATTTCCTCAAGTTTCTAACAAAAAAAAACTCTTACACTTAATTTGTTTAAATCAGGATCCAAATAAAGCCCTCTGTTGCTATTGGACGATATTATCTTTCAAATCGCTTTTAGACTACTGGTCTCCCCTCTGATTTCGTTTTTATCTTGCAATTTATCTGCTAAAGAAAGCAGGTGGTTTGTCCTATAGACTTTCCCACATTTCCATTTTGCTGATTGTACCCTGTGGTGGTGTTTTAACATGTTTTTCTTTGTGCCCATATTTCCTGTAAACTGGTAGGTAGATCTAGAGATTTGATCAAATTAAATCTTGATCAATTCTTGACTTTTTAACCAAGAATACTTCAGTGATAGTATGGATTTCATCAGGAGGTATACAATTAAAAGTTGTCTTTCTTTTTGTAATGTTTTCAGTCAATGATGATCACTTCCTAGACCCAATATTTCATTTGGGATGCAAAATGTTGATATTGTAATTCCAGCACATCTTATTAGCTCAAATACCTCTTTGACGACAACTTCCTCTCACTTACCATATGGTTGCCACGAGCTATAATTCTTACAGGTAAAGATAAATGCTTAATATTCCTTTATTAATAAGTTTCCAAAATTATTATTTGGTTTCCTAATATACTGCAAAGGTTGTCAATGAGTTTTTAAAATTTTTGTTTTTAAGTATCATTATGAACTCATGAATTTAAACAAGTGTGATTATAGTTGTAACACTTATAGTTGTTATTATTGATGTTCAGGTTGTCCAATCTATAACCAGTATAAACATCTTTAAGTTGGCTCTTGAATCCTTTTAACATGACCTCATGTTAGGCTTTGATTGGCTCTTTGTTTTTCAAGGTTATAAAACATTCCCAGCTTCCCATTCATTTCTTGCCCCAAACCTGGAATTGGCCATATTTCCAAGGAACCATAAGTTTTTCAGTGGGAAATGGTATCTAGTTACTACAACCTAGATGCTAGGGGCACTCATTGATTATGAGCTAGACAGGATTTCTAGGCCTTTTCAGAAAATGGAGGTATATAATACATTTTTTGTTTGCTTAAGACAAAAATACACCATGGATTCTATTGATATTTCCAAACTTAGTTTTAAAAAGTTATATAAAAACCCTATTATATTTGTATTTCTTCTTTTGCTAAGAATCTTGGTTTCTAATGACATTAACAATTACTTGCTTTATTCCATAATATAAAAAGTTTCAGAATAATAATTTCAAAAACAGTTTAGGATAATTTTACAATTCTTTTTGTCCTCCAGTTACCTCCTGCTGGCAATTTACAGTGATATTAATGTGCTCTAAAGTTACTTTAATTCTTCTCTATTGGCTATGCCACCAGCTCAATACATAACTAGGTTCATTTATTTCAGTCTGCTTTTGATTTTTAAACATTCACATGATTCCAAAGTTAAAACAAATACAATAAACAAAATAATGTATATTCGAAGACATCAAGCTTTCATTCTTTTCCCCTCCAGCCTGTTTTTTCCTCCCCAACCATAGGAAATGCCTTTTTTTGTTTCTGAGTCAGCCTTCAATTAAAAAAAAAATAGTCAATTCTCATTTGTAGTACTATCTAAATATATAAAAGCCTAAGCGACCATTACCACCATTATGACTGGCTGATCAGTAGCTATGACGCGCACTGACCACCAGGGGGCAGATGCTCAAAGCAGGAGCTGCCCCTTGATGGTCAGTGTGCTTCCACAGTGGGAGTGCCGCTCAGCCAGAAGCTGGGCTCATGGCTGGTGAATGCAACTGTGGTGGCAGGAGCCTCTCTGGCTGCCTGCCGCTTCGGCACTGCTACATCCCTCGGGGGATGTTGGACTGCCGGTTTCAGCCTGATCCCAAAACCAGCAGCCCGACATCCCCCGAGGGATCCCGGATTGCGAGAGGGCACAGGCCAGGCTGAGGGACCCCACCTGTGCACTGGCCTCTAGTGTTTTATAAAGTGCTACAAACACCAAGTGGTGAATACTCAATCACTGCTGGAAGGGAAAATACAGGGTTAGGTTCCTGTGAGCCTCTGCTCACAATATTTTCATCAACCGATAGATATTACCTTTTTTTTTTAAGTGTGTTTCTATTTAAAGACACCTTATTTAATACATATTGTTGACTCATTAGCATTGAACTAACAGCAAACACCCTAGCTCATACCTGAATGAAGTTTATCTAAGGCATATTATGAACTTGATCTTCTCGAGCTTAGGAACACTAGGCAGCACTTTACATTATGTTCAAGGACCATTTTAAACAGCCAAGCCACAACAAAAAGCAGAAATGTGAAAAATGTGACATATACCAAGAAAAGGACATTGTTTACAATATGAACACTGGGAAAGAGTACAACAGGCAAATCATTTTTTTTTTTTTTTTTTTTTTTTGCCACTCTACACATGTACTTTCTACAGTCCATAAATGATTGTAAAAGCTCCTTGAGTACTGTTTGGGGATTAAAAATTTTTTTAGCAAGAAGGCAAATTCAAAAATAGGAGAGCTATGAGGATACATGTTCGTGTGCACATGTACACAAACAGACACACTCACTCTCACTTTCTCATAGCCTCCCTTCTTAAAAAGTAGCATACTATATACACTTTTCTCACCTTGCTTATTTCACTTAGTAATACTAATCCTAAAGATTTCTCCAAGGTAGTACAGATATATTCCATGCTTCCTTTTTTCAACTATAAAGTATACTATTGAGTGAATACCCTGTTTTTCAACAAGTCCCCTCTTGGTGGACATTTCGTCTTTTGTTATTACAAACACTGCTGCAATAAATAGCACTGCAAATACATCTTTCTATATTTGGGGAACAGATTCTTAAACGTGGGGTTGCTAGGTTAAAGGATGAATGCACATATAATTTTGCTACATATTTTACTGTATAATTTCTTCAATGTATATTTCTAACATGAGTCAGATAAATACTGTACGAGTTTGCTACAAAGGATTGAAATACTTAAGCTACAAGAGTTGGTAAACTGCAGTGTTTAAAAGGAGTTAAAAAACAAAAGCTACTGAGTTAAAAGTGGTGAAACGATCATGAAAAAATAAAATCAAACATGCTTTAAGCATTCTGAATGTTGAGACATTTCACCTTTCTGAGCGAGACTGTTCAACCAAAAGAGCAACTAAAGCTATCATTTTTTCAAGGGCAGCTGGCCTGTATTTTTCTTCTGCCAGAGAAAGGATATCTTCTTCCTCCTCCTCTTCTTCCCCTTCTTCCTCTGACAACACTTCAACTTGAGGCTAGAACAGAACAAAATCCAATTTTAACATATTAGTTTTAACATTATCTTGAGAGCATATAACTTGATTGTTTTATATAACTAACCAAGGCAGATGGTTGGCAGGAGTATGTGTCATGAAAAAAACAACACTCAAAGGCCTAACCCCAACTTTAAAAGTCTAAACCACATTCAGGACAATTGTAGACCTAATAGGCAGAACTGTAAAGAAAAATGATTGATTCTCAAAACTGTGACTATTTACCTTACCTAAAGGGATAAATCCTTTAATAATTTTTTTTTTCTTACTGGCAAGCCCCTTGGAAGATAAATCAGATCATAATTTATGAGTATGGTAAAACAGTATTTCCTATTTAATAAAACTGACAGTTATACAAATTAATGCATCCTTATTTGCAGTTGTCAAATAATCTAAGTAGTAGGTATTTTGAAGAAATAATCACTTGGGCTTTGAAATGAAAGAGACTGAAAAGGTTTTATGATCTAACAAAGCAAGAGAAAAGCAGTCTCAACAAGCAGCCATATAGGCTAGAATCCTATATAATAAAAGGCTAATATGCAAATTGTCCCCTCAACTGGGAGTTGACCAGGGGGCGGGGCCAGCTGGCCAACCACCTCTCCCCCCGGCTGGCCCCAACCCCAATCGCCACCCCCCCATTGGGGGCAGGGCCAGCCCGCCAAGCTCCGACTGGGGCAGGCCAGCTGGACCCTACCTGTGCACAAATTCGTGCACTAGGCCTCTAGTTACATAATAACTGTCCATATTCTGAGAAGCATTTATATATACACTAGAGGCCCAGTGCACAAATCCGTGTACTGGGCCTCTAGTATGCATATAAGATCTTTGGTTAATCTCTTCCCACCCCCGCCCCCTCTTCCCTCAGAGATTCATCAGTCTGTTCCATGTTTCCATGCCTGTGCGTTGAGCATCTGCCCCCAGGTGGTCAGTATTCGTCACAGCTACCGGTCGAATGGTCTAACGGGTCGGTTAGGCTTTTATATACATATACATATACATATACATATACATATACATATACATATACATATACATATACATGTAATTAATACTGTATAGGTAAAGAGTCTGACCAAGGATCAAAGCCCAACTCACTGTGATTTAAAACAAGTTAATGTCTTTATGCCTCAAGTTCCTCATCTGTAAAATGGAGATAACAAAAGTACTTACCTCTTAGGGTTACAAAAGGATTAAATAAAACAGTGCAAATAGAGCATTCAATCCAATGTGGTCATTATAGACAATACAAAATCCACATCAATGCCTTAATATATAAACAGACTAGCTAATTAAATTGTTGAGACTCTGATAAAAAATACGGGCAACAAAAATGTTCATCAAAACAAGAAGCTAATGATAGAACCCCAAAGTAGGTGGTGGCCATTTTGCCTAAATTATTTGCTTTGTTCCATGGCCTTACCAAATGTTTTGCTTGATTGATATTTTTAATGGGTATAGTAAGAGAAGAAACAATCAAACTTAGACCCTTAAAACTATCTAATACCACAGACCGAAGGGACTTTAAAGGGTTCTAATATTTCATGATTTTCCATGATGCAAACTTGTAAACATGGCCTATAAATCCCTGATATGAGACAGGACTGTACTTACATTTTCAGGCCCTTTGGTTCCCATGTAAAAATGTACCATTGTAGATATGGCTTGCAATGAAAGCAAAAACTGGCTCTAAAAATAAAAATATTGGTTTAAAAATATAATATAAAGACAAATTTTAAATACTGAAAATAGGTACATAATACCAGAAATAAACATGATATAGCCTCACCTCTTCTTCACCCATTTTAGCAAATTCATAAAGGAAGGCAAAATATTCTGTAAGATGTTTACTATGAGGTTTTACACCATGTTCCATAATTAGTAACAGAGTTCTCACAAATCGAGTGACACATGAACGACCACCAATATCTTCAACTGAGGCATCCATATCATCTGACCTAAAAACACAATTTAATTATCTTAGAGAAAGTATGAAGTCTGGAGATAGATACTCTGGGAGAACTGTCTTTAAAAACCTGAATTTTGTCCTGGCCAGTGTGACGCAGTTGGTTAGAACACCGTCCAGTACACCCAAAAGTCATGGGTTTGATTCCCGCCAGGGCACATACCTAGGTTGTGGGCTTAATCCCCAGTTGGGGCATATATAGCAGGCAACCGACAGATGTCTCACTCACATTAAAAACAACACCCGAATTTAACTCTTTCATCTTTGTAATAATAAAATACCAATTACAACAATGTAGTAATTGGATTCCAATTATTGTGCCTGGCTAAATCAATATAAGCAAAAGATGAAGTCATAAAGTTATTTGTAGAGCATTTTGAAGATACACTTAATTAAAAATAAAAAAAAATTAAAACAAGTTTTGCCTTCTTGATTTATAGAATTACATTTTTTTTAAACAAACAAACAAAAAAACACCTAAATATTTCAGTGTGAATATTTACAAAAACTTTGTAGGAAGCCCTAGCCGGTTTGGCTCAGTGGATAGAGCATCGGCCTGCAGACTAAAGGGTCCCGGGTTGGATTCTGGTCAAGGGCCCATACCTCAGTTGCAGCCTTCTCCCTGGCTCGGGCCCTGCAGGAGGCAACCAATGGATGTGTTTCTCTCACATCGATGTCTCTCTCTCTTCCACTTTCCCTAAAAATCAATGGAAAAGAATGTCCTCGGATGTGGATTAACAACAAAAAATCTTTGTAGGCAGATCATCAAAAAGTTTAACAATAAAATGTTCAAAAGATAGTTCTTACCCATCTTCCATTCCTGGCTGTAGATAGAGATGAGCATGCACAGGTCTAAGTCTCTGAATCACATGGATGCACAAACGCTGAAACATCTATAAATGAAAAGATAAAACAATCCGGGAGCCAACTCACATCAGGTAACAAAGATACTGAAAAATTTACATGATTCAAAATTCTCTGCCATCCATTTGTATTTTGCCTGCATATTAAATCTTTCTACATTCTGAAACTTTCTTGGAGTCTCAACTACAGACGGAAGATATAAGGCAAAGTCAGCTTAAAAAACAACATTCAATTTTATAGTAAGGGGTAAACAAAATCAGGTAAGTTTCAGTAATAGAGATAACCAAAAACAAAGCTTCACAAAACTCTCTTAACTGTGGAGAGTCTCTAAATAAGATATACAAATGGTCAATAAGCACATGAAAAGATGTTCAATATCATTAATTATAGATTAATGATATTGAAAACCAAAACCACAATGGGATACTACTTCATACTCATTAGGATGACTAAAATAAAAGACAGTAAAAAATGTTGAAGAAGATGTAGTGAAACTGGAACCCTCATAGATTGCTGCTTTGAGTATAAACTGGTATAGAAACTATGAAAAACAGTTTGGTAGTTCCTAAAATTGTTGAAGATAAAGTGACCATATGACCCAGCAATTCCACTCCTAAGGACATTTAAAAATATTGAAAACATATGCTGGGGGAGGATGGGTGGGTGGGAGGTAATCAACCAAGGACCTTGTATGCATATATACATGGCCCATGGACACAGACATTGGGGCAGGGTGAGGGCCTGGGGCGGGGGATAGGGGTGGGCTGAAGGGGATCAACGGGGGAATAAAGGGGGCATATATAATACTTTCAACAACAAAGAATTATATTTAAAACTAGAGGCCCCGTGCACTGGGAGGGGTGGTCCCTCAGCCCGGCCTGTGCCCTCTCACAGTCGGGGACTCCTCAGGGAATGTCCACCTGCTGGGGAGGCAGGAGAGGCTCCAACCACTGCTGCTGCACTCGCCAGATGTGAGCCCAGCTTCTGGCTGAGAAGGGCTCCCCCTGTGGGAGAGCACTGACCACCAGGGGGGCAGCTCCTGCATTGAGCATCTGCCCCCTGGTGGTCAGTGCGCATCATAGCAACCAGTCATTCCACCATTTGGTTGATTTGCATATTAGCCTTTTATTATATAGGAAGTGGTGGGATTATGGGAAATTTTCAAAAATAATAATGTAGATATTGCAAAAATCAGAATAGCATTGTTTTGAAAAATATTCTCACTGACTGAATATTTGGAATGTATGTTAAAAAAAAAAAGAAAACATGTCAACACAAATATTTGTATACCAATGTTCATAGCAGCTTATTCAAAATAACCCAAAAGTGGAAACAGCCCAAATATTCATCAATTGCTGAAAGAATAAATAAAATCTGAAATATCCATTTAATGGAATACTATTTAAGCAATGAAAAGAAATGAAGTACAGATCCATAATCCAGCATAGATAAATCTTGTAAATATTATAAAATCAAAGACTCCAGTCACAAAAGAACACATACTGAATAATTCCATTTATAGAAATGGTCAGAATAGACAAATCTATAGAAAGAGAAAGTAGATTAGTGTTGCCAGGGGCTGGTGAGAAGTGACAGGATAAAATGGAGAGTGATTGCTAATAGGTATAAGGCTTCTTTTTGGGGTGTTATAAAATCAGATAAATGATGGTTGTACAAGTTTAGAAACATACTAAAAAACACTAAATTTTACACTTTGAAAGGTTTCAGTGAGTTTTATAAGAATTACATCTCAATAATAACTAAAAAGTGGCATATTTCAGATCAAATTTTCGGTTTTGTATAATAAATGAATATAGAGTAATATTTATATTTTCCTTGCCTAAATTTTCCAATTAGAAAAACAAATATTCAAGTGATAGCTCAGGACTTGTTAGAGAAATGAATTATAAGCTATTCATTTAACTTTCAAAGTCATTTCAGTCCCCATGGTTAGAATATCTTCAGGATCTAAAAAAGAACCAGTAGAACTCATAAAGCAGCCAGAATAGGATCTGAGACAATGGTGGTTATAGCTATCTTCCTATCACCAGGACATGTGAATGATTTAAATTGCTTGATTGAAATAATATTTGATTTGCTTAAAAGGGCTGGTGAAAACAATAGCAAAATGACTTTTATGGTAAGATGTCCATCTTTCGCAACTATATAAAAGATGGGTTAAGACAGTCTCAGGCAAATTTAGAATTAACCTGACAGCCATTTCTTTTTCAAATACATTTTTTTCTTACCTGTCTCACAATTTGATTAGGGCACTTAATTAATATCTGCATTGGCCACCAGTCATCATCAGCCATGCGGTCCAAAAACCACTGTAAGAAAATAGTGGGATTTTAACATTTAACCAAAACTCGGTCAATGGGATAAAAATCATATAAGGATTTTAATTCTCAACAACATTTCCATTATTTTAAATACTTACCAAAAGAGATTCTTCATTTGCTAAAAAATCCAAAACCTAAAATGCCTAAAATCGTAATCAGGACCACCTTATTACATAACTAGAGGCCCGGTGCATGACATTCGTGCACTGGTGGTGTGTGTGTGTGTGTGTGTGTGTGTGTGTGTGTGTGTGTGCTGTCCTCCTCAGCCAGGCCTGTGCCCTTTAGCAGTCCGGGATCCCTCAGGGCATGTCTGACAGCTTAGGCCTGCTCCCTCCACTGCCACTGCACTCACCAGCCGTGAGCCCGGCTTGTGGCTGAGCAGTGCTCCCCCTGTAGGAGCGCACTGACCACCAGGGGGCAGCTCCTGCATTGAGCGTCTGCCCCCGGTGGTCAGTATGCGTCATAGCGACTGGTTGTTCCACTGTTATGTCAATTTGCAAATTACCCTTTTATTATATAGAATTCAATGGATGCCATTTACATCACAGTGCACACCCTGCAAGATGGCAATCTGCAGTTCTTATAATAAAATAGAATACTGTTTTCCTCTTAGTCCTCATGTCATACTATAGAGTCTTTTGTTTCTTTTTTTATTTTTTATTTATATTTTATTTTATTGATTTTTGTACAGAGGAAGGGAGAGGGATAGAAACATCGATTCAGCTGCCTCCTGCACACTCCCCACTGGGGACGTGCCCGCAACCAACGTACATGCCCTTGACCAGAATCGAACTTGGGACCCTTCGGTCCGCAGGCTGACGCTCCATCCACTGAGCCAAACCAGCCAGGGCTCTTTTGTTTCTTTTGTTATGATCTGAGTACAATTCATTTTCTTTATGTTTAAAAACAAATCATGGGAGAAGATCCAAGATGGCGGCGTAGGTAAACACCTAAACTGCTGCCTCGCACAACAATTTCAAAACTACAACTAAAAGACAAAACGTCTATCACCCAGAACCATGGGAAAGCTGGCTGAGTGGAAGTTCTACAACTAGAAGGAAAGAGAAAAGAGCACTGAGATGTGCACAAGTGCTGAAAAGCTGAGGTATGGAGGCACGCGAATCAGGATGGCGGCGGGCAGCTGGGAGCGCTGCTTTTTTCAACCCGAAGGGAGACAAGCTCCCGATTACAAACTCCAGTTTCTGGGGAGACGCGGGGGACCCAAAGTCCTACGGGGAGAAGCTGGACTGTCGGCCATCGGGTCGGAAAGTGAGTGAGGCTTGCTTGCAGGGCTGCACACAGGAATAATTGTTTACTGCGCTGGGGCATGGGACGCAGGGACATGGTCAGAGACGCAGAGCCGGCTAACTGGCAGCCATCACTGTTTGCCACGCCCTAGCCTAGTGACGCCCTGAGACCCTGCCCCGCACAACCTACAAACCCACCCAAGCTCCAAGCAGCGGCTTTAGCATATGAATGGCCTGCCCTATCGTAGCTTAACCTAGCAAACTTGCAGCCCGGGTCAGACAGCTCCAAAACCTCCAAACCCCAAGCAAAGAGGAGAAAACAGTAGTTCTCACTGTAGCTCCTGCTGGGTGGCCTCAGACAGTAGCTGACCTGCACCCCATTGGAGATCCAGAAGCCAGTGTACCTAGTGAGACACCAGATTCAACTCCTCACATCCATAAGTGACACATTCAAGAGGCAGACTCAGTGAGCACCAAAGCCCCACTGAAACAAGTCCTGCACCATAAGCGTGTCTCCAGCGCAGCAGTTCTTCCATTATAGACACAGTGGGTCCTCACAGCCAATTGGCCTGGAGGTCAATTCCTCCCAGTGTACCAATAGCAATCAAGGCTTAACTACACCAAGACTTTGCACTCAGCCCACAAAGGGGTGTACCAAGAGCATCCACCTCAGGTGATTGGGGAGGCTGAGCTACTGGCCCCTATAGGTCACCTATCACACAAAGCCACTCCATCAACACAGGGAAGCAACAAAATGCGGAGACAAAGAAACATGTCACGAATGAAAGAAATGGAGGAAAGCAAACTACTGGACGACATAGAGTTCAGAACCACATTTATAAGGTTACTCAAGAATCTTCTAAAAACCGCTGAGGAACTTAGTGAGACCTTTAAGGATCTTAATGAGAATGCCAAAAAAATGGAAAAGGACCAGTCAGAAATTAAGCATACACTGTCTCAAATAAAGAATGTACAGAAACTCAACTGTAGATCAACGTACCACAAGAATCAAACCAAAGATCTGAAATATGAGAAAACAAAAAACACCCAACCAGAAAAACAAAAAGAAAAAGAATCCAAAAATATGCAGATAGTGTAAGGAGCCTCTGGGACAACTTTAAGTGTACCAACATCCGAATTTTGGGGGTGCCAGAAGAAGACAGAAAGCAAAATATTGAAAACCTATTAGAAGAAATAATGACAGAAAACTTTCCCTACCTGGTAAAAGAAATAGACTTACAAGTTCAGGAAGCGCACAGAACCCCATACAAGAGGAATCCAAAGAGGACCACACCAAGACACATCATAATTAAAATGCCAAGGGCAAAATACAAAGAGAGAATCTTGAAAGTAGCAAGAGAAAAACGGTTAGTTACCTACAAGGGAGTACCCATATGACTGTAAGCTGATTTCTCGGCAGAAACTATGCAGGCCAGAAGGGAGTGGCAAGAAATATTCAAAGTGATGAACAGCAAGACCCTACAACCAAGATTACTCTACCCAGCAAAGCTATCATTCAGAGTTGAAGGTCAGATAAAGAGCTTCACAGACAAGAAAAAGCTAAAGGAGTTCATCACCACCAAACCAGGATTACATGAAATGCTGAAGGGTATTCTTTAAGAAGAAAAAGAAGAAGGAAAAGGTAAAGATAAAAATTATGAACAACAAAATGACATCAAATACATACCTACCAACAAGTGAATCTAAAAATCAAGTGAATAAAAAATCTGAAGAACAGAATGGACTGGTGAATATAATAGAATCAGGGACATAGAAAGGGAGTGGACTGACAATTCTCAGGGGGAAGGGGGTGTGAAGAGATTGGACAAAAATCTTACACCTATGGATGAAGACAGTGGCGGGGGGTAAGGGCATGGGGTGGGGTGGGGTGGGGAATCAGGTGGAGGGGAGCTATGGGGGGAAAAAAAGAGGATCACCTGTAATAATCTGAACAATAAAGATTAAAAAATAAAAAATAAATAAAAACAAATCATGCTCTCTTGATAACAAAAAAACATGCTTCTTTAAGCTAAGAACAACTTCCCACTGATTTCGAGATATCTATTAATCACATATTTTACTCGTCTACTGAATTGTACTACCTACTTATGCATACACACAATTAATGACAATTGTAGAAAACACGTTTAACTCCTTGACAGACTTCCAGAGGCAAACCCTTAATTAAAATTCTAAAGTAAAAAATGTATTAAAAAATAAAAAACAAATTATGACCTAATCAACCCACCCTCAGGATCTATGAAACAGCTTAAAAATCATGAAATGGAAAGGGAATAGAGAAACATGTTAAATAACACCAGGAGGATGCAATTAGTCAAAGCCAACATGTGGAAAATCCTGTATAACAAATGACAAAGTAGCAAATAAGTAGAAAAATAAGTAACTGCTAATATATGGAAGATTTAAGAGACAAAAGCAAAATGTGGACCTTGTTTGAACACAAATGTAAGCAAATTAACTGAAAAGAATACATTTTTAACAAAAGACAATTAGAGAAAACTGAATACGGAATGGGTACTGGATATTAAGGAATCACTTCTAATTTTAAAGCAGTTAATGGAGATACATACTGAGCTTAATTGACATATGACATGGTATCTGGGTTTGCTTTAAAATACTTCAGCTGAGAAAAAGCATGGGGGAGACACAGAAATAAATAAAAACAAAAGAATGTTACCTTTTGTTGAAATTGGGTGATAGATACATCTTTCTAGTTTTGTGCATGTTTTGATTTTAAGATGGCAATATGGTTAAGCGATCATTATCTGGGAGCAATTATCCTAAGGGATATCTTTCTCTTATAATGCAATATTGGAGGAGATAAAAATTGAATATAAACTGATACACTGGGATATATGTATTTTTTCTCAGAGGGGTAGGGGAGATATACATTTTAAGTAGTTTTTGATAACATTCAAAAGCAGTTAAGAAATATCTAGTAGTCTTTGGAATTTTCTATACTTTTCCTTCTAATGTGGGGGGAACCAAAGACTTTTAAAGTAAATTAAGGATCAATTATTTAATGAGTGTAATGGATTTGATAAATTATAACTTTCTTCCAGCTATCAAATCTATATATATAAAAGCCTAAGTGATCGAACGACTGGTTGACTGGTCACTCTGATGCACACTGACCACCAGGGGACAGACACTCAACGCACAGGATTGGGTTCCCTCCTGTCTGGATCGGGCCTGCGGGGATCAGGCCGAAACCTGCTATCGGACATCCTCCAAGGGGTCCCGGATTGCAAGAGGGTGCAGGCCAGGCTGAGGGACTCCACTGGTGCATGAATCCGTGCATAGGGACTCTATAGTGATTTTATAAAAACTCACACTGGGCTCCCTATGATTTGATAGATAAAACAATTTTGCTGTAGCATCTAAGTTAAGAAAACAAAGAAGTGAATCTTAAGCTATGCATTGCTGGTTGAATTTTTAACCTCACCTCACAAGCTGCTTGACTATTATTAAACTGTTTCGTCAATAATTCAATCCATTGAAGCATTGTGGGCTAAAAAAAACAAAAAGAAAGAAAGAAGTCACTGAAGGCATAAGGATTTCTCAGCTAAAGATTGATAATGAAAACCAAAAGATACCAAATCACAAAAATGCACAAAATAAAACATACCTTTTCTTTTGAATGAATAAATGTCTCTAGGACAAAGGAAGTGCTTAACTGTAAAGAAAGATGAAATTAAGCAAAAAAGACTTAATTATTTTAAAGTAGTGATTTTGAAAAAATTATCTAAGGCTTATATATTACCTTTGCAGTCATTAGAGACACAGCTTTAGGATCTGGTAATGTACTGGGAATACAACTACACAACTGCCACATAAACCTAGAATTTAAAAATAGTAAGTTGAAATTCTTACAGGAAAAAAAATTTGAATGTGTAACAAAAAAACTATTACTGGGGAGGCAGAAGAGGGTAAAGGGGGGATAAATGGTGACAGATGGGAGACTTGACTTTGGGTGGTGAACATACAATAAATAAATGATATAGAATTATACAAATGAGTCATATATAATTTTATTTAACCAATGTCAGCCCAATAAATTCAATAAAAATTCTTAAATCTATTACAAAATTTATCAAACTTACCCAAAATATGTATGTTCAAAAATATTTTTGTCTTGAAGAAACTGCATGTTATCATGCCAAATCCACTGAAGAAAAAAAAAAAAGTTAACATTAGATATTGCTCCATTACATTTTACCAATATTTTAAAAACAACCCCCCCAAAATACATGCTCTTAAAATGCATGCTAATTTTTTTTCCAGGAATATGCAACATGGAAGTACTGTAAGTTACTAAACCTGGTCCAATTTATCATTCTATATCTGGCTACCTCAAGTGATTATTGTTGTTTAAAAACATATTTATAAAGATTTTGCCAGTAACAACTCGGAAATCTCATCTGCCTGAAGAACAAAGATATACATGAATAAAACTGTCATATATATTTTGATAAGAATAAGTAATGAAAGGTTTATGTTTAAAAACTACAAAAAAAAAAAAAAAAGACAACCACCCTTTAATTTACGTTGGCAGACCTATACGGGAGTTGATTTCCCTGTTTACTCTATAAAAATAATGAAAAATTATTATTTCTCACAACTGTCCTGTGGAACTGCTCTGCTGTCTTTAGTTTTTATGTTCATCTCTTTAAATACCTTAAAAACATGCTTTAAGTCACTGCCAGGCAGTTCCATAACATTATTTTTACCTGGTTCAATTTTATTTTCTGATTATTGATATGATTGACTATCTTTATCCCTCTAAAGATTTTCAACTAACTCTACTTACCCCTCAGCCCCCTACTACTCTGGATCCAGTTTTTATAATCACATATTAGGGCTCCTGCTGTACATTATATTTAGAAAATCACAGACCTAGTTATTAAAGGCCTTGCTTCAGAGTTCTTAGTCCTCTATTTCTAGGCATAGACTAGCTGTAGTCACAAGGAAAGTTTGACAGCATTCACTAATTCCACTCAATTCAGTGCCTTTCCATAGCAACTGAGCCCTATTCCAACTTCTTGCTTTTAGCTAGGTACTATCTCTCTAACCTCGCAAGAGCTGAACCTTTGGCCACCATTATCTGCTTTGTACTAAAGCCTGGTAGTTCCATGATTTCCACTAGATTTACTGCCTTTAATTATGTTCCATTTCTGTTCTACAGAAATATTCATCTTGTTTTTTGACTGTCCATTTTGCCTTTTATCAATACAATGTATGTGGAACCAAATTGGGTATGTTTACTAGGTATAGCAGTTAATAATGCGGATTTTTTTCAATAGATGGAGTTACATATATGTTGATATATATGCGATTTGATATGTATTGACAACAAGCTTCAAAACTTCATATGTCAAATTTGCTGAACGTGATAACATCTTAGATATTTTTATGCTTAAAAATGTCAAATTTCGTGCCAAAAAAAAAGAGCATTTGCGGGAAGTTTTAATTCATTATTTTGAAGAAAAGTGCTGCTGATACTTTGGGAAGCTTATGGTGAACATGCTCCATCTCAAGATACTTGTGAACACTGGTTTAAACGCTTTAAAAGTGATTTCGATGGGAAAGACAATGTCCAGGTCAACCGAAAAAGTTTGAAGACCAACAATTACAAGCATTATTGAAGATGCATGTCAAACTCAAAAACAACTTCCAGAAAGATTAAACATTGCTCAGCAAACAATTTATGATCCTTTACAAGCAATGGGGAAGACTTTAAAGGAAGGAAAATGGGTACCACATCTACTGAACAAAAGACAAATGGAAAACCGAAAAGTCATCAGTAAAATGTTGCTTCAGCCAAAACTGGTTTGGCTCAGTGGATAGAGCGTCAGCCTTTGGACTGAAAGGTCCCAGGTTCGATTCCGTTCAAGGGCATGTAACTTGGTTGCGGGCACATCCCCAGTGGGAGGTGTGCAGGAGGCAGCTGGTCGATGTTTCTCTCTCATCGATGTTTCTGACTATCTATCACTCTTCCTTCCTCTCTGTAAAAAATCAATAAAATATATTAAAAAAAAATGTTGCTTCAACGGCACAAAAGAAAGTCTTTTTTGCATCAAATTGTGACTGGCGATGAAAAGATTTATTTTGAGAATCCCAAACGCACAAAATCATGGGTTGATCCAGGTCAACCATCAACATAGAATGCAAGGCCAAATCGGTTTGGGAAGAAGACAATGCTCTGCGTTTGGTGGGATCAGGAAGGTGTGGTGTATTATGAGCTTCTAAAACCAGGTGAAACCATTAACAATGATCGCTACTGACAACAAATAATCAGTTTGAACCACGCTTTGATCATGAAATGACCAGAATGTGCCAGAAGACACGGCAAAGTAATTTTGCTTCATGATGACGCATCATCACACAATTCAAAACCAGTTAAAGACATGTTAAAAGATCTTGCCTGGGAAGTATTAACCCACCCTCTGTATTCACGAGACCTTGTTCCTTCAGATTACCACTTGTTTTGATCGATGGCACATGCACTTTCTGAGCAGCACTTCAAAACATATGAAGAAGTGGAAAATTGGGTCTCTAAATGGTTTGCCTCAAAACAAGAAAAGTTCTCTTGGGACGGTATCCACAAATTACCTAAAGATGGGGGAAATGTGTAGCTAGCGATGGACATTACTTTGAATAAAGCACTTTTGATGTTTCTCTTGAAATTATCATGTTTTCTTTGATCACAAAATCCGCATTATTAACCGGTACACCTAGTAAGTGTGAAACTATAGTACTACATTGATCAGAAAGAACTTTCCTAAAGTGTTTTTCTATATACCCATACAACTTCATCTTGGATCACTATTCCTTGCATTTATTAATCATCACAGCTACAGAGGTCACCTTTCAGGGTCTAAAACAGGCCAATAAGCTCTATCCTTCCTAGGGACTCTATATGTAACGTTCTTTTTGCCCGGGGTACTCTTTATATGATTAACTCTTCACTAACTTTCAAATTGAAGTTGAAGGTCATATTTCCTGAATACCTTCTGCAGTACTCCTGATTCAACTACCCCTTTCTGAGCACTCTACTTGTTTTATCCATAATAATCACACATTTGTGGGTTCTAAAAATTGTCTTTTTACCTCTGGTAAAGTCTGCTACTAGCAATATTTTAACTGTACAAATATAAAAAAACAGATTCTGGTTTACATTTAAAATCTATGTTAATGTTAAGTAACAGTATTATTATATTTTTAAATTTTTTAGTAAAATGTATGTGCAGGCAAACATTTTAAATTAATAAGCTGAAACAATGATAGGGAAAAAATGGTTGGTTTAGATCTACAATCAAGAATAGTCTAACATGGTTCAGTTTGTTTTTCTTGTTATTACAACAAGCAAACGTCTGGGATTCCCTTTTCTCACAATGTAAATCAGTGCTTCTCAAAGAATGGTTCAGAGAGCTGTGGGTGTCCCTGTGATACTTTTAGGGTGTCTATAAGGTCCAAAGCATAAAATGGAGTTTTCCAGAAGCTAAATGATGAGATTACAATATAGCAAAATACAGAAGTTGTTATGAAACACAAGCTGTCTTGTATTAAATCAGATATTAAAGAGATTTGCAAAAATGTAAAACAGGGCAACTTTTCTCACTGAATGGTAATGTTCTGAGAAAAATAATTTTTTTTTTTTTTTTTTTAAACTCTAAAGTTCTCAGCCCGGCTAGCGTGGCTCAGAGGTTGAGTGTCACCTATGAACCCAGTAGATCATGGTTCAATTCCCCATCAGAGCACATGCCTGGGTTGCAGGCTCAATACCTAGTGTGTGTTGTTCAGGAGGCAACTGATCAATGATTTTCTCTCACTGTTGATGTTTCTCTGTTTCTCTCTCTCTCTCTCTCTCTCTCTCTCTGAAATCAATGAAAAATATATTTTTTAAAAAGGACGGGGGCAGGCTAGAAGGGGTCAATGGGGGAAAAGGGGAAACAGATATAATACTTTCTAGGTTTGCCTGAATACCTTGGGGGCATAAAGTCTTGCACATAATGGGGATTCTAATCTATTTAATTTTAATTATGGATGGTGGTTGAAATTATTGTACAAATAGGTTGAGTTTAATGGCCTAAAATGTAGCAAAGCAACTAATTTTTCTGGTAAATCCAATTCAAGGGCTTAATGAAGACAATATTTTTGGCTTTTAGTCAGTAATATTATGGGTAAGCAAGATACCAATTTAGAGTATGTGTTTGGGGGAACTCAGTTTTAAGTCTTGACCACACAGTGCAAATATCAGCAAATCAATTAGATAGTAAAAACTGAATTATCTATATGGGCGAGTATATTTTCAGGAATACCTTTCTGGAGATTTACTTTTTTGTACTTTTGGCTGACTGGCTTAATTTATAACAATGACACAACACACACTGAGTGATGAGTACTTTTATAAATCTTAAAACATTAAAGTAACATTACCACTTACATTATGAAGTAAAGCCTCATTACTATAAATCAAACACTTTATAATGTAAAAATTACATATTTCAAATACACATACACTGTATAATTGTGTGTAACGAAGAGTAAGAGAACACTTGCAATTCTATCACCACTAAGAACATTACCAACCAGGTCGGACCCGCATTGCCACCATGTGCCCACCATCCAGATATCATTGCTGACATGCACACATAAGGAACTGTTTGACATTGAAATGGGGACTCAGAACTGTTGGACATTGAAATTGGGACTCAAACATTTTTTGTTATTATATGTTTATTTCTGGTCTGCAGAGGCAAGGTATTTTTAAAGGAAAGAAATGGGGAATAAAATAAAGAGGCAAAGAAGCATTGAACAGACTGTCAAACTACAGCGGGAAGGCAGGGGAGGTTGGGGAGAGGCTGTAAGAGATCAACCGAAGGACTTGTATGCATGCATATAAGCATAACCAATGGATACAAGACACTGGGGGGGGGGGGGGGGCGGCAGCGGTAAAGGCATGTACTGGGGAGTAGGGGAGGCCAGGGAGGAGGTCAATGGGAAAAAAAAAAAGGAGACATATGTACTACTATTTGTAGTACTTCAAACAATTAAAAAAAAAAAAAAAAAAAAAAAAAAGAACATTACCAACCATACAAGCTACCTGTGGGCTTTGCTGTAATGCCATTAACCATTTCATCTTTCTTATTTTTCTTTGATGTTACTAATAATTTTTTACTTCTTTTAATCTCATTCGCTTTATATTCACCTGTTGTATGTCAGTATTACCAAGAATATTTGCATATTGTGTTAAGGTCTACCCACAATTACAGATATTAATGTTGTCATAGTCTATTCTTGTATCACAGTACTATTATTACTTGAAAAAATACTTAAAACATGCTTTCAAATTGTTGCTAAAGTTAAATTAGCTTATACCTCTAGTAATTCTGATGAAACATCAAATTTGTATTCTTTCCCATTTTCTTCCTCTGGTTCCATGCGTTTATAAAACAGCATATATGCACTGTGTGTCTTTAACAGGGAAAAAAGTACATTTTCAGTTTTGATAAAATATGACTATTAAAGAAGACAACATGAAAAAAAGAGAACGATGTAAAATTATATATGAAAGAAATGGTTACCTTTTCAAAAGAGAAATCCATAAACTTATCTGTAACAGAATCGTAGGTCTTGGTCTGTTTTAAAAAATAAGTTTCCTTCTTTAGAAAATGGGCACATTTAGTTATATTTACATATAAAGTATTTTTTAAAAAGCTGTTTAATACTATGCAATAACTTCATAAATAGTTTCTCAAATAGCACTGCATTCATGAAAATTCTTAACAGTAATTTTTGGCTAAGAATACTAAAAATTGGAGATGCAAAACATATTTTAAGTACTTTACCATAAAATATATAAAGCATAAGGAAATAAAATGAACTTGCAATTTTAAAAAACTCTTAAGAGTTTTTTAGAAAGTTTACTTTTTTAAAGAAATAGTTCTGTGAATAACATTTAGAGAAGTAATCAGTTTAGTGACAGCTTCAGTGGTAACTCATTATTTACTCCTTTTACCCATTTCCAAAGTATTAGCAATTTTCCTACTTCTCCGTTTATATTCAGAATAGTATAAGGACACCAAAGAGCAAATTAAAATCCAAAATGTGAATAATTATTTCACAATAAACATGGCTATTAAAGTTAAAAACCAGTTTATCTGGGCTTGTCTGTGAAATGGAAATGACTATTAAATATCTGACTTATAAGAATCAACAGGGTATTTTTAAAGTGTTCAGAAAATTGGTAGGAGTGAAATTGTTACAATTCTACTCCAACCTAATGATCTTTTTGTATATCTTACTGCTAATTATGTAACAGGTAAGCTATTCTTTTTCTATCCCATCTCTTGTAATAACCAGGTTGCTAACTGCTTTATAAAAGCCACTAAATAAACAATTCTTTAAAGCTCAGCTCAATCCAACTTCCTTGTCAAAAAGTGTTCATATTAAGTAAACAAAGAGTAATTTCTTTTGGCTTTAATCCCAAAGCATTCAAGAAAACAACTAATTCAATCATACTGTCACAAGGCAAGGTAATTCAAGTCCTATACTATTATTTCATTTTCAATTGTTAATTCTTAACATTCTTAATCAGTTGAAGGAAAAAATAGTAACTTTTAAAATATTTCCCAAGGTCTATTATATACTCCAAACATACTAAAGTTCCATTAATACCAGCAGAATAAAATTTAGATCGAATCATAGTGATTAAAAAGAAAGTTAAGTGATTCTGCTATTGGATTTTATGATATTGCAAAGCATGTGAAAGTCATAAACTATTTATAATTTCTGAATAAAACTTACTGTCATCTCTCCACCAAAACATTCAGAGGCAAGTTGAGCAGAATCAAAAGGTTTTACCTCAGCATCATTAAAAAGATACCTAAAACAGAGCAAGCAGTGTTGATAAAGTATATATGTACTGAATACCTCTCTATTATGTCTATTTTAAAAATATTTGTTATATACTGACATATTATAAATAATTATCAAACTATTATTATTAATACAAGGTAAATTTTAACTAAGCTCTTGTTTTGACAACTTGAATCCACTAGAAATTGGGAATATAATTTAACAGTCATAACCACCCTAAAATTTGACACATTCATTTATAACCTAGAAGTAACAGGAATTTGTAAAAGCAATAAAAAGTTTGCGTAAATATAATTTATAACATGGACAGAAAAGCATTAAGAGATGGTAGAACTTCCAAAGATAAAAATGCCATTTTAAAATTTATGATAAAAAATTGATTCAAAGTATATTTATGGAAATATATTCAAATGGACAAAAAAAGTTAAAGATATAACATGATTGACTTAAAGAGTGAGAAATAGTTGAACAAAACTATTCTGTTAAGTGCAGATTTATCTAACAATATCTGAAGACATTTGAAAACCAAAAAATAGTTAAGAACTGATTTAATGACTTCCAACCATCTCTCTATATAAAAGCCTAAGCGACCAGCTGACCAGTAGCTATGACATGCACTGACCACCAGGGGCAGACGCTCAATGCAGGAGCTGCTGAGCTGCGGTGACTTGGCAGCTGCGGTTCTCAGGTGACGCACCCAGAACCAGAGAGAAGGGAGCCTGATTCCGGGGTGCGTAACCCGAGAACTGCCCTCTTGCAATCCGGGACCCCTCGGGGGATGTTGGAAAGCCGGTTTCGGCCCGCTCCCCGCTGGCCAGGCCGAGGGACCCCACCAGTGCACAAATCCGTGCACCGGGCCTCTAGTTAACTTGATAAAAGATGATAAAAGAGAATGTGTGTGTCAAAGGAGAAAGGAAAGGTAAAGAGAGTGGAGCATGAAGGTCAACTTATTGTGTTTTTTTTGGGAGGGGGGAAATATATTGATTTCAGAGAAGGGAGAGAGAAATAGAAACATCAATGATGAGAGAAAATCATTGATCAGCTGCCTCCTGCACGCCCCAAACCAGTGATCGAGCCTGCAACCCAGGCATGTGCCTTGAGCAGGAATCGAACTATGGTCGATGCTTAACCACTAAGTCATGCCGTCGGGCTAGGTTAGCTTCTAACTAGAATATACACTGAGTGGCCAGATTATTATGATCTCTGAATGCATAATAATCTGGCCACTCAGTGTATGTGTGTGTGTGTGTGTGTGTGTGTGTATACATATATGTGTGTGTGTGTGTGTGTATAAGTGTGTGTGTGTGTGTGTGTGTGTGTGTGTGTGTGTGTGTGTATATATATATATATATATATATATATATATATATATATATATATATATATATATTAGAGGTCCGGTGCATGAATTCATGCATGGGTGGGGTCCGGCCAGCCTGGCCAGGGGGAGGGGACATGGGCGGTTGGCCGGCCTGCCTGTTGGTCAAACTCCTGGTCGAGGGGACAATTTGCATATTAGCCTTTTACTATATAGGATATACATTGAGTGGCCAGATTATTATGTGTTCAGAGATCATAATAATCTGGCTACTAAGTGCATAAGAACTTTCTGGCCACCGTATAGAAAAAATTCAGTAAAAGCTCTTGAATGAGTGAACACAGACAGGTAAGATTTGGAAGGTGCAATATGTTCTATGAATATAAAATTGCATGCAAAATTTTGTGTGTTCATTCTTTCTGAAGAAAGCATTAATAAAATTCTCAAAGGAGTCTAGAGATCCATGAAGTTTAATAATTAAGTCATACTGTCTTTTGAAAGTCACTTTCATTTAAAAATTTTTTCTAACCCCTTTCCTAAATTTAAAGTTTTTAGAAAACTGACATCAGAAAACATATCTGAAGAGAAAACTATCAACAGCTTATACTTTAAAAAGGTTTTTAAAAATCCCAATAAAATATTTAAAACTCACCATTTGTTGTTTTTATAAGCATGTGGATTAACTATATCTCTAATGAAGCTATAATAGTGCCCACCATCTGCTGTTCCTGTGTGAACAGTCACTCCAATCAAGTCATATTCATAGCTCTCTGTGTCTTTTGAATGATCACTGACTTCCTTAAAACCTGAAATGATTTACATAAAATAATGGCAATAATTTTGAAAACTGCACAGTGACACCTGAGAATCGCTTTATATACTTTACATACATAAGTAGATAAAGTACATATTGAAATAGGTACAAAACAACTGCATTTGCTATTACCATCCATAACCTAAAAATTTAAGGAACATTTATACAAATTGGAAAAACAACCACGTTAGTGCAAAACTATAGACAACAAATCCCTTATTTTGACGTAAGTTTCTGCTACTTCCATCCATGGAAGTGTCATGAAAAACAGAATGAAGCACAGTTTCTGTGCAGTCTTGCTATAATTTTAGGAATTGTTTGAAGAGTTCTAAAAAGTAGGATGTATTTATACAGTGCCCACTTCTTAACTTCACCTGTATTTTAAAACTTATCTCTACTGGCTCATTTCCCACAACTTCTAAATATACCCAAATGCTAACTTTAAAAATTCCCTCCCATAACCCCATATTCTTTCATAGCTATAGTCGCCATCTTATCTCCTCTCTTCAAATAAAGAACATGTTCTCTTTAAAAAAAAAAAAAATATATATATATATATATATATATATATAATTTTATTTATTTTTTACAAAGAGGAAGCGAGAGGGATAGAGTTAGAAACATCATGAGAGAGAAACATCGATCAGCTGTCTCCTGCACACTCCCTACTGGGTATGTGCCCGCAACCAAGGAACATGCCCTTGACCAGAATCGAACCTGGGACCCTTGAGTCTACGGCCGACGCTCTATCCACTGAGCCAAACCGGTTAGGACAAGAACATGTTCTCTTGAAAGAATACCCTACACTCGTTGTTTTTACCTCTCTCATCTCTCATTTAGTGAGAGTAAATTATTGAATGCTCAGTAAGTGCCAGGCAATAGAACCATGCCCTGTTCTCTATCCTAAATCTTATAGTAACTTCTTTACACCTTAAAATTGTAAAAGGCAAGTCCTAGATCTGTTCTGCTTTCTTCTCTCATCTATTTCCATTCCTCATCTCTGTGGTCCTTGAGGGGCATACGAAGAATTTTGAAAATCACTGCTCTTATGGAAGTAATAGCAATTTGGAGGTAACTACTTATGAACCAAGGGCCATCTTTGACTCAATGCAATCTACCTTACTATTGCAATACCCAAATAAAATTGATCTGATAAAGATAACCAAAAATCTTCTACATCACGTTCTTACTGAAACTTCTTTTTCTTTAGCATCCAATAATTTTGACCACATTCCTTCTTTCTTGAGATCTTAAAATACTGGCCCCTTATGCACCTAGCTGATCCAACCAGAAACCTGAGTCACTCGACTTTTCCTCCTCATTCTAGTAGCAGACTGACTAAAACAAAATGTAATCTTCAAAGGGGGCAGATACCTTGTTTTTTGTTGTCACTATAGTCCCATTACCAGAAGAATAGCAAATTAGATAGTAGGTAGCTGTTCAACAACTTTGTTGGATTCATCTATTCAATCGAGTCCTGTTAACTGCATCTTCATACACTTCTCCAACCTTACCGGTATGCTTTCTCATCTAAGTTACCACCTCTGTAGTTTACCAGAATGGCCTCCCCACACTCCTCTCATCATCCTTTAATCCATTTTGATTGCCGTAGTCAGATTAACCTTTTCCAGATCCCACCTGGTTCCCATCTCAGTTCCCTGCTTAAAATCTTCCAATGGTTTCACACTGAATAAAGATAAAAATTTTTACCATGACCTACCAAAAAAATGAATTGGCCCCTGCCCTTTGCCCATTTCATCAGCTCCACTCCTCACCTGCCAAAGAGCTTATCCATTCCTCTCAATCTAGCTCTTACTCAAGTTCTGCTTAAATGTCACTTCTCATAAAAGCCTTCCCTGCTTCCCTTAGAAGTATGTAATACATTCACTGTCCTATTTGACATTGTATCATGTTTGTAATTTCTTTTTCAATATAAGACTTGCCCACTACACTTAAGTTCTACAAGGGCAGGAACATTTATCTTGTTCACTAGTGTCCCCAATGCTTAGAAGAATGCCTAGACAAGTCCTAGTAGATATTAAATATTAACTTGGTAACTGACTGAACGTGCCACATTGTCTTTAAAAACATTCTTTTTAAGATTCAGTTGCATTTTGTTAAATGTATAGTTTATTACAACTTTATAATTATAACTATCTGGTTATGGAGGATTACAATAAAAGAAAAGAGATGGAAAATTACCTTCTTTCCTATCACTCTTTCCCATAAGAAAATCTTCTGTGTAGGGTGTCATATCCAAACGTAATGGGAAGGAAAAGTGTGTGTTCACTTTCTCTTTCATCATCGTTACCATATTAAATGTATACCTCATAGTATTAAAACTCAGAATGCGAGGCAATTTCTTAAAACATGCCCTGAAACACAGAAAAATTAATAAAACTTTTGTTAAAAATTATCTTTCAAAAGTACTTCAATCATGTAAGAGGGGGAAATATACATATATGACCTCTGAAACAACTTTCTTGTGTCTAGATAAAAAAAACTTAATAGACTGTGATAAACAACATGATGAAGATATATAAAGGTGCTATGGAAGTATAGAAAAGAGTCACATCATACTTTAAAGGCAAGGAGGTCTTTGGTTGTTTTCTTTTCCACCTTAAATAACAGGGTTTTAAGTATTTATTTTTGTAAATTAGAACTGAAGTCTCTGTATCATTTACTAGATGTACGACCCTAAACAAGTTACTTAGCCTCTCTAAGCTTAATTCCTGATTTGTAAAATGGAGACTAAAGTGGCTACTCCCTATAACTTTTAGAACACTGTCTGGCAAATATCATTCAAAATGTGTTGCCTGATAGTACAACAATCACAGCAGCAGCAGAAAGTCAACTGGTTACCTAAATCTTATGGTTGACATATTAGTAGTTCAAGTTTAAAAAAAAAAACCCACAAAATTTTGGTTTAAACAAAACCTATACTAATAAAAGGGTAATATGCTAATTAGACCGGGAGACCTTCCAGATGTCCTCCCGGAAAAAGCATGGTGGCAGAGGCGGTTAGGGGCGATCAGGCCAGGAGGGGAGGGCAGTTGGGAGCGAGCAGGCCGGCAGGCAGAGAGATTAGGGGCAATCAGGCAGGCAGGCAGGTGAGTGGTTAGGAGCCAGAGGCCCTGGATTGTGAGAGGGATGTCCCTGTGGGATCAGGCCTAAACCGGCAGTTGGACATCCCCCAAAGGGTCCCAGACTGGAGAGGGTGCAGGCTGGGCTGAGGGACACCCAAATTTCATGCACCGGGCCACTAGTCTATAATAAAAGCATAATATGCTAATTAGACCAGATGTTCTTCCATCCTTCCAGATGACCTTCCAGACAACCTTCCGGACAAAGGAAGACCGAATCCCAGGTGCCAGAGGGAAGCAGATTCCAGCAGCTGGGGGAAGGAAGGCCTACTCTTGCATAAATTTCCTGCATCAAGCCTCTAGTGTATGTATGTATGTATATGTGTGTATGTGTGTGTGTGTGTATATATATATGTAGAATTATGAAAAATATTAATTTTAGGAAACAATACTTCACTGTACACAGGAGTCAAAAGAGAATTTGTTTAAACCAAGAGTACGGTATTTTTGTTTTCTAAAGAAATTTAGAAAGATGAAGGAGATAGGGAAAAGATGTCATAAGCAAAGGGAGTAAGTAGTCCAAAAATTCATCATTACTGATTATTTAGGACTAGCAAATGATAAGGTTACAGAAGTATAAAGGAGTTAAATGATGAAGGACCTTGTATATAATGTTAAGAGTATGAATTATCCTGAAATATAAGAGTCACTAAGAGACTTGTGGTGGGCAATGGAATGTGCATTGAGTCAGAGGATAAAATAAACATCTGGAAAGATAAGAATTTATGTTATAGACCTATTAAATCTATGAGAGTAAGACAGTTATAAGAGAACAGTACAGCACTCCGAATTAGGTATGATTAATTTGGGAATCATTAGTATGTCAGCAGATATTAATATTATGGGAGTAGGTAAAATTATTCAGGAAAGAATAAACTGAGAAAACAAAAGGTGTAAAGATAGAGCAGAATATGATCCTCAGTACATTTCTGTTGACCACTTACTATGTTATTACAGACATCTATAAGTATGTTAAGAATACAATAGTCTGATTAACAATTTACCTGGGAGAGATGGGACAGTATTTAGAAAAACCAAAACTAGTAGAATCATATTAAGCGCCCCCCCACCCCCCAAAGAAAGGAAATGTTACAAGCAGCATATTAAGAATGACAGATTTGGAGGAAAGAAAGATGGTGGCATAGGTAAGCACCTAAACTGCTGCCTCGCACAACAATTTCAAAACTACAACTAAAAGACAGAACGGACACCATCCAGAACCACAGGAAAGCTGGCTGAGTGAAAATTCTACAACTAGAAGGAAAGAGAAAAGCTCACAGAGAATTGGAGGTACGGCAAAGGGTCTTTGTGCGCGCAGAGAGGAAGGGCGGCTGAGAGCCAGGCTGACTTTCTCTGGCGGGAGGGAGAAGGAAGCCCCCGACTGCATTGAACCCCAGTTCCGACTGCACTGAACCCCAGTTCCGGGTGAAACCCCGTGGACCCAGGCTCATACAGGGGGAGTCTGGACTGTCAGGTAGAGAGAAAGGCACCCGGAGACTCGGAGACCCGGGGGAGACCTGGGGGAGCCCCGGCAGGCAGGGGTCAGGAGTCACACGCGCCAGTGTGCACAAAGACTGCGGAGGTTGCCACAGGCTTTCCCTAGCAGAAGGGAGTCAGAAGCTCCTGACTGCACTGAAGCCCAGTTCTGACTGCACTGAACCCAGTTCCAGGTGAGCCCCTGGGGACCCACACTCTTGCGGGGGGAATCTGGACTCTCGGGCGGAGGTTCGGGAGCCGGGGAAGGCAGAGGTCTGGAGGCGCCTGCGCACGCGTGCAAGGGCAAGGCTGACTGGAAGCCAAGACTGTCTGCTCCACCCTGAGACTCCACCCCATCCAAGCTGAGCACAGAGCCTATTGCAATTTGGCAAGTCTAATCCTATAAGGCTGTCTCCAGCACCGAACTTCTCCCAGCATAGACACAGCTGATCCTCAAAGCCAACTGGCCTGGAGGTCAATTCCTCCCAGTGATACCAACAACAATCAAGACTTAACTACAACAAGGCTGTACACACAGTCCACAAAAGGGTGCACCAAGAGTATCCACCTAAGGTTAACTGGGGAGGCCGACCCACTGGGCCATATAGGAAACCTAGCACACAAAGCTATCCTACCAACTCAGGGAAGCACTGAAAATACAGCGACAAAGAAACAGATCACAAACAAAAGAAATGAAGGAAAACAAACGACTGGATATAGAATTCAAAACCACGGTTATAAGGCTTTTCAAGAATATCCTAGAAAAGGCCGATAAATATAACAAGACCCTCGAAGATATGAAAAAGGACCAACTAGAAATTAAACATACACTGACTGAAATAAAAAATATTATACAGAGACCCAACAACAGACTAGAGGAACACAAGAATCAAGTCAAAGAATTGAAATACAAAGAAGCAAAAAACACTCAACCGAAAAAGCAAAAAGAAAAAAAATCCAAAAAGTTGAAGATAGGGTAAGAAGCCTCTGGGACAACTTCAAGCGTACCAAAGAATTATGGGGGTGCCAGAAGAAGAGAGAGAGCAAGATACTGAAAACCTATTGGAAGAAAAAATGACTGAAAACTTCCCCCACCTGGTGAAAGAAATAGACTTACAAGTCCAGGAAGCGCAGAGAACCCCAAACAAAAGTAAACCAAAGAGGACCACACCAAGACACATCATAATTAAAATGCCAAGAGCAAAAGACAAAGAGAGAATATTAAAAGCAGCAAGAGAAAAACAGTTAATTACCTACAAGGGAGCACCCATTCGATTGTCAGCTGATTTCTCAACAGAAACTATGCAGGCCAGAAGGGAGTGGCAAGAAATTTTCAAAGTGCCCTAACCGGTTTGGCTCAGTGGATAGAGCGTCGGCCTGTGGACTGAAAGGTCCCAGGTTTGATTCCGGTCAAGGGCATGTACCTTGGTTGCGGGCACATCCCCAGTAGGAGGTGTGCAGGAGGCAGCTGATCGATGTTTTTGTCTCATCAATGTTTCTCTCTATCCCTCTCCCTTCCTCTCTTTAAAAAATCAATAAAATATATTTTAAAAAAAAGAAATTTTCAAAGTGATGAATAGCAAGAACCTACAACCAAGATTACTCTACCCAGCAAAGCTATCATTCAGAGTTGAAGGTCAGATAAAGAGCTTCACAGATAAGAAAAAGCTAAAGGAGTTCATCACCACCAAACCAGTATATGAAATTCTGAAAGGTATTCTTTAAGAAGAAGAAGAAGAAAAAGGTAAAGATAAAAATTATGAACAATAAATACATATCTATCAACAAGTGAACCTAAAGATCAAGTGAATTAAAAACCTGAGGAACAGAATAAACTGGTGAATATAATAGAATCAGGGGAATAGAAAGGGAGTGGACTGATAATTCTCAGGGGGAAAGGGGTATGTGGGGGGTTCAGGAAGAGACTGGACAAAAATCATACACCTATGGTGAGGACAGTTGGGGGGAGGTAAGGGCAGAAGGTGGGGTGGGAACCGGGTGGAGGGGAGCTATGGGGGGAAAAAGGAGAAACAATTGTAATAATCTGAATAAAGATTTATTAAAAAAAAAAATGACAGATTTATTCCAAGTAAAAAGAGATTCTCCAAAGAACGTGACTCTCTATCAATTATCTTTTGACTGACTCATTATATTCCTCCACAGTAAAGAACTTTTGAATGACACCATTTTGTGTGAGTCCTTAATTCTTACCCTAATCCAGTTCTTACCAGATGAGCTTTTTTTCTTCTTCCTGTAACTGCCTGCACAGTTATACTTTCATTTGAATATGTCCACCCACAACCTTTCTCTTTTGCAACCAACATGAACTCTGAAGATCGAGAAAAAGAATACCATTCCCTTCAAATACGGATTTACCTGGAAAAATCTTCTGTTAAGCAATTTGAAGCAAGGGCTTTTCTTTCTCTGCCTTCAACATGATTTCATCTAGAAGACTCCTCTGTTTGATCCCAAAGTTCATTTTAAACTCCATCTTCCTTGCTGATTTTTGTCAAACTTCTAAAATGAATGATCTGTATTTGACACCATGTGCCCTGACAACACTGCTTTTATTGCTACAACTTGACAAAACACAAGTACTTATTTGAAACAAAACCCGATGCGTTTTACTCAGCTAGGCTCCCCTACCCCCAATCTCTGAATACCTTAAGATTCTCTTCCCTAGTTTCTCGGTTACCTCCCTATCCTGATTTTCTTTCTTTGATTGTGTCACTTTTCTCTCTGTATATTTAGGATGGCTTAAGTCTTTGTCCTTTGCAATAGTTATGTTCTTTCTCAAGCAGATGTTCTGATGCCTTCAATTAAGCAGATAATCCAAAATCTAGATATTAATTACTTGATGTTACTATATATTACCAATCTTGCAAATCCTCTACCTGAATGATGTAGGCTGGCCTATTCCTGGACTTCCTGCATATACAAGGTCATTTCTATTTCTCTGCCTTTGTTCCTAGCAACTAACTGTATAAGATGCTCTTTCAAACAAATTTCTACTTGTCATTCAATATTCACCTGTAGAACTGAAACATCTTTACCCAATTACTCTGTCCTAAACTGGTCACCGTATGCCTGAGCTCTGAAGAAAAATAATCTCTCAGAGATTCAGAAAAGGATGTCTTCAGTTCATAAGTAGACTCTTTATCCTGCTTCACTAAATGCAGAGCAGAGAAATAAGCAATCGGACAGACTTTGGTAAATATTTAATTAATTAAGAGAAAAATCTGAAATATTTAAGGGTGCTTGAAAGTATACTTCAGTAACTGTATAAAAAACTGCTAATAGAATGAGCTCTAAGCAGATGACCTTAACCTTAATCAGATAATTTTAATTTATAAGTTTGTGTTTTATTTCCATTTGATTATCAAAATAACATTACATTTAAAAAACATACCTTTTTTCAGCTCGTACTTTCTTCCCGCAATGAGAACAAGTATACATGTTGTCACCTTCTAAAGTATCTTTAATAGTAACTTCATCAAGGGACTCCTGTATATAAAGCCAGGGTTAAAGGTTTCATATTATTGTTTACAGCATGCAAAAATACAAAAAAATAGTAATTACAGTTTGGGTAAATATAGAGAGGACAACCAAAATTTTAAAAATATTTTTATTGATTTCTGAGAGAAAAGGAGAGGGCGAGATAGGAACATCAATGATGGCAGAAAATCATCGATCGGCTGCCTCCTACACGCCCCACACTGGGGACAGAGTCTGCAACCTGAGCATGTGCCCTTGACCGGAATCGAACCCAGGATCCTTCAGTCCTCTATCCACTGAGCCAAACCGGCTAAGGCCAAAATATTTTTTAAAGTAAATTCTTAATTTCAGTAACAATTGTTTTCCCCTCACATTGACACAAATACTCTCTGAATATTATTAAATTTTTCAAAAGTGAAGCATTTAAATTTTGATTAGGAAAAGATCAACTTTGTGGTCTATATTTAGTTCTTATCTTGAGTAGCATTGCATTAGAAAATAGAAGTTAACTTTCAAGATGAGAAACATAATCTTGCTATATACCAATAGTTTAAAGCAGGAAAAAAATCTATAAATATATACACTACTTACATAAATGTTCTTCATATCAGCCACTTGGCACCTCACAGTATAAAATTCTTCAGCAGTCTGACTAACATGTTCACAATCCTGGTCAATTAACAGTAAAAAGTTAGTAATTTTTAAATAAGCTAATTAAGATTTCTAAAAAGCAAAGAACAGGTAGAATACTTACCAAGGATACAACATTGTTTGTAATTACACCTCCAAACAAACTTTTGACAGTATTTTTCTTTGGAACAAACAAATAAACCAAAGTCAGTAACTAAAGTTGGGTAAATCTCTACAAATGTCAAGAAACTTAAGTATTCTGGTACTAACCAGTTCTGGAGACATTTCTTCAATTTTGGTAATTAGATCGGTAAAAAACTCTGTCATATCTTTCTGCTCCCCAGTATTCAGAGGCTGCTTATCCATGGTGTATGTTTTACAGAAGGGTCTAGGATTATATGCTTTGCATTCACTCTCCTGTAAATGAATAGTGGGGGGTGGAAGTGGGGAAAAGAATTATAAAATAATCAAATAAAGAAACTTAAGTCTTTGGCTGGTGTTGCTAAATGGTAAGAGCATAGGCACATGCATGGAAAGGTCTTGGGCTCAATTCTGGTTAAGGGCACACACCTGCGTTGCAGGCTCAATCCTTGGCCCCAGCTGGGTGCAAGTGGAAGGCAACCAATCACTGTGTATCTCTCCCATCGATGTTTCTCTCTCTCTCTCTCTCTTTCTCTCTCTCTCTCTCTCTCTCTCTCTCTCCCACCCCCCTCCTTACCTCCCTTCCATTGTCTCTAAAACTCAATGGGAAAAAATATCTTCAGGTAATAATTAACAAACAAAGGAAGAAGAAAATTGAAGAGAAGAAGCAAAATCACACAGGGTATGTGCCATGCTGATGAACCTGGATATTATTCTGTTCATAATAAAGAATCACTGAAGAGTTTTAAGCCTGGGAGTAATATTGAAAGATTTGCAATTAAAAAAACACACAACAGCCCTGGCTGGCTTGGCTCAGTGGATAGAGCGTCAGTCTGTGGATCGAAGGGTCCCGGGTTCGATTCTGGCCAGGGGCACATGCCTGGGTTTCGGGCTCAATCCCCAGTGGGGGCCGTGCAGGAGGCAGCCAGTCAATGATTCTCTCTCATCATTGATGTTTCTATCTCTCTCTCCTCCCTTCCTCTCTGAAATCAATAAAGAAATATATAAAAACAAAAACAAAACAAAAACACACAACACATTGATTTAGTGAATTTTTATAGTTATGGAAGTAAGAAGAGGGGGTGAAAAAAGAAATAAGAAAATTCTAAGCCGCCGAAACCGGTTTGGCTCAGTGGATAGAGCGTCGGCCTGCGGACTGAAGGGTCCCGGGTTTGATTCCGGTCAAGGGCATGTACCTTGGTTGCGGGCACATCCCCAGTGGGAGGTGTGCAGGAGGCAGCTGATCGATGTTTCTCTCTCATCGATGTTTCTAGCTCTCTATCCCTCTCCCTTCCTCTCTGTAAAATATCAATAAAATATTTAAAAAAAAAAAAAAAGAAAAAAAAAAAGAAAATTCTAAGCCTAATGGGGGGGGCGGAGGGGCTGTGACAGAAAAAGGGATTCTTCAAAAGACAATAACAGGGTGTAAATAACTGATATAGCCATTAAAAGTACCAGTAAGTGACAAATTCGACTTGAAAAGTTAACAGTACATAGTCAGGACAAAGTCAAAACAAATGAGCTCTAATGTTTTCCGCTTTGGTCAGAGGGTGTATCTAATTAGGTTTTTTAAAAAATACTAGTGGCCTGGTGCACAGATTCGTGCACCGGTGGGGTCCACTGGCCTGGCCCACGGGGATCAGGCCAAAACCAGCTTTCTGACATCCACCTAGGGGTTCCAGATTGCGTGAGTGCGGAGGCCAGGCCAGGCTAAGGGACCCCCCCCCCCGGTGCATAATCGGGACCGGGGAGGGACTGTGGGAGGTTGGCCAGCTGGGGAGGGCTCCAGGGCCTCTGGCCCATCTCACCCAGTCCTGATCGCCGGACACCAACAGCAAGCTAACCGACGGGTCGGAGCGTCTGCCCCCTGGTGGTCAGTGTGAGTCACAGTGACTGGTCGAATGGTCGAACAAATGGTCAAACGAATGGTTGGACACTTAGCATATTAGGCTTTTTATTGTTGGGAGTACTACAGATGTCCCCCTCCCATTTTCCCCCTCTTTGCCACCCCTACTCCTCTTTCCCAGCCAGGCCCAGGGCTTTACCATCCTATTGTCTGTGTTCATGGGCAATGCATACATGGATATAAGTTCTTTGGTTAATCTCTTCCCAACCCCATCTCATACACAATTCTCAAACATACCATTAAATATGTAAACATTTTCTGAAGCTCTAGAAGAGTGGTCTTATGCTTCATATCTTCTGAATACTGAAATTCAAAAGAAAACATTCAATTAAAAGATACTGACATTAGACATTCTAGCAAAGAAAAGTACTACAATATGCTTTACACTATCCATTTTCTTTCTTTTAGATATGTGTAGAAAAGGCACAATCTAGCAATTTTAGCATTAAAAAATGGAAGTATTTAGTTCATTATATAAAGACAGCCATCACTATTATGTAAGAAAATTGAATAAAGATATCTTTAGCCCTGACGGGTTTGGCTCAGTGGATAGAGCGTCAGCCTGCAGACTCAAGGGTCCCAGGTTCGATTCCGGTCAAGGGCATGTACCTTGGTTGCGGGCACATCCCCAGTAGAGGGTGTGCAGGAGGCAGCTGATCGATGTTTCTCTCTCATCGATGTTTCTAACTCTTTCTCCCTCTCCTTTCCTCTAAGAAATCAATATTTAAAAAAAAAAAAAAAAAAAGAAAAAAGACATCTTTAAAAAGTCACTTTCTTTACCCAGCCTGTGTGCTCACTGGATGAACTTCAACTTATGAACCAGGAAATCACGGTTCAATTCCTGGTAAGGGCACATGCCGGGGTTGCGGGCTAGATCCCCAGTAGGGGGCATGTAGGAAGCAGCCAATCAATGATACTTTCTCATCATTGATGTTTCTATCTCTCTCTCCCTCTCACTTCCTCTCTGAGATCAATAAAAATATATTAAAAAAATAAAACCACACATGGAGTTAGCTAGTTATATAATCAAATTTTGTCATTTTTTAAAATTCATAAATTGCTTCTCAAACAATATTTTAGTAAATTAAAAAAATCAAGATTTAGCCACAGAATTTTAAAATTTTCATAGTTTTAATTTTTAAAGTGAGAAAATTATACCTTAGCAGTGAAGACAGCCTGCCTTGCTTCAGGTATCATATAAAGTTGCTGAATAGTTGAAGCCAAGTAACAAGTAGCTCCAAGGTTAGTCAGGCCAACAAATCTACACTCAGCACGGACATCCTCGTGAGGCCAGTAATCCCATTTATAAGGTGCATGGGCTGCTGAAAAAAGAGGGTAGAAAAAATGTCCCCCAAACAAACTATTAAACATAATGTATTGTTTTTATTAACAACCATTACCCTCCATTACGTATTTAGTTAATATGCATAAAACATTATATATGGTAATTTTTAAATTAGAACACATAGTAAAACTAATTCATTTCCTAAAAATTCAAAGGACTGTCACAACTTCATTCCATTTAACACTAAATTATTTAACAAAAAAATGTTTAAGTACTTCAGCTATCTATAAAACGTTCTTCACACCTTTAAAAAAAAAAACCAAAACAATTTGCAATCTTTTACTTTAATAACATCCAAGCAACAATCATTTATAATTGTTCAAGTGTGTGAACAGTGATTTTTCTTTGAAAAATGCCCTTCAAAAATCTCACTTCTGCATACAAAATTTAGAAAGATTAAAGAAAAACAAGAATGCTTACACTGCATGTGTTGTGCCATAACCCAGTTGTGTATTAGCCTGTAGTTCTCAACAGACCCCTTTACCATCTCTACTAACAGATCATAAGCAGCAGCTCTTGAAGAATGTGATTTGCACTTTGGCTGTTGTCTATCTTTTAGACTAGGCAACAAAAACAGGAGATTGAAGATATCTCTTAAAAATTCCTGAAAAACAGAAAAACCAAGCATATTATCTAAACTTAAATATTAATTATATTCCAAATATGAGTAACTTACGTAAACTAAATCCTATGACAATCTACAATTTTCTACAAGACTGTTTGAAAATTTCAAGCAGCATCATATACAATCACTGGAAAGTATTCCCAATGTTCACTTTTCTTAGAGAAAACAGAAGGGTGAGAATCACCTTCCCTCTTACCTCCCTCTTGACACTTAATATAGCTCATTCTTACCACAATGCTATTATCTTACACTCCATTAAGTGACCAAAAGTTTTTGTTAAGGACTCATTACTCCCTTTCTTGGCTGCTTCTGCACTTACTTAAGTTTCTCCTTATTTTACTCTAATAATAATAGTAGTAGCCATCAAAGCAGCAACTTATGTATAATGAGAACTTTTAAGTGCCAGAGGTTCCCAAACAAAAAACATTAAAAACCATGCCTGTTCTGGCCGGGTGGCTCAGTCAAAGCATCATCACATTCACCAAAAGGTTGTGGGTTCAATTCCCAGTCAGGGCAAATACCTAAGTTGAGGTTGATCCCCTGCAACCTTAGGGGTGTGTATAGGAGGCAACCAATCAATGTTTTTTTCTCACGTCGATGTCTCTCTCAAATGAATAAAAACACACCCTTGGGTGAGGATTTAAAACAAACAAAAAAAAGAATCTTGCCTGGAATTGACAGGTGCCAGAGCCAGGATTTAAGATACCAAGCTCTTAACTTCTATACCAGTGAAGTTCAAACTAAGGTACAAGGCTTTAGCATGTAAAGTACATTTCAGATGTACTTTTTCCTAAATTTGATAACCTTGAGAAAGAGTTACCTTTCCCACTTGTTCTTTCTTAATTTTCTTTGGTAAAGTAGCAAATGACCAATTATGTCCCTCACCCATCTCAAATACTGCTATGGTAGATTGTTCTGGGGCCTAAAACCTCCTGGGGTACTGCATAGAAAAGAGGTAATGTTGTTAAGACCGAGATTCTGCTATACTTAGAAAGTATGGATTGTAAGGTTGGCCCTTGGCTATCATCTAGAAACTTGAATGGTAAACAGTATCCTCCTGTGATATACAACTTTTCTTAAGTGATAAAAGTAGCTCACTGTGCCTGTTTGTTTTGGTTTATGCTGAGTAACTGCTTTCCATCTGGGAGTCAGGAATTTCAGTGACTGTGGTCAATTATTCAGATACTATGTACCTACACCATCCATCCCAATAAAAGCCCTGGACTTCTAAACTCAATAGAGCTTCCCTTACACTGCACAATTATTTTGACATTCAATGCTGGGTGAATTAAGCACAATCTGTGAAACTCCATAGGGAGAGGACTTTTAAAAGCATGTACCTGGTTTCCACCAGAGTTGGCCCCACACTTTCCTTTGCTGCTTTCATTTTGCTGTAATAAAGCTCAGTTATGAGTACAACTACATGCTGAGTCCTCTGATTCCTTCTAGTGAATCAATGAAGCTGGGGATGGTCATGGAACCTCTGACATGAATACCCAATATAGCACAATTTGAAATATTTTCCCATTAATCTCTTCAAAGCTCTTCACCCCACTATTATCAAAGAAAGTAAAATACATAGTTCCCAACTTTGGCTAAGAAATATTGAAAGTAAATATGGTCTTACTTCATATAGTTGAAAGATTATACTTGTCTATCTTAGAATTCAGAGGTGAGATGACTATCTTGGAAACAAAGTAGAAAATAAAACTACAAAATAAAACCAGGCTCACTCAAAAAGAAAGGGAATTGGCTAGTAACCATTTAACAATGAATTATCTTTGCCAATCAGTTCAGATCTAGAAATTGAATAAGCTAAATATCTGTAGCTCCGAAGTATTGAAAATATATATTTAAAGCCTGTGATAAGAAAGCATTTTATCAGAAATATTAGATTGATAAAAGCATGCTAAAATAAACAATACTTTTATTTTCCTTACCCAGAGCAGGTGTCTTTAAGTGAAATAATAACATATGTATATTAATATAACCATTCACTAAATAATATAAAGCCATTTTAGTATACTTTCCAGAAAGAACCTCAAACAGCTACCTGAGAGAATATTAAAAAGTTTCTAAAGATTGGTCACAGTGTACTTTTGATATATAATTCAGAAGAAATTCAAAGAAATGACATTATTAAAACAAAACTTTAATTCCTACTGTAAACATTATATGAACAAGGTTTACATTTCCACTATGTAAACAGTTTCTCAGAATTTATAAATCCATAAAAATATAAACACAGAATCATTCTAGCTTAATAGACCACGGCACTACTGCCTCTCAATCAGTTACCAGATTTACTTTACCAAAACATATTCCTGAGGTTATTTGACTGATCAAAACTTCAAAAGCCCTTATTTAAAATTACAAAAGGTTTTTGTTTTATTGTACATATAAAAACAATTTCTTGTGACCACAATAGATGGCCACCTAGCTTCCCAAAGTTACCTCCTATACTTCCTCAAATTCAAGCCAAACTGAACTAACCACTCAATTTCCTGTACACACCCAGTAGTTTTCTGACTTATTTTTTACTCGTGTTCTTTTCTATAATTAAATGTTTCATTTATCTATTTAAGAAAATTTTATCCTGTATTACAAAAACTGTATCTTCTTTAAAGCCTTTCCTAATCTTCTCGCTATCGGTTCTTAAATATCCCCGATAACATCCCTTTAGTAGCTTATTTTTTTAACAAAGCTTACAAGTATCATAAGCAGCCATTATTTGTGAGGATACATACAAATTTTGCATAAGGCAGGCTTCTCCGTAATTACCTGCTGAACAAGTGAACCATTAAATTGTCAGTTTTTAAAACTCAGGACTAAGTTTTAAAAGCATGCACTTATTCAACATATTAGATGTACCAGTTAATAATAGCAGATTTTGTAATAAAAAAACAAGCATGCACTTATTCGACATACTAGATGTACCGGTTAATAATAGCAGATTTTGTAATAAAAAACAAAAACAAAAACATGATAATTTCAAGAGAAACATCAAAAGTGCTTTATTCAAAGTAATGTCCATTACACATTATCTTTAGGTAATTTGTGGATACCATCCCAAGAGAACTTTTCTTGTTTTGAGGCAAACCATTCAGAGACCCAATTTTCCACTTCTTATGATTTGAAGTGCTGCTCAGAAAGTGCATGTGCCATCGATCAAAACAAGTGGTAATCTGAAGGAACAAGGTCTGGTGAATAGAGCAGGTGGGTTAATACTTCCCAGGCAAGATTTTTTAACATGTCTTTAACTGGTTTTGAAGTGTGTCATCACGAAGCAAAATTACTTTGCCATGTCTTCTGGCACATTCTGGTCATTTCACGATGAAAGCGTGGTTCAAACTGATTATTTGTTGTCAGTAGTGATCAGTGTTAATGGTTTCACCTGGTTTTAGAAGCTCATAATACACACCTTCCTGATGCCACCAAACGCAGAGCATTGTCTTCCTTCCGAAGCGGTTTGGCCTTGCAGTCTATGTTGATGGTTGACCTGGATCAACCCATGATTTTGTGCGTTTGGGATTCTCAAAATAAATCTACTTTTCATCGCAATTCAAAATTCGATGCAAAAAAGACTTTCATTTGTGCCGTTGAAGCAACGTTTACTGATGACTTTTCGATTTTCCATTTGTCTTTTGTTCAGTTGATGTGGCAACCATTTTCCTTCCTTTAAAACCTTTCCCATTGCTTGTAAGCTCGTAAATTGTTTGCTGAGCAATGTTTAATCTTTCTGGAAGTTGTTTTTGAATTTGACACACATCTTCATCCAATAATGCTTGTAATTGTTTGTCTTCAAACTTTTTCGGTTGACCTCGACATTGTCTTTCCCATCGAAATCATTACTTTTAAAGCGTTTAAACCAGCATTCACAAGTATCTTGAGATGGAGCATGTTCACCATGAGCTTCCCGAAGTATTCCACAGCACTTTTCTTCAAAATAATGAATTATAACTTCCCGCAAATGCTCTTTTTTTGGCATGAAATTTGACATTTTTAAGTGTAAAAATATCTATGTTAATACCTTCAGCAAATTTGACATATGAAGTTTTGAAGCTTGTTGTCAATACAACAAAATAGCATACATTTCAAATCATATATATATCAACATATGTCCATCTATTGGAAAAAAATCTGCATTAACCGGTACACCTAGTATATGTGCTAGATACTATGCAAGGTAGTAGAGATAAAAATGGAGTTTATATTTTTAAAAGGGAATGAGAATAAGGGAGGAAGAAAGGAGGAAAGGAAAGAGAAACAGTAACAATAGTGATGATAGTGGTGATGGTGGTGACAGAGACCATACCTGGCCTGCAAAACCTAAAATTATAAGGCTGTTTGCAGAAAACGTTTACTGACTTCTGAACTAAAGTAAAATTCTAAATGAAAATTTTAAAAATTCTTAAATAAAAAAGCAAGATCATTAAAGTAGAAAAGGAACTTTAAATATACTGGAGATAGAGACTATTCTTAAAATTACACCCAAACCAACTACCTTAAACTGGCTATCTAAATTGACATTTCAAATTTAACATGTCCAAAACAGAACTCCTGATTCTGATACACCCACTCTCCCCCCATCCTGTGGAGTCTGAGTTTTCCTCTTCTTTGTAAATGGAATTATCATTCACTTAATTTCTAAGACTTAAAACTGAGGAGTCACTTTTGATTAACTTCTCTTCCACCTCACAATCTTATCTAAATTTAAGTTTATGTAAAAAATCAGTATACATACTGATATGGAGAATCTCTAAGATAGGTGAAAAAAAGTGAACTATAAAACAGTGTGTTCAAGGTCTTAATATCTGTAGATTTTATTGAATAGAGATTAAAAGCTTGGTCAAGAGTCTGAGTTACCTCAGTGAGGCAAGGTGCTTAACCTGTCAATGCCTTAGTTTCATCCTCTGTCAAAAGGGGTCTAATAAAAATATCTACCTTTTATAAGGGCTCAAACACTTTGCCTAAGACAATTATTTATATAAATCAATAAACAAAAGAGAGGGGGAAAAACACACCTGTTCTTAAAAAAATATGAATAATGAGGAGTAATAAGACTTTTAGAAACATTTCCTGCCCATATGATAGAAGAGCTGATATTCTCAAAAGAACTTTTAGAAATACAAAGGGACAATCCTATCCTATATAATAAAAGCCTAGGTGGTGTGATGGCTGCGCGCACAGTGGAGTCGGGGCCCGGCGGCCGCTCCATGCTGTGAGGCCTGGGGGTCCTGTGGCTCTGCGCAGCACAGAGGAGGCTGGTCCCGGCGTATCCACCGCTTCACGCAGAGGAGGAGGGTCACGGCAGGGGAGGGCAGTTGGGGGCGATCAGGCCAGCAGGGGAAGGCAGTTGGGGGCGATCAGGCAAGCAGGGGAGGGCATTTGGGGCGATCAGGCCAGCAGGCAGAAGTGGTTAGGGGTAATCAGCCAGGCAGGCAAGCGGTTAGGAACCAGCGGTTCAGGATTGTGAGAGGGATCCCACATTGGAGAGGGTGCAGGATGGGTTGAGGGACACCCCTGCCCCATGCACGAATTTCGTGTACCAGGACTCTAGTACATAAAAAAACACTTATCTTCAATAATAACCAAAGAAATAAAATAAAAGTAGCCCTAGACTGTTTGGCTCAATGGATAGAGCGTGGACTGCAGGATCCTGAGTCTGATTCCCGTCAAGGACACATACCTTGGTTGTAGGCTCAATCGCAGGCCCTGGTTAGGGCACATGTGGGAGGCAACTAGTTGATATGTCTCTCTCAAATTAATGTTTCTCTCTCTCTCTGCCTCTCCCTCTCCCTTCCACTCTCTCGAAAAAACAAGAAAAAATATCTTCAGGTGAGGATTAACAAAAATAAATAAATAAATAAATAAATAAATAAATAAATAAATAAATGAATGAATGAATGAATGAATGAATGAATAAATAAATAAAACTAAAGCAACACTGAAACTGGTAAAGATTTAAAAGTCAGGTAACAAATCCTGTCTAATAAAAGAGTAATATGCAAATTGACCATCACTCCAACACACAAGATGGCTGCCCCATGTGGACACAAGATGGCCACCACAAGATGGCCAACAGGGGAGGGCAGTTGGGAGGGATCAGGCCTGCAGGGGAGGGCAGCTGTGGGCGATCAGGCCAGCAGGGGAGGGCACTTGGGGGCAATCAAGCCTGCAGGGGAGAGCAGTTGGGGGGAACCAGGCTGGCAGGAGGGAAGTTGGGGGCGACTGGGCCTGCAGGGAAGGGCAGTTGGAGGGGACCCAGGCCTACAGGGGAGAGCAGTTAGTAGTGACCAGGCCTGCAGGGGAGGGCAGTTAGGAGTGACCAGGCCTGCAGGGGAGGGCAGTTAGGGGTGACCAGGCCTGCAGGGGAGGGCAGATAGGGGCAATCAGGCTGGCAGGGGAGCAGTTAGGCATCAATCAGGCTAGCAGGGGAGTGGTTAGGGGGTGATCAGGTTGGCAGGCAGAAGCAGTTAGGTGCAATCAGAAAGGCAGGCAGGCAAGCAGTTGGGAGCCAGCAGTCCTGGATTGTGAGAGGTCAGTTGGACATCCCTTGAGGGGTCCCAGATTGGAGAGGCTGCAGGCTGGGCTGAGGGACACAACTCCCGTGCACAAATTTCGTGCACCAGGCCTCTAGTATGGAGATGTTTAGAAACTAGCATTATCACATAACAGCAATTTTCAATCTTTTTCATTTCATGGCACATATTAACTAATTATTAAAATTCTGTGGCATGTCCTAGCCAGTTTGGCTTAGTGGATAGAGCATCGGCTTGCAGACTGAAAGGTCCCAGGTTCAATTCCAGTTAAGGGCACATGCCTGGGTTGTGGGCTCGATCCCATGTGGGGCATACAGGAGGCAGCCAATCAATGATTCTCATCATTGATGTTTCCATCTCTCTGTTCCTCTCCCTTTCTCTCTGAAATCAATAAAAACATATTCCAAAAAAAAATTCTGTGGCATACCAAAAATATATATATTTTTTGCTGATCTGACAAAAAAATAAGTATAATTTTGATTCATTCACACTGTATTACTATTGTTTTGTTGAAAACTGTCATTTTTTATTTGACGGTCTAAGGGAAAAGAGGTAAATGCCTCTGACTAAATAGTCAGGTATTCCATGTTTTAAAAATTATTGTGGCTCACTAGTGTGCTTCTGTGGCACACCAGTTGAAAACACCTATCATTTAGTATGGCTGGGAATATAAAAATGATGTAGTTTTTTGTAAAGTGGTGTGTTCTGATTAAAATTAATTAAATTTACTTTAAGAATTTCTGTGAGCCCTAACTGGTTTGGCTCAGTGGGTAGAGCGTTGGCCTGCGGACTCAAAGGTCCCAGGTTTGATTCTGGTCAAGGGCATGTACCTTGGTTGCGGGCTCATACCCAGTAGGGAGTGTGCAGGAGGCAGCTGATCGAGGTTTCTAACTCTCTATCCCTCTCCATTTCTCTCTGTAAACAATTAATAAAATATATTAAAAAAAAAAAAAAAAGAATTTATGTGAGCCTGACTGGTTTGGCTCAATGGTTGACCACATACTCATGTTGCGGGCTTGATTCCCAGTGTGGGGCATGCAGGAGGCGGCTGATCAATGATTCTCTCTCATCATTGACATTTCTCTCTCTCCCCCTCTCCCTTCTTCTCTGAAATCAATACAAATATGTATTTTTTAAAAACACGAAATTATTTCCCTCTTATGTATTTAATTTTTCAAAGGGTATGTTTTTAATGTATTTTTTAAATGAAAAAAACAGATCACAGAATGGTGTTTACATAACATCCTATATAATAAAAGAGAAATATGCAAATTAACCATCACTCCGCTACACCAGCCACGCCCACCAGTCAATCAGGAGCAAATAAACCCAATCAAGATGGCTATGGCCACAGAAAGCAGGAGGGAGGCTTCGGATTTCCTGGCAATGGAGGAAGCCAAGCTTTCTGCCTGCCCTTGCCGGCCTAGGCCTCCACTCAAGGCTACAAAATTTCAATGATAGAAGATACAGAAATCCAAACAGAAATGGCGGCAGCCACAGAGCTGGAAAGAGCAGGAGGCTAGGGTTGCCCCCGGTGATGGAGGAATCCAAGCTTTCCACACACCCTGGCCGGCCCAGACTTTTGCTTAAGGCTACAAAGTTTCAATTATAGAAGATACATAAATCCCCCAAAAAATGGCTGCCGCCACGGAGCAAGCAGAAGGCTTGGCTCCGCTCCAGGCTACAAAGATTCAATTGTAGAAGATAAATAAACCCCAGATACCAGGGCCTCCGCTTGGGTCGCCAGGGGGCGTGGCCGGCCTGCAAACCACCACAGGCCCCTCGCCCAGGCCGCCTCACGCCCCAAGGGAACCCCCACCCTGATCTGGGACACCCTTCAGGGCAAACCAGCTGGCCCCCACCAGCGTACCAGGCTTCCATCCTATCTAATAAAAGAGTAATATGCAGATTGACCATCACTCCAACACACATGATGGCTGTCCCCATGTGGTCAAAGATTCTGCTCCCATGTGGACACAAGATAGCCACCACAAGATGGCAACCACAAGATGGCCAGCAAGGGAGGGCAGTTGGGAGGGACCAGGCCTACAAGGGAGGGCATTTGTGGGCGATCAGGCCAGCAGGGGAGGGCAATTGGAAGGGATCAGGCCTGCAAAGGAGGGCAGTTGGGGGCGATCAAGCCTGCAGGAGAGAGCAGTTAGGGGTGACCAAGCCGGCAGAAGAGGGAAGTTGGGGGTGACCAAGCCTACAGGGAAAGGCAGTTGGGAGGGACCCAGGCCTGCAGGAGTGAGATGTTGGGGGGGACCAGGCCTGCAGGGGAGGGCAGTTAGGGGTGACCAGGCCTGCAGGGCAGGGCAGTTAGGGGCAAAAAGGCTGGCAGGGGAGCAGTTAGGCATCAATCAGGCTGGCAGGGGAGTGGTTAGGGGGTGACCAAGCTGGCAGGCAGAAGCGGTTAGGGGCAATCAGGAAGGCAGGCAGATGAGCAGTTGGGAGCCAGCAGTCCTGGATTTGAGAGGGATGTCCGACTGCCCCCGATGGGTCCCAGATTGGAGAGGGTGCAGGCTGGGCTGAGGGAAACCCCACTCCCCCGTGCACAAATTTCGTGCACCGGGCCTCTAGTAAATTTTATACTTGTGTATTTATTATATACACAGAAAGCCCTGGAAGGCCATCATCAAAGCATCATGGGAAAATGAACTATATAAAGGAATCTTCTCATTCTACTATCTAAAACTTTTTTCTTTACTTATAATGATGATTTTTGTTTTACAATATCAGAAAAATTATTATTTCTATTTAAGAATAATAGTTATATATTGGTTTATATATAAGACTTCAACCAGTAAGATTATGAATCAATCAAATTATTCCCACTGGGTATAATGGAAAAATAATGGAAAGACAGAAGAAACAGCACAGGAAGGAGCTTTAAGGAATAGGGGAAGTAAACAGATTTAACATAGGTAAAAATGTCACCCTAAATTCATCTCAAGAATTCCTAGTCTATGCTCATGGGAACAATCTTCCAGCCTGTGTTTTCTGACATAATCAATAACCAACTCTCCAGATCATAAGTAACTGACTCACTGCAAGAAATGACAAAAGTGCCAATGGAAGAGTGAATAACTCAATCTAAAGAGTAATTAGACATTTGTTAATTTAGTCATTAAGTGTATCAAATAGATTTTATTTCAAGTGGGCCTTTCAAATATAAAACCGGTAAGACAGGTACTCTATAATGACTAGATGTTAACTCCATTGTGTAAGTTACTAGTCAAAATACTCAATCCCACAAAACTATACCATTAAAGTTTTTCTCTATATATAGTCATAGAAATTAAAAATTATTTCTGCATTCTAAAAATGAGCCTAAGATTTGTATTTCCAGGGTTCATTTTATTCACAGTTCACTTTTCCTCCCAAAAGTAAAGCTCTAGCAAACTTTACGTTTGCATGTTTAAGGAAATTTTTTGTGGCAACAAAAAAAGTTTCAATCATATTTCACACAGATATTTAGATGTCTTAATACCTACCTGTCCTTCCCTTGAAAATTTAAAGGGTGGTTTGTGTTTAATAACACTTGTTGCAAGCCTGAGGAGTCCTGTAAGCCCATCATCTTCTATGTTACCATCATGATGATCAAGGATCTCCCTGCTACAGAAAATACAAGGAAAACAAGATAGTTCACATGACTACGTCCTTTTATCTCTCAACAATATAATTGTCAATTTTACAACAAATTTTACCTTCGAATACAGTCAGCCAAATGCCGTGCCAAAGCATCTAAGTCGAGGAGCGTTGTCTTAATACAAAGAGAAAATATAAAATTCAACTATAAATTTTTATATTTAGTGATTTGGATTATTAAAACATAAAAATATTTTCCTTTGAAGTAGTAAGAATTTGGTTTCCTAAATTCATTAATATACCTATTAAATAACTCATATATGATGTCAAATTAATAATAATATAGTTGTAAACACATCATTGGTAGTCCTTCAAAAAAGATACAATGGGCTCTGGCCGGTATGGCTGTTGGTTGGAGCACTGTCTCATACACCAAAAGGTAGTGGGTTCAATTTCCGGGCAGGGCACATAGCCAGGTTTGTGGGTTCAATGCTCAGGTAAGGTGCATGAGGGAGGCAATATATCAATGTTTCTCCCTCTGTCTAAAAAAATATATATACACTGAGTGGCCAGAGTATTATGATCTCTGAACACATAATAATCTGGCCACTCAGTGTATATCCTATATAATAAAAGGCTAATATGTAAATTGTCCCCTCGACCAGGAATTCGACCAGCAGGCAGGCCGGCCAACTGCCCATGTCCCCTCCCCCTGGCCAGGCTGGCCGGACCCCACCCATGCACAAATTCATGCACCGGGCCTCTAATATACACACACACATACACACACTAAGTGGCCAGATTATTATGTGTTCAGAGATCATAATAATCTGGCCACTCAGTGTATATGTTTATGTATATACATATATATCAATAAAAATTAAAAAAGAAAAGATACAATGGAATGTTGGTAACAAATTATGATCGTCACATTTATTGAGAAGATACTAAGGTTTAATGTTGTTTTATTTTTTTCTTTAACAATTTGATATAATTCACATACTGGACAATTCAGGTTTTTTAACACCACCTTTAAACTAGGCTTTAAAAATAAACTTACATACAGTTAAATAATTTTAAAAAGCTTTAATTATCAATATAACTGAGCAAAACATTTTAACAGATTATATAAAACAGAATTAAAAAATAGAATTTAATTTTTTAAAAATATGTTATGATTTTAGAAAGAGAGAGACAGAGACACAAAAACATTGATGCTGATCGATGAGCTGCCTCCTGCACCCTCCTCTGCTGGGGATAGAGCCCACAACCCAGGCATACCATGCCCAGAAATTGAACCAGGGACCTTTTGGTACACTGGCTGATGCTCAACCACTAAGCCACACAGGCTGGGCTAGAACTTGTTTTGGCGCAGTGGATAGAGTGTCGGCCTGTGGACTAAACAGTCCCGGGTTAGATTCCGGACAAGGGCACGTACCTCCGTTGCAGGCTCCCAGCCCTGGTCAGGGGCATGTGGAAGGCAACCAACCAATATGTCTCTCACACATCGGTATTTCTCTGTCTCTCCCTCTCCCTTCCACTTTCTCTAAAAATCAACGGGAAAAAAATCCTGGTGTGAGGATTAACCAAAAAAAAAAAAAAGGAATTCAGATGTAACTGTTTCTTAAAAAGAAGATCAAACACTACAGGGTATTTTAAATGTAAAGTGTATATATTGCACTTTGATAAAAATACATTAAAAAATCAGAGAAAATGTTTCCTAAATATTTAAATGTATTTTGTTTAAGTTGTTTCTCATTTTTTTTCTGAGATCATTTAGATGCATTTTAGTTTACTAAATTTATAAGAGAAAAAAATCAAAAAACTTTATGTGGCAAATTTGTTTTTAAAATTCACTTTTTTTAAACATTTGTTTAGATGAAAATATTTTAGTCTACTAAAAGAAAATTAGATCAGCAAACTCATGGTGTTTCTTTACCTTAAAACAACTTCTATTTGAATTGCAATTTTATTTTATATTCAGAACTCCAAATCTACATGCTATTATAGAAAGCTGCATTTAAATTTAAAGTCTAAATTTCACATTCTAAGTAAGATTTTGCATCCAGAAATCTTACTCAAAAGAGACAGGAAACTACTTATATGTAGATACTAGATAAAGCCATTTCAACAAAGATAAAAGTAAAAAGAAGAAAGGAATTAGAGCAGAACAGAAAGGTGCAAATCGAGTAGAAAAACTGTAACATTTTCAACTTATTATTGATTAAAATGCTTTAATAAGGACCTATAAAGTTACAAACACACGTGTACATAATTCATCTCTATTAACATGATAATGTATAGTTTCCTGAACATACCTGACTAGCGTCCTTTATATGTATGTTGTCAACTAATTTGCACAACAACCAAAAATACTCTTTGCATCCAGGTTTTAACATTGGTTCTTCTTCATAATCATCTATCTATTAAAAAAATTTTAACTTTGTGAAATCATTTTTCAAAGGAAAGCAACTTGTAATTACAATATATTTAAGAAACTAGACTATGAAAAGAATTAAATCCTAATACAAACTAAACAGTAAAAAGAACTTAACAAAAAAATGAAGACAACAATCCTATTTTCTATAAAATTAGAATAACTAAGAACATAGTGAATGAGAAAACTCAGAATAACATTACTCTCAAATTATTTAACAGTACAACCTACATGAAAAAGATATGAATGTATAATGCTAAATAATGTGATATAAATTAAGAATTCAATGAAAATGTGGGAATACAAGAAACCTACAGAATATGAGTATATATAAAGCTACCCACATGCAATGGTCTATTATAACTTTGAAATCTGAAAAATAAAGAACACATCATATTTCTTACATAGTCGATGATAGGTTAATATGGTGGAGGAAAAGTAAATCCTACAATACAACATATTTCTGGGATTAGTAAAATTTACTTACTAATGGGCTCAGGATTTATTATATGGTAGAGGCTTTTACAAGGCTAATATATATATTGGAAAGGAAAGGAAATAGGAAATTCAGAATATCCTAATGATAAAACCCTATGTGACTAAATGAGATGATAGCTACATTTATGATATTTCTGTCATTCAACTTACTAACACAGGCCCCAAAATATAGTAAGAACAAATGTTATTTCCAAAACAGAATATCCATGAAGGATCCCCTAGAGCTGAAATCAAAACAAACAGATTCTACTCCTAGGTGTAACATGGTCACAATGCTGTCACTTTAAGAACTATGCAACTATTATTACCTTGGTAATAAACTATATATAGTAAACAAAGACTCAAAATTACTGCAACAATATGATAATAAAATTGGGCAAAGGAAACTGCAAAAATAGAAACCGCTCCTGAACACAGTAAAATCTTACCCTGATAGGTTTGAGTGCTTGAGCATCAGGAAGAAATTTCAACAATGTTGAGGCAGCCAATAGCAGAAAAGAGCGATTGATTGAGTCACCTCCATCCAGCCCTGATAGGGATAACTTATAAAGACCATTGCAAGACTCATGACGGACTGCAGTCTAAATGAAAAAACAAGTTCAAAAAACAATCTGAGTTAGTATTAAACAGTTAATATTAGGATTAATATGTTGGCAGAAATAACGTTAGATGACTTCTTTAGTAACATATTTTAAAATGCAATGTTCTGATCAAATATTCATGCATATAAATAATATATGATCAAATAAAGTATCCCAACGTATATAGTAATATGTAAAAACATATCTGAGAAATCCTAAATATGGCCATAAAGTAAAACCAAATAAATACAATAATAGACAAATACAAAGGGGATTGAGAAGAAAATATACATATTAATTTATGTACAAGATTAAGTAACAGGATAAAATATTTTCATAACAGGTAGCAATTTAGAAAACACTTAAACTAGAATATTTTATATATTCTAAGGGACTTGCCCAAATGTCACAATGGTTCTTTGGGACAGAACCAGAACAAAAACACATATTCATCAATTCAGAGTATAGTTTTATACAGTACTGTCTAAAACAGATGTGACTGTGGTGGCTAAGTGATAGTAAGAGTGTGTTTCTACTATTTCATTTAGGAATATGGTGTAATATCAAAGATATAGTTAGTGAAAATTATACTGTCCTCCTCAGTGTCAATAATAGAATCAAAAGAAAATATATTTAACTTATTTTTAGTCTCTGTTGCATCTAAGATACACTCTAATTAAATAGAAAAAATAAAATGAAAACTTTTCTAAAACATAAATGACCACAATAAATGCTAAATGACCACAATAAACTCTCACCTCCCCCTGCCCCAGAAAAGAGCAATTTTTTTAAAAAGCAAAATAACCTGTAAATAAGAATTTCAGAAAAAGACAAATATGAGTGCTATTGAATATGTAATATTCACACTTAAGTATACATAGTTCAAAACATTCTAGATCTTTCAGATAATGTGATATATTTGTGGGATCATGTCCATTTGTTTCCATTAGTTTTTTTTTAATCATCAACTAGAGGCCCAGTGCACGAATTCGTGCACAGGTGGGGTTCCTCAGCCTGGCCAGCGAACGGGGCTGATCAGGGCCATGTCGCCCAGTCCCGATCGGGGCTGATGGCTGCTGGCCAGCTGGGGAGGGACCAAGGGAGGTTGGCCAGCCGGGGAGGAACCATGGGAGGGCTCTAGGGCATGTCCGGCCCTCTTGCCCAGTCCCGATCGGCCAGACCCCAGCAGCAAGCTAACCTACCTGTCATAGCATCTGGCCCCTTGGTGGACAGTGCGCGTCACAGCGACTGGTCAAGTGGTCAACCAAATGGTCGAGTGGTCAACCGAATGGTCGACTGATCGGTTAGACAGCATATTATGCTTTTATTATATAGGATGTTAACAATATGAAAAAGTAAAGAGTAACTACTAATCTTCATTTTTATCTTACCTCAGGAATAAGGAGGGTCAATTTCTTTAGCCAATCTTGTAAATGATCACTATCAGCAAGGCTAGATTTCACTAAAGAACAGCAATGAGCCCAACTCACCAAGAGCCACATTGAATAATGTGAAACTAAAAAAAAAGTAGAAAAAAAATACAATTATAAGGGCTTGGTACTGTAAAGAAAACAATGTTCATTAAAGATATATATAAATGTATCTAGTTATCTAAATTTTTTCTTAAAAATTAACTTTCTTGAATCCTTACCTTCATGTCTAGACCTGTGATCAGACTGAGCTTTCAAAACTCTGCAAGTAAAAACACACCACCACCAATTAAATTCAGTAATGAATGAAAAATAACTTAGTTTAAAAAGTATATGTAACTTTCCCCCTAAAAAACATTAGATTTTAGAAAGCTACTTTTGTTTTTTTCTATGACTCTTATCTTTTATTTTAAAATTCACTGGTAAAATCTTATAGCAAACAAATGGATGTTCAGATTTAATAAAATTTGAGTGAAACCAATATTGAAATAAGTAAACCCTCAACAAATGCTCATGGTTGAGTTACTAAAGAGAAAGGTCACAATGGTTTAGTCTAAACTTCAGACTCCTTAAAAGAAAAATCATACACTGACATAAAATGACCTTCCTTTGACAAGAAAAAAAAATTCTGAGAAGTACTAAATTAAATTATAGCAGGCCAGAGAGTGAAATAGAGAGACAAGAGTATTCAACCAGTTAATTAAAGTCTGTGAGCCAACTAACAATAGACTGCTCACATTCCTGAAAGCATGAAGGAGCTTTGAATCAACTCCTAGAGCAACCACCAGAAGCCATCAAAATCTGCTTACGCATGAACTTTCAGGACTGTGCCTGCAACCAATCTAAAGTAGTAAACATTTCTTCCTCAGGGACTATGCACCTATCCTAGAACTGCCCCTGCTTTACCTACCCCGTTAACTTAGCCAATGTAAATTCTTTCAAAACAACTTACATCTTTCTCCATAATATACAAAGAGCCCATCAACTCCAGAATGGGGGACATGCAGTGTATTCCATCTAGCCACCATCTGCTGCTGGTAGTTTAGACTTCATGCCCCAGGACTTAGTCCTTTTCTGGCTAGCATTCAGCTAAACAAACCCTTTCAGAAAAGCTTTTCAGCCATGAAAGGTTCTGTTTGTTAATGCCAGTTTCTAGCATGAATAGTTAAAAGCAAATTATTAAAAAGTAGAGAAAGCTAATTTAATTTAATATAATTTCATCTTTATTTTCCCCAATACTTTTAAGTAACTTCAATGGAAAAATGTATTACTTCCCCCGGCTGGTATAGCTCAGTGGTTTAGCATCAACCTATGGGACCTATGAACCAGAGGTGATCACGGTTCAATTCCCAGTCAGGGCACATGCCCAGGTTGTGGGCTGGATCTCCAGTAGAGGGCATGCAGGAGGCAGCCGATCAATGATTCTCTCTCATAATTGATGTTTCAATCTCTCTCCCCGTCTCCTTTCCCTAAAATCAATAAAAATATTTAAAAAGAAAATGTATTACTTCAGTTTCAAGAAAACTAATTAAAATTTTTATTTTAACAAGATTAAATATAGATTATTTGCCTTATAAACTTTTAAAAAGTCATGAATCTTGAGCATTCCCACTTTGTTATAAATTCACAGAATACCTATCAAAATCCCCAAAAGCAAGGCTCACCCATATTAGTGATTTAAAGGAAAAGGTACTAAGAAGTCAAAACTTTATAAATCAAGTATTAATATTAAACATACTATAAATATATTGGTATGTTAACTTTACCAGAGCAGCTTACCCACCTATCTTTAAAATTTGTAGCATTAAATGATTTTTTATAATACAAGCACAAAGTGTTCTAACTGCTTTAATGGATGTAAACCTCCTAGCACCTTATGAATGGAGGGTTAGAGCCTATGCAAAGAAAATGGTGCAGATATAGCTGAGAAATCACAGGGATGAAGTGTGGGAGTGGGGAGTGGGCAAGAGCTCAATTGCAAAGATTTTAATGAGTTTTTTGAGATGGAACTACTGGCTCTGGCTGGGTAGCTCAGTTGGTTAGAGCATCATCCAAATTCACCAAGGTTGCGGGTTTGGTCCCTAGCTAGACAAGGCACATACTAGCAACCAATGAATGCATAAATAAATAGAACAACAAATTGATGTCTCTAAAATAAAATAAAAAATAAAAATGGAACTCCTAGAATGAAAACAAGAATTGCCAAGAGAGAACCAGCAGCAACACCTGGTATCAAATCTGCATATTTACTTTTCATTGCATGAGGTTAACAGAGTCAAGTGAACAAAAAGTAGACTAAAGCAGTCATTGAATTGCCTTAACTCAAGGTATTGCAGTGTGTGAATACTGAGGTACAGTGTATGTTAGAGGACAAGGAGGAAGAGTTAAATATTTAGCTGGGAGTAATTGGTGGTTGGGGTATAAAATGTATTTTATCATATTAATCAAAGACAAGTTACAGCATTTTCTTCATTTCCCCATGTTACTCATTCATAAGTTTTATAAACTATGAGGTAAGGTACCTGCCACTGAAAATATAATGGTGAGCAAAATCAGATTTAGTTTATATAGTACTTACCCCCAGTCTAATGTGGTACAGCAGATATTGATCAAGGAATGAATGTGAATTAAATTGGGACAGACACTAAAGAAAAGTACATTAAGAAAGAAAGAATCTTAGGCCCTGGCCAATGTGGCTCAGTTGGTTGGAGCATCGTCCCATATACCAAAGGCTGCAGGTCTGATTCTTGGTCAGGGCACATACCTAGGTTGTGGGTTCAATCCCCTGTAGAGGTGTGTACAGGAGGCATAACCAATCAGTATCTCTCTCTCCATTTCACTCCACTCCCCATGTATTTAGTCAGCAAATACAATATTTTAATGGGGGGTGGGGGAGAATTTGTACATTTAAAAAAAAAATTCCAACGTAGCTCCAATACATGGGATCATATTACATGTTTTAACTATATTCTTATAAACACATTTCCAGCTCTAGCCAGAGGGCAGAGAAGCAAGGAAACACTGGTAGGAATGAGTAGACCAAGCACCCATATTTTTGAGGTTCCCTACCAACTTTAAGGCTTCTTAAAGAAAATGGCTGATTCTAGAACTGAGGCAGGGAAACTATAAGCCTGGAAGATCTTATAGTAACAGGGAGAAAAAAGGATTCCTCCCCTCCACACAAAATAATGTGATATGTCAAAAGACACATCAACAAGCCTGATGAGGCCAACTCAGGTATAATTTTAGTAAAGAGAATAGTAATGGTAATGAATTACAACATGTTGAATGAAAAAAATCCAAACTGGTAATAAATAAATAAAAGGAAAGAAGAGAAAGCACTTCCTCACAATAAAATGTCAATTAATAAACATAAAAGGAATGTTAAGAGTTAGAAAAACCATTTGTTTGTAAATATATATATATTTTTTTAACTTTTAATCCTCACCCTAGGATATGCTTTTTTATTGATTTTAGAAAGAGGAAGAATGGAGGGAGAAAGAAGGTAAGGAGGAAAGAGAGAGAGAGCGAGCAAGCGCTCTTGGGTGCCTCTCAAATGTACCCCGAATGGGAATTGAACCCACAATCTAGGTATGTACCCTGACCACAAATCAAACCCACAACCTTTTGGTGTATAGGAAAATGCTTCAACCAACTGAACCACCTGGTGAGGGCTATACTAATATTTTTAATTCAGGCAAGAATCATCACTGAATGCTAAAAAAAAAAAAAAAAAATCAATGAATGAAAATTTTATTAGGAGCTGGAAATTTAAGCAATTGCAAAATATCTTCCCCCACAGTATACTTTTAGTTACAAAGAAAACAATCAAAAACATTGTAGAAAAACCAAAAGGAAACCTGATTAACCAATCAAAATTAATACCACTAACAAGGGACAAACTGACATCACCAGGATGTACTGGGGAAGATTATTATTTATGGAGTATTCCTGCTAAAATATATAATCTGAATCTAATCAGGAAAACCTAGATCAAAAGCTGCATTATAAAAGAATTGGCCTGTACTATTCAGAAATGCCAATATCATCAAAGAAAGGCTAAGAAAGTATCAGTAATTAAAGGAAATGAAATAAATATGACAACTAAATGCAATAGTAGTACATGGTTCTAGTGAGACAATTTGAGTACCAACTGTATATTAGATCATATTTTCTAAACTTATTTTACACTAGTAGTGAAGAAAATGTCCTTGGTCTTAGGAGATAAAAATTAAAGTATTTATGAGTAAACTAGAAGCCCAGCGTGTGAAATTGTGCGGCCCCGCCCACCCACCTTGCTGTGATCCAAGCCTGTGGGCCACGCTGCGTGAGTGGCTCGCGGGCCAGGGGGAGGGACCGAGAGGTGCTCCATGCACCTCCTGGTGACCAGTCTTTGGTTGTTACTGCATTACGACCACTTGCTTTTTATAATATAGACTAGAGGCCCGGTGCACAAAAATCGTGCATGAGCGGGGGGGGGGGGGGGGGTCCCCTCAACCCGGCCTGCACCCTCTCAAATCCGGGACCCCTCGGGGGATGCCCAACTATCTCTCGCAATCTGGGACCGCTGGCTCCTAACCGCTCGCCTGCTTGCCTGCCTGATCACCCCTAACCACTTCTGCCTGGTCTGCCTGATCACCCCTAACTGCTCCCCTACGGGCCTGATCGCCTCCAACTGCTCCCTTGCTTATCACTCCTAACTGCCTCTGCCTTGCCCCACACTTGGGACCCAGGATTCCCTTCTCCAGGCAGTCGTGGGCACCCAGGACCCGGGCTTCCCTCCCTCTGGCTGGCCGCAGGCACCCAGGACCTGAGCAGGCTTCGCCCAGGCCAGCCACAGCCGCAGGGGACTGTAGGTGGGCGACTTCGCCCAGGCCGCAACCGCAGGCGCCTGGGACTGTGGGGCAGGCGGCTTGTCCCTCTCCCAGGCCGGGCTGCAGGCAGAGCCACTGGCGCCTGGGATCGCGAGGCAGGCGGCTTGTCTCTCTCCCAGGCCGCAGCCTGGCTGGTCCCCATTCCTCTAGTGAGCTACTATCAAAGATTCAGAACAATATGTAAATGAATGTGTTCACACAGACACACACTGATATACACACTCATGATTATGTGATAAAATTGGCAAAATGTTGATAATAATATGCAAATCTAAATAAGCAGGATGGGAATTCATAAAAACACCCTAAAATTGTTCTAAGTACTAAATGTTTTCAAAATAAAGCTTTAAAACACTATATTCTTACCACAAATGCATACATAAATTATGTTAAAAAAATCGTACCTAGGAGCCAGATTATCATAGGTATAAGCAACAGACATAAGTCGCTGAATCAAGCTGGTTCCTTGCACAAGAACAAGAAATACCTTTAAAACAAAACAAAAAATTTAAAAAACATCTTTAAATACACTAAAAAAAAACACACAACTGCATTTTTAACCTAAGACTCCAAATTATGTTAAACTTTTTTATGACGAGTATCTTAGAATGGCCATTTGAAAATACTGTAAAAATATCAAATATTAGAAAACCAGCAACAAGAAAATATTCAAAATTTAGAAATACACAAGTAAAACTATTTTTTATATTTGCTCCACAGATTATCTGCATGTCAGAGAAAAATACTATATATCACACATTGGTGGATTTTTGTGGCATAGGTGAAGAATTAAACATTTTCTACTCTTGAAACAAGGAAAAAGAAGTCAAGCAATATCAGATTCCTCAACAATCCTGAAATGAACATAGGAAGGCAATATAATACACCAGGGATATACAGCATGGATTTTAGATTAAAAATTCTGAGGTTCAATATTGAGTCTGCTGACTTTCAAGCTGCCTTTACTCTAATAAACTTAATTTCTAAATTCTAGCTCTTCATCCATATAATAGGAAAAAATAATAATATGCTAACTTAATTAAAAAATTATTCAATCTCTTCTGTAGGTCAGAGCTCATTCTGGGCACTTATTTTATACGACACTGTTCCCATCCTGGAGATGTTAGACAAGTGCAGCAGATAACATAGAGAGCACTGTAACACAAGTATATATATATCAAATGTGCAAAACCTGTCCCTGGCAAAATCAGGAAACCTTCAAGAAAAACTATGTTTAGGTAGGAATATAAAAGTTCAATTTGGAATTTCAACCTTCGTAAAGGCTATTAAAGAGAACAAATACAAAGAATTTCTTACTATCTACAGTGTACCAAAATTGGATGGCTTTGTCTCCAGAATTAGTGTAACAATAATTTTTATTCCCAAACAGCTTAGATTTACATACTAAGTTCTAATTATTATGATGAATAAATGGTAAAATACATATGGTATGTACCTTTTGTAAACTATGGAAACCTAACCCTGGCATGTGCATAGAAAAAAAAAAACACGCTAAAAAATAATGCTATTAATGGCTGTCACCTATGACTAAGGAGTTCACTTGTACATTCAGAACTATTTTCACTAAGAATGTACTTTCATATATTTTTTAAAAAACAAGCCAATTCTTATGGGCTGGGTGGAAGTGGCCAAAGTGGGATAAAGGGAACCATCTATAATAGTGTCAACAATAAAAGGTAAAAAAACAAAAAACAAGCCAATTCTTTTTAAAATTCTATATGTGTACCTATATTTATATATTATTAATATCTCAAGAGGAAATCACTACTAAGTGTCAAAAGCATTTAAATTATTTAGTGAGTTGATGGGAAAAAGCACATTCAATCTGAGCTTTTTACATTATAACCTGGAAATATTAGCATAGACCATTTTTCCCATTTAACCCTGGAATACTAACATTGATCATTTTCCCCTTTTCATCTCCCCAAATTCCAGGGAAATATGCTTTATGTTTCCATTTATACCAGCAGTTTCCAACCTATAACCACCACAATATTTTTCTATCAATAACCAACTCATTACTGTTTTTTCTTGGGCAAGTACAAAATGAGGCACTGGTCACAAAAGATTACATACTGAGAAAGAGATTTCACTAAAAACTCATCTTCATCTCTTCCCCACTTCCCAGACCACTGGTGAAGACATTGGAAAGGCAAATATATGATCACGTGAACAAAAATAATTCTACTTTTACTGCTGGTTATTGTGCCATTTTCTTCAGCTGTATCCATTTTATATACATGCTTTGCAATCCTAGGGTTGGTACATAACAAATCAAATTCTTCCTTGCCAGCCAACTTCCAATTAGGTTCTGTCAATCTGAGACACTATAAATTATTTCCTTGTGGGTTTTTTTATTTTTATTTTTAGCACTGCTCCAGAATATTTCATCCAGAATAGGCAGTTGGTTTTAGAAGCAGTAGCATAACCCTGTTCTTGAGAGGCCTAAACCCCAGTTCAACAGTATTTTTTATTCTATAAGCTTATTTCTGAAAACCCCAACGTATTCCTCCCATATATTCTGAAAACCCTATGAGCAGTAAATGGTTACTTGTCTAGATTACCTCAACATTTCTCTTTTGTAACACATACAAATAAAACCAATTCTCTATTTTAAATTTCCTCTGTTGAAAAATCTAATGTGGTTTGCTTTCCTGAATGGACTCCAATACACTCAGTATATATATATATTATTGAATACAAATAATAAACTCAATCCTACAGTTAGATAACATTAAAATGCCATATAACTCATTCCTGCATTTTGGATGATGAACTAAGCATCATAATTACTTCTGCATTAAAATAAAGGCATCACTTCAAATGGTAAGTCATACTGTGGTACTGTAGAATAGCATTTCTTATGCATTAGTGTTTTACATCATTTTGTCAAATCAAAAATACATAAGCTCTCTTAAAACATAAATAGAACTCATTACTACAATTTGATGATAACTTCTGAACTTTACCTCTGTTAATCTTGGTATATGAAGACCTTTGGCATGATCACCAGCAGCCTTTCTTGATTTGCCAGGCCAAGTTCTTTTCCTATGGCTTTCTGCTATACCAGACCAGGCAAAGACATCATGATAAGCTAAATCCAAATCAGACGGATCTACTGCAAACTGGCATATTAACTTCAGCAAGCAAGCAAGACAGTCAAGCTGCCACTGTGGGTAAGAAAAAAATGTCATTTCCCTATTTTAATTAACTTAATATGGCTACTATATACCTTAAAATGAAAGGCTAGAAAATAAAAATAATTATACCTAGTATTTAATCCATGTACTATAGAATTTTGCTAAGCATTTATTATGGTCAGTAACAATCCAATCTTATAAAACTGAAGAAAAATTACCAAACACTAAGAGAGTGCATGTAATGAAATAAAAATGACACATATTTCTATCATAAAAACATCACATAAATGTATGTAATAGAGAGATATAGGGTTTTTTTAAAAAATACAATGACAGCATTTCGGAGGCAGTGATATTTGAACAAACAAAGATGCTGATGCTGACCTGAAAGACACCCCTAGAAGGAGTGCTGAAAGTGATTCCTTTAAGGCTAGAGGGGATAGCTCCATAAATTTAAGAAAGTAAGTGTTTATTTATAGATTAAACAGTACATTATGCATGTATTGTATATAAGAAAGGTTAAAACAGGGAATTATTTGGGGGTCTGGAATGGTTTAATTCAATTTATATTCTTTATAATGAGAAAATATGATTCAGTTTTTTAACAAATCACTTTTTGAAAAGGCTTCCAGCATGAATTAAGTTTGAGCACCAAGGTTCCACTGTACACTACTCAAACTGTACTATGATTTTTAAAACAGTTAAACAACTAACAAGTTGTTTCTCCAACAAGTTGCATATACTCTAATATTTTGGGGCCATAGCAATTCTCAATAGCTCTAGAATATAATTCAACTGAAAATGTTACATTTCTATATGTAAATTTAAAATAAAAAATATTTTTGGTAAAATATTGTTTAGTGTAATATTTCTTACTGACTTAAAGCTCTACTTAAAAATATTTTTAAAGTAAAACACTTCCTTGAAATGAATAAGAATATCACTTATGTTCAAGGTGAGAGTTTCAGAGCTTTCGCTTTAATAGTCCTTTTCTTCCTATTTTCCTAACACCAGTGCCAAGTGGTATATCTATACCAATATACTTGGAAACATAGCAACCCCATATAACTGGTTTTCAGAAAGGTACCAAGAAATTTCAGTGAGGAAAGAATAGTCTTTTCAACAAATGGTACTAGAAAAATTGGATAGCCATAAAAAAATTAAATAAAACAAAACTTCATCCTCACTCCACATATATAAAAGTTACTTTTAAATGCATCACAGATCTAAATCTGAAAGATAACTGTAAAACTTACAGAAAACAAACAAACAAACAAACAAAAAACAGGAGAAAATCTTTGTGATTTTAAAACATGGGTTTCTTATAGAGGATACAAAAACGGTTACATTAAAAACTGTGCTTAAAAAACATAAATGTTTATATATGTAAGCCACAGACTGAGTGAAAACATTCCTACAACAGCAGACCCTTCCCTTATTCACAGTTCCATTTTCAGAGGTTCCAATTGCCCATGGTCAACAACAGTCTGAAAATATTAAATGGAAAATTCCAGAAATAAACAACTCGTAAGTTTTAGATTGTGTGCTGTTCTGAGCAGTGTGATGAAATCTCCTGCTGTGTAGTTCTGTCCCGCCCGGGACATGAATCACCCCTTTGTCCAGTGGGTCCACATTGCATACACTATTTAACCATTAATCACTAAGTAGAGCTGGCTCAGTAGCACAGTGCTGGTGTTCAAGTAACTCTTATTTTACTTAATAACAGCCCACTGTGCAAGAGAGGTGATGCTGCCAGTGTATGTCAAAAATTGGATAACTTGGACAAAACTTTTAGAAACACAAAACTCATTCATAAAGAAATAAAAAATCTGAATAATGCTCTCCACATTGGAAAGACAAGTAACATATGATTTCACTCATATATGGAATCTAATGAATAAAATGAACTATTAAGCAAAATTGAGACAGACTCATAGATAGAGCGTAGGCTGAAACCTAGGGAGGAGCGGGCGGGGTGAGCGGGGGAGACATTGGATGAAGGAGGTAGATGGATTGAGCAAAAAGAAAAAAAAAAGAGCCGAAACCGGTTTGGCTCAGTGGATAGAGCGTCGGCCTGCGGACTGAAAGGTCCCGGGTTCGATTCCAGTCAAGGGCATGTACCTTGGTTGCGGGCACATCCACAGTGGGAGGTGTGCAGGAGGCAGCTGATCGATGTTTCTCTCTCATCGATGTTTCTAGCTCTCTATCCCTCTCCCTTCCTCTCTGTAAAATATCAATAAAATATATTTAAAAAAAAAAAAAAAAGAGTGAAAAAACTCAAGGATATGAACAACAGAGTGGTGACTGATAGGGAGCGGGGGGTGGAGGAGGGTTTAGAGGGTAAATGGTGATGGATGTAGGACTTGACTTAGGGTGGTGCACACACAATACAGTGTATAGATGATGTGTTGTAGAATTGTGCAATTGAAACCTGTATACTTTTGTTAACCAGTATCACCCCAATAAATTCAATAAAAAGGACAAAAATGCAGATCGAAAAATGTCAATGTAAATGAAAAATAAAATTATGAAATATTAAAATTACTTCTAAGACCATTTAATGGGGAAAGGACAGCCTTTTCAAGAAATGCTGGGAAATCTGGATGTCCATTTGAAAAAGATTAAAGTTGAACCCTTACCTAACACATATACAAGAATTAATTCAAAATGAATCAAGGACCTAAAATATAAAATTCTTGGAAGAAAATATAGGACAAAAGCTTCAGGACATTGAATTTGGCAATGATTTCTTGAGTAGGTCAACAAAGCCACAATATAATACTACATACTCACTAGAATGGCTGAAATTAAAAAGACTAACTATACCAACTATTGGTGAGAATGTGAAACAAATGCATGGTACAAACTCCTTTGGAAACAGTTTGGCAGCTTGTTATAAAGTAATCTTACACTTACCATACACTTCTCAGCAATTTCTTTACTTGGCATTTACCCAAGAGAAACAAAAACATATGTACCCCATAAGACTTGCATATGAATGCTTATATCAGCTTTTTTCGTAATAGCCCAAAACTGGAAACTCAAATGTCCATTAATAGGTGAGTGCATACTGAAAGTAGTAGTATACAAATACAATGGTTCTCTACTCAGCAATAAAAACCAAACTAACAATACATGGAACATTTATCAATCTCCATATACGTTTAGTGAAAGAAGCCAGATACAGAAGAGCATATACCATTATTATTCCATTTACATTAAATTCTATAAAATACAAATGTAACCTATAGCAACAGAAAGCAGGTCAGTGGTTGGCTGGGAGAAACTGATTATAAAAGGGAGGATGGAACTTCTGAGGTAGTAGAAATATTCTGTATCTCAATTGTGTTGAAGGATTACACAAGTATACACATTTTTGAAAACTTAAACAATACTTTGTAAATAAGCACATCATTTACTGCATGTAAAGTATACTAAACTTCGTAAGACATATAAAACTTAAAGTGGATCAAAGACCTAAATTTAAAAGCTAAAAATGTAAAATACTGAAAACAAACAGACGTCAATCTTCATGGCCTTGGATAATACATTACTTTCAAGGATGAACCTTGAAAATCATATGCTAAGGGAAAGAAACCAGTTACAAAGGACCATATCTATAATAATAAAAGTGTAATATGCAAATCGACCAAACGGCCGAACAGCAGAACGACTGTCCAGACAACCTTGGAGACGAAGCCGGGGTGGCTGCGAGGGCCTACCCTTGCACGAATTTCATGCATCGGGCCTTTAGTATATATAGAAAGATTTATGTGAAATGTCTACAATAGGCAAATCTATAAAGATAGCAGGTAGATTAGATTAGTGGTTGCCTAGGACTCAAACATGAGAAAAAATGAGGAGTGATTGCTAATGAGTATGGGATTTCTTTTGGGGGATGATGAAATTGTTCTGGAATTAGACAATGGTAATAGTTGCACCATTTTGTGAATATATGAAAAATCACTGATTTATACATTTTAAAATAATTTTATTGTATGTGAATTATATCTCAATTAAATTTAACTTAAAAGTATACTTCAGCTAAGTTCATTCTAAAAGTAAAAAAAATTTGGTTAAGAAACAAGGATGATTCTGAATTATAACTATAATATATTAACAGAGATGCATTATAAATAGGGGATATATCAGCTGACTTAAAGCAATCTATCTCTCAGGCATGCTTGGCATCTCTGACACTGCTAGGCTATATGGCAGCAAATTTTTCTTATCAGTAATATTTCATACAGTATCCAAACTATCAAAGTAAACAAAGAAAACCTTTGGCATAATTCCCTGCAATACCATTCAATACTAAACATAGAATATTTTATAAACAAAATTCCTACAAATGATACATAACTACTCATTAAAGATTTTAGTTAAATACTCCCACTTTGCCAAAGAACTAAAAGACCCTTATAACACTAAGAGATTAATAGGACAAGAAAGACATGAGAAACAATAAAACAAAACAAATATTTAAATTATAAGACATAGATATCAATATTTATTATAGTATAGGTATCTATTTTAATAAAATATCTGTAGTAAAATAAAAATGTATTGTTTTTCATTTCAAAGTATTGAAACCAGTGGTAAGATAGCAATGTTTTCCACCCTAGCTGGTTTGGCTCAGTGGACAGAGGGTTGGCCTGCGGACTGAAGGGTCCTGGGTTCGATTCCAGTCAAGGGCACATGCCCGGGTTGCAGGCTCGATCCCCAATAGAGGGCGTGCAGGAGGCAGCCAATCAATGATTCTCTCTCATCACTGATGTTTCTCCCTCTCTTTTTCCATTCCTATCTGATATCAATAAAAATATATATTTTTTAAAAAGATAGCTATGTTTTCTAAATGTACTTTCTTTTATTAAGCTTTTTTTTCTTTCATTAAACTTTTAAAGTTAGTAGCATTTGATATAAAAAACACCTGTCTCCTAGGTTCCAAAATAATTCTAAACAACAAGTACTAAGAAATTATTATTTGAATGTAATGTTTCATAATGCTACTCTGCTTTGTTGGAGGTCAGGTCCATTTGGTTTAAAAACTGAAAAAGAGTCTCTTCAAAAAATTAAATACATACACCAAGTTTTTAAAAAAGCATCCAAAGTTTAACTATATAAATATTAATATATAATGTATAAACCTAAAGGAAAAATATTCATGATTAGACATAGTTCAGAGTCATTAATTTTAACACTAAAAATTTTTAAACGAAGTTGACATGGAAAACTCTTATTGCATAATTTCTTTATCAAACCCTATTTAAGAAAAAATAATTGCTACTATACTCCATACTCTCCTGTGCGACAGTGATGTAGCAAAAGTTATACTTGCTAATGGGAAATGGAAATGCTTAAATTGGGATAACTATTGTAACTAGCTAACAGTGAATTTTCACTTACCACAGTCCAGGATTCCTGCTCTTTAGGCTCCAGAATTCCGGAATTAAAAATTTCTAATAACTGTTGAAGCCCTCCAGCAGCAACAAACTGTAAGCAATTGTGAGCATAATGGTAAGAGAAAAGCAGCTACATAATGTAACGAAGAAATTTCTCTTTGACTTAAATAATCAAAATAATTTTTATACAAGTAACATACAGCCTACTTTCAAGAATTTTTAAAAGGTTCTTGCAAAAATCTACAACATATCTTTATATTCAATTAACCATTTAATCCCAAACACTGGGATGTACTAACAGTATTACAATGAAGGAACATGTAAGCGCTAAAATTAGGAGCTCCAAGGCATTAATACATATTAGCTTATAGTGAAGTCGAGTAATCTATATTTTTAAACTACCCTTTATTTTAATAGTAAATTAGTTGAAAACCTATTAACAATTATGGTATCTCCTTTTGGAAAATTAGAAATAAATTATTGTCATCATACTGTAAAACACATGATCCAACCTTGCAACTCCATGAATTTTTACTATTTTCCACTTGATCCTCACTTGAATCATCAGAATCTGGATAAAGATCACTGTAACTTCCCTGTGGAAAAAATAAGAATGAGAGAGAATGGCAAGAGAAAAAATTATTCTGGAATTAAAAGATAACATGCTCTGGAATTTTGCTCCAGAAAGAATACAAATATGTAATGATAACAATAGAAATACAATTACCGTCGACTCTCTCCTTATCCTTCTATTAGGTTTTCCCAGTGCTTCAATAATTTCCAGGGCATATAATAGCTTGTGAGCACTCTTAATTTTGAGAAGTTCTTTCCAATTAAGTCCATCATTACTCTTAAATAAAAAAAAACACATAAGTTTCCCATGCCAACTTACTAAGGGAACCTCCCCAAATTAAAAAAAATTGACACTATATAAAAACTCAAACATTACATATACACTGAAATACATTCAAACATGAGAAGACCAATTATATAATTGGTACTAATGTTATGCTTAGAACACCAATTACTGAGGAAGAAAGATGGTGGCATAGGTAAAAATGGTACTCATTGCCTCCCACAACCACATCAAAAATTGCAACTAAAATACAGAACCACCACCACTCAGAACCAATTGAAATCTGGCTGAACAGAAGTCCTACAACAAGGGAACTACAGAGAAAGCACATTGAGACTAGTAGGAAGGGCAGAAATGTGGGAACTGGCTGGTCCCACACCCAAGTGTGGCAGTTTAAAATCAGGAGGGATATCATGGCTGTGGAGGTTTCCCTGAGGAGAGAGGAATCCCTGCCCCACACCAGGTCCCTGGCCCAGGGTTCCAATGCCACCGGCCCAGGGTTCCAATGCCAGGAAGAGAAGTCCCCACAACTTTTAGCTGTGAAGCCCAGCAGTTCCTCTTAAAGGGGCTACATACGAACTTTCTGGGAATCACTCCCTCTGAGCTCCAGTGCACCAGTTTGAAAGGAACCTGGGACATTTGGGGAGGAAATAACTGGCCTGGAATTGGGGTAAGATCTGGAGGGGCAGCTTTCTCCCACACAGAAGTGGTGACAGAAGCCATTATTCCTTTGCTGAGCCCTTCCTGCAACAGAGCTTAAAGGCTGCTGCAATATCTGAATCTTCATCAACCTGGCTCACACTTTTCACCCTGCCTGGTGATTCCCTGAGACCCCAAACCTCCCTCCTTGCAGGCTCATCCAAGACACTTTCAGTGGCTTTTCCATACAACTGGCCTCTCTTGCCTCATGCTTTGGAATTTCCTAAACTCTCTCAAACAAGCAGCACCTGGAATCAGTGTGCCCTGTACTTCTCAATAAGTGGCCCCAGGCCCAGCACTAGCAGCAGACCACCCTGGTTCACATCTTGGCCTCTCCTAAGCACATCCAAGCTCAACGTAAGTAGGAGCCATCTGCAGATTGCTTTGTAGCTCAGGTTGGGTGGCCCCAGGCAGGGCACAGGCAGAGGCTGACTTTGCACCTCTCAGGAGGCCTCAGAGCCAGTGCACCTGGTGGTCAACTTCGACCACACCGGATTACAATCCTACTACCTCCACAAGTGACACACTTAAGGGACAGACTCAGTGAGTACCAAAGCCCCACTGAAGCAAGTCCTGTTCCTGAACAGCAGCTCTTAAGCTATAGTCACAGCTGATCCTCACAACCAATTGGCCTGGAGGTCAACCACTCTCAATGAGGCCAATATAAATCAAGGCTAGACCATAATAGGACAGTGCACAGAGCTTACACAGGGATGCACCTGGAGCACCCAGATAAGGTGACTGGGAAGGCTAAGCAACTGGGCCCTACAGGACACCTACTACATAAGGTGACTCTACACCAAGTCTGGGAGACATAGCAGATCTACCAAATTCATAAAAATAAACACAGGGAGTTGGCCAAAATGCAGAGACAAAGAAACATGTCACAAATGAAAGGAGAAATCTCCAGGAAAAGAATTAAATGAAACGGAAGAAAATTACTAGATACAGAGTTCAAAACAATCGTTATAAAGATGCTCAAAGAACTTAATGAAAACTTCAAGGAATTTAGTGAGAATTTCAAGGAACTTAGTGAAAACATCAACAACATATAAAAAACAGTAATCAAGGATACACAAACTGAAATAAAGAATAGTTTACATGGGCTCAACAGTAGAGGACACCTAGAATCAAATCAAGAATTTAAAATATAAAGAAGCAAAGAACACCCAATCAGAACAACAAAAAGAAAAAAGAACCCAAAAATGTGAAAATAGTGTAAGGAGACTCTGGAACAACTTCAAACATACCAACATTCACATCATGGGGTTATCAGGAGAAGAGAAGGAGAAAGAAATAAAAAACCTATTTTAAAAAATAATGACAGAAAACTTCCCTTAGCTGGTGGAAGAAATAGACATACAAGTCCAGGAAGCACAGAGAACTGCAAACAAGAGGAACCCAAAGAGGTCCACACCAAGACACATCATAATTAAAATGCTAAAGGTTAAAGACAAAGAGAAAATCTTAAAAGCAGCAAGAGAAAAGCAGTTAGTTACCTACAAGGGAGCGCCCATATGACTGTCAGCTGATTTCTCAACAGAAACTATGCAGGCCAGAAGAAAGTGTTAAGAAATATTCAAAGTGATGAAAAGCAAGGACCTACAACCAAGATCACTCTACCCAGCAAAGCTATCATTTAGAATTGAAGGTCAGATAAGAGCTTCCCAGATAAGGAAAAGCTAAAAGAGTTCATCACCACCAAATCAATATTACATGAAATGTTAAAGGTTGTCTTCTTTAAGAAGAAGAAATAAAATATCAAAAATATGAATAATAAAATAGCAATAAATGCATATTTAGCAACAACTGAATCTAAAAATTAAAATAAATGAACAAGGAATCTAATGAAAAAATAAACTAATTAATAAAATAGAACCAGAGACATAGAAACCTGGAACAGTCTGACAAATCTCAGAGAGAATGGGAGAGGGGGGCTTGAAAGAGATTAACCAGAGAAATTATATGCATATATGCATTACCTATGGACACATACAATAAGGTGGTGAATGCGGGGGGAGGAGGGGCTGAAACCAGGGGAAGGGGGCAATGGTGGGAAAAAGGAAGGGTCATCTATAATACTCTCAACAATAAAGGTTTAAACAAATAAAAAATAAAACATCAATTACTGATTAAATTTAAGTAAAATTAATATACAAACAGCAGAATAGGAAAAAATTGATCTTGTTAACCTTCACAAGTTGAATCAATTTATCAACTGACTAATAAAAAACATTGCAGCCTTCTTGAATTTGTAAACTTTTAATATAGAATTAGTAAAGTCTATGTTTAATACTTGTAAGTTACACCGACCCTTTTAAAAGTCATATGCACATACATACATTTGAAAATATTATTTTCTACTCTCAACTTACGAAATTGTTATTCACACTTAGTGTGCATCTTTGACAATATTTTTATCAGAGCTACTCTGAGTTATGATCCACCATTTTCCAAATCATTCCAGATATAGGACCTTCTGAAATCACATGAAAACATCCCAAATCATAGATAACGATGAGCATAATATTAGATTATTTTTTCCATTCATCCTATAGGTGTTCCATTGATAGCTCCAGAAAGTAACCCCTAAAAAATAATCTCTCATTTTAACAGATATCTTTAAAGGGAGATATCTAATATTATATGAGGTCATGCTCCTATGGGAAATCAACAAACATATTATTAGATTTCTTAGCTACATTTTTTTTTACCTAATTCTATCAGTTGACTTGTATGAGCATCCAAAACAAGCACTGATACATGTCATTAAATCATAGTGTATGTTCTCTAAACATTTTTATTGTCGAAAACTAAGCAATATTCAGAACATATAGTATTATGAGAAAACACTAATATAAAGGCACACCCATATTTTTTTCTAAAGGTAATTTTAATAAACATCCTTGCCTTATATTTACCCTACCTTTTCACTAAACGTTAAAATGAACTGGCACTTTTTACTGAAGATACAGGTCAAAATGCAATCTCAAACACTGCTAGTAGGAATAAACTGGTACCATCCTCCAGGAGAATAAAGAGCTTCTGTAGGCCTTGGCTGGATATCTCGGTTGGTTAGACCATCATCCTGATATGCCAAGGTTGAGGGTTTAATCCACAGTCAGGGCACATATAAGAATCAACCAATGAATGCATAAATGAGTGGAATAACAAATGGATGCTTCTCTCTTTCTCTCTAAAACCAATCGATTAAAAAAAGAGAGATTCTATGGGCTTACCTGTTCATCTGAGATATTCTGGAATGCCATTAACATATTAGGACATGTAGGAAGAAGCATCAGTAGTTCCCATACACGTCTAGAGAGGTTTTCTGCATGAAGATGAAGTTCTTCACATCTTAAGCTCTACATAAATAAGAACAACTGCTTATCAAGATAGATCAATAATAAAAAAAAAGGTCCCTAAACTTAAGTTCAACTTTTTTTGCATAAAATCACTAATGCCCAAGTTTGATAGTATTTTATAGTCTTACTTTAACAGTGAGAAATAAACTATTCCTTACATAGTAAATACATTTATCAATAAATTATGTCCAAGTTACGGTCTTTCAACTTGTTATTAAACACTTTTCTGGGAAGAAAAGTGACCTTTAATTCTAGCCCTTTTTCTTAGGAAACTTTCCAAATAGCAGTGAAAATGTCTGTTTTATAAAGACGTACAAGTATATTTCAATAGGACTATCACCTATGTCCCCTTTGCAGATTACTATTCTAAGTACAATGAAGACTTGGTGAATTTAGTCCTTAACCTTACATTTGGAAAAAGAATACTAGTATACTTGTTCCTCTTATTTTGCCTATCCATACCTATATTTTATTCTCAGACAAGCAGAGATTAAGAGGAAAGAAAAAAAAATGTTTTTAACAATCTACATTTCTCCACTATCATTTGTTAAATTTGAGCTCTATAAGGTGCTGAGATAATATTTAAGTATGTTTTAGGAAATATGCAAGAAATGGGCAAGTTTCCTTATTTTTTTCTTTTTAATTAAAGCACAACCCAAAGAGTTAAATAAGCAGCAAAAGCTCACTTATAGTTTTGGAATTTTCCACAGAGTATGAATTTGTATGTTATTATTCTACCACTGCCTATGTCATTAATTTTTTAAAATATAATACATACAGTCTAAATTGCCAAAGGAATCTTTTGTACATCTATAAAAAGTAATTTGGTTCTTTTTGTATAATGGTAAAAAGCTAGTATAGTCAGAAGACAAGGAAATGTTAGAGATGGAGTTTCAAGGTAAATTTAGCTTTTCATAATCCTAAGAAAGAAAGAGAAGGGCCCTGGCCGGTTTGGCTCAGTGGGTAGAGCATCAGCCTGCGGACCAAAGGGTCACGGGTTTGATTCCAGTCAAGGGCACATGCCCGGGTTGTGGGCTTGATCCCCAGTGGGGGACTTGCAGGAGGCAGCCGATCAATGATTCTCTTTCATCATGAATGTTTCTCTCTCTTTCCCTCTTCCTTCCTCTCTGAAATCAATAAAAATATATTTGAAAAAGAAAAGAAAGAGAAGGAACCCAACTAATAATTTTGCTTTAGTTAGGAAAATGGCAGTGAAAGTTCTTCAGTAAAATAGAATTTATTGTTTTTTAAACTCTCCGTTTTTAAAAAATAAAAGGATGGAATTCTGCAAAAAAAACGATTCAAAGAAAACAAAATTCACCCATCTTATATGACTACTAGAGGCCCGGTGCACCAATTTGTATACAGGTGGGATCCAGCCAGCCCACCATGATCGGGGCTGATGGGGCAAGACTGGCTGGGGGTAGGGGAGTTGGGAGGGCCAATCGGGGGCGGGAGGGGTCGAGGGTGGTTGGCTGGCCGGCCGCCCCCTGGTCAGACTGCAGTCAAACTCCTGGTCAAGGGAACAATTTGTATATTATCCTTTTATTATATAGGATGTTCTATGTTATGTCTCAAAGGCCCTACAATATGGGTCACACACAGTGAATGTCCTTTATTTTTATCTTTCAGGCCAATCAGTCTTACAACAAGAAACTCCACATCAACAATGATATACTTACCACAAATAAAGTTCAATAAAATACCTGCTAAAAAAATAAATGCTTCCCTTTTGTTTAGGTCTCATGTGGACTATTCCAATGGCCTATTAACTGGTCCTCCACCTCAGGCCTTTGGAATGGCCTATTCATTAGTCCTCCAGCTCTGGTATTTGTTCTCTCTCAGACATCTTCCACACTAACACTTAAACTGTTTCTAAAAGTCCAGACCCAGAAAACGATCTCATGTTGTTGCTAAAAAAGCTTCCATGACAATGGCAATCCATTTTACAGAGAATAAAAACTCATACGATCCTTTATGGTATTGGTTACAATCTCCTTTTCTGTCCTTACATTTGTACTAGAGGCCAGGTCCACAAATTCGTGCATGGGTAGGGCCCCTCTAGGTGGCCTGCAGGGATCGGGCCAAAAGCTGCAGTCCAACCTTGCCTGCTGCTCCCACTCATTCCGGCCCCAATGCGCCTGCTGCAGGCTCGCGCCTTATCAGTCCAGATTGGGAGAGGCTTCCACTGCAGTGCTCAGCAGCCATGAGCCCTGCATCTGGCACCCTCCCAAGGGGAGTGGGCTGCGGGATCGGGCTGAAACTGGCTCTTCGACATCCCCCAAGGGGTCCCGGATTGCAAGAGGGCGCAGGCCAGGCTGAGGGACTCCACCAGTGCATGATGGGGCCACAGAAGGACCATGGGAGGGCTCCAGGGCGTGTCCAGCGAGGGAGGGACTGAGGGAGGGTTCCAGGAAATGTCCAGCCCATCTTGCTCAGTCCCGATCCATCGGCCGGACCCCAGCAGCAAGTTAACCTACCGGTCGGGGCATCTGCCCCCTGGTGGTCAGTGCACATCACAGCGACTGGTCAACCAGTTGACTGTCTACCCCTGGTGGTCAGTGCACGTAATAGCGAGCGGTTGAATGGCCTTAGCAAATCATTAGCATATTACACTTTGATTGGTTGAACAGTCAACTGGTCACCAGACGAACGGACACTTAGCATATTAGGCTTTTAGTATATACGATTACACTATACTCACACTCCCAAGTTTTTCAAACACGCTGTTTACTTTTCTGTATATCTATAATGTCTCTTTACTTTTATCAGCAGCTGGACCCAATATTCAATACTCTCCTTTTGCAAAATCCTCCCCCAAATTTTTTCCTCTCACTTATGTTCCCATAACATTCTACACAGAAGACTAGCACCCTTCTGGAACACTGGAGAATTTTTATAATTATCTTTCTCTCTTTTAAAATGCCAAAACAGTGCTCAAAAGAAGTAAAAAGTCATCAAACCCTGTCCAAGTAGTAAGTAGCTCAGTTGGTTTGAGTGTCATCCCATACACCAAAAAGTTGTGTAGTTCAATCCCTGGTCAGGGTGTGTTCGGGAGGCAACCAATCGATGTTTCTCTCTCTAAAAATCAATAAAAACATATCCTCAGGTGAGGATTTAAAAAAAAAAAAAGTCATTAAGTATTTATGGCATAAATTTAAAAGGTGAGGAAATGAGAGTTCATGGGCATCTATTATTAGTTATTCTGCTTGAACAAAAGCGGGATTTCTTAGGAATTTAACTCATGGTGGACTCCCAGCTGTCTGTGGTGAACTTTGGCTCCCTGCTCCCAGTGCTGCCTCCTGGCCCCACTTCTCTGTTACCTGTGGACCCTGCTCTGCAGCCCCCCCCTTTTGTCTGTGTGGCCCCCACCTGCTCCTCGGGTGCTGCCTTCACCTGCCAGGCCCTTCCCCCGCTAGCTTGGGGCAAGCAGAGCTTCACCGAGTAGAGCTAAAGCTATTCCAGGATTATCAAAAACTGAGCAGCAACCTTGGGGGACCCAGGTCATCATGTTCTCCCCCAGGTGCAAAGTCTTTCTCTGGTCTCAGTTCCCATCTCAAAGCCCCACCCTCCACCTATAGCGGTGTCTTCCGCACCCAGCACATTGACCTTCGCCAGCAGGCCTCCCACCTGATGCCCTACACTGGATGCTGAAGCCCTAGGAGCGGAAAGGGCCACGTTCCTGAGAAGGGTCTTCCCCACAGACAGAAGAGCGTGGGTTCCCTGGGGACAAGGAGGCTAGGTTGCCTCCATCCTGAGGGAGTTCCCCTTGTTCCTACCTCCCCCGCAATGCTTTGTATATAGATTATAAATATATAAGGGGAAAAGGGGTGGGTGAGATGGGTTATGGGGCTGGGGCCTCGCTTCCGCTCCTCCCTGCTCCCCTGGCCCCTATCCCTGGGGCCATTTATTAAAAATAATAATAATAAAAGAATAAAAATAATAAAAAAAGAATGTACCACCACCACCAAAGAAACCAAACTATCAGGAATAGAGGACTCAGTGGCTACCACTGCATCCATGATCACATACATTTTAGAAACATAGAAAGAAGTCACTTAACATTCTTAAGAAAGAACAGTAGCCATTAAAGGCAAACCATTAAAGCACCACTATTAATTGCCACTCTACCTCAAAATAATGATTCTCTGGATGAGAAAATCAATGAACCTCTTAGGATAAATCCATTTAAAGGTATTAAAAAAGTCAATGGACTGAAATGATTGATTCCTTTAGGTGATCTTATACACACTACTGACTTTAAATACCATCTTTATAGTGGTAACCCACAAACTTACTTCTCTAGATCACACCTTTTCTCTGAACTCCAAACTCATATATCCAAATGCTTACTTAACATCTACACTTCATGTCCCACAGGCATCCATTCTTAATTTCAAATGGAATCTACTAGTTTCTCAAGCCAGAAACAGTTTTCCTTCTTCCTAAATCCAAGTCTATCCCTACTCTTAAGCCAATCCACCACCAACTTATGTTGTTTTGACCTATCTACTTAATTAATGTCTACTGCCACCATTCTATTTCAGGGTACCATCAATGCTCCCTTGGACTAGTGAATTGGGTTCTTTACACCTTTCTCTATTACTTTTAAAACAGAAACCAGAACATGTGTGTTCTGCTTAAGATATTTTAATGCTCTCCACTTTACTTTGAGTAAAATGTAAATAACTTGCAATGGCTCGTTTTGCTCTGCTTACCTTTCCAATCTCATTCCTCTTATCACCCTTTACATTTTACTTACTAGCTCTCTAACAATTCCTAGACCTGTAACTCCTTATCGTATCAAATTACTCTATCCAAATCATTCCTCATTCTCTTCATTTAGCTGGATCCTTTTTACCCATCATCCCCAGATTACATATAGTCTACCTCAGAGAAACCTTCCTTGACAGAATAATATCCTATATAATAAAAGGGTAATATGCAAATTGTTCCCTCAACCAGGAGTTACACTGGAGTTCAACCAGGAGGTGGGGCTGGCCCACCAACCGCCCAGAGCCCCTCCCCCTCACTGGCCCAGCCCAATCAGCCCCGATCAGGGCAGGCAGACTCCACCCGTGCACGAATTCATGCACCGGGCCTCTAGTATAAATGAATCTCTATCACCATGTCCTAATAATTACGTGCCACGTCTCAGTCTTAGCACCTATCTCTATCTATGATTTACCTGTTAATTGATCTGAAACTATTTATCTGTTTGGCATATCAATGAACTGTCTTCCCCACTGGATTCAATAAAAATCAAAACTATGCTTAGTTTGATCCTTGCAAAACAACACTTTAAACAATATGCCTAGGTCATGTTAGACACTTAAATAGCTAATGAATAAATAATTGGTTTCCTAAGTTTTACTGCTCTTAAGAGATGAGAATTATTTTCCACTCCACAGAAACACAAAACAAAACTTTGTGGAAATGAAATGATAAAGTCACCTCACTATCTTCTACTGCCACTTTTCCTGAAGGTGGTTTAAATGATGCAAGCATCTCTAATAAATCAAAAAGAGTAGTTAAATGAGGTTCTTGTAAAAGCAAAAGCATCGGAATGTTGTCCTTCTGAGGGGGTGGTAGGCAAGATGCTGGCAGCTGAACACCTTCCCCTTTCCGTTCTCTCCTCGGTGCACCCAAAGATACGAAAACCATCTGTAAAAGTAGAAGCAATAGTGAGAAAGACAAACAAAAAGTGTGTGTGGTGTGTGTGTGTGTGTGTGTGTGTGTGTGTGTGTATATATATCAAGTTTTTGGTTTAATAAGTATAAAATAGTTCTTAAGTATAAAATAACTTCACTTATGATTTTAATATAACAAAAGCAGTAAGAACTGTTTTTAAACTATATCTTCAAATATTCCACTACTGATTATAACAGGAAATAGATTATTAAAACTCAATTCACATTTATATGTACCTGCATATCTTTAAAACCAAGCTCATGAAGTGCTTTTTCATCATAATCTGTTGTTAACTCATGTCCAGATGAAATCATCCTGACGGGTCCCATAAGGCCTCCTGAAAAACAGGAGAAAAGCTAAGTGAACACTTTTATAAGAGTTAACTTATTTGCTGACATGGAAATATGGTTATAGGAATTAATTTCACGGTACATTAAGCTTACTATAATTATTGAGCCAAGTGGAGACAGTATTAAGCATGATTCCTGCATTATTTTCTGTTGTACAAGTTAACCTTATGCAGTTAAAAATTAAAATAAAATTATCATTTAGCATCAATTTAATGGTATCAATTCCTGTCTGCTTAACACCTTGCTGACCGGTCATGAAATAACGCATGTCTGCACTTACTTTAAGTAATTTTAAAACTCTACATTACTTTCACACCTTACCGGTCAGCAACGTTTGGACATGGAAACATGAGTTATCTTGTGACGGGTCAGCAAGGTGTTAATCATCTGAAAAATTTTACAAGTAAAAAACACTATGGAGCTTTATGGGAACCTAAGTATTTTCCCTAGCAACACATGCAGATGATTCAGATTCGTTAATGCATTAATTACACAAGTAACCAGCCAGTATTTTTTAAAATATATTTTTATTGATTTCAGAGAGGAAGTGAGAGAAATAGAAACATCAATGATGAGACAGAAGCATTGATCACCTGCCTCCTGCATGCCCTACACTGGGGATCAAGCCCGCAACCTGGGCATGTGCCCTGACCTCCTGGGCCCAGCAAGTATTTTTAATGATCGAGTTTTCTCTTCCCTGTTCTTACACACCAAAACCAAGTAAAATAAACGATAATACAGAAAAAAATTTAAAAAGCAAAGCTCTGACATGAAAAAAATATGTTACAACATCCTAGATTATGGTAAATTCAAGAAACTCAACAGATTGAGGCATTTTATTTCCAGAAAGCATAAAGTCCTTTTTGCTGAGCACACCTTCAATTCATTTCCCACCATCATCCCTACCTAAATATGCTTTAGCCAATTAACCTCCTTACCCTTTCTTGAAAATACCAAAAATGTTCCTATCTCAAGGTCTAAGATATTCCTCCACAGAAATTCAATAGCTCATTCCCTCACTTGCTTCACGTCTCTAGCAAATGTAAGGCCTTTCGCCTACCCCCTCAATCGACTATTTTATTTTTTTGAAAAGCAAGCAAGAATTTACTGACCATAGCAAAAATATACTTGACAACGAAACAAGGAAGGGCACACCAGAGAACCTATGCTGGGCTACTCTGGCTCACTGGGAAGTAAAAAAAAAAAGGAGGCCTTGGAGACAGGTTCAGGGGGTCAGCCTGGGACTAGCTGCCTCTGCCCATTGCTCCCCTGGTTGCAAGTCTCATAAGATCCCTTAGGGGATACATGCCTTGTGGGGGAAGAAGAGGGGAAAGGGAATGATACGGGCATGCTCCCTGGAAGAGAGGGCCTCAATTCACTATCAATCCCTTATTCTGCTTTATCTTTCTCTAAAGCACTTAATAGCATTTGACATTATATATTTATCTGTTTCTCCTTCATTAAAAAAAAATTCCAATTTCACAAAGGCAGAGATTTTATTATGTTCACAGCTGTACTCCCCAGTACAAGAACATAGCAGGCATTCAAATTAAGTATTGTTTAATCCATTTTTTTTTAAAAAAAAGAAATGCTTGACAGAATAAGAAAATTAAGGGGTTCCAGTTAAGATGGAAGCATAGGTAAATGCAGTACTTGAATTCTCTCACAACCACATCAAAATTACAAATAAACTATAGAACAACCATCATTCACAACAGCCTGAAATCCAGCTGAACGTAAGTCCTACAACTAAAGATATAAAAAAGCCACATCAAAACTGGTAGGGGAGGCAGAGATGCTGAACAGGCTGGTCCCACACCCATGTGCCGTGGATAAAAATTGTGAGAGATATCGCAGCTGCAGAGGTAACCCTCTGAAGAGCAAAGGTCCCAGCCCCACATTAGACACCACCCCCCCACCCCCAGCTTCGGGTTCCAGTTCCAGAAAAAAAAGTCCCCATAACTTTTGGTTATAAAACCAGAGGGGATTGTGGCAGAGTATGACAGAGAACTGCTGGAGTCTCAGGCATTCCTCTTAAAGGATCAGCGCACAAACTTACTCAAATTCACTCGCTCTGAGCTCCAATACTGTGAGGCAGCTGGAAAGGCACCAGGGACATATGGGAGGAAGTGAATTGTCTGGTATCAGGACAAGAGCTGGAGTGGCAGCTTTCTCCCAGACAGAAGTGTTAGCGGAAGTCATTCATTTTTCCTTTACTGAGCCCTCCCCTCAAAGAGCTGGCAAACAGGAGCCATATCTGAGTCTCCATCAACCTAACACAGTTCACCCTGCCCTGTTGATTCCCTGAAACCCCAAACCAACCAACGTTTGGTCCCATCCAAGCCATTCCCAGTGGCTTTTATATATAAACGGCCCTGTGTTTTTTTTTATTTTGGAGAGGAAGGGAGAGGGAGAGAAAAGAGAAACATCAATGATGAGAGAGAATCATTGACTGGTTGCCTCCTGCACACCCCAATTGGGGATCAAGCCCGCAACCCGCTCATGTGCTGGACTGAAGAATTGAACTGTGACTTCCTGGTTCATAGGTCGACACTCAATCACTGAGCCACACTACATGGGCCAAAGGGCCCCTCTTGATTAATGATTCAAACGTTCCTAAAATCTCTCAAACAAGCAGCATCTAGCTAGGCATGCAGTGTATGTCTCGCTAAGTAGCGCCAGGCCCGGCACTAGTAAAGTGGCCTCCCCTGGGCACCTCCAAGCCCAGCACAAATAGCAACCATTCCAGGTGGTCCAAGGCAGAACACAGATGGAGCTGACCTTGGCCTGCACCTTCCAGCAGGCCCTAAAGACAGCACACCTGCTGGACAGCTTCAGGCCACCTTGAAGCACCACCAAACCTCTTCCACAAAGGACAGACAAAAGGGGAAGATCTCAACAGGCACCAGAGCCCTGATGAAGTAAGTCCTGCTCTGTGAGGTCATCCCCTGCACAGCTGATCCTCCAAGGTGATCACAGTTAGTCCTATGTCCAAATCGTGTGATCCAGGAGGCTTTGCCACTGGACCCTATAGAATACCTACTACATAAGGCCACTACCAAGCCCAGGAAACATAGCAGCTCTACCTAATAACACAGAAACAAACACAGGGAGGCAGACAAAATGAAGAGACAAAGAAATGTGTCCTAAATGAAAGAACAGAAAAAACTCCAGAGAAAGAACAAAACAGAGACAAGCAATCTACTAGATAGTGTTCAAAACACTGGTTGTAAGGATGAACAAAGGGGAAGAGTAGATGAACTTAGTGAGAACATCAACGAAGAAATAGGAAACATTAAAATGGAGATAAGCCGAAGCCGGTTTGGCTCAGTGGATAGAGCGTCGGCCTGCGGACTGAAGGGTCCCGGGTTCGATTCCGGTCAAGGGCATGTACCTTGGTTGCGGGCACATCCCCAGCGGGAGGTGTGCAGGAGGCAGCTGATCGATGTTTCTCTCTCATCGATGTTTCTAGCTCTCTATCCCTCTCCCTTCCTCTCTATAAAATATCAATAAAATATATTAAAAAAAAAAAAATGGAGATAAAACAGACCCAAACAGAAATAAAGAATTCATTAACTGAAATGTAGACTACATGATAGGGAACCAACAGTGGAGAAGATGAAGCAGAGGATCAAATCAAAATTTGAAAGATAAAGAAGCAGAAAACAATCAGAACAGAAAAAAAAAAAAATTCCAAAAAAAAAAAAATGAGGATAGCCCTGACCAGTTTGGCTCAGTGGATAGAGCATCAGCCTGCAGACTGAAGGGTCCCAGGTTCGATTCTGGTCAAGGGCACGTACCTTGGTTGCGGGCACATCCCCAGCAGGGGCTGTGCGGGAGGCAGCTGATGGATGTTTCTCTCTCACCGATGTTTCTAACTCTCTACCTCTCTCCCTTCCTCTCTGTAAAAGATCAATAAAATATATTTTTTTAAAAAAATGAGGATAGTAATAAAGAGCCTTGGGACAACTTCAGCATTCGCATCATGGGGGTACCACCAGGAGAAAAGAGAGAGACCAAAGGATCAAGAAACTCTGTAAAGAAGAAAGAAACTATGTGAAAAAAATAATAATGAAGACCTTCCCTAACTTGGTGAAGAATATAGACCTACAAGTCCAGGAAGCAAGAGAGGCTCTAACAAGATGAATCCAAAGAGGCTCACACCAAGAGAGAATCTTAAAAGCAGCAAGAGAAAAGCAGTTAGTTACCTACAAAGGAGCTCCCATAAGACTGTTAGTTGATTTCTAAACAGAAATTTTGATGCCAGAAGGGAGTGTCAAGAAATATTCAAAGTGATGGAAAGCAAGGACCTACAACCAAGATTATGTTACCCAGGAGGGCTATCATTTAGAATCCAAGGACTGATAAAGAACTTCCCAGACAAATAAAAACTAGAGTTCCTTACCACCGGTATTACAAGAAATGTTAGGGTCGGCTTTAAGAAGAAGAAAAATAAATAAAAAAATACAATTAGTTTAAATGCAAATGCATTAAATACTCCAATCAAAAGATACATGGAGGCTGAATGGATAAGAAAACAAGACCCTTACATATAAAGATACACAAAGACTAAAAGTAAAGGGATGGAAAAGATATTTCATGATAATGGAAACAAACGAAAAGCGGGGGTAGCAATACTCATACCATACAAAATAGGTATAAAAAAACAAAATAAACCAGCAGAAGAGAAACAGACTCACAGATACAGAGAAGATTTTGGTTGGAGAGATGGATAAAAAAGGTGAAAGGTTGCCGAAACCGGTTTGGCTCAGTGGATAGAGCGTCAGCCTGCGGACTGAAAGGTCCCAGGTTCGATTCCGGTCAAGGGCATGTACCTTGGTTGCGGGCACATCCCCAGTAGGAGGTGTGCAGGAGGCAGCTGATCGATGTTTCTCTCTCATCAATGTTTCTAACTCTCTATCCCTCTCCCTTCCTCTCTGTAAAATATCAATAAAATATATTAAAAAAAAAAAAGGTGAAAGGTTTAAGTATGACGTAGGGAACATAGTAAATAATATTGTAATAAATATGTTTGATTTCAGATTGGTACTAGATTTATCAGGGTGATCACTTAGTAAATTATATAATGTCTAATCACTGGGCTGTATACCTGCAATTAATATAGTATTGTATGTCAAGTCTAATTTTAAAAAATTTTTAATAAAGAAAAAAATGAATAGAAAGTTTAATTAATTGAAACTTAAATATTGTTATTTTTTATTAACTTGGTGTAGATAAACTCCACAGGCTGGGCACTGAACAGCCATTTTCAGAAATGAGTGAAACAGGACTTCTGCTTTGTATATCGACACATAAGAGACCTGAAGAACATTATGCTAAGTGAAATAAGCCAGTCAGAGAAAGACAAGCAAAGCAGAAACAGACTCATAGAGAGTAGACAGACAACACTGGTGGAGATGGTGTAAGTATTGAAGAAAAAAGTGGGAGAACTGATGGACATGACGGCAGTGTGGTGATTGCAGGGGTGGAGGAGGCTGGGTTGAGATGGTAGAGGGCATAGAGGGGATAAAGGTGATAGAAAAATAAAATAAAATTAAAAATAAAATGTGAATGAATGAGGTAACTTTCTATGGGTACTAATATGGAATGTTCTCTAAGAATGTGAAGCACTATAAGGACAAAGAGTATAAATAGAATGCTACATTTGGCCCTAACCGGTTTGGCTCAGTGGATAGAGCATCGGACTGCGGACGGAAAGGTCCCAGGTTCGATTCTGGTCAAGGGCATGTACCTTGGTTGCGGGCACATCCCCAATAGGAGGTGTGCAGGAGGCAGCTGATTGATATTTCTCTCTCATCGATGTTTCTAACTCTATATCCCTCTCCCTTCCTCTCTGTAAAAAATCAATAAAATATATTTAAAAAAAAAAGAATGCTACATTTGTATTCTAAGACTGTGTGTGTGTGTGTGTGTGTGTGTGTAGTTAAGTCTTGATTGTTGTTGGTATCACTGGGAGGAACTGACCACACACACTCTAGAAGCCCAGTGCACGAAATATGTGCACGGAGGGGAGGGGGTCGCCCTTAACTGACCCTCCCCACCGGCCTGGTAGCCCCCAACAGCCCCACTATGCTGGCCTGGTCACCCCTAACGGCCCCCCTGCCGGCATGGTCACACCCAACTGCCCCCCTTACTGGCCTGGTCGCCCCTCACGGCCACCCCCCCCCACCGGCCTAGTCACTCCACGCAGCCTGCTTGTTCAGTCATTTGGTCGTCCCTCACTACCCCCCTACTGGCCTGGTCATAGGCAGCCATATTGTGAGGGTGTGACGGTCAATTTGCATATTACCCTTTTATTATATGTGTATGTGTGCGTATCTACCTAAATCTATATGATTATGTTTACATTATATCTTGGTATCTTTTGAAGGAAGTGTAGGAAACTAATAACATCTACCTTAGCAGAAGAGAAAAATCAGTGCTTTAAAGATCAGTGTAAAAGGAAGACTTTTCAACACCTACTGTACCAGGTGTACCGGTTAATAATGAGGATTTTATAATCAAAGAAAACACGATAATTTCAAGAGAAACATCAAAAGTGCTTTATTCAAAGTAACTAGTGACCCGGTACACGAAATTTGTGCACATTAAAAGGGGATTAATTAGGGAGAAACCGAGATGGCGGCATAGGTAAGCACCTAAACTGCTGCCTCGCACAACAATTTCAAAACTACAACTAAAAGACAGAACGGACACCATCCAGAACCACAGGAAAGCTGGCTGAGTGAAAATTCTACAACTAGAAGGAAAGAGAAAAGCTCACAGAGAACTGGAGGTACGGCAAAGGGTCTTTGTGCACGCAGAGAGGAAGGGCGGCTGAGAGCCTGGCTGACTTTCTCTGGCGGAAGGGGGAAGGAAGCCCCCGACCGCACTGAACCCCAGTTCTGACTGCACTGAACCCCAGTCCCGGGTGAAACCCCGTGGACCCAGGCTCATACAGGGGGAGTCTGGACTGTCAGGTAGAGAGAAAGGCACCCAGAGACTCGGAGACCCGGGGGAGACCCGGCAGGCAGGGTTCTGGAGGCGCGCGCGCCAGTGTGCACAAAGGCTGCAGAGGTTGCCACAGGCTATCCCTAGTGGAAGGGAGTCAGAAGCTCCTGACTGCACTGAGCCCCAGTTCTGACTGCACTGAACCTCAGTTCCAGGCGGGCCCCTGGGGACCCACGCTCTTGTGCGGGGAATCTAGACTCTCGGGCGGAGACTCAGGAGCCGGGGAAGACAGAGGTCTGGAGGTGCGCACGAGTGCAAGGGCAAGGCTGAAGGGGAAGCCAAGATTCTCTGCTCCGCCCTGAGACTCCACCCCATCCACGATGAGCACAGAGGCTATTGCAATTTGGCAAGTCTAATCCTATAAGGCTGTCTCCAGCACCAAACTTCTCCCAGCATAGACACAGCTGATCCTTACAGCCAACTGGCCTGGAGGTCAGTTCCTCCCAGTGATACCAACAACAATCAAGACTTAACTACAACAAGGCTGTACACACAGTCCACAAAGGGGTGCACCAAGAGTGTCCACCTCAGGTTAACTGGGGAGGCCGACCCACTGGGCCATATAGGAAACCTAGCACACAAATCTACCCTACCAACTCAGGGAAGCAGTGAAAATGCGGCGTCAAAGAAACAGATCACAAACGAAAGAAATGGAAGAGAACAAACGACTGGATATAGAATTCAAAACCACGGTTATAAGGCTTTTCAAGAATATCCTAGAAAAGGCCGATAAATATTACGAGACCCTCGAAGATATGAAAAAGGACCAACTAGAAATTAAACATACACTGACTGAAATAAAAATATTATACAGAGACCCAACAACAGACTAGAGGAACACAAGAATCAAGTCAAAGAACTGAAATACAAAGAAGCAAAAAACACTCAACCGAAAAAGCAAAAAGAAAAAAAATCCAAAAAGTTGAAGATAGTGTAAGCTGCCTCTGGGACAACTTCAAGCGTACCAACATCAGAATTATGGGGGTGCCAGAAGAAGAGAGAGAGCAAGATACTGAAAACCTATTGGAAGAAATAATGACAGAAAACTTCCCCCACCTGGTGAAAGAAATAGACTTACAAGTCCAGGAAGCCCACAGAACCCCAAACAAAAGGAATCCAAAGAGGACCACACCAAGACACATCATAATTAAAATGCCAAGAGCAAAAGACAAAGGGAGAATCTTAAAAGCAGCAAGAGAAAAACAGTTAATTACCTACAAGGGAACACCCATATGATTGTCAGCTGATTTCTCAACAGAAACTATGCAGGCCAGACGGGAGTGGCAAGAAATATTCAAAGTGATGAATAGCAAGAACCTACAACCAAAATTACTCTACCCAGCAAAGCTATCATTCAGAATTTAAGGTCAGATAAAGAGCTTCACAGATAAGAAAAGGGTAAAGGAGTTCATCACCACCAAACCAGTATTATATGAAATGCTGAAAGGTATTCTTAAAGAGGAAGAAGAAAAAAGTAAAGATAAAAATTATGAACAACAAATACATATCAACAAGTGAACCTAAAAATCAAGTGAATTAAAAACCTGAGGAACAGAATAATCTGGTGAATATAGTAGAATCAGGGGCATAGAAAGGGAGTGGACTGATAATTCTCAGGGGGAAAGGAGTATGGGGGGGGTTCATGAAGAGAATGGACAAAAATCATACACCTATGGATGAGGACAGTGGGGGGGAGGTAAGGGCAGAAGGTGGGGTGGGAAATGGGTGGAGGGGAGCTATGGGGGGAAAAAGGAGAAACAATTGTAATATTGTAATAATCTGAATAAAGATTTATTTAAAAAAAGGGGGGAGGGATTAATTAGAAGAAATAATATTGCTATTTGCCCTTTCTCTATAATAGAAGTGTCAGAGATGAAAGAAAATTAGTAAAATGTATATGAAAAGCTTCCTCCTGTCAGAGTCTGGGCCTCACCACGGGACCCAGAGTCAAGTCCCCGTCCACCCACATGCACCTCAAAATCGCGTGAGACCCATACCCGACCGCCCCTTCCCCACTGGGCTAGATTCAGACCTGGCCAGTCTCACCCTTGTTAAGCCCTGCTGGGCAGGGCACGTAGCCTCAGGTTCCCTGGCCCAGCACCAGGACGGGGGGCAGGGGGGGGCGTGGCCTGAGGTCCCCCAGCTCATACTGGGGCAGGGGGCGTGCCTTGAGGTCCTCCGTCAAGGCCCGCCAGGTGGGGGACAGGGTCTGAGATGCCCTATCAAGCCCCGCTGGGTGGGGGGCATGGCCTCAGGTCCTCCGTCAAGCCCTGCTGGGCGGGGGCAGAGCCTGAGTTCCCCCGACCCAGCACTGGGGATACACCTTGAGGTCCCCCGTCAAGCCTCACTGGGTGGGGTGCACGGCCTGAGGTTCCGTGTTAAGCTCCGCTGGGTGGGTGGTACGGTCTGAGATTCCCCAGCCTGGTGACGGGGTGGGGGGCGCGGCCTGAGGTCCCCCGGCCTGGCGCTCGGGCAGGGAGAGCAGCCTGAGGTCCCCTAAGCCCAGCACCAGGACGGGAAGCGCACCTTGAGGTCCCCGGTCAAGCCCTGCTGGGTGGGGGGCGTGGCCTGAGATCCCCTGTCAACCCCTGCCAGGTGGGGGACACAGACTGAGGTCCCCTGTCAAGCCCCACAGGGGCAGGGGAGGGCGTAGCCTCAGGTTCCTGCTGATTGCCCGTTAAGGCTCCTTATAGGAACTTGGCCTCAGCTGTGGGTGCAGCCATCTTTTGTGACGGAGTGATGGTCAATTTGCATATTACCCTTTTATTATATAGTATGCCCATCGCTAGCTATACATTTCCCCATCTTTCAGATAATTTGTGGATACCGTCCCAAGAGAACTTTTCTTGTTTTGAGGCAAACCATTCAGAGACCCAATTTTCCACTTCTTCATATGTTTTGAAGTGCTGCTCAGAAAGTGCATTTGCCATCGATCAAAACAAGTGGTAATCTGAAGGAACAAGGTCTGGTGAATACAGCGTGTGGGTTAATACTTCCCAGGCAAGATCTTTTAATGTGTCTTTAATTGGTTTTGAAGTGTGTGATGGTGCATTATCATGAAGCAAAATAACTTTGCCATGTCTTCTGGCACATTCTGGTCATTTTACGTTCAAAGCATGGTTCAAATTGATTATCTGTTGTCAGTAGCGATCAGTATTAATGGTTTCACCTAGTTTTAGAAGCTCATAATACACCACACCTTCCTGATCCCACCAAACGCAGAGCATTGTCTTCTTTCCGAAGCGATTTGGCCTTGCAGTCTATGTTGATGGCTGATCTGGGTCAACCCATGATTTTGTGTTTGGGATTCTCAAAATAAGTCCACTTTTCATCGCAAGTCACAAATTGATGCAAAAAACGCTTTCTTTTGTGCGGCTGAAGCAACATTTTACTGATGACTCTTCAGTTTTTCATTTGTCTTTCGTTCAGTTGATGTGGCACCCATTTTCCTTCCTTTAATATCTTTCCCATTGCTTGTAAACGATTGGAAATTGTTTGCTGATAAACGTTTAATCTTTCTGCAAGCTGTTTTTGAGTTTGACACGCATCTCCACGCATCTTCATCCAATAATGCTTGTAATTGTTGGTCTTTAAACTTTTTCAGTTGACCTGGACGTTCTTTGTCTTTCACATCGAAATCGTCACTTTTAAAGCGTTTAAACCAGCGTTCACAAATATCTTGAGATGGAGCATGTTCACCAGAAGCTTCCCGAAAAATATGATAAATTTCAGCAGCACTTTTCTTCAAAATAATGAATTACAACTTCCCACAAATGCTTTTTTTGGCACGAAATTTGACATTTTTAAGCATAAATATCTATGATGTTAAGACCTTCAGAAAATTTGACATATGAAATTTTGAAACTTGCTTTCAATACAACAAAATAGCATACATATCAAATCGCATATATATCAACATATGTGTAACTCCATCTACTGAAAACATTCTGCATTAACCGGTAAACCTGGTACCAAGAATATTTATTCATTATTTAAGAAAAAATTTAAGATCTGCTACTTTAGAAGATATACATGGTTTCACCTTAATTAAGCACGCTGTAGTAAAATGGTTAACTCTTTACTAAAAAATGTCCAAGAATTATTATCCTGCAGTCATGTTAAAATCTAAAAACAAGCTTTAAAACTGTTAAGATTTTCCCCCTAAATATGTATTTAGCCTGTTTTAATTTCAGGCCCTTAAATTTTAAGAAAAATTAACAGCTTTTATCATCAATCCTCTGATTAGCTCATATTTTATATGTTATAGAAAGACACTAGAAATCACTAGTCGTCTCCCACCCTGTGTGGCTTAGTTGTTGCGCCTCGGTCCATAAACCAGTCAGGGCACATGCCCAGGTTTCAGGCTCGATCCCCAATGGAGGACATGCAGGAGGCAACCAATCGATGTTTCTCTCTCATCAATGTTTCTAAGTCGCTATCCCTCTCTCTTCTTCTCTCTAAAAACCAGTAAAATGTATGTTTTTAAAATGTACTAGTCATAACAGTAATGTAGAAATGAAATATACCTTTCAGGCCCACATGAAAAATTTCTTAATAGGATACTTTTTTGGAGGGAAGGGGAGAGATACACAGGTGGAATTGAAGGGTGCATTATTTTCATATGCTCTGAAGAACAACAAAAACAAAATATAACTAAATGGCAAAACAAATTCTTGGTTACCAAGTAGTTCATGGAAACAAATTATTATTTCCCACAGTGCTCATTAAATAACCTCCAAAAGGAGAAATTTTTGAAAAAAGGGAGAGAAAATGTTTACAAGTAACATCTGAAGTAACTATTAACTCCTGCTTAAGAATGAATGGTATTATACCATGAATAGGGGAAGGTGAGTGGGAGCCACAGACATGGTTGGTAGTCTTCAAAGAAGTAAAGGTTCAAAGTTGTTATTATAACGCAACCTAAGAAATATGAAAATTGGAACTATTGGACTTACCAGGAAACTCTCCCTTTCGGCTGCTTTGACCAAACTCCTGAAGCTGAGCTTGTTGATTTATTTGTTCTTTCTGTAAATTTTCATACCAATGAGTTACTTCAGCCCTAAGATCTGCTACCTGGTCACTAGGATACATTTCAATAGTCATCTGAAATATGAGATGCAACCAATTTAAAAATACAAAAAGAACAGATATTTGAACTGGGAAATATTATGAATTTGGAAACTAAAACTATGCAACTACCTTGTCAGGAAGTCCAGCTGGCTGACATACAACTCTTAGTGGCAGGGATTGTTTGTCACTTAATGCTTTCAAATGACTACTAATTCCAGTGCCTTCAATTTGCCACTGTCTGAGATGATAAGCAAACCTAAAACACACAAAAACCACACATAGGAAGGATATCATTTTAAAACATTCTAATATTACTGAAGTTTTTATTATTTCACAAAATGAAAAAGCCCACAAAAGGTTCTAGCAAATTCCAATTGAGTCTATCAATAGCATTAAGTTTAATTTTTTTTCCAAAATAAAAGCACTAAGTTTAGGCTCATCATACTGAATTAAACTTAAATAGCAAGTTGTAATTCCTACATTCAGAAGAGGGGGAAAAAAGGGTACTAAGAAATGTTTTTTCAGAGACAAATTTTTCTAGTAAATATATGTTAACCAGCCTAACAGAATTTTGTGGACTTATTCCATGACTGCTAAACTGAATTACGAACACTAATATTTCAAAGGACACATTAAGCATCTAACATGACACTCTAAATATTTGTCAATTTGCCAAGTGATTTTTAGTTGTTGAAGACAGGATCCAGGGTACCTTAATTTAGATAAGAAAAAAATTATCAATATATTATCTAATCATCAATTCTGGAATAGAAAGAGGGTAAAGTAAGAGAAAAAATGGACTTTATTTCCTAGAAGCAGGCCAATGTCCAGCTTCTATTACTAAGCAAAAAATTAATCTTAGACAAGCTTTCTGGGCCCAGTAATTCTTCATTATGGGAGGAGGGGAGCTGTCTCACGCACTGTAGGATGTTTACTGGCATCCTTGGTCTCTACCTACTACATTAGTAGAGACCAAGGATGCCAATAGTACCCCCTTCTCCCTTAAGCTATGATAATAAAAAATCTTTCCAGAAGTTACCTAATGTCCTCCAGGAAACTAATTGCTTCTGGTTGAGAACCAGTTTTATGATAACCTTATCTTTAAAAAAAAAAAAAGAAGAAGAAGAAAAAAAAACTTTTAAAAGAGACATTTTTATTTACTCTCTTAATATAAGGAATATATAAACACAATAATTACTTTATATTTTCACTCGATAAATGTTAGCAATTTTAAATTAATAGTAGCACTGACCACATTAAGCACTTGAAACTGTACAATGATAATGCACAAAGATTTGCATGAAAATGCCTAGATAAATCATTAAACTACCTCTTAGTTTTTTAAATATTCAATTGTTTCCTAGTTTCTCTACTAGTCACACATAAAATTAAATAACCTTAGTTTATTTTTAAATAAGTATTTATTTTACAACACTGTTAACATCATATAAGGATTAAGGGTTTGAGCAAACAGGTTCTTTTTATTTTGTTGTTTGTAGACATTGCAGCACAGAGAAAATTTTGGAATATATGTACAGGGGTGGGCAAAACTAAGTTTACATTTGTGAGCACATGAAGCACAGCTCCTTTTATTATTTATTAACTACTGCATTATTTTCCATACAAACAACTGTAAACCCAGTTTTGTCCACCCTGTATATATTTATATCATTAACAGTAACTATCTGATACTATTTTCTATAGTATTATCTTAGTGTAATACATAAATTTTATGAGTGTTTATTAATTTGAATACAACATCACCACATTTGCTTATTCTTACTTATTTGTAAAAGTGGTACAAGTTACCTGGCAGTGTTTAGTTTCTGTGCAAAAATCTAGACTTCACTACACATTCTTTAAAAACAAAAAGAATTATTTAAATAGAATTTCCACAAATTTCAATCATAATCAAAGTAAAAAAATGTTACAATACCCAAATGTTTTAATCATAGTCATGTTGTGTATAAGGAATGCCTAGAGTACCATCCTTGTTCAATATTCCCTGATATTTTAAATAAAAAATGTCAATAAATGTCAATTGTATGGCATTTTCATTATCAAACGAAACTCTGAAGTTGAAAGAAGTCATTAATTTTAACAATTTTTTTCATCACACTTTTTTTGTTGTTGTTAATCCTCACCCAAGGATATTTTTTCCATTGATTTTTAAAGAGTGGAAGGGATGGAGGGAGGGGGAGAAAGAGAGAGAGATGGGGAAAGAAACATCGATGTGAGAGAGACGTCAATGGTTGCCTCCCCACACACTCCCACAAGGGGCCAGGATTGAACCTGCAACCCAGGTACATGCCCTTGACTGGGAATCGAACTGGAGATCCTTCAGTGCATTGGCCGATGTTCTAACCAATGTGAAACACCGGCCAGGGCACGACACAGTTCTTTATACTTTTACATTTACTCATGATTTCTACTACACAGAATTTCTTAATTAAAACTACTCACCTTTCACTTCAGTCGATACATTCATAACTGTTAATTTGCTTTATTTCTGTATTACACAGGGTATGTCTAAATTAATTATACAGATATTCATTAACAGAATTTTTTATCATGTTTCCATGGTAAATGGAAATTCAAAATTAAAATACTTTCTCCTAGTCCAGGAAGAAAAAAAAAACAGCAAATGAAACAACCTCAACTTGGTTCACTATGAGAGATTATTTGATGCTCTTGGCAAGGGTTTTAGTGAAACTGTTTTTGGTAGTGTTCTGCCTTTTCAATTTTCGTAATACTTTAGTAGTGATGGAATTCTGACTAGAAATTCTTATTCATGCATACCTTCTCACAACCTAATAATTTTAAAGCTCTGCAATATTTACCAGGAATCTATATTGCCTATTGCACCACTATATGTTACATATTATGAACAAAAATTAATTCTAAAACTAGCACTTCATTTTTGGTAAGTTATGCTTTCTACCTGCCTCCCAAAAAAAACCCCTCTTTTAAGAATACTTTCGGACATGTCAGCAATAAAAAAGTTTGAAATTCATTCAAATGTGGTATAAAAAAATTACCTTCTCCTAAATGCTTCCAGATGTGTCTTCAGCATAAGAAGTCCTCTTTCTATAACAGTGAGACTTGAGTGTGATTCTTGTTCAAGACTGCTAGAAGCTATCGTAAGACTCTCCATACACTTACTAATAAATTCTTGTTCCTTCTCCAAACCAGTTTTACCTGAAAATCAGATGTTTAGACATGTGAATCTATCTTATATTCTTGTTTTGCTATATAAAGAAAATTAACTGTAGCTAAACTAAAAATCTCCACATAAAAAATTATCCATTAGGGAATATTTCAAATAACTCACCATTAATATAATAGGAGTTAATATACTGGATAGCTGCTCGACTGACATCACCAGATTGTGCTCTTAAAGCAATGCCCCAAAATTGGTCCATACCACAAAGCTAAAAAAGAAAAATGTGACAACATCTATTTTATTATTTGTCAAATAATGCAAATGATAAGACTGAAGTAACTAATTTAAGAGTCATACAACATCAAAAAGTTTTAATATCCTATAAAATATTTAAAAGGTAATTCCTATTACTTAGTTATTAAATAACTAGAGGCCCGGTGCACAAAATTCATGCACAGGTAGGGTCTCTAGGCCTGGCCAACCATCAGGGCCGATCGGGGCCTTCCAGCTACTGGCCAGGGGCCTTCCTTCATTCCACACCTCGATCAAACTCCCAGTCTCCCAGTCGAACTCCCGAGGGACACTTTGCATGTTAGCCTTTTATATATGTAGAAGATAATATAAAAGACAAAAGCCTTGGAAATTTCCTCAGTTACTGAGATATAGCTGTATTGATTGTAAAAATACTTATTTATAAAGCAGTTGACTGTGTATGTGTGTGTAATGTTCACTAACTCAAAAGACTACATAGTGGTAAAAAGTCCCCAAAACATGCTACAAAGGAATAAAAACACAAAATTATTAGCATAATAATGATTCAATGCTTTCATACAACTTACTCTGATAAAATCATTGCTTACAAGTATTCACAGAAAATTTTTTAAAATGTTAACCCAAGGCCCTGACCGGTTTGGCTCAGTGGATAGGGCGTCGGCCTGCGGACTAGAGGGTCCCGGGTTTGATTCCGGTCAAGGGCATGTACCTTGGTTGCGGGCACGTCCCCAGTGGGGAGTGTGCAGGAGGCAGCTGATAGATGTTTCTCTCTCATCAATGTTTCTACCTCTCTATCCCTCTCCCTTCCTCTCTGTAAAAAGCCAATAAAATATATTAAAAAAAAAAAATGTTAACCCAAGTTGTTACTTAAATTTAGGTTAACTATGAGATGAAAAAAAAAAATGTTTTCCTGAAAACCACAGAAAATGTGGAAAACAGAAGTTCTTAAAAGCTGGGTGGGGTAAAGCAAGATATCCTTCTGATAAGTGACTAAACAGCCATAGTATTTACAACATCTACATAAAAAGCAGTACTATCTCAAAATTAGAGTATGTCTGGTTGTCTGAAATCACAAACTGAAACTTATCATAGTACTATCAAAGTGAGAGTTAGAGCCAAAATATTAAATTTAAAAAAGAACACTATTCAAACAAGAAAAGTAGGAAAATACTATGAAAGCACTCTAGATGTAATTATTCTTTACCACATAAGTTAACATCAGTTTTCTATACCTTAGTCATTATAACACAATTCAAACAATTCTGAAGAAAAGTAATGAAAAATGTGAATGGATAATATATAAATCAAAACTATCAATAAGCTGGAATGTCCAATGAGGAAGGCTCAAATAATAGTCTGTATCAGGAGAGTCTAGAAATAATCAATCAGGCAAATGGAACTCTAAACTAGAGATAAGACTAGCAACTTGTGAGAGTTTCAGCTAATAAACTGATTATATGACTCATGGTCAAAGATGACTTAGATTCTATTCCAGAACAGAGGTTACTAACAGGAATTCTGTAACTGCCCAAGAGTAATTAAAAGTTTTGGCCTCAACAAGAGGCATTAAAATCAGATTTTAGACAAATCAACCTTCTATTTCAGGGGTCCTCAAACTTTTTAAACAGGGGGCCAGTTCACTGTCCCTCAGACTGCTGGAGGGCCGGACTATAGTTTAAAAAAAAAACTATGAACAAATTCCTATGCGCACTGCAGGCCCAGGACCAGTCGGCTGCTAAGCAGGACAGGCAGTGGCACCCAGCGGGCCGTAGTTTGAGGACACCTGTTCTATTTGATAAAACTACTTGTTTATATTATCTGGGAGTGTTTAGAGGACTAAAAGAACACTCAGATAATAGCCTCTTCTCTATTAATCAAAGAATGTGCAATAAGTTCATTAAGCACAACCAAGATTATCACTGGTAAAGAAAAGTCATCAAATCTGCTTTATAAAACTTTTATTCTAAAATCTAAGAATAAAAGTCTTCATAAATTCAATGCTTGACAAACTATCCTATCTAATAAAGATATCTAATAAAGAGGGAATATGCTAATTGACCACCACACCCTCACAAAGATGGCAGCACCCACAGCCAATAAGGAGAGAATATGCTAATTGACTGTCATGCCCTCAAAGATGGCGGCGCCCACAGCCACAAGATGGTGGCGCCCAGTCCCCTCAGCCCCGCCGGGGCGGCAGGAGCGCAGCGCAGCTGGGCCCACACCCAGGCGGGTCTGGCTGCTCTGCACGCCTGCCTCCAGCGTCCCCCAGTCCCCTCACCCGCCAGCCACCCAGGGCCGGCCCGAGGCTCAAGTAACCAGGGCCAGCAGAGGCTTGCACTGCCGGCAGTGGCAGCAGCAGAGGTGTGATGTGGCGCTGCCTTCCCCTGATCACCAGGTAGCCTCCTGCCCCTGAGGGCTCCCGGACTATGAAAGGGGACAGGCCAGGCTTAGGGACACCCCCTCCAGTGCATGAATTTTCATGCACCGGGCCTCTAGTATAACATAATTCAGTAATCTAATTTGAGGAATAAAACAAAAATTCTACAAGCTGACCTAATAAAATGACAAGTCTAAATCCTTACCTCAGAATTTGAACCACCATCATAGGCGCTGGTAGCCAATCGAGCCAAGTTACATAGATGCTGAAATAGGTTTAAGCCAGTCATGCTAATCGTTTCAGGTTTTAGCTGGGGCATCTTAAAAAAAAATTTTTAAAGCTGGTTTAGTGTGGTGAAGTTAACATTTTATTTTACTGGATTTAACTTGAGAGATTTAAATTAAATTTGATTTTACTGAAAACATTATAGAAAGAAATGTAGCAGCTCAGATTTTCAATGATAATTTTAAAAATTAAAATAGATAATTTAATGAAAATTTTATTCGGGTTATAACTAAAACATATCTCAATTGTTTCAAGTTTTACACTGAACATAGACTCAAATCAGAGAAAATGAATAAAAATTTTCATCATTTTTTGTATACATAGACGATGCACACTTATGAGATGTGTAGCTACATGTACAGTTTGTGTGTAAGTCAAGGACTGAAATTAAGATAGTGAGGGTCTATTTGTAGCTTTGCTTTAGAACTATTAAGTGACTTAATTTACATGTACTCATTCACATTTACTCAATTCTACCACAGAGATCATGTGAGAGTTTGCAGAGAGCCTTTACAATCTCAAAAGTAAGCACACAAATAATTTAAAAAGTCTATTGCTCTGTTATTATCAATGTTCTCAAAATTCAAATGGAAAATTATCACCTGAACCAACTGCTGCATCTGATAAAGGAGAACAAAAACTAGATTGAAGAATGTCATTATTATGATTACAGCAATTCCTGCCTTCCCAGGGATCTACAAAAAATTCTGAATATTGTTTTACATCTGCCAGAAGACTGGCTGAAACCACAACCTATTTAACTAAGGAAGAGTGACAGAATACAACTCTACACTTGTGGATGTGGATACACTCCTGAAAATGTAACTACAATGTTATTTTAAAAATAAAAGACTCTCCACATTTCTTATAAGTATTTGCCTGAATTAATACTTAACACTAATTAGCATAAATACTTTAGTTAAGGAACAGAATATTTTTGTAAATAAAAACTAAATATTCATTTTGATATAAACACTGTAGAAGACAAAATGAAAGCAAAATCTAAGTGGCAAAAACTATGTAAGGGCTGCTGAAAAACAGTACATTTACCTTTTTCAAAAAAAAACAGCATTAAAAGATAAAAAATTAACATTACAGAGTTTATATTTTAAGGGATAAAAGGAGATATGGAAAAAAACAATATAAACAATAAAACTGTCAAGAAATAAAATTACCTTCTCCAGGAAAAGATGTTTGTAAGTTTCCATTCCCATAGCATGTTGATCTTTACTTCGAACTTGATTCAAAAACCAATGGAGTGCATCATCATAACACTCAGAATCTTCTACTAAACAATGCCATAAAATGTCAACTTGCTCTAAACTTAACCCTAGATAAAAATTACAAATTTTGAATCATGATACATACAATGTTTCAATCCTAATTCAATGTATTAGAAGCACCAATATATATAAAAAATACAAATGTTTTATAGCCTTTTATAATTACTTTTTAAGAGATTTCACATAATTATGCTTTCAAATGTAATTAAATATAACCAATTTATAAATTACCTAAAAACATACAACTTATATAATATCCTAGAAGAGTCATTTAGTCTGGAAAATCATTCTTCCTAAAGTATGGACATATTACTGTACTGAAGCACACATAATTAAAGGAAAGTATCCCCAAAAGTTGAGGAGTCAGTTCCAAGGTTTAAGCATTAAGAACAGAGTGGATACCATGTTCAAAGCTCATTCTATGCACACAGTAGGTAATCAATGCATGCTAATAAGCATTATTTTTGTGAACTGTGAAAAAAAGGATCCTTGTAATAAAGCAAAATGGAACTGATTGCCTAAAACAGAGAACAACAACACATCAGGGGATACAATCAGCTGGGAAGCTAAAGTAATGAGAAGAAATCTGTATGGTACTTTGACCCAAGTATTAAATAATTCCGAAGTGTGACAGAAGGAAGTCAAAGAATTATTCAAAAAGAAGGCATTAAAGGCAATCACAAGTCTGAATATGGATAAATGAGACAATCTAAAAGGATAGAAATAAAAGCATCACATGGATTTCTAAAGTATATCATAAGGGGTTCCAAAGCCTGGGGTTGCCCCCCAGAATCAGAAGGGATATGAAGTTATGACAGAATCATAAGAAACCTCTTTCTTGGAAAAAGTAGATGAGATCCAGAATATGGGGGGGGGGGGGGGGGATCCCTCAGAAAATATTTACCAAGAAGCAATACCAGTCTAAAGAGTTTAAGCAGAAAAACAATATCCTAGGGTCACCAGTCCTAGCCAGGCAAACAATCTTGCCATGCCTCCCGCCTAGACCTCACCAAAATGGAACACGCCATGGAAACCATGATGTTCACGTTTCATAAATTTGCTGGGAATAAAGGCTACTTAGCAAAGGAGGACCTGAGAGTATTCATGAAAAAGGAGTTCCCTTGACTTTTGGAAAATCAAAAAGAACCTCTGGCCGTAAACAAAATAATGAAGGACCTGGACGAGTGCCAAGACAGCAGAGTGGGCTTCCAGAGCTGCTTTGAGCTAATTGTCAAGCTCACCATCACATGCAATGACATTTGTAATACACATGAAGAAGGAAAGGAAGTAGGCAGCACTGAGCAGATATTTCCACCCTGATAACAGTTCTCCCAATGGGTCGCTTAAGGAATATGTGCCCCACAGCTTCCCCCTGTATGAAATTTCATGAGCAGATTGGGACACTTAAAAATTATACAAATAGCCCTAGCCAGTCTGGCTCAGTGGATAAAGTGCTGGTCCTCAGACTGAAGGGCCGTGGGTTTGATTCTGGTCAAGGGCACATACCTCGGTTGAAGGCTCTATCCCCAGTCCTGGTTGCGGCATAGGCAGGACAGAACCAATCAGTGTGTTTCTCTCACATCAATATTTCCTTCTCTCTATCTCTCCCCCTCCCTTCCACTCTCTCTAAAAATCAATGGGAAAATATCCTTGGGTGAGGATTAACGTGTGTGTGTATGTGTGTGTGTGTGTGTGTGTGTGTGTGTGTGTGTAAAATCCCAGCCCATTCAATAGGAGAAAGAAAAGCCAATTAAAGCCAGATAAGCTTTTGATTTTTATATTGCTTGTATCCTCTTGCCCTCAATAAACAAATTTCTTTTTTAGTAAAGAACAAACAAACAAACAGTATCCTATCAGTTTCTCACAGAAATAGTTAATGTTCAAAGTATTTGTTCTAAGAACAACATTTTGCCTCTGGGAGTCACCATAAAACTAGAAACAACCCTTAGGGTATATAGTAACTTAAAAACATTAATTAAGAAAGAGAGATGAGTGAAGAAAATAGGTAACAGTCCTAAAAAATAGTACCCAGGTTAATTACAAATTAAATGATAAAACAGGTGTATTTATAAATGGCTGAATCACCAATCCACGTTCAATAGGCAATGCTCTGTTATTACTTTAACTTTTTAAAAAAGATATTTGTTGGTACATTAATAATCAGTATTAACTCATTGAATATAACTATGGAGTGATCATATTATACCTGACAGGAACTGTACCAGTACAAGTACAATTATGATCTGGGAGAAGTGAAATTTTCAACTTGATTCTATCTGGACAGTAGCTATAATGTACAAAGAATTTATACTGTGCTTACTGTGATGGGAGCAGCAAAATAAATAATTCATTATTCAAATAGAAGAGTGGTTAACATTTTCCCATGAGCCAACATGAAACTTAGTGGACACATGAAATTATTTATGCTGATAATACTTGTATTGGCTTGACTTCTCCATGAATAAGATAGGATTTTTACATTTTATATTATTTATTTCCTGTATGTTATCTATAATAATGGATGATAAATGACCTAGTAACATGAGACACTAGTTTCCTATAAAAACAGGAGTCTTCATTTTGAAATCTGTTGGTATAACAATGTCAGTGGGATTTGTTACAAATAACTCGACTTGAAAAAATTAGACTTAAATAGTAAAATAAACAGATGGTGCATCTCGAGCACAGATATGGACTTAAAAAGAGTAATGACACCTCTCAGGCTAGTAAGATACTTATCCGTTTGACTATATTAACACAGTTTAAGAAAGAGAATGTCCTCACAAATGAGGTTTACTGATATGAACACACATAAAGAGTGTGGGGAGTAAGACATAACATAATCAGTCTAGTAAGAGAAAAGCAACTCTGGCGAGCAATCAATCAATCAATCAATCAATCAATAAATCTTCCTTCTCGCTTGTGAGAACATTTAGCATGCATATTTGGACATGGTTCACACTCTGAATATACCTGACCAATCTCTAATTTTTTAAAGGTTAACTATTAATGAAACTGAGTTTGAGATTAATCTAAATAAAACTAGGGTCTCTAAATGTTTCTATCACCTATGAAACCAAGCAATTTTGGGTAACATTAGCTCTGATAATAATATGTAGACAGTATCTGTTTCCAACTGAGGTGATAGGAAGATTCTATAACCAAAGGTAATAAAAGATGCAATCACCCTAACATGATATGTTCTTGATATGAGTCATTTATCCATTGAAAAACTGGCATTTTCAGAGACTAAAGTAAAAATGTGTCAGGCTCATGCTCATATTGCCATATATACTGAGAAGACATTCATTATTGAGAATAATCTAATGACTAAAGAAATCAAAATGCATGAGTATATTTCACTGGACTCTTCTCCAAGGATCAATACAGATCTAAAAACTGATTAAAATACTGATTTAAAAACTTACTGAAGTGATCAGGTGATCCCAGGGTTGAAAACACACAAGTCAAAAACTGAAGTCGGACTTGAACTTCAGCACTGTGGCTATACCTACATATAAAAAGTCATTAAAATAATTAACCCTATTTCTTAATTTTAAAGATTTAATGGTCCTAATATTAAATGATACAAAAGAAGTAAATTATTTTCATAATTCATAATTACTTTTATTATATAACTTTGGTTACAAAAAAAAGGTCATACAGTCAAAAGTTATGTTTGAGATTTATGTTATTTAATAAATTATAAAAAATCTCTAAACTATTAGAAAATGTACTTTCAAATTAGATGAGCAGAAAGTACATAAGAACCCAACAGTGAAACAAATACATTTTGAAATTATGCAACATGCACATAAATTACAAGTTAAAAAAAAAACCTACTCTATCTAGAAATTGCATGTTTCATTATCACTGTCCTTCCAGTGATACAACCTTATTCTTTAAACAAGAAACACTAATAAAATATCATTTCCATAAATCAAGTTCTTGAGGAATTCGGCTGATACACAACTGACACTTTTGAATGTTATTTCAAATCTAAATAACTATAATTCATGTGTACAAAATTCAATGGTTAATTTAAGAGTTGCTTTGGAAGCTTATTAAGTAGGTAATTTTACATGGTTTTCTGGGAATTCAGTTTGTAGGCATTTGAAAAGAAACAGCATTTTAAAAATGCTGGATGAGGAAACGTAAGAGATGGGTCTGAAGCGGGCCAGATTATAGCCAGCCTGAATGTCAGACAGAAGAGGTTGGTATTGATCTGGGTGGAAGTCACTGAACGATATTGGGAGGAGAGGAAGCTATAATGATCAGGTTTTCATTTTAGGATTCCTTTCGCAACCCTGTGAACTGCGCACTGAACAAAGTGATATCACAACATTCTAGTACTACAAGCACCTGAGCACTCAACCAATGAAACTAAGTCAATCATGAGTTCTTATCTCTATGTTACAAAAGGCTGATTGTAGATGAATTGCCCAAATTACTTTGCCAACAAAAGGCAGCAACCAGCCTGAGCCCTGATCCGCAATTCAGTTTACAGAGTCAGAGCCTCTTAATTCACAATTTCCAATAATCTTTAAGTACAGATTTTTTTAAGTTTCCCAAAATTAGTTTCAAAAAATTTCATTAAATTCACTGTTAAAGTTTAAAGTTTTTCTACAGATTGAGTTTGCTGGATATACCTTTACTACTCTTTATTGTCTCATATTAATATTGGCAAAAAAGAGAGAGAGAAGGAGGGAACTCTGCTTCATTATTGTTGCTGTGCCCTTTGTAAAGATGAAAGTACATGTGGCAAAGTGGCTGGGGTGGGGAAGGTTGGAATATAATAAACCACTCACAGACTAAAATGCTACCTAAATAGAATTCAAGGACAGCTATTAATAGTTTCTCATCCTTTTCTAATACGACACATTTTGTAGCAGAGGCCTTGAAGTACTCTGAGACTGAGTCTGAAGGACCTTGGTCACAGACATGAAAGGTGAATAAAGTCCTGTTCTTTACAAATTGCCTTTATTTCTTGAATACTTTCTTCCCTATACTCACTCGCAAATCAGAGTAAGAGACCCAAAACCCTAGGAAGCCTGGATCCAGTCCATCACCCCTTCTTCAGCTTCCACAGAACCATTGGCTCTACACTTCTGTTGCCCAATGAACAAGTAGAAAATAATGTGCCAGGAACTCAGAATGCTTTACCAAAAAGTAGCAAATATAAAACTGTTTTACAGCCTGAAGGAACAAAGGAGTTCTACCAAAATAGTGCAGACATCTCTCTGCTCTAAGGTTTTATTCTCTAAAATGCCAGGCAACAAAGCAGATTGGAAAGATGCTCTGGTGTACCCTACAGAAATATAAAACTCATCTCCAAAGAGCACTACTCCTCTACCTTTTTTACCACAGAAGCAATGCTTGTATGAGGCTCCACCTCTGGTTCTTCTAATAAACTAAGCGACAACCCTGTAGATAATGCTGTAAACAACCAAGTTCCAGACCTGTGTTTATTTTTTTTGTCACTTAATGTTGGGACTTTCACTTTTTGAGGGCAATTCATCTGTTTTCTACTCCTCTCTTAAGCACCCCATCCCTTCTCTTTAAGCCCACAGGCTGTGGTTGTGCTAGGAGCTCTTTTGTAACTTCAGGTTTCTCTCTCTCTGACAGGTAACTTGAATTCTCTGTCTCCTAAAAAATGCTGAAGATGTGGGTCACGTGGTTTAATTTCTGCTCCTTTTTTATCTTATAGATTTTATAGAGGATGTATGGAGATGCTCATATTCAGGAGGCCATAATTATCCTTGACCTCTGCTTCAAGAAGAAAAATTAAAGGAGAACACAGACTATGAAGAACACTTAGAATTTTAATAGGATTTAAAGAGAATGCATCTTGTGTAGTGGTACCTTTATAATCAAAACTATGGAATAGAGTAAATTTAGGGAAATATCTAAAAAATAATTTGATAGGCTTGTAGAATAGGATACCTTAAGAGATCATTGAACAATAAAATAGGAAAGGCTGGATGAGTTTAGATTTTAGAGGGCCCAGAATAGTAGGCTGTAAAAAACTGGTGTTTATTTTTTATGCAGGGAACAATCTACAAGGGCTAAGGCGCAAGTTTCTTTTTTACTTTAGCGAGGTAATCACAATTTATACTCTACTATGTGCCAGATATTACTTACTAAATTATTTTATTTACTCCTTACAAAAATTCATAAGGTAAGTAAATGAAATTTATTAGAGAAGTAAACAACTGAAATAAGGTCAAAACAAGAGATTCGTAATCTAAATCCAGGTCTGATGATTCTTAAAGCCCATGTGCTTTCCAACAATACCATACTGCCTTCCTACTTTAATAAGGATAAGAAATTAACAACCCTAGGGGCAGATTTAGGCAAGAAGACTGATCCAGAGGTTGGTTAAAAGAACTGGAACAGTGTTTGTGGTAATGTCAACTTGAGAAAAGACATGGAATATATTTTAGCATTAACGTAACTAGAGATTGATGACAGTACAAGGGAACACTCAAGAACAGGAATTATAGAAAACAGACCGTTTCCTTGTTCATAAAATGTGTGTTTATAAAATGAATTATAGAAACCCTGGCTCCACAATTTATAAAATGTGTGACCTTGGGAAAGTTATTTACCTCAGAGCTTAAATGTTTTTATTTTTAAAATGTGACTACCTACCTCAAAAGGGTTGTTGTATATCTTGAAGTTAATACTTAGTACTTACATTATATCTAGCACACAATATCAATGAACACTAGCTTTTATCATCATCATTATTCATGTTTGGAAATAAAAGAATCCCCAAAAAATCCATTTGTGGAAAAAAATAAGTAAATTCATTTTTGAAGGTAAGTATGCATGCCTTAAAGGTCTGTGACTTTTCTGAACACTTCTCCAGTCAACTCAGCTTCCATCTATGTGGAAGTTTCCTGTGTGTTATCTTCTCAGTAAATACTGTGCTACTTCTCATATTCACTAACATGCTAATACTAACAATGAGCTGGTTTCCTCAATTAGACCATCAGTCCCCATCAATTGACTCACAAGCAGTAACCTTCTGAATTTTACGTTTACTTCTGGGCAGGCATTTCCCTATAAGCATAGTTTTAAACACAGCTATATCACTGACCAATTTCTAAAACATATCCAGAGAACATTTTTAATGATGAAATATTAACCAGTTATGCCATCAGTTTTTAAACTTTCCACACATGTCCTAAACTTTTTAAACTAGTATCCAATTAAATAATAAAGGGAAATGTTTTAAATTAATTATATGTTAAATGTATCTGTTTGGAAGTAAATATTTAAAAATTTTAGAGTCAATGCTCCTAATACATTAAGACATGGATATTGATGATTTCTGGGGGAAAATTTACTTTTAGTTCCTGAAAACAACTTTCAACAGAACTCAATAGTGAAGGTTAACCATGTCCAAGTTATAAAAGATTAAGAATTACAAAAATAACTTTATAAAATACAACTTAGAAAAATCCTTTCTCTTAAAATTCTCACAATTAACATTTTTACTTATTATATAAAAGAAGTAGAAACACTGGAAAATTATCTTTCAGAGGACAATAAAGAGTTAAACATAACTAACCTAATTAAGGGATACTTACAGTGCATGTTTTTGCCTTCCTTCTCTTACAGACTGAATATAGTATACCAAATTATCAAAGAAAAGCTTCATCATATTCAGTTCTTTTTCTGCCCACCTGGACCAATTGAAAGAAAAAATAATTTTAAAGCCATAAGGTAAGAAAATAAATCTATTATAGAATGGAAAAAAAAACATATATATATATATATATATATATATATATATATATATATATATATATATATATAAATGTGTGTGTGTGTGTGTATATATATATAATACACACACACATATAATCTTCAAATACAAAATCTTTTCATTGTCAAAACTTACACCTTAATTTTTATTAAAGTATCAATGTTGGAGTTTTTTTTATTGTTTAAAGTATTACAAATAGTAGTACATATGTCTCCTTTTTTTTCCCCATTGACCTGCCCCCAGCCTCCCCTACCCCCTGGCACATGACCTCACCACACCCCCCCACCACTATCTTTCGTCCATTGGTTATGCTTATATGCATGCATACAAGTCCTTTGGTTGATCTCTTAACCCCCTCCAACCCTCCTCCTGCCTGCCTTCCCGCTGTAATTTGACAGTCTGTTCAATGCTTCTTTGCCTCTGTACTTATTTTTGTTCATCAGTTTATAATGTTTTTTAATCTCAAAATACTCAATCCTTGTGAAGGGGAAAAATTTCTGGTACAGTGCTAATTATAAATGACTATCATGAATATTAAAAATGTCTGACACAGTCCATATAAGAATAGACTGTATGCACTGGTTATTATTTAGCAGAATTTAGTAGAGGACCTGACATATAAAACACATACAATATAAAATTACTAAACCAGAAAAGTTTACTATCAACATGTAATCTGCTTATTTTTAATAATTTTTTAAAATCAAATAAATAATTCAGGTATTAAACTCCAAAGTAGGGGGAAAAAGAAATAGTGATAAATATAATCAGAGATCCCAAGGTCTTTAACTTCCATAACTAACAATCTATCTTACACAATGTTTACTAGCAATGTATCTGCTAAAATGTATAGATGTAAAAAGATTAAAAATCCCAAACTTCTTATGTAGTTTAAATCATGCTTTTGCTATATAGTTCTCTTTTCAAAATAAGTTACTCTCCCTTTGCCAATCATTTAATGAAGATCAAGTGGTAGAAAGAAAACCTAAAACTTAGGCTTAAAACTAGTTCTAACAGATTTGCTCCACAGCTTTGGGCAAGTAACCTGACCTCTTGAAATCTGTTTGCTGGTTACCTGAACATTTACTAAGAGAATCAGGGACAACAAAACTTCCAATTTTAAAATATGGCCATAAGAGTTTAACAGATAATATGTACCAATGTTGAGTGCTACTGCACATAAAAGATTCACAATAAGTGGTTTTTGTTATTACTGATACTAAATAATCATAGGGAGCTCAGGGTTCTGGATAAGATTTAGGATACCAGTCTCATGTTAGAGACCCAGTGATCTGTCATTAACTGAGCTTATTTACATTTAATTTAAAGAACAAGCTCAAAGAGTTTCAACTCAATATATTTAAGTTCAGGTACTAGATAAGTAACTATATATTCAGAGTTTGCCTCTTCTACAAGAAAGTTACCCTTTCTTCCTCCTCAATAATAACCTCCTCAAATAGCCACAATATGTGTCACCAATTTCCCAAGTGAATCCCTTTCATACTTTAGAATTTTGTAATTCCGCCATTTAAACACTAAGGGAAGTGTCAATGAAGTAAGACTCACGCTATTCTTGTATTTTAAGGATGCTAAAAGTTTCCCTCTGTTTAGCAGCTCAAGGACCTTCCTTGCATTCACAATCTAGAATGATCACTAGAGTCATATTGCAATATTAACCTAAGACTTTCTAAGATGCTTTTAAAAAAAATAGAGGCTCATGTTAAATACATCTCCTTTAAAAGAGCAATAAATAAGCAAGAGCTATAACTCAGAAGAACTAACTTCATCCTATACAGAACTACAATGTAGACTTCCAAGAATTTTTTAAATAGTATTCATTTTGAAAGCAAGCAAAGTGCAAGTGCTCTTACCATCTAATCTTAGGTTTGAAAAGCTAATTAGGTAAAAAGTCATCCTACTTGACTTAAAAAATGAGTCCTTCAACAGATCTAATTTTTCCTAAAATTTAAATGTCTCTGAAATCTCTTCAAAAGTCTATTTTGAATAAAGTAACATATTCTTAGAGATTAATGAAGTGCTTGTGATAGCTAACTTTCTCTAGAATGTTACCAAAAACAGGATCAATTTCACAAAGTATTTTTTAACACTGATTAATAGGATGAGGTCAAGATTACCCCAACATGATGTAATGTCTAGAACCAATTCCTAGGAACAGGAAAAATAAAAGACATCCTAGAGTGTTTATTTTAGGGGCGATCTTCTTCAGGAGTTCTTTGGTATGGCCAGGTATACTAAAAATCTTCACCCTAAAATTAGAGCATTAATTGCTACAACATTTTTCTCAAACTACAAAGAATACAAAAGTCAGATTTTCCTACTGATTGGAATATAATTTCCATGGGGCTAAGTGAAAGAGATAACACTTAGAAATCTAAGAAAACATTTGAACCACATGAAAGTCAAAATTTTCTGGTACAGAATAAAAATCAGTAAGTTATTAAAAACCCTGTTTGATAACTATGATATGAAAAAAGATCTTTAAAATGAATACATTTATTTACTTACATTGTAATCCAATGTGTATCATAACTACTCCCAAACTGCTGAAAAGTACCAAACAGTTTTGGAAGAAGCCGAAGTGAAATTACAACTGATCTGAAACAGCAAAAACAGGTATTTATAGAATAAACTAATTTTAACTACTATCAGTAATTCTGGCTTTTTACAGAAATTCAACTATTTTTAAGATCTTAAATGCAAAAGAATTTAATGAATTAACATATATATTTCTTACACAAACATTGAAATTTTTTCTTCTGAAGTACAAATTTATACATTGGGGCAAGAAACCAATTTTAAAATTCCAATCCAAGACTTTTAAAGTAAAATACACTATAAAATCTGAGTATAAAAGCAAGTAAAAAGCATTTAAAGGTAATTTTTTTTCAACTTTTTTTTCCCCATGGAAGTACATATTCTTTAACAAGTTACGGGGACTCTGAGAATTTAATTAAGGAAAATAGAAAGCAGCAGCCAGAGTTGGGATCCTCAAAGTTTAATATGCACTTGATTCACCTGAGGGAATTTTGTTAAAATACAAATTCTGAATCAGTAGGTCTAAGGTAGGTTCAAAAATTTTGCATTTATAACAAGATCACCAGTGACAAACTGTTGGGTTTATGGACCACATTCTGAGAAACAATAATGTAGAGAACATTTATTTCAAACTATACAAATTATCACTTTCTCCCTAATTCTCATTTACTGTGATCTGCATCCAAGTTGAGATTCACTGCATTAGGAGCCATGTTAATAATGAAAGCACACCATACACCTCAAGTATGAAGGAGCAAAAGAGTAATAGAAAAGCTCACACAAGTAGATCTGAGTATGCCTATCTTCTGAAAGGAAGGGGTATAAGGTAGATATTGGCATACAAATCCCAGAAGTCTTAGTAGGTAAGATTAGCTGCATGAGCCTTGAAAGAAGGACAAACTCTAATGAGATACTGATTTTTTTTTTAAGCTCGGGAGCCAATATAGCTTCTTGAAAGAATTTTTTGAAAGAGAAAAGTTGGCACTCTAACCACAAGTTTGGTGTACAAGTTAGTCTTCCAAAATGCCTACTCTTTAAGAAGGGTACCAGGGATAGCAGAGGAACAGGTTTGAGTGGGAGGGAAACAGTGATGGAATACTGAGTAGCAGAAATTAGAAAGGAAAACTTATTTTATGAATGAAATCTGAAGTACTTAAATCGGACTACAAAGCTCTGTGTGATATGTCCTTACTCCTCCTATCAGTCTAACTTTATTTCCTTCCGATCTTTCTCTTTGCTATCCCTTCAACACACACAAGCACATTAATGCTAGGGGCCTCTGCTTTTGCCTGTTACTTGGATATGCTCTTTACCTAAATATCTATCTGCAAGACTACTCCTTCTCTTACTTTATTCATGTTTCCTCAACTGTCATCAGAAAAGATGACCAGGACAATTCTCTATTAAATAACACCTCTTTATTCCTCTTGATTCCTTCCCATTTTTTTTCATCCTCTAAAAAATATTCCTTTATTTAATGTGTCCATCATTGTTATGTGCTCAATGATGGCAAAGACTATCTTATTAAAATTCTCTGCATATGGTGCACACTGAACATATACTTAAATAATGAACCAGGAAAGAACTCAAAAGCAAGATTCTCAAGGAAGGAGATGGCCAACTTTTTATATATGTATTTAAATCCTCACCCAAGGATATGTTTTTCTTGATTTTGAGAGAGAGATATTACATGCCCAAACCGGGGCTCCAACCCCCAACCTAGGTATGTGTCCTGAACAGGAATTGAACCTACAACCTCTCTTTGGTGTACGGGACAACACTCCAACCATCTGAGCCCCACCCAGTCAGGGTGATAACCAACTTTTTAAATGCTATATAACCATCATGAAGAACCAGGACAAAAAAAAAAAAAAAATGCTACCAGATAATAACAGTATGTTAGTAGAACGTTAGAGGATCAAACCTACATTGGTAAAGATTAAGGAGTACATAGTGAAGTAATGAGGACAGTTAGTGCCTGAGATATCCGGTAAGTGCAATATAAGTATTCTTCAAATATTTAAAAACATTAACATTTTAAAGTACATTTTTAAAATATGATTGTCAAAAACTGTCAGTTTCTTAAAACCCCATGAGATTACAATTCCATTTTTAGGTAGATTAAAATAAAAAAATATTTAGCTTTATATATTTTTTTAAAAGTATATTTTTAAGTATTAAAAGTTTTTAATATTTTTCTGCAAGATGCACAGTAATGGTGTTTGGAAAAAGAGGCCATGGAGAATGAAGGGGAATTTCAGATTCTTTACCTAGAATGCTTTGTCAAATTTCAGAAACATCTGTGGTTTTTCCTAAGAATCTATAATAATAAAAGGGGAAGCCCAGTTCCTGGGTGCCTGCCGGAGGCCGGAGGGAAGCAGCCCAGGTCCTGGGTGCCAGGCACCGGGAGAAGGAAGGCCAACTCTTGCACGAATTTTCGTGCATCGAGCCTCTAGTTAACATATAGAACACTAGACCTAAGGCAGTGATTTTAACCTTTTTTATCTCATGGCACACATAAACTACTTACTAAAATTCTGTGGCACACCTAAAGAATAGACTTTTGTCAATCTGACAAAAAAAGGACATAGTTTTGATTCATTCACACCAGATGGCTACTGTTGTGTTGGCTATTGCCATTTTTTTTTTTTTTTTTTTTTACAATCTAAGGGAAAAGAAATCAGTGCCCCTGACTATTCAGGTATTGCATGTTTTCAAAATTCTTGTTAAATAGACAGTGGTTGAGTGGATAATGGTGTGGTTCATGTAAAAGAACCAAAACCAGAAATTTGGATAGAAATGAGATTCATCTTCCCTCTATTCCTCCCCAAAGAGAAATTTTTTTCTCCACAATTTATTTATAACCACTGAATTATCAAGAAATGATTACATATTAAATTACTAAAACATTTTTAAAGTTTTTCCTAAGATTATCAGAAAAATTTTCTTCTTAAAAATTTTCCAAGAACATAGAAGTCACACATTTTAAGTGCTATACATTTATTTTAATTTTAGTATACTTTTATTGATTTGAGAGAGGAAGGAAAAGGAAGAGAGAGATAGAAACATCAATGATGACAGGGAATCATGGATCGGCTGTCTCCTGCACGCCTCCCACTGGGGACCGAGCCCGCAACCTGGGCATGTGCCCTTGACCAGAATTGAATCCGGGACCCTTGAGTCCGCAGGCCAATGCTCTATCCACTGAGCCAAACCAGCCAGGGTGTAAGTGCTATACATTTAAGAATACTTTATAAGGACTAAATCCAAATTCAAATTGGCCCCAAAGTACTGCATTTTATTTAAACTGATAAATTTAAAAGAAAAAAAATGATATAAAGTACCTATTTATTATAGACTAAAAATTAATCACTTACAAAATAGGGGTAATTTATTTGATTGGTGACATAAATTAATATTTGCATGTTGAAGCTCTGATTGCTGAATGCTTACAAAACTCAATATAAAAAGAACTGTATATTCAAACTTATATTTCAAAAATTCTTCTAAGAGTGAACCTTTCAAATACCCAAATATAAGCCTAGGCAACAATGTCAAAAAGGTTCAATAATCCAGACTAACAAGATACTAATTTTAGACTCAAGAAAAATGCTATTACACTAAACTGTTGTAGTTCTTTGCTTGATTCTAAGAATTTCTGTTATAAACAGAAGAATATTACCAAGCCAGCAATTTTCAACCTGTGTGCTGCTGGACACTGGTGTGCAGCAAGAATTTTTAAAACATGATATACCTATTTAGTCAGGGGCACTGACATCTTTTATTTATTTATAAATAATAAATTATTTATTGATTATTGTATTATGTCTTTTTCCATACAAACAACTGTATATAATAAGAGTTGATGCAAAATCCTGTTTATAATAATAGTCATTTTGAACGTTAAAACATAACAAAAAAGTACACAATATCATCCATTTCTTAATTATCTGAACCTTTATTTATATAAACAGGATTCATGACATATGCAATCATTTTAATCAAGAAATCATTTGTACACACAGGCAAAAAAAAATGAACACATGGGTTCAAGTACCTATAGGGAATCAATGGCAAAAAATAGCACATTGGATAGGTTCCCAGAGTCTCAATTCAATTCTTAGGACACAGAATTTCAGGGATGCCTAGGGACCCCTAGGGACCGGATGTGGACCTAGTAAACATAAACACTAGTAAACATAAACAACTAACAGGGCCGACTACCACCCAACCCTTACATTTGTGCTCTACTCACTGGACAGCAGTCTTGTCTCACTCATCCTTGGTACAAACATTAAGCTGATAATAGACTTTTCATTATGGGAACTACTTTCTGCCTCATGCTCTCACATTATGACAACATTCTGCAAACACATTCTACCACGTTTCTGCATGTAACTTTAGACTTCCTGCACTGCTGAAATGTTACTATTTGCCTTATAAACCAATCCGCCTAGGGATAAATGTGCACAATGCACATGGTAAATATTACAGAGAAAGATTACGCAGGCGTATTTTTTTAAATGTTTGCAATGGTTCCATATAAATGATAGAATTATAAGTGAGTATGGAAGACTTAAATTTCTTCTTCAGATCTGTTTCCTGAGAAGTAATGAGTCCAAATTATTGTTCCAAAAAAGCTACGTTAATTTTATAAAATAAGTTGGAATATGACTACAGAAAAGCAAAAGCAAACAAAAAATGCTGACAGGTTTACAAACCGTGGCAAGTGAGGAACTAGAAAGAAAATGAAAAGGTTAGCCGAAACCAGTTTGGCTCAGTGGATAGAGCGTCGGCTTGCGGACTGAGGGGTCCCGGGTTCGATTCCGGTCAAGGGCATGTACCTTGGTTGCGGGCACATCCCCATTGGGAGGTGTGCAGGAGGCAGCTGATCGATGTTTCTCTCTCATCGATGTTTCTAGCTCTCTATCCCTCTCCCTTCCTCTCTGTAAAAAATCAATAAAATATATTTAAAAAAAAAAAAAGAAAGAAAATGAAAAGGTTAGCATAGAGAAATAAAAACATAAAGCCTCTAAGTACATAAAAAATTAACATCATCAAGAAGTAAACCTCTGATTTTTGTTAAATGTAAGGAAAATGGTAATTGTGTTAAGGTTACACTGGCCCGTTTGTTTAACATAAGTAAGAACTTTCCTATTAATATGAGCACACTTGTGCAAGTTTCTTTCTTACTGTGATGATAAACTGTGTTTAGAATAGGATTTCTCAACTCTTGATGTGGTCACTACTGCCATTCTAGACCAGATAATTCTGTTATACAGGGCTGTCCTTTGCCTGGAAGGATGTGCCTTATAAACCAATCTGCCTAGGGATAAATGTGCACAAGGCACATGTTAAATATTACAGAGAAAGATTATGCAGGCATTTTTAGCAGCAACCCCAGCCTGTAATAACACCTCTAAACCTACTCATTAGTGTAACAATCAAAGTATCTCCAGCCCGGCCAGTGTAGGTCAGTGATTGAGCATCAACCTATGAACCAGGAGGTCACAGTTGGATTCCTGGTCAAGGCACAATATCAGAGTTGCAGGATCGATCCTCAGTGTGGGGCATGTAGGAGGCAGCCAATCAATGATTCTCTCTCATCACTGATGTTTCTCTCTCTCTCTCCCCCCCCCCCTCTCTCTCTCTCTCTCTCTCTCTCTCTCCCCCTCTCTGAAACCAATCAAAATATATTAAAAAAAGAAAAAAGGAAAAAAGTATCTCCAGATATAAATACTGGGGACAAAGGGGAGAGAATCACCCCCATTGAAACCACTGGTTTATCAGAAAACCCAAACTAGTGATGATTAAAATATTTTCAAACTTATTTTTTTCCATTTGCAATAACTTCAGTAAGTGCAGTTGATATATACTGCATATGTTGCATATATCATCGGCTGAAAAATGCCACTATGTTCTATGTATTGTCACATATGACTAATGTCTTCTATAGTAAGAAGTAAGACTAGCATGATATAGCAACCCTCTGAGGAGTAAAGTCTGAGGGCAAAATTAACTTCAACATAATAGTTACGTTTGAAGCCATTAAAAAATTCATTAAGTGAGCCCTGGCCTGTGTGGCTCAGTTGGTTGGGCATTGTCCCCTACACCAAAAGGTTGCCCGTTTGATTCCTGGTGAGGTCACATGCTCAGGTTTCCAGTTCCATCCCCAATGGGGGACGTGCAGGAGGCAGCAATCATGCTTAGCTCTCACATGGGTGTTTCTCTCTTTCTCTCTCTGAATATCAATAAAAAATATTTTTTTAAATCATTACATGATTAGTGTACAGGGAATGCCTCAAACAAATGTAAAATGTTTCATCTTCAACTAATTTGGAAGTGGATAAATTCAAGGTGAATAAGAAATCCAGATTGACAATTTTCATTTTATACACAGATTTTTTCCTTTTGTCCTTTTATAAGAGAAAAATATGCTAATGGTGGAAAAGTGGAAAACAGAAAAGCATAAAGAAAAAAAAACTCGCCAAAACCGGTTTGGCTCAGTGGATAGAGCGTCAGCCTGCGGACTGAAAGGTCCCAGGTTCGATTCTGGTCAAGGGCACATAACTTGGTTGCGGGCACATCCCCAGTAGGAGGTGTGCAAGAGGCAGCTGATCGATGTTTCTCTCTCATCGATGTTTCTAACTCTCTATCCCTCTTCCTTCCTCTCTGTAAAAAATCAATAAAATATATTTAAAAAAAAAAAAAAAAGAAAAAAAAACTCAATCCTACCAGAAAATAACCATTTACAGTCTCATATTGATTGCCATCTTTTTAGCAAATTGGCCTATGAATATATGCCCATGTTATTATATAATCTTTGAAAACAAGACTGTAAAAGACTACATGATATTTTATCTTTCTCAGTTTTTTCTTTTTACTGAAGTATAACACACACGCAAAAACATATAAATCTAAGTAATAGTTCAAAATATTAGGTGAACATACCTGTGCACCAGCACTAACATCAAGAAATAAATCATTACCAGCATACCAGAAGCTTTCATTGTGCCCCTTTCCAGACACTAACAACACAAGAGTAACCATTATCCTGACTACTAAATATAATAGTTTTCCTGTTTTTAAACACTTTAAAATTAGGTAGATCATCTGACTTCTTTCAGTCAACATTATGTATGTGAGATTCACCCACACTATTCTGTGTGGTTGTAGTTCTTTCATTATTATTGCTATATATATTACATCACTCAACAGTCCAAAATTTGATTTTCCTTCCTATTCTTTTTTGGCATTTGGACAGTTACTCAAAGAATATTTAGTTATTTTTAATAATGCTGTTATGAGCTTTCTGGAATGTCCTTCTGGTAACCATCGGGATGAATTTCTTAGGGCACATACTTAGTGAAATTGCTGGGTCACAGGGCATGCAGATACACATATGAGGAATGTAAAATTTATAAAACCACTTCATTTTTTGAATTTTAACTGCTTTTATCACACAGTAGTTGGAAAAGAACAAATATTTAGATTGGAAAACAATATTAAATTATAATTTTAAAAAGATTAAAAACAATGTATAATATGCTATCAAAATAAGATATAGATACACACCTTCATATGTGTTTTTATAAAGTCATATAAATGGTTCTTTGAGGTTATGAAATTATGGATAGTTTAAATTTTTCTTTGTGCTTTGTTTTTTCACATATTCTACAACTAACATTTTTTAAACAGAAAAAAAGCCACCATTTCATATATATAATTATAAATGTAGAAGCATTAAATCTATTACAACTATTGGCAATAACTGCCTCACATGTATTTTTTAAATTTAATCCTAACAACCTTATAAAATAGGTTCTAATATTATTCTCATTTTTACACAGGAAATACAAGCATTGCACCAAAAATCACAAAGTGAAGTTGGTCAAGCAGTCTGATTCCAAACCCATCCTCTTAATTTCTGGTTAAGTATAAAACCACTTTAAAAACTGTTTTGTGGTTTCACAAAGACTTTTAAAAGACAATTATCATTTTTAAATTAACTATTATAATATCTATATGAATGATAAAATATGATCCAGGCATTAACAACATTCCTTTTAAACAATATATGCTAAATGAGGCTACTGATCCATTAAAAGAAGTCTACCAGTGATTTCTCATACCTACATGAAAAAGCAATTTTCTATTTGATTGTTCAAATTTTAGCTCTTTAAAGACCAAAAGTAGAAAATATTACACATACATGTCTTAATTCAATTAGGTAAAAAAAAACCCACAAACTTTGATGCACTTAAATATTCAATAAAATTAGTCATTTATATCAGTCTTGGGAAAAGTAAGCTGAAAACACTATATTAATATAAATAACATATTAATAATTGAATTTACTATGCCAGAAAAATAAACCATCATCAATCAAAGCTGTATGAGACAAGAAAAACCTGAAATTATACAATAGAACAGAAGTTTAAAAATATTAATAAAGAGCCCTGGCCAGTTTGGCTCAGTAGTTGGAGCATCAGCCTAAAAGGGTCCGGGTTCAATTCCCGGTGAAAGGCATGTACCTGGGTTCCAGGTCTGATTCAGGCCTGGGTCAGGGCATGTGTGGGAGGCAGCCAATCAACGTCTCTCTCACATAGATGTTTCTCTCTCTCCCCCCTCCCTCCCTTCCACTCTCTCTAAGAATCAATGGCCCCAGCCAGTTTGCCTCAGTGGATAGAGCATCGGCCTGAGGAGTGAGAGGTCCCGGGTTCGATTCTGGTCAAAAGCACATGCCTTGAGTTTCGGGCTCAATCCCCAGTAGGGGGCATGCAAGAGGCAGCTGATCAATAATCCTCTCTCATCATTGATATTTCTATCTATTGCTCCCTTTCCCTTCTTCTCGAAAATAAATAATATTTTGTTTTTAAAAAAAGAATCAATGGAAGAATTAACCTTGGTTGAGGATTAACCAAAAATAAAAATAAAATTTAAGAAACTTGTGTTCTATCTGATAAGGAGACTATAAATATATGGCAGAATTTAAACTAGAGAAAAAACACTAACCTAAATCTTTATATACAAAAATCAAGACACAAATAATCCACCCAAATAAAAAAACAATGCCATTATCAAAACGTTTACATTTCAACTTAAGTTTACTTATCTTATTTAGCTTCCTTTATATGTAATATGACAGTTCAAGAACATTTAATTGCAATGTGAACACACAGTAATCACCAATATGTTTTCAGAATCAAGAAGAGAGTGTTGTTATTATTTCTTTGTTTCTCTTGGTGGGAATCTAATCAAGAGTGCCAAATGAAATAAAGTGCTGAAAAAAAGCAAGACTGTGTGATAAAACATGAACCCTGAAAAGGAAGTTTTTAAACATAATATGAAAACCACAATTATTAAAAAAATAGGTTGATAATGGCAGATAAATGGTATGATTTCACCACACCTAGTCAATAATATACAAAATGAGCTTTGACTACTACATAAAAAAATTTTTTAATTCCTATTTACCTGTTGTTTCCTAAATTTTCAAGGCAACCTTCAATGAATCTCATTCGAATCTGTCTATCCGTAAACCAACACACTAAGGAACAGAGAAGTTTCTCTGCTTCATTTATTAATCCTTCAGAAAGATTAACCTACAAAAAATACATAAAGTTACTATTTATTTTTAGGGCATTTTGCAGTAATTTTGCAGTCTTTGGTTCTATTAAATAACTTACTGCATCATCATCTTGGACTATATCCCACAACAAAGTGTTTCCTTTCTTGCAAACATTATCCAAATTAATGTCTGTCACAGCATTACTGTTGAATTGATGTTTATGAACTGCAGGTCCTGAGGGGGCAAAGTACAACACATTGTAGAGGAAGACAGCTGACTAAAATTGTGATGTGAATTATAGCATTAAGTTAACAAATCAAAAGTATAACAATTAATATCTTTATACATAACAAAATAAAAACAATATACAAGATTAGCACAATAGTTGCTTTATGAATGGCAAAGAATAGTATTGTTTAAAGTTTGATTAGACAAAGTAAGAAAAATTTTCTTTCCATAGTCTCTTCACTACTTCTAATTAAGTATGATTTAATGTTTTTTCACAGGTCAAGAGAACTATACATAAATACTTAAATCCCAAATTAAGCATAAAGAAGACAACTTAAGTAAAATAATTCTATAGCCAAGGGACATTCCTCTAACTGGCCTTCTATATAGTTGTCTTATATTCTTACACTAAAAAAAAATTTTAGCCCTAACTGGTTTGGCTCAGTAGATAGAGCGTCGGTCGGCCTGTGGACTGAAAGGTCCCAAGTTCGATTCCAGTCAAGGGCATGTACCTTGGTTGCGGGCACATCCCCAGTAGGGGGTGTGCAGGAGGCAGCTAATCGATGTTTCTCATTGATGTTTCTAACTCTCTATCCCTCTCCCTTCCTCTCCGTAAAAAAATCAATAAAATATATTTAAAAAGAAAAAAGATCTTAAAAAAAATTTTTTTAGATTGGAGATTACTTACCCAAAACCTCACATTAAAAAACGCTATTAAAATAATTCAGACTTTCTGAGTACCAGGCTAAATAAATTCTAATTCTATTATATTAAGCAAAAAGCTTCTTTGCTTTTGTTTTTTAAACAGCTTTACGATGAAATTTCTTTATTGGATTGTACTCAGACATTGATTTCATTAAAATAATTGTACAACCATCAACACAACACAGTTTTAGAACACTTTCACCATCCTAAAACTATCCCTAATACCTAATTCTAATTAATCCCTATTCTCATTCTCCAGCCCAGTCTTTATCCAACCCCATAAATTAGCCTTTTCTAGAAATTTCATGTAAATAGAATCATACAGTAGGTATAGTCTTATGTCTAACTTTGTTCACTTAGCAAAATGTTCACTGAGGTTAATCCATTTTAAAGCACATATCAACAGTGTGTTCCTTTTAATTACAGAATAATATGTCGTATGTGGAAATAGTGCATTTTTGTTTACACATTTGCCAGTTAATGAATATTTGGATAGTTTCCAGTTTGGGGTTAACGTTAATGCTGCCATAAACATCTGTGTAACAAGTCTTTTTATGAATATACTAGAGCCATGGTCGGCAAACTGCGGCTGGCAAGCCACATGCGGCTCTTTGGTCCCTTGAGTGTGGCTCTTCCCCAAAATACTACAGCCTGGGCGAGTCTATTTTGAAGAAGTGGCGTTAGAAGAAGTTTAAGTTTAAAAAAATTGGCTCTCAAAAAAGAAATTTCAATAGTACTGTTGATATTTGGCTCTGCTGACTAATGAGTTTGCCAACCACTGTACTAGAGGCCCGGTGCACGAAATTCGTGAACTCGAGAGGGGTCCTTCAGCCGGGCCTGTGCCCTTGCACAATCCAGGAGCCCTCAGGGGATGTCTGAGCGGGCCTAAGCCATCAGTCGGATATCCTTAGCGCTGCTGCAGAGGCAGGAGAGGCTCCTGCCAACCACTGCTAAGCTCGCCAGCTGTGAGCCCAGCTTCTGGCTGAGCGGCGCTCCCCCTGTGGGAGCACACTAACCACCAGGGGGCAGCTCCTGCATTGAGCGTCTGCCCCCTAGTGGTCAATGTGCATTATAGTGACCAGTCGTTCCGTCATTTGGTTGATTTGCGTATTAGCCCTTTTATTATATAGGATGTTTTCCTTTCTCTTGGGTAAATGCTTAGGAGTGGAGTTAATGGGTCAAAAGGTAAATAAATGTACATTTACTAGAAACAAATTGCCAACCTCTTTTCCAACATGGCTGTGCCATTTTACATTCCCACCAAAAATATATTAAGAGTACAAGTTCCTGCTCCTCCACATCCTTTCCCAACACTCTTTGATCACTTTTTTTTTAAGAGTCTATTCTGGACTCTTTATTCTGCTCCATTTAAAACAATAATTTGCTTCCCAATTATATAAATTCCATTTCTAAAAGTGTCTTGAACAATAAATGCAAGCATATGTATTTAATAGTCATACATTAGCTTAATTTTTTTTAGATTTTTACAAAATAGGTATTTTATTTTTTCCCAACACCATTTATCCCCCCATACCCTCTTCCATCTCCATCCTTGTCCCTGTAATCACCACTGTTGTCTGTGTCCATGAGTTCTTTCTCATTCTTTTTACTCAATCCCCTTCACCTCTGCAGCCTCCCCACAGAACTGTCTGCCTGCTATCTATGAATCTGTCTTATTTTATTAGTTCAGTTTGTTCATTAGATTCCACATATGAGTGAAATCATATGGTACTTGTCTTTTTAATTTAAGCCAATCTGATAGGTGTGCAATCGAATCTCACTGTGGTTTTTATTTGTATTTTTCTAATAACTACTGATTTTGAGTTGCTTATTAACCATTTATATTTATGTACCTTTTTTAGTGAAATAAATCATTCCCCACTTTTTAATTAGATTGTCTTACTACTAAGGCTTGACTTTTTGGTATTTACTTTTTAAAATTAATTTTAATAAATATAATATGAATACGTAAGATACATAACATTTTTATCACCCCAAAAAGTTTCCTTGTGACCTTTTACAATCAATCTCCACCACCAAATCTCAAGTAACCACTGAGTAGATTTCAACCATAATAAATTAATTTTGAATATTATAGAAATGAATATAAATTATATACAACATATACTCCTCTAATGTCATTTGCTTAGAATATTTTTTTATATTCATCCATTGTGTTGCACTATATCGGTAGTTCCTTTTTACTGATGAGTAGTATTCCACTATGTAAATATACAATTTGTTTATCTACCAGTTAATTCCAGTTGAGGCTCTTATGAATGAAGCAGATACGAACATTCATGTGTATTTTTGTGAATATGTTTTCATTTCTCTTGAATAAATACCTAGAACAGGAATTGCTAGGTCATATGGTAGGTACATATTTAACTTTATAAGACACTGATAAAACAGTTCCCAAACTAGCTATACTTTTCTATACTCCTTGACAGCAATTTATGAGAGTTCTATTTTCTCTATATCCTTAGCATCATTCATTATCGTTAGCCTTAATATTACCCATTCCAGCAGGTGTGTAGCATTCTGGTTTTAACTTGCATTTTCTAGATGACTAGAGATATTGAGAATCTTTTCATGTATTTATTGACCATTTCTATATCTTCTTTTATGTATTAACTGTTCAAATCTTTTGATCATTTCAAATTGGAGGGTCTTAATGTGTTGGAAGAGTTCTTTATAGTGTTAAATACATTGTATTGCAAGGTGAATTTGGACTGCATTAATACATTTAATAATTTTGCTCAACTTCTAACTCCATCTAATAAACAATATGTACAGTACTGAATAAAAGGAAAATGAGATAAAAATAGAAGAATGGTCAAAATGTAATAATATAGTATCAAAATCAAATGACCTCAATCTTAACCTATTCAATTCTCAGCAACCACAATAGCCCAATTTAAAAAAAAGGTAACCTTATCTAGTTTATGTACAAGTAACATTTGAAATCAGTAAGTTGTTTCCAAGGTCCGTAAGTTCTATCTCGAAGTTTAATCATGACCTTTTAGAATAAATTTAATTGGCCAGGTTTACTTAGTTTGCAATGTACTATCATCCCAAAACCAATTTCCTAGACTAGCAAATGCTGATGGCACCTAACCAAACAAGAGGTAGGATATAGACCTTAAAACTGACAATTCTAAAACTGTTTTTCTCTTAACTTTTTTCTTTCCTCCATTTTCTTCTATTATTCTTTAAACCGCTCTCAACTCCATTCTCCCAAATCTGGTCTGTCCTATTCCTTTTCTAGATTCATTTACAGTGATTAGAACATCATTTTTGAAGATTTTATCATCCCAGGTGAAAGAAACACCTTGCCCTTTAGCAGTCACCCCTCCTCTTCTTTCCCAACTCTCCCTAGCCCCAGGCTATACATTTTATATAAATGGAATTATACAATATCTGATCCTGTGTAATCTCCTACTTTCTGGTTCTATGACTGCTGAATATAAAATCTAATAAAGTTATTTCTATTCTAAAATACAAAGCTATAATTTTTATACATATTTTTAGTATTTCTTCTAATTAAGTATCTCTTGATGGAACTGCAGCCTTTATATTCTTGATGGAGTATTCATAACAATTTAATTCACTCGGAAAGAAAACTACCACATAAAACTTATTTGGCAAAAACACTTCAGTAACATTAACTGTTGATTCATTTTTTAACAATGTAATATAGATTATTCCTATTTTAAAGAAAGTAATGTATTTTACTTACTACAGAATCTTACCTTGACTAAGATGTTCATGGTAAATAGAAGCTAAATTGGGAAGATGTTGTTGAAGATGAGATGTTAGCTCTGCATGTGAATTAATCTGAACTAGCTCCTCTTCACACCCAGATTCTTCACCATCAAAATCAGCCATATTTTTTTCCGATTTTGCACTGACCTGGGAGCTACTGCAACTGACATCATCTGCACTTAGCATATCATCAACCATATGTCTATAACACAGAGAAGAGCACAAAGTTACTAGATATTTAAACAGTTTCTGAATAACAATAAGATCTCTCAAAACATTTGGCACAAGTTATTCACACTCAAGAACAAACATTTGTTTTTTTTAGTAAGACAGTATGTTAGGAGATTTACAAAAACTAAAAAGCCCACACTATCAGAACTATATATTAATTTTACAATATACCTACATGTTATCTGGTCCATCAACACACTTCAAAGAGAATAATTGCAGAGTAGGACAGTAAACTTACTTTTACATAATTATTTTATAAACTCAAATCACAATGTGAGGAACTTAAAATTTGTTTACATTTACTTATACAACTATAGAATCAAATCAGATTAACTACCAGGAAAAATATTTCAATTTAAGGCAGCAATTGAAATGTGGTTAATATTAATTGGGGGACTTTTAACTCAATAAACACCAATTAAGCATTCACTTCTAAAACATACTATACTGGATACTCTGATATAAAGACCAAAGAATGAAAAAATAACATGAAGAAAAAGTGTTCAAGACTGACTTAGAGACTCACAGGTAGTACCACATGGAGAGCATATGGAAAGTGCCAACAAAGATAAAATCATCAGGTCTTGTGAGACAAGAGTTTTGGTTTGGGAAAACTAAAGATATTTGCAATATAACAGTATGAGCTCTCAAAGGGAAAACTTTGAATACGTATCTATAAAGTCAGAGCCTAACCAGTGGTTCTCAATCAGGGGTGATTTTGGCCCCCGGAAGGGACATCTGGCAATGTCTAGAGCCATTTCTAGTGATCAAAACTGGACAGATAATGCTGGCATCTGGAGATAGAGGCTAGGGATGCTACTAATTCTACAATACACAACAGCATTCACACTGGTGCAAATGTAAAACAAAGAATTATTTGAGCCAAAATGTGAAGACTGCCAAGGCTGAGAAACATTACCTTAAACTCATATGAGTTAGTGATAAGAATAAAAAAGCAAAAGAAATAAAGTAGCAATATATATGAATACATAGTTCTCCCCAACAACCATATTAAATTGTGAAGGCCTGGCAAATTTTCAAGTCTAAGAAAACTCATCCTGATAAAACACATGTTTGTATTTCATCAACTCAAACATTACTACTGGTAATAATCTATATACACTGAGTGGCCAGATTATTATGATCTTTGAATGCATAATAATCTGGCCACTCAGTGTATATCCTATATAATAAAAGGCTAATATGCAAATTGTCCCCTCGACCAGAGTTCGACCAGCAGGCAGGCCGGCCCACCGCCCACGTCCCCTCCCTTTGGCCAGGCTGGCAGGACCCCACCCATGCACTAATTCATGCACCGGGCCTCTAATATATATATATATACTGAGTGGCCAGATTATTATGCATTCAGAGATCATAATAATCTGGCCACTCAGTGTATATAATAGACGAATATGCAAATTGTCTGTTACAGCGTCACATCACGACTGGATCAGCAGGCTGCGTCACCACCCTCTGCTCAGGCAGCTGCAAGGCCCGGGGTAGAATAGAATTTGATAGGAGGGGATAAGAAAGGAGAGGGAAAGGAAGGCAGGCCTGAATGCAGACAGGCTGAAAGAAGAAACAGAAATACAGAAAGGGTATAAGAAAAAGACAAAGGAATGGAAAAGGGAAGGAAACACGGGGCTGCACGTGGGTGGGGGTGGCGACCTTGGCAGTGCGGAGCAGGTGCACCCAGCGAGGGGTGGGGCGCAGGCGGTTCAGAGCGGGAAGCCCCACCCAGATGCGGGTGGCGGCCATTGGCGGCGAGGCACCCATGGGTCCAGGACGGAGTGGAGGATGGTCCGAGGCCTTCTGGGCAGAGGTGCTCCTGCTTTGCTGCGGCAGCAGCAGCACCCAGGCCACACGGGCCTTGGCCACCCTCACTGGGCTGGGCGTCCCGGACAGGGAATGGGAGCAGGACGGTGGCGGGGAGGCCAGGCAGCGAACACCTGGCCAAGACTGAGCCCTGGGCTGGGGGTTAATGCCCCCCCATGCAAGCTTTAAGAAGAGAGAGAGGGAGGGAAGAACTTTACAAAGGAGTCAGTAGAGAGCAGAGTTAAAGAAGGAAAGAGGATGTATGAGTGAACTGTAGGAGCTATAATGAAAATCAAGTATAGTTGTGTACTAGGGACAGGTTTTAAAAGTAGGAGTCAGGAAAGAAAAAAGATGAATGATAGTGAATAATTAGGCAGGTAGATAGAGAGATATTAAAACAGTGGATGTAAGTAGAGAAGAATGTATGGGAAAGGTAGGATGAGAGAGAAAGAGGGAGAGAAGAAAAGTTTTAAAGGGAAGCCGGTAAGCAAGAAACGGGGGAGGGAGCAAAGCAGGTCTGAGGGAGGAAGTGAAGAAAAAAATTAAGGTGGAAAGGAAGGAAAAGGGGAGGGAGGGCAGGGATAAAGATAAAGAAAAGAAGGAATGTAGGGAGGGAGGGAGGATAGGAGAAAGATGGGAAGAAGGATGATGGAACAGAAGTAGGAAATAAGGAGGAAAGAAAAGTTTATAAATGATGAGTCAGTAGGAAATAGTATTACATAAAGGAGAGAGAAAAATTGTGTGAGAGGGAGAAGCCAATAAGGAAGTCAAATACAATTGTGTGTGAAGGAGATAAGATTAAAAAAAAAATGTTAATAGGGGCGACCAGGCGGGCAGGGGAGGGCAGTTAGGGGTGACCAGGCTGGCAGGGGAGGGCAGTTAGAGGGATCAGACCTATAGGGGAGGGCAGTTAGGGGGATCAGGCAGGCAGGAAGAGTGGTTAGGGCAGGCAGGCAGGTGAGCAATTAGGAGCCAAAGGTCCTGGATTGCGAGAGGGATGTCCAACTGCTCCCAGATTGGAAAGGGTGCAGGTCGGGCTGAGGGACCCCCCCCCTCCCATGCACGAATTTCGTGCACTGGGCCTCTAGTAGTAGTAATAAATAGCAGCTAATATATACTGAGGTCTTATATGCCAATCATATTAGTCTATGAAATGCTCACAATAAATCAATGACATAAGTAGTATTGTCTATTTTATGAAAAAATAAATAAATGAAGGACAGAAAAATTAATATTAGAACACCAGTGACTAGAATTACTTACTATTAAATACCATAGGTGTATTTCACAAATAATCAAGAAGCTTTATGCTTATTAATAACCCTAAAATTAGGATGTGTGTAAAGTTTCCCTTTTCACTATCATACTTTCATGTAAATGTCCAAAAGCAATTTTACACCTGCTTTTAAGAAATTATTTTAAGGAGTTGAAGATACAGATCTGTGTTGTCCAATGAGAGCCACTAGCTACATGTGGCCACTGCACATATAAAAAGTGGCTGAGGCCCTAACCAGTTTGGCTCAGTGGATAGAGAGTAAGCCTGCGGACTGAAGGGTCCCAGGTTCGATTCTGGTCAAGGGCATGTACCTGGGTTGCGGGCACATCCCCAGTAGGGGGTGTGCTGGAGGCAGCTGAAGGATGTTTCTCTCTCATCGATGTTTCTAACTCTCTCTCCCTCTCCCTTCCTTTCTGTAAAAAATCAATAAAAAAAAATATATATTAAAAAAAAAAAAAGTGGCTGAGTTCCCATCAAGATGGCGGAGTAGGAAAACGTGGTATTCGGAACCTCCCACAAGTACATCAAATTTACAACTAAATTACAGAACATCCATCATTCAGATTACCTGAAATCTAGATGAACAAAAGTCCTACAACTAAGGACATAAAGAAGAAAGCATGTACAGAATAGTAAAAGGGACAGAGACATGGAACAAGCTGATCTCATACCCACGTGTGGTAGTTAAAAATCAGGAGGGATATCTTGGTTGTAGAGGTCTCCCCTAAGAAGCAAGAGGTCCCAGCCCCAATCAGAACCGCCAGCCCAGGATTCCTGTGGCTGGAAGAGAAGTCCCCATAACTTCTGGCTGTAAAAACCAGCTGGGATTGTGGCTAAAACAAAGGGTTCCTGGATTCCCAGGATAAAGTTTCTCTTAAAGGCCCTGCACACTGACTGACTTATACTTGCTAGCTCGCTCTGAGATCTAGTGCTGGGGCTTCACCTTGAAAGATGCCAGGGACACATGGGGAGGAACTAAATTGTCTGGCTTCAGGACCAGGGCTACAGGGGCAGCTTTTTCCAAGACAGAAGTGCTATTTGAGGCTGTTATTCCATTGCTGAGCCCTAACCCCCAGAGCTAGAGGGTGGGCACCATATCCGAGTCTCTCAACAACCAGGCTAACATTGTTCATTCCACTTTGGTGATTCCCTGAGACACCTGACCCACTCAACTTTCAGGCCCATCCAAGTCATTTCCAATGGATTTTCCATACAATGGCCTCTCTTAGCTCATGCTTCGAAATTTCATAAAATCTCTCGAGCAGCATCTAGACTTCATGTACCCCAATACCTCTTGCTAAGTAGCCCCACGTCTGTCACTAGTGGCAGCCAGCCTTAGTTTGCAGCTTGGTCTCTCCTAGGCTCCCTGAAGCCCAGCACAAGAAACAATCATCTTCAAATTACTCTGTAGCTGATGCTGGGTGGTCCTGAGCAGCATGTGGTGGCTTTCCCTGCACCTCTTGGGAGGCCGCAGAGCCAGTGTACCTGATGGACAGCTTCTGCCCCATAAGCAACACACTCAAGGGGCAAACATGACTGGCACCAAAGTCCCACTGAAGCGAATCCTTCTCCATGGGGTTGGCCCTTGCACAGCAGCTCCACTGCACTAGCAGCCAGAGCTTGCAGCCGATTGGTCTGGGCTCAATTTCTCCCAGTGCATGGTAACAGCAGCCAACTCAACTGCCACAGGACAGGACACACAGCCAACACAGGAGCACACATGGAATGCCCAGCTCAGGTGACCATGGAGGCTGTGCCACTGGGCCTTACAGAACACGACACCTACCACATAAGGCCCTTCTACACCAAGTCAGGTAAATGTAACAACTTTACCTAATACACAGAAACAAACACAGCTGCCAGATTGCACAGGTGTTGGGGAGATGGGTGGAAAAGGTGAAGGAATTTAAAGTACAAATTGGTAGTTAGAGAATAGTCACAGAGATGTAAAGCATAGCACAGGGAATATAGTAAAAAATAGCTATGTATGATGTCGGACAGGTTCTAGATTTATCAGGGTGATCACTTGGTAAGTTATATAAATGTCTAATCATGGGGCTGTACACCAGAAACTAATATAATATTGGGCATCAGCTATAATTTAAAAAGAAAAAAAATTGTTTAAAGTGGATGGTCTAAACGGAGATGTGGTTTAATTATAAAATATACACAAATTATTGAAGACACTACAAGAAAAATCTTAATTATCCTTGTTACATGTGAAGATAGCTTATATATTATTGTTTTAAATAAAATTAATGATTAAAAGTAACCTCTTCTGGCTCTAACTGGTTTGGCTCAGTGGATAGAGCATTGGCCTGCGGACTGAAATGTCCCAGGTTCAATTCCAGTCAAGGGCATGTACCTTGGTTGCGAGCACATCCCCAGTAGGAGGTGTGCAGGAGGCAGCTGATCGATGTTTCTCTCTCATTGATGTTTCTAACTCTCTGTCCCTCTCCCTTCCTCTCTGTAAAAAATCAATACAATATATTTTTAAAAAATAAATCCTATCTAATAAAAGAGAAACATGCAAATTGACCGTACCTCTGCTACGCCCACAAGCCACGCCCACCAGCAAATCAGGAGCAAGTATGCAAATTAACCCAATAAATATGGCAGCAGCCACGAAGCTGGAGCAAGCAGGAGGCTTGGGTTGCCCCCAGCGATGGAGGAAGCCAAGCTTCCCGCCCACCCGGGATGGCCCTGGCCTCCACTCAAGGCTACAAAGTTTCAATTATAGAAGATAAATAAATCCCAACAAAAATGGCAGCGGCCATGGAGCTGGAGAGAGCAGGAGGCTTGGGTTTCCCCCGGCGATGGAGGAAGCCAAGCTTCCCGCCTGCCCTGGCCTCTGCTCAAGGCTACAAAGTTTCAATTATAGAAGATAAATAAACCCCAGATACCAGGGCCTCCGCTTGGGTCGCCAGGGGGCGTGGCCGGCCTGCAAACCACCACAGGCCCCTCACCCAGGCAGCCCCACGCTCCAAGGGAACCCCACCCTGATCCAGGACACCCTTCAGGGCAAACCAGCCAGCCCCCACCCGTGCAACAGGCCTCTATCCTATCTAATAAAAGAGTAATATGCAAACTGACCATCACTCCAACACACAAGATGGCTGCCCCCATGTGGACACAAGATGGCCACCACAAGATGGCCAGCAGGGGAGGGCAGTTGGGAGAAACCAGGCTTGCAAGCGAGGTCAGTTAGGGGTAAGGGCAGTTGGGGGCAATCAAGCCTGCAAGGGAAGGCAGTTAGGGGTGACCAGGCCGGGAGAGGAGCAAAGTTGGGGGCGACCGGGCATGCAGGGAAGGGCAGTTGGGGGGGACCCAGGCCTGCAGGGGAGAGCAGTTGGGGGTGACCAGGCCTGCAGGGGAGGGCAGTTGGGGGGGGACCAGGCCTGCAGGGGAGGGCAGTTAGGGGTGACCAGGCCTACAGGGGAGGGCAGTTAGGAGCAATCAGGCTGGCAGGGGAGCAGTTAGGCATCAATCAGGCTGGCAGGGGAGTGGTTAGTGGGTGATCAGGCTGGCAGGCAGAAGCGGTTAGGGGCAATCAGAAAGGCAGGCAGGCGAGCAATTGGGAGCCAGCAGTCCTGGATTGTGAGAGGGATGTCCGACTGCCCGTTTAGGCCCGATCCTACCATGATGGGGCCTAAACGGGCAGTCGGACATCCCTTTAGGGGTCCCAGATTGGAGAGGGTGCAGGCTGGGCTTAGGGACACACACCCCCATGCACAAATTTCGTGCACCAGGCCTCTAGTAAATAAATAAAATGTGCCCAACAGAAAATTAAAAATTGCATATTTGTGGCATGCATTTGTAGTTGGTATTATATACTTATTGGACAACAATGATCAATAATAATTGTAATTTAATAAATATAAGACATAATTACTTCCCTAAAATAAATATAGCTGTTTTTTAAAGTAGACTTACCCATCATGGTGGTGGTGATGGTGGTGGTGATGGTGGTGATGCTGTGGACCAATGAACTGCCGACAATTAAATAATTCACTCCCAATAGTCTCCCCAAGGAAGTCCCCAGTACGTGTAATACAAGATTCCTGAGATGCTTGTGCTATATGAGCAGCATTCATTTCCCCTGAAATATCATGTCCTGGGTCTTCAGAGTGTGAGCATGCATCTAGCATTCGTATTCTATTATCTACTGATGGCATTGACTCAGTGTTAAAAACAAGGTCTTTTCCTGTTCCATTGCTTGTCCCACTTCTTTCTGATGGACCTTGGGAATCCCCTAAGCAAATGCCTGCTTGACTTTCTAGCTTTCTGTTCCGAAGATCTGTACCACAACTGCTTTTAGGAGGATTATGACCATGATCGTCATCTTCATCTTCTTCTTTAAGGGCTTCAATATCTGCAATGTCTTCTGACTGTACCTCACTGCCAGGGCTCCCAGCTGACTGGCTTGCATGGCTAGAATTCACCTCATTGCTAGATCCATCACTATGCCCACTACTGCTACCAGGACCACTGCTTCCATCTTCACCACTGTTGGCAGTTTCATCAGAACTTCCCTGCATGGATTCCTGTATTGAGAAACAAACAGATTTAAATAAATATTTACAATAGTAAGAAAAAGTAACTGACTTTAACACAACACTTATTTTTAAAAGGCTGCCACAGTGCTGACTCATTCCTTAGAACAATACAAAATGGAATTAAAAACTAAAAAAAAAATAAAGGATCTCAATAATACCACTTAAGAGAAAGATTAGGGCCCTAGCCAGTTTGGCTCAGTGGATAGAGCATTGGCCTGCGGACTAAAGGGTCCCAGGTTCGATTCCTGCCAAGGGCACATGCCTGGGTTACGGTCCCCCTCTCCCCCAGTAGGGGGTGTGCAGGAGGCAGTCAATCATAATTCTCTCTCATCATTGATGTTTCTCTCTCTCTCTCTCTCTCTCTCTCTCTCTCTCTCTCTCCCCCCCCCCTTCCTCTTTGAAATCAATATTTTTTTTAAAAAAGAGAAAGATTAGGCCTGAACACAGATCACCTTTTATATTCCCAGTTCAAAGGATAAACATGGCAGAAACCCAAAAATCACTTGGGAAGAGGGGGGGTGGGGCTTTTTTTCATACCTCTGTGTCCGAAAGTCGCTGTTGCACATGTTTGGTTCTATTAATAAGTTGCTCATCCATTTCAATATCACTGCCTCCACTTTGATGGGTATCACTATTATCACTGCTTTGAGGACTAGCTGCAGGTGACCCTATATTAAATAGATTTTTTGTTTTACTTCTACTTTATATTAACATGGATCTATCAGAAAGGCAAAGTCCTTTGGTTCTTTGATTTACCAAAGCTTCATGCTAAGTAGCCAAAAATATAATCTAAATATGTTAACATTTGCCAAGAGAATATACACAATTTCAATTAAGTCAAGATTACCGACAGTTTAACCAAAAGGGTAAGTGAGCTGGATAACTAGTTAAGGGTATATGTCTTTTGCTCGAAAGGGCCTTTATGACTGATACAAATACATGAAATCAGTTAACTGTGATATCTCTAGGAACGGGAAGCCATGGCGCCATGCACATCTAGACTCAACTTACAAGGTGATGGAGCTGCTCTTCTCAGCTCTTCTTCCTCTGAGGGAAAAGGAAAAAACAGGAGGGAATATTCTAAATGACTGGGCTTCTTTGGGACAGTTATCAGTTGTTCTTATTACATAGTCAACAAGATACAGGTAGGGAAATCTGCGATAATGTTAAGTCTCCACCACCTGTAGTAGTACTTGTGGGTGCCTGCACAGAAAAGCCTAAGAAAAGAGTAGTATATGATGTCAGGAGACAAAAATTGGGGTAAAGTTGATAAAAGTTTTAGAAAGTCCTAGAAAGCTATAAACACATAAAAAAACACCTGAAATTATAGCCAGAAAGATGAAGCAACTCCAATTTATTCAACCTTTCACAAATACTATAGTGTCCATCTCAAACTTATTTTGAAATTAAGGTTGAACTGAATTACTGAGCAGAAAATGTACTTTAAATATAGTTATAAACTTTGCACAACTTACTACAAAAAATGCTTTACTAACCTTTCTTAGTTCCCATGGGAAGATTAGTATTTAATAAAGATGCAAAAGAACTCTGTTTAGATAGCTGAGCCTTAGCTGCTAGCGCATTATTCCATAATGCTTTAATTAACATTGATGCCAAGTACAATGTCTTTTAAAAAAAAAAGAGAGAGAGGAAGAAATTAGAAGTTTTAGGCAACATAACAAATTTAATATCCTTATGCCTAATTAAAATGCTAACAATAAGCTATGTTAAATTCTCTGAATCAGATAAATTTTCATATTTAATGTGTATGAAAAAATAATAACTATCATCATATTTTGAATAAATTACCTGCTCAGTATGAACACTTGGCTCAAGAGCTGAGACCAGATTAAGAAGATGTCTAAGTGGTACTGGATCCAAATTCTTGATGAGTGAAGGAAATAAGTCATGTATATACCGACTACAATGTTTCAACTACAAAATAAAGGTAGAAACAAGAGTCAAAAATAATTACCCTACATAACTAAATAATTTGGTACCAAAAAAATTATGCAGTTTGTACTTTTTAAAGTTATAGTCTTAAAAGCCAAGATAACTGGTACACTATTATTTTTTAGTATGTTGGTAAATGCTAATTACCAAATATCATAAATAGCAGTACATAAAATTGTGAAACTCTACATAAGCAGAATTTTATCTTAACCAAACAAACCATTAGCTTAATTTTCTAGCTATCAGGATTCTAATTAAATTTATGTACATATCATTAATATAAAAACAAATAAATAAATAAAAATGTAGGTCAACACTCAACCATTGAGCCACACCAGCTGGACCATGTCTCAGTTTCTTTATCTATAAAATGGGATAACAGAACTAACCTCCTAGAGGAGTAAGGCACTTAGAACACATAAAGAGGAAGCACTCAATAAATGTGAGCTGTTAATATTACCTGTGCTGCAGCCCAAATGCAATCAATATGCTGAGTACTCAGTCGCCCTTCAGCTGCCAAAAAATTCAAAATCACTTGGCACTGTTTGATAATCTGGAAAAGAAAAACTTACTATAGTTAATCTTTGGAAATATTCTTCTGTCTTAAAAGAGCAGAAAAGTCATATAATCATCCACAAACCTCAATATGTAAATTTGGTCCAAATATATGTTCTACTACATTGTTGCTTATAAGCCAGTCTGCAAGTTCTTTCGCAATGGACCTAAAATCAAATAATAAAAATAGTTAATACATTAAAAAATATTAGTTATCAAAAACAAACAAAAAAACAAAACCAAAAAAATAGGAGTTATCACTCTTTCCCATGTCCAAAAGGTAGACACAATTAAAAATCCCAATTTGTTCACATACAAATTAGAAAGAAGTGATTACACACAATTAACTGTTTAGGTTACTACACAAAAAATAACAAAGAAAAGAAATGATAATATTACCTAACTTTATAAACAAGTAAAAAAAAAGTCCTGGAAAGTTAGGATAACACCACCAAGTACACAGGTGAGAACACCAAGTATAAAACCAAGTAAGTAATATATTTTCCTACTCAAGGACTTTACCTTCCCACTTATTAATTTCCATAGTAAGCACTAAAGTGTGCAGGGAAGGTTTCCAAATGTAGATTACCAAAAGGATGAAAAAAAATTTCAAGCCAAACTGCAAGTTTCCTGCCTGATACTAATAAAGATTCCACTAATGTGGTCCAAAGATATCAACTTGTTCAGAACAACTTACATTTACCAACATCTCATCTATCATTTCAAAAAAATAATCTTTTTATTTTAGAATGGTTTTAGGTTATTACCCTTCTTTACCAACATCTCATCTATCATTTCAAAAAAATAATCTTTTTATTTTAGAATGGTTTTAGGTTATTTACCCTTCTTTTTAAAAATTTATCTTTATTGTTTAAAGTATTACAGATGTTCCTTTTTTCCCATCATTGACCCCCTTCACCCTACTCCCTCCCCCACCCCAGGGGTTCACCGAACGATTGTCTGTGTCCATGGGTTATGCATATATGCATATAAATTTTTTGGTTAATCTCTTCCCATTCCCCACCTCCTCCACCTTCCCCTCTGAGATTTGTCAGTATATTCCATGCTTCCTTCCATGTGTCTGGACGTGTTTTGTTCATAAGTTTATTTTATTAAATTCCACAAATAAGTGAGATCATGTGATAGTTATCTTTCTCTGACTGGCTTATTTCTCTTAACATAATATTCTCCAGATTCCTCCATGCTGTCTCAAAGAGTAAGAAATACTTATTCACAGCTGCATAGTATTCCACTGTGTAAATACACCACATCTTTTTCATACACTCATCTACTGATGGGCACTTGGGCTGCTCTACATCTTAGCTATTGTAAATAGCACTGCTATGAACATAGGGATACATACACTCTTTCTGATTACCTTTCATTTTTTAAGAACTATCTAAAACCTATTCTCACCCTAGCTGGATTGGCTTGGTGGATAGAGCATTGGCCTGCAGACTGAAGGGTCCTGGGTTCGATTCAAGTCAAGGGCACATGCCCAAGTTGCGGGCTTGGTCCCCATTGTGGGGTGTGCAGGAGGCAGCCAGTCAATGAATGATTCTCTCTCGTCATTGATGTTTCCATCTCTCTCTCCTTCTCCCTTCCTCTCTGAAATCAATAAAAATATATTTTAAATATAAATAAATAAAAGCAATTCTTAGAGTAATAACTCACTCACCGGCATACAAGTTAACCTATTTATGTTAGTTCTCCCAATAAGGTAGTGTGGGTTTATCAGTTATCCTTTACAACTTTGAGATATACATAACATCTAATAAATTGAACTTACAGGGTGGGGCAAAAGTAAGTTTACAGTTATGAGTATGTGAAACCGTTTGTGCTCTTATAATATTGCATTGTTTTCCACATGAACCACTGTAAGCCTATTTTTTCCGGACCCTGTATTTGAAATGTGCAGTTTGATGAGTTAAAGCTTGAGTATGTATCTATGTATCTATCACCACCATCAAGGTAACAACTGTATAATCGACCCAAATTTTATCTATGCCCCTTGTTATCCAGCCCCCACAACCCAATTCCCCAACTAGCAACCTGCTTTGTATTATGATAGATGTTTTCATTTTCTATAATTTTATATTTTAAAAGTGATACAGTATGCACACTTTTTTTAAACTGACTTCTTTCACTCAACCTAAGATGTATCCATTTGTTGCATTTATCACTGGCCATTGGTTCTTTCTATGTTTTGGCAATTATGTCTAAAGCTGCTATAAATATCTATGTTCAAGTTTTTGTATGGGCATAAGTTTTCCACCTCTTTAGATAAATACCAGAGACCATGACTGCTGGATCATGTGGTAAGAGGATTCTGAGATTTGTATGAAACTGCAAACTCTCTTCCAAAGTAGTTCCATTTTCTTGCATTCCCGCCAGCAATGAATGAGAGACTTCTCTTGCATCGCATCCTTGTCTGCATCTGGTGGTTTAAATATTCTGGATTTTGAGTGTTCCTAATAGTTGTGTAATGGAATCTCACTGTTATTTTCATTTGCATTTCCCTGACGAAGGAGGATGTGGAGCATCTTTTTTTGTGCTTATGTACTACCTGGATGTCTTTCTTTTTTAGTGCCCTTGACCGGAATTGAACCTGGGACCCTTTAGTCCGCAGGCCAATGCTCTATCCACGGAGCCAAACTAGCCAGCACTGTGTATCTTCTTTGATGAGGTATCTGCTGCCCAGAGTCTGAGCACAGAACTATGAACCAGGAGATCATGGTTCGATTCCCATCAGGGCACATGCCCTGATTGTGGGCTTGATCTCCAGTAGGGGGTGTGCAGGAGGCAGCTGATCAATGTTTTATCTATCTCTCCATCTCTCCCTTACTCTCTCTGAAATCAATAAAAACACACTTTTTAAAAAGTCTTTGGCATATTTTCTAATCTGGTTGTTTGTTTTATTACGGGGTTTTCAGTTCTTTCTATATTTTGGATAATAGCCCTTTATCAGATTTGTCTTTTTATTTTTTATGTTTCTTTTCACAGTATTTATTTTATTTTGTTTATTTTTGTTGTCGTTAATCCTCACTGAGCATATTTTTCCATAGGTCTTTAGAAAATGGAAGGGAGGGGGAGAGACAGAAAGATCGATGTGAGAGAGACACATTGATTGGTTGCCTCCTGCATGCACCCCAACCAGGACCAGAGATCCAGCTTGCAACCAAGGAACATGCCCTTGAGAGGAATTAAACCTGGGACCCTTCAGTCCACAAGCCGACACTCTATCCAAACCAGCTAGACCAGTGGTCGGCAAACTCATTAGTCAACAGAGTCAAATATCAACAGTACAACGACTGAAATTTCTTTTGAGAGCCACATTTTTTAAACTTAAACTTCCTCTAACGCCACTTCTTCAAAATAGACTTGCCCAGGCCATGGTATTTTGTGGAAGAGCCACACTCAAGGGGCCAAAGAGCCGCATGTGGCTCGCGAGCCGCGGTTTGCTGACCACTGAGCAAGACCATCAAGATTTGTCTTTTGCAAGTATTTCCCCCTGTATGTGGCTTATCTTCTGATGCTCTTGACATTGTCCTTAGCAAAACATAAGTTTTTCATTTTAATGATATCCAGCTTATCAATTCTTTCCTTCATGAATCATGGTATTGTAACCAATAGGTCACCCATCACCATACCCAAGGACACCTAGGTTATCTCCTATATTATTATCTAAGAGTTTTATAATTTTGCATTTTATGTTTAACTAGAGGCCCAGTGCATGAAATTCGTGCACGGGGGGGTGGGGGGGGGGTGTCCCTCAGCCCAGCCCGCACCCTCTCCAATCTGGGACCCCTCAAGGGATGTCCGACTGCCCATTTAGGCCCCATCCTGGTAGGATCGGGCCTAACGGGCAGTTGGACATCCCTCTCACAATCCAGGACTGCTGGCTCCCAACTGCTCGCCTGCCTGCCTTCCTGATTGCCCCTAACTGCTTCTGCCTGCCAGCCTGATCACCCACTAACCACTCCCCTCCCAGCGTGATTGATGCCTAACTGCTCCCCTGCCAGCCTGTTTGCCCTAACTGCCCTCCCCTGCAGGCCTAGTCACCCCTAACTGCCCTCCCCTGCAGGCCTGGTCCCCCCCAACTGCTCTCCCCTGCAGGCCTGGGACCCTCCCAACTGCCTTTCCCTGCAGGCCTGGTTGCCCCCAACTTCCCTCCTCTGCCGGCTTGGTCACCCCTAACTGCCTTCCCCTGCAGGCTTGATCGCCCCCAACTACCTTCCCTTGCAGGCCTGGTCCCTCCCAACTGCCCTCCCCTGCTGGCCTGATCACCCACAACTGCCCTCCCTTTCAGGCCTGGTCCCTCCCAACTGCCCTCCCCTGCTGGCAATCTTGTGGTGGCCATCTTGTGTCCACATGGGGGCAGGATCTTTGACCACATGGGAGCAGCCATCTTGTGTGTTGGAGTGATGGTCAATCTGCATATTACTTTTATTAGATAGGATAGAGGCCTGGTGCATGGGTGGGGGCCAGCTGGTTGGGGCCAGCTGGTTTGCCCTGAAGGGTGTCCCGGATCAGGGTGGGGGTTCCCTTGGGGTGTGGGGCAGCCTGGGTCAGGGGCCTGTGGTGGTTTGCAGGCCGGCCACGCCCCCTGGCGACCCAAGCGGAGGCCCTGGTATCTGGGGTTTATTTATCTTCTACAATTGAAACTTTGTAGCCTGGAGCGGAACCAAGCCTTCTGCTTGCTCCATGGCGGCAGCCATTTCTGTTGAGATTTATGTATCTTCTGTAATTGAAACTTTGTAGCCTTAAGCGGAGGCCTAGGCCGGCAAGGGCAGGCGGAAAGCTTGGCTTCCTCCATTGCCGGGGAAACCCAAGCCTCCCTCCTGCTCTCTGTGGCTGTAGCCATCTTGGTTGGATTTATTTGCATATTCGCTCCTGATTGGCTGGTGGGCGTGGCTTGTGGGTGTGGCAGGGTGGTTGTTAATTTGCATATTACTTTTTTATTAGATAGTATGTGTAACCCATTTGCATTAATTTTTGTGAAGGGTGTAAGTTCTGTGTCTAGATTTTTTTTTTTAACATGTGTTCGTCCAATTATTTTAACACCATTTGCTGAAAAGATTTATCATTGCTCCATTATACTGCCTTTGCTCCTTTGTCAAAGATCAGTGGACTATATTAATATGGGTCTATTTCTGACCCCTCTATTGATGTCTATTCTTTGACCAAAACCACACTGTCTTGACTACAGTAGCTTTACAGTAAGTCTTGAAGTACAAAGCTTCCAACTTTGTACTTTTCCTTTCAATAACGTATTGGTTATTCTAGATCTTTTACCTCTCATGTAAACTTTAAAATCAGTTTATGAATGTCCTCAAAATAAATTGCTGGGACTGAGATTATACCACATTTGTACATATCAAGATGGAAAGAACTGATGTCTTCAAAATGTTGAGTCTTCCTATTCGATGACATGGAATATCTTTCCATTTATTTAGTTCTTTGGTATCTTTTATCCAAGTTTTAATTCAAAGAGTTTTATTTCTTCCTTCCATTCTGTATACCTTTCATTTTTTCTATCTTCCCTTATTGCATTAGACAGGACCTTCCAGCAAAATGGAGAAAAGCAGTGGTGAGAGGGACATCTTTTTCTTGCTCCCGATCTTAGTGGAAAAGCTTTGAACCTCTCACCATTCTGTATGATGTTAGCTGTAGGTTTTCTGCATCAAGCGTGCTTTCTAAAAACTATCAGTACCATATTGTTTACTACTAAATTCTCCTATGTAAATAGTATCCTTTTGCATTTTGTGCAAATAAACACTATGTTGGCATATGCTTTGAAAAAACATGGAGAAATGTTTCAATATATTATTCTGAAATCTTATTAAGATTGCACAAATGAAACCAAAAAGTAAAGAATTTCTAGTAAACACTTCAAATCTAAAAGTCACAATTATATTTACCATGTAAATAGTCACACATAAAATGTTATTATTTATGTATAAGTAATGCTCCTACTTACGTTTCCGTGTCTGATACCAATGATTCATTATTGCACACATCATTGAAGGTGTGAAGTTGATTCTATAATTAGAAAAATAAAGTTTCCCAAAATTATTCTTATATGTGTTAGCAAATGTCAAGAAACATGTTTTGATATTTGCAGATCATAATCAATAACCAAAACAAAATTATAAAATTTAAATAGAGAATCAGATGCACACATTTCCCAACTAGTCTGGCTATTTCCTTTATCATATTAAAACATTAAATAAATTCATTCCACAAGTATTAATTATGCTTTATTCCACTATGCACTCTACAGAGAAAAAGCTGAATAAGGGAAAAACACAAAAACCTAATGCAAGGCAACAATATGTTCTTAAAGACATAGAATTTTGTAAAGGCCCACTAAATACATTTAAGATTTAATTTGGGGCCTGGAGAGCATTATGCTAAGCAAAATAAGCCATTAGGAGAAAGATAAATATTGAATAATCCCACTCATTTGTAGAATATAATAACATAAACTGATTAATAAAAATAGAGCCAGAGACACAGATGCATCGAACAGACCGTCCAATAAGAGGGAAGGGGGGGAGGGTAAGAGATCGACCAAAGAACTTGTATGCATACATATGAGCATAACCAATGGACACAGACAGTAAGGGGGTGAGGGCTGGGGGTGGGAGCGACTGGGGAGAGGTCAATGGGGGAAAAACACGACATGTAGTACTTTAAACAATAAAGAACTTAAATTTTTTTTTAAAAAAAAGATTTAATTTGGGAAATTGTCAACAAATATTTTCCATATTCTCAAAGTCCAATACATGAGTAAAATCCAGCTACTTCAGAATAACTACACTAGAAAAACAGGCAGAAAATAAAAAGTAAGGTTAAGGAAGGCCTTGGTAAACCATAGAACGCATATCCATTCTAAAGAGTGCAGCTAATTACTTAGCTCTAGCAAATTGTTAATGCAATACAGACTCAAGGATAACAGTTCTTCCTCCCAACACCAACCCCCTCCCCATCCCACCCAATCCCACCCCAAGAGAGGCCAATAATACAAATATCGACCTATTTACAACAGTATTTGCTACTGTACAAACAAAATATTTTTGTTAGTCAAATTTGGTCTATGGCCCATTAATTTGTGGCTTCTCCCTGGACAATGAATTAAGTACCTAATTTATAATCTCTAATTCTTTTTCTCTCTGCAAACATTGGTTTCTAAATGAAGAGTTAAAAAAAAAAAAAAAACAGTGAAGGAGTTGGACCCTGAAATAAAAACGACCTAAAGTATAAGTCCTTCTAAATCTAAGCTTCAGTCTCTTCATATTTAAAATAGGGAAAATACAGCCCTGGCCAGTGTAGTTATTAAGTGGTCTGAGTGTTGACCAGAGCACTGAAGGGTCTTGGGTTCAACAGGTCAAGGGCACTTCTTGGGTTACAGGTTCATTCCAGGTCCTGGTTGGGACACATGCAGGAGGCAACCAACCAATATGTCTCTCTCAGATCGATGTTTTTCTCTCTCTTTCTCTCTTCTCCCCTCCCTCCCTCCATTCCACTCTCAAAAAAGCAATTAAAAAAAATTCTCAGATGAAGATTAACAAAGAATAATTAAATATAAAAATAAAATAGGGAAAATACAAAAATTGTTTTTAAAGACCATACAATGTAATACATGTAAAATACTTAGCACAATGCCTGGCATAAGGTAAGTGTTCCGTAAAAACTTGGCATTATTATGGTGATGATGATAGTCTTAAACGTAAATTAAAAATCAAACAAAAATAAAGCAAGTATAACTTACCGTTATCTGACTTAGTCCAGCCAACCTCATTGTCAAAGTAGGTGACATAAAGTACTTAAATGCAAGATCTAGGCTTTCTTTATCAAAGCATAATGTTGTGTCCAATGGTTCTTTCACTGTGCTCCACATTAAGTCAGCCATGTTGCGAGCCGCACTCTGTCTTAACTCCTGATCAGAGAGCTTGCATAAATACCTGAAATGTTTCAGAAATAAAACATATACAAAAGCTTGGAAAATATTTCTAAAGACCACTTAATGATTCAATAATATTTCTTTGTTCCATAACCTTCAAAATGCAAAATGTTTAATACAGTAGAACCTGGCATCCTGGGATTAACATTTCAAACTATTTAAACTATTTCAAAGATTATGACTTGTGGAAATGTGTCCTTTATTGAAATGCCAACTTAAATCATTAACTGCAAAGAGCCAAGTCATTTAACACAGGATTAGGCACGTCCAGTAAAGTTTTATTATTCTCTAACTAGAGGCCCAGTGCACGAAATTCGTACACGCGGGGGGGGGGGGGGGGAGAGCGTGTCCTTCAGCCCAGCCTGCACCCTCTCCAATCTGGGACCCCTCAAGGGATGTCCGACTGCTGTTTAGCTGGGATCGGGCCTAAACGGGCAGTCAGACAACCCTCTCACAATCCAGAACTGCTGGCTCCCAACTGCTCATCTGCCTGCCTTCCTGATTGCCCCCTAACCACTCCCCTGCCAGCCTGATTGATGCCTAACTGCTCCCCTACCAGCCTGTTTGTCCCTAACTGCCCTCCCCTGTAGGCCTGGTCACCCCTAACTGCCCACCCCTGCAGGCCTGGGTCCCCCCCCCCAAATGCTCTTCCCCACAGGCCCGGTCACCCCCAACTTCCCTCCTCTGGCGGCCTAATCACCCCTAACTGCCCTCCCCTGCAGGCTTGATCGCCCCCAACTGCCCTCCCTTGCAGGCCTGGTCTCTCCCAACTGCCCTCCCCTACTGGCCATCTTGTGTACACATGGGGGCAGGATCTTTGACCACATGGGGCAGCCATCCTGTGTATTGGAGTGATGGTCAATTTGCATATTCTTCTTTTATTATATAGCATTAGACAGGATAGAGGCCTGGTACATGGGTGGGGGCCAGCTGGTTTGCCCTAAGGGGTGTCCTGGATCAGGGTGGGGGTTTCCTTGGGGCGTGGGACGGCCTGGGCCAGGGGCCTGTGGTGGTTTGCAGGCCGGCCACGCCCCCCTCGACCCAATCGGAGGCCCTGGTATCTGGGATTTATTTATCTTCTACAACTGAAACTTTGTAGCCTGGAGCAGAGCCAATCCTTCTGCTGGCTGCAGCCATTTCTGTTGGGATTTATGTATCTTCTATAATTGAAACTTTGTAGCCTTAAGCGGAGGCCAAGGCAGGCCAGGGCTGCAGAAGCGTGGCTTCCTCCATCTCTGGGGGCAACCCTAGCCTCCTGCTCTCTCCAGCTCTGTGGCTGCTGCCATTTTTGTGGGGATTTATTTATCTTCTATAATTGAAACTTTGTAGCCTGGAGTGGAGGCCTGGGCTAGCCAGGGTGTGCAGAAAGCTTTGGCATCCCCCATCGCCAGGGAAACCTGAGCCTCCCTCCTGCTCTGTCTGTGGCCGCAGCCATCTTGGTTGGATTAATTTGAATACTTGCTCTTGATTGGCGGGTGGGCGTGGCTTTGTGAGTATAATGGAGTAATGGTTTATTTGCATATTACTCTTTTATTAGATAGGATACCTACAATGTATACATTTTGTTTTATTAAATTTCAGCTGTTATCATATAAACAGTGTATCTACTACCCTACACAGCCAAAATTCTTTTAAATGTGAACATTATAAACTTCATTCTTTTTTGCCTTCCAAAAAATCACAAGCCACTAATTTTCCTCTCAGGCCCTAACTATTCTATTGGGTTGGTTTTTCTTCTTTTTCTAACCTTTCCACATTAAGGATTCTCTGGGCTTGTAATGGATTGCAAAAAGGCCCATATTTCTCACATCACTTTATATAGAAATCTTTACTATGTTACTGTTCCACTCTTCCCAACAAGAGGTATAATCTAGAGGAGAAACCAAGATGGAGGCATAGGTAAACACCTGAACTTGCTGCCTCGTACAACCACTTCAAAACTACAACTAAAAGACAAAACGGATATCATCCAGAACCACAGCAAGGTTTGCTGAGTGGAAATTCTATAACTAGAAGGGAAGAGTAAAGCACACTCAGAGGAGGTGCAGAAGTAAAGTGTGGAGGTACGGAGGTGTGCATGTGGAGAAAGGGCTGGCAACTGAGGACTCTGTTTTCTTTTTCAATCGGGAGGCAGACACAAGCTCCTGACTGCTCTGAACTCTGGTTCCGGGCGAGACTCTGGGGACCCAGACTCATACAGGGGAAACTGGACTGTCTGGCATCGGGTGGATCTCAAGGGCAGCTTTCTCTCAGACGTGCTTACATCAATTACCGATTACTGAGGGACACTGAGACCCGGAGGCCTCTTAGGGCAGGGCTGACAGGAAACCATTGTTGCTTGCTCCACCCTGTTGATTCCCTGACCCAATTTACAACCCCACCCCAGCTGTATGCAGAGGCTTTTGCATATGAATGGCCTGGCCCTTTGCAATCTAAAATTACCTAACAAAGTGCAGCTGAGTCAGAGAGACCCAGAACTTCCAAGGCTCCACAGCAGTTGCATTGCTTCACAGCTGGGCCTCATCTGGGCACCTCCAAACCCCAAACAAAAAAGAGGAATCTGCAGATCTCTCTGTAGCTCCTGCTAGGTGGCCTCAGGCAGAGCTAAATTGGCACCTCCTTGGAGATCCAAGAGCCAGTGTACCCAGGGGTCAGAGTGGGACCATCCAGATTACAACTCCTCAGATCCATAAGGGACACACTCAGGGGACAGACTCAGTGAGCACCAAAGCCCCAATGAAGCAAGTCTTGCCCTATAAGGGTGTCTCCATCACAGAAGTTCTCCCATCATAGACAAAACTGATCCTCACAGCCAATTGGCCTGGAAGTCAATTCCTCCCAGTGATACCAACAACAATCAAGGCTTAACTACAACAAGACTGTGCACACAGCCCACAAAGGGGTGCACCAAGAGTGTCCACCTCAGGTCATTGGGGAGGCTGAGCCACTAGGCCCTATAGGACACCTAGCACACAAAGCCACTCTATCAACACAGGGAAGCAGCCAAAATGCGGAGACAAAGAAACAGGTCACAGCCAAAACCGGTTTTGCTCAGTGGATAGAGCGTCGTCCTGCGGACTGAAGGGTCCCGGGTTCGATTCCGGTCAAGGGCACGTACATTGGTTGCGGGCACATCCCCAGTGGGAGGTGTGCAGGAGGCAGCTGATCAATGTTTCTCTCTCATCGATGTTTCTAGCTCTCTCTCTCCCTCTCCCTTCCTCTCTGTAAAATATCAATAAAATATATTAAAAGAAAAAAAAAAAAGAAAAGAAACAGGTCACAAATGACAGAAATGGAGAAAAGAAAACTACTAGATATAGAGTTCAAAACCACAGTTAAAAGGTTTTTCAAGAATTTTCTAGAAACTGCTGATAAATTTAGTGAGACCCTCGAGGATATGAAAAACGACCAACTAGAAATTAAGCATACACTGGCTGAAATAAAGAATAATATACAGAGATTCAACAGCAGACTAGAGCCATGGTCGGCAAACTGCGGCTCGTGAGCCACATGTGGCTCTTTGGCCCCTTGAGTGTGGCTCTTCCACAAAATACCATGGCCATGGGCAAGTCTATTTTGTAGAAGTGGCGTTAAAAGAAGTTTAAGTTTAAAAAATTTGGCTCTCCGTCCACCTCAGGTGATTGGGGAGGCTGAGGTACTGGCCCCTATAGGTCACCTACCACACAAAGCCACTCCATCAACACAGGGAAGCAGCAAAATGCAGAGACAAAGAAACAGGTCACGAATGAAAGAAATGGAGGAAAGCAAACTACTGGATGACATAAGAGTTCAGAACCACATTTATAAGGTTACTCAAGAATCTTGTAAAAACCGCTGAGGAGCTTAGTGAGGCCTTTAAGGATCTTAATGAGAATGCCAAAAAAAATGGAAAAGGACCAGTCAGAAATTAAGCATACACTGTCTAAAATAAAGAATATACAGAAACTCAACTGTAGATCAATGTACCACAAGAATCAAACCAAAGATCTGAAATATGAGGAAACAAAAAACACCCAACCAGAAAAACAAAAAGAAAAATAATTCAAAAATATGAAGACAGTGTAAGGAGCCTCTGGGACAACTTTAAGCGTACCAACATCCGAATTTTTGGGATGCCAGAAGAAGAGAGAGAGCAAAATATTGAAAACCTATTTGAAGAAATAATGACAGAAAACTTTCCCTACCTGGTGAAAGAAATAAGACTTACAAGTTCAGGAAGCACACAGAACCCCATACAAGAGGAATCCAAAGAGGACCACACCAAGACACATCATAATTAAAATGCCAAGGGCAAAAGACAAAGAGAGATTCTTGAAAGCAGCAGGAGAAAAATGGTTAGTTACCTACAAGGGAGTACCCATATGACTGTCAGCTGATTTCTCGGCAGAAACTATGCAGGCCAGAAGGGAGTGGCAAGAAATATTCAAAGTGATGAATAGCAAGAACCTACAACCAAGATTACTCTACCCAGCAAAGCTATCATTCAGAATTTAAGGTCAGATAAAGAGCTTCACAGATAAGAAAAAGCTAAAGGAGTTCATCACCGCCAAGCCAGTATTTTATGAAATGCTGAAGGGTATTCTGTAAGAAGAGGAAGAATAAAAAAGGTAAAGATAAAAATTATGAACAACAAATGCGTATCTATCAACAAATGGATCTGAAAATCAAGTGAATAAAAAATATGATGAACAGAATAAACTGGTGAATATAATAGAATCAGGGGCATAGAAAGGGAATGGACTGACAATTCTCAGGGGGAAGGGGGTGTGGGGGTACGGGAAGAGACTGGACAAAAATCGTATACCTATGAATGAGGACAGTGGAGGGGGAGCGGGTAAGGACATGGGGTGGGGTGAGATCCGGGTTGAGGGGTGCTATGGGGGGAAAAAAGAGAAACAACTGTAATAATCTGAACAATAAAGATTTTTTTTAAAAGAAAGAGGTGTAATCTATTTCACTACTCCCTTAAATCTCAGTTTTGCCATAAAACATCCTTTGGCTAATGGGACATTAAGAGATGTGACATAAGCAGCACTTTTAAATGCCTCTGAGCTTGCCATCTCTGGCTAGGAACTCTTCCTCCACCAAGAACAATGACTCAGGTTAGCTTGCTTGATGAAAGAGATATGGTCAATGCCCCAAATGACATCTAATCAACTGTAAGACAGATATGAAACTCTTTTCCCCACCATGACCAATCACCCAGACAAGCACAGGACATATGAGTGAGGCTATCCTAAAGCACCCAGTTTCCAGCCAAGTCAGCCCAGATCAGGAGAACTAGCCAAACAGAGAACTGTTAAAAAGCTGTTATTTCAAGTCACCAAGTTTTAGGAGCCGTTTTCTTGTACAGCAAAAGCAAAGTCATACAGGGCTCCATCCTATGATCACTTCTATTATTTTTCTACATTCTGTCCCCAGATAACCCCATTCACTCCCATGGTTTTTAAGTGTTATCTTTATGTTGACAACTTCTAAATTAAGGTTGTTGTTCTGAATAAGACTTATACTCCCAATTTGCCAGTGCCTCTTAAACATCCTAAAGGCATATTAAAAGTAAGTCTTTTAAGCTCTCCCATTCTTTCACATCTCAGTTAATGATACAGCATAAAAGAGAAATTTGGGGGGGGGGGAATCCATGATACTACCCTTTTCTTAAATTCCACAATCACCAATCTTGTAGATTTCATTTTCATTTATAACCACTCAATTTTCAAAATCACCACAAATAATCCTTGCACAGGTAAGCATGATTTCTTTCCAGGACTACTACATTAACCTTTCAATTGGTCTCCTGTCTTCTATTCCAACCCCCCTATAATGTATAATCCAATTAAAGGCCAAAGTGATCTCTTTTTGTTAAATGAAATTTATTGGGGTGACATTTTTAATAAGATTATACAGATTTCAAGTATACACATCTATGATACATGATCTTTATACTGGATTGTGTGCCTACCTACCAAAGTCAAAACATCTTCCGTTGCCATATATTTGTCCCCCTTTACCTTTTTAGTACTCCCCCACCCCCCTTTCCTCTGGTAACCACCATCCTGTTGTTTGTGTCTGAGTTTCAGTTTTATATCTCACATATGAGTGAAATCATATGGTTCTTAGCTTTTTCTGACTGACTTATTTTGCTTAGCATAACATTCTCAAGATCTATCCATGTTTGTCGCAAATGGCCATATTTCATCTTTTCTTATGGCTTAGTAGTATTCCATTGTAAATAAGTACATCTTTTTTGTTGTTGTTAATCCTCACCTAAGGATATTTTTCCCATTTAATTTTTGAATGAAATTAAAGGGAGGGAGAAAGAGAAACATCAATGTGGGAGAGAGACATCAAGTGGTTGCCTCTCATTACACCCCGACTGGGCTGGAGATTGAACCTGCAACCCAAATACATGCCCTTCACCTGGAATCTAACCCAAAACCCTTTGGTTTGAGGGTCAATGCTTTAACCACTGAGCAATATGAACCAGGGCATGTACCACATCTTCTTTATCCAATCATCTATTGAAGGACAGTGTGGTTGTCTCCATATTTTGGCCACCATGAATAATGCTGCAATGAACACAGGTTGTGCATATGTCTTTCCGAATAAATGTTACCAAATTTTTCAGGTAGATACCCAGAAGGGGGGATTCTAAGTCATACAGCAGCCCTATTCTGAATTTTTCTTAGTAATCTTCAGACTGTTTTCCACAGTGGCTGTTTTACATTCTCACCAGCAGTGAATGAGGGTTCCTTTTTCTCCATACCCTCTCCAACACTTGTCTCAGTGATTATAGCCATTCTAACAGGTGTGAGGTGGTATCTCATTGTAGTTTTGGTTTGCATTTCCCTAACAGCTAGTGAAATTGAGCATCTGTTCATGTATCTTTTGGCCATTTGTATGTCTTCTTGGGAGAAGTTGTCTGTTCAGATCCTCTGCCCATTTTTCAATTGGATTCTTTGTTTGGTGGTAAGTTGTATGATTTCTTTATATACTTTGGATATTAACCCCTCGTTAGAGCTGTTGTTTGCAAATATCTCCTCCATTTGGTTGGTTGCCTTTTTGTTTTGTTGGTGGTCTCTTTTGCTGTGCAGCTTTTTAGTTTGACATAGTCCATTCAATTATTTTTGCCCTTTATGTCTTTGCATTTGGGGTCAAATTCATAAAATTTTCTCTAAGACCTAGGTCCATATGTTTAATACCTATGTTTTCTTCTATGTAATTTACTGTTTCAGATCTTATATTTTGGTCTTTGATCCATTTTGAATTAACTTTTGTATATAGGGACAAACTGTAGCCTAGTTTCATTCTTTTGCATGTAGCTTTCCAATTTTCCCAGTACCATTTACTAAAGAGACTTTTTCTCCATTGTATATTTTTGGCTACGTTGTCAAAAATTATCTGCCCATATACATGTGATTTTACTTCTGGGTTGTCAATTCTGTTCTATTGATTTGTGTGTCTATTTTTCTGCCAAGGCCATGCTGTTTTGATTACTGTAGCTCTGTAATATAATTTGAAGTCAGGTAGTGTGATACCTTCAGCTTTGTTCTTTTTCTAGGGTTGCTCTGGCTATTTGGGATCTTTTGTGGTTCCATAGAAATCTGATTATTTTTTTGTTCTATTTCTTTAAAAAGGTCATTGGGGCAGGGGCTTGGTGGAGGGGGCAAATGGGGGACATCTGTAACAGTGTCAATAATACAATAATAAAAATAATAAATTTAAAATGTCATTGCGATTTTGATGGGGATTGCATCAAATCTGCATATTATTTTGGGTACTATAGACATTTTAACCATGTTGGTTCTTCCAATCCATGAGCACTGAATATCTTTCAATTTCATAGTGTCTTTTTCAATATTTTTTTTAAATAAAAAAAATTTAAAATATATTTTTATTGAGTTCGGAGAGGAAGGGAAAGGGAGAGATAGAAACATCAATGATGAGAATCACTGATCGGCTGCCTCCTGCACGCCCCATACTGGGAATCTAACTCTACAACCCAGGCATGTGCCCTTGACCAGAATTGAACCCAGGACCCTTCAATCCACAGGCCAACGCTCTATCCACTAAGCCAAACCAGCTATGGCTCAATCGTTTTGTAGTTATCAGTATATAGGTCTTTCACACCTGTAAGTTTATTCCTGAGCATTTTATTCTTTTTGTTGCAAATGCAAAAGGAATTATGTGTTTTTTCCATTCCTTTTTCTGAAATTTCATTATTAGTAATAGGACTGCAGTGGATTTTTGTACACTGATTTTGTATTCTACAAATTTATTATGTTGTTTATTGTTTCTAATGGGTTATTTGTTCTTTTGGTGGAGCCTTTAGGGTTTTCTATAAAAAGAACCACTTCATCTGCAAAAAGTGACACTTCTACTTCTTCATTCCCAATTTGGATGCCTTTTATTTCTTTCTCTTTCCCGATTGCTCTGGCTAGGACTTCCAGCACTGTGTTGAATATAAGTGGTAAGAGTGGACATCTCTGTCTTGTTCAAAGAAATCTTTTAAAAACCATTCTAACTCATCTGCTTAAAACCCTTCAATAGATTCCCATTGCTAAAATTAAATCCAAACTCCAACAATGGCTTGACGGTCCTGAATAATCTGTCCCTGCTTATCCAACCTCAAATCATAATTATACTCCCATATACACTATGCTCCACAGCAGTCCGCTTCTAGTTTCTTTAATGTCATATTCTTTCCAACTTCAAAGCCTATGCCCTTACATTCCTTCTACCTGGAATATGTCCTAAGTATCATCTGATTAGATGATTCATGTTCTTCAGATGTCAACTTTAAGAAAGGCCTCATATTCCCTCTCTATCATGTTACCTTACTAGCGTAGCATTCATCACTATCTGTTTTTCTGACACTTTCTCCAACAACTCAAACAGCAATGAAAAATTATTATGCACCCAATTATTTGCGAAGGAATGAAAAAAAGTATAAAGAACTTGTAATTATTATCAAGAAATACAAACTTAGAATTCTTAACAGTTCATACTCTAAGTCTAATGAATACAATTCTTCTTTATCCTCTTCATATGTTTCCGGCCTAGGCTGAGACTTACAAAACTCAACTGTCACCTTCTCCTCCATGAGACTTTCTCTATTCCCATATTTAAAATTGTGACCCACCCTCTAGAACTCTCAATCCACCCTTGCTGCTATTTTTCTCTAATACTAATCATTGTCTGATGAACTATGTCATTTATTCATTTTGTGCTTAGCTGCACAAAAAAAATATTTTCTTCTGTTATATCCCCAGTGCTTAGAACATAACACTTAGCATATATTTGTTGACTGAATATAGTGGAATCCCATGTAACCATTAGTAATCTCTTTTAATTCTTTTTACATACCATGTTTAAAAAGTTTGACATAAATGGCTTTAAAAGCAAACATTAAATATAAACCTACATATGCATAAAAAATACTACACACTGAATTGAGAATAAAAATTTTCTCTAAAGAATGTGAAAACAAAGGACTTTAAAACAATATGATTCTGTACTATGTCATAAATTGTTTAAATGTACTACACTGATAATCAGGCAGAAAACATTTTATAAACGTACCTGATAACATAGGTCCTAAAAGGGATAATGTGCTGCATGACAGCAGGAATATGCAGCCATATTCTAATCTATAAAGAAACATAAAGATGGCATTAATGTATAATAAATATATTAATACATGTATATTTCACTTTAATTAAAAACAAGATCATTTCGAATTTTGTTGCATCTAAACTACATACATTTTATCTATTTTCAAAAGAATAAACTAAGAAACAATATAATACACATTATCAAGTAATTAATTTAACCTATATACTTTTTATATATGTTAAGGAGTTTGGATTTAATTTTATTTATATATATAAATATACACAAACATAAAATCAATCTGAAAAATTATTAGCTTCTTGCTGAAAAGGGACAACCACTTATCCAATAATATAGTAGCAACCCAAATACTACAGAGCTAAATTAGTTTTCTAATAAACCATCTCACCATTCCTTCTAAAAAATATCAATTACCTCTGATTTCTAGTCATTTCCATATACATTTAAAACAAATATACTTAGCCCTGGCCAGTGAGTTGGTTGGAGTGTCATCCCATACACCAAAAGGCGGCAGGTTCAATTCACGGTCAGGGCACATACCCAGGTTGCAGGTTTGATCCCCAACCTTGGGATGCATGGGGGAGGCAACTGATCATTGTTTCTCTCTTACATCGATGTTTCTCTCTCTTCTTCCCTTCCTCTAAGATCAATGATAATATATACACTTTTTATGGAGTCACATATTGATTACAATATAAACAATCATTTATGAATTAAGCTTTTACTGTTACTATAGTCTAAGATATAAAATGTTTCCTTTTTTCTGCACGATATTCCAATCCACTTCTAAATCTAATATGCTTATGTTATAGTAGTTTTATTCTCATAATGGTTTAAATATAAGAATAAAAATCCTAAGCAAAGCATCTAACAAGTAACTATGATACTAAGCCTAGTTAAGGGATACAAATGAAAAACTAATTTGCAAATGCAGAATGTACGACTTCACTCTAATCTAATCAGATACCTACATAAGTCCTATAGCAAATACTATACTAATGTTGAAATGTAAAAACTTTTCCTCCTAAGACCAGGAACAAAACAAGAATGCCTTCAAATCAACTTGAATTGATGGGCCTACACAGTGCAATTGGCAAGAGACTAAATAAAAGGAAAAATTAAAATCAAGATTACTTTGAGATGATATCATTACATAAGTAGAAAATCCAAAGTAATTTTCAGATAAATGTTTTTTGTAATTAACTATTTTAGCAAGATTGCTGCTTAAGAAGTTAATACAAATAAATATACATACATATGTACACATACATACACACAAAATCTATATATGTGTGTGTGTGTGTGTGTGTGTGTATACACATATATATATGTATATATATCCTCTATACCAGGAACAAAGAGTAATTACAGTTTTCAAAAATATTCTCTTTAAGAACCAAGATGATGACATAGGTAAATGCCTGTACTCGCCGCCTCCCACAACCACATCAAAATTACAACTAAAATACAGAATAACCATCATCCAGAACCACCTGAAAGCTGGCTGAATGAAGCCCTACAACTAGAGAAGTAAAGGAGAAAGCACACTGAAACTGGTAGAAGGGGAGGAGGCGCTAAAACGGTGCCTTTTTTGATCTAGAGGGAGATCGTCTCTGCAAAGCACAGGATCGTGGACTGGGGCTCAGTTACAAGGAGGCTGCTGGTGACCCAGCTGTTCCTCTTGAAAGGCCGCTACACGAACTGAACTTACAAGGTTCCACTTCCTCTTAGCTCCAGTGCCAGGGCGATGCTCTGGGGAACCCAGATACATAAAGAGGAGGAACTGGATTGTCTGGCATCAGGACAGGAATGTAGAGGCCGTATTCTCCCAGACCAAGGTGCTTCCAGGGGTCTTTGTTCCTGTGCAGGGACCTCCCAGGTCAGCAGACCTGACTGGCAGTCATTTCTATTCGCTCCCCCCTGGTGATTCCCTGAGACACCGCCCTATCCAATTTGCAGCCCCACCCAAACTGTGTGCAGCAGCTTTTGCATACAAATTAACTGTCCTTGCTCAGGCTTCAGACTTCACTAAAATCTCTCAAGGTGCCCCAAACCTATCAATAAAAGACCCAAGACCCAGCACCAGCACCAGCCTGTCTTGCTGCATAGCTGGGCCTTACCTAGGCACTTCCAAACCCGATACGAATAGGAGGAATCTGCATATCTCTCTGTAGCTCCTGCCAGGTGGCTTCAGGCAGTGGTTGACTTTGCACTTCCCCTGGAGACCCAACAGCCAGTGCGCCCAGTGGTCATCATCAGACCATACCAAATTACAGCTCTACACATCCATAAGCGACACACTCAAGGGGCAGGCTCAGTGAGCACCAAACCCCCAATGAAGCAAGTCCAGCTCCATAGGGGTGTCTCCTGCGCAGCAGCTTTCCCACTGTAGTCGCAACTGGTCCTCACAGCCAATTGGCCTGGAGGTCAATTCCTCCCAGTGACACCAACAGCAATGAAGTCTCAACTACAAGACTGTACACACAGCCCACAAAGGGTGCAGAGTGCCCAGCTCAGGTAACTGGGGAAGCTAAGCCACTGGGCCCTATAGGACACCTACTACACAAGGCCACTCTACTACAGAAGACACAGCAGCTCTACCCAATACATATAAACAAACACAGGGAAGCAGCCAAAATTCAGAGAGAAAAAAACATGTCACAAATGAAAGAAATGGAAGAGAGCAAACTGCTAAATACAGAGTTCAAAACCACGGTTATAAAGTTACTCAGGAATCTTCATGAGACCTTCAAGGAACTTAGTGAGACTTTCCAGGATCTTAGTTAGAATGCCAAAGACATGCCTGACCGGTTTGGCTCAGTGGATAGAGCGTCGGCCTGTGGACTGAAAGGTCCCAGGTTCGATTCCGGTCAAGGGCATGTACCTGGGTTGCAGGCACATCCCCAGTAGGAGGTGTGCGGGAGGCAGCTGATTGATGTTTCTCTCTCATCGATGTATCTAACTCTCTATCTCTCTCCCTTCCTCTCTGTAAAAAATCAACAAAATATATATATTTTTTAAAATGCCAAAGACATGGAAAAGGATCAGTCAGAAATTAATCATATACTGACTAAAATAAAGAATAACATACAGGGATTCAACAGTAGATAAGAGGATTCTGAGAAACTAATCAATGATTTGAAATATGAGGAAGCAAAAAAACATCCAATGAGAAGAGCAAAAAGAAAAAAGAATCCAAAAATATGAAAATAGTGACTTACAAGTCCAGGAAGCAGAGTCCCAAACAAGAGGAACTCAAAGAAGGCCACACCAAGACACATAACAACTAAAATGCTAAGGGCTAAAAGAGAGAATCTTAAAAGCAGCAAGAGAAAAGCAATTAGTTACTTACAAGGGAACACTAATTTCACAACAGAAACTATGCATGCCAGAAGGGAGTGGCAAGAAATATGCAAAGTGATGAATAGCAAGGACCTACAACCAAGATTACTCTACCCTGCAAAGCTATCATTTAGACTTGAAGGTCAGATAAAAAGCTTCACAGTTAAGAAAAGCTAAAGGAATTCATCACCACTAAACCAGTACTACATGAAATGTTGAAGGGTATTCTTTATGAAGAGGAACAAGACGAAAAAGATAAAAAATATGAACAATAGAATGGCAATAAATATATATCTATCAACAACTGAATCTAAAAATCAAAATAAATGAGTAAGAAATCTAATGAACAGAATAGAATCAGAGGCATGGAAATGGAACACACTGACAATTCTCAGAGGGAAGAGGGGTGGGGAGGGCAGGAAGAGATTAAACAAAGATCTTACATGCATTACCTATGCACACAGACAATAGAGTGGCAAAGGCCTGGGGCGGGGCAGGAACCAGGTGGAGAAATGGGGTGGGGGGGAGGGACATCTATAAAACTCTCAACAAATATTTAAAAACGTATATACATACATATATACACACACACACACACACACATATATATTCTCTTTACAACAACAAGAAATAGCATATGCCTAGGAATAACCTAAGACATATGACACCTCTACATAGAAACAAAAATTATGAGAAATATTAAAGAACATGTTAATAGCCCTAGCCAGTTTGGCTCAGTGGATGGAGAATTGGCCTGTGGACTGAAGGGTCCCAGGTTCGATTCTGGCCAAGGGCATATGCCTGGGTTGTGGGCTCGATCCCCAAAAGGGGGCATGCAGGAGGCAGCCTATCAATGATCCTCTCTTATCATTGATGTTTCTATCTCTCTCTACCTCTTCTTTCCTCTCTGAAATCAATAAAGAAATATATTTTTTTTAAAAAGAACTTGTTATTAAAAACACATTTGTCACAGTTACAGATTAGAGACTCATATTACAAAAATGACAGTTCTCCCCAAATTGATCTATAAATTCAATGCAAACAAAAAAATTTATGTACGAACTTTAGGCTCTGTTTCCAAATGCAAAGGTCCAAGAATAGATAAAACATTCTTTAATAATGACAGCAAATGGGGATATAATGTACAGCACAGTGACTATAGTTAATAATGTTGTATTTTGTATCTGAAAGTAGCCAAGAGAATAGTTCTTTAAAGTTCTCATCACAAGAAAAATAAACTTGTTAACTATGAATGTCAGATGTTAACTAGACTTTCTATGGTTATCATTTTGCAATATATACAAATATCAAATCATTATGTTGTATACCTAAATATAATGTTGTATGTCACTTATACCTCAATTTTTAAAAAATGACAGAGAGATAGAACCTGCTTTACAAGATAGCAACCCTGATCATAAAGCTCCAGAAATTAAGGTGGTATACAAATAACACAAGATTAAGCAATGGACTAATGGAATAAACTAGAAATCCCAGAGCCATGCACATACAGGTTCCTAACTTATGGTAAAAAGGATACTGTAGAAAAAAAGGAGAAACACTGCCTTTGCTACAGTGTTAGACCAGTGGTTGTCTATATAAAAAAGAAAATGAACTGCCGAAACCGGTTTGGCTCAGTGGATAGAGCGTCGGCCTGCGGAATGAAGGGTCCCGGGTTCGATTCCGGTCAAGGGCATGTACCTGGGTTGCGGGCACATCCCCAGTGGGAGGTGTGCAGGAGGCAGCTAATCGATGTTTCTCTCTCATCGATGTTTCTAGCTCTCTATCCCTCTCCCTTCCTCTCTGTAAAATATCAATAAAATATATTTTTTTAAAAAATTTAAAAAAATGAATTTTGATCCCTTACCCGTGCCATACACATAAAATAATTCCAGCTGACCTATAGATTAAAATGTGAAAGTAAAACAATCAAAATTCTAGAACACAGAAAAATATCTCATGATCTTAAAGACTTTTCCAACCATAAATAAAACATTAACCATAAAACTTTTTTTTTATAAATTACAGTTTGATGGATAACTCTTAAAAGAGACAAGAGAATAAAAACCAGACTTCAGAGTAGAAGATATTAGCAATACATAGATGTAACACAAAAGACTAATATCCAAAACATATAAAGAAATCTCCACCTATCAATAAGAAACAATTTGACTTTTAAAACAGGTAAAAGATTGCCTGGCCGGCGTGGCTCAGTGGTTGAGCTTTGACCTATGAACCAGGAGGTCATAGTTCGATTCCCAGTCAGGGCATATGCCTGGGTTGCTGGCTGGATGGGGGGGGGGGGGGGGGGGCGCGCAGGCGAGGGGCGTGCAGGAGGCAACCGATCAATGATTCTCAATTGATGTTTCTCTCTCTCCCTCTCCCTTCCTCTCTGACATCAATAAAAATATATTTAAAAGAAAAGCAGCTAAAAGACTTACACAGTACTTCTCAAAAACTATTAGAGTGGCTAATATGCCTTTGAAATGGTTGTCAATCTCATTAGTCATTAAAACCACGAGGTATCTGCCCTAGCTGGTTTTGCTCAGTGGATAGAGTGTCAGCCTTCAGACTGAAGGGTCCCAGGTTCAATTCCAGTCAAGGGTGTATGCGCAGGTTACGGAAAGATTCCCAGATGGGGGCATGCAGGAGGCAGCCAATCAATAATTCTCTCTCATCATTGATGTTTCTCTCTCTCTCTCCCTCTCCCTCCCTCTCTGAAATCAATAAAAAGATATTAAAAACAAAACAAAAACACACACGAGATATCTCCAACTGCATGCAAGAGCAACCTGGAGAAACTTTGACAGTTCAGGTCAGCATAATACCTGCAGCTGCCACTCGCCTTTCCTATATCTCAGGACCTGGGCTTGGGAGCCTCCCACCTGGGTCCATGCAGGTGGATGTACTGAAACAACTTTTTGGTTTAGAGCTTTCACACTTTTTTCTGTAGGTTGCCTCCATGTTTCCTCGCAGCGTCTGATAATGACATAGCTGAGGATACCAGCTTGTTGCTGCCCTATGTTTTAGAATAAGGTAAAGTTAGACGTTGAAAACCTGACCCTCTGGTTCCCTTTCCCATCGGATCTGAACAGATCTTAGTGGTCGTAAAAGGAGGAAAAGTAATAGTGAAGCTGGCCTCACAGTGCTTGTAGTCTGTGCGCTAGTTTCAAACAAAGTTGGAAAAAAAAAACTACAAGATAGTACTATACCTTCCATCAGAAATCTTGTTCATTCCCCCTCTTGGTGGTAAATCTAGTAGCTCTACTAAGCACATGTTTAAAAAATCAGTAAATAGAAAAATTGTTGCCGAAACCGGTTTGGCTCAGTGGATAGAGCGTCAGCCTGCGGATTGAGGGGTCCCAGGTTCGATTCCGGTCAAAGGCATATACCTTGGTTGCGGGCACATCCCTAGTAGGGGGTGTGCAGGAGGCAGCTGATCGATGTTTCTCTCTCATCGATGTTTCTAACTCTCTCTCCCTCTCCCTTCCTCTCTGTAAAAAATCAATAAAATATATTTTTTAAAAAATAGAAAAATTGTTCCCTGCTCCCCTATAATAGCAGAAAAGCAGGCAGTATTCTGCTAGTTTTGAAAAAAAAATGGAGAAATGAAAACTTGACAGAACTGTCAACCCACTCTCCTTGTCTAGTGTGGAGATACGTGAAAATGTATCCTAGCTTAAGTTCCGATGTTTTATAGTCCTTTTTAGTATTTTTGTAAAAGTAGTCTTAGGACTCACGAGTTCAGAAACTGTTACTATGTCTACTGGATGTGTTGATATAACCCCTACAAGTTTGCATCTCTGATTACATCTCTTAATTTCTTGTATTTGTTTTACAAAGCATATATTCATGAGGTTTCTTTATTAAGCCTCATTTATGCTTCTTAGTGAAATAAATCCTATGGCTCTAGTGGATCCTTTAATAAAAGGTAGTTTAGTATGTCTGAGATGACTAACTCAAGCAAAGAGCTAGTGCTGAGGTAGGATACTGTAAGTTAAAATCAAGCATAACTCACCCTGGATGTCAGTGGGCAAACACCTATGAGGACTCTACATTCTACTTCTCTAACCTGTACTGCTTTTGCTGAAAACCTAAATGCCAACAAAAAGTAAGAAAACAGCCGAAACCGGTTTGGCTCAGTGGATAGAGCGTCGGCCTGCGGACTGAAGGGTCCCGCGTTCGATTCCGGTCAAGGGCATGTACCTTGGTTGTGGGCACATCCCCAGTGGGGGCTGTGCAGGGGGCAGCTGATCGATGTTTCTCTCTCATCGATGTTTCTAATTCTCTATCCCTCTCCCTTCCTCTCTGTAAAAAATCAATAAAATATATTTTTTTTAAAAAAGAAAACAACATACCCAAAGAAATTTGTTTTTCTCCTGTGACTGCAGCCATTATTACTAAGAATGGATCCATATATAGTTAGTGGAGTAATATTTGTGCAAAACTGAGAAATCTGCTAAACAATCAGTGTTAGTTAAGAACTGCTGAAGCAAGTTTTTGAGATTAAAATAAATGCATAGGCTGAAATTATTATCAGATTTGAACCTTAACTTGATAACAGTTTTATATATGCTGATAATTTCCCAGTTAAAAAAAAAATCCCAGGCAGGGAAAGTTAAAATCAATTTTTTTGCATAGCTGCCTATCTTGTATTTCAGACTAGAGGCCCAGTGCATGAAATTCATGCACTGGAGGCTGGGGGTCCCTCAGCCTGGCCTGCGCCCTCTCACAATCCAGGAGCCCTTGGGGATGTCCGACTGATGGCTTAGGCCCGCTCCCCCTGGGAGAGCATATATTAATGAGGTTTATATATGGGGAGCGGGCCTAAGCCATCAGTCAGACATCTTTAGTGCTGCCGCAGAGTCGGGAGAGGCTCCAGCAGTGTCAGCTGTGCTTGCCAGCCATGAGCCCGGCTTCTGGCTGAGCGGCACTCCCCCTGTGGGAGCACATTGACCACCAGGGGGCAGCTCCTGCGTTGAGCATCTGCCCCCTGGTGGTCAGTGCGCATCATTGCGACCAGTTGTTCTGCCATTTGGTCGATTTGCATATTAGTCTTTTATTATTTCAGGTAAGAGGTAAATGGCTAAATTTACCTATTCAACTTAAATTCACTAATTTATACAAATTTAACTTTATTATAATTAAGATTTTAAGAAGGCTTTAAAGATATAATCAAGTAAGGTGAGGACACACGAGATTAGGGTAGAACTTAGTTCAATGACTGGTGTCCTTACAAGAAGAGGAAAATTTAGATACAGACACACAGAGGAGAAAGCCATGTAAAGATGGAGGCAGAGATTGGAGTGATACATCTCTATTAAACTAAGGACCATCAAGGATTGCAAGCAACTACCAGATGCTGGGAGACAAGAACACAGACTTCTTTTTTTTTAAAATATATTTTATTGATATTTTACAGAGAGGAAGGGAGAGGGATAGAGAGCTAGAAACATCGATGAGAGAGAAACATCAATCAGCTGCCTCCTGCACACCTCCCATTGGGGACGTGCCCGCAACCAAGGTACATGCCCTTGACCGGAATCGAACCCGGGACCCTTCAGTCCACAGACCGACGCTCTATCCACTGAGCCAAACCGGTTTCGGCAAGAACACACACTTCTTAAGAACCTCCAAAAAAAAGGAACTAACAGCTGACACCTGATTTGACTTCTAGTTTCCAGAATCATGAAAGAATAAATGTCTATTGTTTTACGTCACAGTTTGTGGTACCTTTGTCATGGCTGCCCTAAGAAACTGAAACAGTAGTATTCATCACAGAAGTGCTTTCTGGATTTTAATTAATTCTTTTTTAATTCTGGTTATTTGTTAGTATAAGAAAATAGTATACACATTAAATAAGAGAGATCTTGACCCTTTCTAAATATATATATATATATATATATATATATATATATATATATATATATATATATATATTGTAAGGAGGTTTCTGTACTCAATTTTTTTAAAATATAGCGAAAAAAAAGGTTATTGTACATGCAAATCATTCAAAATCTGCCTTTTCTGGACATAAAATTCATTATTAAAATCTAGACACTGTACTCAAGAGTAAAACCAATTCCAAAGAACACTTACATTAGATACTACTGTAATAAATGCATGTGCTATAAGAAATGGCAAAGTTTCAGGAGTTCCATATTCAAAGCAATCCTTCATGAGAGAAAGGCCGTTTTTCCCACAAAACAAACATACATAACGAAGCAAATGCAATGGTACTTCTACATCCTGAGGGAAAAAAGAAAATGTTATTTTAAAACTAAATCAAGAATGATTTTTATTTTATTACCAATACTGGAAAAATACTGATCAGACATAAAAATAAACTCAAAAGACATAAATGGGGGAAGAGGGGAAAAGGGCACAACCACAAAATTTTCCATAAAACCAAGAATGAAAATAGGCAAAAACTTACATTCATATCACAGAATGCCCCTAATATGTTGCTTTCTTGGGTTGATATATCCTGAGCAAAAAAAAAAAAAAAAAAGTAAATACAATTAGGTCACCCACTACTTAATGACAATCCTTACAAAATACAATTTTAAAAAGACTGATTTTATAAAAACTCAGATTTTGTGATTGCTTATCATCATGAACAGTGGTATTCCTACGTGAAGCTAATATGACTGAGTTCTAAAGTATATGTTAACTCTTCTCCAAATAAATCTTTCTATACTATGTACTACAAGTTATTTGCCTTGTTAAACAAAAATCTTTCCTTAAAGAATTGGAGTAATTCTTATATACACACACACACACACACACACACACACACACACATACATAAATACACAGACACACCGCACACACGTTTTTTATTGATTTCAGAGAGGAAGGGAGGAGAGATAGAAACATGGATGAGAATCATTGATCAACTGCCTCCTACACGCCCTCTACTTGGGATGGAGCCCACAACCCAGGCATGTGACCTTGACCAGAATCAAACCCAGGGCTCTTCAGTCCACAGGCCGACACACTATCTATCCACTGAGTTTACTGGCTAGGGCTAGAGTAATTCTTATAAAAACACTTAAAATGGGCCCTGACCAGTTTGGCTCAGTGGATAGAGCGTCGGTCTGCGGACTGAAGGGTCCTGGGTTCCATTCGTCAAGGGCATGTACCTTGGTTGCAGGCACATCCCAGTAGGGGGTGTGCAGGAGGCAGCTGATTGATGTTTTTCTCTCATCAATGTTTCTGACTCTCTATGCCTCTCGTTTCCTCTCTGTAAAAAAATCAGTAAAATATATTTTAAAAAGAACAAAACACTTAAAATGGTTTTGAAACTGTGCTTTGAAATTCTCTAAGATTCATAATTTGCTTTCCATACATAAAATTTAAACTACCCAGAAGCACACTCATCCATTGTTGGTGAGAGCATAAGCTGGTAAGGCCTTGTTGGAGGGCAACTTGGCAATATACATCAGCATTTAAAATGTACATTCCCTGTGATCCAGTTCATCATTTAGTCAAATATCCTAAACAACTAAAGAAAAGATTTGGCCCTAGCCAGTTTGTCTCAGTGGATAAAGCATCGGCCTGGGGACTGAAGGGTCCTGGGTTTGATTCTGGGGACTGAAGGGTCCTGGGTTTGATTCTGGTCAATAGCACATGCCTGGGGTGTGGGCTCAATCTCCAGTGGTGGGCATGCAGTAGGCAGCCAATCAATGATTCTCATCATTGATATTTCTATCTCTCCCTCTCCCTTCTTCTCCAAAATCAATAAAAATTAAAAAAAGATTTAGAAAATGTGTATGTAATCAGACTCACTGAAATTATTCATTTAACATCTCAAAATTAGTAACAACTTAAATATCAATAGGATGGCTAAATAAATGGTGGCATAACCATCCAGGATTTTTAAGCATCCTTCAAAAATAATGTGAGTCCTGGCTGCCATTGCTTAGTTGGAACATCATCCCATACACTTGGGGTGGGGTGTGTATGAGAGGCAACCAACCAATGTTTTTATTTTGTTGGGTTTTTTTTAAATATATTTTATTGATATTTTACAGAGAGGAAGGGAGAGGGATAGAGAGCTAGAAACATCGATGAGAGAGAAACATCAATCAGCTGCCTCCTGCACACCTCCCACTGGGGATGTGCCCGCAACCAAGGTACATGCCCTTGACCGGAATCGAACCCGGGACCCTTAAGTCCGCAGGCCGACGCTCTATCCACTGAGCCAAACCGGTTTCGGCAACCAACCAATGTTTAACTCTCACATCGATGTTTCTCTCTGTCTTTAAAATCAATTTTTTAAAAAAAATCCTCAGGTGAGGATTTAAAATATTATCTATATATATAAAAGGCTAATATATGCCAATTGTCCGCTAGGAGTTCGATCTCTCACTATGACATGTGCTGACCACCAAGGGTCAGCGCGAAACATGGCGGGTGACCAGAGGCAGTGGCAGGGTGCTGAGGGAGCAAGGGAAGGAGGAAGTGGGGAGGCCAGGCCTAGGGACCCTACCCTGCAGGAATTTTGTGCACCTGGCCTCTAGTAATAATGTGAAATGGCATTAGGAATCTTTTTTGGGATGATGGAAATGTTCTAAAATTGTAACGTAGTGCCCTAGCTGGTTTGGCTCAGTGGATAGAGTGTCAGCAGCCTGTGGATTAATGAGTCCCGGGTTTGATTCTGGTCAAGGGCACATGCCCAGGTTGTGGGCTCCATCTCAAGTAGGGCGTGTGCAGGAGGCAGCCTATCAATGATTCTCTCTCATCATTAATGTTTCTGTCTCCCTCTCCCTTCCTCTCTAAAATCAATAAAAATATTTTTAAAAAATAAAATTGTAATGTGTAATGGTTGCACAACTCTTTAAATTCCCTAAAATGATTAATTTGTACATTTTAAGCAAGTAATATTTATGGAAAGTTATACCTTTAAAAGAAAAAAGCTGTTAAAGGCCTGGCTGGTGTGATTCAGTGGTTTAGCATGAACCAGGAGGTCAGGGTTCGATTCCCAGTCAAGGCATATGCCCGGGAAGGGGTGTGCAGGAGGCAGCCAATCAATGATTCTCTCTCATCATTGATGTTGCTCTCTCTCACTCTCTTCCTCTGAAAAACATTTTTAAAAACCTATTTAAAAAATAAGACTAGGTCCACATATACAAACATAAAGATAACATCTTGTATTACATTTTTTAAAAACAAATTTATGCATATGATCTGATCTGATTTTATAGTTATTTTATTATCTAGAAATATCTGAACTAATTTCATAACTGATTTTTTTTTTTTTTTTTGGACAGAATGAAGAGGAGAGGTTCAGGCTTTTTATTATTTTTTTAAACTATATGTTTGTATTGATTTTTTAGAGGGAAAGAAAGAGAGGGAGGGAGGGGGGAGGGAGAGAGAAAAACATCAATTTAACATCAACTGAACCCACAACCTGGGAATGTGCCCTGACCAGAAATCGAACTGGCTACCTTTTGGTGCACAGGACAACACTCAACCAACAAGCCACACCAGCCAAGGATTTTTTTCAAGTATGTATTTTATATATTCTATATTTCATGGTCACACTGAAATGTTACCTTTATAAAAGAAAAAGCAAGGTGTTCGCATCTGAAAAAAGCTAGCTGCCAAAGGAATCTATTCATTCGTTGCTGTTACCTGTTTTATATATTTACTAGAGGTCCGGTGCATGAAATTCGTGCACGGGGGGGGGGGGGGTGTCCCTCAGCCCAGCCTGCACACTCTCCAATCTGGGACCCCTTGAGGGATGTCCGACCACCCGTTTAGGCCCGATCCTGGTGTGGGATCGGGCCTAAACGGGCAGTCAGACATCCCTCTCACAATCCAGGACTACTGGCTCCCAACTGCTCACCTGCCTCTGCCTGATTGCCCCTATATGCTTCTGCCTGCCAGCCTGATTGACACCTAACCACTCCCCTGCCAGCCTGATTGACACCTAACTGCTCCCCGGCTGGCCCGATTGCCCCTAACTGCCCTCCCCCGTCAGCCTGGTCACCCCTAACTGCCCTCCCCTGCCAATCTGGTCGCCCCTAACTGTCCTCCCCTGCAGGCCTACCCCCCCCCAACTGCCCTCCCTTGCTGGCCTGGTCCCTCCCAACTGCCCTCCCCTGCCAGCCATCTTGTGGTGGCCATCTTGTGTCCACATGGGGACAGCCATCTTTGACAACATGGGGGTGGCCATCTTGTGTCTTGGAGTGATGGCCAATTTGCATACTAATCTTTTATTATATAGTATATTCCCCTAATGAAATAGTTTCAAAACAACTCAAAGCATCATATCAAACTCAGAAAATTTCAAAATAACCAAAATCTGCCCTAAGAGAGGTCAAAATACTTGTCAAAGTAAGTGTACTAAACCTCCTAACTCTATTCACAGCCCTCTACTACGAGGACCACAGTTAGGAGTCAAGTTTTCTAGTGCCTAACATGGACACAAGTAGAAAGTCTCCTTGATATGCAAAATGTTAACTCACATCTATTTTGGCTCCTCAGAAGAACTGATACACGATTTTATATTTCTACTCTGGATACATGAAGAAAAAATCCTAAGATGTTATTATAATCATATTCTTAATAATATATAGTTAGCATAAATCTATAAGTAAAAAAACTAGAAAGTCTTGCTTAAAAAGCAAAGTCAATATAACTTTTAGATGATTCCTGAAAAGGGCTTAAGAAACCTATCAGGAATTTAAGTTTCTGTTCTTTCCCAAAATCTCACATTTACTGAATAAGATGATGCCATTCTACTTCAATAAATAAACAGAAATTTGCCCATTTAATACAATGAGAAATAAATAACTAGAAAGTAATTCTATATATAATTGAAGGAGGTGCTATGCCATTCATGATCCAACCATGAAGAAATGAAGGGCTATAGATTTAGAAATAAAATCTTTGCTTAAAGAGAAGTTATTGGAATTAGATAGTAGTGATACTTGTTTCTCTCTCCCCCTCCCTCTCTAAAATCAATAAAAGCATGTCAACTGAGGATTTTTTTAATTACCTTTTAAAAAAAAAAGTTTAGATCACTGATACACAGTTCAATTTTTATGAGTTGCAGTGATTAGTTTGAAATGATTGAGAAACACTATACTAGAATAAGACCTGAATTCTAGAACTCTCTCAGCAGTATAGCATACAAACTAATCAAAACTAAAAGTCCTTTGAAACTAGTCCCTCTTATATAAAACAAGAATACTATGTTTCTAAAGTCAGAGTTATTAAAATACTAACACATGAGTACTGACTCTTCTAAATAGTTTAGCCAATTTGTGCCTCTTTTAGAAATCAAAGGCTTTACCAGGAAAGAATGGCACAACAGTATGAAAGGAGAATGTGAGAATTATCTCCTTATAAAAAGGAGATTAAAAATCTCTATAAAAACGCCCTAGCTGGGTAGCTCAGTTGGTTGGAGTGTCATCCCAACATGCCAAAGTTTCGTGTTCAATACCCAGGCAGGGCATGTACAGGAATCAACCAATAAATGTATAAATAAGTGGATCAATAAATCAATGTCTCTGTGTGTGTGTCTCTCAAGTCAATAAATTTTTTAAATGTCTATAAAAAATCTCTACAGTAAACTCTACTGCATTGTAAAACAAGTACTGGTTTTCTTAAGATATCTCTGTTTATGTATTTAGAGACACACACACATCATAATTTTATACACACATGCTACCAAGGTTTTGATATAAGATGCTTTGAAACAGCTGACCCTTAACATACAGAAACTAGAAATTTTAGAGTATTTGTAAGAGATCTTTACTACCATACTAGAAACTTGGGAAACAACTATTATGAGCAAAATATTAAAGAAGCACATACAAATTCTGTGAGATGAATACAGAATTCTATATAAGGAGATTCTTGTTATGTCTAAAGATTTTATTATTATTTTACCACAAAAACCTCATGAACCATTGCTTTCAACCAGATAGTCACATGGAACAACCCTTAAGAACACTAATGAGGCACTTTATTCCAAAAGGAAAAATATAGGGGAATGTTACTATGCCTACATTTGTACATTACCATTTTTGAAAATCATTGTTTTAACAAAACTGATGAGCAAACTGATTTTAGGAACACAATAGCAGATTCAGTATTGCTACAGTTTTATTGTTAAGGTATTTTTAACTGGAGGAAAAGTTCTAGGAAACATTGCATGAATTTCACATGTCTTATCTATAAGTCTATAACCAAACTATTCTCAGCATCTTTCAATTATTGATTTAAGGCATTAAAACACTATTCATATGGTGTTAAGATTAAATTTAGCAGATTTGCACAAATGGATCCCCTTTCTGTTGAAAAATTACTGTGAGATGACTTTTTAGAATGATAGATATCTTATACCATGTAAATAATTTATTAAAAGATTTCTATATGGGAAGATAATAGACTTAAGTATTTTAGAAGATTGAGCAGAGTATGATTTACAATATTCTTATAAAGAATTCATTCTAAAAAAAAAAGAATTCATTCTAATAAGGAAAATATCCACCTCCTGGGATATATTTTTAAAAATAACCTCAATTCAATGTGAAAATATTTTCAGTAAAGGAGAAAGAGGTTTAAAGAAATCAGTATTTTAAAAAAATAAAGAGCCCTAACTGGACTGACTCAGTGGCTAAAGCATCGGCCTGCAGACTGAAAGGTCCCAGGTTCGATTCCAGTCAAGGGCATGTACCTTGGTTGCAGGCACATCCCCAGTAGGAGGTGTGTAGGAGGCAACTGATCTATGTTTCCCTTTCATCGATGTTTCTAACTCTCTATCCCTCTCTCCCTTCCTCTCTGTAAAAATCCAATAAAGTGTATTTTAAAATAAAGAAATCAGTATGAAGGTTATAGAACAAATAATCTTGAGAAAATAGGCAGAATTTTTTTTAAAGCATATGGTAGATTTGTTAATGGCCACAATTCTTCCCATGCCAGAATGCATGGGAAAAGGAATGTACCTTAAAGTTTAAAATGAAACTTTATCTCTCCTCTCATCCAGAGATGAAGTCTACTTCACACCCCTTTTTATTTGGGCTACCCTTGTGAACTGCTGCAACCAATAATGTGGCAAAACTGATGCTGTGTGGTTTCAGAGGCTGGATGTTAAAAGGCCTTATAGCTTCTATTTTTTCCCCTCCTGGATCAATGCTAAGACTATCATATAAGGAAGCTTATCTATCCTAGTAGAGAATGACAGGCGATGTGCAGAACATTTATGGTAAGGTGCCCTAGAACAGGGTTGCCAACCTTTCGGACCTCACGGACCACCAGTGGTCCGCAGACCACCAGTTGGCGACCACTGCCCAGCCTAGACAACAGCCAGCAACAACTGTCAGACCTGAAGTTGGACCATCAAAAGCACTCAAAAGTAAATGCAGCTGCATAAATGAGACCACACAAAACCAGCAAAGGAATTGCCAGGCCAACCCACAGAATCATGAATAATAATAAATCACTATTGTTTTAAGCCACTAATATTATACACTGCCACATAACTATCTCAATTTTCACTACATTTAGAAAGAAAATGCCATTATATTAGAAACCTAATGTGGGTTACTAAACTCTTAGGAGGGCTTATAAAAGTATTACTAATAGAATGAGTCAAGCACCTTGAGTTACAAAAGAAAATATTATTTAAAACTAAGTTACTTTTGTGACTAAGGCAATTTCAAATTCTGTTACCCATGCCTCTAAGAATAAAATTTAAAATTCTATGTGCTTCTTTTTCCCCAATCATTACCTTTTGAAAGACTAACAAAAGAGCATAGAAATACATCAGCAAAATGTTTAGATCACTGATGAACAGTTCAATTTTTATGAGTTCAATATATACATCCTTCCTTAATAGGAATATGCAGAACAAATGTTCAATATAAGTTATTACAGGTATAGTCTAAAGAAAATTGGAATTATTTTTATAATAGTAATTTTTATAATTTTTTCCATCAATAACTATCTTTATATTTATTCATAACTTAGAAACTGACAACTACTAGTATGTACTAACAAAGTATTACTTAAAATTCACAATACCTATTTTTACATACCTCTATAGTAGGATGAGTATTATGCTTATAAGCAGTATATAAGGGAAATTGAATTTGAAAAATTTTTGCCACACACAGTAAGAGTTTTTCCTTCTCATCTGTACTCCATAAACTAAAAGGATCAGAACTCTCCTCAGTCACATTACAAATTTTTGTAGAGTTTGATTTTTTTTCTATTGATTTTTGCCTTTCTGTACTTTCTTCATTACACTCTCTTTCTATATTCAGTGGTTCTTCTGCTTGATTACTCTCATCTTGCCACGTGGAATCTATGTTAATAGTAGTACAATGTTTACAAAGCTGGTCCCGGAGCACTTGAACTTGGGCAATCACTAAGTTAATAAGTGCACACACTACTTGGTTAAAAATCTCCAAATGCTTATATTCCTTGAAGCAGCATAAACATTGCCTGTAAGAGAAAAAAAATAATTAATACTTCCTAGAGAAGTAACAATTATATATAACAATATAAAAAATTAAGCAAATACTAAAATACATTTTTCTAAACTGTTTTTATTTCCTCCTTCCTGATTAAGTAGCACCATAATAACTTTTTTAGATAGCATCACACCAAAAACTGGTACTTTAGTTGATAAAAAGTCACCGTATTAAATTGACAGCTATGATCTCGATTTTATGTAGGCCACTTACCTGTCATTCTACACAAGGAACTATTTAAGCATAATATTTGTTGCATATATCTTTGCTTCTCTAAGAACAAAGTACTCATTTTATGCTTAGTAAATACCAGGAAACAGTCTATAATAACATGCCTTATTAGTAAAGCTGCTTATTTTACATAAGTGGTTTTGTTGTCAATTTTAAAACCCACATTTTAAAATTAATAATTTGCAACCAAAGGACTTGTATGCATGCATATAAGCCTAACCAGTGGTCACAGACAACAGGGGGGTGGAGGCATGAGTGGGGGAGGGGGCTTGGGAAGGTAATGGGGGAATGAGGACAAATATGTAATACCTTAATCAATAAAGAAATTAGAAAAAAATAAATGAAAAAAAAATAAAATTAATAATTTGCTTGAAGTCTACTTGGGAGGAGCATTCCTACCCTATATGGTAGAGAAGAGTTTAGGAACACACACACAAAACAACATCTATACTAATAGAGAAATATGCAAATTATCTGTTACAGTATCACATCATGACCGGATCAGCAGGCTGCGTCCCCGCTCTCTGCTCAGGCAGCTGCAAGGCCCAGAGTAGAATAGAATACGATGGGAGGGGATAAGAAAGGATAGGGAGAGGAAGGCAGGCCTGAATGCAGACAGGCCAAGAGGAGAAACAAAAACACAGAAAGGGAATAAGAAAAAGACACAGGAATGGAAAAGGGAAGGAAACGCTGGGTTGCACGCGGGAGTGAGTGGCGACCGCAGAGGAGCAGGTGCGCCTGGCGAGAGGCGGGGCGCAGGTGGCGCATAGCGGGGAGCCCTGCCCAGATGCGGGAGGAAGGCGGTGGTGGCCATTGGCAGGGAGGTACCCATGGGTCTGGGACGGAGTGGAGGACGGTCCAAGGCCTCCTGGGTGGAGACACTCCTGCTTTGCGGCGGGAGCTGAAGTGCCCAGGCCGCATGGACCTCGGCCACACTCGCATGGCCAGGTGTCCCGGGCAGGGAATCAGAAGACGGCGGCGGGGAGGCCAGGGCAGGGGGGTGGGCAGCAAACACCTGGCCAGGGCTGATCCTGGGGCTGGGGTTTAACGTCTCCCCCTCCCCCCCGAACGGAAGCTTTAAGAGGGAGGGAAGAACTTTATAAAGTAGTCAGTAGAGAGCAGAGTTAAAGAAGGAAAGAGGATGTATGTGTGAACTGTAGGAGCTATAATGAAAATCAAGTATAGTTGTGTCCTGGAGGCAGATTTTAAAAGTAGGAGTCAGAAAAGAAAAAAGATAAATGATAGTGAATAATTAGGCAGGTAGGTAGATAGATATTAAAACAGTGGATGTAAGTAGAGAAGAATGTATGGGAAAGGTAGGATGAGAGAGAAAGAGGGAGAGAAGAAAAGTTTTAAAGGGAAGCCGGTAAGCAAGAAACGGGGGAGGGAGCAAAGCAGGTCTGAGGGAGGAAGTGAAGAAAAAAATTAAGGTGGAAAGGAAGGAAAAGGGGAGGGAGGGCAGGGATAAAGATAAAGAAAAGAAGGAATGTAGGGAGGGAGGGAGGATAGGAGAAAGATGGGAAGAAGGATGATGGAACAGAAGTAGGAAATAAGGAGGAAAGAAAAGTTTATAAATGATGAGTCAGTAGGAAAAAGTGTTACATAAAGGAGAAAAATTGTGTGAGAGGGAGAAGCCAATAAGGAAGTCAAATACAATTGTGTGTGAAGGAGATAAGATTAAAAAAAAAAAGTTAATAGGGGTGACCAGGCGGGCAGGGGAGGGCAGTTAGGGGTGACCAGGCTGGCAGGGGAGGACAGTTAGAGGGATCAGGCAGGCAGAGTGGTTAGGACAGGCAGACAGGTGAGCGGTTAAGAGCCAGAGGTCCCAGATTGTGAGAGGGATGTCCAACTGCCAGTTTAGGACCGTGCAGGATTGGGCCTAAACTGGCAGGTGGACATCCCCCGAGGGCTCCCGGATTGGAGAGGGTGCAGGTCAGGCTGAGGGACCCCCCGCCCTTCATGAATTCTGTGCACCGGGCCTCTAGTATAAAATAAAAATAAATGTAAACAATGAGTCAGTAATTAATATAGACAAATCTAATTTTCTTAGACAAGTTTAGTTAGTAGTGCAATGCCTAGCATATTGTAAATAATCAAAGAGGTCTGTTGAATCAACAAGTGATACACAAGTAACAGGTTATAATAATTGCATCCAATAATGAATGACAGTTAAGTAACTATTACAATTTTCACCTAGTTATATTATCAAAACATCTATATTGTAGTCCAAATAGATCACCAACTCCTTGTATGACCATGTAGAAATAATCGCATTTCTCCAGTTGTGGCAGATTTAAAGTATGGCCACATACTCTTCCCTTTAAAGAGTGAAGGCCAATTTTCCTCCCCTTGAATATGGACCAGATTTAATAACTGCCTTCTTCTAATGAATAGAATGTGACAGAAAAGACAGTGTATGACATCTGAGAGTAGGTCATAAAAGACATTGACACTTCTGCCTTGCTCTCTTTTAGATCACTCACTCTGGGGGAAGCCTGCTATCATGTTTTAAGACACTCAAGGAGCGAAGAGGTCCACATAAGAGAAAAACTGAGGTCTCACACTAACAACAGGTAACAACTTGCCAATAATGGAAGTGAGCCCATTTGGAATATGCTCCAGCCCCACACAAGGTTGAGATGACTAACCTGACCAACATCTTGAGTGTAACTTTATGAGAAATCCAAGCCAGATCTGACTAGCTAAAACCACTCCCAAACTCCTATCCATAGAAACTGTGAGGATAATAAAATGTTTATTATTGCCTTAAAACACTACTTTTGGAGTAATCTATTACACAGAAAAAGCTAAATGATACATCATGCCTACTTTATCAGTAGCAAACAAAAGGGATTTTACTTCTAAGGCCTCCTCCAGTTTTAAAATTCTGTAATATTGCAATTTATATAAGAAGAAAAATAAAGTTCTTTCCTGACAAATAGCTTCTTCCTTTAGGTTCAGAAAAACCAAGTTCAAAGAGAAGGATCACACCTCTGAATACCTTTCTTTTGTGAAAATACTCTAAACTGCCCTCCCCGCAAAGAAAACCTTAAAGTCATATTTGGATTAAGAAGGCCAAAAAGTCAGTCGATTTTACTTTAAAAATTCATTGTCAGGAAATAAGCATTAAACTGCTTGACTAGGGAATCAATCTTAAAAAACAAAAATGAGGCCAGCCAGCGTGGCTCAGTGGCTGAGGACAAACCCATGAACCAGGAGGTCACAGTTCAATTGCCAGTCAGGGCACATGCCCAGGTTGCGAGCTCGATCCCCAGTGGAGGATGTGCAGGAGGCAGCCAATCAATGATTCTTTCTCATCACTGGTGTTTCTCTCTCTGTTTCTCTCTCTCTCTCTCTCTCTCTCTCTCTCTCTCTCTCTCTCTCCCTCCCTCCCTCCCTCCCTCCCTCCCTCCCCCTCTCCCTTTCTCTCTCCCTCTATCTCTCTCTCTCTCTCTCCCCCCTTCCTTTCTAAAAATCAACAAATATACATATACTAGAGGCTGGCTGCACGAAAATTCGTGCACTCGGTAGGGGGAGTCCCTCAGTCCGGCCTGAGCCCTCTCACAGAGGGATCCCTCTCGCAGTCTGGGAGCCCTTGCTCCTTACCACACGCCTGCTCGCTGCCCCTTAGCACTGCCTCGGAGGTGGGAGAAGCTCCTGCCACCGCAGCTGCCCGGCTTCTGGCTGAGCGGTGCTCTCGCTGTGGGAGCACACTGACCACCAGAGGGCAGCTCCTGCATTGAGCATCTGCCCCCTGGTGGTCAGTGCACATCATAGTGACTGGTCATTCTGCTGTTCAATTTGCATATTACCCTTCTATTATATAGGATATATGTTTAAATGATATATGAACAAAGTAATGGGAAGCTGGATCAAGGTCCTTACAGACCTAAAATATACAAGTTCCAGGAGAGCTGAGTCTAAGATACACAGACACACACACCTCTCTCTAAAATTATCATATATTACATAAATTATACGTTTTACTCTATTATACTCAATTCTGAGTAGTCTAGGTATTTGGATTCTCAATACAGCATTGCATTTCTCTATATATCCATACGCACAGCAAAAAGGGAAACGGTGTTTTTAAATAAAAATATCACTTTCAGTTAAGCCCAGCTTGATTTTGATTTTACACACAAGATACAGTAAAAATACATACATACATACATATATACATACATACATAAATAGATAGTGGAAAAGAGGACAGATAGCAACAAATTCTGGATGCTTACAAAAGGTGATACAGTAAATAATTTAAGAGAGGAAGAAATAACAGTAAATAATTTAAGAGAGGAAGAAATAAACTTGAAAGGGGCTAAAGAAGAATGTACCAGCAAAAAGAAAGATCTACTCCACAGAAGACCGGAAAAGTTCAAGACTGAAGAGTACCAGGTACCTCTGAAGAAAGAGATGAAACATGAATCAGAAAAGAAGACAGTTAAAACTGAATGAAAGGGACAATTAAACCTCCAGGTTCCCATCCCAGCCAGGATATTGGTCCAACTTGCCCCAGGGAAACTAATTTTTCCTGCACATAAAAGTGAACAAGATAAACTCAGGAACACCAGATACTGAAGAAGGCAGGTATGATATAAGAAATTGAAAGCAAGAAAATTAAATGAAACAAATGACTGAATGGTGAACCTCTTCAAGTACGGTCCCTGCTCAACAACCAGACTAACACATCTCAAGACCAAAGACTTAAAGATATTTCTCTTAGAAAATGTGAACAACCTAAGAGAAAAGTCCATTTATCCATACTAATAAAGTCTGCTCACCATTTTACCATCATACAATATAGGCCAACATCTGAGATGTCCCATTTACACAGAACTTCCAAACCATCTCTCAGTGCCCTCTCACATTTTAATGTTTTTATTGATTTTTTTTTTTTTTTTTTTTTTTTTTTTTTTTTTTTTTTTAGGGAGAGGGAGAGATAGAAACATCAATGATGAGAGAGAATCACTCATTGGCTGCATCCTGCACAGCCCCTACTGGGGATCAAGCCCACAACCTGGGCATGTGTCCTGCCCAGGAATCGAACCGGTGACTTCTTGACTCAAGCAAGGGTCAGTGTTCAACCAATGAAGCACACCAGCCAGACTTTCAGTGCCCTCTCTTAACCATGAAAGGGCAGAAAAGGATAATAACGTTTTCCAGGAAAAGCTTCATCACCAAAGGTAGATCAAACAAACAGTAAGCCAAAACCGGTTTGGCTCAGTGGATAGAGCGTCGGCCTGCGGACTGAAGGGTCCCAGGTTCGATTCCGGTCGGGGGCACGTAACTTGGTTGCGGGCACATCCCCAGTGGGAGGTGTGCAGGAGGCAGCTGATCGATGTTTCTAACTCTCTGTCCCTCTTCCTTCCTCCCTGTAAAAAGTCAATAAAATATATTAAAAAAAAAAAAAAAAACAGTAAAAAAAAATTCTGCCCAGTTGCTATGGCTCCGTGGCTGAGTGTTGACCTATGAACCAGGAGGTCATGATTTGATTCCCGGTCAGGGCACATGCCCAAATTGCGGGTTTGATCCCCAGTGCAGGTGGCAGCAGATCAATGATTTCCTCTCATCAGTGATATTTCTATCTCTCTCTCCCTCTACCTTATTCTCTGAAATCAATAAAAATATATTTTTTTTAAATTTCAAAGGAAGTTAAAATGCAGAAAGAAAAAAAGAAATAAAAGGTTTTAATTAATTTATATCCTCAGAGACATAAAAGATAATGGATTGTTGAAACAAAAGATTAATAAATGCATTCAAATTACAAAATAGAGCCCTTTAATGTGTACAAATATATTACATACTAGAGAGTCGATGCACGAATTCGTGCAAGAGTAGGCCTTCCTTCCCCCAAATGCCAGCACTGGCTTCCCTCTGGCACCCGGGACTCGGGCTTCCCTCACAGCCCCGGCTTATCCAGAAGGTCATCTGGTCTAATTAGCATATTATGCTATTATTATTATGGATAGCTTTTGCACATACAACATTCACAATTTAAAAACAAATGAAAATTACAGCAATTTGTAAAATTCAACACAAAGTTCAGAAGGTAAAACTAAAGAAATCTCTCTGAAAGTCGACAAAGAAAGATAATGGGAAGAATAGGAAGGAAAAGAGGTATAATCAGCTGACTAATATAATTCCAAGAAGACACAGTAAAAAATCTAGGTGAGGAATTATGAGATTCTTTTAATTTCAGAACTAAAAAGCCCACCAAAACACATATGAAATTTCTGAAATCAAGAAGGGGCAAAGATCCTAAAAGCTCTCAGGGAGAGTGAAGAATGACAAGGAAAAGCTCAGGAATAAAAATAGCTAGTACTTCTCCAAAGCAATACTGGAAGCTAGAATACAATGCAGCAATATTTTCGAAGTCCTGACAGAAAACAATTTTTCATCTAGAATTCTGTATTCAACAAGTTATCAATAAAAATAAGGGTAGAACAGACATTTTTAGGCCTTGAAAGCTCTAAAAAGAACATTTGTTTCCCAGGCACTCCTTCTCAGAAAAAACAAAACAAAGAAGTAAACCAATAGAGATGACAACATGGAATCCCAGAAACTGGAGATCCAGTACAACGGAAAAGAAAAGCAAATGAAATTTCAAAGGTGATGTGAAGAGAAGAAAGCTGTTTAGCAACCCTAGTAAGAAATCAATACAGATTGGAATAGGAAAGGCCAAAGAAGATTAGGGAGAGCAGAGAAAAGAAAATAGATCATTTAGTGATTTGTAAAAATTAGTACTAAGAAAAGTTGGTGTGGAAAAATTAGTGATCCATACCTAAAAAATTAATCAAATGAAAAAACCAGTAAACTCTAGGAAACCAAAAAAATGACAATGACAGATAAATAAGAATTTATATCATGTTAAGATATAAAATGAACCTAAGAACCATTATTGGCTCCTCACTGAGCAGTATTTTTATTTTTTTAACTACCCTAAGAATTAGTATAACTTTATTGAAAGGATAAGGAAGAATAAGAGTAACCTCTTTATATATCAGAAAAGGAATATCATAGATTATACCTAAAATTGATAGATGAAGTCATACCAAAATATTTTAGAATATATAGGTTAATATCAAAACCAACATCTGAAAGAGTTGAAAATAGAAATGCGGCTGAGGAAATAGGAAAACATTGACTTTTTTTAAATGACAGGCTTTTCCAATCAATTTAAATTCTATACATTTATACACGAATTACTTTGCATTTATATACCATATCATTCATACCCTTCCACTATCTGAGCTTATGTTATTTCTTCCCAATCCTACCCCTATTTTTACCAGCCTAAGACTATTTACCTAAGAGTTATATTCTGCCCATCTAGGTGGAGTATGCTTACATTTAAAAATGTGTAATGAGACCTAACTGGTTTGACTCAGTGGACAGAGCGTCAGCCTGCGGGTTGAAGGGTCTGGGGTTTGATTCCCACCAAGGGCACATGTCCAGGTTGCAGGCTTGATCCCCACGGGGGGGTAAGCAGGAGGCAGCCAATCAATGATTCCCTCTCATCATTGATGTTTCTACCTCTCTCTTCCTCCCCCTTTCTCTCTGAAAACAATGAAAGATACATTTTTTTAATGTGCAATAAAAATTTCTAAATGTCTACCATAAAATACGTAGCTTCAATAATAAAATAATAGTAACTACTCATAAGAAACCTACATATCAAAATTAAATTATTTTTAACCTGCATTCTATAATTTCATCTAACAACAAATATTCTAATGGATATCCCTGGCCGGCGGCTCAGTTTATTGGAGTACTGTCCCATGCACCAAAAGTTTGCAGGTTCAAATCCTGGTCAGGGCACATGCCTAGGTTGTATGTTCAATCCCCAGTCAGGCACATGAGGGAGGTAGCCAATCAATGTTTCTCTCTCACACAGATGTTTCTTTCCCTTTCCCTTTCCCTTTCTCTCTCTCTCTCCCTGCCTCTCTAAAAATCAATAAAAACATCTCCTTGGATGAGGATTAAAAAATTTAGTTTGATTTAATCTATAGTATATATTTATGTAAAAGGCCAATCTGCAAAGTGTCCCCTCGGGAGTTCGACTGCTTGCTATAATGTGCACTGACCACCAGGGGGCGGCGCGGAATGAAGGAAGGCTCCAGCCAGCAGCCAGAAGGCCCTGATCAGCCCTGATTGCCGGCCAGGCCTAGGGACCCTGCCCGTGCAAGATTTTCGTGCACCAGGCCTCTATTTTAAAAATAAAAAACAATGGATCTAACTTTTTCCCTAGCCTGCTATAGTTGAATACATGCAAGTACTATTGATCCACAGAAGTCAACCTCAGCAAAAATTGTTTTATTTATAAACTAATTTCTGAAAAACACTATTTTAAACAGTCAATATCAATATCCCACTGGTCAAATTTTGTAATGCCAAAATAAAAGGCAGAGCCTTAAGCAGTGAACACACATTAACCTATGCAAAAGCAACAGCTTCTAAACTGTTTTAAAAAATAAAGTTTAGCCCAGCAGGTGTGCTTCAGTGGTTGAGCATTGACCCATGAACAAAACGGTCTCTTGTTGGATTCCCAGTCGGGGCATATGCCCAAGGTGGGAGCCTGATCCTCAGTGGGGGCCAAGAAGGAGGCAGCCAATGTTTCTTTCTCATTGATGTTTCTATCTCTCTCTACTTCTCCTTTCCTGTCTAAAAATCAATAAAGACATATTAAATAAAATAAAATGAAAAATAAGTTTATTAGAACAATGAAAAATAAAAGCAGTAGCCTCAAACACTTATTAAGCACAGATGACAGGTACGAATGTTGTAATTTTTACCAGAGGCCAGATGCTTGAAATTCATGCAAAAGCAGGCCTTCGCAGCCCTGGCTGCCTCAGCCCTCACAGCCCCGGCTTCGTCCAGAAGGTCGTCTGGAAAGTCATCGGGAAGGTCATCCGGACGGTAGTTCCGCTGTTCAGCCGTTCAGTTGATTTGCATATTATGCTTTTATTATTATAGATTATTATAGATACTAAAAATATAAAGATCTAACAGAACCTCATCTTAGCTAGGACCCAGAATTCTTTTTAACTATTTCAAAATTTCTCTTCTAAAACTAGGTAAGTAGGAAACAACAAAGAGTTCTGACTGCATGCTAAGGAAAATAAAATTTACAAGATATAAACCTAAGCCTATTTTATAATAAGCGTTGAACAAGTAAAAAAAAAAAAAACTAGCAACACTTCCAACATGAAGGATTATGCCTTATGTTATCAATGCATTTGTCAACCATGATATTCCTTTCAGATCCTGGCATGCTCTTTTGTATATTCAATTTATTCCCGTAATCTGCTCTTCCCATTCTCTGAATTAGTTTTTCTTTCATACCATTCCCAATTACAATATTAATAAAATTAAATAATGATAATCTGTTAAACCAACATACATAACTAACTTTCCTGATCTTACACAGAAGACAAAGGAGTGGCAGTTGTGTGACTGCTATACAGTAATTAACTTTAATATGTTTTTATTAATTTCACAGAGAGAAACATCAACATTGATCAGCTGCCTCCTGCACGACCTACAACCTGGGCATGTGTCCCCACAGGGAATCACACCAGAGAACTCCTGGTGCAAAGGTCGATGGTGAATTGAACCAGCGACCTCCTGGTGCATGGTTCAACCACTGAGCCACATCGGCTGGGCTGCTATACAGCAATGTAAAATGATAACATAAATATTTGATGACATGGAGAAACTGATCACAGTAGACTATATGTGAAAAACCAGATATCCAACAGACATGTAGTAAAATCACATTTTGTAAAATTTTAAACTGTACTGTTCACAATCTCATATCTAGGTTAGACAAAACAAAAAAAAGTTAGTAGTTTTTACTGTGGATGGCGGCATGCTTTTATCAACTCTGATTCCCTGTATTTTCTCAGATTTTTATAAGTGTATATTTTAAACAGGAGTAAAAAGAATATAAAATATTAAAATGTTTGTGATGCTTATAAATTCTTAACATATTTTTAAGCAAAAATCCTTTTACCTATATTCTAGTCAATACATTAAAAAGAATTATTCTTGACCATTGATAATCTTATGAAAGCCGTTATCACTTTCTCCCAAAAAACCTATATAGTACATTTTATATCAAATGCCATGGATTCATTAATGCACATGCACTAAGGTGTATTTATGGATTTCCATAGTCATGGGCCCCCAAATTTAAAATCTCTTTTGTAGAATGTGCTTTATGAGTAGCCATTTATTCACAATCCTATCCTATATAATAAAAGCATAATATGCAAATTGTCCCCTCAACCAGGAATTTGATCACTCGCTATGATGTGCACTGACAACAAGGGGGCGGCACGGAACACGGTGGGCATCAGTGACGCGGCGCTGGCAGCAGGCGGCAGTGGAGGTGCTGCCAGCCACAATGGGCCCCGAGGAGCGCGGGACCATGGCGGGATGGTGGAGCAGGTAAGCATACAGTGCCAGGACAAGGGGGGTGCAAGCGGGGCCCCATCACCCCACTGATTGCCCCACAGATGGCGACCAGCAGCAGTGGCGGCAGGGGATGGGGCCGCCGCCCAGCTCCCAGACACCAAGGGAGCCAGGCCAGAGCCCAATCGCCCCGCTGATCACCCCGCAGACAGCGACCAGCGCTTCCACTGCCCGCCAGGCCTAGGGACCACACCCATGCCTGAATTTTGTGCACCAGGCCTCTAGTCTTAATATAGGCAACAGTATTTTTCTGATGCCCAAAAAAGAAACTGGGAGATATGGGTAGAAATAAGGGTAGGAGAATAGGCAAAAAATTTTACCACAGAGCACTGTGATCTATTTTATTATCTCCTATCAGCGTGATAGAATGTAACCATCTACTTTTTGGTACTGTTTACTACCAGCTAAAAAAACTTTTCATAACTTATCATGTGAGTAGAATTATAAACATTACAAACTGTGTTTTCAGTTCAACTTCTCACGCTTTAGCTTTTGTACTCTTCAATATATATTTCATTTCCTAAAATAAACATTAATAGTTTTAACTAAAATAGATGGTTTATTAAGTTCGTCAGATACTATGCTAAGCACTTTCTTTCTTTACAACCTAAGGTAGTATTTGCTTTATTATTCCCATTTCACAAATGGGGAGGAGCTTACAGAAGTTATTTAATTTGTCATAATCATCCAGTACACATGTGATAAAGCAGGACTAGAATCCACACCTATGTAGTTCCCAAACCATACTCTTAACCACTACACACTGGAGCAGAATGAGATAAAGGCAGAGAGCATCTCTAACAGTTAGGGGCAAACACTTTGATATTCTGATGAAACCTACAAATTAATGTCTAAAATTGTGCATATCAAAATTTCCTTTATAATCTTATTCCTATCCACAGACTTCAGGCTAAAAATTCCTGATATAGGGATTAAGAATAAACATCTAAGATAAAAGTGGACTACAAATGCAAACATGTAACTCCTACCCAGCTCCACCAATAATCAGTGGTGAGATGTTAGTAAAATATCATTTCTCTGAATTTCATTTTTATTTAGTGGCACACTATAAATCCTGAAATTAAAAGTCTGGTTTTATCCTAGTATCACATGTTGTCACCTAACTATAGTTACAAAAAATTCAAAATTCTGACTCAAATATGACATTTCAAATCCTTTTGCTATTAATGTGAATTTTAAATCATTAATGTATTAGTATTATAAAATATCCAATGATCTCTTTTACCCATAATGAAAGGAACAACAACCATTGCTAAACTTAAGTAAAAAAAAATTCAGGTTGAGACTCGGAAGAGATGCCAATAATGACAGCACATACATTTTTTTTTAAAAAATATATATTTTATTGATTTTTTACAGAGAGGAAGAGAGAGGGATAGAGAGTTAGAAACATCGATGAGAGAGAAACATCGATCAGCTGCCTCCTGCACACCTCCTACTGGGGATCTGCCCGCAACCAAGGTACGTGCCCTTGACCAGAATCAAACCTGGGACCCTTCAGTCCGCAGGCTGACACTCTATCCACTGAGCCAAACCGGTTTCGGCTCATAAATTTTAAATAACTAAAATCTACAATGTTTTTAAACAAATATGTGTACCAATTTTATTGACAAAAGGAAAAAAAGTTGGGAAAGGTATTTTTTTGCACAGGAAATGCTTTTTTGAAATTAAAACTATTCTGATAAACTACCATCAGCTACCTTGTGTGCCTCAGGATGTTCATTTATGTTATCACTGCATTTAACATGTTCATTAATCATTGCACACACAATACCTCAAATATTCTCTACCCATAAAAATTTTAGAAGGACCAAGAAATTTAAACAGGCTAGACACACAAGAGAAAAAAATATTTACCCATAACCAACTAAAATCATGTTGAACAAAAATTTGCAAATACTTGAAACAAAGTTTGGTTATATTAATTATTGTGTTCCCTAAAGTTTTATTATCTATATTCTCATTATATGTATTATTTTTAAATGGATCTAATATACATAATAGGAAAGGAACAAATAGCAAGTGGCTTCCAGAAGGGTGAAAGTGTCATCTATCACATTAGTGATTTTTTTTTAAGTTTGTTATAGGTCTTTAGCTATGCCATAACAATTATGTAATCTCTCAAAATAATAATCTTTAAAATTTTGACCACATTCATATGTGTTAATAATGAAGGAGGGGGTTAAAGAAAAAATGAATTTTTATTGTTATGTTTTAAAAACAAAACCATAAATGAGTAAGGAAGAAAATTTAATAAATATTGATAAATTGTCATTTAACGACTAAAGGTATACAACCCAACATCCTAAAAGGAGAATTTGATGACCACGAAAATTTAAAATACAAATCACAAAGTAGTCTTCAACATACTTAAGAATACATACCTCTGTGTCCAGGAATTGATATAAGCAAATATTCTGAGAGTATGTTCCTTTCTGAGCTGCAGTCCATCACCGCCTTCTATATCTGATACTAAAATAAAGTAGAAAAGATAATTTTTAATTATGAATAAACATTGCTAAACCTATGTCAAAGCCAATGCTTCATTTAAAAAAAAAAAAAGCCTAGATTTTAGAAATGTAAATATTTCAGGTGACTTTATTTTTTGCTTTTATCAAAGATAATAAATCTTGGTTTAATTAATGACTAATTTGAGCTTAAGAAGAGATTTTAATATATGCAATTCTGAGCGGGGGTGGGGGGGGAGACATTTTGTAATTATTCTGGTATTGTCTCTCAAAACTGCAAATCCACCCTTCTGTTCTCTGTTTTGTGATGCTGGGGCTAGGACTTTTACAAGTTACATTTTTCATTTACAGCTGGCTTCCTGTTAAGATCTTCCTCCAGTGCCTACACAGCACTAGAAAAAGACTGGAAGGTAGAAAGAGACCAAGGACTCTCTAGCTTGCTATATCTGAAAGCAATACTCAGTAGCAGCATTGATTCCAGCCAGGCTCCAGCTTCTAAGAACCTATTCTCATGGTACCACTCTCTTAGAAGTACCAGGATTAGGCAGGCAGCATCCCTTCCCTGAAGTCCTAGACAACCCTCCTTCCTTTGTTTCTCCAGCCTCAGGGGAGAATGGATGTTTCCTGCAGTTATCATCATTGTCATCATTTTCTGGGTGTCCTCTGGGTTTCTTTGCTCTTTAAACCTTCAACATCTATTTGATTACTTCTCTTTATTAAATATTGATTTCAGGCACCAGGCCTCTAGTGTTTGTATAAAATCAGAGATCAGCCCAACTAGCGTGGCTCAGCGGTTGAGCATCGACCTGTGAACCAGGAGGTCATGGGTTCGATTCCCAGTCAGGGCACATTCCCAGGTTGTGGGCTCGATCGCCAGTGTGGGGACATGCAGGAGGCAGCCGATCAATGACTCACTCTCTCATCATTGACGTTTCTCTCTCCCTCTACCTTTCTTTCTGAAATCAATAAAAAAGTTGTTTTGTTTTGTTTTTGTTTTTAAAAAAGGCAGGAGAAAGAGAATAAAAGAGCTCTAAGTAAGATGGTTCTGCAGTGGGGGAACTAAACATATAATTTACATTTGATTTATCTAAAAACAAGTTTTACTCTTTTAGAGGAAATATAATAAATGCTGACAGAAACTCAACACACATGCATACAAACTTGGAAACTACTAACTATAGGAATGAAAGAAATGGTGTAAGTCAAAAAATGTAACTACAATATACTGCCTGGCTTAACAGTGAATAATATTTACATAGCCCCAGTAAACAAATACACAGTATTAATTCAAAAACAATTGGAAAAGGCATTGCAAGAGTAAAAAAACAAAAAACAGCTAATCCGTTTCTTTCCATCGAAGTCAATAGACCAATAGACCTTCCATAGGAGGAAGTCACCAGCTGAAAATATGTATCAAGAAATAACAATATGGCCCTAACCGGTTTGGCTCAGTGGATAGAGCGTCAGCCTGCGGACTCAAGGGTCCCAGGTTCGATTCCGGTCAAGGGCATGTACCCTGGTTGCGGGCACATACCCAGTGGGGAGTGTGCAGGAGGCAGCTGATCGATGTTTCTCTCTAATCAATGTTTCTAACTCTATATCCCTCTCCCTTCCTCTCTGTAAAAAAAAAAAAAAAAATCAATAAAATATAAAAAAAAAGAAATAACAATATGATTGATCATTTAAACCAGTGGTTTTCAGCCTTTTTCATCTCATGGCACACATAAACTACTAAAATTCTGTGGCACACCAAAAAACATACAAATTTTTTGCCAATCTGTCAAAAACTAGTTGTAATTTTGATTCATTCAAACTGGAAGGCTATTGTGTCGTCTGTTCTCATTTTTTATTTGACAATCTAAGAGAAAAGAGGTCAGTGCCCCTGACTAAATAGTCAGGTTTTAAAAATTCTTGCAGCACACCGGTTGAAAATCACTGATGTAGACACAGTCCCATCCCAAGGCTAGCACCATGAGCGCACTCCTAAGAGCAACATGAACAAGCCTTTGCAGACAGCTACTGGGTAGGTACAGAAAGGGTCCCAACTCTAGGGAAGTGGGAAAAAGCACACAAACTTGAGAATTCAGCACCACCTAGAGAAAGCAAATCAGAAGCTGTCAGCACTGAACCCAACTTTGCGTGATCTAGAGAAGGCATACAATCTTAAGAATTCCCTCCAAGGGTGTATAAGAAATGAGGAGGAGGTATATCCATAGAAAAGCATGAAAAAGCCTCAATCCCTAACAAAGCTGACACAGGTATATCTTTCTCGAAGCCAGTCAGTAAGGTGACTGCTTATTCAGATGTTAAAAAACAGCAACTCAAGACTTCAAGAAATATGAAAAAAAAAAAATCAAAGAACCTAAACCACTAAAAAAACTCAGTAATTTTTCAGTAACTAACCCCAAAGAGATGGATATCTGCGATTTGTCTAATAAAGATTTCAAAATAGTCCCTTTAAGGAAGCTCCATGACCTATAAACAAAAATCAGAAAAACAATACATAACAAAATGAGTTTTTGAAAAGACAAATATCATTTTAAAAAAAAGAACCTAAGTCTGGAGCTAAAGAATACAATGAATGAAGTAAAAATGTAATAGACAATAGCAACAGCAGACTTGATCATACATAAAAATCTGTGAAGTACAAGACATCTGAAGTTATAAAGTCAGCCCTGACCGGTTTGGCTCAGAGGACAGAGCATCAGCCTGTGGACTGAAAGGTCCCAGGTTCGATTCCGGTCAAGGGCATGTACCTTGGTTGCGGGCACATCCCCAGTAGGGGGTGTGCAGGAGGCAGCTGATCGATGTTTCTCTCTCATCGATGTTTCTAACTCTCTATCCCTCTCTCTTCCTCTCTGTAAAAAATCAATAAAATATATTTAAAAAAAAAAAAAAAGATCTAAATGGACATTTCTCCAAAGAAGATATACAAATGACAAGTACGTACGTACATAAAAGATGGTCATCGTTATTCATCGGGGAAATACCAAAACCACAAAGATATACCACTTTACAACCACTAGGATGACTAGAATAAGACAGGTGTACCTTGTTTTGCAATGAGCTTGCGATTATTGCGTTTTAATCAACATCAAGGCAAGAACCTCCACCAGCAAAAAAGATAATTGACTCACTGAAGGCTCAGATGATGGTTAGCATTTTTTTAGCAATAAAGTATTTTAATTTTTTTTGTTGTTGTTAATCCTCACCCAAGGATTTTTTGTCCCATTGCTTTTCAGAGTGGAAGGAAGGGAGGGAAGAAGCGGGGAGAGAGACATATAGATTGGTTGCATCCTGCATACCACCAACCAGGGTTGGGGAGTGAACCTGCAACCCAAGTACACACCCTTGATCGGGAATCAAACCAGATACCTCTTGGTTCATGGGTCGACACTCAATGACTGAGCAACACCAGCCAGGGTACATTGTTTTTTAAGACACAATGCTATTACATACTTAACAGACTACAGTATAGTGTAGACAAAACGTATAGGCACTGGAAAAAAAAAAATTGTGACTTCCTTTATTGTGATATTTGTTTTATTATAGTGATCTGGAACGAAACCAACAAAATCTCCAAGGTATGCATGTAGTCAAAATAACAAGTGTTAGTAAAGATGTGGAGAAGATGGAACGCTCATACACTGCTAAAGGAAATATAAAATGGTGTAGCATTTTGGGAGGAAGTCTTGCAGTTTTTGAAAAAAATTAAAGAGTTACCATTTGACCTAGTAATTCAACTCCTAGCTATATACCCAAGAGAAATGAAAACATAAGTCCACAGAAAAACTTTTACACAAATGTTCACAGAAGCATTATTCACAACAGCTAAAAGGTAAAAACAAGCAAAATGTTCAATAACTGATGAATAAACAAAATGTGGTGTGTATATATACATACAATGGAATATTAAGCCATGAAAAGAAATGAAGTATTGATACATGCTCCACCATGGATGAATCCTGAAAACATGTTAAACGAAAGTAGTCACAAAAGACAGTGTATTATGATCCCATTTATGTGAAAGGTTCAAAATAAGCAAACACATAAAGAAAGTAGATAATTGCTTTGGGTTGGGAGGATGGGGGGGGGGGTTAAATGATATTTGTTTATTTTTTAGGTAATGGAAGTGTTCTCATTGCTTGTGGTGATGATTACATAATTCTGTGAATATACTGAAAGCCATGGAGTTGTAGAGTTTTAATGGGTGAGGTAATAGGTTTTTTTAAATAGTTTATTTATTTTTAGAGAGGAAGGGAGAGAAACATCGATGTGAGAGAGAAACAACAATCAGCTGCCTCTTGCATGCCCCCCATTGGGGAATGAGTCCGAAACCCGGCCATGTGCCCTGACCAGGAATCAAATTGGCAACCTTTCAGTGCACAGGATGACGCTCAACCAAATGAGCAACACCAGCCAGGGCGTAATGGTTGAGTTTTAATGTAAAGCTGTTAACAATACAGTAAAATAATAAAAAGGTCTGTGGATATCCCATTTAAAATAGAAACAATAAACAAAAATACCTAGGAATAAATGTAAAGGAAACACATAGAACTTGCATAAAGGGGGGAAAAACCCACAGAAGTTCACAAAGAAAACATAGAAGATCATATAAATTTAAAAACACATTATGCTTGCTAAACAGGCAAAATCAAGATGTTAGCTCTATATATAATATGCAATTTCAATTAAAATTCCAATGGGGAGGAGAGGCAATGCAAGAAACAAAATGATTCTTAAGTGTTTTTGTTTGTTTTTTAAATATATTTTTTTATTGATTTCAGAGAGGAAGAGAGAGGGAGAGAGGTAGAAACATCAATGATGAGAAGGAATCATTGATTGGCTGCCTCCTACACGCTCCCTACTGGGGACCGAGCCCACAACCCGGGCATGTGCCCTTGACCAGAATGGAACCTGGGATCCTTGAGTCCGCAGTCCAACACTCTATCCACTGATCCAAACCAGCTAAGGCAGGATTCTTAAGTTTTACCTCAAGGAATAAATAACTTTTCAGTAGCTATTTGGCCTAATGCTATCAGGTACGAAAATGTACCATAAAGCAACTAAATTAAAACCAGATAATTAATTGCAAAGCTTAAAAATAGACCTCTAGGACTACACTCAAGAATTTTTAATAAAGGTGGCATTTCCAATCAGTGGAAAAAAGATGGGTGATAAGAACACTGAGTAATACTTTGGAAAAATTGTTAGAACTCACTTCAAAAAACATTTGCCAAAATAAATTTCAGGTGTATTAAAATTTTTTTTAACCATAAAAGCTTAAAAAGTAAATATCTGATCTCAGAGTGGGCAAAGCCTTTCTAAATAATAAACTACTTACTACTAAAACTTAGAAATCAAATATGTTGATACAAATAATGAAAAAATCCTCAATATTTGAACTCTTGCCCTGGCTGGTTTGGCTCAGTGGATAGAGCGTTGGCCGGCAGACTGAAGAATGCCGGGTTCGATTCCAATCAAGAGCACATGCCCAGATTGAGGGCTCAATCCCCAATAGGGGGTGTGCAGGATGCAGCCAATCAATGATTCTCTCATCATTGATATTTCTATCTTTCCCTCCCCTTTCCTCTCTGAAATCAGTAAAAACTTATTTTAAAATATCTATATCGAAACTCTTGCAGGAACCAAAAAGTTTAGGGGATTGACTATATCTTTTTTCTCTCTACTACATAGATTTCTAAAAATGGAATATCTAATGCAAACAGGCACTCTCAAATACTGCTATTGGGGTATAAATTAGTATAAACCTCTCTAGAATGCAATTAAGCAATCAGAAGCCTTAAATATTTTTATCTTTTGACCCAGGACATGTCCCAGGTTTCTATTCGCAAAAATATTTTCATAACTTTTTTACAGGAAAACACTAGTGTTATATTCAAAATATGAATAGACTGCCTTTAAATTCTATTTTCAGATACACATAAGGATATGAGAAAATGCTCATTTAAAAAAGCAAATACTATGTATGAGCTCAATTTTACATGTATTCATTGAAAATTATCTGGGCCCTAGCTAGTTTGGCTCAGTGGAAAGAGCATCAGCCTATGGACTGAAGGGTCCCGGATTCGATGCCGATCAAGGACACATGACGCCCTGATTGCGGGCTTGATCCCCACAGGAACATGCAGGAGGCAGCCAATCAATGATTCTCTCATGATTTATGTTTTTAGCTCGCTTTCTCTCTAAAATCAATGAAAATATATTTTTAAAAATAATAATTTTAAAATGAGAAAATTAGCTGGAATGATATACAGTAGTCTCCCCTTATCCATGGGCGATACATTACAAGATCCCCAGTGGATGCATAACACTGTGGATAGTACTGAATCTTTATTTTTTAATATATTTTATTGATTTTTTTACAGAGAGGAAGGGAGAGGGATAGAGAGTGAGAAACATCAATGAGAGAGAAACATCGAACAGCTGCCTCCTGCACACCTACTACTGGGGATGTGCCCGCAACCAAGGTACATGCCCTTGACCAGAATCGAACCTGGGACCTTTCAGTCTGCAGGCCGACGCTCTATCCACTGAGCCAAACCGGTTCAGGGCAGTATTGAATCTTATATACTAATATACTTTGTTTTTTCCTGTACATACATATACTTTACAGCTTCTCTTTTGCATTCCAAATTGCCAGCCTCACTACTCTAGTGCTTTGGGGAAGATGCACATCCTGAGTGGGACAGAGGGTGAAGGTGCAAGATTTTATCACACTACTCAGAACAGCTCACAATTTAAAAGTTACAAATTTTTTATTTTTGGAATTCTCCACTCAATGATTTTGGACCATGGTTGATGACTGCTAATATCTCAAATCGCAGAAAGCAAAACTGCAGATGAAGGGGACTACTGTAAAATTTTAACAATGTAATTACAAATGTTTTATGTCAGTATTTTCAAAGCTTTCTACACTGATCATATATATTACATCCATTAGTAAAAGAAAAAATTGTTTTAATAAAACAGGAAGGGAAAGCATTGATTAATGTTAAAAGTTAGAGAGAAAATCTCCCCATTTGCTTTGGTAAACAGGAGGCCACTGGTAACCTGTGACAATATAGTTTTTAATCAACAGCAGAAGCCAGATTTCAGAAGCTTAAGGAGAATTTAAGATGCTGGAGGTAAATCAAAGAGAGATAGATGCCCGGCTGGTGTAGATCAGTGGTTGACCATCAACCCATGAACCAAGAGGTCCCGGTTCAATTTCTGGTTGTGGTCTCAATACCCAGTGGGGGATGTGGAGGAGGCAGCTGATTGATGTTTTTCATCAATGTTTCATCTCTCTATCCCTCTCCCTTCCTCTACCTCTCTAAAATCAATAAAAACGTATTTTAAAAAGAGAGAAAGAGAGCTGAAGAGCAATTAAGGTTCTAGAGGAAATGAAAGGAAATAAATACAACCAGAGACAATTCTTTGTCAAGTTTCAAGAAAGACAAACTATGTTTACTTTTCCTACAAATTTTTTCACTAAATAACCATTTCTCAATGACAATCTTTTTTAAATTGCTCCAAGGTCAATTTCAATTCTATCCAATCCATGAACACTTCTCCAATCTTACCAAAAACTAAATTCCTCCCACTGTGCTTCAACTACATATAATTTATGAAATTTCTCTTCTCATACTGTTGTGTGTTTTTGCATATTACTTATTTAATCCCCATAAAATCCCTATCAGGTATATATTTAGGCTATTATCCTCATTTCCAAATAAGGAAAAAAACCCTAAGATTAGGGAATTTAACCACAGCCAAGCATCTAATAAATGACAGGGACACAATTTCAACACAGGTCAGTCAAATTCCAGAAATCACTCCCTCAACTACCATCCTACTACCTCATCTGTACTGAACTCTAACCTTCCTTTAAGGGAAGATATCCATGTAAATGTATTTCTACATCTATCATAGTGTACTGTACAATGTTTTACACATGTTAAACGTTCAATATATTTGTTACATACTGAAAAAAAGTATTTAAATATGGAGAGTTAAGGAAAACACACAAAATAATCAATTCAGTAAATGTAACGTTAAAAATGGTTTTCAGACTCTGGCCTAGTAGCTCAGTTGGTTAGAGCATCATCCCAATATGCAAAGGTTGTGGGTTTGATCTCGTCAGGACATACAAAAAGCAACCAATAAATGCATAAATAAATTCTGCCTAGAAACAATTTCACCTTCTTCATTCATGGCCCCAACATGCCAAATTTCTTTTTGAGAAACATCTACGTTTTAGCTAGGAGGTTTCAGTGGGATCAGCTTCAGGAATGGGTCATAATCAGTTTAAGACAACTAAACCCATCCTCTTTGAACTCTTCCAAGGAATAAGGCCAATGATATATGAAGTGCCATTTGCTATTGAAGTTTTAGAAAAAGATGCTTCCTTATTCTTGTACAGTATGTTTCCAAAGAGATTCTCTTTTCCTATGTGTAGTATAAATATGTGATTCTCCAAACAGCGTGGTATAAAAATGGCAAAATAGCTATTTCTACTTCCATTAAGAGGACCAAACTGAAGTCAAAACCAAGAAAACACAGCAGAATAAGCCATAAAGTAATGAAGTCCTGATAGTGTTATGAATGCATAGATTAATAGTACACACCTGGAATGCTTAGTCATAGCTTTTTTAAAAATGTTGTTGTTTCTGCCATATGGACTGTTTTTTCTTTCTGATTCTTGTGATAGACTACTAACCAGTTCAAAAGTAAGTCCCAATCTTAGATTTTTTAACCCAAGGGGGGTGGGGTAAGGAGGACACCACAAAGACAAGAAACGACAGTATTTGAAATATCCAAGAAAACAGGGCGAACCACCACATCAAGCCTACCCTGTCCTCTCTATCATTAACCATCTACAGTGATCTTAACATTTTTCCAACTATTTTAACAAATAAGTATTAATCCTAGTATTTATGGGTATTGTGAAAGTTAATATAACAGATAGTTGCAATCAAAGAACTTCATAGTCTTGGCCCTGGATGATTTGGCTCAGTGGATAGAGCGTTGGGCTGCGGACTACAGGGTCCCAGGTGTGTTGTTTTTTAATATATTTTATTGATTTTTTTACAGAGAGGAAGGGAGAGGGACAGAGAGTTAGAAACATCGATGAGAGAGAAACATCGATCAGCTGCCGCCTGCACATTCCCACTGGGGATATGCCCACAACCAAGGTACATGCCCTTGACCGGAATCGAACCCGGGACCCTTGAGTCTGCAGGCCGACACTCTATCCACTGAGCCAAACCGGCTAGGGCGGGTCCCAGGTTTGATTCCCAGTCAGGGCACATGCCTGGGTTGCGGGCTAAATCCCCAGGAGGGGGTGTGAAGGAGGCAGACAATAGATGATTCTCATCATTGATGTTTCTCTCTCTCGCCCTCTCCCTTCCTCTCTGAAGTCAATAAAAATAAAAACTAAATTTTAAAAGAACTTATATTCTTGTAAAATAAACATTAAACAAGTAAATTAAAATAAATGCGTAATTCTAAACCAGCCGTGGGCAAACTACGGCCCGCGGGCCGGATCCGGCTGTTCTATCCGGTTCTCTTGCTCTCCCCTCCGCTCCTTTACTTTGAATTTATATTAGTTCACACAAACACTCCATCCATGCTTTTGTTCCGGCCCTCCGGTCCAGTTTAAGAACCCATTGTGGCCCTCGAGTCAAAAAGTTTGCCCACCCCTGTTCTAAACTGTGGTGCTATGAAGGTTAAGAACCAGAACTACTTTAGACTGGATGTTCAAAAAAGGCCTCTCTGAAAAAATAACATGTAAGTAAAGACTTGAAAGGCATAGGAAGGTGGTAAGTTCCAGGCTAAGTGGAAATTCTACAACTAGAAGAGAAGAGAAAAGCACACTGAGACTCAGAAGAGGTACAGAGGCGCACGGAGAGGGCTGGCACCTGAGTACACGGCTGGCTTTTTCAATCTGGAGGGAGACACAAGCTCCCGACTGCTCTGAACTCAAGTTCTGGGCGAGACTCAGGGGAGCCATACTCATACGGGGAGAAACTGGACTGTCTGGCAGCGGGCGGAACTCGAGGGCGGTTTTCTCTCAGAGGGACTTGCAGCAATTACCGAGGGACACTGAGACCCGGGGGCCTCTTGTGGGCAGGGCTGACAGGAAGCCATTGCTGTTTGCTCCGCCCTGAGACTCCGCCCCATCCAATCTGTGAGCAGAGGCTTTTGCATATGAATGGCCTGGTCCTTTGAAATCTAAACTTACCTAACAAACTGCAGCTGAGTCAGAGAGACCCAGAACATCCAAAAGAAGGCCCAAGGCCCCACAGCAGCTTGCATTGCTTCACAGCTGGGCCTCATCTGGGCACCTCCAAAACTCAAAGAAAAGGAATCTGCAGATCTCTCCATAGCTCCTGCTGGGTGGCCTCAGGCAGAGGCTAAATTAGCACCTCCTTGGAGATCCAAGAGCCAGTGTACCCAGGGGTCAGAGTAGGACCATCCAGATTAAAAATCCTCAGATCCATAAGGGACACACTCAGGGGACAGACTCAGTGAGCACCAAAGCCCCACTGAAGCAAATCTTGCCTTATAAGGGTGTCTCCAGTACAGAAGTTCTCCCATCCTAGACACAGCTGATCCTCACAGCCAATTGGCCTGGAGGTCAATTCCTCCCAGTGATAACAACAACAATCAAGGCTTAACTACAACAAGACTGTGTACACAGCCCACATAAGGGTGCACCAAGAGTGTCCACCTCAGGTATCTGGGGAGGCTGAGCCACTGGGCCCCATAGGACACCTAGCACACAAAGCCACTCTATCAACTCAGGGAAGCAGCCAAAATGTGGAGACAAAGAAACAGATCACAAATGAGAGAAATAGAGGAAAGCAAACGACTAGATATAGAGTTCAAAACTACGGTTATAAGGTTTTTCAAGAATTGTCTAGAAAAGGCCGATAAATTTAGCGAAACCCTCGAGGATATGAAAAAGGACCAACTAGAAATTAAGCATACACTGACTGAAATTAAAAATAATATACAGAGATCCAACAGCAGACTAGAGGATCACAAGAATCAAGTCAAAGATTTGAAATGCAAAGAAGCAAAAAACACCCAACTGGAAAAGCAAAATGAAAAAAGAATCCAAAAATATGAAGTTGTCTCGGGGACAACTTCAAGCGTTCCAACATCAGAATTATGGGGGTGCCAGAAGAAGAGAGAGCAAGATACTGAAAACCTATTTGAAGAAATAATGACAGAAAATGTCCCCCACCTGGTGAAAGAAATAGACTTACAAGTCCAGGAAGCCCACAGAACCCCAAACAAAAGGAATCCAAAGAGGACCACACCAAGACACATCATAATTAAAATGCCAAGGGCAAAAGACAAAGAGAGAATCTTAAAAGCAGCAAGAGAAAAACAGTTACCTACAAGGGAGCACCCATATGACTGTCAGCTGATTTCTCAACATAAACTATGCAGGCCAGATTGCAGTGGCAAGAAATATTCAAAGTGATGAATAGCAAGAACCTGCAACCAAAATTACTCTACCCAGCAAAGCTATCATTCAGAATTGAAGGTCAGATAAAGAGCTTCACAGATAAGAAAAAGCTAAAGGAGTTCATCACCACCAAACCAAGATTATATGAAATGCTAAAAGGCATTCTTTAAGAAGAGGAAGAAGAAGAAAAAGGTAAAGATAAAAATTATGAACAACAAATACCTATCTATCAACAAGTGAATCTAAAAATCAAGTGAATAAAAAATCTGATGAAAAGAATAATCTGGGAGAAACCAAGATGGCGGCATAGGTAAGCACCTAGGCTGCTGCCTCGCACAACAATTTCGAATCCACAACTAAAAGACAGAACAGACACCATCCAGAACCACAGGAAAGCTGGCTGAGTGAAAATTCTACAACTAGAAGGAAAGAGAAAAGCTCACAGAGAATTGGAGGTACAGCAAAGGGTCTTTGTGCGCGCAGAGAGGAAGGGCGGCTGAGAGCCTGGCTGACTTTCTCTGGCGGAAGGGGGAAGGAAGCCCCCGACTGCACTGGGCCCCAGTTCTGACTGCACTGAACCCCAGTTCCAGGCAAGCCCCTGGGGACCCACGCTCTTGTGCAGGGAATCTGGACTCTCGGGCGGAGACTCGGGAGCCGGGGAAGGCAGAGGTCTGAAGGCGCGCGCGTGCCAATGCGCACAAAGGCTGCGGAGGTTGCTACAGGCTTTCCCTAGTGGAAGGGAGTCAGAAGCTCCTGACTGCACTGAGCCCCAGTTCTGACTGCAGTGAACCCCAGTTCCAGGCGAGCCCCTGGGGACCCACTCTCTTGTGCAGGGAATCTGGACTCTCGGGCGGAGACTCGGGAGCCGGGGAAGGCAGAGGTCTGCGCGTGCACGCAAGGGCAAGGCTGACGGGAAGCCAAGACTGTCTGCTCCGCCCTGAGACTCCACCCCATCCAAGCTGAGCACAGAGGCTATTGCAATTTGGCAAGTCTAATCCTATAAGGCTGTCTCCAGCACCAAACTTCTCCCAGCATAGACACAGCTGATCCTTACAGCCAACTGGCCTGGAGGTCAATTCCTCCCAGTGATACCAACAACAATCAAGACTTAATTACAACAAGGCTGTACACACAGTCCACAAAGGGGTGCACCAAGAGTGTCCACCTCAGGTTAACTGGGGAGGCCGACCCACTGGGCCATATTGGAAACCTAGCACACAAATCTACCCTACCAACTCAGGGAAGCAATGAAAATGCGGCGTCAAAGAAACAGATCACAAACGAAAGAAATGGAGGAAGACAAACGACTGGATATAGAATTCAAAACCACGGTTATAAGGCTTTTCAAGAATATCCTAGAAAAGGCTGATAAATATAACGAGACCCTCAAAGATATGAAAAAGGACCAACTAGAAATTAAACATACACTGTCTGAAATAAAAAATATTATACAGAGAGCTGAAACCGGTTTGGCTCAGTGGATAGAGCGTCGGCCTGCAGACTGAAGGTCCCAGGTTCAATTCCGGTCAAGGGCATGTACCTTGGTTGCGGGCACATCCTCAGTGAGAGGTGTGCAGGAGGCAGCTGATCGATGTTTCCCTCTCATCGATGTTTCTAGCTCTCTATCCCTCTCCCTTCCTCTTTGTAAAATATCAATAAAGTATATTTAAAAAAAATATATTACACAGAGACCCAAAAACAGACTAGAGGAACACAAGAATCAAGTCAAAGAATTGAAATACAAATAAGCAAAAAACAGTCAACCGAAAAAGCAAAAAGAAAAAAAAAAATCCAAAATGTTGAAGATAGTGTAAGAAGACTCTGGGACAACTTCGAGCGTACCAACATCAGAATTATGGGGGTGCCAGAAGAAGAGAGAGAGCAAGATACTGAAAACCTATTTGAAGAAATAATGACAGAAAACTTCCCCCACCTGGTAAAAGAAATAGACTTACAAGTCCAGGAAGCGCACAGAACCCCAAACAAAAGGAATCCAAAGAGGACCACACCAAGACACATCATAATTAAAATGCCAAGAGCAAATGACAAAGAGAGAATATTAAAAGCAGCAAGAGAAAAACAGTTAATTACCTACAAGGGAGCACCCCTACGACTGTCAGCTGATTTCTCAACAGAAACTATGCAGGCCAGACGGGAGTGGCAAGAAATTTTCAATGTGATGAATAGCAAGAACCTACAACCAAGATTACTCTACCCAGCAAAGCTATCATTCAGAATTGAAGGTCAGATAAAGAGCTTCACAGATAAGAAAAAGGTAAAGGAGTTCATCACCACCAAACCAGGATTATATGAAATGCTGAAAGGTATTCTTAAAGAAGAGGAAGAAGAAAAAAGTAAAGATAAAAATTATGAACAACAAATACATATCTATCAACAAGTGAACCTAAAAATCAAGTGAATTAAAAACCTGAGGAACAGAATAATCTGGTGAATATAATAGAATCAGGGGCATAGAAAGGGAGTGGACTGATAATTCTCAGGGGGAAAGGGGTATGGAGGGTTCAGGAAGAGACTGGACAAAAATCATACACCTATGGATGAGGACAGTGGGGGGGAGGTAAGGGCAGAAGGTGGGGTGGGAACCAGGTGGAAGGGAGCTATGGGGAGAAAAAGGAGAAACAATTGTAATAATCTGAATAAAGATTTATTAAAAAAAAAAAAGAAGAATCTGGTGAATATAACAGAATCAGGGGCATAGAAAGGGAGTGGACTGAATCTTCAGGGGAAAGGGGTGTAGGGGGTGCGGGAAGAGACTGGACAAAAATCATACACCTATTGCCGAAACCGGTTTGGCTCAGTGGATAGAGCGTCGGCCTGTGGACTGAAGGGTCCCAGGTTCGATTCCAGTCAAGGGCATGTACCTTGGTTGCGGGCACATCCCCAGTGGGAGGTGTGCAGGAGGCAGCTCATCGATGTTTCTCTCTCATCGATGTTTCTAGCTCTCTATCCCTCTCCCTTCCTCTCTGTAAAATATCAATAAAATATATTTTTTTTAAAAAATCATACACCTATAGATGAGGACAGTGAAGGGGGGTAAGGGCAGAGGGTGGGGTGGGAACCGGGTGGAGCGGAGCTATGGGGGGGGGGGGGGAGAGGAACAACTGTAATAATCTGAACAATTACGATTTACAAAAAAAAAAAAAAGAAGAAGCAACTGATGAGATGCTAAAATCCTCAACAAAATTTTAGCAAATCGGATCCAGCAATATATTAAAAAGATCATACACCATGACCAAGTGGGATTTATTTCAAGGATGCAAGGCTGGTACAATATTGACAAATCAATAAACGTGATACATCACATACACAAATTGAAAGACAAAAATCACATGATCCTATCAATAGACACAGAAAAAGCATTCAACACATTCCAATACCCATTTTTGATAAAAACCCTCAGCAAAGTGAGAATAGAGGCAGTATAACTCAACATGATAAAGGCCATACATGACAAATCTACAGCCAACATCATACTCAATGGGCAAAAACTAAAACAATTTCCCCTAAGAACAGGAACAAGATAGGGATGTCTGCTTTCACCACTCTTATTTAACACTAGAGGCCCAGAGCATGAAATTCTTGCACAGTGGCGGGGTGAGGGGTCCCTCAGCCCTGCACCCTCTCCAATCTGGGACCACTGGCTCCTAACTGCTCACCTGCCTGCCTGCCTGATCACCCCTAACTACCTCTGCCTGCTGGCCTGGTCACCCCCAACCGCCCTCCCCTCCCGGCCTGGTCGTCCCCAACCACCCTCCCCTGCGGGCCTGGTCGCCCCTAACTGCCCTCCACTGCCGGCCTGGTCGCCCCTAACTGCCTCTGCCTCAGCCTCCGCCACCGTGGCTTTATCTGGAAGGATGTCCGGATGGATGTCCAGAAGACATCCGGTCTAATTAGCATATTACCCTCTTATTAGTATAGATTAGTGGTCAGCAAACTGTGGTTCACGAGCCACATGTGGCTCTTTGGCCCCTTGAGTGTGGCTCTTCCACAAAATACGTGTGGGTGTGCATGTATAGTGCGATAGAAACTTCACGGCCCATGCGCAGAAGTCGGTTTTCGGCTCTCAAAAGAAATTTCAATCATTGTACTGTTGATATTTGGCTCTGTTGACTAATGAGTTTGCCGATCACTGGTATAGTTTATTAGTAAAGATAGTACTGGAAGTCCTAGCCACAGCGATCAGACAAAGACTCCACCAAAAAACTACTAGATTTAATAAATTAATTTGGCAATGTAGCAGGATACCAAATCAACACCGAAAAATCAATGGCTTTTTTATACACCAATAGTGAATTCTCAGCAAGAGAAACTAAACAAGCAATCCCATTTACCATTGCAACAAAAGATACTTAGGAATAAACTTAATCAAGGAGGCAAAAGACCTGTACTTGGAAAACTCAGGATGTTGAGAAAAGAGACTGAAGAAGATATAAACAAGTGGAAGAATATACCGTGTTCATGGATTGGTAGAATCAACATTAAAATGTCCATACTACCCAAGGCAATCTACAGATTCAATTCAATCCATATTAAAATAAAAACAGCATATTTCACAGAGCTAGAAAAAAATACTCCAAAAATTTATATGGAATCAAAGAAGACCCCAAATAGCTGCAGCAATCTTGAGAAAAAAAACAAACCAAGTTGGAGGAATCAAAATACCAGATTTCAAGTTATACTACAAAGCCACTGTAATCAAAACAACCTGTACTGGCACAAGAATAGGCATATAGATCAATGGAACAGAACAGAGACCCCAGAAATTGACCCAAGCCATTATGCTCAATTAATATTTGACAAAGGAGCAAGAGCATACAATAGAGTCAAGACAGTCTCTTCAATAAATTGTGTTAGGAAATGGGACAGATACATGCAATAAAATGAAACTTGACCACCAAGATACACCACACAAAAGAATAAACTCAAAATGAATAAAAGACTTAAATGTAAGTCATAAAACCATAAAAATCCTAGAAGAACCATAGGCAGCAAAATCTCAGACATCGCTTATAGCAATATGTGTACAAATACATCTCCTATGACCGTGGTCGGCAAACTGCAGCTCGCAAGCCACATGCAGCTCTTTGGCCCCTTGTGTGTGGCTCTTCCACAAAATACCATGGCCTGGGCGAGTCTATTTTGAAGAAGTATTGTTAGAAGAAGTTTAAAAAATTTGGCTCTCAAAAGAAATTTCAATCGTTGTACTGTTGATATTTGGTTCTGTTCACTAATGAGTTTGCTGACCACTGTCCTAGGACAAAGGAAACTAAGGAGAAAATAAACAAATGGGACTACATCAAAATAAAAAGCTTCTGCAGAGCAAAAGAAACCATCAACAAAACGAAAAGGGAGCCCACTGTAGGGGAGAACATATTTGGCAATGGTACATCTGATAAAGGGTTAATATCCAAAATACATAAGGAACTCATACAACTTAACAAAAGGAAGACAATCCAATTAAAACCTGGGCAGCCCTAGCTGGTTTGGCTCAGAGGATAGAGTGTTGGCCTGCGGACTGAGGAGTCCTGGGTTCGATTCCAGTCAAGGGCATATGCCTGGGTTGTGGGCTTGATCCCCAGTGTGGGGCATGCAGGAGGCAGCCAATCAATGGTTCTCTCACATCAATGATGTTTCTCTCTCCCTCTCCCTTCCTCTCTGAAATCAATAAAAATATATATATATTTAAAAAAATGAGCAAAGGACCTAAATAGACACTTCTCCAAAGTGGACATACAGATGGCCAAGAGACATATGAAAAAATGCTTAGGCACTGATCATCAGAAAGATGCAAATTAAAACAGCAATGAGGAATCACCTCACACCTGCCCAAATGGCTACCATAAACAAATGGTTGTGCTGGTGAGGATGTGGAGAAAAGGGAACCCTAGTACACTGCTGGTGGGAATGCAGACTGGTACAGCCATTATGAAAAACAGTATGGAGTTTCCTCAAAAAATTAAATATGGAACTGCCATTTGACCCAGTGATCCCACCAATCAGAAAGAATGTATGCACCCCTATGTTCATAGCAGCACAATTTACCATAGCTAACTTCTGGAAACAGCCCAAGTGCCCATCAGTAGATGAGTGGATAAAAAAAGCTGTGGTACATTTTTACCATGGAATACTATGCAGCAGTAAAAAAAAAAAAAAAAAAAAAAAAAAAAAAAAAAAAAAAAAAAAAAAAAAAAAAAAAAAAAGACTATCTTATCCTTTGAGACAGCATAGCGGGACCTGAAGAGTTACCATGCTAAGTTAAATAAGTCAGTCAGAGAAAGACAAGTATCAAATGATCACACTCATATGTGGAATCTAAGTAACAAAATAAACTGATAAACGGAGTGGATCCAGAAACATGAATGCATAGAAAAGAGTACGGAATCTCTGAGGGAAGATGGGAGGGTGGGAAGTAATCATCCAAGAACCTTGTATGCATATATGCATGGCCCATGGCCCAGACAATGGAGGGGGGCATGCAGGGGGGACTGGAGGAGTTCAATGGTGGAAAAAGGGGGACATATGTAATACTTAAAACAATAAAGAATTTTTTTTAAAAAAGGGAAAAAAATAAAAAGAATCAACTAATGCCCTAGCCAGTTTGGTTCAATGGATAGAGCATCGGCCTAAGGAACAAAGGGTCCCAGGTTATTTTTCAATCTCTCTCTCCCTTCCTCTCTGAAATCAATAGAAATATTTTTTAAAAAAAGGAATCAACTAATGTATGCATAAATAAGTGGAACAAATCTGTCTCACCCCTCCTCCCCCTTCCCTCTCTAAAAAAAAAAATTTAAAAAGACTATAAGCTTTAAGAAATTTAAAAAATAAATGAAATAAATCACTACTGGTTATAGGTCCATGAATATTGATTTACGTATCTATGCAATCTTATACCACAGCTTTTCATTAACTAAAATGTTTACTATGCACTACTCTCTACAAGGCACTGTGTCAGGACTGGGAAAAGAATAAAACATGGCTTCTGACTTTAAGGAGTTCACCATTCAGCAAGGGAGGCTGATTTTCTTTTTTATAAAAAGATGAGCCATTCTATCATCAACAAATCAACAAACGACAAGTGTTGGCGAGGATGCGGAGAAAAAGGAACCCTCGTGCACTGCTGGTGGGAATGCAGACTGGTGCAGCCACTGTGGAGAACAGTATGGAGTTTCCTCAAAAAACTGAAAATGGAACTCCCATTTGACCCAGTAATCCCACTCCTGGGAATATATCCTAAGAAACTAGAAACACCAATCAGAAAGGATATATGCACCCCTATGTTCATAGCAGCACAATTTACCATAGCTAAGATTTGGAAACAGCCTAAGTGCCCGTCAGCAGATGACTGGATCAGAAAACTATGGTACATCTACACAATGGAATACTATGCTGCCGTAAAAAAGAAGGAATTACTACCATTTGTAGGCACCTGGATGGAATTAGAGAACATTATGCTAAGTGAAATAAGCCAGTCAATGAAAGAAAAATACCACATGATCTCACTCATTTGGGGATAATGAAAAACATTTATAAACTGATGAACAAAAAGATAGATACAGAGGCAGTAAAGCATCAAACAAGACTGTCAAATTACAGCAGTAAGGTTAGGGAGAGGTGGGGGAAATAAGAGATCAACTGAAGGACTTATATGCATGTATATAAGAGTAACCAACGGATGCAAAACATTGGGGGGTGAGGCATGTATGGGAGTGGGGTGGGGGGGGGGCAATGGTAAGATATGTACACATATAATACCTTAATAAAAAAAAAAATTAAAAAAAAAAAAAAAGATGAGCCATTACACAGTATATATTCTAACTAAAGAGTTTAAGTCATTTTAAGAGCGGTCCAAAAAGATTTAAGAAGGCCTCACAAAAAAAGTGAGATGACTTTGGGCCAAATTGTGCTATAATATATATGCCAGGCTAAGAAGTTAGGACTTTAATCTCCAGGCAATAAAGAGCTATGATGGTGCCCTAACCGGTTTGGCTCAGTGGATAGAGCATCGGCCAGCAGACTGAAAGGTCCCGGGTTCGATCCCAGTCAAGGGCATGTACCTTGGTTGTGGGCACATCCCCAGTAGGAGGTGTGCAGGAGGCAGCTGATCAATGTTTCTCTCTCATTGATGTTTCTAACTCTCTTTCCCTCTCTCCCTTCCTCTCTGTAAAAAAATAAAATATTTTTTTTAAAAAAAAAAAGAGCTTTGGTGGTTTAAGCAAGCAATATGATAACCATCCTATCTAATAAAAGAGTAATATGCAAATTAACCATCACTCCAACACACAAGATGGCTGCCCCCATGTGGACACAAGATGGCCAGCAGGGGAGGGTAGTTGGGAGGGACCAGGCCTGCAAGGGAGGGCAGTTGGGGGTGATCAAGCCTGCAGGGGAGGGCAGTTAGGGGTGACCAGGCCGGCAGAGGAGGGAATTTGGGGGTGCCCGGGCCTGCAGGGAAGGGCAGTTGGGGGTGCCCGGGCCTGCAGGAGAGGGCAGTAGGGGTGACCAGGCCTGCAAGAGAGGGCAGTTAGGGGCAAACAGGCTGGCAGGGGGGCAGTTAGGCATCAATCAGGCTGGCAGGGGAGTGGTTAGGGGTTGATCAGGCTGGCAAGCAGAAGCGGTTAGGGGCAATCAGGAAGGCAGGCAGGCGAGCAGTTGGGAGGGATGTGAGAGGGATGTCCGACTGCCCGTTTAGGCCCTACCGGGATCGGGCCTAAACAGGCAGTCGGACATCCCTCGAGGGGTCCCAGAATGGAGAGGGTGCAGGCTGGGCTGAGGGACACACATCCCCCCGTGCACAAATTTCATGCACCGGGCCTCTAGTATGTTATATTTTAGACAGGCAACAATGGAGAAGCCGCACAATATAAACATTTTTTAAACCAGTAATTAAAAATGCCAAAAGCAAAAAGCAAACAAAAAAGCAGGAAAAAAAGATATATGCTGAATATGACCAAGGATTGATATACTTAATAAGTGAACAGCTCTTACAAGTTAATACAAAACATTAAAAGCCAAAAAGGTACATTTATACCATTAAATAAATGCAAATAGCCAATAAAAATGTGTTTAAACTTACTAACCAAAACAACACTTTTTTAAGTATAATATTCTGTACAAGTGAGAGTACCCAAGTTGCGAAGACACTGCTGAAAGAATAGAAATCAGAATATCCCTTCTGGAAATTGGATAGTATAAACAAAGTGTTTATATTTCTGGCACAGTAATCACTTCTAGGAATTTATCTTAAAGAACCAGTGATGTATTAAAATATTTACATGCAAGGATGATCATTTGCAGGATTGTGTGTGTGTGTGTGTGTTATTAATCCATACCGGAGGATATTTTTTCCATTAAAATTTACAGAGGGTGGAAGGAAGGGAGAGAGGGGGAGGCCGAAGGAGGGGAAGGGGGGGGAGAGAGGGAGAAACATCAATGTGAAAGAGACACATTGATTGGTTGACTACCGCATGCTCCCTGACAGGGCCAGGGATCGAACCTGCAACCCAGGTACGTGCCCTTGACCAGGAATTGAATCCAAGACCCTTCAATTCGAGGTCTGACACTAACCCTTGAGCACCACCAGTCAGGGCTGCAGCATTATTTATAATATGGGAGAATTGGAAACAAACATACAATAATAGGTAAATACTAAATTGTATACAAAATGGAAATATTATACAGACAAAAATGTTTTCAAAAGTTAAAGGAGATTATCAAACACGTTAGGTTAAACAAACTAGATATTAAACTCATACGGTATACCTCATTATCAGTTTTTAAAATGGAAATGTGTACCATAAAGATGGAAAAATATTTCAAAGCATTAACAGGAGTCATCATTGGATGGTAAGATTATCGCAGATTTAAATTTGAAGAGTTTTCAGAATGTCTACAATAAGAATATGCAACCTTTTTAATTAAGAAAAAAAAAAAAAAAACACATATAAGCCTAACCAGTGGTCACGGACAACAGGGGGGTGGGAGCATGCGTGGGGAGGGGTTTCGGATGGGAATGGATGAGGACAAATACATGATACCTTAATCAATAAAGAAATTTAAAAAAAAAAAAAAGAGTAAGTGAAAAAGAAAGATAGCCCAGCCCATTTGGCTACGGTCTGTCTACCTTCATCAAGTCATTATTGAAAAGTTTCTGACCTTCTTTCTGAAAATTTAAAAATTCTCAATAAACATAGGAAATACTAGATATATACTCTCATTATTAAACATTAACATTTCATGAATACAATGCTAAAGCTAGTCATCAATAGTTGTCATTGACTATGCAGAAAGCCTTCATAACTACGTCTGTAGTTCTATGGTTTATAAATTACTTTATACAAATATTTGAATTAAAATCGTGAATGCTATTATTTTTGAAAAACTATTTTAAGTATTAACTGGTTTAAGAGGATATGTATGTAGCAAGATTAATTTACCAAATATAAATCCATAATGTGGGACTTCATTTTGTGGTGAAATAAAATTTCCAATTTTAGGAATCAGTTCAAATAATAAAATAAAAATCTACCAAAAAATGTTGTTACTAATGATTTGACTATGTAGTGCCTCTGTACTTATCCAAAAAACCGGAGAGAAATATGTAGATTTTTTTGTTTTTCTCCTCACCTGAGGACATGTGTTTGTTTTTTATTGATTTTAGAGAGAGAGGAAGGAAGAGGGAGAAAGAAAAACATAGATTTGAGAAACATCGATTGTCTGCCTCCGGACTCAAACTGCAATCTGGGTTTGGGCCCCAACTGGGGATGGAACCTGCAACCCTTTGGTGTGAGGGAGGAAACTCCAACCAAGCCACACCAGCCAGGGTGAAATGTATAGTTTTTTAAAGGGATCATTGCTGACAAACTATATTAAAATAGAGATAGATTCCCATTCAGCTACATTTATCACCATAAATTTCTACTACAATTACCATGGATTTACACGTGAATTTGTTAGAATACATAAAAATATAGTAATTATTTCTTTTGCCAAACAGTGCTCATAATAATGTCCTCCATTTGAACAGATTATCAAGTTTATACAGTATAGCATAATGTTAGCAGGTGTACCAGTTAGTAATGCAGATTTTGTAATCAAAGAAAACACGATAATTTCAAGAGAAACATCAAAAGTGCTTTATTCAGCCCTAACTGGTTTGGCTCAGTGGATAGAGCGTCAGCCTGTGGACTGAAGGGTCCCAGGTTCGATTCTGGTCAAGGGCATGTACCTTGGTTGCGGGCACATCCCCAAGTAGGGGGTGTGCAGGAGGCAGCTGACTGATGTTTCTCTCTCAGAGATGTTTCTGACTCTCTCTCCCTCTCCCTTCCTCTCTGTAAAAAAATCAATAAAATGTTTTTTTTTAAAAAAAGTGCTTTATTCAAAGTAATGTCCACCGCTAGCTACACATTTCCCCCATCTTTCAGGTAATTTGTGGATACCGTCCCAAGAGAACTTTTCTTGTTTTGAGGCAAACCATTCAGAGAACCAATTTTCCACTTCTTTGTACGTTCTGAAGTGCTGCTCAGAAATTGCATGTGCCATCGATCAAAACAAGTGGTAATTTGAAGGAGCAAAGTCTGGTGAATACAGCGGATGGGTTAATACTTCCCAGGCAAGATCTTTTAAACCTGTCTTTAACTGGTTTTGAAGTGTGTGATGGTGCGTCATCATGAAACAAAATTACTTTGCCATGTCTTCTGGCACATTCTGGTCATTTCACGATCAAAGCATGGTTCAAGTTGATTATTTGTTGTTGGTAGCGATCAGAATTAATGGTTTCACCTAGTTTTAGAAGCTCATAATACACCACACCTTCCTGATCCCACCAAACGTAGAGCATTGTCTTCTTTCCGAAGCAATTTGGCCTTACAGACGATGTTGATGGTTGACCTGGATCAACCGATGATTTTGTGCGTTTGGGATTCTCAAAATAAATCCACTTTTCATTGCCAGTCACAATTTGATGCAAAAAAGGCTTTCTTTTGTGCCATTGAAGCAACATTTTACTGATGAGTTCTCGGTTTTCCATTTGTCTTTCGTTCAGTTGACGTGGCACCCATTTTCCTTCCTTTAAAATCTTTCCTATTGCTTGTAAACGATTGGAAATTGTTTGCTGAGCAAAGTTTAATCTTTCTGCAAGTTTTTGAGTTTGACATGCATCTTCATCCAATAATGCTTGTAATTGCTGGTCTTCAAACTTTTTTGGTTGACCTGGACGTTGCCTTTCATATCGAAATCATCACTTTTAGAGCATTTAAGCCAGCGTTCGCAAGTATCTTGAGATTGAGCATGTTCACCAGAAGCTTCCTGAAGCATACGATAACTTGCAGCAGCACTTTTCTTCAAAATAAAGTAATGAATTAAAACTTCCTGCAAATGCTCTTTTTTTGGCATGAAATTGGACATTTTTAAGCATAAAAATATTTGTGATGTTAACAGCTTCAGAAAATTTGACATATGAAGTTTTGAAGCTTGCTGTCGATACAAAATAGCATACATATCGAGTTGCATATATATCAACATATGTGTAACTCCATCTATTGAAAAACCCCCACATATTAACTGGTACACCTGGTAAGAGCATGGGCTTTTGGCCTGACCTGGGATTAAATCTTGTTCAAATCCTGCCTCCACTGAATAGTCCCATAACTCTATGCAAGTTGCATAAGCCTTAGTTCTCTTATCTGAAAAGGGTGATAGAGTACCCACCTCAAAGAATTGATAAAGTACCCAATACAAACTGTTCAAAAGTATTCTGCAAACAGAATTATTCTGCAAATACTGATATCAGAGTATCTTGAGTTCTAGCTTAGATATGACTACTAACTAAGCAGGTGACAGATGATCTTTAAGCAAACCACTTAGCTTTTCTGAGATTTAATTTCTTCACCTTTCAAATGATATCAATACATGCTCCTGCCTATCTCAAAGGTTAGGATGGACAAACGAATTGTCTATTTTAAACAACTGGTAAACTGTAATTCACCCAACATAGCACACAGAATAAAATCCACAACATACAAAAAGTTTAAAAGACTGATGTACATTTAAAGTGATTTTCACTCTGCTCTCAGTATATGGATATATGTACCTTTCCAAGGCAAATAATGACCTCAATTAACTAGTGACCTAGCTATGGTAATGATGCAAAGTATAACTTCAGGCCTCCAAATTCTCAAACATCCAAAAATACCTCTGACTTAGTGAACTGTTCATAAAAATAGCTATAAAAGCAGCAAACATACAAATTCAACAAAAGCAGCATAGGAATATAAACTTAAAATTATCTCCTAAACTAAATGCAACCCCATAAACTGATACAGCAAAATTCACCCAATATATTCCAAGCTTTTAAAAATGTCCTCTTGCCCTCGCCGGTCTGGTTCAGCGGATAGAGCATTGGCATGCGAACTGAAGGGTCCCAGATTCAATTCCGGTCAAGGGCACATGCTGCCCTGGTTGTGGGCTCGATCCCCACAGGAAGAAGCAGGAGGCAGCTAATCAATGATTCTCTCTCATCATTGATGTTTCTATCTCTCTCTCTCCCTCTCCCTTCCTCTCTGAAATCAATAAAAATATATTTTTAAATGTCTTATTAAAAACAAAGCATGAAAGTAAAATGGAAATTCAAATGTAGCACTGTTGATATCTTTTTCTAACACTACAGCCAAAAGCTATTTGGAAATGTAATTTCAAGTTTTAGGGTATCTGTCAAGACCACATTAAAAAGAGTCCTCATTATGGGATTCCTAGCCTGGTTCTACACACAGGCTTCAATGGACCTTAACCTGCTGGCAAAATTGTGTCTGTATAAGGATATATATTCCACAGTTAAAGAGTTTACAGCTTCAGACTCTCAGGAGGAATAGTGGTATAACTGGTATTAACACTCTCATCAAAAACTACTCACATTCTGTTACTACCTATTTTTATTTTAACTACATTACATCCTACAAGATTTTAAAGTAAATAATTAATCTGAAGTCCCTACCTTGTCAAAACTATGTGTATATCAGATATAAAGCCATATACTATCCACATGTTTACCCTTTTATTTAAAACACAAAATTTTTAGATTGCACATTTACTGGTGTGTCCAGGCAGACTTCTTCAAGTTTGGTCAGAGGTTGTAAACTTTAAAAGAAATTAAGTTTTTGGTACTTTTTTAAGTAATTATTTTTCAACATCAACTTGAAATGTAACACCCAAAAATATAGTTTTATTTCTTCTCTTGGTTAAACTTTTATGGGGAGTTTAACTGAGAAATGAATTCTGAGCACAATATTTTGGTACTTTAACTCTGAATTTCTAACCAAGAATGAAGTGATGCTCATTTTTGCACAACCATGAAGGGGAAAAGTAGTCTTAATAATTATTGTGAACCAGATTAGCACGAAGACATATACCCTACACTTCAACTCAACAAGTTTCAAGTTCCAACAGTACACTCCTACCCAGTCATAGATGAAGTTTAGTATGAAATACAGGAACTACACAAAGAAAAAATAATAATGGAGGGGATATGTGAGGAGGGGGAAGGAAGCAACTTATAATAGCTGGGTATAACCTACAAAAAAAAATTGCTTAAGTAACTTTTTTTTTTTGTAAAGGAAGTTATCACTGTGAGATTGTGTTTAGGAGGCAAATTTTTAAACTAAGCTTTAAAGAAAATACTAACAAACTGTCTCAGTATTTTCAGAAATCATTGGCTCATACACAAATAGGAAATCCTTCTATTTTTGTTCATTAAAACAGATTTTTAAAAAATAACAGGTTTTTTAGAAGGTCTGCCTGGACAAATTTTGTGAACCTTGTTCAACTAACTGTATTCACTTAAAGGTAATAAAAACTAAATTCTACTTCAATTCTCCATACTATTTCTAACTCTCCATAAATCCATTACATGTTTGAGTGCTCCTAAACAGAGTTCTAGGGGGTTCACAAATAATCCTCAATAAGACCTTTCACTATGTCTCTTTTCAAAAAATAATAAAGATTAACTTTAGTTTATTTAGAAACTATGTTTAAAATTAATTTTACTGGTTAAGTTCAATTTTTAAAACACCAACAAAATTATTAAAAGCAATTTTCCCTAATATATTACACAGCAAGGCTATTCCTTTTCCAATTTCAGAACCAAGCCATAATCACACAACTTATATCTAAGATACATAATACAGTTTACTAAAGTAAGTACTTAAAAGGACTTGGGCTTATCAGTATATCAAACCACCTGCGCCAACAATAAAAGTATCTCAAAATACAAATAACTTTAAAAATGTAGGAAATTACAGAATGGCACAATTATTGGAAAGTATCGTTTGAATATGGGCAAAACCCTGCTTCCACCTTTCAGGAAGTAAACACTCAGTTAAAAGTAAACTGAATACCTTTCCACGTTTATTATTGCCTTTGGACACTAAAGTGAAATTCAAACACAAACAAGATGATACATTTTATGAATCAATTGTCTTAAAGAATCATAATTAGGATACAGGTAGTTTGAAAGTCTTTCAAAATATCACATACACAACACAAATCCAAAACCTACATAAGCTGTTGGTAAATGAGCATTTCCTTAACAATCAAGTTTCTGTGTTAACCTTTTATCTAATTCACCTGGTCCAACTAGGCCTTTGGGCCCAGAAGTAGTTAACTTGCAATATAGCTTGTTTCTTTAAGCTAAAATACCATCTTGCAAGGGTCGGGAATAAAAATTTTAAATCTGGCTAGAAAAGATCAATGTACATGCATTAACAGTCTTTAATAATCAAAAGTATAAGAAATAAGGCCTTTTATTCCAGGAGACAGGCCATGACTATGTCAGGATGGTGTCTGAGGTACAATACTCTCCTTAGTATGACAGAATTCACCATTAAAACAACGAATGGCACACTAAACAGCATTAATTTTTTAGAATAGTATGAAGTTTCCAATCACCACTACCACAGTTCATTTCCAGGTATTTAAGGTCTGGCAGAAGGTTTTAACACACCCACACACACCCCAAGGGAGGGAGAAACCACCATCCTCCTCCCAGGGAGTTTAAAGAAAACCAGCAGGTACGCGAGGCCTCGGCTGCACCCCGAAAATCAGAGGGCGGCCGGAGGGTCGCAGGGTCCGGACCGAGGAGGGAAGCCGGCTCTCGGCCGCACCTCCCCTCCCCTCCCCACAGGGAAAGGAGAAGGCTCATTAGTGCTTCGTTAATTGACACCTGTAATGAGGAAACTTTCCCGGCACCGAGGCCGCCAGGCCCGGCCTGGCTGCAGCTCCGCGGCGGCCCCCTCCCGGGCGCCCAGGTAAGCCGGCGGAGCTGGGCCTGAGGCGGCGCGGCGGCCGCGCCACCGCGCACCTTCCCGCGGCGCTAGGCCCGCACGCCGCCGGCTCGGCCGTCCCTCCCGCAGGCCGCAGAGGCCGGCAAGGCAGCGCGGGGACCCCAAGCCGTGCACCCCGACAGGCGCCGCCGCGGCTACTTACTTTCATTTAACACCTCCACCAGGTCTGCGCAGTTCTCGCACATCGTTCGGCCGCCGCCCCCCCCTCCCCCGCTTCGGATCGCGCTGACTGATCCCGACCGGCGGGGGGGAGGGGAGAGAGGCGGAGGAGGGGGCCGGCCGACCGGCGGGGCGGGGAGGCGACGAGGGCGGGCGGCGGCGGAGACGGGGCGGGAGCAGAATGGGGGAGGGGGCCGGCGATCCCCGGAGCGGGCGGGGGAGAGGAGGGGGGCGAGGGGAGGTGCGCAGGCCGGAGGGGCGCGGAGGCGCCAGCGGCGGGGAAGGGGGGGGAAGGACGGGGGGAGGGGAGAGGGAGGGAGGGGGCGGGTGGGGAAAGAAGCAGCAGAGTCACTTCACCGACCAGACGCCGCGGCCACCGCCGACGCCGCCGCCATTTTAATAGAGCGTTCGGGCTGCGCTCGGCTCTTTCCGTCCGGGCGAAGGAGCCCACGAGAAGCGCCGCGCGCTCTCATTCCTCCGCCTCCCGCCCTCGCCTCGCCTCGCCTCCCGCCCTCCCACTCAGCCTCCGCACACACGCCGCACGCTCCGCTCCCCGCCGCGGCCCGCTCGCTGCCCTCCCTTTCCTCTTCCGTCCGGCCTCCCCGCCCTCGGCCCACCCCCTCGGCGCGTCCGCCCCCCGCCCCGCCCCGCCCCGCCCGGATCTCTGTCGGCGGCCGGAAGGGAGACGGCAGCCAGCGCGGCCGCGGGGGGCGCCGAGTGAGTTGAAGATGGCGGAGGCGCCGAGCTGGTCGCGATTGCGCGGCGTCGCCCACGACGGCCCCCTCCGCGGGCGCCGAGGCCCAGCGAGCGCCGCTCTGACCCCCGCCCTTGAGCTTCGCCATTTTCCCTCCGGGCTCGCGAAGGGAAGTGGGCGCCGCTTTCTCCCACATCTCCCTTCCCCGCGCTGCGTATAGGGGGGAGGCGGGGAGGAGAGGCGCGCATGGGGATCCGGGCCGACGCTGCAGCCCTCGTTGGGGCACGCAGCCGTCGTTGGGGCACACGGCCCTCTCCCCGCCGGGCTTTGTGAGGATGGAACGGCCCAGGTCGGCTTAACCTGCATCCGTGTCCCTCGCTACCTTCAATCCTGCGGGCTCATCCTTCCTCGAGCAGTGAGACGCCTGATGAGAGGAGAAATGGCGGAGTGAGGCGTCCACATTGGCACCTCCTTTTCACGCGAGAGGGCCCCTCAGGACTTGCCCATCTAAAACTCTTCACCTGAGACAGCAGATGATGCTTCCCGGGGAAGAGCAGCTTTCAGAGGGAGTTAAGCTAGGGGACGGAGCACGAAGAACCCGGAGGGAAGGGCACGCAGCTGAAGTTCAGGGCTAGTTAACTAGTTACAGTTAGCCTTGGGAAATTTTCCTCACGCCCGCACTTCCTTACACCTTCCTCGCGGATTTCTGTATCCAACGTGGTTCTGAGATGTGACTGAAAGGTCCCAAAGGGAGGGTGCGTAATATTGTTAGACCTGCACCCAGACCATCTAGTAAGTAGAAATTCTCCCGTGGATTCTGTGGAAGCCGGCACACCACCGCCTCGCCATGCCGGGACCGCCATCCCTAGCCTTCGCTTTTCTGCTGCCTGAAGCAGACGCTGTCAAGTTGCTGCCCATCCTGTTTTCAGGGGCTCCCTGGGAGCAGGTGCTCCTTAGGCCTGCGGAGCTCTCCCGACAGCGTCTTCCCTTCCCATCTTTCCCACAAAATCTGCGATTCGTAGACTTGAGGCCCTGTGGGCAGACATCGTCCATCCAATATCCACGCCCCCGCCCCATCCCTCTTCCCTGCCAACAGGAAAACCTGCCAAACCCAAGTGGTTTTTGTGTGTTTTTTCAGGTGCCATCTGAGAGACCTCTGTCTCAGGAAAGCCCCTAAGGAATATTTGTTACTGATTTAAAGCCAATCATGGTGAGAAGGCTAACCCCTATTTTGTAAAACTACTGTTTGGCATTCTCTGCTGTTTTCCATAAACGGCTTCTTATTCTAAAAAAATAACTTTGCACCCTAACCGGTTTGGCTCAGTGGATAGAGCGTCAGCCTTTGGACTGAAGGGTCCTAGGTTCGGTTCTGGTCAGGGGCATGTACCTTGGTTGCGGGCGCGTTCCCGGTGGGAGGTGTGCAGGAGGCAGCTGATCGGTGTTTCTAACTATCCCTCTCCCTTCCTCTCTGTAAAAAATCAATAAAATATATTTAAAAAAAGAAAAAAAAATAACTTTGCTTTCTAGCCTTCTTTAGCCTGCTTGAATAATGAGGAAGATAAACTCAGCTGTCTGACCTTGTAGGCCAGGAACTAGATATGCCCATAATTTCAATGCCATGCCAGGTGCATTTTTTAATTGGATAGAACTGTGTTGTTTTCAAGGCCAGCAGCGAGATAACCACTAAGTGCACATAGGGCTGGCTCTTTAATAAAAAGGGAAGTTCTGCTTGTAGCCTTGCTTAGAATTTGAATTTATTTTCTCTAAGCCCACCGGTGAATAAAGTGTGACTTCAAACTCTCTGAGCATTGCTTGATTTATTCCAGTTCTCTGTAACATTATTGGTTCCTTGAGATTCCAGGAAAACCAACCCATGCTTGGCTTTTTAGCCTCTGGTGAGTGGACCCGGTTTGGGGCCCGGGGGCGTTGGACAGGCCTCCGGGAGGCGCCACTCTGCTGAATTAGCAGAATTAAACCGGGGGACTCTGGGCGCTCCCGGACCTCAGCCCAGGACCCGGCCAGCAACTGGAGAGAGCAGATGGACACTTCTGGACCTGTCAACAGAATCGGTAAGGCAGGGGCCCCATCAGTTCAGCCACTCCAAGTGAGTGGAAGGGGGAGCTTAATCACCTCCCCGGAAGCCATACAGCTTCCTCAGGCAAATTAATCAGGAATCAGGAATTGGGTGGATTGTTGTTTAAACTCTGAATGTCTGGTGAAAGTGTGAGTGTGTGCCGAAACCGGTTTGGCTCAGTGGATAGAGCGTCGGCCTGCGGACTGAAGGGTCCCGGGTTCGATTCCGGTCAAGGCATGTACATTGGTTGCAGGCACACCCCAGTGGGAGGTGTGCAGGAGGCAGCTGATCGATGTTTCTCTCTCATCCATGTTTCTAGCTCTCTATCCCTCTCCCTTCCTCTCTGTAAAAAATCAATAAAATGTATTTTTTTTTAAAAAAAAAGTGTGTGAGTGTGGAGGGAGAGAGTGAGCCTGCCCTCTCCTCTCCTTTGTGTGGCTCCACGGCTTCGGTTATGGAGTCCGAGTGGGCCCCAACCTGCGGTTCCGCGTTTCGTCATATGGCATAACAGTGACTCACCCCCACGTGGAGGTGACCAGGCCCGGGGTTTATACCGGTGCACCTTAACTAAGACAAATCTAAGCTCCCAAGGGACCTGGCCAGGTGGGCGTCTGAGTGAGGATCTGTGAAAGCAGGTCACCCCCTCCCTTGTCTGTCTCGCGCCACGGATCATCATGGGGTCGGGACAGAGTAAACCCACTGTTCTCAATTGCATGTTGAAAAATTTTTAAAAGGGATTTGATGGGGATTATGGAGTTAAAATGAATTCTGAAACACTGAGGAAATTCTGTGAAGTGGAATGGCCAGACTTCGGGGTTGGCTGGCCCTCAGAAGGCTCTTTAGATGAAGGATTGGTCAGGGCGGTCTGGAATGTAGTCACAGGAGACCCTGGACACCCAGATCAGTTTCCCTACATAGACAGCTGGTTAGAAACTGCTCAAACCTTGCCGCCTTGGGTCCGGTTCTGCGTGTGTAAGAAGGGACAGAGTAAGGTTTTAGTATCAGGAGTGAAGAGGCAGGGCAGGAGCAGGCTAAGGAGAGGCAGGCAGGGCAGGAGCAGGTCCCTTAAAAGGAAGTTCAACCCCCTATTCTACAGGACCCCTACGCCCCCGAGGAAGTCCCACCAGTGTTACCACCTCCATATGAGCCACAGGCAGCACCAAGTGCCCCCCCTGCTAGCCTGGAAGGTCCGGAAAGTCTGGAAACAGCGCCTCCCTCCATCTCCCCTCCACCAGGCTCTCCTGAGCCGGTTGGGCGGCGCTTGCGTTCAGCCGATCAAGGGCCCAAACAACAGCCGGCACGTCAGATGCCTCTCAGGGAGATTCGGGGTGCCCAAGTGCTTGGTGAAGATGGGACCTTACAGGAAGGAAGGCCGGTCTATTATTATCAGCCCTTTACCACAAGTGACATTCTGAATTGGAAGCAACACACCCCAGCTTATTCTGAAAAACCTCAGGCCCTGGTAGACCTCCTAGAAATGATCTTCCAGACCCAGAAGCCCACCTGGGTGGACTGCAAGCAGCTCCTTTTTGCATTCTTTAACACTAAGGAGCACATGAGAGTAATGACAGAGGCTCGGAAGTGGCTCCAGACCCAGGCCCTGGCAGGGACATTAGACACAGACAGATGGGCAAGGGAGGCCCTCCCAATGAGGAACCTAATTGGTCCCCAAACTCAGAAGACGGAAAGACCAGGCCAGAAAGATATCGGCTGGCTTTCCTCCAGGGGTTCAGGGCTGGAGCCAAAAAGCCCACCAATATGGCTAAAATCTCTGAGGTTTTCCAGAAGCCTGATGAAAGTCCAGCAGCTTTCTATGAGAGTCTGTGTGAGGCATACTGGATCCACACTCCCTTTAACCCTGAGGCCCTGGACACTCAAACCATGGTAAATATCAGGAGAAAATTACAGAAGCTGGAAGGGTTTGCAGGAAAAAATGCTAGTGAACTGCTAGAGATAGCCAACAAGGTTTTCATCAACCGAGACAGGGCAGCAAAAAAGGAGGAAGAAAAGAGAATACAAAGAAGGGCCAATGTGATAGCAGCGGCTTTCAGAGGTTCGGGCCCCCAGACAGCCCAAAAAGGGAAGCAAGAAGACAGATCAGGAGGGAAAGGAAGAGCAAGTCTGAGATGGGACCAGTGTGCCTATTGTAAGGAAACAGGACACTGGAAAAATGAATGTCATCAGCAATCTACTAGCTATCAAAGGTGTATGGTGGTTGCTGATCAGTTTTAAAATCAATGTACAAGAATTTAGGAGATATTTTGTCAGATTCTGTTCCATAATTCTTTTAGAATTCACATCTCTCTTTAAGTATATTAAAAAGTCTTTCTTGACATATACCAAATAGCACTGAAGAGTGAAGACTATAGCCCTAACCGGTTTGGCTCAGTGGATAGAGCGTCGGCCTGCGGACTGAAGGGTCCCAGGTTCGATTCCGCTCAAGGGCATGTACCTTGGTTGCAGGCACATCCCCAGTGGGAGGTGTGCAGGAGGCAGCTGATCAATGTTTCTCTCTCATCGATGTTTCTAGCTCTCTATCCCTCTCCCTTCCTCTCTGTGAAATATCAATAAAATATATTAAAAAAAAAAAAAGTGAAGACTATAGAGTCAGAAGGCAGGCAACCTTCTTATTAGCTTCTATGCCCTTATCTATTTACAAGCAGCTGAAGTAGATAAAGGGTTGGTAAACTACAACCCATAGGCCAAATATGGCTGGTTACCGGTTTTTGTGTGGCCTGTGGGCTAAGAAAAAATTTTAAATGGTTAAAAAAATTTCAAAGTCTATTAATAAAGTTTTATTGGAATACAGCCACACTTATTCAGTATATATTCTCTATGGCTCCTTTTCTGCTTAGAGTGGAGTAGTTGGGATAAGAAATAGAGAGTAAGCCCTAGCTGGTTTGGCTCGGTGGTTGGAGCATTGGCCTGCGGACTGAGGGGTCCCAGGTTCGATTCCGGTCAAGAGCATGTACCTTGGTTGTGGGCACATCCCTAGTAGGGGGTGTGCAGGAGGCAGCTGATTGATGTTTCTCTCTCATCGATGTTTCTAACTCTCTATCCCTCTCCCTTCTTCTCTGTAAAAAATCAATAAAATATATTTTAAAAAATAGAGAATAAAATATTTACTGTATCTGGCCCTTTACAGAAGTTTGTTGAACCCTGAAGTGATGATTAAGTGATCATACATGGGAATAATTCTCTAATCAATCCTCACCTGAGGGCATATTTAGAGAGAAAAACATCTATCGGTTGCCTTCTGTGTGCACCCCAACTGCAACCAGGGTATGTGCCCTGATCGGGAATCAAACTGGCAAACTTCCAGTCGGACATCCAACCAACTGAGCCACTCCGGCTGGGGCAAGATTCTCAAATTATTTCACATTTTTTTTTAAATATATTTTATTGATATTTCACAGAGAGGAAGGGAGAGGGATAGAGAGCTAGAAACATCGATGAGAGAGAAACATCGATCAGCTGCCTCCCGCACAACTCCCACTGAGGATGTGCCCGCAACCAAGGTACATGCCCTTGACCGGAATCGAACCCGGGACCTTTCAGTCCGCAGGCCGACGCTCTATCCACTGAGCCAAACCGGTTTTGGCGTTTCACATAATTTTTTTAAAGAAGAAAAACATATTCTGCCCCCAGGGAGTGGGCCTAAGCCGGCAGGTGGACATCCCCTGAGAGGGCGCAGGCCAGACTAAGGGACCCCCCCCCCCCCGCAGTGCACGAATTTTCGTGCGCCAGTCCTCTAGTATATATAGTAGTATATATAGTAGTATATATAGTACACACACACACAAACACACATATATATATATGTGTGTTTGTGTGTGTGTGTGTATGTATGTATGTATATATATATATATATATATATATATATATATATATATATACACACACACAATTCGTGCATGGGTGCGGTCCCTCTGGGTTGCCTGCAGGGATTGGGCCAAAACCCACAGTCCAACGCCACCTGCAGCTCCTACCTGCAGCTCCCACTCATCCCAGCCCCACTGTGCCTGCTGTGGGCTTGCACCCAATCAGTCCTGATCAGGAGAGACTCACACCGCCACAGCAGCACTCGCCAGCCATGACCCCTGCGTCTGGCACCCTCCCAAGAGGAGTGGCCTGCAGGATTGGGCTGAAACCAGCTCTCCGACCTCCCCCAGGGGATCCCAGATTGTGAGAGGGCACAGGCCAGGCTGAGGGACCCCACCGGTGCACAATCAGGCCAGGGAGGGACTGCGGGAGGGCTCCAGGGTGTGTCCAGCCCATCTCGCCCAGTCCCAATCGGCCGGACCCCAGCAGCAAGCTAACCTACCAGTTAGAGCATTTGCTCCCTGGTGGTCAGTGCACGTCATAGGGACTGGTTGACCAGTTGACTGTCTGCCCCCTGGTGGTCAGTGCATGTCATAGCGAGCGGTTGAGCAGCTTTAGCATATCGTTAGCATATTATGCTTTGATTGGTTGTTTGGTTGTTCTGCTGTTCGGTCTATTTGCATATTACCCTTTTATTATATAGGATATTTTTTTCATTTCAGAGAGAAAGGGAAAGGGAGAGAGAGATGGAAACATCAGTGATGACAGGGTATCATTGATCGCTGCCTCCTGCATGCTCCCTACTGGGGATCAAGCCCACAACACAGGCATGTGCCCTAAGTGAGAATCACACCATGACCTCCTGGTTCATAGGTTGGCACTCAACCACTGAGCCATACTGGCCAGGCCTAACCCTTTTTTCTTGAGAGTAACTGGAACCTAATCCTACTGGGAAACTACAAGTAACTATAAAACCTGCCTTAAAATCATCCTACCCAAGGGACAAAGAAGCTGAGTATTTACTCTCTTTAGTCACTGATTGACTGTTAGGAGGATTTATAGGCAGCAAAGCAGGCTTCTCAAGCAGCCGAAGAAAACCCTCAGGCATAGAAAAAAACATGCTAACAGCTGGAAGTCTGGCCACTGTGCACTGAAGTGATAAGAACTAGGAGTACTGATGGTATCTGGTACACCATCCTTCCCTCTTCTGTCTGCCTTGGATACAAATGTGATATGTGGAGAAGCAGCAGCCATCATGACCCAAGAAGCCTATAAGCAAAAGCCAAGGCATTAAAGATGACAAAATGGAAAGAGAGGCGTGGGTACCTGGTGGCGTTGAGCAGCTGAATCAGTGCTAGCAACTAACTGCCTACTTGTTGCTATGTAAGACATTTGGTTACCTAACAAAAACCCTAAAGTCACTGTTGGAGTTTTACACTTACTAACACTAGTGTGGTAGGCACAGTAATACCTGCCCCCCCCCCCACACACACACACACACTCCCAAAGATGTCCATGTCCTAATCCCACGTATCTGAATATGGTACCTTCACATGGCAAAAGGAAGATTATTTTAGATTATTCATGTGTGCTCAATTAATTATATGCAACTTTCAAATTAGAGAACCTTTCCCAACTTTATTCAGGGGGAGCTATGACTACACAAGAGTGATCAGAGAGATGCAATTTCCTAGCTTTGAAAGCAGAAAGGGGGCATAAGCCAAGAAATGTGATGGCCTCGAGAAGCTGTAAAAGATAAAGAAATTCTCCCCTTCAGCCTCTAAAAAGGAACACAGCTGACACCAATGAGACCATGTTAGACCACTGATTTACAGAATTATAAAATAATGTTTGTTAAAAGAAACCACTTTAGTTGAACCCTGGCTGATGTGGCTCAGTGTGGCTCAGCTGGGCCTCATCCCATGCAACGAAAGGTTGCTGATTCAATTCCCGGTCAGGACACATGCCCAGGTTACAGGCTCGATCCCCAGTGTGGGGTGTGCAGGAGGCAGTCGATGTGTCTCTTTCTCCCTCTCCCTTTCTCTAAAATATATATATATATATATAAAAGAAATTTAGTTTTAAGCCACTAAAGGTGTGGTAATTTGTTACAGCAAAAAATAGAAAACTAATATAAGTAGCATGCAGATATAGAGAACAGCAAAATCCCTGAAACACAAAAATAAAGCCAATATAACTAGAACATGATTGTGGGAGAAGGCCCAAGTCAGATTTTGCAGAGCACCACAGATCTTGCTAAGATATTGGCAAGAAACAATACGTTTAGAAACAATAAGTTTCTAAAAGCAATTGAAGTATGGAAGCTGTACAATCATATTTGTATTTTAAAATACTTTGACTAATCTATAGAGAATGGATTGGAGGTAGAGACAGCAGAGGATTACTACCATTAATAGTAATCCAGAAAGATGATGATGATGATAGCTTGAACTAAAGCTATGCATAAAAAGTGAGTTCATCTAAGAATATTTTAGGGGTAAAAAGAACAAGACTTGGTTTATGGGTATGGGGAGATGATGGTATCGGGGATGTATCCAGATTTCTGATATGCACAACTGGATATAGTGGTGTCATTTACCAAGATAGGGATCACTTGAAGGACCAGAGGGGGATGGGGTCAATAAAGAGACGTACTATTTTAGAACTGCTCAACTTGAGGTGCCTGTGAGACAACCAGAAGGAGTTGTTGAGCTGGCAGTTATGTTGATCTAAAGATCAGAAGAAAGTCCCAGACTGGAAATGTAAACATGAAAACAATCCTTAGTATACTAGCTCTTTGTTATATGGGGGAGGGGAGATAGCTGCTACACATTCAGCATTACAGGTTCCACACATGAAGGGGGAGGAAAGAACCACTTCCCTCAACTGTCCTCATCAGGAAAGCAAAAACTTTCAAGAAAGCCCTACAGCTAACTTTACTTTTGGTCTCACTTCCCAGAACTGTCACATGGCCACATTTAAGCCTCAAGGAAAAGCTAGTTGGCAGTGGGTATTAAGTCAGTTTACTTACAGTGTCTGCCACAAATGGTACATGAAGTCATGAAATAATATAGGGAGAGGTAATACCAGACAGTGAAAGAAAAGAACCTAAAACAGAGCCTTAAGGAAGTTGAACTGGATTAGAGGAAGAGAAGATATCCCAAAGAGTAATGAATCCGGTAAGGAAGTGGGGAGGGAATTTTGGTACCAATTAAGCCAAGGGAAAAGATGACAATTAGGAATGCTGGGAAGTCAAGTAAAACGAGATCTACAAAATTATTCATAAGATTATTCATGGAGGTCATGGGAGATGGAATTATGGACACACAAGCCTCATTACAGTAGACTGAAGACCATTTATAGAAGAAACTATTAAAGTAGAAAACTATTTTAAGACTTTGGACTCGCCCTAGCTGGTTTGGCTCAGTGGATAGAGTGTTGACCTGGGGACTCAAGGGTCCCAGGTTCGATTCCAGTCAAGTGCATATGCCCAGGTTGCCGGCTTAATCCCCAGTGGAGGGGGCGTGCAGGAGGCAGCCAATCAATGATTCTCTTTCATCATTGATGTTTCTATCTCTCTCTCCCTCTCCCTTCCTCTTGGAAATCAATAAAAATATATTATTAAAAAAAAAGACTTTGGCCGAAACCGGTTTGGCTCAGTGGATAGAGCGTCGGCCTGCGGACTGAAGGGTCCCAGGTTCGATTCCGGTCAAGGGCATGTGCCTTGGTTGCAGGCACATCCCCAGTGGGAGGTGTGCGGGAGGCAGCTGATCGATGTTTCTCTCTCATCCATGTTTCTGGCTCTCTGTCCCTCTCCCTTCCTCTCTGTAAAATATCAATAAAATATATTAAAAAAAAAAAAAAAAAAGACTTTGGCCCTAACCGGTTTGGCTCAGTGGATAGAGCGTCGGCCTGCAGACTGAAGGGTCCCAGGTTCGATTCAGGTCAAGGGCATGTACCTTGGTTGCGGGCACATCCCCAGTGGGAGTGTGCAGGAGGCAGCTGATCAATGTTTCTCTCTTATCGATGTTTCTAGCTCTCTATCCCTCTCCCTTCCTCTCTGTAGAAAATCAATAAAATATTTTTTTTAAAAAAAGACTTTGGACTCAGAGAAAGTGGGGTAAATGCTAGTAAAAAGATGAAATTAATCATAGGTAACTTACTGTGCATACTGTGCAACAGACACTGTTCTAAGCACTCATTTAATTCTCTCAATCATCTTGTATGCTGTGTGCTATTGTTCACCCTATTTTCGAGAAGAGAATAATAAGGTATAGAGTGGTTAAATAATTTGTGCCAGAAACAGAGGGTGATAATACCAGGACAGAAAAGTCAGAGTGGTTGCTGTAATTTTTCTAAGAAGGTGAGAGAGGATGGAATCCATTGCAAGGGAAGAAGGATTGGACTTTGATAATGGGTACCCATGTGCATACATTTGATGATCAGAAATTGAGGGAGTTCCCATCAGATAATTTGGGGTCTTTTCCTGAAATAAGAGGCAAAGGTCATCTGGAGTCAAGAAGTTAGGATTATGCCAGACTGAAAGAACTATAGTTTTGAAATAAAAATTCTGGAGGGAGATGAACTGATTAATCAGAAAAGTGTGATGCTAGGTGGAGATGAAGATATGGTAGAGCTTGTTTTTTGGTATTTATGAACTTCATGATGCCTGTCTTACTGGAGCCTTTGATGTACAGTTAGCCCTGTGCAGTGAGCAACTTAAGAGAATGCCATCTACATCTTAGACATAAATTTGTATCTGGCTTCTTTAACAAACAATGTTTTTGAAATGCATCCATTTTGTTGCATGTATTAAGTACTGTTTTTCTTTCTTTATTGCTGAATAGTATCATGATATTCTTTTAATTTTAAAAATTTCCCCATGATAATTGCAATTTTTAAATATCATGAGCTATAACAGAACCTAATTGCCATTTAGATGGAATATGTTGTTAGCACTTCCAACTTTGAATAAGACATTTAACCACCATTTATATTCGCATGTATGCAACCTGCAATAAGCCATCATATATATTGTTGAAACAATAATGCTGTTTTTCCATTTCAGAAATATAATCAATTGCTTTATTATTGTACCAGTCATACCATGTTGTAAGCATGGAGGTAACACAATCAGGTTTGCATTGGGAAAAGAATCTTCATTGTGCATAAGAATAATGTAGAGATTTGTTAAAATACAGGTTCTGATTCAATAGTCTGAGCTGGGGTCTAAGATTCCCAGGTGATGTGCATATTGTAAACCTATTAGAAGGCTATTTCAGTAATTCAGGAAAGATGAGACCTAGGTTAATGGCAATGGAAGAATAGAGAAGTAGGTGAATTTAAGATCTATTCTTATGTTGTAGACTTGAATAAAACTTAGTGAGTGGATATGTTAGAGTACGGGAGATGTCAAAGGTGATTCCCAGATTTCTTGCATGAAAATTGAAAGGGATATTGGTGCTATTGAGAAAAGGAACATTGAAGAACTAGATTGTTTTGAATTTTATAGGGATAGGATGGGCAAAATTCAATTTGTCTTATTGAGCCTAAGATCCAAAGATATATGGGCAGAAAAGAAGTCTAAGCAGGAATTTTAAATTGGAAAAGACATTTAGTTTATGTCTGAAACCAGAATGGATGACACCTCCTGGATAGATTGAGAGGTGCAATGAGAAGGCTCAGGACTGCACTGTGAGGAACTTTTCAAACTTGTCTCATGACTTTCAGCTTCTATTTCAGAAGTTTCATAAAAAGCAATATGCTTTCATAGAACTACAGCTGGACTATTCTATTTGAGGGCATATTTTTCAAGATTATTCTGAAATTCTTATCTCCAATATTCCAAGGATTGACTAAGGAGATGACTGAAAATCCAGCCACATTCTCAAACTTTTTAGCAGAGGCAGCCTGAGAAATTTTAAATAGTTCAGACTTACCAAAATCTATGACTTTTGCTTGAGGTTGTGACTTTACATTTATTAAGTAACTCTGGAGCTATTCAAGAGTTGTGATTCCATTAAATTCAGGATATTCAATATTAATCAACTTATCTTGTGATGACTGAATTCAGAAAGATTCTGGAAATTCCTTTATAAATATAAATATAAATTCATGGAAAAAATAGATATATAAATTCATGGAAACAAAATTATACTGCATCAGAGATCACCCTGAATATATTAGCTTTGAAGAACTAAGAAAGGAAAGAAGCAAACACAACAGACTAGTGAATTTACAAGTTAGATGAATATTAACAGATACAATTTTTGAGTTAAGACCATTTCCTACCCTGAATATGTATTATAATTTCATGCAATTATATAAACAGAAATTGTATTTTAAATTAATACAAGTTTTGGGGTTAGAATTTGCATTGCTAAGAGTTAAAAACGAATCCTCTAGTTTATAAAAAATTTATAAAAGAGGTCTTTTTTCTTTATTCTGGATATCAGGAAGCACAGAGATTTTTAACTGAAAGACAAAGCAGAACCTAGTCCAGCTTACAAGCAATGTAACTAGTTAGCTAAGGCTCTATGGGGTATAAAATGTGTAAATATTATGGAAAAGGGCAATTTACTGCACAGCACCTCAATGAACAATGATGACTGACCCAAAAGGAGTATCCTGCAGAACATCTGAGCTCCTAAAATTTATCAGGGCCACCCTAGCCAATGGTTCAGTGGTTAGAGCGGTGACCAGTGCACCAAGGGTTGAGGGTATTTACCTGGGTTGCAGGTTCAATCCCCAGCCCCAGTTGGGGAACATGTGGAAGGCAACTAATCGATGTGTCTTTTTCACACTGATGCTTCTCTAGAAAATCAATGGAAAAAATATCATTGGGTGAGGATTACCAACAACAAAATTTATCAGGGCAATTTTTTGGTGTTATGCATGGATGAATCAAAGTAGTTATATGGTCTCTTCTATTTTTTAAAAAATACATTTTTATTGATTTCAGAGAGGAAGGTAGAGGGAGAGAGAGATAGAAACATCAATGAGGAGAGAGAATCATTGATCGGCTGCCTCCTGCACATCCCACACTGGGGATGGAGCCCGCAACCTGGGCATGTGCCCTGATTGGGAATCGAACCGTGACCTCCTGGTTCATAGACTGATGCTCAACCACTGAGCCACGCCTGCCGGGCATCTTTTCTATTTTAACCTTGTAGACTTGACAGCTCTCAGTATTTGCAAACATTGTCAAAAGCAGCAACGTTTTTTCCTATAGGCTAATAACTAGCTTATTATTTTATTATTTCCATTCTGTGAGTTTTTTTTTTTTTTTTAAGCAAACACTATTTGTGATGCTTAAGGAAACCTAAACGGTAGGTAGTCCCTGTAGATGAAGACTCAGACTTCAAGTGAACGCAGGAGCGAAAGAATTTCTTGTAGACCAATGGTTGGCAAACTGCGGCTCGCGAGCGGCAGCTTGCCGCTCTGTTGACCAATGAGTTTGCCGACCACTGCCTTAGGGAAAAACACTTAAAAAACATTTTTTAAAAAACATTCATGATTATTTTATTAAGACAAGATATTCATACCAGGGGAGATTCATTTTCTCAGAAATAAGAGGGCAGGTTGTTCTCACTGGCAAGGGAGTATTAAAGTGACCAGGGGGCCTCAGCTTCATCTCGGTCAGTGGTCGGCAAACTCATTAGTCTACAGAGCCAAATATCAACAGTACAACGATTGAAATTTCTTTTGAGCCAAATTTTTTAAACTTAAACTTCTTCTAATGCCACTTCTTCAAAATAGACTCGCCCAGGCCGTGGTATTTTGTGGAAGAGCCACACTCAAGGGGCCAAAGAGTTAAAAAACATTTTAATAATGTACTAATGTCTTTAACCTGAAGTCAAAACTTCTGGGTAAGGGTAATGCCTTAGACCAGTGGTCAGCAAACTGCGGCTCGCGAGCCACATGCGGCTCTTTGGGTGAGGATTAAATAAATAAATGCATAACCCATGGACACAGATAATAGGGTGGTGAAGGCCTGGGACAAGGGGTGGGGGCGGGCTTAAAGGGGTCATTTGGGGTAAGAGAGGGACATATGAAGTACTTTCAACAATAAGGATTAAAAAAATAGATTCAGAGACATAGAAACATGGAATAGACTATCAAATCTCAGATGGAAGGCAGGGGTGGATGGGTAGGAGGGAAGAGATCAACCAACCAAAGCACTTGTATTTGTATATGCACAACCCAGGACACAGACAATAGGGTGGTGAAGGCCTGGGCAGGAGGGTGGGAGGTTTGGGGGGCCGAGAAAGGGTCAAGGGAGAAAAAGGGGGATATATGTAATACTTTCAACAATAAAGATTTAAAAAAAAGAAGAAATACTCAGAGGGTATTTTGAAAGAATTTTGAAAGTGGAATAAACATTTCCGTTAGGAAAGGAAAGGCCTAGTTTAGTCAGCAAATGTTGGGGAAACGATATCATTTCTTTGGCTGTCTTAACAGAGAAGTGAGAGCAATGGTATTGTTTGGGCATTAGGTCATTTTGAAGTGGATGAGGGAAAGTACTTGAATTTTAGATTCTACATTTTTCTAAGATATTTTCCACAATGGAAGTAACAGGTTTCAACTTTCCCAACCATCAGACTTGGCCCTTTCCCGCAACCTCTGCAATTTTCCCCTCAGGTTGTTAGTTTCAGCAGTTTTACTTATTTTTTTTAAAATATATTTTATTGATATTTTACAGAGAGGAAGGGAGAGGGATAGAGAGTTAGAAACATTGATGAGAGAGAAACATCGATCAGCTGCCTCCTGCACACCTCCCACTGGGGATGTGCCCGCAACCAAGGTACATGCCCTTGACTGGAATCGAACCCGGGACCCTTCAGTCCGCAGGCCGACGCTCTATCCACTGAGCCAAACCAGCTAGGGCAGTAGTTTTACTTATTTTAACTATCAAAAAGACACAGCAATTAGTAATGGACAGGAGTAAATTGCTAAAAGAACTATTTATAAATAGGAATTAAACATATTTTATATAATTTTGTTTAATCCTTATCTGAGGATATATTTTTAATGATTTTTTTGAGAGAAAGATAAACATTAATGTGAGAAACATTGATTAGAGAAATATCAATCAGTTGCTTCCTGTATGTACCCCAACCAGGAACTGAACCTGCAACCTAGATATGTGCCCTGACTGGGAATCAAACCTGCAAACTTTTGGTGTATGGGACAATGCTGCAGCCAACTGAGCCACCTGGCCAGGGCTTATATTTCTTTATAATCTAGACCTTCATCCATGAACTTTAAAAAAAATACCTATTTTTTTTGCCCTGACCTGTTTGGCTCAGTGGATAGAGCATCGGCCTGCGGACTGAAGGGTCCCAGGTTCGATTCCGGTCAAGGGCATGTACCTTCATTGTGGGCACATCCCTGGTGGGGGGTGTGCATGAGGCAGCTGATCGATGTTTCTCTCTCATCGATATTTCTAACTCTCTATTCCTCTCCCTTCCTCTCCGCAAAAAAATCAATAAAATATATTAAAAAAAATATATATATATATATATTTTTTCATTGATTTCAGAGAGGAAGGGAGAGGGAGAGAGATATAGAAGCATCAATGATCAGAATCATTGATCGGCTGTCTCCTGCATGTGCCCTTGACTGGAATCAAACCAGGGACCCTTCAGTCCACAGGCTGATGCTCTATCCACTGAGCCAAACCAGTTAGGGCCACCCATGAACTTCTTAATCACAGAACCAAAACCAGTTCATTGCTTTATGTGACCATATTTTATGAAACTCTTTTTCTTAAAGACTTGTTACAGAATGAATTCTGCTGGCAACATTTCTGGAGGAAAATCCAATACATATGAGTAAGTCGGACTAATTAGTTCTTCTCAACATTCTATATTGTATTTTTCTTTCAAACTCCATCCCTGCCTATCTCTGTTGCTATCATAACATGAAATGCCAGCATTCCAGGTAGTCCTACCAAAGTAGATTAGACTCAAATGGGGTAAGAATAACCTATGAAGACAAACTCAGACTCGGTTTACTTACTGCTTTATTTAAAATCAAAGATGAGCCCGGCCAGCTTTGCTCATGGTTGAGCATTGACCTATGAACCAGGAGATCAGTGTTTGATTCCTGGTCAGGGCACATGCCTGGATTGTGGGCTTGAACCCCAGTAGTACAGGGGTGTGCAGGAGGCAGCTGATCAATGATTCTCATCATTGATGTTTCTTTCTCTCTCCCTCTCTGAAATCAATAAAAATAAAACCATGAAAATGAAGACAACCAACTGAATGGGAGAACATATTCACCAATGATACATCAGATAAGAGGTTATCCAAAACCTATGAAACTTATGCAACTCAACACCAAAAACAATATAATTATAAAATGGGCAAAGGATCTGAATAGACACTTCTCCAAAGAGGATATGCAGATAGCCAATAGACAGATGAAAAAATACTCAATGTCACTAATCATCAGAGAAATGTAAATTAAACCTATAATGGAATGACTCAACACCTGTCAGAATAGCTATCATCAATAAATCAACATATGTTGTTGGCAAAGATGTGGAGAAAAAGGAACTCTCGTGCACTGTTGGTGGTAATGCAGATTGGTGCAGCCATTGTGGATATGGAGTTACCTCAAAAAATTAAAAATGGAACTGCCTTATGACCCAGTAATTACACTCTGGAAATACATGCAAAAACCCCAACCACTAATTCAAAAAAATATACTAGTACAGCTGTGGGCAAACTACGGCCCGCGGGCCGGATCCGGCCCCTTCGGCTGTTCTATCTGGCCCTCGGAGCCGAAAGAGCAGAGGGTTCTCTTGCTCTCCCCTCCGCTCCTTCACCAGAAGCAGTGTTAACATGGCAACGTCGGGAAACACGGCCGCAGCTCCTTCTTCTGAGTGGGCGGATTTATAACCGCCCATTCAGTAGAAGGAATAACCTCTCAATCTTCCAGAGGCTCATTGTAATGCCCGCGGACGTCCCCCGACATCACCCTGGGAATGCATAGACACGTTATCGTGGTGATGTAGGGAGACACGCCCCTGGAGAGCACAGTATCAGAGCATCAGCTAAAAAGGAGACCAACAACACTGTTCCCACTGAAGTTGATGTTTTAAAGTCCAAAAACCTTTCAACCCAGTCTACATTGCCATCTACATCTACGTCCCAGGCATAATTTGGAAGTTGCACTAAAGAAAATGTTTAATTTACTGTTTACACATTTTGTTCTTTTCTATTTGTTTTAGTTTTAAATTATTTTATTATATTTAAGTTTAATTTGAAAGGCTTTTGTACCTTTCCTTTGTTAGGCAATTTTATTTTGCCTTTGCCATCTTCAATATAAGGTATGTTATTGTGCTATGATTCCTCCATTTTTTGAAGTTTGAAATTATATTAGTGTTTACATTCTTCTTGTTAAAATGTTTGAAATGAATAAAACTATTGAAATAAAAAAAAAGACCGTACCCTTTTATGTAATGATGTTTACTTTGAATTTATATTAGTTCACACAAACACTCCATCCATGCTTTTGTTCCGGCCCTCCGGTCCAGTTTAAGAACCCATTGTGGCCCTCAAGTCAAAGAGTTTGCCCACCCCTGTACTAGTATGTACCCCTATGTTCATTGCAGCATTAACAACAGCCAAGACTTGGAAGCAGCCCAAAGGCCCATCAGATGAGTGGATAAAAAAGTTGTGGGTGCATTTACATAATGGAATACTATTACTTTTTCTGATAGCATGAAGAATATTATTCGAAGTGAAATAAGCCAGTCAGAGCACCATATGTGGAATCTAATGAACAAAATAAACTAACGAAGTATAAACAGACTCAGAACAGAGTGACAGCTGTTAAGAGGGTTTCGGGGCTAGGTGAAAAAGGGGGACGCGATTAAGCAAAGAAAGAACAAAGCGCAGAGACACAACAGTATGGTGATTACCAGAAGGAAAGCAGGGATGAGGGATGTAGAAGAGAGTGAAGGGGAGATAAATGGTGACAGGAGACTTGAGACTGTGAACACCCAAAACAACATACAGGTGATGTATTATAGAATTGCACACCTGAAGCTTATATAATTTTATTAATGTCACCACAATAAATTCAATAATTTTTTTTGGTATATATTTATGATACTTGTGTGAAATGTATAAACTGGTTACCTCTTTTTAAAATGTAATTAATCTGTTCCACTTATAAAATTGCATTGCTTGGCATTTGGTAGATAATTCTTTGCAGAGCTTATTAGGAATGCCCTTTCTTGGTTGCAAAAAAATTTGGTTGCCACTTTGGGAAAAAAAAAAAAAAAAGAGAACTGTGGTTATCCCTCCAACAATGAGGATTTCCTTATTTTTTTTTTAAATATATATTTTATTGATTTTTTACAGAGATGAAGGGAGAAGGATAGAGAGGCAGAAACATCAATGAGAGAGAGAGAAACATCGGTCAGCTGCCTCCTGCACACATCCCACTGGGGATGTGCCCGCAACCAAGGTACATGCCCTTGACCAGAATCGAACCTGGGACCCTTCAGTCCACAGGCCGACGCTCTATCCACTGAGCCAAACTGGTTAGGGGAGGCATAACATCGTTTATGTCCGCTACTTAATATCGTTTATGTCCGCTACTTCTTTTTACATAAAGAGGAACAACTTAATTTGATGTTGAACTATCCTTTGGAAGACAATTTTAAGTAGCAATACTATCAAATACATTATAGCCAACAGCTATAAGTAAGGTCAGACCCAGGAAGCACCTAGACTAGGATCCACACCCTCTTACTATTTACTAGTAAGACAATCCCAATTATACTTTGTAATTTCTAACTATTGAAACAATACCTTATGAGTTAAATAGCAGTATGCCAAACAGCTAAAACCGTGTTTGCTGTCAAATACCTTGAGGCTGACCCAAATATGATTATTAAGCAAGAAACTGCCCATCTAGGATTTAAGTTGCTAACACTATTGGTTTCTATAGTTTTGGTAAATATTTTTGCTCAAAAAATACTACCACAAAATAATCTTCATGCAGGGATTGAATTGCAGAATAGAATCATGGACCTCTGATGAGATCCACTTTATAGCATTAATTCAAAATGGACTATCCTGGTTCCCAAGCCAAAGCTTGGTTTCTTGCAACAACCCCAACATATCAAGTCCTGTGGAGCTATAGAAAGATAAGAACATTAAAAATGCCCATTGTTGCCCTAGCCGGTTTGGCTCAGTGGATAGAGCATTGGCCTGTGGACTGAAGGGTCCCAGGTTCAATTCCGGTCAAGGGCATGTACCTTGGTTGCGGGCACATCCCCAGTAGGGGTTGTGCAGGAGGCAGCTGATCGAGGTCTCTCTCTCTTGTCAATGTGTCTAACTCTCTATCCCTCTCCCTTCCTCTCTGTAAAAAATTAATAAAAAATAATAGAGCACTGGCCTGTGAACTTAAAAGGTCCCAGGTTCAAGTGTGGTCAAGGGCACGAACCTTGGTTGCAGGTTCCTCCCCAGCCTGGGCCCTGGTTGGAGGCAACCAATAGATGTGTTTCTTTCACATATATTTCTCCTGTCTTTCTCTCTCTAAAAATCAATGGAAAAATATCCTCGGATGGGGATTAAAAACAAAAGCAAAACACAAAACAACAATAGTACTTAAAAAAACACACAAACCTTTAAAAATTGTTAATCCTCTCCTGAGGGTATTTTCCCTCATCGATTTTCAGAGAATGGGCTTTTCAGAGAATGGGAGAAGAAAAACCAATGTGAAAGAGACACATTGACTGGTTGCCTCCCCACACGTACTCCACCAGGGGTGGGGAGTGAACCCACAACCCAAGTACATGCCTTTGATCCAGAATCGAACCCAAGACATTCTGGTCCACTAAGGAACACTGGCCAGGGCCCCTTAAAATATATTTTTAGGCCCTGGCCGGTTTGGCTCAGTGGATGGAGCATTGGCCTGCGGACTCAAGGGTCCCAGGTTTGATTCTGGTCAAGGGCATGTACCTTGGTTGCCAGCATATATCCAGTAGGGAGTGTGCAGGAGGCAGCTGATCAATGTTCCTCCCTCATCGATGTTTCTCTCTATCCCTCTCCCTTCTTCTCTGTAAAAAATCAATAAATATATTTTTAAAAAAACCAACGTATTTTTAGTCATACGCCAATAACACAGCCAAAGAGTTGAACAAAGCTGCAACTTTAAGTCTTCCAATATTTCTCTTTGAATACATTTAAATCCTTACCATTTGCTATTTTAGAAACAAATTGCTTTAAGTAGGATTATAATCTATCGAAATGATGGCAGTGTTGCCACACTTGTTAGGAAGATGGCAATTATATAAAATTGCTGATTCTCCAACTGACATGAGGTCCTTTGAGTGCTTAAGCTTTAATCTAGTTTATAGAAGACTTGTTTATCCTCTGGAAACAAGTTTACCCCAGCTGGTTTCCTTTTTGTATTCCCTTCACTCTACCCTTTTTTGTGTTTTATAGGCCCTGTATACATTTTTCCCTTTCCGTCCACTTCCTTCTAAGGGTTACATTTCACAAGAACACAAATCAAGAATATCTGGCCCTGGCCAAGTGTGGCTGTTATCCTGTGCGTAGAAGGTTGCTGGTTTAATTCCTGGTGAGGGCACTTGCCCAGTTTTCGGGCTTGATCTGACAGGGGGCCTGAGGAGGCAGATGGCTGATACTATGCTCTCACATCAATATTTTCCCCTCTGTCTCTCTCAAAAAATCGATTTTAAAAATATTTTTTAAAAAACAATTATTTGTGGCGAAATCGGTTTGGCTCAGTGGATAGAGCATCAGCCTGCGGACTGAAGGGTCCCGGGTTCGATTCCGGTTAAGGGCATGTACCTTGGTTGCGGGCATATCCCCAGTAGGGGGTGTGCAGGAGGCAGCTGATCGATGTTTCTCTCTCATCGATGTTTCTAGCTCTCTATCCCTCTCCCTTCCTCTCTGTAAAATATCAATAAAATATTAAAAAAAAAAATTATTTGTAGTAGTTTGTACACCTGGATTAAGGACACAAGACACTCATTCTCTTTAATCACAAATAAGGGTAAAATGTATCAAATAAGAAATTTGTTTCTTGGGAACAGAAGGTATCTGAGCATATTAACTTTATATAACTTTTACTCCCAGGCACTTTAGAAATATTTGCACGTCAACAGGTTGCACACATTATTTTAAAATGAAATACCTAAACACAAATAACCCCTTTTAATATAGGAATAATTTTGAGCCAATAAAGGGAAAATAAATGTAAACCAAGTTTATTTTGCTTTTTAAAGTAGTGTTCTTAAAGCACTACAGCTTGGTAAACAATGTAAATTAGTATAAGTCATCTCAAAAGCCAGTTTTGTTGTTTGTTTTTTAATGAGTTGTTAAAAAGATGCAGCCTATTCTACCAGGATAAATATTTTTAACCATTTCACTTCGAGTTAATGAAGGCTCACAAATGAGCAACACTCCTCATTGAGGAAAACAAAAAGCTGTTGTCGACAAGCGACAGCACACACACACAAAAACAAAAAGAACTGTGTAAAAATAACTAACTGTGTTCACATATTTTTTTGAAGTTGCTTTACAATGGGATGATATGCACATGATCTTGCTGCAAACTTGCCATACAGACTTGTAATACATGTAGTCTAGACAAACGATTCAGTCCAAGAGGTGCTAACTTCAGACAATGCAGCACTATAATCCTTTTAACAATGCAATTTGTTTTACTCATTATTTTTCTTCTAGACTGAAATACAGGCTAGAAAGAAAATTCTCCCTAATTAAAAATTGGTAGTTTACAGAAAAAAAAATTGTATAATTTTGCATTAGAATTTACAAGTATATGTTCAAATCGAATTTGCCTCCTCCCCCATCCTAGCCACAAGATGGGCATGAAGTAGAATTTTAAAAAATGCCTTAATTTTCAACTTCATGCAGACTAAATAAAGATGACCAAAACAAAAGCTTAAACAATGGAAGGTATTTCACAGAAAATTTCTTATACAAAAAACACATAAGAAAAAGGGCCACTAGGTGACATTTTAATTTACAAATTGGCATCATTTTGGTCGACAAATATCCAGATGCTGTTTTCTTCTGCTAACAAAAGTTGCAGAGAAAAATCAAACCCCAGCATGACTTCTGATTTTAATCACACATTTCTTCTGGAATTTCATGTGGATTAAGGATGCCAGGGACAGACATTTGAAGTTTATGTTTCTCTTCCTGAGCCTGTCGGAGGGCTGTTTCTCTTTCTTCCAAAAACAGGTCAGATGTATCTTCACCTGCAAACTCCTGTGAAAGCAGATAATTGAAAGGTCAACATAAATAAGTGTGTTATGAAAAACAAAGTTTTTTTTGGGGGGGGATGGAGTGGAGATAAGCATATCCCTGTTTACACAAGGGATATAATTTTTCCATCAATTGGTTGGGTTTAAATTTCATTATTATGTGGCTGAATTAAAAACCAAAGTTGTTGCACAGATTTGAGCATCAACCTATGAAACAGGAGGTCATGGTTCAATTCCCAGTCAGAGCACATGCCCGGATTGGATTACGGGCTTGATCCCAAGTAGGGGTCCTGCAGAAGGCAGCTGATCAATGATTTTCATTATTGATATTTCTCTCTCTCTCCAAAATCAATAAAAGTATATTAAAAAACAAAACAAAACAAAACCCGAAACAAACAATAACCAAAGGTGCTAGTGGGGAAAAGGTTATAAAAGAGCCATAGAATGATGCCATATATACACTGAGTGGCCAGATTATTATGATCTCTGAACGCATAATAATCTGGCCACTCAGTGTGTGCGTGCGTGCATCTCCTATATAATAAAAGGCTAATATGCAAATTGTCCTCTTGATGGGGAGTTCAACCAGGAGTTAGACCAGGGATGGGGCCGGCACCACCCCTGATCACCCCCATCACCCGGATCGGGGCAGAGCCGGCCTGCCAACTGCCTGCAGCCCCTCTCCCCGGCTGGCCTGGCCGATCGGCCCCAATCAAGGTGGGCCGGCTGGACCCTACCCATGCACAAATTCATGCACCGGGCCTCTAATTATATATATACTAGAGGCCCGCTGCACGAATTTGTGCATGGGTGGGGTCTGGCCAACCTGGCCAGAGGGAGGGGACAATTTGCATATTAGCCTTTTATTATATAGGATATACACTGAGTGGCCAGATTATTATGCATTCAGAGATCATCATTATCTGGTGTGTGTGTGTGTGTATAAAAAAAATCACTAGCAAAGATATAAAAAAGCTGATTCTCTTAAAACTAATGATCAAGTTAGTCTTGTAGTTTTGCAAATGCAAATAAATCACATACCTTTATTTGAACTAGGAAATCCCTAAGGTGTTCCTTGAAAGCAGGGATATCCTGATTTAAACTGAAAAGCCCTGTCACAAAGAGCTTTACTTGAGCACTGCAAATCAAAAACAGTAATTAAATAATTGCTTTTTTAAAAATAAGAAATTTGTTTATTAAAAGTATATATGTATTTACTCTTGCAGATGAGGGAATGCAGACTTAAGGAGATTAGCCACATATTCCTGAATAAACATTTGGTTGTTAACTGGATTCCCAGGATTTAATGGTGTACTTATTTTCCCTTCTTCAACCAAATTGAACATATATGCAAGTATTGACGCATGCATCGTCAAACCTGTTGATGAAAAGAGTAGTCTTAGCTCTTAAGATTTAACAACTGGAACATTTAACATTTTTATAGCTTTAAATCCTTACCAGCAGTATGTGAGGTGTCTGTCACAACAGAAAAGATATGTTGAAGAATATCACAAAAATAAGTTTGATAAAAACTTTGAGCTGCAGCTTCTTCTTGTGCAACATTTTGCAAGAGTGTAAAAAGGATCTGTAAGCCTAAAATACATAGAACAGCAGCAAATTACAGACTGATAACACTCACATAATAGTATTTTACCAAAATACTATTCTGATTCAAAGCCCATTCTCTCTCTTTTTAGCTAATTATTTGCCTAAATTATCCTGAATCAGTAATAGAGGTCTCTTAGAATCAATGTCTGCTTTCTGACAAACTGTAAATAACCATAACCACCTTACCACCATGTCTGAAAGATCAATTGATTTTATCCACATCCATACCAAAAACAGCACAAATAGATGTTTCTGTTACATAAACCAATTACTATTTAAATACACAACAAATAAAAATCCTCCTGCTAGAGATGTTCTTTAGGTTTATCCTCAGTAAATTCTTAGTGCCGCAGTGGAAAAGCCTATGCAGAAAAGGAAGCAGTAATAAAGAGACGGAGCGCAGGCTGCATGGCTCAGTGGTAGAATATCAACCTATGAATCAGGAGGTTTCGGTTGGATTCCCAGTTAGGGCACATAATCAGGTTGCAGGCTCGATCCCCTGTATGTGGAGGCAGCTGACCAATTATACTCTCTCATCATTGATGTTTCTCTTTCTCCCTCCCATGCCCTCCCCCTCCCTCTCTGAAGTCAACTGGAAAAAAAAAAAAAAAAGAGATCAATAAAGTGATGTTCTCCCTACTTTTTAATTTTATGCCCATCTCCCCATAACTAATTCTGCCTATGTACTATGTATAAAACAGACAACTAAGTTGCTTTTAGGGCTTACAGACAAAACTTGACAAGTGAAGTGATACCTACCTGTCTACAACTATATATCTATCTCTGTAGAGTTTGTAAATTGGCAGGCAAATAAATTAATTTCTATGCATTTACCTGTATCTGCAACATTCCTCATAGTATGTTTGAAAGCCCAAATAATGGAATCTAAAACAAGTTTAAACTGTGCAGGTGGAATAGCCAGAAATGCTGGGAAACAATGAGAATTAACAGCCTGAAGTAGTAAGAAAAAGTTCGTTCTGTGCTCAGGATATTCTTCAAAGTCCTAAAAATAAATAGTAAGAACAAAATAAAAAGCAAGCCCTAATTCAATATACTTGTTAGTGGAACTCATTAAGTTGTATGGTCTATTGAAAGGCCAATTCAAAGACAATATAATTCACTTCTCATGGATCATAAAATTACCATTTGTTAAACAAATGAATTATGAAAATATGGAGACCTTAGGTCACATTTTAAAGCAACTCATCAAAATGCACATAAAAGAACATCATGTTTAACATGCTATGTAATCATTAGTAACTTGGAGACTCACAAATCAATACATTTAAATTCTTAATGTATATGAATGCAGTTTTCAATAAATTCAAGCTACTATTTGAACAAATGCAATCTATCAAATGTACTCCTTTTTAGTACATTTTATAGTGAACTAGAGGCCCGGTGCACGAAATTTGTGCACTGTGTATGTGTGCGCGTGCGCGCCCCCTCCCCCCCACCGCCTCAGCCCAGCCTGCACCCTCTCCAATCTGGGGCCCCTCGAGGCATATCCAACTGCCCGTTTAGGCCCGATCCCACTGGGACTGCTAGCTCCCAACTGCTCGCCTGCCTGATTGCCCCTAACTGCTTCTGCCTGCCAGCCTGATCACCCCCTAACCACTTCCCTGCCAGCCATCTTTTGTGTTAGAGTGATGGTCAATTTGCATATTACCTCTTTATTATATAGGATTAAAAAAACAAAACAAGCATTTCCCTGATCTAGAAGTTCAAGCATTTAACTCCAGGAACTATGCTGCAATCAAAAATATCATTTATGCTTTCAAGAGTTTAGGATATCCTGTAGAATTTCCCATTTTATAACTGAAATGTAAATCACATTACCTTATTTATCATATTCAATGTGCATTCAAAAACAGCATCAAATATTTGAGGTATTTCAGCTGTTATATGTCCTCCCAACTTGTTGACAATAATAGCCATGGTACTAAGCACTTCTGGTTCTCTAGCAGCTGGGACATTTCTCTGATAATCAATGAGAACTGCATCCAACAAAGGAGGAACAAAATTTTCAGCTACCTGTTTAAAAAAAAAACACAAAACCACACTTTTAAGTTTAGAAAAAAATATATCTATATATTTTAGAGAGAAGGGAGTGGAGGATAGAAACATAGATGAGAAACATCAATCAACTGCCTCCTGCAGACTGCCCAATGGGGAGCAAGGCTGAAACACGGGCATGTGCCCTGAACAGGAATCGAACTGGTAACCTCCAGGTGCAATGGGATGACACTTAACCAACTGTGCCACACTAGCCGGGCAAAACTTTTAATCTATGTTTTTGGTCACTATTATAAAAAGCTAGGTCACTCTTATCTCTCAGGATGCTTTACTATAAACTGAAAATGCACTTTGACTAGGTATTTTGTACACTAAAGCATTTAACCAAAAGAAAACAAAACATCACAATAGGCCGGGAAGGGCCAGAACATAGTGTAGTTCAAATTTATAATTAAGAAAGAAACTAAGGCCCAAAACCAAGCGACTGGCTCCAAGGTGCTGTGGCACAACCAGGATTCTAGGAATCTTACCTAATAATAGACAAACATGTAAATCGACCATACCTCTGCTACGCCACAAGCCAATCAGGAGTGATATGCAAATTAACCTAACAAAGATGGGAATTAATTTGCATATACAGGCACCAAATGATGGGGGCGGGACATAAGCATTCTGCTCCACCCCCGGTCTCTCAGGGCCTCTGGGCAGCATGGGAAGGCGGGGCCTGAGTGAAAAGGCGGTGCCGGCAGCCAGGGAAAGGAAAGCCCATTCTAGCACGAATCTTCGCGCATCAGGCTTCTAGTACTGTATATGAAGGATGAGGAACCTAGCAGGAAAGAAAAATCATCCTAACCAAGATTATATCAGTTTCTTCAGTGGATAATATCTATAAAAACCAAAATACTCATATCTAACCAAAATACACCCACTCAATGTATTTTAATAAACAAAAAGAATAGCCATCACTTTCACTTCTTATATAAAACAGAACCTGTGAAATTTCTAGAATTCTCAATAAACATAGTCATATTAAGGTGTGACATCTATGCTTTTTGTAAGTTCTATATTAAGACATGTACAATAATTACAACCAATTTTTCCTTCATTGAAGATTACCAGTGTCAGTGGTGTAGTAATATACAAAACAGGTTTTATAAGATTGAAGAATAAGCACAAAATTATTTTTCCAATTACCCACTTGGCATCTTAAAGAACTGGTTCTCATTTACATGAGACACCTGGTTTGGTTACCTCCCACAAGTGCCACTACTAGGGCTGGGGTACTTGCAACCTAGGTACGTGCCGTGGACCAGGAATCAAACCTGTGACACTTTGGTCCACAGCCCGACACTCCAGTCACTGAGCCAAACTGGCCAGGGCCTCATTTCTACTCTTTTTTTTCTTTATTGATTTCAGAGAGGAAAGAAGGAGAGATAGGATCATTGATCAGCTGCCTTCTGCACACCCCCCAATGGGGATGGAGGTGGCAACCCAGGCATGTGCCCTTGGCCAGAATCAAACCTAAGACCCTTCAGTCCACAGGCCGACGCTCTATCCACTGAACCAAACAGGCTAGGGCTCATTTCTACTCTTGACACTGACTAAAAGAACTCTTTTCCTAGAAACTGAATCTGAAGTGTTTAGTATCTTTGAATTTACTGCCCTAAACCATGACATAAGTCTTAATTGTAAAATATAATGGTGCCATCTTTATTATCACCACTGATATGCCTAAAATTTGCCCAACTTATTTTAAATTACAAACTTCATAATTCCTTCAATTCTTCCTATTTTTACTTTACAATTTTAAATATAATTGTACTTTCATAATGCACATGTTCAAAACTTTTCAATATTTAAATCTGATACCTTGAGACTTCCACAATTGTTTTCTGAACAAGTTTCCTGAGAATTATTTCTTTATCATTTGGAACAATATTGAAATTGTAAAATTATACAAATAGCTCACTTGTCAACCAATATTTCCACACAGCAGTGTTAATAAGACAGAAATTTTTGTAATGTTCCAAGGATCAAGAGAATGAAAAGGTGTAACAAAAACGAAAAATTATTCATATTTTCCCAAGTTGAGGCATATGGAGGTGATTTAGTTTCTGAAAACCATACTCCTTTCTGGAAATGATTTAGACTAAAAGCAGTAAGAGTAAATGAGATTTTCAAACCTTCAACAGGTAAAGCACTTTTTCTGAGGAGGCAAACTAATGACAGCTTTGTAAATTGCTTTGAAAATCATGATGAACACAAAGATTTCACCTGAACTCTTTATATATCTATCCATGGAAAAATTGAAATTACCAAATCTATTCCTTTCAGTTATCTTGTTACTTATCACCACCATCTAAACGACTTTGCAAGATGGTTTAAAACTGTTAGTATTTTTAAGTAGTCAAGGAATGTAATAAATAGAATGCTATACAATAACCCCAAATGTAGACATCTAAGTTACCTTTAAATTAGCCAAATACATACAGAGATAAAGCTTACATCAGAGAATGCAGCATCAACTTAAAAAACAAAAACAAAAACACATCTCACTTACCATCTGTGGATCATTGGACCGGCTCACCCAACCAGATATTAACTTTAAAGTTTCCCTTTTTACTGTTCGCATACTTCTAATCAACGGTTGTTTTGTAACCATTTCACCTAAAAAATACAACCAAGTGGAATCCAACTTGACAACTAAAATTCTATATTGGTAATTACATGTGCTTCCAATACTATTTACCTCTAAAGATAAATTCAATGGGGAAAAAAAGGGACTAATTTTATAAGGGAAGGGGCATGCAACTGGTTAAAAAATTATCTAGGGGTATCTGGAGGGAGGCTTATTTAAAATCTGTAAGAACTACTAAATGTTTACACTAAGGCAGAGAATGTAGAACTGATGATGTACAACATTCCATAAGAATTCAAAATCACTCACCATTAGCTTGGATAGCTGCAGAAATATTTTCACTGAGGCACTTGTATACATTAAGCATATCTAAGTAAATTCTCCCAAGCTGAATTACAAATGGGTGTCCAACAGCTTTGCAGGCTCTCACGTTTGTTTTCAATATGCTACCAAGCTGCTTAACTGTTTCAGGATCTTTAAGTATATCCACATTCTGTGAAAGACAAAAACATCTATTTATCACATGAGAATTATCTTTGTAATTATGAAAGCAAAAACCACTACCCACGTCATTCCAAATTTATAATCACATTTATAATCCAAAATAGTATAAAAACACAGAAGTCTATTACTAATACCTACAACTAACATTAGAGTGAAATCTTACCAATGTAACAGCAAAACAAAATAAAAATACACTTATTTTTTTAATGCACAAAAACACACACAAAAGTAGTTATGAATCAGGTATACATGTCAAAGGTACCAAGCTCACTGCTCTTAAAAATAACACTCTTCTTAAATTCCACCATAACTTTTGTAAAAAGTAATATAACTTACTTTGGTTGCCTGCTGGATTATGCTATCCCAAACTTGATTAGGAAGCAGCATGTATTTTTCTATCAAATGTTCTTGTACTGTTTGGTCTGTTTGTGCACCAATCATGTACCCCACAGCTTCATAAAATGTATGGACCTATGTTGAAAGGCAGACATTTTACTTTTATGTATCATAATAAGGAAAACCATACACAAACAATTCATGTACATACTGAAACCAATTTTATTAAAGTGTCAGAAATAAATTATATTAGACAGGAAAACAGCCTGACAAACTTCTGGTTCAATTTTTCCTTCACTATGAAAACTTAACCAGAGATACTGGGAACTAAATCTAATAGTGACATTCTTTCTATTCCCATCTGACTAAAACAGCAGTTAATAAGCTAAGATCTCCCATACCTGCTGAGGCTGAAGATCACAAATTATAGTGTTAATGTTGTTCAAAATCTCATCAATAAACGGCATTACTTCTCCAACCTGAACCTGAACAAAATGTCTGCGGCACTTCTGAGCTATTTTAATGAAAGTATCACAAGCCATGTCTTGGACTCCATCATGGGTCTCTAATGAAAAAAAAAAAAATTTATTAAAAAAATTTCAAAAATAATTTTTAAACAAAAACAAACAACTAAATAAAATATATTAAATAAAAAGGATTTACCATGCATGAATTCAAACAGCTTGTTAACTACAGTCTTTAAAAATTTCCAGTGAGCTCTTAAAAATCTTGGATATTGACCTACTATATACATGATATTTGATGCTATTATAGCTTTATTATCTTTGCCTCTTTTCTGTTCACATAATCCTAATAGATCCTGTAAAATAAGACAAATTTCAGTAATTTATAATAAAACATAATTACTTAATAATTCCAGTCTATACATACCACGTGCATACCTTTATAACAGTAACAAGAAATCGTTTTTCATCCTCTTCATGCATTGCTCCACTAATGGAGCCTATTGCCCAACACAATGTATTTAAATTTTTCCATGACCATTCTGTACCATTCACTTGATTGTGAAGCTTTTCAGTCATTATTCTTTCTGTATCTACATAATCCAGATGAGTAAGATAAACTACAAAGGAAAAAAGTTCCAGATGCAAAATTTAATGAGCAAAAACTTTTACTAAGGGAAGAGCAGCACATTAATAAAATGGCTATTAACAGATTCAGAACCTAAGTGGATCACATTTCTTGCAGTATTTTCATTCCAGAATAGAATCACAAAGATTTAAATTAATAGTATTTATTAACTTACCTAATGTTTCTCTCATATTCTTATACAAATTTATGGAATCTGTATCCTTCATGAATTCTCTTACAACTTCTCCCTGATCATTTTCTACAACCAATACTTCCTCTGGTTTAGCCATACGACTAACCATCAATAAACGAACCTATTCAAGAACAAGAAAAATCTGTTAGATCTTAGAAATCAGCCACATCAAATAAAGATTAAAAAATTAGGTTATATGCACCTTAAGGTACCGAATTGCCCTGACAATACAAAAGAATGAACATATTTAAAGTGTAATTCTGTAACAGTGGTTCTCGAACTTTATCATGAATAAAAACCAACTGTCAAATATCCAGTGTTTCATCCAGAAACTGAAAGGGGATCCAGGGGTGGGCAAACTTTTTGACTCGAGGGCCACAATGGGTTCTTAAACTGGACCAGAGGGCCGGAACAAAAGAATGGATGGAGTGTTTGTGTGAACTAATATAAATTCAAAGTAAAGGAGCGGAGGGGAGAGCAAGAGAACCCTCTGCTCTTTCGGCTCCATGGGCCGGATAGAACAGCTGAACGGGCCGGATCCGGCCCGCGGGCCGTAGTTTGCCCATGGCTGGGATAGCCTCTTAACTTGCATTTCTAATAAACTCACAGATGTGCTTATAAAAATCCCTTGCATGTTCTAGTTTTCAAGATGCATGGAGGATGGACTCTTTTTGTAGCTCATTTATTTGGATAGATTAGTAAAAAACAAAAGCCAGTGCTTGCATTTAGCTCTCAAAAATCACAGTAAGCAACAAGAGCATCAACCACCCACTTTACTGTTACCTTGGATAACACGGGCAAATACAGTTGCCTCCTGGGAGGAACATCAAAATGTTGACTTCCAGATAGTAACGGAGAGGCCAATGTAGAGAATGGACTCTCTCTATAGAGTTCAGCTGCCAAATGATTCCAGTACTCAAGACAAATCTTAAAGATTTCTGTTTCTTCCACTTCTGATACCAACAACATATAATGAAGGGCCTACAAAGAAGACCAAAACTTATTAAAATAACTCATTATTAATTGCTTTGCACTCATTGTGTTATTTAGAAATAAAAGTTCCTGTTTTAAGTTTCACAACTCCTGATATTTCATTATTCATGCGCCATGCTAAAAATTCTCTAGGAGCAAATTCTGTTTTCTTCTTACATGTCCTGGAACACTTATATAGTAATTAGTTGGTATCAATAGCAAAAAGAAACAAACAATCCAAATATCCATCAACTGATGAACACACAAAATCTGATATAGCCATACAAGAAACTATTACTCAGCCATAAAAAGGATGAAGTACTGGTACATGATGTAACAAGGATGAACCTTGAAAACCCAACTACAAAAGACCATATGATTTCATTTGTATGAAAGGTTTAGAGTAGGTAATTCCAGAAACAGAGAGCAAATCAGTGGCTGTGAGGGAATGGGGGAGAAGAAAGAATGAAGTAACTTTCAATGGGTATATCACTGGTTTGTGGGTAAAAATCTTTTGAAAAAGATAGATGGTTGAAAACACTGTGAATGTACTAAATGGCACTAAATTATACACTTTAAACTAGATAGTTTTATGTGGATCACAAATCAATTTTTTAAAAAACTTGTTTTAAAAATGATTTTAATCATATATATTTTTTATTTCAGAGAGGAAGTAAGAGGTAGAGATACAACAATGATGAAAGAGAATCATTGATCGGCTGCCTTCTACATGCCCCCTTACTGTGGATTAAGCCCACAACCTAGGTAGTACGTGTCTTTGACCGGAATTGAACCTAGGACCCTTCAGTCCGGAGGCTGATACTCTTCCACTGAGCCAAAACAGCAAGGGCTTTAAATTGATTTTAAAGAAAGGAAGGTAGAAGGAGAGAGAGATAGAAACATCAATGATGAGAATTATTGAAAAGCTGCCTCCGGCATGTGCCCCCCTTGTCCCTGGGGGATGGAGCCCATAACCCAGACATGTCCACTGACCAGTAATAGAACCGCAACTTCCCAGTTCATGGGTCGACACTCAACCGCTGAACCACACAAACCAGGCTACACATCAATTTTTAAGTACGGTAATTAGACTTCATCTTAGAAATAACACATCTGACCCGACTGGCGTGGCTCAGTGGTTGACATGGACCTAGGAACCTGGAGGTCATGGTTCGATTCTCGGTCAGGACACATGCAGGGTTTCAGGCTCGATCCCCAGTGTGGGACATGGAGGAGGCAGCCAGTCAATGATTCTCATCATTGATGTTTCTATCCCTCTCCTCCAATCCTCTCTGAAACAAACAAACAAACATATATATATATATATATATTGACATGTCTGTACTTTAGGTATTTAAGAGTTATTATGTAAAAAAAGAATTTCCGAAGCCAAAGGCTCTACAAAGCCTACCTCCATGAGTGTTTCCCTGAGATTTAGTCTTTTTTCTATAAGTTGACCATGTTCCTTAAGAAATGTGCAGAGAAACAAACTGAGATTTTGAATGAAGTTCTGTTCATCATCTTTCCCATTGGAGTATGCAAGTCGAATATTGGTATTTAAAGGAAGCATCTGCAGGTTTAAATAGAGACTATTAGTCTGCATTTTAAAACCAATGAAAAAAAGACGCTACATTTAAGCCCAAAGATTCCATTACCCTTTTACCAATACTAAAATAGTCAAATAGCTTATTCTTCATGAGAATTCCTTTGTCAGTTATAACTGTTTTTGTATCTTTGTGTCCTAGCTTTGGACACATTAAAAAAAAAAATCCTTGTTTTAAGTATTACATATGTCCCCTTTTACCCCCTCCAGCCTGCCCCCGCCTCCTATCCTAGACCTTGACCACCTTATTGTGTGTGTCCATGGGTTATGCATATATATATACATACGGTTTCTTTGATTGATTACCTCCCACCCACCCACTGTCCTCCACCTTCCCTCTGAGATTCTGCACTCTATTCCATGCTTCCATTATTTCTGGACACACTCTGTTCATCATTTTATTTTGTTACCTAGATTCTACATATGAGTGAGATCATACTTGTCTTTCTTTCTCTTTCTCTGACTTATTTCACTTAGCATGATACTCTCCAGGTCCCTCCATGCTATCTCAAAGGCTAAGATATTATTCTTTTTTACTGCTGCATAGTATTCCATGGTATAAATGCACCACAGCCTTTTTATCCATTCATCTACTGATGGGCACTTGGGCTGTTTCCAGATCTTAGCTATTGCAATTTATGCAAGTAGTAAGATTTACTCAGACAATACTCTGAATTCTTTCCTGGACCAAACTTTTTCCTCCTTAATGTTATCAGAAATGTAAAAACATTCAATTAATTTATTCATATAACATACAGTAATGTAATATTATCATCAATCTTCTAGTAACTTGTATAAACTAGAACTGCACAATCCTTCATTTCAGACATTAGGTCAGAAGCAGCTGACATTAATCCCCAGATTTGCAAGCATTTAATGAACTATTAAAATGGCTAGTTTACTCATCTTTTTATAGAATAGATATGCAACCATATTATACTCGGTCTATTATAAACTGCTCTGAAATGATTAAACTCTAATCCACCCTTTTCTAAGGAACATAAATTTACTCAGTTTTTGAGTGTTGTTTTACCTGTTTTAGCTGCATCATTGTCAGTGTAAATAGTGTTACAAATTGTTCCTCGTATTGGCTTACACTCACACCAGCAATCTCAGTGAGGCACTTCAGAGAGACATTTCGAAACATTGGAACATTCAGGAACTATTTTAATACAAAAAAGAAAACATAAAATTAAAGGGCCCGAAACATTTTACTTAAAATTAACAGTTGGGGAGGGGGGGGGGAATAAATTATTTTACTAGTACATCAAATATAGACCCCCCCCAAGCAGATATGCAGGTTGACAGATAATTTTGTTTTGCACATGTATTTTGAGAAAATTTCATTAACTACCCTATTGACAATAATTATTTTAAGAGCAAACTGTGCTTTCTTTTGATGTGTCTGGGACACCTAAAAAACACAAATTTGCTTAGTAACTTATCCAGGATCTATTACGTGACTTTTAAGAATATCATATTTTCTGTGTAGTCTAAAAAGAATACAAGATTTATAACTGTTCAGATTTTAGGATATGGACAACACACCAATGATTAATGAAGGTATGGAAAAACTAGCTCTTTCATATTCTCTTGCTGAGAAGATATAAAGATGGCATGCCATTTGTGGATGGTAATTTGGTAAGCAACAAAAGCCTTAGAAATGGACATTACTATTTACCTGATATTTAACACAAACTCATACAAAATAAATATTCCGACAAGGGCATAAATGTCTTATGTACAAGAATGTAACCTTTAGTACTATTGACAATAGCAAACAATCTTATACAAATTGTCTATTAATAAAATATCTCCAGCCTTAGCCAGTTTGGCTCAATGGGTAGTGTCAACCTGTGACTGAAAGGTCCCCAGAGTTCAATTCAGGTCAAGGGCACATGCCGGGGTTGCAGGCTCAATCCCCAGTAGAGGGTGTGCAGGAGGCAGCCAATCAATGATTCTTTCTCATCATGGATGTTTCTATCTCCCTCCCCCACTCCCTTCCTCTCTGAAATCAATAAAAATATATTAAAAAAATAATTATCTCCAACATTATAAATTCATTTATCAGAATAAGACCTTCTCAAACCCTGAACTACAAAGCCCAAAATGTAAATTACAATTGCCTGCTTTTATAAAGCCACAATTAGGTATATTACATCTGATCAAAAAAGATTTGAAAATATAATAAAACCACTTGGAAACTGGTTATGTCTGGGTAAACAATTATAAGACTTCATCTAGGCATTACATGTTGCTTTTATTTTTTAAATATATTTTTAGCAATTTCAGAGAGGAGGGGAGGAGAGAGATAGAAATATCAATGATGGGAAAGAATCATTTATCGGCTGCCTCATGCACTCCCAACACTGGGGATTGAGCCCACAACCCAGGCATATGCCCTGACTGAGAATGAACCCGTGACCTCCTGGTTCATTGGCCAATGCTCAACCACTGAGCCATGGCAGCCAGGCTGCTGCTTTTAAATCATCAGGAAAAAAATATTGATGTTCCATTTTTTAGGTTACCTCCCTGTAGTCTATATAATCACCTAAAATAAAATAGGATCCATTCCCAGTTGTTCACATGGAATTTATGAAATTACATGGTATAAGTGAACAATCATTACAAAAAACTACTAGCCGAAACTATGGAAAAGTTCTTCTGAGCAGGTTCCTTATCTCAGAAACAAGGTTGGCTATGGCTATAAATGCAGAATAATTTTCTATAGGAAAGAGCATTATAAATAAGAATAAATGCAACTATTCAGTGATAAGTGAAATGTATTCACTCTACCTTATAAATTAATGTGCTGATTAACTTGGTCTCAAAAATATATCCCAGTGGAATCCAGTTAAGAAATCTGAGCAATGTTTCCAATGTTGCATGTACAAGTGGAGCATTCTGGGAATTTTCCTGCAATGAAAACAAACCTATATAATAATTATCTTCTTATATATTTGTTATTTTAAAAAGTAAAAATGAAAGCACTTACCATTACAAACTGACACAGCTGAAAGATTTGTGAGAACTCATTGCACATGCTAAAAATAAAGAGTGATAGGTTTAGAAGACAAATAAAAACAAATACTGTAATTAGTCACGTACTAACAAATATTACATATTCCAATCTGCCCATTAAAAACTTGAATTACTCTCATTTAAACACATACACCAACTTCATCAAAAGCTACAAAGTTATTAAACTGTTTCTTGATTTTTTTTATCATCCTTACTCTATTTAATATTAATCAATCTAGTCTTGATATCAAGTTAGTTAAAAACAAACAAACAAACAAACAAACAAACCAACCAACCAATCAACCAATCAACCAACCAACCCACAAAACTCTACAAATTATCCTGGCTGGTGTAGCTCATGCACTAAGGTCACCCGTTCGATTCCAGGTCAGGGTACATGCCCAGGTTGCTGTCTTGATGCCCAGGAGGGCGAATACAGGAGGCAGCTGATCAGTGTTGGTATTTCTCTCTCTCCCTTCCTTTCTCTTTAAAAAATCTATAAAAACATTAAAAAAACAAAGCTCACAAATCTTCAAAATATGTGAAGTGGCATTACATACAGGGTTGGACAAAAGTAGCTTTACAGATGTGAGTACGTGAAACAGTTTATTCTTGCATGATTTATTAGCTAATGTATTTTGTTCCATAGGAACAAATTGTAAACCTACTTTTGTCATATCCTGTATATGCCAAATACACCCAATCAGAGGAAATATTCTAAATTCTGAAGCTAGTTTGACCACATAATAATGGTATATAAAAGTAATATACTGCTGTGTCCTAATGACTTCAACAAATTTTTAGTAACTAAGAAGAAAGAAAATAAAGTCTAGCATGATCCTAGTGTTAACAGTAGGAAACCAACAAGATGCAGGACTAGTAAAAATTTAGCTGGCATTTGGACACAATTTTCCTTGGAAGCCATAATTAAGTAGTCACCATATAAAACATATCCCAAAGGAACTCTCAACCTATAATCCTTTCCCATATGATGATGTTCTTTTGCTGTGACAATGAAGTATAACATCTTATCTTTAACACCGAATGTACTTTTTAAGCCTCCAGATTTAGAATATTAGGCTCACTGTAGAACTATTTAAATTTGCACTGAAAAACAATTAAAAGTAATTTATCATATTAACAATCAACTCTTTAAAAACTTACAGCCTGCCTCCAAATTCCTTTAAATAGTTTGAGAAATTACTTAAGCTTCTAACACAGAATACTCACCTGTCTTTTAAATGCTTAGCTTTTACTTGGGTTATCTGTCCACTAGAGAAATCGAATACTTCTTCACTCAAGAGTTTAAGAATCACCATATTATTCTGACAGAGACTCTCACTGGTTCTACTTGCTCCAACAATGTCACTGATAAAAGTTGGCCAGTGTTTTGGCCATTCCTGTTTCAGTATCTAAAATAAGAAAATGTTAATTTTATTTCACTTGTCAATGGCAAAACTTCAAAGAAATTGCATCATATTAAAAGTAGCAAATATCAAACCACTTTCCATTTTCTACTGCTTTATTAAAAGAGGAAACGTGCCACCATCCATAAAATACACTGGATAGAAAGTACAACACAGATAAAGCCCTCTGTCTCAAATGCCCTGCAACTACTCTCTGTTATCCCAACTGGTCTAATCTGGCTATAATGTGTGTGCATGTAATATCTGCCAGATAGGCATATGCAAAGTATCCCAGGAGACTCTTAAGCAATTAAAAAGGTGATGGGCAGGGAAACACTTTTTGGCTGAAATCTGGCCCTTGAAATACAGTAGAGTTTGGACATATATGTACTCCTTCCTCTTCCCAATTCAGAAACAGGTTACCAACAAAGTCTTTAGTATAAAAGCCAGTATAACTTATTGAAAATGTAAATGTTTTAAAAATCATTTAAGTTTCCAAAACTTAATATAGAGAAAATTTTCTTTTTTCCTTACACATCAATTAACCTGAGAAAAAATTTTTTGACATATTAAAAACAGATAAGTTAATCTAAAGTTAGACTATACAGAAAGTTTGAAAAACCGTCTTAGAGATTAAAGGAATGCTATATTAAAAAACAATTAAAACAGACAGATAACATGGAAACACACACAGTACCAAGCATAAATGATAAAATTTTAATCGAGTCCAATCCATATTGGAACAATAAAGTGATGGGTTTTCAGTTTTACAATTTAAAATGCTACATAGTAGGTTAACTATTAGAGTTATTATAAAGACTACCATCGCCCTAGCCAGTTTGGCTGAAGGGTCCCAGGTTCAATTCTGGTCAAGGGCACATGCCTGGGTTGCCAGGCTCGGTCCCAGTAGGGGGCGAGCAGGCAGGAGGCAGCTCATCAATGATTCTCTCTCAACACTGATGTTTCTATCTCTCTCCCTCTCCCTTTCTCTCTGAAATATATATATATATATATATATATATATAAAACCCTACTATCACTACTTCTGTAAGACGTTAGTTTAGTTATTCAATAGAGTGGGTTCAAATATTTTGTTCAAGTAATCAGCCTAACTGAAACATTGAACTCTTTTGAGGAAAACAGTGAAAGCTTACCTGAACAAGAATCATATTCAATTTCCCGATATATACTTTTTCCTTCTACGAAAAGAGAAACATTTAGATTAAATGAGAGCCTAAAATAGGTATAGTTAAGAACAAAAGCATAAGAAACCTCAGAGAGAAAAATAAGTGCATATTTATTGGAAATGATTGTGTATGTGTGTTTATAGCTCTGTGATAGTGATAGTAAGGTTTAAGTTGAAGATTCAATATTTAAATGCTTTTACATTTTCACAATAATCTTAAAAAAATTTCTTACCTCTACACAAGTTGGATCAGATGAGGTCTTGATAATAAGGCCAACAACGTATTTTTTTATTCCTATGGGGGGAAAAAAAAAATCAGTATTTTTATAGCATATTAATAAATCTTCAGGAACAAAAAATTTGGGGGATGAAGAGGGCAGAGTACAGTCAGATAATATGCCTAATCCCATTACCAATGTTGGCTTTTTGGGAAAAATTTAATATACTACTTTATACTATTAAAAAAAATTTTTTTTAAAAATTTACTTTAGACAGAATGCAAGGGAGAGGGAGAGAAACATTGATTGGAAACCTGGGCATGTGCCCTGACAGGGAATTGTGGGCGACCCTATAGTGCATAGAACAATGTTCACCCAAATGAGCCACATTAGCCAGGGCTTTAGTGCACTACTTTAAATTTTTAGGTTTTGTTCTTAACCTTTACAAAATCTAGATTGAACAATTACAAATTAATATCTTCTAAGACAGCAGTCGCCAACCGGTGGTCCGCGAGGTCTGAAAGGTTGGCAACCACTGTTCTAAGATAATCTTTAAATGCTATACCAGTTAAATATACCAATATATTAATTTTGAGAAAAACAAAAAAAAATACTGCAAGGGACTAATGTGCTCTTCACTTAAATAAACACTCACATCAACTTATTTTTGTGGGTCAAAACTGCAAAAACCCTAAAGATGTTACTCTGTAATAAGCATTATAAAGTTTTATGTAAAATACTTATAAATCAAGGTCAGATATATTTACCCTTTCCCAACTTATTTTAATTATAACATTAAGCTAATCCTGGAAAAGTATTTTTAAAAAAATTTTATTGATTGCTTTTAGAAATAGAGAATCATCAATTTGTTACACTTATTTACACATTCATTCCTTGATTCTTGTATGTGCCCTGACCAGGGACTGAACTATCCAGTTGATGCTCTAACCCAGTGGTCGGCAAACTCATTAGTCAACAGAGCGGAGAGCCCTGGTTTGCCGACCACTGCTCTAACCAACTGAGTTCTACCTGGCCACAACGTGGAAATTTGATTTTAAAAATTTCCCCACTATAATATAGGAAAAAAAGAGGGAAATATTTTTGTTTGCAATAGTTCTTTACCTAATAACTCCTTAATAATACAGCTTATTCTTCAAACAGTTAAGACTCCATATCTTTGCTTTTAATTTACATCATTCAGAATTTATAGAGTATGTACTCTAGGTCCCCTTAAAGTTTAAAGTAAGTCCAGCTGGTGTGGCTCAGTGGTTGAGGGTCAATCTATGAACCAGGAGGTCAGTTTGATACTGGTCAGGGCACGTGCCTGGGTTGGGAACACGCAGGAAGTGGCCAATCAATGATTCACTCTCATCATTGAGTTTCTATGGCTCTCCTTCTCCCTCCCTCTCTAAAATCAATAAAAAAAATATGATAAAGGTTAATAAAGTGAACAATTGACATTATGTATTCCCTGGTTAGGTGGTATTCTTGCTTAAAAAAATATGTACCACAGTCTAATCATATTAAGAACAAACCTAAACTAAAATATACTATACAAAATAATGGACCAGAACTCAAGTGTCAAAAGCATAGAATCAGGAATTAAGAACTGTCACAGATTGCAAGACTGAAGAGACACAACTAAATGAATTGTAGAACAGAGAAAGGATATTAGAGAAAAAGCTTATGAAATGTGAATCAAGGTCCACAGTTCAGTTAATAATACTGAACCACATGTTTAATTTCTGATTTGTTCATTTTATTGTTGTGTGTAAGTTGTTAGTACCAGGACAATCTGTACTTTTCTGGGCAACAATTCTATAGTCTAAAATTACTTCAAAGTATTAAGAGGCTTTGTGGACACAACGTAAAATTAGGTTTAGTTTTAATAAGGTGATTTTTAAAATGTAACAATTAGGGGAGCCAAAAATTTTTTTAATGAGTACTAAATTACACCACACAACAATCACATGTCCGTATTACCTGTTAAACCTAATCAAAAACAATTCTGGTATCAATGACCTTTCTGTTCTTTACCCATAAATTACTATCATTAAGGCCCACCCAAAATAAGGAAATGGGCAGGCTAAAAAAAAATAAAAAATAAATTAAGAGTAAGCATTCCTCTGAAACCTCTTAATCCAAGTTTACAAGTTTAAAAATAGAAACAAAAATACAGACTGCTTTTGTTGTTAATCCTTATCCGAGGAGATACTCCCTTTGATTTTTAAGAGTGGAAGGGAGTGAGGGAGGGAAAGATTGATGTGAGAGAGACGTTGATTGGTTGCTTCCCGTACTATCACCAAGCTGCTTTTCAAAAAAATTTGAAGGGGGCTAGAGATTGAACTTACAATTGAGGTATGTGCCCTTGACTGGGAATTGAACCCAAGTCCATTTGGTGTGCAGGCCAACACTCTTAACCATTGAGAATCACTGGCCAGGGCAGCCTGCTCTTTGATTAAATGACTGACAATATAATGTAATAAAAGAAATTTAGGAACCTGCCAGGTAGCTCAGTTGGTTAGAGCCGTGGTTGGCAAACTGTGGCTCTTACACAAAATACCACGGCCTGGGCGAGTCTATTTTGAAGAAGTGGCGTTAGAAGTTTAAGTTTAAAATACTTGGCTTTCAAAAGAAATTTCAATCGTTGTACTATTGATATTTGGCTCTGTTGACTAATGAGTTTGCTGACCACTGGGTTAGAGCATCAACCTGATATATCAAGGTTGGGAATTTGATCCCTGGTCAGGGCACATAAAAAAATCTACCAATTAATGCATAAATAAGTGGAACAACAAATTGATGTTTCTCTTCCTCTCTCTCTAAACTAAAAAAGATTCACTACTTTTTCTTCTAATTCTGTCACAAGGAACAAGACAATGTCCAAAACTGCTACTGTTGCCTCTAGTCGGGATATTTAAGATTTGGAGGCTTTTCTCAGTCTCAGAGAATATAAAACAGGATCAGACAGCCTTCCACTTCTCTGTTACCGATTCATTAGATTATCTTGATCCTCTTTTCAGAGGCTTCTAAAACACACTGTAGATGGAACAAAGGGTGAAAGATGAAAATAGGAAAAAAGCAATATAAGTAGTCAGTAACTGGAAGATTCTCATAGACAATAAAGTCTCAATTTAATGTCACTTTACCATATTCAATACTTCTTTCCCTTCAAAAGACTAACTTTTAAATATAAACAACCACCTTTCTGACCAAGTACTACTGACTTTTTTTTTACTGTTTGCCCAGAATCTCCAATTGCTAGATACCAGAGCTTATTTGATCAAGTACCTTAACTCCTTCCCCTAATTCCTTCCTAGAGTTTACTCAAAAATTTTTGAAAAGCAGCCCTAGCCGGTTTGGCTCAGTGAATAGAGCATTGGCCTGTGGCCTAAAGGGTCCCAGGTTTATTCGGGTCAAGGGCACATGCCCAGTTGCAGGCTCAATCCTCAATAAGGGATGCGCAGGAGGAAGCCTATCAATGATTCTCTCTCACCACTGATGTTTCTTTCTCAAATCAATAAAAATAGGTTTAAAAAGTTTTTTCTGAAAAGCAGCTCAGCCCTAGCCAGTTTGGTTCAGTGGATAGAGTGTCAGCCTGCAAACCATTAGGGTCCCAGGTTCGATTCTGGTCAAGGTCACATACCTCGGCTATAGGCTCCTTCCCTGGGCCCCAGCCATGGTAGGGTGCTTGAGAGAGGCAACCAATCAGTGTGTTTCTCTCCCATCGATATTTCTCTACCTTTCCCTCTCTCTAAAAATCAATGGAAAAATATCCTCGGGTGAGGATTTAAAATAAACAAGCAAACAAACTCTATATAAAAGCTATAAAAGTGTAAACTTAGTAACCCTAACCAGTTTGGGTCAGTGGATAGAGCATCGGCAGGTGGACTGAAGGGTCCCAGGCTTGGTTTCAGGTCAAGAGCACATGCCCAGGTTGCAGGCTCGATACCCAGGAGGAGGGGTGCAGGAGGCAGCTGATCAACGATTCTCTCTCATCACTAATGTTTCTCTCTCTCTCTCCCCCTTCCTCTCTGAAATCAATGAAAAAATATATATTTTAAAGTGTAAACTAAGTAAATCCCTCCATCAAAACTATGTAAAATATGAAGGCTCTTTCCCTGTGCCTTCGATTACAAGCATTTGTCCATTTAAGTTACCTAGACCAGTGGTCAGCAAACTCATTAGTCAACAAAGCGGCAAACCGCAGCTCACGAGCCGCAGTTTGCCTACCACTGACCTAGACCAATCATCAGAAAGAGAGTCTCTGAAAGAGAAGCTGAGGGTAGGCTTTAGCTCAAGTGGTTACTTCCTCATGGTGGACACTAAAATGCAAATTGAGGAAAAAGTAGGTTTATAGCTGTGAGCACACGAAAGAGAATTTATTCTTGTATTATTAATCATTGTAATACTTTCCATATGAACAACTATAAACCTACTTTTCCCCAACCCTGTATAGTGCTCTAAAATAGCTGTCTTCTTTGCCTTATTTTCAGGAATCCATAATATCATCCTGGTCACTCAATGGAATGAACCTGTGAGAACAGCAATATAAAGAGACAAATAACTAAGAACAATTCGAAAGTGGGGGTTCTTAACCTAGGGCTCCAATTGACAGGTTAGAATTAGACTAACTTATTTATTTGCCTACATGTTTAGTAATTTGAAGATAAATTGATCTATAAGACTATCTTTCTTAAAAAGATTTATGGCCTAAAACAGATACTTAATAAGAACTTTATAAGATAATGCAGAAATCAAAATTTTATTAAGCTTATAGCATCATTATTTATAATAGCCAAAATATAAAAACAACTCAAATGTCCATACACAAATGAATAAGTAAAATGTGTGTATACAACATACAATGGAATATTATTTGGTCATAAAAATGAACAAAATTCTGATGCATGTTAAAACATGGGACAAACCTTGGAAATATGCTAAGTGAAATGAGACAAACCCCGCCCCCCCAAATATGGCATGATTGCACATATATGTGATGACTAGAATAAGCAAATTCATGGAGAAAGAAAGTGTAATAGTGGTTAACAGGTACTGGGAAGACTGGGGAGGGAGTGTAAAGCATTAATGTTTAATGGGTAGTTTCAATTTGGGATGATGAAAAATTATGGAGATGTACAGTGATGATGGTTGTGCAATATTGTGAATGTACTTACCAACACTAAATCATATACTTGAAACGACAAATACTGTTGTGTATATCTTACAAGATAATTTTATTTTATTAAAGATTTAACTATTTTTCCTCTAACAATAAAAAAAAGCAAATTTATTAAAGTCCATCCTCCTGTAATCAAGTCCTTCTATAAGTGGTTCCCATCTCCTATTGCTATGTGGATACAAGCTAAGTATTAGGTATTGTTAGGTCTCAAGTAAACATCTCTTATGCAAATTCCACATAAATAGGAAATTTTGTAAGGACAAAAGTGCTACCTTACCAGAAGTGGTAGGAAATTACTGTCAAATATGTATGACACTAAAATATAATAGGACATTTTTAAAGATATAATGTATATTTAATCAATATTATTTTTTAAAAATATACTTTATTGATTTTTTACAGAGAGGAAAGGAGAGGGATAGAGAGTTAGAAACATCGATGAGAGAGAAACATCCATCAGCTGCCTCCTGCACACCTCCTACTGGGGATGTGCCCGCAACCAAGGTACATGCCCTTTACTAGAATCGAACCTGGGACCTTTCAGTCCACAGGCCGACGCTCTATCCACTGAGCCAAACCGGTTAGGGCAATATTATTTTTTTTATTATCCCACCATGGTATAAAACTGGTAAAAACATACAAATAGGGGCACCTGTCAAATCTAAGATCAGACTGATAATACTTCTAACATTACATTCTATTGGGGAGGATGAATTTCTGATGAATTTCCTTTAGACACAAGGGCTTAAGAATCCCAAAACTTAAACTTTCTTTTCAAAATTACCAACAAAGGAAACAACCACCATCTGTGTTCAATAGAGAGCAATAGTATCAACTTAAATAATATAGAGAGATGATGTGAAAGAATGCTCACAGCATTAGTCATTAGAGAAATGCAAATTAAAACCAGAAGCCATTCTATAATGGCTAGAATTAAAAAACACTCACCATACCAAGCTTCAGTGAGGATGTAAAGCATATTCATATACTGCTAGTAAGAATGTAAAATGATACAACCATTTTGGAAAATAGTTAAACATACACCTACTATGTGGGTGATAGAAAACAGGTTGAAGGGTAGGGTAGGTAATTACAAGATGAACATCTTTTCTTTTTTAATATATTTTTACTACAGGCCCAGGTTCCTTGGCCTGGCCTGCGGGAATCTGGCCAAAACTGCAAATTGACATCCCCTGGGGGGTCCTGGAGTGTGAAAAGGCACTCTGCAAAGTTGCTGTCGCTTGGCAACTCCTACATTGAGCGTCTGTCCCCTGGTGGTCAGTGTGCATCATAGCTATGAGGCGGCCGGTCGAACAGGTCAGCCACTTAGGCTTTTATATACATATATAGAATGGATTGATTTCAGAGAAGAATGAGAGGGAGAGAGGGATAAATACATCAATGATGAGAGGGAATCACTGATCAGCTGCCTCCTGCACACCACATACTGGGGTAGAGCCCACAACCTGGGCATGTGCCCTGTCCAGGAACGGAACCAGGACCTCCTAGATCATAGGTTGATACTCAACCACCGAGCCACGCCAACCAGGCCAAGATGAACATCTTGATTATAGTGGATTCATGGGTATATGCATAAATCAAAACTTATCAAATTGGGTGGGGCTATTTGGTACAAGGGCGTGTGAAGTGGGGAGGGGGCTGCTGGCAGCTGCTGGAGGGGTGTGCATAAGTGGACTGCGGCACGCATAGGCAGACTGGGGCGTGGCGGCGGCTGGGAACCCAAGAAATATAAATTTTAAAAGCCAGTATCACAATCAACATATTGAACATATGATCTTCAGTACAATGGGAGGTCTTAATTAAGCATGGGAGTGACCCAATTAGTTCTGTCTTTCAAATATCATGGTAAATCCTTTGTGGGGACTATAACACAACAAAAGTAGGTATTAAGTAGTCCAGTTAGGAAGCTATTGCATAAATTTTTTCAAGATAGCTTGAGACTAGTAGATGTATACTAGAGGCCCAGTGCACAAAAATCGTTGACTGGATGTGTGTGTCCCTTAGCCCAGTCTGTACCCTTCCGCAGTCCGGGACCCCTTGTTCCTTACCGCCCACCTGCAGCAGAGGCAGGAGGCTCTCAACACTGCACTCACCAGCTGCCACTGCGCTCACCTGCCGTGAGCCCGGTTTCTGGCTGAGCGATGCTCCCTGTGGGAGCACATTGAGCACCAGGGGGCAGCTCCTATGTTGAGCACCTTCCCCCTGGTGGTCAGGGTGCGTCATAGAGACTGGTCGTTCAGCCATTTGGCCGATTTGCATATTAGGGTTTTATTATATAGGATGGTAAAATGAAAATGGATACATTTTTGTGGAAAAAATGACTTCAACACATGCTGTGTTTATTCATATCCAGCACCTAGAAGCACAGAGAGCTTTACACACATTCCACCTCTTATATCCCAACAACCTTGACAAGACAGTCAAAATTCAAAGAGGTACAGAAATTCATGTAAAATCATATAGTAATTACCATGTGCCTCATTCCAAAGGAAAGCATTGTATAAAACCTTATGGGTAACTTAGCCAGTTTGCTCAGTGATTAAGGCCTAGGCATGTGGACTGAAGGGTTGCAGATTCGATTCTGGTCAAGAGCACATATGTCTGTTGCAGGCTTGAGCTGGGCCTGGTTGGGGCATGTGTGGGAGGCAACTAATTGATGTGTCTCTCTCTTACATTGATGTCTCTCTCTCTCTTAAAAATCAATGGAATAAAAAAAGGGGGAAAAAACAATGGAAAAATATCTTAGGTTGAGGATTAACAAAAACCTTATGGATGATCAGCTTTGGTCTGTCAACTTCATAAATTATAACACAGAAATGCACAACTTAGAAGCTTTGTCCAACTACTTTAAGTGACCAAACTGCTAAATGTTCAATTATGATTATATCACTTTGGACTATTCATTAATTCATCACTCCTCTTTTCAATATCAGCAAATTCATATCTATCTCATAAAATGATTTATAAATCATATGCCTTAATGGAGTAAAACACAAGCCTTTGGTTTACATTTTTAAAAATACAGAGATACCTTTATACAGATAATCATTTCAGGGGGGAATAAAAGGAGTTTTAGTATCTGCCCCCACTCCATTACGGTTTGAAAGCATGTACCAGTTGCAGCTTGATTACAGTTCCAGTTCAATGTTTCTCTCCCCCCACCCTTCCCACTCTCTCTAAAAATCAATGGAAAAATATCCTCGAGTGAGGACTAACAACAATAAAATTTTCTAAAATTATTTAAAAGGAAAGGGAGCTTACCTGAATAATGAAAGTTATTGTACAACTAAGACATAGATTCAATATCACTGACAATCCTAGTATACCTTTTTTTTAAAAAAATATATTTTATTGATTTTTTACAGAGAGGAAGGTAGAGGGATAGAGAGTTAGAAACATCGATGAGAGAGAAACATCGATCAGCTGCCTCCTGCATGCCCCCCCCCCCCCCTTACTGAGGATATGCCCCCAACTTCAAGGTACATGCCCTTGACCGGAATCGAACCTGGGACCCTTGAGTCCGCAGGCCGATGCTCTATCCACTGAGCCAAACCAGTTAGGGCAATCCTAGTATACCTTTAATTACTCCAGTGACTAGCACACACTCCCCATCTGAAAACTATCCTACTTCACATATTAAAATTTCCCCTTTATCTTTAAGTAAAAAATATTTAGTATTTGATTTATAACTCATCTATGCAAATATTCACTTCAAAACTTAACCTCAAATATATCAATTATATAACACATAATTTATAAGAATAAAAACATAGGAAAAGTCATTATTTCCTTAAAGTAGAAGAATACAGTAAATTGGAGAACATTAACTCAATAATATGCAATTCATTAATTGAATAATTATATGTTGACACATATACTAAGAAATAAGAATGCAATAGATATTCTCTGATCCTTAACACCATTAAGCTAACATTTTGAGGTATTAAGAGAAAGAGTTAGAAAAAAACAATGGCAGCCATATATGAGAAATGTTATGGTGGTGGTAGTGGAGGGAAAGACTCCAAACAGTTAACGTTTTTTCTGGCCTAAAAAAAAACAAAAACAAAAACAGAGCAATGTAGCAGATTTTGTATCATATAAATCTAAATTTATTAAAATGTTTTATTATGGCCCTAGCCAGTGTGGGTCAGTGGCTGGAGCATCAGCGTGGGGACTGAAGGGTTCTGGGTTCCATTCCAGTCAAGGGCACATGCCCAGGTTTGCAGACTCCATCCCCAATAGGGGGCATGCAGGAGGCAGTTGATCAATAATTTTCTCTCATCACTGATGTTTCTATCTCTCTCCCTTTCTCTCTGAGATCAATATAAATATATTTTAAAAAAATGTTTTATTATGATGTTGTATCTCCCTTGATCATTTTTAAATTAAAATGTCACTTAATTGTATGTTTTTTTAAAATGTCTTTACTTGGCTTATTATTACCTGTGTGTTTTTTGCTCAATGAAATTGTATTCATCTGTGATCCACTGTTACAGAATCTACTAAGGGAACACGCAGCAAGAGACATCTAAACACAGTCTAGAATTGTCAGAGATTTTCCTGGCAAAGTGCTTTAGACAAGAGGCCTGAATTAAAAGTACCATTACCCTAAAAGAACATGTGAAAATTAAACTGTTAATGAACAAGCACCTGAAATCAGATTTTTAAAATTGCTAGATTGGAAAAAAATGTACAAAATTTATTTTGGTTTGTTGTGTAGCTAAACCTACACTTCCTTTAAAATACAAGCATTGCAATTTGTATGATGGAACTTGTCTAAAGGGCCTGACCTAATCATCATTCCCTTCTTTTAGCACATTCTGACCCTTAGCATGCACTCTGATGTCAGGATATATTTATATAGCCTTAATACCTAACAGTGCTTTGTATGAAGCAGATATACAGTATGTGCCCCAGGTAAATCTATAATAATAAAAGTGTACTATGCTAATTAGTCCGGATGGTCTTCCAGACGAAGCCGTGGCGGCGGGGGGTGGGGTGGGGTGTGTGTGTGTGTGTGTGTGTGTGTGTGTGTGTGTGTGTGTGTGTGTGTGCGCGCGCGCGCGCGCGCACGTGCCAAGCACCTTGCATGAATTTCATGCATCAGGCCTCTAGTAAATATATATTCTAAGACAGAGTAAGAAGTGGCACTGACAGCTTTAAATGACATGACAAAGAAATGTACAGTATTTGCCGGGTTATACTAATTCATTTCCAATACCAAAGTTACTTAAAGATGAAGGAAAATTAACTTTCAGAAATACTAGCATATTTTGTGAAACACAAAATCATAAGCTTGGAGAAGCCTCCACAGGACTGACAATGTTAAAAAGAATTACAAAATTAATACAGTATTGAATTTATTTTCCAATGCTTTACAGATGAGAGCCATTACCTTAAAAAAGAACATGAATCATTAAATCCATCATGCAAAGTTGCTGTTGGTATCAAAATCTAGGGTCCACTAACATTCTCTGGAATCCATTTTGCCTAGTCTTCCAACAATGAGCCTCTCCAAGACCTAGAAGTTACACCACACTTTTTCCTCCATATAATGTCTTCACCAATAATAGCAATTATACATGGGTAAAAGAGTAACTTCAGGTAATTTTATGAAGTTTACACCATACTTAATCTTTTTTTTAAAAAAATATATTTTATTGATTTTTTACAGAGAGGAAGGAAGAGTGATAGTCAGTCAGAAACATCGATGAGAGAGAAACATCGATCAGCTGCCTCTTGCACACCTCCTACTGGGGATGTGCCCGCAACCAAGTTACATGCCCCCGACCGGAATCGAACCTGGGACCCTTCAGTCCGCAGGCTGACGCTCTATCCACTGAGCCAAACTGGTTTTGGCTACACCATACTTAATCTTAACACTAGTGATGATGGGAAATGCAGGGAGAAAGGTGATTCTGATACTTTTTAAAAATAAATATAGTTTGGCAGAATAGGCAGAATAATCACCACTGCTTCCCCTCCAGTCTTTTCAAACATGAAAACAGACTCTCAAAAGTAAAGTCTTAAGCCCTCTGAAATATTTTATGTTGGATATTTGCATATTAATCCATGGGAGCTCTTATGATCCTATCTAATAAAGAAGGAATATGCTAATTGACCCTCACGTCGTCACAGATGGCGGTGCCCACAGCCAATGAGGAAATATGCTAATTGACTGCCCCACCCTCAAAGATGGCAGCGCCCAAGGATCCCTCGGCCACTCCCCACACCTGCCTCCGGAGCCCCCCAGGGCCAGCCCGAGGCGCAGGCAAGCCTCAGATGGTGGCTGTCCAGCTGCCCAGGGCTGCCCGAGGCTCAGGTAACTAGGGGTGGCTGAGGCTTGCACTGCTGGCAGTGGCAGCAGCAGGTGTGATGGGGCATCGCCTTCCCCTAATCGCCGGGTCGCCTCCCACCCCTGAGGGCTCCCGGACTGTGAGAGGGGACAGGCTGGGTTGAGAGACCCCCGCTCCAGTGCAAGAGTTATCATGCACCAGGCCTCTAATGTCATAATTAAAAAATATATATACATGCATATGAGCATAACCAATGGACACAAGACAGTAGGGTGGGGTGAGGGCATGTGCTGGGGGATGGGACTGACCAGGGAGAGGTCAATGGGGGGGGGGGGAGAAGGAGACTTATGTAATACTTTAAACAATAAAAAATTTAAATTAAACAAACAAACAAATATACCACACTCCACTTCATGTAGAAAGCAAACAATGTTGAATCTTTAGGTAGACCCTTAGCCTCTAATTTTATAACAAATATAACCATGACTTTGATAGACTAGTATAATTTTAAATCACTTAAATTTAAAGCTGGAAAAGGTTATGGGAGAGCATCTAGTACAATCCTTATGTGATCACAAGCAGAGGTCTAGGTGTTTAAAAACAAAAAGAAGGACTTATACTACAGTAAAATGGTACTGAGGTAAAAAACTAAACACCTTTTTTAGGTATGGTAAGTCATGGCCAAAGTTAAATTTGAGGCTCAGAACATGTGTATCAAACAAAAGTAGTGAAGGAAAACAGCATCTAATGTCCCTAAAGAGCGATGGGAAAGTATGAAGAATCTATTTGGGCCAACAGTCAAACAGCTCTTATTAGTTTCTGAGAAGGTCACAGAACATGATCTAAAATGGTTGCAACGCAAAATAAAACATTTAAAGAAATAGGAACTTCTTTTGGAGATACTATTTCCTCCTGCACTATCATTCTTAATCTTTATTTAAAATATATTAAAAATATTTGTCATTAAAACTTGTCTTATTTACCTCTAAGCATGCTAAATAGGTATCAAGATTTAAGTCAGACTAGTTGAGTAAATCCAGGTCCCTATCCCAACATAAAGATGACATGAGAGCATGGCCTGTGTGGCTCAATGGTTAAGCACAAACCCATGAACTAGGAAGTCACAGTTCAATTCCCAGCCAGGGCACATGCCTGGGCTGAGGGCTCGATCCCCAGTGTGGGGTGTGCAGAAGGCAGCCAGTGATCAATAATTATCTCTCATCACTGCTGTTTCTCTCTCTTCCTCGCTGAGATCAATAAAAAAAAAAAAAAAAAAAAATTAAAAGAGATGACATGAGAAATCAAGTGAAAGACGGTATCTTAAAGATCCATAGTCAAAGAAAGGGGCACCTATATAATCTATAATAATAAAAGGGTAATATGCTAGTTCAGTGGTCAGCAAACGCATTAGTCAACAGAGCGGCAAACCGTGGCTCGTGAGCCGCACGTGGCTCATGCGCCGCAGTGTGCTGACCACTGTGCTAGTTAGACTGGACGTCTTCCTGACGTCCTTCCTGACAAAGCTGGGGCTGGAGGAAAGCCAGCTTGGGTCCTGGGTGCCTGCCAGAAGCCAGAGGGAGGAAGGCCTACTCCTGCACAAATTTTCGTGCAACGAGCCTCTAGTATATATAAAAGCCTAAGTGACTGGCCGACTGGAGCTATGACACACACTGACCACCAGGGGACAGACGCTCAACGCAGGAGCTGCCGAGCTGCGGTGACTTGGCAGCTGCAGTTCTTGGGTGACGCACCCAGAACCAGAGAGGAGGGAGCCCAATTCTGGGGTGCATCACCGGAGAACTGCCCTCTCGGAATCTGGGACCCCTCAGGGGATGTCTGAGAGCTGGTTTTGGCCCGATCCCTGGAGGCCAGGCCGAGGGACCCCACTGGTGTCGAATCCGTGCACCAGGCCTCTAGTTAAAGCATAATAAACTAGAGTTAAGCAAATACTTAACTATGATAAAAAAATGTCAGGATTAATAAAATTTCTCTGAATTTGTAATTTCATAAATTATTTCCTACCTTCACACTGGTTCCTCGGAAGAATCTTCCATCTTGTTTTTATCACATTTTCCAAAATTTGTAGTCCATAATACTGAAAATTGGATAACAGAGATATGTGAATATATTACTGTAAGACTAGCAACTTTCAGGATTCACAAATGGACAGACATTCACACATTTACATCTAAAGTTTCAAAAACATTATGCTACCAAGTTTAATTACATATATTAAACAAGGATCTATTCACCCATATACTGAGTTTTCATGCATTTTCCTCATTTTATTGTTTACTACTCTATTTAAAGTCCTGCTGTTTACACATGCTCACACCAGGAAGAACCAAATAAAAAGCCTTTTTGCAGCCAATTGGGCTTATCTGTAGAAGGAAGTAGCAGCCAGATATGAATTCACAGCATAAATGACTGCTTATAGGCTCACGTACTTTAACACGACCAGGTTCCTAAGAATTTAGCAGCTTGGATGCTCTCAAGCTTCCTACCATCTTCTAGGAGTTGTAAGCTCTTGGCCAAGCATTAAAGTATTGCCAAAGATACTTTCTGTAGAAAGTCTTTACAAACATCACTGGTGTGTTATTTAAGGAGCAGCAAGACAGCCCATGGGTTTAATTTTAAATTTTAACCCCACCCTTATATTTGCTATTTCTACTAACTTAAAGATAAACTTTTGTGCACAGTCAAAAATAATACAAGTGCATGTTGCAATCTGTATCTACCTTTCAGGTATTCCTTCCTAAATATAGAAGTTATAACTGAAAATGTAAAAAAAGAATAAACAGATACCACTTTCAAGCCATTTTGTCCCTCCTGCTGATTACTCACTCTAAATAGTCAAGAATGTTTATAACAATTTATAATGCTATAGGAGTTAAAACCCAAAATTATTATCATGACCAATTAGTGTGGATAGACAGGAGGAAGAAAAAAGACAAAATTATTGTGGTATGTTTTAACTGGTTAAATTAGGGAAGAATCAGCTATAATACCTGAAAGGTAAACTCACTCATATATAGACATATAACCTCAGATTGCAAGTTTTGGCTGAGAATAAGAGTTCATCTTTAAAATGGTTAGTCATCACACAATAAAATAGGAGCATTAGTATTTCAACCAAAGGGATCATATGAATGCTCATTTTATCCAAAGCACAATATAGACTGTCCCAAACTACATTGTGCTCAAACAGTAAATGTTTTTGCTGTTTCTTTCATTTTAACATTTCACACTTTTCAGTAAAATTTTCAAATGAAATCCTACATTTGCAAAACATTCCTTAAAAAGACTTCCAGATAAAAACAAGGCCAAAGCAAAATTCTGAAAATGTAAATTTGATGCAGGTGTTTCATAATCAGCAGTAAATAATGAAGCTTTCTATCATGTTCATTTACACCTCTCTAAAGTTCTCAGAAAAATGTAAATAAAGCAAAAAGGGAAAGTTTCTGGTTGAAATTCTGAATTAACTTTAAAAAAAAAAAAAACTGCTCTAAAAACTTTAATTTTATAGGCATGAAATCAGACTATCAAGTTGTCAAAGCTATGTATTTTTTTACTACATGGACTATTATCCTCTTGCTAATACTAAACTAATCAAAAGGATCTTTTAAAATTATGAAGCAAAACAACCATAAATATACCAGTAAAAAGTAATAATTTAAATAACCATACCATATTTAGTCAAAGTTTTTCAGCTTAGTTTTTAATTGAAGGATAGTCTCCCCTTCCTTTATTGTTATTTATTTACATCTTCCTTTATATTTGATACTTTGTTATTTCAATCATCTGTATACTAACCTCTAGTCCTTTCTCCAACTGTAAAAAGGTAGCATAAGCTTGCAGAAGATACAACACATATTTGGGTCTTTCTGCCAAGGGGGCTGAAGCAAGAAGCCCAATATAAGCTTTTCACAAGTTAGGTCAAAGAAATAGATAGATCACCATCATAATATCCTAAAACCCAATCTGTCCTAAACATTTAGACTCTACAGTTGAATTCATATTTATTTGAACAATAATATTTTGATTCAAAAATCTGAAGTGGCCCATCCGGCGTGGCTCAGTGGTTGAGTGTTGACCTGTGAACCAGGAGGCCACAGTTCAATTCCCGGTCAGGGTACATGCCCGGGTTGTGGGCTTGATACTCAGTGTGGGGCATGCAGGAGGCAATCGATCAATGATTCTCTCTCATCATTGATGTTTCTCTCTCTCTCCCTCTCCCTTCCTCTCTGAAAGAAAAATAAATTTAAAAAACAACAAAAACACACCAAAAATCTAAAGTGACAGCCAAATTCGAAGGCCAATGAAAAATGACTACTTTGGAAATACCCACAAGTAATTCAATCATTCTAAAGAATTACATTTCTGCTTTACATCTCAGGATTTGAGAAATCCACTGCTGAGTTATGAAGATGAGGGACAGAAAACAGCAAAGACTAAATGAAAAAATAAATAAATAAATAAATAAATGCATGAAATGATCCCTATGGTAGAAATTTCTACTGAGCCCCCAGAAATACTTATTTTATGCATTGAATTCCCCTTTCCCCTCCCACCACCCATGAAACAAAAACAATTGATGAACAGAATTCAGTTAAAGGGAATCAAAAGGGTAGACCTTGTGGAGGCCTGCCGTCAAAGCCTAGCTGTGTCAGTTGCACAGGAAGACACCCCTTTTCTTCCTATTACAAGCAATCAACATAATGGAACATTATGATTAATATCAGGTAGTGTTAACATCTTTAAAGAAAAAAAAATGATTGCATAAAAGCCAAATGTCATAGTGCATAACTTTAGCACCAAATCATTTGTAATTTATGTAAATCGAAGAATTCTTTACCTGTTGCTTTCTTTCTGTTCCTCTAATCATCTCATTTTTCACAAGACAAATTTTGAGTTTTTAAAAATACTGTTGATAAATCAACTTAAACATTAGTAATGTCTGTCAGTATAAAAAGCAAAATTTACCAGGCAAGCAAACAGGCAAACACTGTTATGTTACTTAAGGTTAGCACTTTGAGGAAGTTCTGAACTGTATTTTTGCCCGAAAATTTACAAGATGTCAAAACTAATATTTTAAAACTGTTAATTAACGCAGTCTGATTTCATAAATAGATGTGAACATGGCTATTTTCTGTTTTAACACAATGTGTAGCAAGTGGAAACCTTGTGCATATTAAACAGAATGCCACGCACGGTATTTTAAGTTAATGCAGTTTAAAGAGAAGTGTGAATCACCAAGCCTAAAACAGTCAAAACACATTTTGATCAACCCTTCTGTCCAAACTTAAGAAAAAAAGGACCTGGATTATAACATTTTCAATTGCAAATAAAAACTGAGAGCTGTCCCATTAAAAGCATTGGTACCACTGAGTAGGGTTTTATGCTGCCCATACAACTTGGTGTTGGAGGTGCTTAGAGCCTGTATTATATTGATTACTTGCCCCCCCCAAATTCCTCTGATGTTATGTTTCATCTCTGAGTAACATTCAGAATTTTTTATGCTACTTAGATCTGTACACATATTCTAAAAAGAAAATAAAGCAAAACAAAAAACCCAAAACGAACAAACAAAAAGCCACCTTGCATACTAGTCCCAATTACAAAGCTTCATAATTCTTAGGACTATTTGCAAGAATTAATTCTATGTTTAAGACTCAATTTTGAATAAGTTAACAATATTAAATGATTTGAGATAACAAATGCTCATACTAAAAATGAGATACCTTCCTCAAAGTTTATGACTGGAAGAAAAGAAGAAATAAATGGATTTTAAAACCACTACTTGCTTACTTTCGTGTTCATATTCTGTGAAAATTCCAAAATTGTATCGACTCTTGTCCATGCATCAGGATGCTCCTTTAAATGTGTCAGTACTTCTTGAGCCATTCTTTGCTAAAATATTATACAAGAAGAATTTTAAACTCACTTGTTCTTTTGAATCATTTATTAAAATGGTATTGAACAAGGCACAAATCCTAACAGGACAATGATTCTACCAACTTTCAGAACCACTCAAATAATAAGTCTTTATAGAAATAAAAATGTGTTTGTTATCACTCAAACTTCAATTAAAAATAGGAGTATTTATTCCTTTGAAACAAAATAGCCTTTTTTGGGTACTTAAATTCAACCAATGCTAACAAAGATCTTTTCTGACATAAACAAGTTCTCAGTACTTACAATCAACTAAAAGCAACATAGAAAACTTCATCTACTTAGACAAATAATGGTATACTGTTTTACAAGAGTCACCAACCTACCTCTTAACAAAATTTATCTATAAAAATGTAGTGTGTGAAGGCATATAAACGAGGTCTAATACTTTAAATCTCAAATACCTATAGATATGTATATATGACATTAAGACCCTTAGACTAATTTTTTAAATAGTCTCAAATATATTGTAAACTTACTTTTCTGAATGTCCTCAAATTTCATATATTAAATCCTAGCTTATTTTGAAAGCTTTAAATTTTAAAAAATGCATGCCCCAGCTCGTTTGGCTCATTGGATAGAATGTCAGCCTACGGACTGAAGGGTTCCAGGTTAGATTCCAATCAAGGGCACATGCCTGGGATGCAGGCTCAATCCCTGGTGGGGGGAAGGAGAGGGTATAGGAGGCAGCCGATCAATGATTCTCTCTCATCACTGATGTTTCTATCTGTCTCTTCCTCTCCCTTTCTGAAATCAATAAAAATAGATTAAAATTTTTTCTTAAATGCAAACCAAGAAAATATTAAATCAATGTAGCCATTATCTAGAATGTGTTTTTGTTTTAAGCATAAAAGATCTAAAACTTATGGAAGTCATCTTTTATAAGTTTCTCCAATGCCATTTCCTTCCTTTGTTCCTTCTTTAAAGATAGGCACTATCATGAATTTGGTCTTTTCCTGTCCCTATTTTCAGAGCACGTGTATGAATTTCATAGAAACTACAGTTGTGTAGCCCTAGCCAGTTTGTCTCAGTGGACAGAGCATTGGCCTGCAGCCCAAAGGGTCCTAGGTTCAACCTCTGTTGCAGTCCCTTCCTGGGCCCCGGCCCTAGTCAGGGCTCGTGCACGAGGCAACCAATCGATGTGCTTCTCACATCAATATTTCTGTCTTTCCCTCTCTTCCACTCTCCCTAAAAATCAATAGAAAAATATCCTTAGGTGAGGATTTAAAAAAAATAATAGTGTAGTCACTAAATTTTATATCGTGTATTTTACAGAAATCCTCCTGTAATTTGCTCTTTCCATTGGACAGTTTTTAGCTTCCTCACATTTACTGAAATATGATTGAAATGAACAGTTTTAAAGATCTAGCCAGGTTGACATTATTTATCTAGTTTTTTAAACCATTATAGTTTTCTATCTATACATAAACAAAGACTGTTAATTCTATTATTAATAATATATGTGTTTTCCTTAAAAAGCAATAGCTTAATCTTTTCTTATCTTTAAAGGCTGTTTTGTAGCTCTGTTTTGGATTCTCCCTAATGATCTTTTACCTGTTTCTATCACATATTGTAGGCAAAAATCTAGCTTGATGGTTTTTAAATTTGTCTGATTCCCTCCTGTTAGACTAATTTACCTGATCAAGGGTTTAAATCTATACTATAAAACAAGAAAAATTAAAAAGGGAGGATGGGGGGGAGAAGCATTCTTACTTCAATCATCTCTGACAGAGATATCTCATAATCTTTGACTTGGCTTTTATTCCAACCTATGGAAATAACCCTTACTCCTACTTTGGCTTTGATGTTGAGAATTATTTTCCTCAGGTAACAGTTACATCACATTCATCATTTTGCCATTAGTCAACATATACTCTTTATTGTTTTTAAAACATTTGAGTTAAACTAAAGCTAGGTGGTGGTTCTACCACCACCACCAGAAGCCTCATGCAACTTAAAAATCAGCTGCCTGGGTTTCACCTGAGGGTCTGGGGCTAAGGCTAGAGTGTAAGCTGGAAAATGTAATTATATATATACACTAGAGGCCCGGTGGGGTCCCTTGGCCTGGCCTGCACCATCTTACAATCTGGGACTCCTCGGGGGATGTCGGAGAGTGGGTGTTGGCCTGATCCCTTCAGGCCAGGCAGCTAGGCCAAGGGATCCACTGGTGCCTCTAGTATGCATATAAGATCTTTGGTTAATCTCTTCCCGTCCTCCTCTCTCCCCTCTGAGATTCATCAGTTAGTTCCATGTTTCCATGACTGTAGTTTCTGCTTCTGCTTTGAGCGTCTGCCCCTGGTGGTCAGTATGTGTCATAGTTACCGGCCGGTCGCTTAGGCTTTTATATATATACTAGAGGCCCAACGCACGAAGATTTGTGCAAGAATGGGCCTTCCTTCTCCTGGCTGCCAGCACTGCCTTTACTCAGGCCCAGAGCTGCCTTTCCACCTTCCCACACTGCCCATAGGCCCAGAGTGGCTGGGGTTGTGTGAACGCCTGTATCGTTGCCTGATGACGCAAGTGTCCCACCCCTGGCCATTCGGCACCTGCACATGCAAATTAACCCATCTTTGTTGGGTTAATTTGCATACTCACGCCTGATTGGCTGGTGGGCGTCACGAAGGTACAGTCAATTTGCATCTCACTCTTTTATTAGTGTAGATACTAGAGGCCCAATGCATAAAATTCGTGCAAGGGGCTTGGCCCTTACAGCCCCAGCTTTGTCTGGAAGGTCATTGGGCTGTCCAGTATAATTCGCATATTACACTTTTATTATTATAGATAGATTTTATTTCATTTCATTAAGGACTGATAACTTAAGGGACTATAATTATACTAGATGCCCAGGGCACAGATTCGTGCACCAGTGGGGTCCCTTGACCTAGCCTGCGCCCTCTCGCAATCCGGGACCCCTTGGGGGATGTCGGACTGCCGGTTTTAGCCCGTTCCCTCCAGGCCAGGCCGAGGGACCCCACCGGTGCACTTATCGGTGCACCAGGCCTCTGGTATGCATAAGATCTTTGGTTAATCTCTTCTTGCCCTCCCCCTCTCTCCTTCCCTCTGAGATTCAGTCTGTCCCATGTTTTCATGCCTGTGGTCAGTGTGTGTCATAGCTACCAGTTGAATGGTCACTTAGGCTTTTATATAAATAGACTATATAAAAGGCAGACAAAAGGCAGAAAGAGTACTTGATGTGAGTTATCTCGGGCTAAAGCACATTTTAGCAGTTTTGATTCTGAGAATCTCTTAATATTCATTTCTTACTAGACACAGCTGCATTTTAAAATAGTTAACAAATAGCCCTAGCTGGCTTTGTTCAGTGGTTAGAGCATCAGCCCTCAGACTGAAGGCCCTCGGGTTTGATTCTGGGCAAGGTTGAGTATGGGAGGCAACAAATCAATGTTTCTCTTTTGCCTCTCCCCCTCCTTTCCACTGTCTGAAAATCAATGGGGAAAAAATATCTTTGAAGAGGATTAACAAAAAATAAGTATAATATAAAATAGTAACAAATATTAAGAGATATAAAAAAATCCATGCTGCCGAAACCGGTTTGGCTCAGTGGATAGAGCGTCAGCCTGTGGACTGAAAGGTCCCAGGTTCGATTCCGGTCAAGGGCATGTACCTTGGTTGCGGGCATGTCCCCAACAGGGGGTGTGCAGGAGGCAGCTGATCGATGTTTCTCTCCCATCGATGTTTCTAGCTCTCTATCCCTCTCCCTTCCTCACTGTAAAAACATTAATAAAATATTTAAAAAAAAAATCCATGCCTCTTAAAATCGTTTCCTTTTAGTTTTCCTGTAATTTTACTCTTCAAAGAGAAGATTTGACTTTGGGTGATGGGCACAAGTTACAGATCTTGTAACAGAAACCTACACCTGAACCCTTTATGATCATATTAACCAAGTTCACCCCAATAAATTTAAAAAAGCCACTCTTCTAGTAATTTCTTCCCCTCCAAAGTTATGTAGTCCTTTTTAAAAAGTTAAGACTAACTACAGTTTAGTTTAAAAGTTTAATCAGTATAATTTCTAGTTGCCATTTTTAGCACATATTTTGAGATTAGGAAAAAATATATACTGTACTTTAAAAACAATGAATTTGACATCACATATACTAAATCTTTATACTTCCAAAAGTACTTTTTTAAAAATAGATTTTATTGATTTTTTACAGAGAGGAAGGGAGAGGGATAGTTAGAAACATCAATGAGAGAGAAACATCAATCAGCTGCCTCCTGCACACCTCCTGCTGGGGATGTGCCCACAAACAAGGTACATGCCCTTGACCAGAATCGAACCTGGGATCTCTCAGTCCCCAGGCCGACGCTCTATCCAGTGAGCCAAACTGGTTAGGGCCAAAAGTACTCTTTAAACAGAATTCCTGTTAAGTATCAGGTACTATAACAGGTACTTTACAAATCTCATCATTAATCCTCCAATAGCTTGCAAGGTAGGTAATAGTTTATAGAGGAGACTCCAGAGCAATAACTAGAAAACTTACTAGAATAAAATTAGGACAACTAACATGTTCCCTACTACATCTTTTTCTTCTTTTCATTCAAAATAAGACCCTCAAAAAAAGTGGTTACAAAAAAAAAACAAAAACACACACAAAAAAAAACAGAACTAGAAGTTTAAAGACATGATTTTTAGAAAAGTTCTTAATCTTTAAGCTCTAAACCTCAGTTTCCTTATCCTATATATATAATAAAAGCATAATATGCAAACCAACCAAATAGCGGAACGACCATCCGGGACCACGCTATGACACCCACTGGGCCAGGCCAGCCAAGGCGGGTGCCCGGCCATCACCCCATGATCGCCCCGCAGAGAGAGGCCCAGGCCACCATCCAGCGGGCTGCAGCAGGTGGGTGGGGCCTCCCTCTGCGAGGGAAGCCTGGGTCCGGAGGGAAGCAGGTACCGGCAGCCAGGGGAAGGAAGGCAGGTCTACTCTTGCACGAATTTCATGCATCAGGCCTCTAGTCTATAATATAACAAATACCAGTTTACTGATCATCTTTATGCAACTGATTTGTCATGAGATCTAAACTTAAAATCCTTACATTTGAGATAGTTTTGCTTTTAAACATAGAAAATATTTACTTTTCTAAACCTATAAACTTTATTAAAAATTCAAATTTAAAACAAATCATTAAATCTCAATGCTATGAAACATTACTGAAGGCAGTATTACAACATATTTTTCTTGATAAAAATTACTGCTAATTCTCATTTATAAGCCTAGAACACTGGTCTCCTCATTTATTCATATTACTTTTAGATGTTGTAAATGAGGTTAAAAAAAGACAAAGATTGAAGAGCAGCAATAACTGAATGATGTGAAAAAATTAAATGCTCATCTTCCTAATGGCTATAGATTTGTGTTTCGAATATATTCAAAGCTGAGCCCAACTTTACTTCATGCATTTTTAACCTTATTTTTTATACTTTCTTCCAAAAGCAGCTGCTTTCCATACATAAGTTAAAATAAAATTAAGCTTAAAGCTCCATGTCGAATGTACAGCATGAGGAAACATGATATGTGTGATACAGATGGAGTAACCTTTTCAGGAATGCTTTTGGAGAAAACAACTCTGATCAACTGCCCTTAGGAATATAAAACTGGACTAACAAGCTTACAACAACCATTGCAAGAGTAATTTTTCCACTCACACAATTTTCATGGCCCTTTCCTTTAAAATTCTCTTAAGATTTTCTTATCCAACCGAAAGGAAACTTACTCATTTAAAACTTTGACATTAGCCCTGACCGGTTTGGCTCAGTGGATAGAGCATCGGCCTGCGGACTGAAGGGTCCCAGGTTCGATTCCAGTCAAGGGCATGTACCTTGGTTGTGGGCACATACCCAGTAGGGGGTGTGCAGGAGGCAGCTGATTGATGTTTCTCTCTCTCTATCCCTCTCCCTTCCTTTCTGAAAAAAAAAAAAAATCAATAAAATATAAAAAAATAAAAATAAAACTTTGACATTAGTTCCATAGGGTGAAGTCCTAAGACTGTCCAGTTTCTTGTTAACATTACATTTTAGAAACAGTCCTGCCTCATCTCTCTTTAAATGGGGTATTAAAAACAAAAAACCCACACTTTACAACAATCAAAAATAGATTATGTGGTAAGATAATTCCCTACATTAACAGTACCACTTTTACAAATGTTAAAATTCAAGTAACAGCCCAGCCAACCTATGAACCAGAAGATTACGGTTCAATTCCCAGTCAGGACACATGCCTGGGTTGCGGGCTTAATTCCAGCGGTGGGAGGAGGCGGCAACCAATCAATGATTATTTCTCACAATAGATGTTTCTATCTCTCTTCTCCATTACTTTCTGAAATCAATAAAAAAATATATTTTTAAAAATTCAAATAGCATAAAGATGTTTGGTATTAAGATTCTTAAAACAAGTTTATAGCCCAGCTGGTGTCGCTCAGTGCTTGAGTGTCAACCCTGCACCAAGAGGTTCGATTCCTGGTCAGGAGACATGCCAGGATTGTGGGCTCCATCCCCAGTAGGGGGAATGCAGGAGGCAACCGATTGATGTTTCTCTCATCAATGTTTCTCTCTCTCCCTCCTCTCTTAAAAAAAAAAAAAATCAAAACAAGTTTATATCTGTGAAGTAGTTTTGTAATTTAATTTAAATATTTTACAGATTAAAAGAATCATATTAACTACAAATACATGATATACGTATAAGGTACATACTATCTTTAATATCTCTACAAAACATTTAATACATTGTGCTCTTTTATTTTTTTCCTTTCTTATTTTTTTAAATCCTCACCAGAGGATATTTTAAAAATTCTTTTTTAGAGTGGAAGGGAGGGGGTGGTGGGGGAGGGAGAAAAACATTGATTTGTTGCCTCCCCCACACAGATTGCATGCAGATCGATCCTGCAACCAAGGTATGGGCCCTTGTTCTTGACAGCAATCAAACCAGGGACTCTTCAGCAGGCTGACACTCTATCCCCTGAGCCAAATTGGCCAGAACTCTATTTTTTATTAAATGGAGTAAATGTTTAAGAATAATAGAACAAGTATAAGAAAATATTATTTCACTCTGTGTCAAAATATAATGCAGCCCTAGCCGGTTTGGCTCAGTGGATAGAGCGTCCGCCTGCGGATTGAAGGATGCCCAGGTTGCAGGCTTGCCCCCAACTGGGGATCGTGAAGGAAGCAGCAGATCAATGATTCTCTCTCATCATTGATGTGTCTCTCTCTCCCTCTCCCTTCCTCTCTGAAATCAATAAAAAAAAATATAAAATTCAACTTCTCTCTTCAGACATTTATCATTTCTATTTAATTCTGAATTAATACAAGCTATGGAACACTTTTTTAAAAGGCAATTATTTAAACCTGTATTCAAAATCCAACAACTTTGTTACACTATGCTCTCAAGTTTTGAACAGCTACTTTACCTGGGCTCCTTCTCCATGGTATAAGCAATTCACCACATTGTCTAAAAGGTTGATATCCAGTTTTTGGCTGAAATCAAGCAGCTGACGAGCTGCATGGTCTGCTAACATTGTCATAATTGCTGGCATAGATTACTGAAAATAAAGAAAAAATATTTAAGATATCTATGAAGTTTTGATATCAGTCAAAACTTTCTACTCAGTTATTTTACTTCAACCATGTTCACACAAATATTTTAATGAGTATTTCAAAGATTTAACAAAAGCAAATAAAAGCTGAAATTACTTAGCTACTCCATAACCATACCAGTTATCAGCATCTATTCAACTCTAGATGCCAGAAAAATTGTGTTGTTCTCTACTAACATTTATATAAAGTTACCCTAACTTGTTTTTAAGATGAACCTATTAAGAATTTATGGCCCTAAATATTGACCGTTCCAAGTCTTGATCTCAAATTTTTAAGTACAGATGAACTTCAAGTGGACATGTTTATTTTCCCCCTTCATAAGTAGGTCTAGTTCAGTAAACACTCACTTCCCCTCATTTCATGTTACCTTAATTTTTAAATTAAGATATAGTGAAAAGGCAGGAAGATGCTAAAAATTAAATGTGGTACACAAGTTTTACTATTGTATGTGTCAATGATTAGTAGGAACCACCAGCCTAACAAATCTGGTGCTCTTAACATCTATAAAGAACTCAAGTTTCTACATACAATTAAACCATCTACATTTGCTTCTTTCAACCCAATGAATTTGGGACTAAGGTTACAAGCATATAAATTCCCTGAATATATGGTCTACAAAAAAACCACATCTTTATGATAATATGTCAAACAAGATTTTTTTCCTTCAAATTTCAAGGTCTTCATTGGCAAGGTAAAAACTGTAAAGCTTGCCAACTATTTTCCAAATAAAAACAAATTCCATCACAACAGAAAATGAGCTTCTTCACCTCAAAAAATGTACTGGCTAAAACCTACTGGTTCATATGCGATGTTATCCTTTTAAGAGGATTCCACTCCAAGATGCTGGCACACATCCACATTTTTGTTGCCCCGCAGTATAAAAATCTTTGCTTTTACTTCAAAGCTAATGCCACTCAAGTCTGACAGGCTAGTAAATCAGTACTCCTTAACATTTTGGGGTCAAGATGCCTTACAATTAGGAGATGATAGTCCTTGCCAAATTAAAAGCTCACAGTTTTGTATACAATTACAGAAGATGCCGGACTCTTTGAAAGCCAGGCATGAAACCTTAGGTTAAGAACTCTTAGTTTATTGTACCTAGACCCAACAAGGTTCGATGGTAATCTCCACTTGTTCCCCACTTTTAAAAACCTTCCAGGATCAGGAAATGGGTGGCTAATTTGATCATGTTTGGAAAAACTAGCTTGATCAAATGTTTTATTTAATGATAATGTCAGTTACAACAAATTAGAAGTGGGTAAAGTTAGACATAATGTAAAAAATTGAGGTATTAAGAGATGAAGGGCCCGACCCGGTTTGGCTCAGTGGATAGAGCGTAGGCCTGTGGACTGAAGGGTCCCAGGTTCAATTCCGGTCAAGAGCACATGCCTGGGTGGCAGGCTCCTCCCCCAGTGGGGGGCATGCAGGAGACAGCCCATCAAAGATTCTCTCTCATCCTTGATGTTTCTATCTCTCTCCCTCACGCTTCTTCTCTGAAATCAATAAAAAGATATATTTTAAAGAGGCCTGAGAATCTGCATTAAAAAGAGTTGAAAGATTTTTAGTAACCTGAAGTCTGTTGACAGTAAAACTGATGAGATTTCAAAAACTTTTATATAAGTTATTAAACATGTTTTTTAGTACAGAGTACCTGGCATACACAACAAAAATCTTTGTTCTAAATACTAACATAAAAAGGAAATGTGATTCAAATAAAGATGTTTCAATTTCCTTCCTTCAAGAGCCAGACAATTTTTAAAAGATCAGAACAATCTTAAAAATTGAAGCTGAAAACAATGTCCATAAAGCATCAAGATCTACATATCACGTTTTCGTTTTTTGTTGTTGTTGTTTGTTTTTTTGTTTTGTTTAAACATTGAACGAACTTTCCTATTTGGCCTACCGATCATAATTGAATAACCAAAACAAAAAATAAAGTGACTCTAAAAAGTTTCATTTTCAAGAAATTGTTCTCTGAGTTCTCTGAGCTAAATTCTTTTGAAAAAAACAGGTTTAGAATAGAAGCTTGTGTTAAATACTGAAGAGTTTGCCATCTTTAGAACTAGTGGCTATCTTCGATATGACCTGCCTATTCTTGAACTGTACCGAGTACAGAAATGGCGGCTTTCTGGTCAATGCCAAGCACATTTAGTCCCCCAAATCAAATAACTTCCAAAGCATTCTTTCCACTAACTGCAGTGTCCCATACACTTACGTTATACAACCAGGCAGATAAACAGCCATAGCGAGAAGGGTGAAACCACAAAGGCTGTTTTCCCTTGGACGCTCAATCCTAAAATCCACTCACTGGATAGCATACACAATGTGGTGGCTCTACAAGTGACTACCAACTTCAAACTCAAGAGGCAGGCAGCTACCTACTGCCACTCCCATCCAAAACCAAGAAAAGCATAACCGTTGGTTAATGATAACTACACAGTAGGCAAAATAATAATAAAAAAACCCAAGTCGCTACAGCAGAGAGACGACTCCCTTAGGTGAGTGGGCCAGGGCTGGCTTCATTCACTAGAAACACACCTCACTAGGCCCGCCCTCCCTCGCTCCCCGAGCCCATTCGCGGCACTTCTGACTAGAGCACACCGAGCACGCACTCACCCCGCCCAGACTCGCAGGAGGCACCGCCAGGCGCCCGAAGTTCACCGCCCCATTCTCTATGCAGCATGGCCTCTGCGTGATCAGGAGGTCCGGGCTGGGCAAATCTTTAATGCTTCCTCTACTACACCACTTCTCCCACCCACACCAAACTCAAGAGAAATCGTAATGAAGGAGAATTAGGACATCATCCACCATAAAGTATCAGCAGTAAAAATCCATCACAACGAGCTCAAGCCGCCGAAAACAAACTATGGCACGAATCCCCATTTGCAGATCCTTGAAAAATCAACTCATCTTCCCTACTTCTAATCTCACTCTGCAAAAAACACAAAGATTTTGAGTTTCCTCGCAGGAGGTGCAGGGACTCGGCAGCCCCTCCCTCCCCCGATCTCCAAGCTCTCCACCGAGCGGCCACGTGATGCAGGCGGACGTTTCAATGCTGCTGCACTAAATATTTCTGGAAACTTCCACTCCTAATAATTTACAGAGATGTTCCTGAAGTCACCCCAACTCCTGCCCAGCCCTTTGGGCTGGGGAAGCCCTTCCACCCCCGCGCTGGGGCCCTGCTTCACTACCACGCTCCTCGCTTTCCTCCACCGTCACCCGCACACGCGAATGACCCAGCAAGCGCTTCCCCTCCCGCGGCCACCTCCCCGCCTCCATCTCCCAGTGGCAGAAGCGGCTCCATTCAATCGCAGGCTGCGCTGGGCCCGCCGCCGCCTCCTCGGCTCGCTTCCCGCGGCCGCCGCCGCGCCCCACGCCGGCCTCCTCCCGCCCGGCCGCGCCGCCGCCCGGCCCCCGGCCCCCGGCCCCGAAGACACAGTCGACTTACCCAGAGATTGAACCAACTGCTTCTTCCTTCCTGGTCAGGGGATTAGGGAGAGGGAAGGTGGGGAGAGGGGAAAGGGGAGGAAATCAAGGTGGGTTTCAGTTTTCCCACCTTAAAAAAAGGAAATTAAAAAAAAAAGGAGATAAGGGCAAAAAAAAAAAAAAGGCTCAACAGTATGTACTATCCAGAGACACTTCACCCCGACACACACACACCCACACACACCCAAAAAAGGAGGGGAATTAATCTGAGAAATAAATGCTCCCGCCTGGCTGGGGAGTAAGGGGAGGGGGAGGGGAACGGGGTCAAGTCCCAAAGATTCAGCCCCAGGGAGACCCTCCAGCTACAGGCGGCGGCGGGAGCGGCAGGAGTAGGGGTGTAGAGTCCACACGGCCGGGGAACGCTCTGCCGCCAGTTGCAGTCCGACTTCCCCTACCAAAATACGGCTCCCTCTCTCACGCGGCTCCGGCGCTGGCCCCCCCACCCCGGCTCGCCTAAACTTTCCCCCCTTCTCCTGCTTCTCAGCGACTGGTGGTTCCCCCTCCCCCTCCGGGTGGTTGCACGGACTGCAGCAGCAAAGACTGGAAGAGGCAGCGCCGCCGGGGCTGTAGCTACTGTTGCTCTTGCTGATGCTGTAGCTCCCGCTGGTCCTGCCGCGGCCGCTGCAGCCGCTTCTCCCCCTCCTCCTAGTGCCTCAAACTCGGAACCGGTTGAAACCGGTTCAGACTGGGAGATTCCATCTCGGTTGAGTTTTCAGCCCATGGCGCCGCGGAGCGTTTGGAACCTGGGCCTCCGCCCCCAGCCCGCCCGTCTATTGGCCTGTTCCAGCCACAACCGCGCCATCAGTCCACCTCTTATTGGTCAGATCGCCCGTCAATCCCACCTCAAGTCTCCACACGAGCCCGCCGCTTCTGCCCCCGCCTCTTTCCAGCAGCGATTTGCCCGCAGAGTGGGGGAAGGGAATTGGGGCGGGTCGAAAAAGAGCGAGAAGGGGGGGTGGAGGAGGAGGAGGTGGGACAAGAGTTGAGCCCAGCAGAGGAGAGAGCGAAGAGAAGCCGCGAGGAGGACTGGTTCGATCATCCGTCAATCAAATGCAGCCCGCCTTCGACTTCCCGTTCCCCTCCCGCTGCTCCCCCTCCCAGGGCTTAGTCCGCAGGCCCGGCCTTTCCGACCCGCTCATTGGCTGGCGCCTTTAGTGACGAAGAGGGTGGGGAGTAGCTCGTGAGCTGGTGGTGGCGCGAGTTTGAGCGTGGCGCGCGGCATCCTTCTTTCGGCTTCCCGGGACCCGCGGCGGCCCGCCCCCGCCAGCTCCCGCCAACCTGCGTGGCCTGAGCCCGCCGGGATGAGGACCCGCCCCTCGAATGGGGGCCGCGCTCTGAAAAGGGAATGCGCACCCAGTGTTTTTCTTTAATCCGGGCGGGGGTGGAGAACAAGCGAAAACCACACGCCTAGCCCAAGTGTAGGCCCCAGACCTCTCATCTATTTTAAAGCCCTCGGCTTGGGGCCTGGAGTTGATGGGGAGAATAACCCTGAAGGAGGTTGAGATGAGGTGTGGGGTCTTTGGCTCTTGCCGCTTTGTGATCTCAGAGCCCTGAAAAAGATACTTAAAATAGTTCTTGGGCAAGTCTTTAAATTTTAACTCTTCCCCAGACTGAAATTTGGCTACTTCAACAACCAACCCTGACCTGTAGAATTGTGCACCCGAAACCTATATAATGTTGTTAACCACTGTCACACCAATAAATTTAATAAAAAGGCAAAATAAATAAAACCAACCCTTCCTAAAAACTAAAACTATAATCCCGGTAATTGATTGAACATGGCGCATGGGTAAACTTGCATGCTAAGTGCCTCCCAGCAAGTGCCCTTGCTCTGTCTCTACCCTCGGTTTTTCTTCTCAGCATAGCTGTCCTTCACACACTGCACCATCAGCAGATGGTATTTTCTTTGAAAGTCACATGCACATGGCCTTTCACATGGTTGCCTCTGGGTTGTCCCCAGGTGCCCTCCAAATCAGCTTTACTGATTATTGGATTAAGAAACAGCAAGCAACCCACCCAAATTTTATGGGGCCTATTGTGCCACCAAGAGGTTGGTAAATGGTTTATTAAATCAACACAATTTTCTTCAGCAAATCTTCACTCACAGTAGCCATAGCTAACACCAAAGCACCCTTAAAAATAACTCCCTCCACATGATCTCACTCATATGTGGAATCTAATGAACAAAATAAAATAAGGAACGAAATATATCCAGAGACACAGAAGCATGGAACAGACTGGAATCAGAGGGAAGGCGTGGGTGGGTGGGTGGGAAGAGATCAACCAAAGAACTTGTATGCAAATATGCATAGCCCATGGACACAGACAATAGGGTGGTGAAGGCCTGGAGGAGCTGGGGGGGTGAGCTAGAAAGGATCAATGGGGGAGCTCCACCAGCAGGCAGGCCGGCCAATCGCCCATGTCCCCTCCCCCTGGCCAGACATATGTAATACTTTAAACAAAGATTTTTAAATTCTGGGGGAGCGGGGGTGGGGGGGTGGGGGTGGAGAGTAACTCCCTCAGCCTCCAATAAGAAAACCCCAATGAGCCCTGGCTGGTTTGGCTCAGTGGATAGAGCGTCGGCCTGTGGACTGAAGGGTCCCTGGGTTTGATTCCAGTCAAGGGCACATGCCCGGGTTGTGGGCTCAATCTCCAGTTGGGGTCATGCAGGAGGCAGCCCATCAATGATTCTCTCTCATCATTGATGTTTCTATCTCTCTCTCCTTCTCCCTTCCTCTCTGAAATTAATAAAAATATATTAAAAAACAGCCAAAACCGGTTTGGCTCAGTGGATAGAGCGTCGGCCTGCGGACTGGAGGGTCCCAGGTTCGATTCCGGTCAAGGGCATGTACCTTAGTTGCGGGCACATCCCCAGTGGTGGGTGTGCAGGAGGCAGCTGATCGATGTTTCTCTCTCATCGATGTTTCTAGCTCTCTGTCCCTCTTCCTTCCTCTCTGTAAAATATCAATAAAATATATTTTAAAAAAAAATATTAAAAAACAAAACAAAAACCCAATGACTTAACGCCTAGATTTACCAAAGTGATATTGAGTGACTTTCAGACCTAATATTAAACCATAATGTATAATATGTATGATGTACACTGATCATTTGGAATACTTATATTCTATTATTAGAAAAACTGGGGCTGTCTTGTGTTTTAAATTTTTTTTTCCTCCACATTTTTAGCTCTTTGACCAGAACACTGATTTTTTAGATGGCAGGACAATAGGAATAAAAACTGGGATATTTGTGTTCTTTCTACTAGTTCACATTGTCTCACAAAACAATAACATTCATCAGATATAAGAGCAACAGAAACTCAAATTTCTTTCTACCACTTGTCATGTATTTCTATGTTTTAAATGTCTTTATTGATTCAGAGACAGAGAGAGAGAGAGAGAGAGAGAGAGAGACATCCATATGAGAAAAACATCAATCAGTTGCCCCTTCCCCTACTACCCACAACCTGGACATGTACCCTGACCCAGAATCAAACCAGCTACCTTTCAGTGCAGGGACAATGCTCAACCAACTGAGCCACACCGGCCAGGGCTCTTTTTTTTTTTTTTTAAGTATATTTTATTAATTTTTTTACAGAGAGGAAGGGAGAGGGATAGAGAGTTAGAAACATCGATGACAGAGAAACATCGATCAGCTGCCTCCTGTACATCTCCCACTGGGGATGTGCCCGCAACCAAGGCACATGCCCATGTCCGGGATCGAACCCGGGACCTTTCAGTCCACAGACCGACGCTCTATCCACTGAGCCAAACCAGTTAGGGCCCGGCCAGGGCTCTTATTTCTATTTTTGTAAATTATTTTTAGTGCTCGCTTCAGCAGGGTGTCTCCCAAAAAATGTATGCACACTTTAACAGCTGATACCTCAATTTTGAAAATGAAATGTACTTTAATAAACACTGTCTTTATAATTATTCAGTGTGTATACATTTTTTTGGACACCCTATATACTAAAATTGGAGCGATATAGATAAGATGAGCATGAGTGCTGAGTAAGGATGGCATGCAAATTTGGGAACTGTTCCAAAAAAATTTTTTTTTTTTTTAAAGATGTGAGACTGTCAGTTGTTTTTTTAAAAATATATATCTTTATTGATTTCAGAGAGGAAGGAAGAGGGAAAGAGAGATAGAAACATCAATGATGAGAGAGAATCATTGATTGGCTGCCTCCTGCACGTCCCCTACTGGAGATCAAGCCCGAAACCCAGGCATGTGCCCTTGACTGGAATCGAACCCGGGACTCTTCAGTCCACAGGCCGACGCTCTTTCCACTGAGCCAAACCAGTTAGGGCACATTTTTTAAAATTATTTTTAAATTAAAAAGCAATACATGATTACTGTTAATAATTCAAACAATAGAGAAAAAATTATCTGCAGCTAAAAATAAAATCCCTTTCTTATGCCTTCCCCATTTCTTTTCCCTGTCTAGAGATAATCATCTTTTAGGGTGTGGTTTGTATGCTTTGAGGTATTTACAAATATGTTTGCTTTGTGTTTTGTTCATTATACTAGTATATGACGTCATACTATACATATTGTTCAGTGACTTACTTTTTACTTAACAGATCAGAATGTATAAATCCACTTCATCCTTATAACAGTCCCATAGCTCTCCCCATCTTCTCAGTACTATAAAACTTATGGTATAAATCATTCAACCATTTCCCTACTGAGGACAATTGGGCTATTTCTGGTTTTCTCTCATGAATAATACTGCAATGAATGCCCCATACATTTATCTTTAGACACATATGTGAATATATCTTTAGGTTAACACCCTAAAAGTGGAATTACTTTGTCAAAGGCCATCTATAGTTACTAGAGGCCTGGTGCACGAAATTGGTGCACGGGTAGGGTTCCTAGGCCGACCAATTGCCCATGTTCCCTCCCCCTGGCCAGGCTGGCCGGACCCCACCCATGCACAAATTCATGCACCGGGCCTCTAATATATATATATATACACTGAGTGGCCAGATCATTATGCATTCAGAGATTATAATAATCTGGCCACTCAGTGTGTATATAGATTATTGTGGTAGGTACTACCAAGGTGTCCCCTAAAATGATTGTATCAATTTACATACTACAATATATGAACAGTACCTGTTTGTTCCCTATTAAAGCTATAAATATTTGCTATTAAGATCACACCAGAGTCGCTCTAGCTGGTTTGGCTCAGTGATTGGAGCGTCAGCCCAAGGACTGAAGAGCCATGGGTTCTACTCTGGCCAAGGGCATATACCTTGGTTGCAGGCTTGATCCCCAGCCCTGGTCAAGATGCGTTCAGGAGGCAACCAATTGATGTCTCACATCGATGTTTCCCTCTCTCTGTCTCTCCCTGTCTCTTCCACTCTCTCTAAAAATTAATGGAAAAAATATTCTCTGATGTGGATTAACAACAACAACAAAAAAGATCACAACACAGTCAAATGAGAAATCTTTGCATTTTTATTTGTGCTTTTTCTCTGAAGACCATTTTTCTTGACTATGAGCTCTTCAAAAAATATACAAATAATAAGATTTAGTGCCTATATACTGTAGTCTCTGCCTTTAGAGACTAGAACTGCAGACGGGCAGGTGTTATTTCTCCCTTCTGCTTTTTCTCACAAATGAACTGTGTGGGGTGTGGAGAGTGGTTTCAAGCATTTGCACTTTAGTGGGAATGAGAACTCTGCAAGTATATTTCTTATGAAATCAGGGTGGCTAAGGGAAGAAAACAGGACCACTAACGGGACCTGAAGAGACAGAAAGAGGACCAGTGAGGGAAGACAGACTAAATAAGACTTCAGAGGCAAACTTTGCCTGTCGTGGAAACTAGAGAGGGAAGTAGAAACTCATGCAGATCTGAGAAGGCATCTATCAGAATGTCATAATGAGGTTCTTGGTAGGAGGGCATAAGAGAATTTGCTTTTGTTGGCCCCAGCGAACATGAAATCCCCAAGGTCTCGTGTACAACATAAACTTCATTGGCTGTTGAAGACTGCAGCCAAACAACTTACACTGTGGAAATAACTGGCACACAGAAAAGCATACAAAGTTTACTTGAGGGACAAAAACGCCTTCATTTATGAATTCCACATCTATGTTCCAAATTCTGCTGCTACAGGAGATATATGGCTCTGTAGTAACTCTGCAGTGGAGAGAGATACATTTGAGCTGTACAAACAAAGTGGGTTTCACAGGATCAAATAATATTCTTATGAATGTTGCCACTTTTTTTAAAAGTTGGAGTTGCAAAATGGGACAGTGAAAAATGCCTGGAAGCAGGAGATGGGGATTCTCCTACTCCTTCTGCCCTTCATAAGGCAGCAGAGCTCTTCACCATCCGTGAAGGGATCCAACTGTTAGAAGGTTTCTCAGGTGCTTTCTGTGTGTTCCTTTCTTTTGAAGATTAGAGCAGATAAATAGAAATACAGAAACTTTTCTATTAGGGATTTTGTCAATGTGTTTGCCTTAAGGAAGCATTCTCTATACTTATTCAGATATTCATTTATTTGACTAATATTTTGAGGCCCAAAATGTGACATGTACTGTGTTGGGACTGGGGATACAATTATAAGAAAAACCTTTTATTTCTCTTGACAGAAAACGACCAAATCATAAAAAATATTTTCTTGAGATGTGATTTTTCCTATAATTGGATCTATAATAGTTTCTGAGTAATCACACAGTTTCATAAATTTGAACATGTTATCTTTAATAAGTGGGTGTTAATTTAGTTGCATTGTTGGCTTTTTTTAAATACCAGGGAGTTATTTTCATCGAACAATATTGGAAGAGGTATTTGAAGATATTTAAGAGTAACTTGGTCAAAAATATTTATTGATAACCTACTGCATACTAGATTCTGTAATGAGTGGTGAGGATATGGTAGGGAACAAGTCAGGCAGAAGTCCTGCTCTCAAAGACTCATACTCTTGAGTTTATTAAAATAGGAGAAATTTAAACTAGCATGCATTTATGCAATTTAAACTTCCTTAGCATGTTAGTAAATGGCCTCAGCTTCATAAGGCAGCCCTGAAATTTTTTGGGTGGTTTCCCACCCCCCCAATCCAGGACTGTGTGTGCTTATTTAAGCAATTTGTCACAAATTGCCACTTCTACTAGCAAGGCTACTAGTGTTGATTTTTAAAACTAATGTGATCATGCTACTCTTCCTTCTCCTCTCCAGCTCCCTATCTTTCCCTTCCACTTCTAAAAAGTCTTTCAGTGGCTTCCCATTACTTCACAAGAAAAGAAATCCCAACTCCCTAGCACATCATGTAAAAGGCCCTCGGTGACTGGGCCCTGCCTCCCTGTCTTGCTCATGCTCTGGGGTTTACACATCGGCTCAGGCCACACTAATTGCCAATCTTTTACACATGCTGCTTCCTCAATCCAGACTACTCTTCACTCTCTTCCTCCCTCCAGCACCTTCACTGATTTCTAGGTTGGGTTTTTCTATGACCCCCACAGTTCCTATGTCTTCACCCATCTGGGGACTTGACCACTGCAGTGTAATGGCCTGCTTACACTCCAGCTCCTGACAACAATGGGAAATTTCAGGATAGTGTACTGGGCTGGATACATAGACACCTTTAATAAAAGATGCTTTGAGTGAATAAAGAAGTTAATGAGCACACATTTACAGATGACATTCCAAGCAGGGAGAACATGTAAATTAGGGACTCTGAAAGGAACTCAGAATGGCTGAAAAACATGTCTGAAGAAAGCAAATGGCTAAAGATAGAACAAAGGAGAGAAGCAAGGTCCGATTCAGTCACTTTGACAATTTAGACTTTATCCTAAGGACAATAGTGAGTCATGCTATTTGGCTCAGTGGATAGAGTGTCAGCCTGCAGACTGAAGGGTCCCGGGTTCAAGTCCAGTCAGGGGCACATACTTGGTTGCAGGCTTGATCCCTGGCCCTGGTCAGGGTGCATGTGGGAGGCAACCAATCGATGTGTCTCTCTCACATTGGTGTTTCTTTCTCTGTCTCTCCCCATCCCTTCCACTCTCTAAAAGTCAATGAATAAATATCCTCAGGTGAGAATTAACAAAAAATAAAAATAAATAAATAAATAAATAAATAAATAAATAAATAAATAAATGTTTAAAAAACAGTGAGTTGTTAAAAGATTTTAGGAAAGGAAGTGATTATATTAGCATTTTAGAAAGCACACTGAAGGACAGATTTGGGGACAAGGAGATTTGTTAGAGAAAACCAAGGAAAAGCTGGTGGTGGCTTGAACTAATATAGCAGCTTTGAAAATGGCAGGAAGTGGAAGGATTCAAGAAATGTTAGAGGTAGAGTTGTCAGAACTTGGTGTTTTGTCAGCTTTACATCTTCCCTTCCCAATCAAGTGATAAACTTCTGAAGAGCAGGAATTCTGCAGTTTATGTCTTTGTATTCCATTAAGTTACCTATGGCGCTTACCTATAGATTAGGTGTTCAATAAATATTTGTTGAATTATTAGATGAATGAAACTTGAGTGCTATACACAAGGTAGAGCTGATAAATCCTTACCCTTTGTAAAAAACAATATTTTTTTTTTATTGATTTCAGAGAAGAAGGAATAGGCAAAGATACTGGGGTAGAGCTTGCAACCTGGGCATATGTCCTGATGGTGAATTGAATTGTGACTTCCTGGTTCATCGGATGACGCTCAATCACTGAGCAACATTGGCATGGCTAAATCCTTACTCTTTTTAAAAATATATATTTTATTGATTTTTTACAGAGAGGAAGGAAGAGGGATAGAGAGTTAGAAACATCGATCCCCTGCCTCCTGCACACCCCCTACTGGGGATGTGCCTGCAACCAAGGTACATGTCCTTGACCGGAATTGAACCTGGGACCTTTCAGTCCACAGGCCGACACTCTATCCACTAAGCCAAACCGGTTAGGGATAAATGCTTACTTTTAAAAACAAAGCAAAACAGTCCTGACCGGGTAGCTTAATTGGTTGGTGCATTGTCCTGATGTGCCGAGGTTGCGGTTTCAACCCGTTCAGGGTACATGCAGGAGACAACCAATGAGTGCTAGATGGGTGGAACAACAAATAAATATTTCTCTCCCTCCCTCTGTCTCTAAAAAGCATAAACAAATAAAGACAAAAACAAATCAAAAGTGATTCAGGTAGTCACTTTAGACCTGAAAGAGATCAGAAAAGGCTAACTTGGTAGAGTGTTCCTATTGCCAAAAAAGGCAAATATAACCCTGGCTGGTGTGGCTCAGTTGGTTGGAGCGTAGTCCCATACACTGAAAGGTCACAGGTTTGAATTTAGGTCAGAACCACATGCCCGGGTTTTGGGAACCCCGTGGGGGAGGCCACCAATTAATGCTTCTCTCTCTCTTCCTCTCCCTTCCACTTTCTCTAAAATGAATAAAAGTCTGTCTTCCAGTGAGGATTAAGAAAGAAAAAAAAGAATTTCCTATTGGAAGAAAGGATACTTTTATTTTAAAGCATATGCTTAAAAGGACCTCATTTTACACAATCTGAACAATGAGAAAAATCTGTGCAACCAGCCACTTAGAATCATATCACATAGAGAACTCTTGTCCAAATCAATGTAAAAGTATACTGTATACTATCATATGCTACATCTGTTTGGAGAAATCTTGTCACTTAGAATGTCAGAAATGTCAGACAACGTACTCTGTTCTTTCCACAGAGAAAAATCCTGTATACTTTTCAGATTCCCTCTGGAAATCTTCTTGTAACTCATAAAATATTGAACTATGATTCATGAACTTACAGGTCAAACCAACCCACAAAAACATGTTGGAGCCTGGCCGGTGTTGCTCAGTGGTTGAGCGTGGATCTATGAACCAGGAGGTCATGGCACATTCCTGGTCAGGGCACATACCCAGGTTGCTGGCTCCATCCCCATTGTGGGCATGTGGGAAGCAGCCGATCAATGATTCTCTCTCATCATTGATGTTTCTATCTCTCTCTCCCTCTCTGGAATTGATAAAAATATATAAATAATCTATATCTTATTATTATTTTAAAACATATCTATATTCACCATATTTTAGGTTAGTAGGCTGCAAAGATTTTTTTTTTTACTTCAACCCACAGTAAAAATACATTTTACATTGTGACCCAGTCCACATGTACTTGTCTACACATAAATGACTAATCTGCTGACCCACATAAACTGTGAGATAAATGTGTGGTCTTCTGAGCTGGAAAAATAATAAGTTGAACTGATGCATTTTTAGGTTTAATTTTGCAGGACAAATAAGATAGCTGTGATATCTTCCTGTGATATCAGGAAAACTGATTCTGTTAGTTTCACATCTGTGAATCAGGCTTTGTAATGTACTTTTTCATTTGCTGCTGTGCAGTAGATTGTTTATGTGTCTACACATAAATGACAGTCGTTTTATGAAACAGTACTTACCTTTGCTACTGTGCAGTCTGGATATTTTCTGTTCCATTCTATTCTGTTTAATTTTTAAAAGAGCCATTAAAGTGATGGGTTATGGCCTGCCCCTTGAAAACCTCAACTTTCATCATCCCATATTTAAGAAATAGCAGTGATTAAAGACTCTAGGGGCAGATGTCTGATTTTGAATCCCAGCTCCATCACCTCCTAGCTCTGTGATTTTGTTCAAGTCCCCCATATTCTTTGTGATCCAGCCTCGCCATCTGTAAAAAGAGGATAACAACAGAACCTACTTCCTAGGGTCATTGTGAGACTTGGTAGTTATACATGTAATACTTGTAAATCTTGCTTCAAAGTCCCTGCCACATGATAAGCACTCCATACATATTATTATCATCATCACTATTATTATTAATCACTCACCAGGTGTTTCCTAAATCTGTGTACAATCCTTGGTACCAGGCACTCTCAGGTATTCCAAAGACACACTCCTCTCTTGACTTATCTTTTATTTGATTGACTAGAGGCCCGGTGCATGAAATTCGTGCACGGGGTGGGGTGGGGGGTGTCCCTCAGCCCAGACTGCACCCTCTTCAGTCCAGGACTGTTGGCTCCCAACTGCTCACCTGCCTGCCTGCCTGATTGCTCCTAACCGCTTCTGCCTGCCAGCCTGATCACCCCCTAACCACTCCCCTGCCAGCCTTATTGATGCCTAACTGCTCCCCTGCTGGCCCGATTGCCCCTAACTGCCCTCCCCTGCTGGCCTGGTTGCTCCCAACTGCCTTCCCCTGCAGGCTGGTCTCCCCCAACTGCCCTCCCCTGCAGGCCTGGTCGCCCCCAACTGCCTTCCCCTGCAGGCCTGGTCCCCCCCCAACTGCTCTCCCCTGCAGGCCTGATCACCCCCAACTGCCCTCCCCTGCAGGCCTGGTTCCCCCCAACTGCCCTCCCCTGCAGTCCTGGTCCCCCCCAACTGCCTTCCCCTGCAGGCCTGGTCCCCCCCCAACTGCTCTCCCCTGCAGGCCTGATCGCCCCCAACTGCCCACCCCTGCAGGTCTGGTTGCCCCCAACTGCCCTCCCTTGCAGGCTTGATCACCCCTAACTGCCCTCCCTTGCAGGCCTGATCGCCCACAACTGCCTTCCCCTGCTGGCCATCTTGTGGCGGCCATCTTGTGTCCACATGAGGGCAGCTATCTTTGACCACATGGGGGCAGCCATCTTGTGTGTTGGAGTAATGGTCAATTTGCATATTACCTCTTATTATATAGGATAAATTGTAACCATGACAAATTGGCTTTTACAAATTAGTGAGATATATTGTTTGTCACTTGGTCAAAATTAAGTGTTTCCCTAGGTTTAAAAAAGTTGACTTCTAGCCCTATCTGGTTTGGCTCAGTGGATAGAGCGTTGGCCTGTGGACTGAAGGGTCCTGGGTTCGATTCCAGTCAAGGGCACATGCCCAGGTTGTGGGCTCAATCCCAGTGGGGGGTGTGCAGGAGGCAGCCAATCAATGATTCTTTCTCATCATTGATGTTTCTATCTCTCTCTCTCTCTTCCTTGCTCTCTGAAATAAATAAAAAATATGTTAAAAAATTGACTTCTATATAATTATCAGATAGTTACCCCTCAGAGTAAAGAGTAATTTTATCACAAAGGGAGCTTATCAAAATCATCGAGTCACTCTGAAAGGAGATTCCAGGTTTGAGATTAATTTTCAGATGGTGTTTACAGTCTCTCCCTCTGGTGAGGAAATGTGTTTTAATAAGACATTTAAAATCTTATTTGTTGCCTTTAGAATTTTTACTCATTCAGATTCACACAGCTTGCAGTGCTTCATTTGATATCTACAGCATTAATTATATTATCAAACAATGCCTTTTCCTCTTTTTTAGAATGCCACAGGAAGGGAAAAAAAGATACTTTTCCCCTAACGTCACAATCTTCTAAACAGACATTAAGAATTTTATTACTTAGCACCTATATCAGCAAAAATGTCAAATTATTTACAAGATGAAGACAGAATAAAAGTAATTACAGATTTTAAATTGTGTATTAGTTTTGTTATTTTTATTTTGGTAAGCAAAATGGAATCTGTTGTTATATCATTTGAATTCTATTAACTTTGGCCAAGTATACAAGATAGCTCTTATTAGAATAGAAACTCCCTAATGACATTATCAAGATTATCACTTTCAGAACTGTTACCCAAACTGATTTCTAGATGATTAAGGCAGCCAAAGAGTTACTGTAAAAATCACACAAATTAGATAGATATTCCTCAGTTCCCATCTTGTTTTTCATATTCCTCAGATCCCATATTTGTTTTTGTTTCTCTGCCAGAGCTATGCACTAGCTTATTTTTCTTATAAAGTTCTCTGAGGCTTTTCCTAGTAGAATAATTTCGCGAGGTGGTAGCAGGGAGTGGTATTGGGCAGTTGGGTAGGGTAGAATGAAGACTGAGGCCTACTACATGTCGGGGCAGGTATGATCTCCCAGAGTTCCAAGATTTGATTACTCTCTACAGTAAAATTATATCAACAGGTAATAGGATTTATCTATAGGGGTAACCTTCCTAAAAGTGGTTACTAATCTGTAGCTTGAAGAGATCTGTGAATTCCTAGATAAGGTAAAGTAAAAGAGGATACAACCCGGCTGATGTGGTTCAATGGTTGAGCATGGACCTATGAACCAGAAGGTCATGGTTCGATTTACGATTAGGGCACATGCCCAGGTTGCAGGCTCGATCCCCAGTATGGGGCATGCAGGAGGAAGCTGATCAATGATTCTCTCTCATCATTGATGTTTCTATCTCTCTCTCCCTCTCCCTTCTTCTCTGAAATCAATAAAAACATGTTACAAAAATAAATAAATAAAGAGGATACAGTTTCAGTGAAGTATAAAAAGATGTGCAAACCAAGTAAATTTGTAATACAAATTTGAATATAATTCGTGATGAATTGTTGTTTGGCTTATCTATGCAATCATGTAACACTTCGTCACTATCATTATCCTCAACAGTTGCAAAAGCCTCTTAATCTTTCCATAGCAGCCAGAAAGATTTTAAGAAATGAAAATCTAATCAATTCTTTCTTCTGCCTAAAATCCTTCAATGGAAACTCATTGTTCTTCTTTTTTAAAAAATATTTTTTTTATTGATTTCATAGAGGAAGGGAGAGGAGAGAGACATAGAAACATCAATGATGAGAAAGAATCATTTATTGGCTGATATCCAGGTTCATAGGTCGATGCTCAACCACTGAGCCATGCCGGCTGTGCCTCATTGTTCTATTATGATTTTCTTTTATTTCTCAATTACAGTTGAAAAATATAATATTACAGCCAAAACCGGTTTGGCTCAGTGGATAGAGCGTCGGCCTGCGGACTGAAAGGTCCCAGGTTCGATTCCGGTCAAGGGCATGTAACTTGGTTGCTGGCACATCCCCAGTAGGAGGTGTGCAAGAGGCAGCTGATCGATGTTTCTCTCTCATCGATGTTTCTGACTATCTATCACTCTACTCTTCCTTCCTCTCTGTAAAAAATCAATAAAATATATTAAAAAAAAAGAAAAAAAAAGAAAAATATAATATTACATTAGTTTCAGGTGTACAGCATAGTGATTAGACAAGTATATAACTTATGAAGTTATAACCCTGATAAGTGTACTATCCATCTGACATTATACATAATTATAATATTACTAGAGGCCCAGTGCATGAATTTGTACATGGGTGGGGTCCGGCCGACCGGCCCCCGACCTGATTGTTCATCAGTTTATGTTGTTCATTAGATTCCACATATGAGTGAGATCATGTGATACTTATCTTTTTCTGACTGGCTTATTTTTTTAGCATAATGCTCTCTAGGTCCATCCAGGCTGTTGCAAATGGTAAGAATTCTTTCTTTTTTATAGCTGAGTAGTATTCCATTGTATAGATGTACCACAGTTTTTTAACCCACTCACCTGCTGATGGGCAGTTAGGTTGTTTCCCGTGACTATTTTTATAACTGCCAGTTTGTACTTCTTAATCCCTTCACCTTTTTCAACCATTCTCCCTCTCCCGCTCCCCCCCACCCACACCCCCCACCACACACACACACAAGTATCAAGCATACAAGTGTTAAGTTTTATTAAGTTTACCTCCAGGGCCACTGCAGAGGTTTCTCTCCTCCTTGCTCCTTAAGGGTCTGCTGGCCTTTTGGCTCCCCAAGGACATAAAACCCTTTCCTTTGGGGAGGCAGTTCCCTCTGCCTGCAATGTTTCCTGCAACTAAATTAGATTTATTTTCAATTCTCTAAAAGTCAGTTCCTAAGGGAGACTCCCAGCTTAGCCTCTCCCTGTAGGGTCTCATTGTACTATTTTTTTTTTTAATATATTTTATTGATATTTTTACAGAGAGGAAGGGAGAGGGATAGAAAGCTAGAAACATCGATGAGAGAGAAACATCGATCAGCTGCCTCCTGCATACCCCCCACTGGGGATGTGCCCGCAGCCAAGGTACATGCCCTTGACCGGAATCGAACCCGGGACCCTTCAGTCCGCATGCCGACGCTCTATCCGCTGAGCCAAACCGGTTTCGGCTCATTGTACTATTTTTTTTATAAATATATTTTTATTGATTTCAGAGAGGAAGGAAGAGGGAGAAAGAGATAGAAACATCCATGATGAGAGAGAATCATGGTGGATTGGCTGCCTCCTGCAAGTCCCCCACTGGGGATCGAGCCCACAACCCGGGCATATGCCCTTGACCGGAATCAAATCTGGGACCTTTCAGTTTGCAGGCTGATGCTCTATCCACTGAGCCAAACCGGCTAGGGCTTATTGTGCTTTAGATACTGTTCCTTCTTCTCACTCATACCACTGCAATCAAGTATCTTTTAATGTCTTTATCTTTTGCTAAATTAACAGGACCACATGTCTCTTTAATGCTCAGCAGCAAGAACAGTACCTTCCCAAATAGTAGGTTCTTCACAGATCTTTGTAGGATGAAGGAACACACATTTATTGTGTGCCCATTACAGTCTACTACATGCCAGACAATGTGTTGGGCACTATGGGGACTCAGTTCACTAAGACGGGGTGTCTGCCTTCAAGGGATCAGACTTGCAAACAAACTGCTAGCACAGAGCATGAGAGCTTTGACAGGAAGTGGGTAACAGGTGCTTTGGGAGAAGAGAGAAGCAAGTACCAACTCTCAGAAAACATGGAAACAACGCTTTTCCACTTGGCACATGCCAGGCTCTGAACTAAAATCTGTACATTATCTCCTTCATTCAGTCCTCAGGACAACCCTAGGTGGTGGTTAAGGATCTTGCCTGAGGCCACATGCAGTATTTAATCCAGCTTATCCAGGTATTCCAGCTCCAAAGCAGAAAGCTACAGATACATGTACACAACAGCTGACATGAGTCCCTGTGAATATGTCCAGCCACTTCACCATGCCCTGTTAGCAATTGAAAAGGGACCTAAAATAGCCAATTAAAAATTGATTTACATTTTTAAATGCTGAGTATGTAACTCATTTACATGTTTTCCCCACTTTTTTTTCAATAGATAATAAATTCTCACAGTTCAAACATTTATTTTATTTAAAAATATTTTATTTTTCATTTAAAGTTTACTTTCAATATTACTTTGTTTTAGTTTTAGGTGTACAGTATAGTGGTTAGACATTCATATACTTTGCAAAGTGGTCCCCCAATATTTCAAATACATACCCACCTGGCATCTTACATAGCTATTACAATATTATTGACTATATTTCCTATGCTGTACTTTACATCTTCATGACTATTTTGTAACTACCAATTTGTAGTTCTTAACCCTTTCACCTTTTTCACCCAGCCACCCCCCTAATGCCTCTCCTCTCTGGCAACCATCAGTCTGTTCTCTCACAGTTCAAACATTTTTTAAAAAATAAGCAGGTTCATTTAAATTTTCCCATTCCTATCTCCCATTGGCTCACACCCAGACTATCAAAGGTAATTCGTTATAAGTACTTTTGTATTATTTCAGAATTTTTTTATGAATATACAAATAAAAATATATGCTCTTATTTTGCCCCCTCCCCCCCACAAAAGGTATCATACTCATACCATATATACTGTTCTGCACCTTTTTTTTTTCTAGTTAGTATATATGTCCTAAAGATATTTCTGTATCATTAGCTCATCATTCTTTCTTGGCAGCATAGTATTCCATTTCGTGGATATATTACAATTTATTTAACCAGTTCCTTGATAGACATTTGGATTGATTCCTTTTTGTTTTCTATTACAAACAATGCTGCAATGAATAATCTTGTACATAGGTCAATTAACACATGTGCAAGTATGTCCCAAGGGTAAATTCCTAAGATTGGTATTGCTGGGTTAAAGGGTATATGCATTTGTTGTTTTGATAGATACTGCCAGATTGCCCTCTATGGGATTAAATCAATTTACATTCCCGTCAGCAGTAAATGAGAGCACCTGTTTTCCCACAGCCTCAAAACACATAGTGTTAACAAACTTCTCATGATTTGACCATCTAAGCATTTTTCTCACTATAAGTAAGGTTGAAGACTTTTTTTTTTAATGTTGAACAGTTTGTATTTTCTTCTCTCTGAACTGTCTATTCACATTCTTTGTTCATTTTTCTCTTGTTGGTCTCTTTCTCTGTGTTTGGTAGGAGCTTTTTCTATACAAGGAAGATTAACTTTGGCTTATGATGTAAATTGCAGCCACTTTCCTGTAATAGTGTGCTAGAAGTTCTAGCCAGTGCAACAAAACATGTATTCTACGATATGAAAATATTCTAAAAGATAAGGCAAATTATCATTATTTGAATATGATTATATAGCTAGATAACTTAAAAATGGATTCAAATGAATGAAGTTAATTGAATACCTCCAGACAAAGAAAATTAAGGCTGTTCTGCATTGGACTGGTTAGAACAGCAATTTTCAACCTTTTTCATCTCATGGCACATATAAAGTAATTACTAAATTTCTGCAGCACACCAAGAAATATATTATGTTTTTTTTCTGTTCTGACAAAAAAAAGGTATAATTTTTATTTATTCACACTGGACGTTTATTATTGTGTTGGCTGTTGTCAATTTTTAATTGTTTACTTGTTTGCTTGTTTTTCATGGTCATTTTTCAATTTGACAATCTAAGGGAAAAGAGGCCAGTGCCCCTAACTAAATAGTCAGGTATTGCATGTTTTAAAATTCTTGGGAGAAAAAAAAATTCTTGTGATAGAATTTTACCTCTGACACTTATTTTATTAAACAATGTCATCCACGTAAATCCTATCTAATAAAAGAGTAATATGCAAATTGACCATCACTCCAACACACAAGATGGCCACCCTCATGTGGTCAAAGATGGCCACCCCCAAGATGGCCAACAGGGGAGGGCAGTTGTAGGTGATCAGGCCAGCAGGGGAGGGCAGTTGGGAGGGACCAGGTCTGCAAGGGAGGGCAGTTGTGGGCGATCAGGCCTGCAGGAGAGAGCAGTTGTGGGGGGACCAAGCTGGCAGGAGAGGGCAGTTAGGGGTGACTGGGCTGGCAGGGGAGGGTAGTTGGGGGGACCCAGGACTGCAGGGGAGGGAAATTAGGGGCGACCAGGCCTGCAGGTGGGAAAAGTTAGGGGCGACCAGGCCTGCAGGGGAGGGCAGTTGGGGGTGACCAGGCCGGCAGGGGAGGACAGTTAGGGGCATTCGGGCTGGCAAGGGAGCAGTTAGGTGTCGATCAGGCTGGCAGGGGAGTGGTTAGGGGGTGATCAGGCTGGCAGGCAGAAGTGGTTAGGGGCAATCAGGCAGAGGCAGGCGAGTGGTTGGGAGTCAGCAGTCCTAGATTGTGAGAGGGATGTTCGACTGCCCGTTTAGGCTCTATCCTACTGGGACATCCCTCGAGGGGTCCCAGAATGGAGAGGGTGCAGGCTGGGCTGAGGGACACCCTCCCCTCCCCGTGCACAAATTTCGTGCACTGAGCCTCTAGTTCAATGATAAATAAATAAATATTCTTTCGGCTATCAGTGTGCCTGCTGTGGCACACTGGTTAAAAATTGCTGGCTTAGAGGGACAACTGATCTGGTGTGTGTGAAAGTAATTTTAAGATGATAAAGTGCTCTACATTTGCCTTGCTTTATGTTTAAGACCTCCATGTCAATATTGTTGTTAAGTTATATGACTGAAAAAGTTGCTTGTGACCACTTTCTCCTGCCATCACTCTACCCGGAATTTGCTCCCTGCTCCCTGAGCAATATTATATATTTTGGCACAGTAAATAGCTTCTTTATTTAAAACACGTACTCACTAGACTTCTAGAACATCATTTATGCCTGGTTTTGCTCCTATTTTACTTTCCTTTTCTGTATCTTTATCTTTTTCCAGACCTCTAAGTATTGGTATTTCCAGACCTCTAAATATTGCTCACTTCTAAGACTTCTAACTCTACCCTCATTTCCTTGGTGACCTCAGAAAAGTCACCAGTTGTTGAGGGCTAGGCTCTATGTGATATCCCACTGCATCTCTCTGATTTTATCTCCTGTTGCATTGCTCTCCCACTCACTCAGTTCTAGCTTCACTGGTCACCTCAGGGCCTTCATATGTATATATGTATATTTATTGTATATAATATGTTGTATAATATATATATATATATATATATATATATATATATATATATATTGATTTCAGAGAGGAAAGGAGAAGGAGCGAGAGATAGAAACATCAATGATAAGAGAGAAACATTGACTGGCTGCCTCCTTGCACGCCCCCCACTAGGGATTGAATCCGCCACTAGGGCATGTGCCCTCACCAGGAATCAAACTGTGATCTCACTCAACCACTGAGCCATATGCCGGGCCCTTTGCACTTATTGCTCTTCCTTCTCAGTCCCTCCCTTACTTCACACAGGCCTTTGCTCAAATGTTATCTCCTTTCTTAGTCCTTCCCTTACTCATCTTATCTAAGATGCACATACCACCCCAGGCCCTCTCTCATACCTTATCCTTCTTGTCATTTATACATTTTTTGTTTACTTGTTTATTTATCTCTTCCCACAAGATGGCATAGACTTTTCTGTCTTGTTCATTGCTACATCTCCAGAACCTATGGACTGGCTCACAGTAAGCACTGTAAATGTTGCAATAAACATAAATGAATGAATGCTGCTTCCTCTGACTAGAATGCCATTCATCTGCCTAATTCCTACTCATCCTTAAAGAGCAATGTAAATATTACTTCCCTTAAGTAGCCTTTCCTGATTGACCAAGCTTGTTTAGAACCTAGAACAATTTTTTAAAAATATGGAATGCTTCATGAATTGTGTGTCATCCTTGCACTAGGGCCATGCTAATCTTCTCTGTATCATTCCAATTTTAGCATATGTGCTGCCAAAGTGAGCACAACAATTATTATTTTTGATAAGCATAAATTACCATGCAGGAATCCATAGTTTTTACTTCAGAACATATTTATAAATGAAATTCTATTCAGCTAAGATAGAGACACCTGAGTCAGATATTCAACTAAATGGAAAACAGACAAAAATGGAAATAATTTCATATTTATGCACTCATTCAGGAAATATTTACTAAGAACTGTCCATATACCAGGCAGTGTTCTAGGCACTGGAGATATAGTTATGCATAAGGCAAACTCTTTGTCCTAATAGGGTTTTGTTGCCATTGCCAAAATAGAACCATGTGTCTTAATGGGTTTATTTTATGCAGTACATAGAGCTTGATTCCATTAATTTTTTTTTTTTTTGCAAAAGCAGTTTTATTACAGAAAAGTTTCCTGCTGCAGGGAAGGTACCCTTGCTGGTTGCCCTCCATTTAATTTTTTTTTCTTATATTTTATTGATGTTTTTTACAGAGAGAAAGGAAGAGGGATTGAGAGTCAGAAACATCGATGAGAGAGAAACATCAATCAGCTGCCTCCTGCACACCCACTACTGGGGATGTGCCTGCAACCAAGGTACATGCCCTTGACCGGAATTGAACCTGGGACCCTTCAGTCCTCAGACTGACGCTCTATCCACTGAGCCAAACCAGTCAGGGCTCCATTTAATTTTTTATTTGACACTGACACACCTAGATCTCAAGTTTAAAATACTTTTATTGAAACATTTTTTATTCTTGAAAATAAAAAGTATTTACGTATTAAATATAGAGAGAGATAGAGAAAGAGAAAGTAAATATAATAAAATGTCAACAATTGGTGACTGTAGGTGACTGGTTGCTCATTGTACTATTTTTGCAACTTTTCTATAGATTTGAACAATTTTAAACATAAAATTAGAAGATAAAGTGTATGTTTACTTGCATTTTCATCTTATTAGTATTTAAAATTCTATAGATGTTGCTGGATGATTGTTCAAAAAGGCTATAGTAACACACACACACACACACACTATGGTAAATTTGAGAGTGTCCATATCTACAGTTTCTTCCCAGCTCAGGATGCTGTTTGATAGTTACTTTCATTTTTATTTTCCTGGCTACTATTTTCATATATATGTTGGCTACTTGGATTCCTTCCTGTGGATTGCCTGTTCTTTGTCTGCCTTGCTCTTGGTTGGCTTGTCTTTTTCTTATCTGTTTGTAATGTTATTAACTCTTTGCTCATCATATGTGTTGCAGATATTTTTAGCAGTCCTGATTTTGATTATGTCTTTTGCATCTTTTCCCTTGTTATTGTTTGTCCTTTTGTGTAGTCAGATAGGTCTGTCTTTTTTAATTTGGGCTTCTGACTTTCCCGAGTTGCCTTTGCCTTTCTGATATCTATATAATAAAAGCCTAAGCAACTGTTACGGCAGAATGACTGGAACAACCGGTTGCTATGATGCGCACTGACCACCAGGGGGCAGACGCTCAATGCAGGAGCTTCCCCCTGATGGTCAGTGCGCTCCCACAGGGGGAGTGCCGCTCAGCCAGCAGCCGGGCTCATGGCTGTCGAGTGCAGCTGCCAATCTGTGGCAGCACTCCCGACTCTGTGGTAGCACTACCACGCTGCAGCAGCAGGCGCAGTGGGCCAGGATGAGTGTGAGTGGCATGGCACCTGGCCCCGATTCGGGCTCCTCCCTGGCCACCTGCCGCTTGGCACACTGCTACATCCCCTGAGAGGTCCCAGACTGCGAGAGGGCACACACCGGGCTAAGGGATCCCCCACCCCCTGCCAGTGCACGAATTTCATGCACCGGGCCTTTAGTAAGTTTATAATCTGCCTTTCTAATACAAGTTTATATAATTTTTTTCTTATATTTTCTTCTAATTACATATTGTAAATTTTTATATCTAAAGCTTTACTCTATAGGGAATATATTTTGGAATATAAGTGATAGAGGTCTAGTGTTATTTTCTAACAAATGTTAAATAAGCAAACAGGACTGACTGAAAACTATGTTAGCCCTAAAAAATACAGAAAATTAGCTCTACCTGCTTCTTTTCCACAGCTGGGAGACCCATCCTTGGGATTTCTCAAGTGTTAGCTCCTTTGGATAGATTATTGAACTGAATCCAGGATCAACTGCATTTCTGACTCCGGTTAGAACACATTATAAATGTAAAACATATCCACTATGGGAAATATAGGAATGTGCTCTTGAGATGATGTCATGACTTTGACAGTAAGTATGTGACCCCACATCTTATCAAACAAGGCCAGAATTGTGTTCGCTTGATATAATATTGTTTTCAGTCTCAAAACTTTAGTGGATATTTAAATTGTGTTCTGTGGAGTCCTGGGGTAAAAGTGCCTCAGAGGTTGCTGTGGGGGGTGTAAAGCTGGCAGAGAGTCCATTGGGCTCTAGATCACCCACTCAGGATTCAACTTGGTAGGTCGATTTAAAATTTCATTTTAAAAGTCTGAAAAACACAATCTACAAATAAAACCAATGTTCAAATGCAAGATTACAAAATTGCAGTATATTTAATTTTGTTTCAAACTCATACTCTTTCTTACACTTAAAATGACAACCCACTTACACTGTCTGACCAAGCTTTCCCCACCCTCCCCGGTCCTTTCCTCCTTCACTCCTCAGACACAGGTTCTATGACCTCTTCTCTCCCTGTCTTTGGGCTGAGTTCCTCCTGCCTTCATTTCTTACTTCTCTAGCTTGTAGCTCTTGGTTCTTTACTTTGACCCCACATTCCCTTACCTTTCTGTGGTTCACCTGCAAAAGGGCTCACAGGACTGCTAGGATACAAGGAGTGTTTCCTATTATCCACAACAGCCCTTTTAAACCTCCACAAATCTCTGACCTTCCCATCTCACCCTCTAAGAATGACCTCACCTCCTCCTTTAAGAAAAACAGAGGGCTTTAAAAGGAACTCCCCCGACTTCCTGCCTCCAAAATAACACCCCTCCTTTCCACCTATTAAGGCTATTTTTTCCACCTATGCTGCGGAACACACACACATACACACACACACACACACACACACACACACACACACACACACACACACACACCACCCCCATACTCTAGAGCTCTGCACTACTAATCACCTTCTCTCTGAATTTTGAATCTCTCTGGCTCACTAGTCTTTAACCGGTTCAGTTATAACTCAGCAATTTGATAGAGTCAGCATGAAGGCTCCCCCTGTCTATTTATAGGCACTTCTGTGATGCTCCTATACCCATGGACCCAAACGTTCTTGTTATCCTATTTTGACAAGCAGCTCAAGTTTACCAAAGAAGCACTGGCAAATAGCTAAAAAACATCTTTATGCATATACACTGGACCATTGAACAACATGGGTTTGAACTGAGCAGGTCCACTTATATGCAGATTTTTTTTTCAATAAATACTGTAAATGCATTTTCTCTTCCTTATGATTTTCTTAATAACATTTTCTTTTCTCTAGCTTACTTTGCTTATTCAACTGATGTTTTTGGTTACACAGAAAAATGTAGGGAGGGAAATGGTGGAAAGACTTAACCAAGTTACTGAAAATAATACTATATAATAAAAGCCTAATATGCAAATTGTCCTCTCAGGCAGTCATTCAACTGGGAGTTCTGTCGCTTGCTATGACGTGCACTAACCACCAGGGGGTGGCGCAGAGCATGGCGGGTGTCAGTGACACGGCGCTGGCAGTGGATGGCAGTGGAGGCGCTGCTGGCCCCGATAGGCCCTGATGATAGGGACCAAGGCGGGATGGTGGAGCAGGTGAGAGGGTGGCACCAGGCCAAGGCAGGTGCGAGCAGGGGCCCAGGTGCTGCCCAGGGCCCAGAGGTCAGCTGGGACCTGCCCTTCCATGCCAGATGTTCACGCTTGGATCACCAGCCAGGCCTAGGGACCACACCCTTGCATGAATTTTGTGCACCGGGCCTCTAGTATTGGAATAATTGTCGAGTATTATACCAGGATAACAATGAAGAGGATGGCCAAACTTCTGAATCTGTCGATGAGTCAGATGCATCTCTTTTTAAGCTGGTAGTTAGTGAGACCGGTTGGCAGGAATTAACAATTTTCAGAGATCCAAGGATCCAAATAACCTACCAAATGACTGGTCTCAGAAACTAAACTTGCTGTTATCTACATCTCATAGACAAAGAAGAGATGACACATAATCCACAATAAGGGACCTGAAGTCCTTAATGTTTATGAAAAGGCATTTGAACTAAAAGTCATAAAAATAGACTTAGTACAGGGTGCCTGGTAAGTTTTTTTTCTCTATTCCCAACTTCCCTATCTAAACTTTAAAAGATAAATGAAAATATTTGAAGTTTTCTTAGTTTTTAATTTCTCTAGTTTTCATTCCCCAAATGGCTAGTACCAGCAAACCATTCATATTTATTTGCTTAGCCTCTTCCATTTAAGTGCACTTAGGATTTGTTTTAGTAACTAACTATTCCTTGATACCCTTGTATTCAATAGTTTCAGAAAGCAGATACCTTATTGATATTGAAATAGTTTCCTGCCAAGGGCCTTTGCTAAATTAAGATTTAATCTTATCCCTTAGCTTCTATAGAAAGGTTATTATAAGGTATGTCCTTTCAAAGAAATATTTCCTATATCTTTTGCAAAGTCAAATTAAAGATATCCATTTATTCATTCACTTAACAAATATTTATTGAATCCTGATTACATGCCGGGATACAAACATGAATAAAACCCAGTCCCTGCCCTGAAGGAGAACACAACCTAGGGAAATGCATAAATAAACTATAATATAGTGTTAGAGTGTCTGTAATTAAAGGCATGAATAAAATGCTTTGGGAGCAAAAGGGGAGGGAAGGAGTAATTCAGCCTCAGGGTGAAGAAGAGTTTCTCAGACCCAGTTTTATGAAAGTTGAGAAGAGCTGATGATACTGAAGGCTGAGAAAAGCTACCCTGACCAATACTGGAGTAGAGAAAGACATTTCCAGAGCCAAGAGCCTGACTAAAGATGGGCAAGTATGAATTAGCTTCGTAAATGCAGAGAACAATCACTAGGGTGGGAAAAGGCACTAGGAAGTATCTAGAGATAAGGCCAGAAAAGCAAGGTAGGGCCCACTTTTAAAAAAAATCCTCTAATGATTTTTAGACAGAGTGGAAGGCAGGGAGGAAGGAAGAAAGGAGAGAAGAAAGAGGAAGGGAGGAAGGGAGGAGGAGAGGGAGGGAAGAGGGAGGGAGAGAGAAACATCAATTATTTGCCTCTAGCACAGGAACCTGCAACTGAGGTATGTGCCCTTGATTGGGAATGGAACCCGTGACCCTTCTGTCCTTGGGCCACACTCTATCCACTGAGCCAATCTGGTCAGGGCTAAGGTCCACTTTTAAAGAGACTTGAGATATAATGGATCAAACTTATAGGCCCTGGAGTCAGACTGCCCTTTGTATACAATTTACCACTGACTAGCTATGAAAACCTTGGGTGACTTAATATGCTAAGCCTTGTTTCCCCAACTGTAAAAGAGAAATGTATTCATTCAACAGCATTTATTGATCACTCACTGTGGGCCAAATGCATAATAATAATGCTAGCCTAGTAGAGTTGTTGTGAGGACAAATAATAAATGTAAAGCATTTTGAATGGTACCTAACCCATAGTAAATGCTGACTAAATGTTAGAAGTATTAATTTTATAATGTTAAAATGGCTTCTTCCATGACAAAGGGTGTGCTTTTTATCCTGAAAACAACAGGGAGCTGTTTAAGATTTCTAGGGGAGGATCAACATTGGATTTCTTTTTAGAAAGATTATTGGCAGCAGAAGAGGATAGAGGGGAAGATTGGAGAGAGATAAGATAAGGGAAGAAATGTTAGGTAATTCCAATAGTCGAAGATTTACAAGTACTTAACACATATTAGTGGGGATGGGGTTGAAAATGAAGGCTGAGATCTGAGAAATGTTTAGATGAGGAATCAAAGATGACCTTCACATTTCTGGCATGGGTGAGAGGATTAATGATGTCCTTAAATGAGAGAGGTCATGTAAAAAACTGATATGGCTGGGCCAGTGTATCTAAGTGGTTGAGCATCCACTTATGGACCAGTAAGTCATGGTTTGATTCCCAGTCAGGCCACATGCCTGGTGGCGGACTCGAACCCCAGTAGGGGGCGTGCAGGAGGCAGCTGATCAATGATTCTCTCTCATCACTGATGTTTCTATCTCTCTATCCCTCTCCCTTCTTCTCTGAAATAAAAAAATATATATATCTATAATAATAAAAGCATAATATGCTAATTAGACCAGATGTCCTTCCAGATGAAGCCGGGGCTGTGAGGGAAGCCCAGGTCCTGGGTGCCAGAGGGAAGTAGGTGCCAGCAGCTGGGGGAAGGAAGGCCTACTCTTGCTTGAATTTCACGTGCATCGGGCCTCTAGTATATATATATTTAAAAACTGATATGATGTGGACAGAGATTGGAGTAAAATATGATGACAAAGTGTACAACTTGAGACAATAGGAAAGGGATAAAAACTTTAATATTTTACATGTTGTCATTGTCAATACATTTGAAATTCCTCATGGTGCCCAATCAGTTATGTCTCCCTCCTCCTTATCCTATCTAATAAAGAGGGAATATGCTAATTGACCATCACTCCATCACAAAAGATGGCTTCACTCTCAGCTGAAGCCAAGTTCCCCTAAGGAGCCTTAACTAGCAATCAGCAGGGACCTGAGGCTATGCCCTCCCCCATCCCCGTAGGGCTTGACAGGGGACCTCAGGCCGCACCCCCCACCCCGGCGCCAGGCCAGGGGACCTGAGGCCACGACCCCCGCCAGGTAGGGCTTGATGGGGGACCTCAAGGTGCGCTTCCTGTCCTGGTGCTGGGGTAGGGGACCTCAGGCTGCTCCCCCTGCCCCAGTACTCAGGCTGTGCCCCCCACCAGGAGGGGCTTGACAGGGGACTTCAGGTCACGCCCCCCCACCCTGGCACCAGACTGGGGGACCTCAGACCGAAACCCCTGCCCAGTGGGGCTTGACGGGGGACCTCAGGCTGTGCCTCCACCTCAGCATCAGGCCAGGGGACCTGAGGCTGCGCCCCCCTGCTTGGCTGGGCTTGACAGGGGACCTCAGGCCATGCCTCCCACCCGGCGGGGTTTGACAGAGGACCTCAAGGTGCACCCCAGTGCTGGGTTGGGAAAACTCAAGCCGTGCCCCCCACCCCAGCACTGGGCCAGGGAACCTGAGGCTGCACCCCCCCTGCCTGGCTGGGCTTGACAGGGGACCTCAGACCGCACCCCTTGCCCGGTGGGTCTTGATGGGGGACCTCAAAGTGCACTTCCCGTCCTGGTGCTAGGCTAGGGGACCTCAGGCTGCTCCCCCCGCCCCGGCACCAGGCTGGGGGACCTTAGGCCACGCCCCCAACCAGGAGGGGCTTGACAGGGGACTTCAGGCCACGCCCCCCACCGGGGCACCAGGCCGGGGGACCTCAGGCTGCACCCCCTGCCTGGTGGGGCTTGACAGGGGACCTCAGGCCATGCTCCCCACCCAGCAGGGCTTGACGGGGGACCTCAAGGTGCACCCCCAGTGATGGGTCGGGGGAACTCAGGCCATGCCCCCTGCCTAGCGGGGCTTGACGGGGGACCTGAGGCTGTGTCCCATGCCTGGTGGGGCTTGACGGGTGACCTCAGGCCATGCCCCCCACCTAGCGGGGCTTGACAGGGGATCTCAGGCCATGTCCCCCACCTGGTGGGGCTTGATGGGGACCTCAAGGCACACCCCCTGCCCTGGTCTGGGCTGGGGGACCTCAGGCCACGCCCCCCATCCTGGCGCCTGGCCAGGGGACCTGAGGCTACGTTCCCTGCCCGGCGGGGCTTGACAGGGTGGGACTGGCCAGGTCTGGATCTAGCCCAATGGGGGTGGGCCGGCTGGGTCTGGGTCTCACGCGATTTTGAGGTGCATGTGGATGGGCAGGGACTTGACTCTGGGTCCCGTGGTGTGCCCCAGACTCTGACAGGAGGAAGGTTTTCATATACATTTTACTAATTTTCTTTCATCTCTGACACTTCTATTATAGAGAAAGGGCAAGTAGCAATATTAAATTATTTCCTCTAATTAATCCCCTTTCAATGTGCACAATATAATCTTTACCCTGATTTTTGTACTTATTATTCTCTTACTTTCCTTCCATTTTATGATGAATATATATGTTCTTCAATACACTGTGTTTTCATATTACATGTATTTTTCTCTGCCTTTTCTTTCCCCCAACATTAAGTTTGTTGAGATTTATCCATGATGTTTGTGACTATAGTACTTTCATTTTCACTCTTATATAATACTAGTGGCCCAGTGCATGAAATTCGTGCACATTAAAAGGGGATTAATTAGAGGAAATAATTTAATATTGCTACTTGCCCTTTCTTTATAATAGAAGTGTCAGAGATGAAAGAAAATTAGTAAAATGTATATGAAAACCTTCCTCCTGTCAGAGTCTGGGGCGCACCATGGGACCCAGAGTCAAGTCCCCGCCTACCCACATGCACCTCAAAGTCACGTGAGACCCAGACCCAGCCGGCCCACCCCCATTGGGCTAGATCCAGACCTGGCCAGTCCCACCCTTGTCAAGCCCTGCCAGGCAGGGGGTGTAGCCTCAGGTCCCCTGGCCCGGCACCAGGATGGGGGGTGTGGCCTGAGGTCCCCCAGCCCAGACCAGGGCGGGGGGCATGCCTTGAGGTCCCCCAGCCCAGCACCGGGAGGGGGGGAAGCCTCAGGTCCCCTATCAAGCCCCACCTGCAGGGGGGCATAGCCTCAGGTCCCCCGTCAAGCCCCACTGGGCGGGGGGTGCGGCCTGAGTTCCCCTGACCCAGCACTGGGGGTGCACCCAGGTCCCCTGTCAAGCCCCGCTGGGTGGGGGGCATGGCCTGAGGTCCCCTGTCAAGCCTTGCTGTGTGGGGGGCATGGCCTGAGGTCCCCTACCAAGCCCAGCCAGGCAGGGGGGTGCAGCTTCAGGTCCCCTGGCCCAGTGCTGGGGCAAGGGGTGTGGCCTGAGGTCCCCCATCAAGCCCCTCCAGGCGGGGGGTGCGGTCTGAGGTCTCCAGCCTGGTGCTGGTGTGGGGGGCGCGGCCTAAAGTCTCCTGTCAAGCCCTACCTGGTCGGGGGTGCGCCCTGAGTTCCCCTGACCCAGCACTGGGGGTGCACCTTGAGGTCCCCTGTCAAGCCCAGCCAGGCTGGGGGGTGCAGCCTCAGGTCCCCTGGCCTGGTGCTGGGGTAGGGGGCATGGCCTGAGGTCCCCTGTCAAGCCCTGCCAGGCGGGGGGTGCGGTCTGAGGTCTCCCAGCCTAGTGCTGGGGCGGGGGGAGCAGCCTGAGGTCCCCTAGCCCAGCACCAGGACAGAAAGTACACCTTGAGGTCCCCTGTCAAGCCCCACCTGGTGGGGGGCGTGGCCTGAGATTCCCCCAGCCTGATGCCAGGGCAGGGGGTGCAGCCTGAGGTCCCCTGTCAAGCCCCACGGGGGCAGGGGAGGGTGTAGCCTCAGGTCCCTGCTAATTGCTCATTAAGGCTCCTTATGGGAACTTGGCCTCAGCTGTGGGTGCAGTCATCTTTGTGATGGAGTGATGGTCAATTAGCATATTCCCTCTTTATTAGATAGGATTCCATAACATGAATATGAAACTACCTATCCATTCTACTATGCATAGTCACTTGGGTTGTTTTCATTTTTTTGTACTTATGAACAGTAATATCATGAGCTTCTTTGTGCATGTCTACTGGTATATAGTGCAAGAGGTTCTCTAGGATTTATAGCTAATATTTGAATTACTAGGTAGTTGAATATTCATATTCTTCAACTTTCCAGAATGCCTAATTGTTTTCCAAAGTAATTGCACCAATCATACATGCTACTTTATGGTTTTTTACTTTTTGCTCTTCTGGAGGTTAAAGTGGTATCTTACTGTGGTTTGAATTTTCAGTTCTTTGATTATTAATGAGGTTGTGCATCTTTTCAAATGTTTATTGATCATTCAAGATTCCCCTTCTATGAAATGCCCCTTTGGATCTTTTGCCTTACTTGGTAATATATCTTTTGGTTGTGTATTTTGTAAATACAAGGCACGAGGTGAAGGGTTTTCACATAGGTTACCTCATTAATCCTCATAACCTACTGATTCAGGCCTGTAAACCAGAACAAGCAAAATAGGGAAACTGAGACAAAGTTAAACAGCAGCTTGCAGCCACCTAGTAAATCCTATCTTCTCCAAACCAGGAACACTTAAGAGTAAAAGATTTGCACTTCTTCTCCACAACCAGATTTAAACAGTTTAAATCACCCTACTCAGGGAGACAGCAGAAATCCAATTAGTGCCATTTGCCAACCACACCCAAGGACAGATGAAGTTTAGAGAATAAACCTCATTTTGGTATGTCAGCATAAAGCTGATGAATATTCTATTGAGATTCTCCCTTAAGACCTCTCCTGGGCGGGGGTAGGGGGGGTTGGGGTGTGCAGGTAAGAGATCAACCAAAGGACTTGTATGCATGCATATAAGCATCACCAATGGATGCACGGCACTTGGGTGGGGGTGGGTGGGTGAGGGCCGGGGGAAGGTCAATGAGGAAAAAAAGGAGACATATGTACTACTATTTGTAATACTTTAAACAATAAAATAACATTTAAAAATAAAGGCCAAAAAAAAAAAAAAAAAAGACCTCCCCTAAATGCCCAGCCTTTAAAACTTCTCAAAGCAAAAGTCTAAGGCAAGCTCTCCTTCCCAGGAGTTCTCCCCTGCCTGTCCCACAGTTCTTCCCCCACAGGCAAGTGACTCCAAAACTCTAAAGAACCCCATGAGGCTTGTAACCAGGGCAGCAATGAGCAGTGGCAGTCCATCCCAGGCAAACCCCCTGAACCTGTCCCCAAGGCCCCCTTTTCTCTGACTTAGTGAGCCAAAGCAGGCCCTCTTAGGCTCATTTCCCCAGTCCTTCTTTGTTTCATTGTCCCCAGCTTTAATAAACGTCCTCTAAAATTCACCTGGATTTGTATTGTAAAACTTTTCCTGCACGGAGTTGAGAATCCACACTACCGCTGGTCCTTAGGCAGACCTGTTCAGGGCCAGATCCCCTTTCCCGGAACACTACTTACAACCTTGAATCTTTTTTGGAGCAAAAGATTTATATACGTTAATAAGTCTTCTCTGCTGTATAAGATATCTATAGATGGAAAGACAAAGGAACATACTTGTAAGTTTCCTAACCTATTAGCAGTGTCAGGCATCCAGACCCAACACATTTATTTTAGGAATGACCTTAATTTTGGCTTTATTTCACAACTACTATCTGAAAGCAGCATTCTTTTTATCAGTTAAATTAGAGTTAGTTATTTTTCATCAAAAATAATTTGCATTTGAAAAAGAGAATAACAAAGGACAGTGAGGGGCTCCCAAGTTTAGCCCCTTGCTAGTTCAGGTGAAGAACACAAACAGACAGCACCAGGATCACCTGGGAGCTTATTAGAAATGCAGATTCATGCGCTTTACTCAGCCCTGCTGAATCAAGATCTACATTTTAAAAGATCCCCAGGTGACTATGCACTTCAGAAAGTTTGAGAAGGGCTGGCTAACCAAATGATGGTAGACAGTATGTGTGAAATCCGTTTAACACTGAGGTTGAAAGGACATTTTTGTTTTTCTAGCACATACAGAGCAAAACTATACCTAGCAGTTTTAGGTGTAAGTATTTGAATTTCTGTGGGGTCCACCTAATAAAATGGAGCAGAGAACAAGTGAGGTGCATTGATCCATCAGATAGGAAGGATTCTGGTTTCATAGCCTCAGAAAAAGAAAACAGAATAAAATAGGCCTAATTGAGGTCCAATTTACTTTTTTTTTTTCCAGAATGACCTATACAGTTGATCCAACTCTCCACTTCATTTTGAGTGTATGATAAGTCTGACAGTCTTATATTAACTAGACAAGTTCAACTAATAGATTTTTGAGCCAGAGGACCATAGAAATCATTTGTACCAAGTCTTATTTTACAGATGAAACAAGTGAAGCACCAAGCAATTAAATGAGAGATTACACAATAAGGATGCAAGGACTCCATTTAGTAAGGACTGGAGTCCCAGGACCGGGATTTTCCCATTAAATCAGATTAGGAATTTCCCTGCACTCTAGAAGCATCTTCTGGACCAAACAGGCTAAAATTCAGTGTTGTTGTTGTTTTTTTTAAATGATCAGGAAAATAAATTACTATTTGGGGAAAACAGCCTGTTAATCCAAAAACGACATAGAAAGCAACTACATTAGTGAAAAAAATTCTATAACACCCATGTGTTTTTAACCCCGATAACAATTGTAAAGCAGCAAAATAACTGAAGTGGCACCATCTTCCGGGCCTTTCTAACTCCAGTGAAGTGTTTGGACCCAAGGGAGCAATTGACAGACTTTTCCACTCTTCTCACCATATTCTATCTTAGAATTCAAAGTAATGATTTGAAACTTTAACTCTGTGGTGAGTTTCTACTCCCTAAATTACATTGAGTAGGCCAACCCCACACTGACTGCAGCGGCTCCACCTCCAGAAAGGCAGAGGTGGAGTGACTCTATTGTTCTGGCCTTCCTTTCTTTGTCCACTCCCAGCCTCCGGCCAGTCATCTTAAGCCATCCTTCAGAGATCTAAAAAAGGCCTGGGGTTTTCCCTGCTGCCTGGTTGGTTTATGACAAATACTGCTGCTCCCCTATTTTAAAACTTCCCTTTCCCCATAAGAAGTATTTCTGTGGTCACTGGGGAATTTTACAACTAATAATAAACAGAGATTTAAGCAGCTCGAAAGGAGTTACTTATACTTTTAAAATCATAAAACAAGGATACAAATAAACTGCCAGCAGAGGTTCTGTCCTGGGAGGGGTGTGGGACTGTGTATGGAGGGAAGTCAAGAACACTTTTACTGTATCTGAATTGTTAGACTATTTTGCAAAAAAAGACACATCCACTTGTTACATAAATAAAGTAATCATAAAAAATAAGAACAACATGCTCATATTAACATTTTAATCTATATTCTGAAGGATATAAAAGTTCCCCATTCCCGATTCCCCAACCCATTCCCCAAAATAAACCCATTAGCAAGTTTCATGCTCTTCCATGAATGCTCTGAGCATATTTAAACATATCCATTTCTCTCTATTTTTTCTACACAAAATAGGATCATAAAATATGTTTCTGAACTTCCTTTATTTATCTAACACTATGTATACCTTAAGTAAATTGGCTCTTAGAAGTATGCCACACTCAGTTTTTAAAAAAATATGTTCTTATTGATTTCAGAGAGAGAGATAGAAACATCAATGACAAGAATCATTAATCAGCTGCCTCCTGCACACCCCACACTGGGGATCAAGCTTGCAACTGGGGCATATGCCCTGACTGGAATTGAACCCAGGACCCTTCACCAAGGCAACCAATTAATGATTCTTATCACTGATGTTTCTGTCTCTCTCCCTTCCTCTCTGAAATCAATAAAAATATTTTTAAAAACAATTTTGGCCATTCTGATAGGTGTATAGTGATTTTTCTTTGTTTTATTATTTTATTTATTTATTTATTTATTTTATATATAGGGCGTAATATCACAGGAAGGTCACAGTATCCTGCCACCCGTGAGGAGTAAGCCCAAGTTGCTGTTGGATGTGTTCATCACAAAGGAGCCATTCTTCAGGTGCTCTGCTCTCTCCACATCCATGATTTTTCTTTGTTTTAGTTACAATTCCCTAATGATATGATGTTGAATATCTTTATTTATTTATTTGGTTAATCCTCACTGGCATAAGAGGGACTGTCCCAAACAAAACAGGAATTATGGTAATCCTACATATTAGCTGCTACAATAACTTTATAAAGATATATATTTACAAATTTTTTAATTTATTGATTTGATTTTATTTTTAAAAAATATTTTTATTGATTTCAGAGAAGAAGGGAGAGGGAGAGAGAGAGAGAAACATCAATGATGAGAGAGAATCATTGATCTGCTGCCTCCTGCAGGCCCCCTACTGGGGAACCCAGCCTGCAACCCAGGCATGTGCCCTTGACCGGAATCAAACCCAGGACCCTTCAGTCCGCAGGCTGATGCTCTGTTCACTGAGCCAAACTGGCTAGGGCTTATTTTACTTTTTATTTTTATTGATTTTAGAAAGGAAGGGAGAGGGAAAGAGATAGAAACATCAATGATGAGAAGAATCATTGATCAGCTGCCTCCTGCACGCCCCACACAGGATCAAGCCTGCAACCGGGAATTGAACCGGTGACCTCCTGGTTCATGGGTCGATGCTCAACCACTGAGCAACACCAGCCAGGAAGGAAAGAGATTTTTATCTTCACATTTTCTATATTGCTTATGTATTTTATATTTTTATGAAAAAATTAATATAAGTCTATACAAATAAAGGATTGGGGAAGAAAAAAGTGACTGGTTAATGACATGGAGGAAAAAAATGGGGATCTATGGAAATTAACCTCACAGTGTGATCTGATAAATTCCTAACTGGGCTGGTCATGATGGGTAGTTATGCCCAGGCCTATAACTTCTTTAGTGAAAGGTTTTAAGCCAGCTTTATTTATTACTAGAGTCCTAGTGCACGAATTCGTGCATGGGTGGGTCCCTTGGCCTGGCTGGGGATCGAGGCCTATCGGGGGGCCAGCTGGTGGGGTTGGAGGGGCCACAGGAGGTTGGCTGTGGGAGTGCACTGACCACCAGGGGGTAGCTCCTGTGTTGAGTGTCTGCCTCCTGGTGGTCAGTGCACATTATAGCAACTGGTTGACCGGTCGTTCCGGTTGTTCAGTCATAACGGTTGCTTAGGCTTTTATATATATAGATTCTTTTTTAAAAAATATATATTTTATTGATTTTTTACAGAGAGGAAGGGAGAGGGATAGAGAGTTAGAAACATCGATGAGAGAGAAACATCGATCAGCTGCCTCCTGCACACCCCCTACTGGGGACGTGCCCGCAACCAAGGTAAATGCCCTTGACCAAAATCAAACCTGGGACCTTTCAGTCCGCAGGCTTGACGCTCTATCCACTGAGCCAAACTGGTTTTGGCTATATATATAGATTCTTATGCAAGGTTAACAAACCTTTGAGAAGTCAGAAGTAATACCCTTGAAGGTATGCCCACTCTTAAGAAAGCACATAATCTTGTTAAATATCTGGTAATCTAACCCTCACTTTGCTTTCTCCCACCTCCATGTAATCTTCCTTACCCCTCCTCCTTCATTTCAAATGCATAAAAAGAGCTGCAAAACTGTTATTCTTGGGAACATCTGAGATCTTACTCCCTGGCGTATGTCATCAGTTGGGCTCAAATAAACTATTCCTTCCACGGACAATGAGTATAGAATTTTCATTTGGGATGATAGAAAAGTTCTAGAACTAGATAGCCACATTGTACTCAGTTCCACTGATTGGTACACTTTAAAATTGTTCAAATGGGTGACTCTCTTTCTTGGGAGCAGGCCCATGACTTTCCTGTCTCCCTTTCCTCTCTCCTCTCCCCCCCAGGTGCATCCCTTCTTTTGCTTCTGTAACTTGTTTTCTGAGCCTATGTAGCTCAGCTGCCTCACTTCTATTCTACTACCTGTGTAACTTTCTTTTTTTTTTAAACTAGATTTTATTGATTTTTTACAGAGAGGAGGGGAGAGGGATAGAGAGAAATATCGATGAGAGAGAAACATTGATCAGCTGCCTCCTGCACACCTACTGGGGATGTGCCCGCAACCCAGGTACATGCCCTTGACCAGAATCGAACCTGAGACCTTTCAGTCCGCAGGCCGACGCTCTATCCACTGAGCCAAACCGGTTCAGGCTACCTGTGTAACTTTCTAAATAAACTTTCTCTTTAAAAAAAAATCGTTAAGCACAGCTGGCGTGGCTCAGTGGTTGCATATCAACCTATGAACCAGGAAGTCATGGTTCAATTTCCAGTCAGGACACATGCCCTGGTTTTGGGCTCGATCCCCAGTAGGGGGTGTGCAGGAGGCACACTGATGTTTCTAGTTCTCCCTCTCTCTGAAATCAATAAAAACATATGTTAAGGAAAAAATCCTTAAAAAAAAGACCATGAAAAAAAATCAGAATTTACCAGTGCCTCTGCAGAACTAGCTGTAAAGAAGTTGAAATGAAAGAAATTATCTAAATAGAAATAGGTCCTCGTGGGAAAAGATAAAATAGTAGGCTATATTTATGTAACAGAATTGTTTTTTGAGATGTTAATTTATTAATTTTACCAATGTGATTTTTTAAAATACATTTTTATTTATTTCAGAGAGGAAGGAAGAGGGAGAGATTGAAACATCAATGATGAGAATCATTGATTGGCTGCCTCCTGCACGCCCCCTACTGGGGACCAAGCCTGCAACCCAGGCATGTGCCGTTGGTCAGAATCGAACCCGGGACCCTTCAGTCTGCAGGCCAATGCTCTATCTGCAGAGCCAAACCGGATAGGGTTGTACCAATCTGGGGTTTTGTTTTGTTTTGTTTTGTACCAATGTGTTTTGGTCACCATATCATTTCTCAGCCTCCACACAAGCCTGCCCCATCCTACTCTACACAGGTCCTTCATATATAGGTCTGTTGTAATTCCTTTCTTGGGATTTTTGCAAGAGGGAAAGCCAAAAGCAGTTTAAAGCCAAATGCTCTTCTGTTTTTTGTAAAAGTGTAAATCCAGTCAAGAGGAGGGAAGAAAGAGAGAGGCCTCTGCCTGAGAGAGTAATGGAGGGTGGAGAAAAGGGAAGATTCTCCTAAACAGGGGAGGGGCCTGGATTACCAGGAACTTCACTAGTAATTTGGGGGCCCAAGGAGTGGGCTCAGAGTGCATTGGGGTATCTAGAATGACTGGACCCCAAGGTGACCTGCTTGGGCAGAAATGTCAATGACATTCTGACCAAACGGAATTTCATTGTACATTAGAGAACCACATGGCCTGAGACCAAGATTTTAGTGGTTTTTTTTTTGAGACCAAGATTTTTATGGCATTATGCATATCACATAAGGCACCCTAACCAATGATTAATTAGTTTCTCATCATCTTAATCTGATAGGAGTCAAAATGTGGGATTAAAAGTAATATTTCCTTATTTTACATGTGTGTTAAAATTTATAGCTAATATATGTTTCACATGGTATAGTTTTTAAAAATATATTTATTTCAAAGTGAGGAAGGGAGAGGGAAAGAAACAATGATGAGAATCATTGATCGGCCACCTCCTGCATGCCCTCTAGTGGGGATAGAGCCTGCAACCTGGGCATGTGCCCTGACTGGGAATTGACCATGACCTTCTGGTTCATAGGTCGACACCCAACCACTGAGCCATGCTGGCAGGGCTAGTTTTGAAATTTGATTGTGAGAGGCAGAATAATGGCCTCCCAAAGATGTTCATGTCCTAAGAGATATGCAGATATATTCATTTATATTGTAAAGAGACTTTGCAGATGTGTTTAAACAACCTCAAGATGTGGAGATTATCCTGAATTATTTGGATGAGTACAACCTATTCACAAAGATTTTTAAAAGTGGGAGAGGGGAGATCAGCAACCTGATATTTCTGGCTTTGAAGATGGAGGACGATTATGAGCCCAGAAATTGCCACCTCTAGAAGCTAGGGAAATCAAAGAAACAGATTTCCCCCTAGAGTCTCAAAAAAAGAAATAGAGCCCTACCAGCACCTTGATTTTAGTCCTGTGAGTCAAGTGTCAGACTTCTAACCTACAGAACTGTTAGATAGTAAATTTGTGTCACTGTTAGCTGCTATGTTTTTGGTCATCTGTTATAGTAGTAATGGAAAACTAATCATGGTAATGGAGCCTATCCACCCCTCACTCTTTTTCCCCCTTTGTCTCTGCTTACTAGGGGGGAAAAATGGTTCCATGGAAAGTAACCTCACAGGCTGAAAAAATGGGTTCTATGGAACATAATCTCAAAAGATGATCTGATCATAAATTCCTAGTCAAGCAGGTCATGGTAGGTAGTCACACCCCAGACATATAACTTCTTTAGTAAAAGGTTTCTCTTTGCCTTAAATAAGCCTTGTTCATTGTTTCTGTGCATGTAGGTTAACAAATTTTTTAAATAAGCCACCATCAAGAGAGCAAATACTCTTCTTAACTATCCTGTAATCCCATCCCTGCCTTGCTTTCTCCCATCTCCATGTAATCTTTCTTGTGCAGGATGAACCTTATTTTTCCAGGAATATCTACCATGGCTCAGTCCTTTCTTGGGGAACTATACTAGTACATTCCCCAGCTCACTGACATTGAGCCACGCCCAGGGCAAGGTGAGAGGACTTGAGAGGACTCGTGAGAAAGAAGTGCTGAATCAGATAAAGGCTGCTTTTGACACATCCAAAGGGTAACCATGGGTGACAGTTGTTAGGTCTCCTCTGACCATGGGTCTCCTAGTGTACTGACACTACCACAACTGGGGGGGGGGGAGGGGAGCTGAAATTTGTCTAGAATAGTGGACAGGCTCTGAGTTCAGAAGTGGAGGCTGTAGCAATCCTCCAGGACAGTCTCCAATCTGCTATGGAGGCCAGATTGCTATGTGTTTAAACAAAACCGGCAAGGGCAACAGGAAATGTGGTTTTGTTGTTATACAGTTTTCCTTGGGAGGAGGCACGGGAATGGTAGACATGATAGGCATCTTTGGGTTAGATGACTGGTTGTGGGAGAGGGATAAGAAAGTAAGATTGTTTTGGTATGTTTCCTTAGTATGAAAGACAGCTGAGAATCTTCTCTAAGTAGGGTTGCCCAAAACAGGACATTTGAATTTCAGATAAATAATAACTTTTTTAGTAGAAGTATATCCCAAATATTGCAATCATATAAGGTTTCTCCCTCTGAGAGAGAATGGATAAGTAAGGGAAGGATGCAGGAAGCTGAAGGGGTTCCCCTTTTCTCTGAAATTAGGTCAGTTGTTAAAAGTGCCTTTTGAAGCCCATCCGTCGTGGCTCAGTGGCTGAGTGTCGACCTCTGTACCAAGAGGTCACGGTTCAATTCCTGATCAATGCACATGCCCAGTTGCGGGCTCCATCCCCAGTAGAGGGCGTGCAGGAGGCAGCTGATCAATGATTCTCTCTCATCATTGATGTTTCTCTCTCCCTCTCCCTCTCCCTCTCCCTCTCCCTCTCCCTCTCCCTCTCCCTCTCCCTCTCCCTCTCCCTCTCCCTCTCCCTCTCCCTCTCCCTCTCCCTCTCCCTCTTCCTTCCTTTCTGAAATCAATTAAAAAAATATCCTATATAATAAAGAGCTAGTATGCTAATTAGACTGAACAGCAGAACAACTGTCTGGACGACCTTCTGGACGAAGCCGTCACTGTGAGGGCCGAGCCCCTTGCATGAATTTCGTGCATTGGGCACTAATATTTATATATACTGAGTGGCCAGATTATTATGACCACCTGACGTTTGTAGGCAAATTAGCCGTACACTGCATCGTATGGGCTATGGAAGCCGAAGGCCTGTTCGAACACCTTTGCTGTCTGCAGTTATCAAGATAAAATGTCTCTAATTCACACAGGAACACAAGGATTGGACAGTCGAGCATTGGAAAAAAGTCATGTGGTCCGATGAATCACATTTCCAGTTGCATCATGCAGATGGCAGAGTGAGAATTTCGGGGAAACAGCATGAAAGGATACACCCCACATGCATGAGTACAACCCTTCAAGCTGGTGGGGGCAGTGTTATGGTTTGGGGCATGTTTTCCTGGCATGATTTGGGAACAACGTCTGGATAGCACAACATACCTAAGTATTGTTGCTGATCAAGTTCATCCTATCATGTTGATGGCGTACCCAGTGGAGATGGCTTCTTCCAACAAGACAATGCGCCATGCCACGGTGCTCGTATTATGCAGGAGTGGTTTCAAGAACATGAGGGAGATTTTATCTTGCTTAAGTGGCCCCCACAATCACCAGATCTCAATCCATTGAGCATTTGTGGGATGAAGTTAAAAGAGCCATCAGGCAGCTGGTTCCACAACCATCAATTCTCACAGAACTGGACAGTGCTATTCATCAGGCATGGTGTCAGATTCCTCGCATCACCTTTCAACATCTTGTGGAGTCAATGCCAAGAAGAATCGCCGCAGTATTGAAGGCAAAAGATGGCCCAATGAAGTACTGATGGGGTGGTCGTAATAATCTGGCCACTCAGTATAAATAAATAAATAAATAAATATATATATATATATATATATATATATATAGAGAGAGAGAGAGAGAGAGAGAGAGAGAGAGGGAGGGAGTTTTGAGGATAGAGCTAGAACTTGCCACTGCTGTTGAAGGCGATATAGATGAGGTGACCAGGGCTGCATGGATATAGAGACTAGTAATGGTGAGGACTCAGGGTTTGGAACCCTGAGTCTTCACCCTGGTCTGTGCCTCTTCCTAACTTTGTCGTCTGGGATAATTTACTTATCTTCTCTGCTCTTTGGTTTTCTCATCTCTAAAATAGGCTCCCTACTGGGGATTTCCTCATGGGTTTGTGCAGATTAGGTGAGGTGATGCAGGCAAAGTCCTGTTCACCATTATTAAATTGCAGTGACACAAATCTTTATGGCTGTGTGCTTATTTCAAGCTGTTTTCTGAAGGAGAGAAAGTAGATAGCTGAATTGCTTTATTTGTGTTCCTAGTTGGAAACTTAATTTGATTTTTAGAAATATTAGGCAGCTGAATTTTAATTAACACAATATTTAAATAATTCTTATTATATGTTTAGCTGGTGTGCCTCAGTGGATTGAGCATCATCCCATGAACCAAGAGGTCCCGGGTTTGATTCTTGGTCAGGGCATGTGCCCAGGTTGTGGGCTCGATCCCCGGTAGGGGATGTGTAGGAGGCAGCTCATCGATGTTTCTTTCTCTCCCTCTCCCTTCCTCTCTATCTAAAAATCAATAAAAACTATTTTTTTCTTTTCTTTTTTTGTTTATTTTTAAATATATATTTTTATTGATTTCATAGAGGAAGGGAGAGGGAGATAGAAACATCAATGATGAGATAGAATCATTGATCGGCTGCCTCCTGCACACCCGCAACTGGGGATTGAGCCCACAACCTGGGCATGACTGGAATCAAACCTGGAACCCTTCAGCCCACAGGCTGACACTCTATCCACTGAGCCAAATCAGCTAGGGCTCTTTTTAAAAATATATATATATATTTCTATTGATTTCAGAGAGGAAGGGGGAGGGAGAGAGAGATAGAAACATCAAAAATGAGAGAATCATTGATCGGCTGTCTCCTGCAAGCCCTCTACTTGGGATTGAGCCCACAACCTGGGAAAGTGCCCTGATTGGGAATCAAACCATGACCTCCTGGTTCATAGGTCGATGCTCAACCACTGAATCACACTGACTGGGCTATTTATTGATTTGAGAAAGAAAGAAAGGAAAGGAAAGAGAGAGAGAGAAGCAGTTTTGTTGACCCAATTATTTATGCATTCATTGGTTGCTTCTTATATGTACCCTGACTGGAGATGGAGCCCACAACCTTGGCGCATGGGGACTCCACTCTAAACAACTGAGCTACCTGGCCATGGCTTCTATAATATATCTTAATGGCTGCATATTATATTGACACACTGAATTTTTAAAAATCAATCTCCTTTATAGAATAGGTTGTCTGGAGTTTGAAAATACAAATTAATCTCATAATACTTCTTGGTAATCTACATTAACTGAAACCCCATATGCATTTTTAAAAAAATATTTTTATTGATTTTAGAGAGGAAGGGAGAGGGAGAGATAGAAACATCAATGATGAGAGAGAATCATTGATCAACTGCTTCCTGCACGCCCCACACTGGGGATCAAGCCCACAACCCAGGCATGTGCCCTAATTGGGAATCAAACCGTGACCACTGAGCCATGCCGGCTGGGCCCCATATGCATTTAAAAATTTTTTCAAAAGTGATATTTAAAACAATAGGATAAAATAATCTTATTGCTCTAACACAACTAATTTTAGTTCATCTTCTGTCAGCATAGCTGTGTGTGTGTGTGTGTGTGTGTGTGTTTAGGGTTTAGGTTAGTTCCAGTTGCTGATGTAGTTGAATTATGTTACCTGGATACCTCTTGGAGAAGCTTACATCACCTTGACCTGAGGCATTAATATTTAACAGACGTGAGATCAATGGATTGATGATAGCAAAATTAATCCAATCCACCTGGGTTTCTATTTGTTGATAGAACAGCAAGGCTTTTCTACAAGCCAGAAAGCAAGGGCTTCTGGAGGAGGCAACTGAAAGCAGTAGAATCTGGATTTGGCAACAGGCTTCTCCACTGGTTTTCTTTCACCTTTGTTCTCAGACAGGCTTCTGAAAGGTCAGGTTGCTTCTATCCTTCTTCTTTAACTAAAATATTGAGCTATCAGTAAATAAATAGAAATATTGGCAGAGAAAAACCGTTTTGGCTAGGCAATACTATAGTTTGGAAACTCTGATCTTAGATAAGGTGTCTAGCCTGTGTTGCAGAGAATTCAACTATCAGATATTGGCATTGACTAAATGTTCTGCTGAATCAACTGAATCAGTCTGTGTCATGCCCCAGTGACCTTGGGCTGCTGTTCCTCTCACCTCTTCACCTTTGGCTTCTGTTAAAGGAGGGTGTCCTGGCAGCATTCTCTCTGACACAGATGAGTAAGTTTATTATCTGCAGATATATTTTAGATATAAAAAAAAATCACTTCTGGGATATGGCCCAACATCTTAATTGACATTAGCCACATGTGTGGGTTTTTTGTTTGTTTGTTTGTTTGGTTTTTTTTTTTGGTCTTTGTGAAAATGGTTCAGAACACAGACATCTCTCTAATCATAGGGAATAAATCATTAGGTAAAAACCACTCCCAACCTGAAAAACAGCCACAGAATCCTGCAGACAATTAATAAACTTACTTCTAGCCCTAGCTGGGTCCTGGGGTGGATTCTAATCAAGGGCACAGGATTGTCTCTCATCATTGATGTTTCTATCTCTCTCCCTCTCCCTTCCTCTCTAAAACCAATAAAAATATATTTTAAAAAATAAACCGACTTCCATCTGCTCAGCTCAGACTTTTTGGCAGGCACTTTTCATGTATATTACATTATTTAAACCTCAGAGAATGAAGTCTTGTTATAATTGTTCAGAAATTAATTCATTCAGTCACAGGTCACTGTCCAGCCGCTTACAGTCTCCTCTCTGGCTGAACTCCTCCCCTCTCTGAACTCTCTGCTCTGCTCCCCTATTTACTCCCATCGAGCCACACTAGTTCCTTGCTGTTCATCAAGGCCACTTACCACCTCAGAGCATTTGCACTTGCTGTTCCCTCTTCCCCAGAAATCCATGTAACTCACTCCCTCACATCCTTAGAGTCTTGTCTCAGTTGTCACTGCTACAATGTGGCCTTGTCAAAAAAGATGTTCTTGACTCTATTTAAAATTGTACTCCCCTGGTTAGGGCACATACAAGAATCAAACAATGAATGCATAAATTAAGTGGAACAACAAATTGATGTTTCTCTCTCTCACTCTCTCTCTCTCTCTCTCTCTCTGCCCTCCCTCTCTTTTGCTCTCTAAAATAAATGAATGAAAAAAAAATTTTAAATTGTACCTTCTGCCCCCATGCTTCCTGTCCTCTTCTTCTTTATCACCATTTAAAATGACATATACATTACTTATTCATTTTGCTTATTGGTGGTCTCTCCCCACTAAAATATAAATTCCAATGAGAGTGGGAACTTTGTTTTGCTCACTAGTCTATCCCCAGTGCCTAGCCAGGCGTCCTCAAACTACGGCCCGAGGGCCACATGCGGCCCGCCGAGGACATTTATCCGGCCCGCCGGGTGCCGCTGCCTGTCCTGCTTGCAGCCGACTCGTCCCGGGCCCGCAGTGCGCATAGGAATTTGTTCATAGTTTTTTTTTTTAACTATAGTCCGGCTCTCCAACGGTCTGAGGGACAGTGAACTGGTCCCCTGTTTAAAAAGTTTGAGGACCCCTGGACAGTGCCTGGCACAGAGTAGGCTCAACAAATATTTTTTGAATAAATGAATTATGAAAGGCCACTCAGGCAGTAAATGGTGAATGTGGAAATTCAAAAGTTAGGTCTTGTGGTTTGAAACTGGTTCTCTTTTCTGAACTCCATGCTCTCTCTGGGAAGAAAAAAAAGATTTTCTTTCAAAAGCGAACATAGGAAAGTGTTAACAGAAGGTAATGTGAAACCTGCTCAATCATCCTCCCACAATATCTGATAGGTGTGATCCTTACTAACATACCATAAGCCAATTGGAAATCTGCATTTAAAGAAAGACTTGCAGAGCTCAAAGAAGCCAGAATGATTGAATAGTTGCTATATTGATATTTGAGTAGAGGTTAAGGGTTAGGGTCATTGAATTGGTAAAAAGGAAGGCTAAGGGGTCACAAATGACTTCAAGTAATTGGAAGGTTAAAATGAGATTCCCTAACCAATTGTTGGTCATTTCTAACAAGGATGCAACAAGATGAAATGGGTCTTTTGTTAGTTTCCCTCTGATGGACACTTGCATCTAATCTTTTGCTAATAGAAAGAATATTGCAATGAATATTCTTTTAAAAAATAATTAATTTAAAAACTATGTTTTGTTGATTTCAGAGATGAAGGGAGAGGGAGAGAGAGAATCATTGATTAGCTGCCTCCTACACACCCCCTACTGGGGATCGAGCCCACAACCTAGGCATGTGCCCTTGACCAGAATCAAACCTGGGACCCTTCAGTTTGCAGGCCAATGCTTTATCCATTGAGCCAAACCAGCTAGGGCTGAATCTTAAAGACACATCATTTTCCACATATGTGTATATCAATTGGATAATTTTCTAGTTACATTGTTGGGTTAAATGGTATGTACACAAGTCAAACTTTTTATTGTGGTAAAAGACAAAATTTACTATCTTAATTATTTTTAAGTGTACAATTCAGTAGTGTTAAGTATATTGACATTTTTGTCAATGTACATATATCATTTTGATATATACTTTCACAAGCATTAAATGAGAGAGGGCCCTTTGTGTAGTAGTTACTGAAAAGCAGAGTGCTGCCCTAGCTGGTTTGGCTCAGTGGACAGAACACTGGCCTGGCCACTGAAGGGTCCCAGGTTCGGTTCCAGTCAAGGGCATGTACCTTGGTTGCAGGTTCAATCTTAACCCTGGTCAGGGCGAATTCAGGAAGCAACCAATCAATGTGTCTCTCTCACATCAATGTTTCTCTCTCTCTCTCTCTGTCTCTCCCCCTCCCTTCGACTCTTTAAAAATCAATGGAAAAATATCCTCGAGTGAGGATTAACACACACACACACACACACACACACACACACACACACACAGAATGGCCAGGAAAATTCTCAATAGGAAGAATATTGGGGGAAGACTGTCTTACTAGATATTAAACCATATTGTTGTACTACAGTAATTAAAACTATAGCACTGATGCCTGTAAAGACATACAGATTAAAGGATAAAAATAGAAAGTAGAGAAATAGGCTCAAATACATATACACATTTATTATATTATAAAGTAACCTTTTGAAATTGGATAAGTTTTGGATTGTTCAATAATGGTTTTAAAACCACTGGCATGAACTTATGGCAGCCACCTTAGGATTTTCTTAGCATTTTGGGACTCTGTTTGATTCTGTGCTTATTAGCACTACACCAGGTAATTAGAGGAATCAAAGAAATTCTCTAGGAATTGCCTTACCTGACACTTTAGTAGAATCTTAATGCAAATAACAAATCTCTAGGGAGACTTGGAGAAATGTGAAAGTGGTTTAGGGAGAAAACTCCTGAGGAAGGTTTAAACAGTATTGGCTCCAACTGTCAAATCAGTTTTTTAAAAAAATTATTGATTGGTTGATTTGAGAGAGAGAGATTTGTTGTTTCATTTATTTATTCATTCATTGGCTAAATCTTATATGTACCCTGACTGGGGATCAAACTGCAACGTTGGTGTATCTTGACGATGCTCTAACCAACTGAACTACCTGGCCAAGGGTCTCAAATCAGTTTAAAAAAAACACAAACATTTTTATTCCTTTTTCCTACTTCCCCATGTAATATTTGTCTTTCTACCCAATATAAGCAGCTGGCTTATGGGGTGGGGGAAGCGGTTGGTTGCTGAGCAGATTTTCTTGGATGACCTGCTGCTCTCCCACTGCTGGCATTATTGGAATAAACATTCATACATGATTCAACCCTGTCTTTGCTTAACTGGCTCAAGTAGCGACAGGTACCTGGATCCATTGGTTATCCGGTTTCAGCTATATGAAACTACCCGTGGTTCCCCGAAAATAAGACAGTGTCTTATATTAATTTTTGCCCCCAAAGACACGCTAGGTCTTATTTTCAGGGGATGTCTTATTTTTCCATGAAGAAGAATACGGTACACATTTATTGTTAAATGAAAATAAAGGAAATTTATTACCTGTATACGGTACGGTAGTACAGTAGTTGTCAACACAAACCAGACAAACTGTGAATCCTACAGTATCAAGAATTTACTCATTTATTCAATGACAATCATGTCATCATCTTCTGGAACATCATCATAACAATCCAATTCCTGAATTTCCTGGTGAATTTCTTGTGACTCCATTTCTTTCAGAATCAGTGGACCAAATCTCTCATGTTTAGCAATAGCACTGTCTTTAAATGAGTACTTCTTGTCAAGGTAGCCTGCTCGCAGTGCACTTGCAATGCAACTGTCAGTGATTTTCTCCCATGAATTCTTCACCCAAGTCACAACTTCTTGCAGTTTAGGTTTCACAAAGTTTCCACGCTGATTTCTCTCCATTCTATTTTCAATGTAGTCATTAATTTCCATGCGCAAATTGTCTTTGAATGGCTTGTTTATTGCAATATCAAGAGTCTGGAGATAGGCCGTCATTCCTGCGGGAATCATTATCTGATCTATTTTTCTTTCGTGAAGAAATGTCTTCATGTCTTTAGCGTGGTGAGTTCTGGCTGCATCCCAGACTAGCAGACCTCTTTGGCTCCCTCGCATAACAAGCGGCAGCATTAAATCGACCCACTTCCTTATAACTGCTTGTGTGGCCCAGGCTTTTTCAGTTTCAGGAATAAAAACGCCCAAAACACGTTCAATCTTTTCCTTCTTGCCCTTAGAAATGATTAAAGGTGGGATTTTAGTGCCATCCAGACAAATTGCCAAAATACAGGAAACACGTGCACTTTCGTAAGCAGTGGAGGGAATGTACGCTAAGGAGGCACCCCGCTGTTCAATTGTTGTTTGAGATGATTGGCCCATAAACACTGCAGTTTCATCCATAGCAATCATGTTGGAAAGATTGTATTTAGAGAAGTCAGCATCATCAATAAAGGACTTGAATGCAAGTGCTCGCTTAATAACTTGAGTATCTTCCAACCTAAACAATGTTGTAGATCTTCTTAAAGACAGTTCACTTTGCTGAAGGAAATTATCCAGCCAGTGTTGTGATGCTTTGAAGTCTTCGGGGGCTATGTCAAACTGTGGTGCCATTGCAAGGGCAAATTCTTGAATCTGAGCCCTATTCACAACCAAAGCCTTTGCTCTCCTGTCAACAACCCATTCACAGATCAGGTCTTCCAGCTCGGAAAATAATGGTTGCCGACCTGATCCACACTTGCGCTTTTTAGCATTTCCCTTGTTCACTTGTTCAATGAGGTTACCATACTCTGCTCGCCATTTTCAGACCAATCGGATACTCAACATCTTCTCTTTGCAGAAAGCAGTAAGATTTTGGCCCCAAGAGTCTTCCACGATTCCTTTCTTGTACTCCACGGAGTAGCTTTTTCTTTTTGTGCTCATTTCTAGGGGTAAAAAAAAAGGAATTGGGGTATCAAGGTGGGGAGAGGGGGAATCACTCAAAATGACACAGGGGGATCAGAGGGGGAAATCAAAATGGCACAGGAGAATCAGAGGAGGGATTACCATTTTAGTAACCCCTTTTGATCCTCCTGTGTCATTTTGATTGCCCCCTCTGATCCTCCTGTGTCATTTTAAGTGATCCCCCTCCCCCCACCCCTGTGCCACTGAACACCTTCACCAGACATCCCCCCTACCCCTTTATCAGACATTTACCCCCTGGGGCCTGCCTGGGGACTGTCACTGGGCTTGCTGGGGCCTGGATCTGGGCTGGATCAGGGTCTGCCACTGACTGAGAACCTTCAGTCATCATGAAGGCGGCCGCGAGCATCAGGTAGTGTCACCAGAGACAGACCAGCACTCACCACCTTCGCCGTGTCCCGTCCGCTCTAATCCTCCTGTTCTTCTACATGCATCTGCGAAAGTCTCCTCCTCTCTCCCGCCCCGTGCTCACCGCTCACTCCGACCTCCGCTCCGCCTCCACACAGCAGTGACGTCAGGACTCCGCGTAACGTCACTGGTTGCTAGACGCCAGTCGGGGTGGTCCTAGCGACCAGTTTACGGTAAATTAATTTTCATTCTGAGACAGAGCCTGGGGGCCTTATTTTCGGGGGATGCCTTATATTCCACTCAGAAGGAAACCTGTAAGTAGGTCTTATTTTCGGAGGATGTCTTATTTTCGGGGAAACACGGTATTAGCCTAAACCGCTGTGGAAAACAGTATGGAGTTTCCTCAAAAAATTAAAAATGGAATTCCCATTTGACTCAATAATCCCACTTCTAAGAATATATCCCAAGAAATCAGAAACACCAATCAGAAAGGATATACTGTATGCACCCCTATGTTCATAGCAGCACAATTTACAATAGCTAAGATTTGGAAACAGCCTAAATGCCCATCAGCAGATGAGTGGATTAGAAAACTGTGGTACACCTACACAGTGGAATATTATGCTGCTGTAAAAAAGAAGGAACTCTTACCATTTGCAACAGCATAGATGGACCTGGAGAGCATTATGCTAAGTGAAATAAACCAGTTGGAGAAAGATAAATATTGCATGATCTCACTCATTTGTGGAATATAATGAACAGCAGAAACTGATGAACAAAAATAGATCCAGAGGAAAAAAATATTTTAGAATATAATAGAAGTAATCCTGTTATTTGCAGATTTTTAATATTTCCTACAACTTTTGTGATATTATACTATGTTAGTACAGTTTTGGTAATATTATTATATTTAAAATAGTTTTCTTAAAATATTAATGTTTATTACATGTAATATTATATTTAAAATAAATTTTCTTGAAATATTAATATTTATTGTATGTTACATTATATTTTAAATTGTTTTTCTTAAAATACTGTTTATTGCATGTAACTATTATATTTAAAATCATTTTTTTTAAATATTAAAAAAATTTTGTGTGTAAACAAACAAACAAATCCCAAAACTATTAGCCTAAAAGGATCAGAAAACATCAAATCAGTTTTAACTGATCCTATTTCACAGGTTGGGATCCTTTTTATTTTGAATGAACTACCAAATTAACAGGGTTGACTAACATCTGTCTCCATTGTCCCCAAAGCTGGATCTCTCAGACCTTACAATTTCTGTAAGGCAAAATCAGGCAGTTCAGCTTTTCTTTTCTTTTTTTTTTTTTTTTTTTTAAAAAACTAGATGTTATGTAACATTTTAGCATTATTTCTTTTGTTTTGAAGTCCTTTTGAGGGTTGAAAGTTTTTATGATTGGAGAAACTAAGATGGTGGCATAGGTAAACACCTGAACTTGCTGCCTTGCACAACCACTTCAAAACTACAACTAAAAGACAAAACAGACATCATCCAGAACCACAGGAAGGCTGGCTGAGTGGAAATTCTACAACTAGAAGGGAAGAGAAAAGCACACTGAGACTCAGAGGAGCTGTGGAAGTAAAGTGCAGAGGTACGGAGGCGCGCGTGCTGAAAGGCTGGTAACTGAGTACGCCGCTGGCTTTTTCAATCTGCAAGGAGATGTAAGCCCCTGATTGCTCTGAACTCCAGTTCCGGGTGAGACTCTGGGGACCCAGACTCATACGGGGAGAAACTGGACTGTCTGGCAGCGGGTGGAACTCAAGGGTGGCTTTCTCTCAGAGGTGCTTGCAGCAATTATCAAGGGACACTGAGACCCGGGGGCTTCTTAGGGCAGGGCTGAGGGTCAGCCATTGCTGTTTGCTCTGCCCTGAGACTCCACCCCATCCAAGCTGAGCGCAGAGGCTTTTGCATATGAATGGCCTGGTCCTTTGAAATCTAAACTTACCTATCAAACTGCAGCTGAGTCAGAAAGACCCAGAACATCCAAAAGAATGCCCAAGGCCCCACAGCAGTTTGCATTGCTTCACAGCTGGGCCTCATCAGGGCAACTCCAAAACCCAAAAAAGAAGAGGAATCTGCAGATCTCTCCATATCTCCTGCTGGGTGGCCTCAGGCAGAGGATAAATTAGCACTGCCTTGGAGATCCAAGAGCCAGTGTACCCAGGGGTCAGAGTAGGACCATCCAGATTACAACTCCTCAGATCCATAAGGGACACACTCAGGGGGCAGACTCAGTGAGCACCAAAGCCCCAGTGAAGCAAGTCTTGCCCCATAAGGGTGTCTCCAGTACAGAAGTTCTTCCATCATAGACACAACTGATCCTCACAGCCAATTGGCCTGGAGGTCAATTCCTCCCAGTGATACCAACAACAATCAAAGCTTAACTACAACAAGACTGTGCACACAGCCCACAAAGGGGTGCACCAAGAGTGTCCACCTCAGGTAACTGGGGAGGCTGAGCCACTGGGCCCTATAGGACACCTAGCACACAAAGCCACTCTATCAACTCAGGGAAGCAGCCAAAATGCGGAGACAAAGAAACAGATCACAAATGAAAGAAATGGAGGAAAACAAACTACAGGATATAGAGTTCAAAACCACAGTTATAAGGTTTTTCAAGAATTTTCTAGAAAAGGCCAATAAATTTAGTGAGACCCTTGAGGATATGAAAAAGGACCAACTAGAAATTAAGCATACACTGACTGAAATAAAAAATAATATACAGAGATCCAACAGCAGACTAGAGGATTGCAAGAATCAAGTCAAAGATCTGAAATTCAAAGAAGCAAAAAACACCCAACCGGAAAAGCAAAAAGAAAAAAGAATCCAAAAATATGAAGATAGCGTAAGGAGTCTCTGGGACAACTTCAAGTGTACCAACATCAGAATTATGGGGGTGCCAGAAGAAGAGAGAGAGCAAGATACTGAAAACCTATTTGAAGAAATAATGACTGAAAACTTCCCCCACCTGGTGAAAGAAATAGACTTACAAGTCCAGGAAGCACAGAGAACCCAAAACAAAAGGAATCCAAAGAGGACCACACCAAGACACATCATAATTAAAAGGCCAAGGGCAAAAGACAGAGAGAGAATATTAAAAGCAGCAAGAGAAAAACAGTCAGTTACCTACAAGGGAGCACCCATTCGATTGTCAGCTGATTTCTCAACAGAAACTATGCAGGCCAGACGGGAGTGGCAAGCAATATTCAAAGTGATGAATAGCAAGAAGCTACAACCAAGATTACTCTACCCAGCAAAGCTATCATTCAGAATTGAAGGGCAGATAAAGAGCTTCACAGATAAGAAAAAGCTAAAGGAGCTCATCACCACCAAACCATTATTATATGAAATGCTGAAATGTATTCTTTAAGAAGAGGAAGAAGAAGAAAAAGGTAAAGATAAAAATTATGAACAACAAATGCATATCTATCAACAAGTGAATCTAAAAAGCAAGTGAATAAAAAATCTGATGAACAGAATAAACTGGTGAATATAATAGAATCAGGGGCATAGAAATCCTCGGGGGGTAAAGGGGTGTGGGGGGGTGCGGGAAGAGACTGGACAAAAATCATACACCTATGGATGAGGACAGTGGAGGGGTGTAAGGGCAGAGGGTGGGGTGGGAACCAGGTGGAGGGGAGCTATGGGGGTAAAAAAGAGGAACAACTGTAATAATCTGAACAACAAAGATTTAAATTTACTAAAAAAAAAAAAAAAAAAAAAAATACAGCGGAGAGCCCTTATTGCTTTGTTTCAGTAGATAGAGCACTGGCCTGCGGACTGAAGGGTCCAGGGTTCGATTCCAGTCAAGGGCACATGCCCAGGTTGCCGGCTTGATCCCCAGTGGGGGGCGTGCAGGAGGCAGCCAATCGATGATTCTCTCTCATCACTGATGTTTTTATCTATCTCTCTCCCTCTCCCTTCCCCTCTGAAATCAATAAAAATTAAAAAAAGTTTTTATGATTAAACATTTCCCTCTCCCAAGGCATAGACACCTAGTAAAACACTGTCCAAATAGTTAACAGATTAATTGCTATGTTATTTACAATTTTAATATTTTATTGCGTGGCTGTGGTTTAGACAACAGAAAGGAGCTGGTAATTACTCTCCAACTGCATGATGGTTGCCATGTGCTTTCTTGGCCCACTGTTCCTATGTAATTAGAGCTATGTGTGCCCTGCAAAACAAAGTGATGCCCTTAACATACATTTGGAAGCATGAAATTAAATTTCCCAGGCGGAGGGTAACAATTTCAGTTTTGAGGAATTGATTCCTTCAACCACTTCTTTGGGAAATCCAGAATCTGTCTTCCAAGATGTACAAATAACTTAGGTTTCTGTTTACAGTTCAGTATGAATGGAGATTTTTCTGTCAAACTTGGAAAGCAAATTTTTCTTTCTGGCCCTAGCTGGTTTGGCTCGGTGGATAGAGTGTCGGCCTGAGGACTGAAGGGTCCCGGGTTCGATTCCAGTCAAGGGCAAATGCCAGGGTTGCGGGCTTGGTCCCTGGTGAGGGGCATGTGGGAGGAAGCTGATCAATGATTCTCTCTCATCATTGATGTTTCTATCTCTTTCTCCCTCTCTCTGCCTCTCTGAAATCAATAAAAATATATATATTTGTTTCTTTCTGATTAGAGATCTGTGCTGGGGATACATATAGTTCTGAGGGTAACCAGGATGGATCCTACCTCTGAGTACCCTGAAAGGGGCTATTTTCTAGAGAGGGTCTCGAATTTGAGGGGTTAGGGTCTCTCAGAGGCCCAGGTGGAAAATGATCCCAAATGAATTGTGTTGTTTCTCTAAGTCCCCATAAATAGGCTAGTTTAAGTCTGATTTTGCTCATATGAATCTTTATTTATTTATTTATTTTATTTATTTTTTTAAAAATATATTTTATTGATATTTTACAGAGAGGAAGGGAGAGGGATAGAGAGCTAGAAACATCGATGAGAGAGAAACATCGATCAGCTGCCTCCTGCACACCTCCCACCAGGGATGTGCCCGCAACCAAGGTACATGCCCTTGACCGGAATCGAACCCGGGACCCTTGAGTCTGCAGGCCGACGCTCTATCCACTGAGCCAAACCGGTTTCGGCTCATATGAATCTTTAAAAACAAACCCTATATTTTTTCTTATGTATAATCTCTTGGTTAAGTATGTGAACAGTCTTCTAGGTTTAGAACACTTAACTTCATTTTCAGACTTTAGCGAAGTAATTTAAGAATAGTTTATTGATTTTAAGAGGGAGAGGAAGGGAGAGGGAAAGAGAGACAGAAACATCCATCGGCTACCTCCTGCATGCCCCCTGCCAGGTATCGAGTCTGTCACTCAGGCATGTGCCCTTGACCAGGACTGGCAACATCCTGGTGCATGGATGACACCCAACCAACTGAGCCACACCGGCCAGGGCTAGCAACGTAATTTAGGAAGATGTGTTTAATTAAACTAAAGTTTAGAGAAGATGATCTGGCTGGTCAATTGAATTCAGCGTTTGTATCAAGTGTAACCAAGAGCCAAAACCGGTTTGGCTCAGTGGATAGAGCGTCGGCCTGCGGACTGAAGGGTCCCAGGTTCGATTCCAGTCAAGGGCATGTACCTTGGTTGCGGGCACATCCCCAGTAGGAGGTGTGCAGGGGGCAGCTGATCAATGTTTCTCTCTCATCGATGTTTCTAACTCTCTATCCCTCTTCCTTCCTCTCTGTAAAAAATCAATAAAATATATTTAAAAAAAAAAAAAAAAAGAGTAACCAAGAGTGCATTCATCTTTGATTTCAATTTTAAAAGTTAAAAACTGAGTTTCCTTTCCCTACATCAGGAAGCATCCCAGGGTTCCCATGATCACACTATGTATATTTCTTGATTCTACCAATTCCTAAATTCTCAGAATTTCACAAATTGTTCTGCATCCTCTATATCCCTTTATGAGAGTCTAGTGGGCTGGACCTCAGCTTCCCAAGTGGCATCTCCTGAACTCCCTAAGCACCACTGCGGAGCATCCAGAGCTCACTCTATTTGGGAAAAGACATGAGAGCAATCAGGGACCCCACTGTTATGACAAAATCCCCACTGACTTTTTCTCTAAGTTTGGTTTGTACCTATAAACAAATAATTGAAAAAATAATTTGTTTATTGGAAAAAATTTACAAGACACATATGATCAAGAGTAAGAAAATAAAAATTGTCCATAATCTTACCACTTGTAGAGCACCAGAGGCAACACTTTGGTGTGAATTCTTTCAGTCTTACAATTATGAACATGCTTTTTAAAAAATGTGATATGACTATTTTATAACCCATTTTTCTATTCAGTGGGAAATACTTTTCCTGTCCTAGAGTTATTCTTCCTTTATGTAATTTCTAATGGCTGCATAGTACTCCATGCTATCCATATACCTTGGTTTAATTAGCCAATTGTAAAAATATAGGCTGCTTCAATTTTTTTTCTTTTTATAAGTATTCCTGTGGCAAAATCTTTTGGGATTATTTCCTTATGATAAACTCCTAGAAGTAGAATATCTGTGTAAAAAAGCATGTGTATTTTTAAGTCTTCCTAAATAGGTTGCTAAATTATACTCCAACAAGCATTAATTTATGCTCTTTATTGATATATATATAATAACTATATACACCTTTTGTCCCACATTTACTAACACTGTGTATTAAAATTTGCCAATTTGATAAAAATAATAATATTTTATCATTGCATAAATATATACTTCTTTTTATTATTAGGCAGGTGTTTTTTTAAAAGAATTTTTTTTTGGCATTTTGCATTTCTTTTAGTAAATTGCCTGTGTTTTTTGTTTGTTTTTGTACACTCTTCCCCGGGTGCTGATCATTTTCTGGTAGATTGGTAAGTATTGTTTAATACAATTTTTGAGCCTCACTCTCAGATATTATATCTTGATTTTGGAGAAAACTTCTGAATAATGTTCTCATTAATCTACAGCAGACAAAGTTTTTTGCCTCTCTATGAAGTTCACATATGCTGAATACTAGTTTAATTCCAGATGGTTTTTCAGGAAATTTAATTTACAATATGCTGATGCCTCTTTGGATTTATGAAGACTAGTCCTAGACTTTTAAGCATCATCCCACATTTTTATACAGTTACTGGATTATTTAAGGTTTATTTCCGCCCCCCTCTATTTCCCAAGTGCATCCTATTTTCATCTCCTTACTTTTACAAATGTCCTATTTTTTTTTTTTAAGTTCTCCTGGTTTACTGTTTTTTATTTTAAGACGATCACTAGGGAGAAGAGCTAAAAGTATTGGAATGCTCTGTAAATCCTGCAAGTCTGTTGCTTTCTGTCTTCACCTTCCAGAGGTTTGTGGGTAGAGAACTGAAGATGTCAGCAGCTGCAGGAATGTCCCCAGCCATCAGCTGCATGTTATAGACACCATGTGGTTTGCCAGAGATGGAAAGGAACTAGGCTGGCCCACTTTCAGATTTCGCCAAAATTTGTCTTTCTTCTTTTACTTTCTTAACTAGTTTGTTATCATTCCCTCCCAACCCTCCGCCCCCACTCTATCACATGTAATTTAAGCAAAAATGTTTTTATTTATTTTTAACTTATTTTGAAATAATTCGACTTACATAAACATTGCAAAATAGCACAAAGAATTCCCTTTACCCAGATTCCCCAAATGTTAATATTTACCACATTTGCTTTATCATTTTCCCCTCTCTTTCTTCATATATTCATACTTTTCCCCATTTGACACACATGATGAACATAAGATGATGCCCCTTTATCCCTAAATATATACTTTAATGTATGCTTCCTAAAAAACATAGCACTATTATAAAAATCAGTAAGTTAACATTTACATAATATTATTATTCTAATCAAGAGTTTATTAAAATGTTATCAAGTATCTTAATATTGCCATTTATGGCCAATGGGAAAAAGATAATTTTTAGGGTAAATTTTTTTTTCCAATTGATTATTTTTTTCTTAGAAAGGAAGGGAGAGAGAAACATCAATTGGTTGCCTCCAATATGTGCCCTAATAGGGGATGGAACCCAAAACCTAGGTGTGTACCCCGACCAGGAATCCAACCCACAACCTTTTGGTGTAGGGGACAATGCTCAACCAACTGAGCTACCTGGCCAGGGCTAGGGTAAAAGTGTTTTGATTGATCACCTGTATTAGTGGTTTCCCCAATCTAGGATTTTATTTTAAATTAAAAAGTAAAAACTATATACACATTCAAATATGACATTAAAACTTTAAAAATATTTTTTATTGATTTCAGAAAGGAAGAAAGAGGGGGGGGGAGAGAGAGAGAGAGAGAGAGAGAGAGAGAGAGAGAGAGAAACATTAATGATGAGAGAGAATCATTGATTGGCTGCCTCCTACACACCCAACACTGGGGATCAAGCCCGCAACCCAGGCATGTGCCCTGACCGGGAATTCAACTGTGACCTCCTGGTTCATAGGTCGATGCTCAACCACTTAGTCACGCTGGCAAAGCATGACATTAAATTTTATTTTATTTTATTTTATTTTATTTTAATAAATCTTTATTCAGATTATTACAATTGTTTCTCCTTTTCCCCCCCATAGCTCCCCTCCACCCAGTTCCCACCCCATCTTCTTCCCTTACCTCCCCCGCACTGTCCTCATCCATAGGTGTATGATTTTTGTCCAGTCTCTTCATGAACCCCCCATACCCCTTTCCCCCTGAGAATTATCAGTCTACTCCCTTTCTATGCCCCTGATTCTATTATATTCACCAGATTATTCTGTTCCTCAGGTTTTTAATTCACTTGATTTTTAGGTTCACTTGTTGATAGATATGTATTTGTTGTTCATAATTTTTATCTTTACTTTTTTCTTCTTCCTCTTCTTTAAGAATACCTTTCAGCATTTCATATAATACTGGTTTGGTGGTGATGAACTCCTTTACCTTTTTCTTATCTGTGAAGCTCTTTATCTGACCTTCAATTCTGAATGATAGCTTTGCTGGGTAGAGTAATCTTGGTTGTAGCTTCTTGCTATTCATCACATTGAAAATTTCCTGCCACTCCTGTCTGGCCTGCATAGTTTCTGTTGAGAAATCAGCTGACAGTCGTATGGGTGCTCCCTTGTAGGTAACTGACTGTTTTTCTCTTGCTGCTTTTAATATTCTCTCTTTGTCTTTTGCTCTTGGCATTTTAATTATGATGTGTCTTGGTGTGGTCCTCTTTGGATTCCTTTTGTTTGGGGTTCTGTGGGCTTCCTGGACTTGTAAGTCTATTTCTTTCACCAGGTGGGGGAAGTTTTCAGTCATTATTTCTTCAAATAGGTTTTCAGTATCTTGCTCTCTCTCTTCTTCTGGCACCCCCATAATTCTGATGTTGGTACGCTTGAGTTGTCCCAGAGTCTTCTTACACCATCTTCAACTTTTTGGATTTTTTTTTTTTTGCTTTTTGCTTTTTCGGTTGAGTGTTTTTTGCTTCTTTGTATTTCAATTCTTTGACTTGATTTTTGTGTTCCTCTAGTCTGTTTTTGGGTCTCTGTATAATATTTTTTATTTCAGTCAGTGTATGTTTAATTTCTAGTTGGTCCTTTTTCATATCTTCGAGGGTCTCGTTACATTTATCAGCCTTTTTTAGGATATTCTTGAAAAGCCTTATAACCGTGGTTTTGAATTCTATATCCAGTCGTTTTTTTTCTCCATTTCTTTCGTTTGTGATCTGATTCTTTGACGCCGCATGTTCACTGCTTCCCTGAGTTGGTACGGTATATTTGTGTGCTAGGTTTCCAATATGGCCCAGTGGGTCTGCCTCCCCAGTTAACCTGAGGTGGACACTCTTGGTGCACCCCTTTGTGGACTGTGTATACAGCCTTGTTGTAATTAAGTCTTGATTGTTGTTGGTATCACTGGGAAGAATTGACCTCCAGGCCAGTTGGCTGTAAGGATCAGCTGTGTCTATGCTGGGAGAAGTTTGGTGCTGGAGACAGCCTTATAGGATTAGACTTGCCAAACTGCAATAGCCTCTGTGCTCATCTTGGATGGGGTGGAGCCTCAGTCTTGGCTTCCTGTCAGCCTTGCCCTTGCGCGCACATGCGCGCCTTCAGACCTCTGCCTTCTCCGGCTCCTGAGTCTCCGCCCAGGAGTCCAGACTCCCCCCACAAGAGCGTGGGTCCCCAGGGGCTCGCCTGGAACTGGGGTTCACTGCAGTCAGAACTGGGGCTCAGTGCAGTCAGGAGCCTCTGACTCCCTTCCACTAGGGAAAGCCTGTGGCAACCTCCGCAGCCTTTGTGCGCACTGGCACGCACACGCCTTCAGTCCTCCGCCTTCCCCGGCTCCCGAGTCTCCGCCCGAGAGTCCAGATTCCCCCCACAAGAGCATGGGTCCCCAGGGGCTCGCCTGGAACTGGGGTTCACTGCAGTCAGAACTGGGGCTCAGTGCAGTCAGGAGCCTCCGACTCCCTTCCACTAGGGAAAGCCTGTGGCAACCTCCGCAGCCTTTGTGCGCACTGGCATGCGCGCACCTTCAGACTTCTGCCTTCCCCAGCTCCCGAGTCTCCGCCGAGAGTCCAGACTCCCCCCGTAAGAGCATGGGTCCCCAGGGGCTCGCCCGGAACTGGGGTTCAGTGCAGTCAGAACTGGGGTTCAGTGCGGTCGGGGGCTTCCTTCCCCCTTCCGCCAGAGAAAGTCAGCGAGGTTCTCAGCCGCCCTTCCTCTCTGCGTGCACAAAGACCCTTTGCCGTACCTCCAATTCTCTGTGAGCTTTTCTCTTTCCTTCTAGTTGTAGAATTTTCACTCAGCCAGCTTTCCTGTGGTTCTGGATGGTGTCCGTTCTGTCTTTTAGTTGTAGTTTTGAAATTGTTGTGCGAGGCAGCAGTTTAGGTGCTTACCTATGCCGCCATCTTGGTTTCCTCATGACATTAAATTTTAACACACTGGAGACTACCAACATATTAATGTGTTCTTATCAATTGTACAAAAAATATAAATGCTTTACATTTAACCTTATAAAATAATGCTTTTATCTGTTTTCTTTTTTGTTGTGTGCTGGTCATTTTCCAAATTTGCTTTATCATTTTCTCTCTATATATCTATATATTGATATATACATACATATATAAACACATACATATATAATTACATATATAAATTATGTACATATAATTTTGCTCTCAGATTCATTCCTTACCCTTCTCCTGCTGTTTCATTCCACTTATTTCCCAGGCTGTTAGCTGTCTTTCATGGAGATTTGGCCAATAGGATGCACTGGTAAAAGACTGCAGGCAAGAGAAAGAAACCAAGGAAAAAGGAAGGTGTTTCTTCTTCTCTATCTCTGACTCAGGTGGCTTCTCTCTCATGGCTCTGGCCCAACAGCCTTTCTCCTGTGGTCTCATTATGAATGGCCCCAACTTCTGGACTCCGGCAATACTACCTCTTCGCATTGTCCCTCTGGCTCTAGGAATGATAGCTGCTTCCTGCTCTGGCTAATCTCTGGTTGTCTTACTGTTTCCTGTTTGGCTTCTCAGCTCTTCCATCACCTATGTAACCAATTCCTAAAATTAAATTCCCTCTGTTTGAAATGTCTAAAGTAATTTCTGTTTTCTTGACTCAACCGTGACTGATAACACAGGGTAAGATTTTGTTTGAAAATGTCCTTGCTCAAATAACTTCAGCCACTGCCATGGATGAGTGCCTCAAGCCTTCATTTTACTTATATCTATTTATTTATCCATTCAGTCACATGCTATATAGTGAGCTCCAACGAGATAGCATGTTAGTATGTTAGGTGATAAGGATTCAAAGGAGAACATAAGTAACAACAATGACTAACATTTACTGAGTACTTACTATATTTTTAAGTGCTTTAACATTATATTCTTTTTTAAAAAATATATTTTATTGATATTTTACAGAGAGGAAGGGAGAGGGATAGAGTCAGAAACATCAATGAAAGAGAAGCATCTATCAGCTGCCTCCTTCACACCCCCTACTGGGGATGTGCCTGCAACCAAGGTACATGCCCTTGACCGGAATCGAACCCGGGACTCTTCAGTCCGCAGGCTGACGCTCTATTCACTGAGCCAAACCAGTTAGGGCAACATTATATTCTTATATTAGAGGCCCGATGCACGAAATTAGAGCAAGAGTAGGCCTTCCTTCCCCCCCGCTGCCGGCACTGGCTTCCCTCTAGCACCCAGGACCCCGGCTTCCCTCGCAGTCCCGGCTTCGTCTGGAAGGTTGTCCGGAAGGATGTCCGGTCTAATTAGCATATTACAGCCTTTATTATTATAGATTAGTTCTCTACTGCTACATAAAAAATGGCCTGAAAACACAATGGTTTAAACACCAAGCATTTATTATCTCAGTTTCTGTGGGTAAGGGATTTTGAAGTGCTTTAGCAGGTTGGTTCTGGCTTAGGGTCTCTCAAGAGTTTTCTGTCGGGATGTCAGCAGGGATTGCAGTCTTCTGAAGACTTGACTGGGGCTGGAGGATTCACTTCCAAGATGACTTCCTCATGGGGCTGTTGGCAGGAAGTCTCAGTTCCTCACCATGTGAACCTCTGCATCGCTGATTGAGTATCCTCACAAGAAGGCAGTTGACTTCCTCCAGAGCAAGTGATCCAAAGCCATGCTGCCTTTTTTTGTCCTAATCTCAAACACTATCACTTCTATCATAGTCTATTTGTTTGTCACTAAATCCACCTGTATCCAAGGGGAGAGAATTTCAGCTCCATATTTTGGAGAGAAGTGTGCTAAATAATTTGCAAACGTATTTTAAAACCACCACACATCTTATAGTTCTTAGTAGTACAACCACCCTAATTTTGCAATAGTCCCATTTTGTAGCTGAGGAAACTGAGATACAGATGGTTAAGAAATTTATCCAAAGTCTCAAAGCTAGCAAGTAATAGAATTGTGATTCCAAAGCAGATTTATTCTAGAACTTCTGTTTTTAACCACAGTGCTATATTGTCTGGTCCTCATGAAGCTTATATTCCAATGGGGAGGCTGATATTAGTCTAGCAATCTCTCTCTCTCATTTAGTCCCAAGTGCAATTCTTTTTTTTTTTTTTTAAGGGGCTAGCAGACTAGTTCCCAATCCTGGCTGAACATTAGAATCACCTGGAAAAAGGTTTCAAGAAATATTGATGCCTAGGACATAACTTATAAATAAGAATCTTTGGGGCCCTGGCCCAGTGGCTCAGTTGGTTGGAGTGTTGTCCCATACACCAAAAGGTTGTGGGTTTGATTCCCCATCAGGGCATATACCTAGGTTGTGGGTTTGATCCCCAGTCGAGGCCTGTGTGAGAGGCAACCAATCAATGTTTCTTTCTCACATCGATGTTTCTCTCTCTCTCCCTTCCTCTCTCTCTCTCAAAAAAAAAAAAAAAATCAATAAATCAATAAATATATCCTTGGATGAAGATTAAAGAAAAAGAAGAATCTTTGGGGTTGAGATGCAGGCATCGTTTATTATTTTTTTAAAGCTCCTTGAGTGATTCCAATGTGGCCAGGTTTGAGAACTGTTGCAGTGCTCAATTCTGCCTTACAATTTTGTACATGGAAGTACAAAGAGCTCAGTTTCTAGCTGCTGTTGTGTTGGGGCAAGATCTTCTTTCTAAAGGAGCTTTTCTACACATTTTTAAATTTAAAATAATTTTTAAATGTCATGGTTTGTGGAAGTTTTTTTGTTTTGTTTTAATCCTCACACGAGGATATTTTTCCATTGATTTTTAGAGAGAGAGAAAGAGCAGAAAGACAGAGAGAAACATCGATGTGAGAGAAACACATCAATTGGTTGCTTCCTGCACGCACCCGGACCAGTGCCCTGGGCTGGGGAGGAGCCTGCAACCCAAAAGAGGTACATGCCCTTGACCAGAATTGAACCCAGAACCCTTTGGTCCACAGGCCAACCCTCTATCCACTGAGCCAAACTGGCTAGGGCTGGAAGGTTTTTTTTTAAAAAAAGTTTTTATTGAGTTTAGAGAGAGAGAGGAAGGGAGAGGGATAGAGAGATAGAAACATCTATCAGATGCCTCTTGCACGCTCCCTACTGGGGATCAAGCGCCCCCAGGAATTGAACTGGTGACCTCTTGGTTCATGAGTTAATGCTCAACCACTGTGCCACACCAATCTGGCATGGAAGTTAGTTTTTTAATGTGTTTTTAAAAATATTTTCAGAGAGGAAGGGAGAAGAGAGAGATAGAAACATCAACGATGGGAGAGAATCATTGATTGGCTACCTCCTGTACGCCCCACACTGGGGATAGAGCCTGCAACCCGGGCATGTGCCATTGACGAGAATCGAACCCAGGACCCCAGGCCGAAGCTCTATCCACTGACCCAAACCAGCTTGAGTGGAAGTTGTTTTTTTGTGTGTTGTTGTTGTTTGTTTGTTTTTTAATTTGGCAAGGGAAAGACACGGTGGGACATATTTTGTTTGATTGAAGATATCACTTTATGAATGAGCTAACTCTGACCTTCTTTAAAGCCAGAAGACCTCTTTATCACTGGCTTCTACTACTTCAGATATCAAGAAGTAAAAAGAAAATCACACCAGCAAATCAGTTGTAAAGGCTTCACTCCAGGGAGGGTGGCATAGATGAAATGAAGTTGAGGATACAAATTATCTTTTCATTTCTGACATTAGCTAAGTCTTTCTGATTCTCCTTCTCTCCCAGTCCATCCAGAGGTCTATAGAATCATTCTGCTCCCAGGGCTATGAGGGGATTTATTCTACTCTCACAAGAAAGCAAAGCACCATCTTGTTATTGATTTTCTTGCCTCTCATAAGATAGGTTGTCTGCTTGTTCTCATCTGTAGTCTCCTAGAGAGCTGGGACCAAGTGTCATTTATTTTTCAATATCCAAATCTTAACAGTGTCTTATACATACCAAGTGCTCAAAACATTTGCAGCATTGAATAAATGTACTTATTTCATTTTCAGAGGTTGAAGATGGTGATTTGTTTAGCTGGTAGGTCACAAAACCAAAGATGTCCAAGAGAAGGGACACAGCATTTATTTATATTTTAAAATTTATTGATATGCAAGAGAGAGAAAGAAGGGAGGGAGGGAGGGGGAGAGAGAGAGAGAGGGAGAGGAAAGAGAGAGAGAGAGAAAGACAGAAACATCAATTTTTGTTTCACTTATTTTTGCATTCATTGGTTGATTCTTGTATGTGCCCTGACCAAGGATGGAACCTGCAATCTTGGTGTACTGGGACAATGCTCTAAACAACTGAGCTATCCAGACAAGGCCAAAGCTATGATACTTTAAAAATAGAAATCTGATCATGTTGCTGCCTTGGCAAAAATCACCTCTATGGGGAAGCTTGTAAAGTCCTGCATTACCTGGCCGTTGCCTAGCTCTCCAGCTCCATTCTGACTTCTTCAAAGCTCTTTCAACCCACAGGCTTATGCACTTGCTGTTCCCTCTGCCTGCAGCTCTTTCCCCAGGCTCTTTGCATGACTGGTTCCTTCATAGGTTCTAGGTTTCTGAGAGGCATTCCATGACCACTCTACCTAAAGTAATCTCAATGTGAAATTACCTTATCTTTTTATTTACTTGTTGAATGTCTGTATCCCTGAATCCAAATATAGGTGCCACTTTGTCCATCTTTTTTCTTTTTTTACACTTTGTCCATCTTGATCATTCTTGTATCCCCAATATCTGACTCACAGTAGGCACTCAATCAATGTTTATTAAATGGCCCTAGCCATTTTGGCTCAGTGGATAGAGCATTGGCCTGTAGACTGAAGGATGGTGGATTTGATTCCAGTCAAGGGCATGTACCTCATTTGCAGGTTCAATCCCAGGCCCTGGTTGGAGTGCATGCAGGAAGCAACCAATCAATGTGTCTCTTTCACATCAATGTTTCTGTCTCTGTGTCTCTCCCCTTCCCTTCCACTCTCTCTAAAAATCCATGGGAAAATATCCTTGGGTGAGGGTTAACAAAATATAAATATATATAAGAATATATATATCCATATGTATTAAATGACTGACTATATACATAGAAAAATGAGTACTGTTATTCAGTTAAGGAGGTATAAGATACTATAGGCAGAATAGTGGTCACGGATTATAAAATACAATATTTTTTAATAGCCTTGATATTTAAAAAAGCCTCACATGTTAATAACATTTCCCCCAAAGCTTAGAATGTTATTTTCCAAATTCATGTATTTTCTTTTTAAACTAATTCTATGGGGTGGAGGTGGGGGGCAAACAATGATATTTACTTTGGAAACACAAACATAAAAATAACTTTTATTTTACATGCTGAGAGTAGAAATATGACCCCTATGCTATGCAAGATTTGCAATATAGCTGAAAATGGACAAGACACTGGCGCATTCTAATCTATTATAACTGGACCAGAACTTCAATCACCAGCTGAAAAAATAAACATGGGGTCGGCAGGCATTTGCTCTGCACCCTGAGTGCATTCCAAAGCGAAAGACATGTGCAAATGACCTAAAGATCTAATGCTTCCTGATTCAGAATTCATGCAAAGCCACATAAGATAGGGTAGAATGAGCCATGGCAGGGTGTGCTTGCCTTGTAGGAGAATGGCTCAGGGGATAGGGATGTCATATCTGGGCCAAAGAAACTGTGAAATTTCTTGCTTTTTCTTTTCCAGTTATCAAACAACTACAGCCACTAACAGAGAGCTAATTTTGTTGGACGGGGCATAAAACAGCCCCAATCCCAGGGTTTGCAGCAGTTGCCTGGTGCTAGCAAGGAGCAGAACAGGGAGGTGTGGAGGGCCAGCTGAGACATCTGCTGGGTTGCTGCTCCCAGTGGGTTGAGACACACTAGTTGGAACCTGCTATGTAAGGATGCCTGATGCAAAGCAAACCTGGGTAGGACCAGAGGCCTCTGTATTTATCGTATATAATAAAAGAGTAATATGCAAATTGACCGTCACTCCAACATACAAGATGGCCACCCCCATGTGGTCAAAGATGGCCACCCCCATATGGACACAAGATGGCCGCCACAAGATGGCCAGCAGGTGAAGGCAGTTGGGGGCGACCTGGCCTACAGGGGAGGACAGTTGGGGGGGGACAAGGCCTGCAGGGGAGGGAAGTTGGGGGGGACAAGGCCTGCAGGGGAGGGAAGTTGGGAGGGACCAGGCCTACAGGGGAGGGCAGTTGGGGGGGACCAGGCCTGCAGGGGAGGGCAGTTAGGGGTGACCAGGCCAGCAGGGGAGGGCAGTTAGGGGCAATCGGGCCGGCAGGGGAGTAGTTAGGCATCGATCAGGCTGTCAGGGGAGTGGTTAGGGCAGTGGTCGGCAAACCGCAGCTTGCAAGCCACATGCAGCTCTTTGGCCCCTTGAGTGTGGCTCTTCCACAAAATACCATGTGCGGGTGCGCACGTACAGTGCAATTGAAACTTTGTGGCCCATGCGCAGAAGTCGGTTTTCGGCCTGGGCGAGTCTATTTTGAAGAAGTGGCATTAGAAGAAGTGGGGGTGTCAGTCGCATGTGGCTCGCGAGCCGTGGTTTGCCGACCACTGGGTTAGGGGGTGATCAGGCTGGCAGGCAGAAGCAGTTAGGGGCAATCAGGCAGGCAGGTAAGCGGTTGGGAGCCAGCAGTCCTGGATTGTGAGAGGGATGTCCGACTGCCTGTTTAGGCCCAATCCCATCCCTTGAGGGGTCCCAGATTGGAGAGGATGCAGGCTGGACTGAAGGACACTCCCCCCCCCCCCCCGCAACCGTGCACGAATTTCTTGCACTGGGCCTCTAGTCTCTACAATAAATGGAAAAGACTGAAAATGAGTAATGTGCTCAGCTTGATTTAGGGGTTATACAGAGGTACTAGTATAAGCCACATCGCCATAATTTTCCCAACCATTCTTCTCTCAGATGATCTTGCCTTTTTCTCCTTTATCTGATTTTTTTTCTCAGAGTAGAAAACAGCAGAAATAATTGTTACTTCAAGTACTCAGTCATAGCCTATGTTTATCTGCCATAACACGGTTTTTTGGTTCTTTGAATATGCCATGCTTTCTATTGCCAATTTAACGGTATAAAACATTAACCATCTTATTACACTCACAAACTCTGTGGGTTAGGAATTTGGGTAGGGCACAGCAGAGATGTCTTGTCTCTGCTTCATGGTGACTGGGCCCTCAGCTGAAAAGACTCAAATGCGGCGGGGGGCGGGGCGGGGAGGGCGGCTGAATGGCAGGGGCTATGATAATCTGAAGTTCTCCACCACTCATATCTGGTGCCTGAGTTGTTATAATGCAAGGCTGGTTTCAGTGGGATTACTGACTGGAGCACCTGCTATGGCTTCTCCCTGTGTCTTGGGGTCCTCAGCATGGTGGCTGGCTTTCAAGAAGGAGCATCTTGAGAGGAAACATTTCAAGAGAACTAGGTGGAAGCTGCAAGACATTTTTTGTCCCTGACTCAGAAGTCAGGCAATGCCACATTCTACTGGTGACAAGAGAGATATAGGCCATTCTAGATTCAGAGGGAGGGGAATTAGGTTGCATCTCTTGATGGAGTGGTGGCAGAGTTACACTGCAGAAGGTCATTATGTTGGGCCCTTGTGTGCCTGCTGAAGACAATGACTATATTATTCGTAGAAGCCTTGTTTTTAGCAGACAGGGTGTACAAGGCACACCTTACAAGCCTATGTTTAGCTGAAAGGTTTTATGAGGCACCACCTTAGATGTTTTAAGGTTTTAAGTAGGGGTCCTACAGGCCCACTCTGGCTTTGATCTTTGCCCTGAAAAGTTTTAAATTTGAAAATTGTTTGCCTTCTGGAACAGCTGGGAACAAGAAATAGTTTTATTTTCCAAATCTGACAAGTCCTGGCTCTTTCAAATTTTTTACTTTTTTTTTTTTTTTTTTTTTAGCTCATTTCTGTCCAAATCTTATCGCAGCTACAAGAAACCAGTTTCAACACCCTGCCCAGAAATCTCCTTAACTACATCACTGAGTTCATTAGGTACAGCTCTTGTTTTCCATGTTACGGCAGGAAACAGGGCTACTAAACTCTCCATCACTGTAAAAATACTCCCTCTTAAAAAAAAATACTCCCTCTTCCTCCAGCTTCCAAAAATTTTCTCGTTTCCCTGTAAGCTCTCACTGACAGTCTCTGGAGCCCTGGGCAGGCTTCTGCTAGCGATCTCAAATCCTCTTCCAGCTTCTGCTTGCCACTGGCCCCAAATGTTTTAGACTTTTCTTATGGCAGCATCCATTCCCATGTAATAAAATCCATTCTGATTATCATCACTATATTACAAACTACCTCAAACTTAGTGGTCTAAAATAATAACCATTTTATTTGACTTATTACGTGGATAAGGTAGAACAGGGAAGGCTTGTCTCTGCTCCACAATGTCTGGATCTTCAGTGAGAAAGACTTCAACACCAAGAGTGACTGATTTGACACTAAATAATCTAAAGAGTTCTTCATTCACATACCTGATGCATGGACCAGAATGTCTCAAAGGCTGGGCATACCTGGAATCTATGTATGGTATGGGCTTCTCACAGCAAGGCAGCTGAATTCTGAGGGGGCATCTCCTGAAAGTGAACATTTCAAAAGAACCTGGTGAAAGCTGCATGGCCTTTTCTGACCTAGTCTCAGAAATCATGCAACATCACTTTACTACCATCTATCAGTACTGAATCACTTTAAACTTAATGCATAGCTTGAAGTTTGTAGACCCAAAAATGTAAATTGGGGCTAAAAATCGACACTAGAAATGTTGCTAGTCTGTGGTTATAACTTTTGGGACAGCCCCCCCCCCCCGACTTTTCCACCCCCACTCTGCTCAGCACCAAGGCAATATTCCTTCGCTGCCCATGGCGGGTAGGAGTAGGGCTAGGTTTATTTCTGGTCCAAACTTCATGACACAGGGTCTCCTATCCGCCCACATCTAGGATAGATCCTGATCTTTGTCCTTTATGCAAACTGAAGTTCAAGTTTGAAAAGTTTGGTCATTTTCCTTAAAAGTAGCTTCAATGCTCCACTTACTTGTTTTGGTTCACTTACATTTTAACATGATATTTTCCTTACTATATTGCAAGCTGCTTTTAAGAAGATGGTTTTGCCTTGGCCAGGTAGCTCAGTTGGATAGAACATTGTCCCAATACACCAAGATTTTAGATTTGATCACTGGTCAGGGCATATTCAGGAGTCAACCAATGAATGCATAAATAAGAAACAACAAATCTGTTTCTCTCTCTCTCTTCCTCTCTCTCTAAAATCAATTTTAAAAAAGAAGATATTTTTGATATTTAAGCCAGCAATTTTAGTTGTTTTCAATAAGACGGTGAGTCTAAATACAGTCTGCTATATTACTGAAAATGGAAGCCCAAATCTCAATAAATTGTACCTTCATCCACTTGGTTGTTTATTTCATAAGCTTGGAAATCCATTTAAAAACAATTTATTGCCATATAATTAGCATACTATACAATTCACGCACTAACTGCACAGTTCAATGCCTTTTACTACATTCACAGAGTTGTGTACCCATCAATACAATCAGTTTTAGAACATTTCATTATCCCTAAAAGAAATCCTGCACCCATTAGCTACCACCTGCCAATCTACCCATCATTTCCCCAGCCCTAGATAATCATGATCTTTCTGTCTCTATGGAATTGTCTATTATGGACATTTCATATAAATAGAATCATACAATATGTGGTCCTGTGTGATTGCCTTCTTTTATTTAGCACTAGAGGCCCGGTGCACGAAATTCATGCACTTGGGGGGGGTGTACCCCAGCCTGGCCTGTGCCCTCTCAGAGTGCAGGAGCCCCACGATTGATCACCTCAAAGAGGTAGGCCCCGCCCACCCATCCGGGGCTCCTCAATGGATTGCCCCAAAGAGGTAGGACGGAGCTGGGGGTCCTGCCTCTGCACTGCGTGGAGCCGCAGGACCCCCAGGCCTCGCCGCACATTCATGTTTATTCCTGATACCTTCATTTCCCTACTAAGTTGGCATATTCAAGCCTCACTGGATGTGCCAAGCTTTTTTTCTAACATTGGCATTATTGCAAATATTCTCCCCACCCTTATAGTAGGTACTGTGGATGGGCTCAGTCAATATCCATTGCAACTTCCTTCTACTGTGTCTTGCTCTATTGCAAAAGTTAGAACACTAAAAACTGCATTTCTCAGTCTCCCCTTTTTAAAAGAAAAAATATTTTTATTGATTTCAGAGAAGAAGGGAGAGGGAGCAAGAAATAGAAACATCAATGATGAGAGAGAATCATTGACCAGCTGTCTCCTGCACGCCCCCCACTGGGGACCGAGCCTGCAACCTGGGTATGTGCCCTTGGCCGGAATCGAACCCGGGACCCTTCAGTCCACAGGCCGACGCTCTATCCACTGAGCCAAACCAGCCAGGGCCCAGACTCCCTTTTAGCTAGACACTGAGTGCAATTTATGTTCTGCCAATCAGATGCTCCCATGTGAGACTTGAATTCAGAATTAAATAAAATCAGGAGACAATTATCTGTATTTCTGATATGGATGTGGCAAAGGAGGCAATGTGCTCAATGGTCGGTTCTCCAGTCCTTTCAACAATCTCATGCGCCTACTAATACCTGATAATAAGTGAATTCTGTAGTTCTTGGAAGGAACCTTAAGAGCCTTGATGGTTTGTTCTCTTCCCTGCCTCCAGGAAAACGATACTCCTAGGTCATTCAAGATAGGTAAGTGGCTACCTGTCCCATTTTTAAAGATTTCCTGAGCTAAAATCTTTAAATTGCCCTTTCTAAATTATCCAATCTCCCTCATAGTCAAATAGTTTTCCTTCACATCTAAGTAAACATTGTAGAGCGATGTTGTCCAACACAAATAAGTGCAGGTAGTCATATTAAAAAAGAGGCTCTGGCTTAGTAGCTCACTTGGTTAGAGCATTGTCCCGATATGACAAGCTTGCAGGTTCGATCCCTGGTCAGGGTACATACAAGAAGCAACCAAAGAATGCATGAATAAGTGGAACAACAAATAAATGTCTCTATTATGCTAAGTGAAATAATCCAATCAGAGAAAGATAATTATCACATGATCTCACTCATGTGGAATCTAATGAACAAAATAAACTAAAAAAAACAACAAAAAAAACACATGGATGAACAAAATAGATCCAGAGACATAGAAGCATAAAACGAACTGCAGAACCTCAGAGGGAAGGTGGGGGAGGGTAGGGGGTTCGAAGTGATCAACCAAAAAACTTGTATACATTCGTGCACTCAGGGGGATGGTGCCCCTCAGCCCAACCTGCACCCTTTTGCAGTCCGGGAGCCCTCAGGGGATGTCCGACTGACATCCTTAGCACTGCCATGGAAGCGGGAGAGGCTCCTGCCACCGACACTGTGCTGGCCAGCTGTCAGCCCAGCTTCTGGCTGAGCGGTGCTCCCCCTGTGGGAGCGTACTGACCACCAGGGGGCAGCTCCTGCGTTAGTTGGGCTCACAGCTGGCGAGTGCAGTGGTAGTGGCAGAAGCCTCTCCCCCTTCCGTTGCAGGTGGGCGGTAAGGAGCGAGAGGTCCCAGACTGTGAGAGCCCTGGACTGCAAGAGGGATTTCTGACTGCCAGCTTAGGCCAGATCCCCAGGGGGACCCAAGACTGAGAGGGCACAGGCCGGGCTGAGGGACCCCCACCCCCAGTGCACGAATCCATGCACCAGGTCTCTAGTGTGTGTGTGTGTGTGTGTGTGTGTGTGTGTGTGTGTATGTATATGTATATGTATATGTATATGTATATGTATATGTATATGTATATGTGTGTGTATATATATGTATAACCCATGGACATATACAATAGGGTGGTAAAGTTCTGGGGTAGGGAGTGGGGGCAGGCTAGAAGGGTTCAATGGGGGGAAAATGGGGGCATATGTAATACTTTCAACAATAAAGATTTAAAAATTTAAAAACAACAAATCATTGTCTCTCTCAAAATCAATTTTTAAAAAAGAAAAAGGAAAACAAATGAAATTAATTTTAATGATATATTTTATTTAACTTAATATATTAAAAATATTAGTTTCACATGTAATCAATAAAGAAATTATTGGAGAAACCAAGATGGCAGCATAGGTAAATACCTGAACTTGCTGCCTTGCACAACCACTTCAAAACTACAACTAAAAGACAAAACGGACATCATCCAGAACCACGGGAAGGCTGGCTGAGTGGAAATTCTACAACTAGAAGGAAAGAGAAAAGCACACTGAGACTCGGGGAGGTGCGGAGGTGCAGAAGTGAAGTGCGGAGGTATGGAGACGCGCGTGGAAAGGGGCTGGCAATTAAGAAAGCTGTTGTCTTTTTCAATCGGGAGGGAAACACAAGCTCCCGACTGCTCTGAACTCCAGTTCCAGGCGAGACTCTGGGGACCCAGACTCATACAGGGAGAAACTGGACTGTCTGGCATCGGGCCAGAACACGAGGGCGGCTTTCGCTCAGAGGTGTTTGCAGTGATCATCGTTACTGCATGGTGCCACGGGACACAGATACCCGGGGAGCTCTTTGGGGCAGGGCTGATGGTCAGCCATTGCTGTTTGCTCCCCCTGGTGATACACTGAGACTCCTGCCCCACCCAATTTACAACCCTACCCAAGATGTGCGCAGAGGCTTTTGCATATGAATGGCCCAGCCCTTTGCAATCTAAAACCTAACATACTGCAGCTGGGTCAGAGAGCCCCAGAGCTTCCAAAAGAAGGCCCAAGGCTCCACAGCAGCTTGCATTGCTTCACAGCTGGGCCTCATCTGGGCAACTCCAAACCCCAAACAAAGAGGAGAAATCTGCAGATCTCTCTGGAGCTCCTGATGGGTGGCCTCAGGCAGTGGCTGACTTTGCACCTTCTTGGAGATCCCAGAGCCAGTGTACCCAGTGGTCAGAGTGAGAGCATCCAGATTGCAACTCTTCACATCCATAAGAGACACACTCAGGGGGCAGACTCAGTGAGCAACAAAGCCCCAATGAAGCAAGTCTTGCCCCATAAGGGTGTCTCCAGCACAGAAGTTCTCCCAGTGTAGACACAACTGATCCTCACAGCCAATTGGCCTGGAGGTCAATTCCTCCCAGCGATACCAACAACAATCAAAGCTTAACTACAACAAGACTGTGCACACAGCCCACAAAGGGGTGCACCAAGAGTGTCCACCTCAGGTAATTGGGGAGGCTGAGCCACTGGGCCCTATAGGACACCTAGCACACAAAGCCACTCCATCAACACAGGGAAGCAGCCAAAATGCAGAGACAAAGAAACAGGTCACAAATGACAGAAATGAAGGAAAGCAAACTACAGGATATAGAGTTCAAAACCACGGTTATAAGGTTACTCAAGAATCTTCTAGAAACCTCTGAGAAATTTAGTGAGACTCTCAAGGATATGAAAAAGGACCAACTAGAAATTAAGCATACACTGACTGAAATAAAGAATAATATACAGCCCTAACCAGTTTGGCTCAGTGGATAGAGAGTCGGCCTGTGGACTGAAGGGTCCCAGGTTCGATTCTGGTCAAGGGCATGTACCTTGGATGCAGGCATATTCCCAGTAGGGGGTGTGCAGGAGGCAGCTGATCAGTGTTTCTCTCTCATTGATGTTTCAAACTCTCTATCCCTCTCCCTTCCTCTCTGTAAAAAAAAATCAATAAAATATATTCTTTAAAAAAATAAAAAAGAATAATATACAGAGGTCCAACAGCAGACTAGAGGATTCCAAGAATCAAGTCAAAGATTTGAAATTCAAAGAAGCAAAAAACACCCAACCGGAAAAGCAAAAAGAAAAAAGAATCCAAAAACATTAAGATAATGTAAGGAGCCTCTGGGACAACTTCAAGCGTACCAACATCCGAATTTTGGGGGTGCCAGAAGAAGAGAGAGAGCAAGATATTGAAAACCTATTTGAAAAAATAATGACAGAAAACTTCCCCCACCTGGTGAAAGAAATAGACTTACAAGTCCAGGAAACACACAGAACCCCAAACAAAAGGAATCCAAAGAGGACCACACCAAGACACATCATAATTAAAAGGCCAAGGGCAAAAGACAAAGAGAGAATATTAAAAGCAGCAAGAGAAAAACAGTTAGTTATCTACAAGGGAGTGCCCATACGACTGTCAGCTGATTTCTCAACAGAAACTATGCAGGCCAGATTGGAGTGGCAAGCAATATTCAAAGTGATGAATAGCAAGAAGCTACAACCAAGATTACTCTACCCAGCAAAGCTATCATTTAGAATTGAAGGTCAGATGAAGAGCTTTACCGATAAGAAAAAGCTAAAGGAGTTCATCACTGCCAAACCAGTATTATATGAAATGCTGAAGGGTATTCTTTAAGAAGAGGAAGAAGAAGAAAAAGGTAAAGATAAAAATTATGAACAACAAAGTGACAACAAATGCATATCTATCAACAAGTGAATCTAAAAATCAAGTGAATAAAAAATCTGATGAACAGAATAAACTGGTGAATGTAATAGAATCAAGGGCATAGAACGGGAGTGGACTGACAATTCTCGGGGGAAGGGGGTGTGAGGGGTGCGGGAAGAGACTGGACAAAAGTCGTACACCTATGGATGAGGATAGTGGGGGGGGGGCGCCGATAAGGGCAGAGGGTGGGGTGGAAACCAGGTGGAGGGGAGCTATGGGGAAAAAAGAGAAACAACTGTAATAATCTGAACAATAAAGATTTATTTAAAAAAAAGGAAGAAATTATTAATGCCAAGTCACCAAAATCCAGTGTATATTTTACACTTGCAGCTCATTTCAACTGGGATCAGCCACATTGCAAGTGTTTAATAGCCATATGTGGCTGGCTGGTGGCTACCTATATTGGACAGCGTAGAGTAAGAGCCATCTAATATGCTCCTGCTTTTTTCCCATGGAAAGCAAAGGATTAGATTCCTAACAATAAATTTTCAGATAAAAGACAAGAAATGAGTAGCTGCCCTATCCTGAACCACTCTTGCTCTTGCTCACTACACAAGGTCTTTCAATTCCCTGACTATGTCCAGCTCTCCCCACCTCACCACCCCACTCTGGGTTGCAACATCTGGCATGGTGCCTGGCCATAGCAGCCATTCCAAGATTTTTGCTAAATGAATGAATAAAAGGGCAATATGACATTTTAAACTCGTCTTGTACATGGAACCCAATTGGCTGTTTGTCTTCTGACAACCTACTCTATCACTGGTGAGAGATTCACCCATTTTTAGGGACTTAAAGAGGACAGCTGGGACCAGGGCAAGAGCTTCTACTTCCACTTTAGGATGCAACAGTCACAGATAAAAAAGTCAAAATTATGAGTTTTAAAACTGCTGATAACACTCAGGTAAGTCAAAGCATGTCCATTTAATGCACATAAGGCCCTTTATGTTAATAAGAATAGTTTAAAGCACTCAGGAAAGGCAAAGATAGTTGAATGGAGGGGGACAGAGGGGCCCAGTCTTCCCAGGAATTGATAGTGTAGTGTGACTTATAGGTTGATAGGAAGCTCCCTCCCACCTTCTCTCCACCTCCTGCCTCCCTCCCTGTTCCCAAGCTGGTCATTTTAACTGCTTTACATTCTTAGAATTCTACTTGGTCATGTTGCCTGAAATTTCATTATGGCTATCTTTTTAAAAAATATATATATATTTATTTATTTCATAGAGGAAGGGAGAGAGAGAGAGAGATAAGAAACATTAATGATGAGAGAGAATCATTGATCAGCTGCCTTCTGCATGCCCCACACTGGGGATCGAGCCTGCAACCCAGGCATGTGCCCTGACCGGGAATTGAACCGTGACTTCCTGGTTCATAGGTCGACACTCAACCACTGAGCCACACCAGCTGGGCTATGGCTATCCTTTTTTAAAAATATATATATTTTATTGGTTTTTTACAGAGAGGAAAGGAGAGGGATAGAGAGTTAGAAACATCGATGAGAAAGAAACATCAATCAGCTGCCTCCTGCCACCCCCCACTGGGGATATGCCTGCAACCAAGGTACATGCCCTTGACCAGAATCGAACCCGGGACCCTTCAGTCCGCAGGCTGATGCTCTATCCACTGAGCCAAACCGGTTAGGGCGGCTGTCCTTTTTTTAAGGTCATGGTAACATAATTTGTATCCTGAGCACTTTGAAACAGGGGAAGGCCTGAGTGGGACTCTGGAGTGAAGGTCTTAGGGCAACATTAACACATCAGGCACTGTATTTGCCTTTAGATATTCAGGGCTAATCCTGAGTCTGCAGTAGCCTGAAATAGCACCCAGATTTATTAAACCAAATACCCAAATATACTAAACATAGTTTAGGGGCCCTCCACAGTCCTCTTTGCTAGACAGCTATGATCTCTTACTCGTGACGCTGTACCCGGTCCTTCTGGGCCACAGCTGATTCACCAGAGTAGGTTGTCAATCTGCAGGCTAGTCAATGACCTTTGCCCCGTTGCCCAGTGCAATCGGTTCTGCCAGTTTAGGGGGAAGAAGAAAATACAACACAGATGTGTATCCACATCATATTAACTGAGGAATATCAGCAGGAAACCACAGGACCCTGTAGCTCAGGGCCTCTGATCAAGTGTGAGCCCAGAATCACCCTCTACCCTAAGCCACAGGAAACCTGATGATGACTCCTTTTGGATTAATGCTTACTATTGCTCCCTATAATAAATATCCTTTATTTTAGCTAACTTTAGTGAACCCCAGTCCCTTATTACCAAATGCGTCTAACTAAAATGGCCTAAAGGTCTAAAACACCAAATATAGTAGATATTCTTATGTTTCCAGTCCACAACCTTCCTTCTCTGAGAACTGCACCCACCCAAAGGTGTGAGTACCAACACCTGGTACCCTTATAGTAAGTCCTCTCAAGTTACTTTCAACCAGAAGATCTTTGTCTAAGACACCAATACAGGGATCTCCCGAGTTACCAATACCTAACCTGTAAGTGCCTGCAGGTATCAATAGCTGCCAGGTGCTAAGAACAGAAAAGGTGTCTCCCTGGGCAGGTGGAGAGTGAGATTGGGTCTTAGTCTATAAATTGCTCTTGCTAAGAAGTACTATCAATATTCATTCATTAAACAAATACATAATGAGTGCTTATCTATATACCAAAATTTGAATGGTTTCAACTATATTATGTGTGAATCCAACATCTGAGGAGTGGCCTTGGACCATTATTTATAACATGGTTTTAAATAAAATTTTGTTTTACATAACTTCATCCCAAATGCCTCCTAACTAATATTTGGCCTTACTGGGATTCAAGCTGAGATTGCTTGCAAGAAACACAGAGCTGCACAGTAGGTGTCTTATTTGAGAAAAAGCTGCTTTCAGTATTTCTTCCAGGCTAACATGGAGAAGTAACCAAGACTGAGAGAGGTGATGCTTCAAAATGTGTGGAAGGGGAAGCCTTTTCTCAATCCGTTGAGATTTGCTTCCCAGCAATTGTTGTCAGTTTCACTCAAATAACTCAAGAATGTTTTAAAAAAAAGTGTGTAAGACAGTCACAAGAAAGCAAAAGTGCAGCAATAATGGAGCATTTTTATTGAAACAGGTACTGGAAAGTCTCTGAAATGAGCCATTGGTGATTTAAATAATTGAATCTATTACCTGATATAGACACTCTGAGTTAGGTGGGTTTTGCCAAGCTTATATATATTCAATAATATTTACACTCAAAAATTAAATTCATTCAAATAAAGACTGTGAAAAAAAATAATTAGGTTTTTAATCTAGGGAAAAATTCTCTAGAAGAGTGATTCTTTACTTTTTTGAGTAGGAGAATGGCAGAAAACCTTTCTTTTCTTTATGGTTTCAAAAGTAACATACTCATTTCAAAGTTTAAAAATTACAAACACAAAAAACAAAAAAAAGTATTAAAACAGTACAGAAAAGCATTTATTTAAACTGTATTTATCTAGCACCTATTATGTATGAGACCCTAGACTAGGCATAAAATAGACCATCTCCAACAAACTCACCTTCCAGAGAAAACATTACTAAGAGTTCATTATAGACTTTACACATCTGGATTGTAACCCATTGTGGTAAGTCTTGTTTCAGGCCCTCACCCTGAAGGTAGGTCAGGAAGCAGTGTTCTCTAGAGATCTTAGGTGACCCTGAGCTTCATAGACTTCTACACTACATGCTACTGATAGTTAAGAACCTGCAGGACTACTTTTGGCAAAAGCCTCCCCTTCCAATGGAATTCAAGATCAATCCCACTAAGACTCTTTCTTGGCACATATCAACCTGACAGGAGCTATGTGCTTGGGAGCAGGTACAAAAGCAAGTGAAGTCAAACGTCCTGTTGGCCATTTTATCAGATGCTGGTGAATGGAGAAAATATCCTATTTCAGAACAAGTATTTGATAGAATGCTGTTTGGACCTTACCAGTACCCAGTAAAAACTATTTGTTAAAATTAATATTCCAGTTGTATTTGAAGGGAGGAGACGCTCATGTTGCTCTTGCAGAGGAATTTACTGGGGCAGGTATACACCCACAAAGCTTTTGAAGACATTGTTTTCCAAAGTCTCTGACATCAGCACGTGCCTCCCACTTCAGAGGCTGAGATGTACTGGCTGGAGCATCTAGATTAGATGCTCTCATTATATGTTATCTTTTATGTTTCAGTTTAATGATAGGGTCAGGCACATGGTTTATAATCTAGCTTCAGGTTGATATCTATGAGCTCCATCTCTCCTGCAGTTTTAATTTTTGTATTTATAACTAAGTTAAGTCTTTTGTAGTGATGTTTTAACTGTGAATTTGGGATTAAATAGTCAAGAGGGTTTTTTTTTCCCCATGGGGTAAAGGTCAGGGGAGGTATTTTTGACAATATAGGTCTTGGCAGTTTTGATTACATAAATTATTTATGCCACCTGCTGGTCCTTTTAGGATTCACTCTTTCATTATTAAAATTTTTTACATTTATTTTTTATTTATCCTATACACAACTGTGTCTAAAATAATCCTTCAATCAAATCCATAAATGTTTTATAATCCTTTATAATGTTATAGCACTTGACTCTGACCCATAGCTTCTATTTTTAAAAGTTTCCCTTGCCTAGGTTAATTTAGAAAGATACTTACATATTATTTAGAGGAGAGCTATTATTCTTCAGTCTAGACTAACACACCTAAACAGCATATAATAGACCTCAAAGCCTTTGTGGATATCAAAAAAGCATATAGTCCTGGTGAGTAGTGAAATTTGTCTTCCCTACAAATGTAAATTAGCTCATTTAGCTAGAAAATCATTAAGTGATTCTTCCTGGAAGGAAAACTTCTAACAAAGGTAACAAAGCCATTTAAGTTGTTTTATCCCCCCTTACCATCTGCCACCCCTCTGCTCTTCCCTCTTCCTTGTAGTACATAATCAAATTGGAAGAATTCTCTACATAAACTGGGATTGATGTTTCTCATTTAAAATTCACATATTTGCTTCAGAGTACTATGGGAGACTAATGAGGAGCAAATAGAAGTGCTCATAGAATCCCCAAATTGATTTTGGGTGGGTGGTAACATTCTTTTTAATTATAAGAGAAAACATATTAGTTGTAGTAACTTTGTAAAGTTCAGGCAAATACAAACAAAGAAATAAAAGTAATCTATAATAAGCCCAAATCCCAAAGAAAAGCAGAGTTAACATATTAGTGAATATCTTTCCCAGGTACAGTTGTACACTTTCCTTAAAAAAACAACAACACACAAATTGGGATAGTGTACGGTTAATATCTTACCTACTGTTTTGTAACTTGCTTTTTTCACTTATCAACACAATGTAGTCATTTCTTGATTTCTTTATTCTTTTAACCTCTGTAACTCCATTACCTTGATGAACTGGACAAGATTTAACTAGTTCTATATTTATGGTTCTTTGGAGACCATGGTTTTGGATAAGAGAAAAAAGCCACAGTGAGCATTCTGGTACATACACATTGGTGGGTATCTCTGGCACTTTCCTTAGGATAACGTGGGAAATTCATAGCAGTAGAATTTGCAGGGTCAAAAGTTAAGAACATTTTCAATTCATATTAAATAATTGATAATTGACAGCTTCCAAAAGAAGGACAACTGTGGGGGTTAACCCCTTAGGCAGGTTTTAGTGTTGCCACTCCCCCAATCTCACCTTAGAGTACTTCAGAGGAAAAAGCTGCCTGGTCACTTTTCATGCTGAAGAAAGTTCCTGAGAAGAGTTGGAAATCTTTTTTTTTAATTTGGTAAATCTTTATTGTTCAGATTATTACAATTGTTTCTCCTTTTTTCCCCACAGCTCCCCTCCACCCGGTTCCCACCCCACCCTCTGCCCTTACCTCCCCCACACTGTCCTCATCCATAGGTGTACGATTTTTGTCCAGTCTCTTCATGAACCCCCCACACCCTTTTCCCCCTGAGAATTATCAATCCACTCCCATTCTATGCCCATGATTCTATTATATTCACCAGTTTATTCTGTTCCTCAGATTTTTAATTCACTTGATTTTTAGATTCACTTGTTGATAGATATGTATTTGTTGTTCACAATTTTTATCTTTACTTTTTTCTTCTTCTTCCTCTTCTTAAAGAATACCTTTCAGCATTTCATGTAATACTGGTTTGGCGGTGATGAACTCCTTTAGCTTTTTCTGATCTGTGAAGCTCTTTATCTGACCTTCAATTCTGAATGATAACTTTGCTGGGTAGAGTAATCTTGGTTGTAGGTTCTTGTTATTCATCACTTTGAATAGTTTCTGTTGAGAAATAAGCTGACAATCATATGGGTGCTCCCTTGTAGGTAATTAACTGTTTTTCTCTTGCTGCTTTTAATATTCTCTCTTTGTCTTTTGCTCTTGGCATTTTAATTATGATGTGTCTTGGTGTGGTCCTCTTTGGATTCCTTTTTTTTAAAAAAATATATTTTTTTATTGATTTTTTACAGAGAGGAAGGAAGAAGGATAGTCAGAAACATCGATGAGAGAGGAACATCGATCAGCTGCCTCCTGCACACCTCCTACTGGGGATGTGCCCACAACCACGTTACATGCCCTTGACCGGAATCGAACCCGGGACCCTTCAGTCCGCAGGCCAACGCTCTATCCACTGAGCCAAACCGGTTTTGGCTGGATTCCTTTTGTTTGGGGTTCTCTGCGCTTCCTGGACTTGTAAGTCTATTTCTTTCACCAGGTGGGAAAGTTTTCAGTCATTATATCTTCAAATAGGTTTTCAGTATCTTGCTCTCTCTCTTCTTCTGGCACCCCCATAATTATGATATTGGTACGCTTGAAATTGCCCCAGAGGCTTCTTACACTATCTTCAAATTTTTGGATTCTTTTTTCTTTTTGCTTTCCCGGTTGAGTGTTTTTTGCTTCTTTGTATTTCAAATCTTTGACTTGATTCTTGCGTTCCTCTAGTCTGCTGTTGGGTCTCTGTATAATATTTTTTATTTCAGTCAGTGTATGTTTAATTTCTAGTTGGTCCTTTTTCATATCCTCGAGGGTCTCATTAAATTATCGACCTTTTCTAGGAAATTCTTGAAAAACCTTATAACCATGGTTTTGAATTCTACATCCAGTCATTTGTTTTCCTCCATTTCTTTTGTTTGTGATCTGTTTCTTTGTCTCCGCATTTTCACTGCTTCCCTAAGTTGGTAGGGTGGCTTTGTGTGCTAGGTGTCCTATATGGGCCAGTGGGTCGGCCTCCCAGTTACCTGAGGTGGACACTCTTGGTGCACCCCTTTGTGGACTGTGTGTACAGCCTTGTTGTAGTTATAGTGAAGTCTTGATTGTTGTTGGTGTCACTGGGAGGAATTGACCTCCAGGCCAATTGGCTGTGAGGACCCGCTGTGTCTATAATGGAAGAACTGCTGTGCTGGAGACACGCTTAGGGGGCAGGACTTGCTTCAGTGGAGCTTTGGTGCTCACTGAGTCTGCCTCTTGAATGTGTCACTTATGGATGTGAGTAGTTGAAATCTGGTGTCATCTCACACTGACCACTAGATACACTAGCTTCTAGATTTCCAATGGGGTGCTGGTCAGCTACCGTCTGAGGCCACCCAGCAGGAGCTACAGCGAGAACTACAGTTTTCTCCTCTTTGCTTGGGGTTTGGAGGTTTTGGAGCTGTCTGACCAGAGCTGCAGTTTGTTTGGTTAAGCTGTGATAGGGCAGGCCATTTATATGCAAAAGCCGCTGCACAGAGCTTGGGTGGGTTTGTAGATTGTGCGGGGCAGGGTCTCAGGGAGTCACTAGGCTAGGGCGTGGCAAAGAGCGATGGCTGCCAGTCAGCCGTCTCTGCGTTTCCGCGTTTCCAAGTCCCCGCGTCCTGCGCCCCAGCACAGTAAACAATGATTGCTGGGTGCACCTCTGCAAGAAAGTCACCCTCACTTTCCAACCCGATGGCAAACAGTCCAGCATCTCCCCGTAGGAGTTTGGGTCCCCCGCGTCTCCCCAGAAACTGTAGTTTGGAGTAATCTGGAGCTTGTCTCCCTTCGGGTTGAAAAAAGCAGTGTACCCAGTCGCCTGCCGCCGCCCGATTCGCGTGCCTCTGTACCTCAGCTTTTCAGCACTTGTGCACGTCTCTCTGCTCTTTTCTCTTTCCTTCCAGTTGTAGAACTTCCACTCAGCCAGCTTTCCCGTGGTTCTGGGTCATAGACGTTCAGTCTTTTAGTTGTAGTTTTGAAATTGTTGTGCGAGGCAGCAGTTTAGGTGTTTACCTATGCTTCCATCTTGGTTTCTCCTCAGAGTTGGAAATCTTTTAAAATGGTAGTAAAAGTTCATTTAAAATTGATGGCTGGTAACAGTGATGTAAACCCAGACAGCTATCTATGAAATCCTAGAATATTTTAACTGAGATGGTTTCAGACAATAGCTGTTTTGTCCAAACTACAGAATAAAAAGTATATTTTCTTAAAAAAATTTTTTTGTGTGTGTGTGTTTGTAAAACATGCACAACAGGACTGATGTAAACAGCTGACCAGGCCACACAGCACAACTTCAGGAGTTTCATTTACTCCCTTGGGTTGTACAATCTAGCAGCTCTTTACATATAGTACACAATTCACAGGTTCAAACAAGTATATGTGGGAAGTTAGTTCTCTGCCACCTTATCCCCTAACTGTCCTATCTAAGCATTAACTCAGTCTTTGGGTATCCTTCCCAAGATATTCTACATATACAAATATTTACATAGGTATATAGTCTTTTTCTCTAACACAAATAGTGGTATATTATAGACCCTGTACTGCTCCTTGCTTTCTTCACTAACAATAGATCTTGGTGATTGTTCTGTATCAGTATATTTAGGGCTATCTCCTTCTCCTTCTTTTAACAGCTCAACGGTATTCCATTGTGAACATGTTTAGAGCTCTTTCTTCAGAAGTAAGAGATTTTACTTAGAAACAAGGAACAAAGTTCAAGAAGGATTAGGGTAAATTATGGTGTGGGCAGGCTGAATCTGAAAACTGGATATATGAAACAGGAGCTGTGTGTGAAAGGAGTCAGGGTTAGAGAAATGGATTTTTAAAAAATATATATTTTTATTGATTTCAGAGAGGAAGTGAGAAGGAGAGAGAGACAGAAACATCAATGATATCAATGATAAGAATCATTGATTGGCTGCCTCTTGCACACCTCACACTGGGGATCCAGCCTGCAACCGGACATGTGCCCTGACCAGGAGTCAAACTGTGACTTCCTGGCTCACAGGTCAACACTCAACCACTGAGCCATGCCGGCAGGGTGAGAAATGGATTTCTGAGTCATCCAATATGTTAGGACCATTAGGATACCTCAAATTCAGTGGCTTGACCAATATACTAGCATAAGTTTATTTATTTTTTAATATATTTCTTTATTGATTTCAGAGAGGAAGGAAGAGGGAGAGAGATATAGAAACATCAATGATAAGAGAGAATCACCGATTGGCTGCCTCCTGCGCACTCCTTACTGGGGATTGAGCCCACAACCCGGGCATGTGCCCTTGGCCGGAATCGAACCTGGGACCCTTCAGTCTGAAGGCCAACGCTCTCTCCATTGAGCCAAACTGGCTAGGACTCTTTTTTAAAAAATTAATTTCAGAGAGAAAGAGAGAGGGAGAGAGAGAGATAGAAACATCAATGATGAAAGAGAATCATCAATTAGCAGCCTCCTAACACACTCCTTACTGGGGATCAAGCCCACAGCCCAGGCATGTGCCCTTGACTACAGTCAAACCTGGGGCCCTTCAGTCCGCAAGCCTACACTCTATCCACCGAGCACAACCAGCTAAGGCCATAAGTTTATTTCTATTTCATATAATGGCCAGAGATATTTGGCATGGGGGCTCTCATGCTCTGACTATGGCTTCCATCTCTGGCTCTAGCTCCTACCATCACATCCACATCCCAGGCAGCAGAAAGGAGCAGAGACAAGTGGAGGGCATGCCCAGGAAGTGGCCCATATCACTTCTCTCATCCAACTGGCAAACTTAGTCACATGTCACATCCCATAGTCAGCTGTAATAAGTTTTGAAATATATATCTCCACAAAGTGACACTATTCAATGTGAAGGGAGTTATTATCCACTCTATGAGTTATTTTTTTTTTTTAAAGAGCTATTGAGGAACTTCAGAGCACATTGGCTGCCTATCTTGTAAGCCTGTAGTACAAGCAAGGGATGCTTCTTTCATTTCTTTGCTTTAAATATAAGGCCTAACTTAGTAATACTTCCTTTTTCTCTTTTTCATAAAACTTACCATGGCGTGCCAAGAATGTTTAGTTGGAAAACACTCACCAGATGAGAGGGGCTGAGTTATCATTGAAATGTTATAAATTGGAACAGTTAATTTAGTCTGTGCACCCAGACATGTGATTATTTCACAAAAGTTCCCTGAAAGAAAAATTGATGATTGTTTCTGAGATATGGTACTGTAACACTTAGTTTTTTATATAACTTTAGAGTTTGTAATTAAAGGGCCCCATGCTACATGAAGGCCATGTGGGTCCCACGTACATACATCAAGAAGACATTGAAAATTAGTGCTTGAAATTCCCAGATGGTGAGAGAAAACCATTTTCACAGGGGCCTGCTGACACTGTGCCCTTTTTGCCACATGCTATGTCCAGTCACAGATGGACAGAGGGCTCAAGGCACACTAAAGAGACTAAATATTGGCTGTGCAGAGAGCATAGGAAGGATATGGATTTTCTTCCTTCAGCTTCTCCCCTCTCCTTTGTGTGGGGAGCAGAGCTCACTTTTTTCATTTTTGTTTTGTTTTGCTTTTTGACACCGGTGACAACTTTTAATAGGCCAATCATTTTTATTCAGATACTAGAGGCCTGGCGCACGAATTCACCCTAATGGGGGCTGATTGGGGCCGGGCCGGATGGGGGGAGGGGCTGAGGGAGGTTGGCTGGCCCAGCCCTGATCCAGCTGGGGCCAGCTGGGGGGAGGGGCTGCCTCCTGATCAGGCAGGTTGGCCAGCCGCAGTGCGCGTCATAGTGACTGGTTGTTCCGGTCGTTCTGGCGTTCCGGTAGCTTGGCTTTTATTATATAGACTAGAGCCCAGCCTGCACCCTCTCCAATCTGGAACCCCTCGAGGGATGTCCGACTGCCCTGGTAGGATTGGGCCTAAACGGGCAGTCGGACATCCCTCTCACAATCCAGGACTGCTGGCTCCCAACTGCTCGCCTGCCTGCCTTCCTGATTGCCCCTAACCGCTTCTGCCTGCCAGCCTGATCACCCCCTAACTACTCCCCTGCCAGCCTCATTGATGCCTAACGGCCCTCTCCTGCAGGCCTGATCACCCCTAACTGCTCTCCCCTGCAGGCCTGGTCACCCCTAACTGCCCTCCCCTGCAGGCCTGGTCTCCCCTAACTGCCCTCCCCTGCAGGCCTGGTCTCCCCAGCTGCTCTCCCCTGCAGGCCTGGATCCCCCCCAACTGCCCTTCCCTGCAGGCCTGGTCACCCCAACTTCCCTCCTCTGCCGGCCTGGTCACCCCTAACTGCCCTCCCCTGCAGGCTTGATCACCCCCAACTGCCCTCCCTTGCATGACTGGTCCCTCCCAACTGCCCTCCCTTGCTGGCTTGATCGCTCACAACTGCCCTCCCCTGGTGGCCTGATCCCTCCCAACTGCCCTCCCCTGCTGGCTTGATCGCTCACAACTGCCCTCCCCTGGTGGCCTGATCCCTCCCAACTGCCCTCCCCTGCTGGCCATCTTGTGGTGGCCATCTTGTGTCCACATGGGGGCAGCCATCTTGTGTGTTGGAGTAATGGTCAATTTGCATATTACTCTTTTATTAGATAGGATTACAATTATGATCCTTAGCAATATATTAAAAATATCCCGAGTCAACAATGTATTTGCACACCTTCTAATGGCTCTAAAAATATTTAATTTCAATATATTCATAAATAGAACTTTGAGGCTGATTCCAAGGAGGCTTAAATTCTACACATTTACTGGCCAAATTCAGTGATATTGAGCAATATAGATCACATTTCTTCTCAAAATACATTTGTGTATAAACACAGTGAATTAATACTTGAGTTAATTTTTAATTCTCAGATGAGAAACAAAGTAATACAAGAAAGGACAATTTAGTCAGATACCTAAGATCTTCGTTTATGTTCTAAATCTAAAACAAATATATGAATACTAGAGGCCTGGTACACGAAATTCCTGCATTGGGAGGTGAGTGTCCCTCAGCCCAGCCTGCACCCTCTCCAATCTGGGACCCCTCAAGGGATGTCCGACTGCCCATTTAGGCCCGATGTCCGACTGCCCATTTAGGCCCGATCCTGGTAGGATCGGGCCTAAATGGGCAGTCGGACATCCCTCTCACAATCCAGGACTGCTGGCTCCCAACTGCTCGCCTGCCTGCCTTCCTGATTGCCCCTAACCGCTTCTGCCTGCCAGCCTGATCACCCCCTAACCACTCCCCTGCCAGCCTGATTGATGCCTAACTGCTCCCCTGCCAACCTGTTTGCCCTTTACTGCCCTCCCCTGTAGGCCTGGTCACCCCTAACTGCACTCCCCTGCAGGCCTGGTCTCCCCCAGGTGCTCTCCCCTCCAGGCCTGGGTCCCCTCCCAACTGCCCTTCCCTGCAGGCCTGGTCGCCCCCAACTTCCCTCCTCTGCCAGCCTGGTCACCCCTAACTGCCCTCCCCTGCAGGTTTTATTGCCCCCAACTGCCCTCCCTTGCAGGCCTGGTCCCTCTCAACTGCCCTCCCTTGCTGGCCATCTTGTGGTGGCCATCTTGTATCCACATGGAGGCAGTCATTTTTGACCACATGGGGGCAGCCATCTTGTGTGTTGGAGTGATGGTCAATTTGCATATTACTATTTTATTAGGTAGACTAGAGGCCTGGTACACCGGTGGGGGCCGGCTGGTTTGCCCTGAAGGGTGTCCCGGATCAGGGTGGGGGTTTCCTTGGGACGTAGGGTGGCCTGGGCGAGGGGCCTGTGGTGGTTTGCAGGCTGGCCACACGCCCCGGCGATCCAAGCGGAGGCCCTGGTATCTGGGATTTATTTATCTTCTATAATTGAAACTTTGTAGCTTTGAGTGGAGCCCTGGGCCCGCCAGGGTGTGCAGAAAGCTTGGGGAAACCCAAGCCTCCTGCTCGCTCCGTGGCCGCAGCCATTGCTGGGGAAACCCAAGCCTCCTGCTCGCTCCGTGGCCGCAGCCATCTTGGTTGGGTTAATTTGCATACTTGCTCCTGATTGGCTGGTGGATGTGGCTTGTTGGTATAGCAGAGTGATGGTTAATTTGCATATTACTCTTTTATTAGATAGGATTGACTGACTGGTGTGGCTTAGTGGTTGAGCACTGACCTAGGAACCAGTAGGTCACAGTTTGATTCCTGGGTTGCAGGCTTGATTCCCAGTAAGGGCCTGCAGGAGGCATCTGTTCAATGGTGTTTTTCTTTTATTGATGTTTCTATTTCTCTATTCCTTTCCTTTCCTCTCTCTCTCTCAAAATTAACAAAAACATATTTTAAAAAATAGAACAAATATATGAATACTAACATATAGATACTTGAAAATACCTGGAAGATTGAAATGTTCCATTTTCTTTTTTTTTTTTTTTTTTTTTTTTTTAGTATTATCATTTTTTCCCCCCATAGCTCCCCTCCACCCAGTTCCCACCCTACCCTCTGTCCTTACCTCCCCCCGGCACTGTCCTCATCCATAGGTGTATGATTTTTGTCCAGTCTCTTCCCGTACCCCCCACACCCCTTTCCCCCTGAAAATTATCAATCCACTCCCATTCTATGCCCCTGATTCTATTATATTCACCAGTTTATTCTGTTCCTCAGATTTTTAATTCACTTGATTTTTAGATTCACTTGTTGATAGATATGTATTTGTTGTTCATAATTTTTATCTTTACTTTTTTTTTCTTTTTCCTCTTCTTAAAGAATACCTTTACCTTTTAGCATTTCATATAATACTGGTTTGGTGGTGATGAACTCCTTTAGCTTTTTATTGTCTGTGAAGCTCTTTATCTGACCTTCAATTCTGAATGATAACTTTGCTGGGTAGAGTAATCTTGGTCATAGGTTCTTGCTATTCATCACTTTGAATATTTCTTGCCACTCCAATCTGGCCTGCATAGTTTCTGTTGAGAAATCAGCTGACAGTCGTATGGGTGCTCCCTTGTAGGTAACTAACTGTTTTTCTCTTGCTGCTTTTAATATTCTCTCTTTGTCTTTTGCTCTTGGCATTTTAATTATGATGTGTCTTGGTGTGGTCCTCTTTGGATTCCTTTTGTTTGGGGTTCTGTGGGCTTCCTGGACTTGTAAGTCTATTTCTTTCACCAGGTGGGGGAAGTTTTCTGTCATTATTTCTTCAAATAGGTTTTCAGTATCTTGCTCTCTCTCTTCTTCTGGCACCCCCATAATTCTGATGTTGGTACGCTTGAAGTTGTCCCAGAGGCTTCTTACACTATCTTCAAATTTTTGGATTCTTTTTTCTTTTCCGGTTGAGTGTTTTTTGCTTCTTTGTATTTCAAATCTTTGACTTGATTCTTGTGATCCTCTAGTCTACTGTTGGGTCTCTGTATAATATTTTTAATTTCAGTCAATGTATGTTTAATTTCTAGTTGGTCCTTTTTCATATTCTCAAGGGTCTCATTGAATTTATCGGCCTTTTCTAGGATATTCTTGAAAAACCTTATAACCGTGGTTTTGAACTCTATATCCAGTCATTTGTTTTCCTCCATTTCTTTCGTTTGTGATCTGTTTCTTTGTCTCCGCATTTTCGCTGCTTCCCTGAGTTGGTAGGGTGGCTTTGTGTGCTAGGTGTCCTATATGGGCCAGTGGGTCGGCCTCCCAGTTACCTGAGGTGGACACTCTTGGTGCACCCCTTTGTGGACTGTGTGTACAGCCTTGTTGTAGTTATAGTGAAGTCTTGATTGTTGTTGGTATCACTGGGAGGAATTGACCTCCAGGCCAATTGGCTGTGAGGACCCGCTGTGTCTATAATGGAAGAACTGCTGTGCTGGAGACACGCTTAGGGGGCAGGACTTGCTTCAGTGGAGCTTTGGTGCTCACTGAGTCTGCCTCTTGAATGTGTCACTTATGGATGTGAGTAGTTGAAATCTGGTGTCATCTCACACTGACCACTAGATACACTAGCTTCTGGATATCCAATGGGGTGCTGGTCAGGTACTGTCTGAGGCCACCTAGTAGGAGCTACAGTGAGAACTACAATTTTCTCCTCTTTGCTTGGGGTTTGGAGGTTTTGGAGCTGTCTGACCAGAGCTGCAGTTTTTTTTTTGGTTAAGCTGCGATAGGGTAGGCCATTTATATGCAAAAGCCGCTTCACGGAGCTTGGTTGGGTTTGTAGATTGTGCAGGGCGGGGTCTCAGGGAGTCACTAGGCTAGGGCATGGCAGAGAGCGATGGCTGCCAGTCAGCCATCTCTGCGTTTCTGTGTTTCTATGTTTCCACGTCCCTGCGTGTCACGCCCCAGCGCAGTAAACAATGATTGTTGGGCTCACCTCTGCAAGAAAGTCACCCTCTCGTTCCAACCCGATGGCAGACAGTCCAGCTTCTCCCCGTAGGAGTTTCGGTCCCCAGCGTCTCCCCAGAAACTGGAGTTCAGAGTAATCTGGAGCTTGTCTCCCTTCGGGTTGAAAGAAGCAGCGCACCCAGACACCCGCCGCCAGACCGATTCGTGTGCCTCTGTAACTCAGCTTTTCAGCACTTGTGCACGTCTCAATGCTCTTTTCTCTTTCCTTCTAGTTGTAGGACTTCCACTCAACCAGCTTTCCCATGGTTCTGGGTGATAGACGTTTAGTCTTTTAGTTGTAGTTTTGAAATTGTTGTGCGAGGCAGCAGTTTAGGTGTTTACCTATGCCGCCATCTTGGTTTCTCCTGAAACGTTCCATTTTCTATTAAGATTGTTGTCATTGAAAAAAGAAAAAAGATCATTGCCATTGTGTATGGAGAACATTAAGAGGCAGTTTGTTCTCTCAGGAGGGAACTCACATTTACTGAGCTCATCAAATGATGCATAAAATCTGAATTCTAATATACTGATAAGAAACATATTGTTGTCTAGACCTTAGTTCTTGTATTAGCATAATAATGACTGCATTTTTCTCCCAATAGGTGGACCATATTTCTACCCATCTCCTAGGACATAAAAATGTTTCAGTAAATTTAAAAGGAATCAAGTCATAGAAATTTTTTTCTTGGGCACTCTCCCTCTTGGGAACATGCCTGTGCCTTTCCTGTTTCCCTCTTCTTTCCCCAGGTGAGTCATCTTTACCTTTCTGTCCCTCTCTTAAGCTCCAAATGACTGTCTTTTGCCTCTGTAACTTGTTTTTTCTACCTCTGTAACTTTCTCTTCTAAGGAAAAGAAAAAAGGAAGAAATTGGGTTTGGGTTTTTTTTGGACAAAATAGAATTAAATTAGAAATAAATAACAAGATCTCTGGAAAATTCCCAAATACTTAGAAACTAAATAATATGCTGTGTATAACATGTAGGTAAAAAAAAAAATAAAGCAAAAGGGAAATTAGAAAGTATTTTGACTTGCATGAAAATGAAAACAATATATCAACATTTATGATGTAACTAAGGCAATATTTAAAGGAAATTTATTTATTTAAAATGATTTTTATTTATTGATCTTAGTGGGAGAGAGAGAAACATCAATTTTTTGTTCCACTTATTTATGCATTCACTGGTTGCTTCTTGTATGTGCTCTGACCAGGGACCAAACTTGCAACCTTGGTGTACTGGTATGATGCTATAACCAAGCTGCCCAGCCAAGGCAAAATAATTTTGAAAAAGAAAAAAGCAGGAGGACTCACGCTTCCCAATTTCAAACTTATTACAAGACTACAGTAATCAAAACAGAGTGGTACTAACATAAGGATAGACATACAGGTCAATGGAATAGAATTGAGCAACCAGAAATAAACCCATACATTTATGATCAATTGATTTTCAAGAAGAATAATGTACCATTCAATGAGCAAAAAACAGTCTCTTCAACAAATGATGCTGGGACAACTGGATGTCCAAATGCAAAAGAATAAAGTTGAATCATTACCTCAAACCATAAATAAAAATGAACTCAAAATGGATTAAAGACCTAAATATAGGAACTAAATTATAAAACTCTTATAAGAAAACATAGGGCTAAATCTTCAAAACCCTGGATTTGACAATAGTTTTAGATATGACACCCAAAGCACAAGTAACAAAAGAAAAAAAATAGATAAATTGGTTTCATCAAAATTAAAAGTTTTTGTGCATTAAAGGACACTAGTAAGAGAGTGGAAAAAGGCAACTCATAGAATAGAGAAAAATATTTGAACTCATATATCTGATAAAGGACCAGTAGCTAGAGTATACAAACACCTCTTACACTCAACAACAGAAAGACAAACAACGATGCCGGAAACCGATCATTGTCTCGCCAACTAGAAAAGCGTGGACAAAGAACCTTGGAAGGCTGGTCAACCTTGAAGCTCTGAAAGGTCAGAGCCAACCACTCCCTATCTAATTGAGACAATGGTAGCTGAAGCAACTTCCCCACCAAATAATCAGATAATCTGCCTGTTACTGGAATTACCTGCCTAAGAGCAATGGGTGTATCCCAAACCTGAATAAAAGGGATGGCAAGGCCAAAGCAAAGGGTAGTCCTCCCACTAGAGGTGGGCTCCCGCCTGGTCCCCCATTTTCCCAAATTAACTCTTTTCTAGTCTCTCTCTTCATTTTTGTGTGCGGCCTTCTCCAGAACCCGAACCCTGAACCGGAACCCTGAACCACGCAGGACGTGAAAGGGGTTCCCACACAACCCAATTAAAAATGGGGCCCTAAAGACAAAAGAAAAAATAATAAATAAACCATCTAAAAAAATGCTCATAATATGTTCAATTTTAAAAAGTTATCAAATAGTGTATACTGCATGATTTCATGTGTTTGTAGATATAGATGTTGAGGTAGATTAATAGATCAATCTATCAATAAATTGATGTATAGAGTAGATGTAGATATATTTGCAGATATAAATGTATAGAAATATATGTAGCTCTAAAATGTTTATATGTATATATGTATAGTATATCTATATGTTTATATCTAGGTAAAATGTTAATAAAGATGGAATTTAGGGTGATTTTTAAAAAATGGGGCCCTAGCTAGTTGGGCTCAGTGGGAAGAGTGTAGGCCTACGGACTGAAGGATTCTGTGTCCTGGGTTCAATTCTGGTCAAGGGCATGTACCTCAGCCGCAGGCTCGATCCCCAGCTCTGGTCGGGGCATGTGGGAAGGCAACCAATCGATGTATCTTTCTCACATTGATGTTTCTCTCTTTCTCCCTTCCACTCTCTCTAAAAATCAATGGAAAAATACCCTCAGGTGAGGATTAAAAACAATTTTTTTTTAAATGGGCAAAGGACTTCACTGAATATTTCTCCAAAAAGACATATATATGTCAAATAAGCATATGAAAAGATGTTTAACATTATAGTCATTTGGCAAATGCAATTCAAAATCTCAATGAGATTCCACTTCATACCTACTAGGATGCAACAATGGAAAAAAATAATAATAAAAGGAAAATAACAAGGGTTAACAAGGTTGTGGAGAAAATGGAATCTTTGTACATTGCTTGTGGGAATGTAAAATGGTGCTGCTGCTATGAAAAACAATTTATAGTTTCTCAAAGTTTAGCATAAAATTACCAGATGTGCCCTAGCAGGTGTGGCTCAGTTGGTTGGGTGCCATCCTGTGCACTAAAAGTCACTGGCTCCATTCCCTGTAAGGGCACATGCCTGGGTTGTGGACTCCATCCCCAGTGAGGGGCATGCAGGAGGTAGCTTATCGATGTCTCGCTCTCACATCCGTGTTTCTTTCTCTCTCTCTCAAAATAAATAAATAAATAAATTAATTAATTAATCTTTTTTAAAAAAAAGAAAAATCAGATGACCCAGAAATTCCTCTCCTAAGTATAATACACTCAAAAGAATTGCAAACAGGTCTTCAAACAAAAAACTTATACATGAAGATTAACCAAAGAACTTATATGCATATAAGCAAAACCCAAGGACACAGACAATACTGTGGGGAAGGCCTGGGTGTGTGTGTGGGAGTGGACTATAAATCTACTTTTGTCCTGACTTATATATATTGGAATATTATTCAGCCATAAAAGGAATAAAGTACTGATACATGGTACAATATGAATGAACTTTAAAAACATTATGTTAAGTAAAAGAGGCCAGATATAAAAGGCCACATATTGAATATTTCCATTTATATGAAATATCCAGAAGAGGCAAATTCATAGAGACAGAAAGCAGATTAGAGACTGCCAGAGGCAAGCAGGAAGGAGGGGTGGGGAGTGACTGTTTAAAGGGTACAGCTTTGGGATAATGAAAATGTCCTGGAACTAGATAGTGGTGATAGTTGATAGTGATAAGTTTAAGATAAAATGTGTATGACATGTACACCAAAAACTACAAAATACTGCTAAGAGAAGTTAAAGACCTAAGTAAGTGGAGAGAAATACTGAGCTTGTAGATAAAAAGATTCCATATCTTTAAGATGTCATTTCTCTCCGAGCCAGCATGGCTCAATAGTTGAGCATTGACCTGGAGGTCACAGTTCGATTCCAGGTCAGGCCATATGCCTGGGTTGTGGGCTTGATCCCCAGTGTGGGGCATGCAGGAGGCAGCCGATCAATGATTCTCTCTCATCATTGATATTTCTCTCTCTCTCTCCCTTCCTCTCTGAAATCAATAAAAATATATTTTTTAAAAAAAGATGTCATTTTTTCTAAAAATGATCTGTATATTCAATACAAGTTTTCTTAGCAGCAGAACTACTAATATTTTGGGCCAGATAATTCTTTGTTATGAGAGGCTATCCTGTGCATTGTAGAACCACTGATTTGCCCTAACCGGTTTGGCTCAGTGGATAGAGCGTCGGCCTGCGGACTGAAGGGTCCCAGGTTTGATTCCAGTCAAGGGCATGTACCTTGGTTGCGGGCACATCCCCAGTAGGGGGTGTGCAGGAGGCAGCTGATCAATGTCTCTCTCATCAATGTTTCTAACTCTCTATCCCTCTCCCTTCCTCTCTGTAAAAAATCAATAAAAATATATTAAAAACAAACAAACGAAAAACCACTGATTTGTCTAAATAAATAAATAAATGAATAATTGGAGCTACTTGAAAATGAAGCCAGAGCTGCCATGCCAGAAGAACCGACTCACACATCTTATTCCTCAAAACTCTGTAATGTTAAAACAGGCAAAAGAACCTTTGCGCTGGGACTAAAACAACCTGTGCCCCAAAGAACTGTTTGCAAAAATAGCAAGAAAGCAGGTATTATGACTACCAGACTGAAAACTAAAACATTGTTCAAAATTGACATCACTATGTTATGTTATTGCACCAATAGAAATGCTTTCCTTCTATTGACATATTGTCCTTTCCTTTCTCATAAATACCCATTGTCTTTATCTCCTAATCAGAACACAGCTTCTGCCTAAATCAGTGCATCCGAATATCTATTTTTATTAATCTCAAATAAATGCTTGTTGACTCTCATTTTGAAAAGCCTTTTTATTTTTAGGTTAACATATCCAATGCAATTCCAATTAAAATCCCGCTTGTAAAAATTGGCAAGGTGATTCTAAAATTTAGATGGAAATGCAAAAGACCTAGAAAAGTCAAAACAATTTTGAAAAAGAACATAGTTGGAGGACTATATTTATAAGCCTGTTTCCAAGACTTATAAAGCTATAGAAATCAAGACATTGTGATACTGGTAAAAGATGATCAATGGAACAGAATGGAGTACAAAAATAGACCCACAGAATTAGGACTAATTAATTTTGACCAAGTTTCCTAGGTTATTCAATGGGGAATAAATAACTTTTTTCAACAAATGATATTAGAATAATTGGATATCGACATGCAAAGAACAAAATTAACCCCAATTTTTACTTCTCAGCATGTAAAATATTACTGTAAAATGGATCATAGACCTAAATGTAGGAGCTATTATAAAGCTGCTAGAGGGGAAAAAAGAGAATCTTAGTGACCTTGTATAAGGCAAAAATTTCTTAAGTAGAACACAAAAAGGAAGAACTATAAAAGAAAAAAGTTGATAAATTAAACTGTATTAATTTTCTAAGGTTGCCATTACATTACCCCAATGTATTTTCTCACATTTCTGGAGGTTAGAAGTCCAAAATCAAGGAGTCACACTCCCTTTGAAGGCTCCAAGGGAGAATCCTTCCATGCTTTTTCTAGCTTCTGGTGGCTCTTGGTGTTCCTTGGCAGCATGTGATATTGTGATTTATAATAAGAAATATAGGCCCTGGCCAAATAGCTCAGTTGGTTAGAGTGTCATCCTGATAAGCTAAGGCTACAGGTTCCATTTCCGGTCAAGGCACATATAAGAAGCAACCAATTAATGCATAATAAGTAGAACAACAAATAGATGTTTCTCTACCTTTTCTTTCTTTCTCTCTTCCCCCTTCCTCTCTCTCTAAAAATAGGAAAAAAGATATATGTGGTCTTAGTCCATTTCTGACACAGAGCTCCCAAAACTCTTGGAATGTCCTAAGTGCTCATAGCAACGAACCCGTCTTTTGTTATGTTCATGAGGTGCACCTAGGAATGAGGGCTGGTTGCCAAGAGAACCAACCTGTGATTAGAGGATTGGAAATTTCAGCCCCAACCCCACTTCAGGGGAGGGGAGAAAGGCTGGAGGTTGAACTAATTGACAATAGCTGATGATTTAATCAATCATGCCTACGTAATGAAACCTCCATAAAAACCCAAAGGGAAGTGTTGGGGAACCAGAATGTTTCCACATGCCACTGTGCCAGGCCCCAAGATCCATGAGGACTGAAGCTCATTTATTTATTCAGGACCTCATCCTGTGTATCTCTTCATCTGGCTATTGATTTGTATCCTTTGATCCTTTTCAGTAAACCAGTAATCTAGTGTGTAAAGGTGTTTCCTGAGATCTCTGAGCTATTCTGGCAAATTAATTGAATCCAAAGAGGGAGTTGTGGAACCTCCAATTTATAGCCAGTTGGTCAGAAGCAAAGGTAACAACCTAGACTTGCAATTGGCATCTGAAGTTGAGGGCAGTCTTGTGGGACTGTGAAATTTGATGTTATCTCTGTGTAGATAGTGTCAGAATCTAGCTGAATTGTAGGACATCCAGTCTGTGTGAGAGAATTTGCTTAGTGGTGTGGGGGAAAACCCCACATACTAGAATTGATACCAGAACCTATTTACTGCATAATTGCAATCTCTGCCTCCATCTTCACATGCCTTCTTCTCTGTGACTCTGTTCATCTTTCTCTGCTTCATAAGGTTAGTATTGAAGTATGGTAGCAATCATCTCAGGTAGAAACTGCTGTTTGGGTTCTGTACTTATTTGCTTGCTAAAACAATAGAAAGTTATTTTGATTTTCTGAACTTATGTATGCTATCCCAATACTCCATTGATGATGGTTTGAATATCCCATTGATTGTGATATCACTGGTTACTGAGCACATTCTTCTGGGAACCAGGACAGCTCAATTATCCCAAATTGTCTCAGTAGCTACAGATAACTGAGCTTCGGTTGACTCAGTGGTCCCGGAATCAGAACAGACCCTAAATTGCCTCAGTAGCTTCAGATAATGCATTCCTGTTGACTCAGTGATCCCGGAATCAGGACAGCACAATTATTCTAAATTGCCCCAGTGGTCCCAGATAATGTGTTTCTGTTGATTCAGTAATTCGTAGATACTTTAGATAACTAACTTGGTCAATTTCACTTCTGTAAAAGCTTTGCACGAAACAGGTTCCTCATTCCAGACCCAAAGATGTAATTGATACCTTTGCAATATTCTGCCAATATAAGCCAGATGTGGCAAGCTGTTCAGGGCTGCGAGGTCTGGAGCGTTTTAGCCCCTCGTATGCCGCCGGCCTTTAATAAATGACTTCATAATTCGACTTCTTGAGGCATCTTTTGTAAGATTGGGGGTACACTACAACAGTATTACTGGATTTAGGGTATACCCTAATACAATAGGATTTCATCTCAATCCTTACCTTAAATTATATCTACAAAGATCCTATTTCCAAATGAGATCAGTTTCTGAGGTTCTGGGTGAACCTGAATGTTGGAGGAATAATATTCAATCCACTACATGGAGTTCATCAAAATTAAAAATGTTTGCTCTTCAAAAGAAAAAGCAATCCAGAGACTGGGAGAAGATATTTATGAAGCATATATCCAACAAAGGGCTTGTACCCAGAATATATAAAGAATTCTTTTTTTTTTTTAATATATTTTATTGATTTTTTACAGAGAGGAAGAGAGAGGGATAGAGCGTTAGAAACATCGATGAGAGAGAGACATCGATCAGCTGCCTCCTGCATGCCCCCTACTGGGAATGAGCCCGCAACCCAGGTACATGCCCTTGACCGGAATCAAACCTGGGACCCTTCAGTCCGTAGGAAGAATTCTTACAACCCTATAATAACAAGACAAACAATCCAATTTAAAAAATGGGTAGCCCTAGCTGGTTTGGCTCAGTGGATAGAGCGTTGGCCTGCAGACTGAAAGGCCCCAGGTTCCATTCCGGTCAAGGGCACATGCCCGGGTTGAGGGCTCAATTCCCCAGGGGTGTGCAGAAGGCAGCCAATCAATGATTCTCTCTCATTGATGTTTCTATCTCTCTCTCCCTTTCTCTCTGAAATCAATAAAAATGTATTTAAAAAATAATAAATAAAATAAATAAAACATGGCTCAGTTGGTTCGATTCCCAATCAGGGCACATGCCTGGGTTGCGGGCTTGATCCCCAGTGTGGGATGTACAGGAGGCAGCTGATCAATGATTCTTTTTCATCATTGATGTTTCTCTCTATCCATTCTTCTCTGAAATCTATAAAAATATATTTAAAAAAATAAAAAATGAGTAAAAGATTTGAACTAACACTTTACCAAAGGAGATATACAGATGGTAAATATTCTCATGAAAACATACTCAACAATGTTAGTCATTAGGAAAATGAAAATTAAAACCACAACGAGATACCATTACACACCCACTAGAATGATTGAACTTAAAGGACTGTAATATAAAATATTGGTGGGAATGCATAGCATCTGGAACCCTCATATATTGCTGCTGAGAATGCAAAATGGTATAACTATTTTTGGAAAACAGTTTGGTAGTTTCTTATAAAAATTAAATATAGCCTAGCCAGTGTTGCTCAGTGGTTGAGCATCGACCTATGAACCAGGAGGTTAGGATTCGATTCCTGGGTCAGGGTACATGCCTGGGTTGCGGGCTTGATCCCTAGTAGGAGCCGTGCAGGAGGCAGCCTTTTGGTGTTTCTCCCTCTCTTTTCCTCTCTCTTAAAATCAATAAAACATATTAAAAATAATATATAATTGGGGACAGTGAAATAAGGAAGGACTTAGGATAGAAGAAGCAACAGGAGAGAGCCTAGGTGGGGCTGCTTTGGCTCTCTAGAAAGTCAGAGACAAGGGGCCTTGGAGACAGGTTAGGGCAGTGGTTGGCAAAACGTGGCTCACGAGCCACATGCGGCTCTTTGGCCCCTTGAGTGTGGCACTTCCACAAAATACCACGGCCTGGGTGAGTCTATTTTGAAGAAGTGGCGTTAGAAGAAGTTTTACGTTTAAAAAATTTGGCTCTCAAAAGAAATTTTAATCGTTGTACTGTTGATATTTGGATCTGTGGACTAATGAGTCTGCCGACCACTGGGTTAGGGGGTTAGCCCGGGATGAGTGAGCTGCTGCTGCCCATTGGTCCCCTGATTGCAAGTCATCTAGTGGAGTCTCTTAGAGCTTAGGAGATGCAGGCCTGAGAGGGAAGAAGAAGGAAAGGGGAAAGGCACTGTTATACTCCCGGGAGGGAGAGTGTGCTGTGCTGTAACTATCTTATTGAATGACACACTGAATTTGAAAGAGATCATGTAAAACCTTGGTTTGTTTTAACTAGTTTGTCATGAAAAATTTAGTCATCCTAGAAAATATTTTAGTTACATCTAAAATAATAACGTGCTTTGGTCATTGCAACATATTTGTTTGCTACTAATGACATGACTTTGGGATGAGTATTGAGAATAGGTAAAAATAATTGTATTTAAGTATTGTTTCCTTAAGATAAATGCTTTCTTTGATAATTCTTAGAGGATGTAAGAAGCCTTATTTTCACCATCCTACTGGACTGTATATTTTATTCAGACCATAATAATATGAGCCAAAATATTCCATTTCTTTAAAAAAATTTTTTACTCTGAAGTCCATAACATGACCTGTTTTCCTGAATCTTGTTTTGTTTTGTTTTTTAAAATTTATTGATTTTAGAGACAGAGAGGAAGGAAGAGAGAGAGAAACATGCATCCATTCGTTGCTTCTTGTATGTGCCCTGACCCGGGATCAAACCCGAAACCTTGGCATATCAGATAATGCTCTAATCAACTGAGCTACCTGGCCAGGGCTAAAAATATCCCATGTCTAAAGCAAAGTTTCACTCTTCACAGAAATATGTAAAAGATAAGACTGGTTCCTTGTTAATTCTTGAAGGAGATTTCCCCTTTGTTTGATTCTCTGGTGTATATGATTCACCTGGTGGTGCCATAAAATCAAATTTGGGATGAATAATGGGTGTGCTTTTCTTTTTTGAAAAATTGGAGAACTATCGTACTTTTCCCAAGCAAGTTAATTTAGGGAAGAGGACTCAGAGAAGTTGAGGATAGGAAAACTGATTTCCTCAAAGCTATCCATAACTGAGCACATCTTGGAAAGCATTCTGTACTCCTAGAGAATGAGAACTCCCAATATGAAGACCACAGGGTAGGCTAAAAAATGGCTTAATTTGGCTTAAGAAAACATTGCCATCTAGTGGCAACTACTTCAAGTTGTAGAGACAAGGACCTAAAGGTTTCCTTGACCCTTTGAAGAACACCTCTAAATCAGTCCCAAGTAACAAAATATCTTACATTTATATGTTATACTTTACATTGTGCTTTCTATATATACTAGAGGCCCAGTGCACGAAATTCATACACTCGGGAGTGGGGGGTGGGAGGGGGGTCCCTCAGCCCAGATTGCAAGAGGGGGCAGGCCAGGCTGAGGGACCCCACCGATGCATGATCAGGGCCAGGGAGGGACACAGGAGGTTGACCAGCTGGGGAGGGACCGTGGGAGGGCTCCAGGGCATGTCCAGCTCAGTTCTGATCGGCTGGACCCCAGCAGCAAGCTAACCTACTGGTTGGAGCGTCTGCCCCCTGGTGGTCAGTGCATATCATAGCGAGCGGTTGAGCGGCCTTAGCATATCATTAGCATATTACGCTTTGATTGGTTGAATGACCGACCAGATGACCAGACACTTAGCATATTAGGCTTTTACTATATAGGATTGTTATTTCACATTTCAAGCAAGCCCTTGAGGTGGTGCTGCTATTTCCTTCTATAGATGAGTCATTTGAAGATTAAAGAACCTTATCCAAGATCATACTTTCATTTATTCACTCAAGATCCAATTATCAAGCACAATTATATGACTAGAATTATCCACAGCTTGGAGTAGGGGAAAGGGTTATGAGTGAATTAAAAAATGACTAAAACACAATGTCCTTAAATCATTCACAATCTAGTGGGGACATAGCAGTAGGAATGCTGGAATCAGGATTTGCATCAGGACTAAAGTGTATCAGTGTTCTTGCCACTACATCATGGCATAGTAAATGTAAATGTCATAAGGGTATTTGGACGAATCCTGGAATCCTTACTGTAGAGTATGAGGTCAGTCATGGGGAAAGGTGCTTTCCAAGCAAAATGACTCACTGAATTAAAAGGTTGACTAGACAGAGGGACCGCCCCTTCCAATCTGATGCTTGTAATCTGTTATGATTTTGCAAATCAGATTAAGAAATTTACTAAAAGGCTATTTAACATGAAATTAAATGACCTGAATAACAATTCCCTGAGGAGTGTTATGAATGTAAGAAACATTCAAACCTGTGAAGAATTTTTGTGAGTTTATTTGAACCAAACTGTTGACAATTGCCAGGAAACAAAAATCTCAACAGATTGAGACAATGTTCTGGAGAATGGCAGTTTTGCACCTTATTTTATACATTACAATAAAAAGAGATGATGCATGAAATCCATTGTAGATAGGTTAGGAAAGTGGAAGAAAGCAAAGGGTGGAAGGGACCTCTGGGACTGGATGAAAAGTAAAATGATAAACATATACATCTTTTACATAGGTTGGTACAGGATAGTTAACAGTCAACAATTAACATGTTCAAACAATGAGAGAATTTATGGTTGACACCCTGGTGCATTGATTGAGTCCTGAGGGGTCTGGAAAAGGGGGAGTTTACCCTGACATTTCAAAGAAATGTTATCATAGATGCAAAAGATAGTAAGACAGGCTTAATGTAAAGACTGACCTTTGTCAGGGGAGATTCTAGCCTAGGACATGACTACCTACCACAAATTGCTTTTAGTTAAAAAGTTTTAATTTCAGACCATTCTTGGTGGTTATTTTAGGTCTCTGAGTTTGCAAGGCCTTCCCTGAACTTGTCAGGTTTAGTAAGTGGCCCCTTTTTGTCCACAATATTTTGTCTGTTATCTTTATTGTCTGTCTCTTCCTACTGAAATGTAAGCTTTATGAGGACAAGTGTTTTGTCTCCTTGGCTCATTTCTGTATACCTACCACCTAGAACAGGACTTGGCACATGGTAGGTGCTCAATAAATTACTGTGAATGAATTGAATGAAAATTATTTTCCTCTTTGTCTCATATGGCTATTCTCAATAAACACAGCCAGACTGCCTGCTTTCTTGTTGTTGTTGTTAATCCTCATCCCAGGATATTTTTCCATTGATTTTTAGAGAGAGAAAAAAACATAGATGTGAAAGAGACACATCGATTGGTTGCCTCCAGAATGTGCTCCGACTGGGACAGGGATTGAACCTGCAACCCAAGTACATGCCCTTGACCAGGAATTGAACCACAGACTCTTTGGTTCATGGACTGATGCTCTAGCCACTGAACAATACTGGCCAGGGCATGGTTTTCTTAGAGTCTGACAGTTTTACTTGGCAGTTCATGAACCAGGACTGCTATGTGCCTTTGTTCTAGGAAATAGACTGCAAGTCACCTTCTTAGGGCCCAAGCTTCTCTGCAATGGGAAATCGGGCATTTGCTAGGTATGTTAAATTACATTTCTTAGGTCTACACTGCAATGTCATTTGTTAACTCTCTTGGGTAATGAGTTCAGGGTCTTGTTTAAATTTCAGATTAGCTTTTCTCCATTCCTAACCACAAACTCCAACCTGTGGTAAGCTGGCTCTCTGGCCTGTACGCAGCAGATTTCATCATGGAAGGGTGAGACTGGAGGGAGTAAAGGTTCTCATACTCATCTCATTCCTGGCTAAACAATACCAAATTCATTCCCTGCTGGTATTAAGTCAAGGGTGGCAATACCTTATGAAAAGAACAGTGTATAACTGTGAAGGGCTGGAAAAGTGCTGCTAAGTCACCAACTTCCGGTGAGAGCATGGGAGCTAGGAAGAAACAAGGTCCCTCAGCCCAGTAATCTCAGGAGGCATTCATGAAGGTCTAGTCTGTATACAGCATTACCCTGAAAGGAGCAATGAAGAATCCCTATGCTGCCCTTTAGAGGGAGGCAGGGTGGGGAATGGTAGCTAACACCCTCTCCCCACTCCCTGAGCAGCCAGCCTCCCTGCAGCATTGCCTGCATCCTTGGTTGCCACTGTCTCACTTTCTAGTCACTACTTTTGGACTCATTACCTTTCTAGCTTCTTCCCATACCCTTTGTTTCTCACCACAGGCCACCTCATGCACATCTTTCAGTCCTTGAATGGGACAAGTATTTCCTGCCCCCGCCCCAGACATTTGCACGTACTGTTCTGTCTCTACTCCCATGAAAAAGACACTTAGCTAACATTATCTATTTAGCCTTTGCATTTTGACCTCTCCCTATCTCAGAGCTTCTGTTTTCGCCTATTAAGTGATCCAAACTGCTTTTGTCAATGTAATCAAAGCTGTGTCTGTTTCTAAATGTATAACTTAATGTAGAGAGAATTGTTATTTTGTGACTGAGTCTTCTGTCTTCCTATCCAAGACCCTGATTGACCTTTCTATTTGTGCATGTTTTCTTTTTTAAAAAAAATATATTTTTATTGATTTCAGAGAGGAAGGGAGAGGGAGAGATAGAAACATCAGTGATGAGAGAGAATCATGGATCGGCTGCCTCCTGCACGCCCCCTACTAGGGATCGAGCCCGCAATCCCTAGCATGTGCCATTGACTGGAATCAAACCCAGGACCCTTCAGTCCGCAGGCCGATGCTCTATTCACTGAGCCAAAACAGCTAGGGCATGTTTTCTTTTTTGTTCCTGAGGAACATTTTAAAGTTTTCATCATATGGATTTCTTGGTAAGTTTAGTCTTGGGAATTTATATTTTTGTTCTCATTTTAAATAGTGTCTTTTCCACACTATACCTAACATGTTATTATTTGTGTACATAGGAGCTATTGGTTTATATACATCAATTGAATTCTTTTTTTAATATATATATTTTTTAATTGATTTCAGAGAGAGGAAAGGAGAAGGAGAGAGAGAAACATCAATGTTGAGAGAATCATCAGATCGAGCCCACAACCCTGGGCATGTGCCCTGACTGGGAATTGTATCCTGACCTCCTGGTTCATGGATGGATACTCAACTACCTAGCCACACTGGCCAGGCACATTCTTATTTTGTTTATCATGAATTTTCCATTTTATTCTCGTGAGATTTCCAGATATATAATCATATCATTTATAAATAGTGAAACTTTAGAATTCCTCCTTTCCAGTTTTAACACCACTAATTATTTTTTCTTGTCCAATTGCATTGACTAATATATCTAGAACAACATTAAGTAACCATGATGATAGTGGACATCTTGTTTTATTCCTGAGTTTAGTAAGAATGCTTCCATTGTTTCTGCAGTAAACGTAAAGCTAGCTTTTAGGTTGTCCATAAATCTCTTGAATCTGTTCACTTCTATTTTCACGGCTGTTACCTTAGTTCAAGACACTTTGATTTTTTCACCTGTAATATCCTCTCATTTTCATTTTCATTTTTACCCCTACTATTTTATTCTCCATTCAACAGCTAGAGTGGGCTCATTAAAATAGAAACCCGATCATGTTGTTTCTCTCTTAAAACACTCCAGTGACTTCCCATCCCTTTTAGGATGAAGTCTAACATCCTTAACATCACCCACAAGGCCCTGCATGATTTGATCTCCGAATACTTCATCATGAACTCTCTCTCTCACCACAGTCCAGCTCATGCAGGCCCTTCAGTTCCCTGAATATGATAAGTATTTTCCACCTCAGACTTTGCACATGCTGTTCTGTCTCTACTTTGCTTTTTACCCTTTGCATTTTGGCTTCTCACTAACTTCCTCAGGAAAGCCTTCCCTATACTTCAGACCAGGTGTTACATGTTCATTCTCATTGCACCCTCTTCTACAGTCCAGTCACTATAGCACACTTACATATAACCATTTATGCAATTTTTTGTTTTGTTTTTTTTGTTAATCTTCATCCGAGGATATTTTTCCTTTTTTTTTTTTAATAGAGAGTGGAAGGGAGTGGGGGGAGACAGAGAGACAGAAACATGGATGAGAGAGACACATCAATTGGTTGCTCCCACACGTGCCCCAACCAGGGCCGGGGATGGAGCCTGCAACCAAAGTACCTGCCCGTAACCAACCGGAGTCGAACCTGGGACCCATCAGTCCTTGGGTCGACGCTCTATCCACTGAGTCGAACAGGCTAGGGCCATTTATGTAATCTTTTATTGTCTGTCTTTCCTACTGAGTTGAGAATTGTACTAGTGCCAGATACATTGCCAATTTTCAATAACTATTTTTTAAATAAATGAAAATGTATTGAAGATACAGGATTGCATTTCTCTGTTATATAAGAAACATCTCTGGTTCTGAGGCTGCACGATCAGTGACTGGAGTATTTGCAGGAAAACATGGGATGATAGCAAAGAAAACAGATTAGAAAATGGGTATGTAGCATATATATATATTTTTTGAAATTTCTTTTCTTTTTTTTTTTTTTTTTGAGAGAGAGAGGAAGAGAGAGAGGAGACATCAATTTGTTTTTCCACTTATTCATTGGTTAATTCTTATATGTTCCCTGCCTGGGGATTGAACTGACAACCTTGGCAAACTAGGGTGATGTTTTAACTAACTGAACTACCTGGCCAGGGTGAAAATGGGTACGTATTGTTATACCAGATAGTAAAGAAATTACCAAAGACAATTGAGATCATGTCAAAAGGACTCCAGAGTCAACTTGATGCTCCCAATGGCCAAAGATGGGATAATGTGTGTAAGAAAGACAACTACAATAGATTGAAACACATCAAATATGTTTATCTCTTATAATTATACTAAGAAAATAAAAACTCACAGTTACTCTTCTGGAAGATGGGAAGGAATCGGCTCTTTTGAAAACTAGTAATAAAGAGAAAAAAATCAAGGATTTATTCTACCTTTCCTACATTAACTTTACCTCTGGATAACTGAATAAGTAATGAGAGGAAGTATCATTTATTTATGGATATATTCTAACTAATAAATTAAGAAAATGATAGAATTAGAATGTCACAGTTTTGCTTTGTAATTTTAAATCCTTACCCAAGGACATGTTTAGAGAGAGGAAGGGAGCGGGGGAGAGAGAGCGAGAGAGGGAGAGAGGGGGAGAGAGAGAGAGAGAGAGAGAGAGAGAGAGAGAGAGAGAGAGAGAGAGAGAGAGAGAGAGAGAGATTGGTTGCCTCCTGCATGCACTCCGACTAGGGATCAAATCTTCAAAGGTATGCGCCCTGACTGGGAATCCAACTGGCAACCTTTTGGTGCACTGAACGACACTCAAGCAACTGAGCCATTCTGGCCAGGCTGTCACAGTTTGCAGCTTAAATTTAATTAATGAATCTGGGTAATGATTAGCAATGACTGGTCACATAATTATCTGATACTTCAACCAAACAGAAGGACACGACAGAATATACATTTAAAAAGGTCAAGCCTAAATCTAATTAAGCTTCTAGGTCCAACTACCTATTTACAACTACAAGAAATAAAGAGAACTGAGAATTATGTTAAATTTTACCATGGGAATGCAATGAACAAAGTTCAGGCTCTGGAAAACTTCACAGGACAGAAGACCTGGTTTCCTCTACAAAAGTTATAAGGGAGGACCTTTGAACTCGCAAGCACTTTCCTTTTCCTCTTCTGGGGACGGTGACTTCAGGCACTCACCATACTGTGGGAGGCTGTCCTATAATACAGCCTCTAACAAAACTAGGCTGTCCCGAACCCCTGGTAATAGAATGTTTACCTTTATACCAAGAAGGTTGGGAAAGCACCAAAATCTGCATGTTGGTGTGTGCCCAGGCCGACTTCTCAGAGTTCGTGCTGTGAGACCTAAAGTTCTAATGAGGTTGTCTAAAACGAAAAAGCACGTCAGCAAGTGACTAAGGTGGAACCATGTGTGCTAAATGTGTCCATGACAGGATCAAGCGTGCTTTCCTTATTGAGGAGCAGAAAATCATTGTGAAAGTGTTGCAGGCACAAGCACAGAGTCAGAAAACTAAATAAATTAAAAATTGAAGTGTTTTTGAGTAGTAAAAACAATTAAAAGACTTAAAAGATGTTATAAGGGATAAAAAGAGAGATGGAAGACTTCTAAAAGACTTAAAAGATACATCAGCTATTGGCACTATATGTACCTTGTTCAGATGACTTGATATTTGAAGATATTAAGGAATTGTTAAGGTGTTTTTTTTAATTATTAGGATATGTTCAAAGTTTTCAATAATATAACAGATCAAAATAATTAATGGAAAAAGGAGAGACAACATTTCTTCTGGGTTTCAATATATCAGACTAGGAGCTAATACCTAGATTCTAGGAGGCATTTTGAAAAGGACACAAAGCTGGTTGTCCAGTGTCTAAATCTTGACAGTTTGAGGCCTGAAGTCTTGCTTCACTGGCTGTGGAAAGCAGGAACCGAGCACATTTCAGAATCCCAGAGCCTTTTGTCTTGGTTACCCAGATGATCCAGATGGCAGAAACAGGATGAAGTGACAACAAATATTTGTTCCATTTTAGTATTGTTCTGTACTACTTGGATTTCTAAGAAGAAACTTGCATACAGGACAATGGTTTTTAACCAAGCCTATTAAGTTTTGGCTCCAGTTCCAGCACTCTCACTATAATGAACAGCAGAATTTATGAGAGTAAATTAGATTTTTATTGAATGGAGGTAAAAACCCACAACTATTTAGTATATTCAGTTCTGTTTAATAGAACTTTCTGTGATGATGGAAAAGTTTTATATATCTACACTGTTTCATTGTGGTAGCCAATAGCCACATAACGCTCTGAGCACTTGAAATGTGACTCGTGTGATTAAGGGAATACATTTTAAATTTTATTTAATTTTAATTAGTTTAAATAGCCTCCTGTGGCTAGCAGCTACTGTATTAGACAACACAGTTTGATTCTATGTAATATCTATGGTAATTGCTTCCCTAATGCTTTCTACTATTAACTCGATCACAAAGAATGCTTTATTTTTTTTCTAGCCAAACAGTTCAGTGAACATTAATTTTAGTACACATTTATCTCCTATTCCTATTCCTACTTCTTTATTTTAAAACAACAACAACAAAAACTGTGAGGATTTTAATTCACAACTTTTCCGCATATTCTCCAGGACACAGATAGATGTATGCAATATTGCTAAAAGAAATTATCTAATCCACACATTCCTTTTTATAATTTATTCATTTAACAAATATTTAATGAGCACCCATCCTTTTTAAAATGCCTCCTACAATCTAGGCATTAGCTCTGAGTCCTGTGGGAACCCCTTTCACGACCCACGTGGTTCAGGGTTCCAGTTCAGAGTTCGGGTTCTGGAGGAGGCCGCACACAAAAATGAAGAGAGAGACTAGAAAAGAGTTAATTTGGGAAAATGGGGGGCCAGGCGGGAGCCCACCTCTAGTGGGAGGACTACTCTTTGCTTTGGCCTTGCCATCCCTTTTATTCAGGTTTGGGATACACTCATTGCTCTTAAGCAGGTAATTCCAGTAACAGGCAGATTATCTGATTATTTGGTGGGGAAGTTGCTTCAGCTACCATTGTCTCAATTAGATAGGGAGTGGTTGGCTCTGACCTTTCAGAGCTTCAAGGTTGACCAGCCTTCCAAGGTTCTTTGTCCACACCTTTCTAATTAGTGAGACAATGATCGGTTTCCGGCAGAGTCCGATATATTGAAACCCAGAAGAAATGTTGTCCTTCCTTTTTCTATTAATTAAATGAGTACAGTGCCATGTACTGTACTGATTGGTACTAAGAACATGTTGATTGTAGTGGATGCTGTAGTGTGCTACCCAGATAACCTCCTTCAGGACCAAGACACTCACTATCCCAGTAACTGGGTGTATTGGCTGCCATCAATTTTTAGGTGAACCTCTCTCCAGAAATTGCCAGAGGCTGAGGAAACTGCCTTGCCCAAGTTTATGGTCCCTTCCTAGGGATAGACCACATCCAGTTTAAACAGGCACATAGAGTAGGCCCACTTGCTGAAATTTGTGACAACTCTGAAAGGTGATTCTAAGACCAGAACATTCCACAGGATCAGCTGAGGCCTTTGTTACAACCATATCATATTTCAACTTTTTCCTCTGCCTAACCCAAGCCCCCACAGTTGTTCCCAAATGCAAATCTCCATTTCATACAGACTTAGTTCCTGCCCTCATGGAGGTGACTCTATTTTGGCAGATGGAGAAACTGAAATCCGGAGAGGTTTAAGGATATGGACAAAAAGGGGTTCTGCAAGTCTAGTGATAAAAAATGATCTGATCATAAATTCTTAACCCAGCAGGTCATTGTGAGTAGTCACACCCCAGGCATATAACTTTTTTTAAAGGATGACTAGTTTTTTGTTGTTGTTTGTTTGTTTTTTTAATTTTAGAGAGGGAGGAAAAGAGAGACAAACATCAGTGTGAGAGAGATACATCAATCAATTGCCTTCCACACGTGCTCCCACTAGGGACTGAACCTGCAGTTTAGGTATGTATCCTGATCAGGAATCAAACCTATGATCTTTGGTGCACAGGAAACACTCCAACCAACTGAGCCACACTGACCAAGATGGCATGTAACTTAAAAAAACAACAACTCTATGCCAATATGTTTTCTCTTATTTGTCATATAACTTTTTTAGTAAAAACTTTATCTTTGTCTTAAGCAAGCCCTGTCCATTTTCTTGTGCATCTAGGTTAACACATCTTTGAAATGCCAAAGTAATCCTCTTTTCCAGGCCCTTCAAATGCTAACCCACCCTTAAAAGCACATAATCGCCCTAGCTGGTTTTGCTCAGTGGATAGAGCCTCGGCCTGAGGACTGAAGAGTCCTGGGTTCGGCTCCCCTCAAGGGCACATGCCTGGGTTGTGGCCCGATCCCCAGTAGGGGGTGTGCAGGAAGAAGCCGATCAGTGATTCTCTCTCATCATTGATGTTTCCATCTCTCTCTCCCTCTCCTTCCTCTCTGAAATCAATAAAAATTTTTTTAAAAAGTGAGTACATAATCTTGTTAACTAGCCTGTAATCCACTTTCTGCCTTGCTTTCTCCTACCTTCATGTAATCTTCCTTACTTTCCCTCCTTAATTCCAAATGCATAAAAGAAACTGCTAACTGTCATTCTCTGGAGCATTTGAGATGTTGCTTCCTGGCATATGTCTTAAGTTTTGCTCAAATAAACTTGTAAAAAAAATCTCTACTGATATGGACATTTCTTACATTGACAAAGACTAGCCCAAGGACACACAGCTGATTCATGGTAGAGATATGAGAATCCATTTTTCTAGCATGTAGTGCTCTTTCCACTATACCATGTGATCTTATAATAAAGTATGCTGCATCAGGAAATCACAGTCTGCTATTGGGAGCAGCACTAAGAGAAGGAGATGTCTTTCTAAAATGTCAAATGGAACAATAGGCAGATTTATTTCCACTGGGAGCAGTACCTCTTTCCTTTTAGAGAAATGCTTCCCTCTTCCTCTAGAAACAGGATCCAAATGTTAGTTACTATCTTCTTAACCCAGATTTTTGGACCACATGGTTGGTTGAGAGGTGGGTACCCATCATGGTAGCATGACCATTGTTGACCCAGGGAGGGCACATGATTGAAGCCAGGCCAATCAAAACCATTTCCTAGAACTGTTCTTTTATTTTTTAATATGCTTTTATTGATTTCAGAGAGGAAGGGAGAGGGAGAGAGAGCTATAAACATCAATGATGAAAGAGAATCACTGATCAGTTGTCTCCTGCATGCCCCACACAGGATCCAGCCCGAAAAGCGGCATGTACCCTGACCAGGAATCGAACCGTGACCTTCTGGTTCATAGGTTGACTCTCAACCACTGAGCCACTGCAGCCAGGCAAATTAACTTTTTTTTTTTTTTTTCAAATTTTTATTAAGGTATTATATGTGTACATATCTTACCATTGCCCCCCACCCCCACCCCACTCCCATACATGCCCTCACCTCCCAATGTTTTGCATCCGTTGGTTACTCTTATATGCATGCATACAAGTCCTTCAGTTGATCTCTTATTTCCCCCACCTCTCCCTAACCTTACCGCTGTAATTTGACAGTCTGTTTGATGCTTTACTGCCTCTGTAACTACCTTTTTGTTCATCAGTTTATAATGTTTTTCATTATCCCCAAATGAGTGGGATCATGTGGTATTTTTCTTTCATTGACTGGCTTATTTCACTTAGCATGATGTTCTCTAATTCCATCCAAGTGTCTACAAATGGTAGTAATTCCTTCTTTTTTATGGCAGCATAGTATTCCATTGTGTAGATGTACCATGGTTTTCTGATCCAATCATCTGCTGACGGGCACCTAGGCTGTTTCCAAATCTTAGCTATTGTAAATTGTGCTGCTATGAACATAGGAGTGCATATATCCTTTCTGATTGGTGTTTCTGGTTTCTTAGGATATATTCCTAGGAGTGGGATTACTGGGTCAAATGGGATTTCCATTTTCAGTTTTTTGAGGAAACTCCATACTGTTCTCACAGTGGCTGCACCAGTCTGCATTCCCACCAGCAGTGCACAAGGGTTCCTTTTTCTCCGCATCCTCGCCAACACTTGTCATTTGTTGATTTCTTGATGATAGCCATTCTGACAGGTGTGAGATGGTATCGCATTGTCGTTTTGATTTGCATCTCTCGGATAATTAGTGACTTTGAGCATGTTTTCATGTGTCTCTTGGCCTTCCTTCTGTCTTCTTTCGAAAAGATTCTATTTAGGTCCGTTGCCCATTTTTTTATTGGATCCTTTATCTTCCTTTTATTAAGTTGTATAAGCTGCCTGTAGATGTTGGAAATTAAACCTTTATCAGTGATACCATTTGCAAATATGTTCTCCCATACAGTGGGGTTTCTTGTTGTTTTGTTGATGGTTTCTTTTGCTGTGCAAAAGCTTTTTATTTTGATGTAGTCCCATTTGTTTATTTTCTCTTTGGCTTCCATTGCCCTAGGGGCAGTATCACTGAAAAAGTTCTTTTGGCATATGTCTGAGATTTTGCTGCCTGTGGATTCCTCTAGTATTTTTATGGTTTCCCGTCTTATATTTAAGTCCTGTATCCATTTTGAGTTTATTTTTGTGTATGGTGTAAGTTGGTGATCTAGTTTCATTTTTTTGCATGTATCTGTCCAATTTTCCCAACACCATTTATTGAAGAGACTGTCTTGACTCCATTGTATGCTCATGCCTCCTTTGTCAAATATTAATTGTGCATATTGGTTTGGGTCGATATCTGGATTCTCTATTCTATTCCATTGATCTATATGTCTGTTCTTGTGCCAGTACCAGGCTGTTTTGAGGACAGTGGCTTTGTAATACAGCTTGAAATCTGGTATTGAGATCCCTCCTACTTTATTCTTCTTTCTCAGGATTGCTGTGGCTATTCGGGGTCTTTTTTTATTCCAGATGAATTTTTGGAGAGTTCTTTCTAGGTCTGTGAAATATGCTGTTGGTATTTTAATGGGGAGTGCATTGAATCTATAGATTGCTTTGGGTAGTATGGACATTTTGATGATGTTGATTCTACCAATCCATGAACATGGTATGTTCTTCCATCTGTTTACATCTTCCTCTATCTCTTTTTTCAGTGTCCTGTAGTTTTCTGCATATAGGTCTTTTACCTCCTTGGTTAGGTTTATTCCTAAGTATCTTAATTTTTTTGGTGCGATGGAGAATGGGATTGCTTTTTTAGTCTCTCTTTCTGTAAGTTCACTGTTGGTGTATAGAAATGCCATAGATTTCTTGGCGTTAATTTTGTATCCTGCTACATTGCCGAATTCATTTATTAAGTCTGTTAGTTTTTTGATGGAGTCTTTCGGGTTTTTTATGTACAATATCATGTCATCAGCAAATAAGGACAGCTTTACTTCTTCTTTTCCAATTTGGATGCCTTTTATTTCTTCTTCTTGTCTAATTGCAGTGGCTAATACTTCCAGTACTATGTCAAACAGGAGTGGTGAGAGTGGGCATCCTTGTCTTGTTCCTGTTCTTAGGGGAAATGGTTTTAGTTTTTGCCCATTGAGTATGATGTTAGCTGTGGGTTTATCATATATAGCTTTTATTATGTTGAGGTATGATCCTTCTATTCCCACCTTGTTGAGAGTTTTTATCAAGAAAGGGTGTTGGATTTTGTCAAATGCTTTTTCTGCATCAATTGATATGACTATGTGATTTTTATCTTTCAATTTGTTTATGTGATGTATCACATTTATTGATTTTCGGATATTGTACCATCCTTGCATTCCTGGAATAAACCCTACTTGGTCATGGTGTATGATCTTTCTGATGTACTGCTGGATCCGATTTGCTAGAATTTTGTTGAGGATTTTGGCATCTACATTCATGAGGGATATTGGCCTGTAATTCTCCTTCATTGTGTTGTCTTTATCTGGTTTTGGTATTAGGGTGATGCTGGCTTCATAGAAAGAGCTTGGAAGTGTTCCTTCCTCTTGAATTTTTTGGAATAGTCTGAGAAGGATAGGTTTTAGTTCTTCCTTGAATGTTTGGTAAAACTCTCCCGTGAAGCCGTCTGGCCCCGGGCTTTTGTTTGCCGGAAGTTCTTTGATGACTGCTTCAATTTCTTCCATAGTTACTGGCATATTGAGCTGTTTAGATTCTTCTTGATTGAGTTTTGGAAGGTTATATTTTTCTAGGAATCTGTCCATTTCCTCCAGGTTGTCCAATTTGTTGGAATAGAGTTGTTCGTAGTATTTTTTAACAATCCTTTGTATTTCGGCGGGATCTGTTGTTATTTCACCTCTTTCATTTCTGATTTTGTTTATTTGGGTCCTCTCTCTTTGCTTCTTGGTGAGCCTGGCTAGAGGTTCATCAATCTTTTTTATCCTTTCAAAGAACCAGCTCTTGGTTTTGTTGATCTTTTGTATTGTTTCTTTGGTCTCTATGTCGTTTATCTCTGCTCTGATCTTTATTATTTCCTTCCTTCTGCTTACACTGGGCTTTTCTTGTTGCTCTTTTTCTAACTCTTTGAGTTGTTGGGTTAGGTAATTTATTACCATTGTTTCTTGTTTTTTGCAGTAGGCTTGTAGAGCTATGAACTTCCCTCTCAAGACTGCTTTTGCTGTGTCCCATAGATTTTGGATTGTAGTGTTTTCATTGTCATTTGTTGCCATGATGTTTTTTATTTCTTCTTTGATCTCTCTGGTAACCCAGTCATGGTTTAATAGCATGTTGTTTAGCCTCCATGTGTTTGATTTCTTTGGGTTGTTTTTATTGTAGTTGATTTCCAGTTTTATGCCACTGTGGTCTGAGAAGATGCTTGATATGATTTCTATCTTCTTGAATTTGAAGAGACTTTGCCTATGTCCCAACATATGGTCTATCTTTGAGAATGACCCATGTGCACTTGAGAAGAATGTATATTCTGTGGCTTTCGGGTGAAATGTTCTGAAGATGTCAATTAATTCCATCTGGTCTAGTGAGTCATTTAGGATTGATGTTTCTTTGCTGATTTTTTGTTTAGAGGATTTGTCCAATGGTGATAGTGGGGTATTAAAGTCTCCTACTATGATTGTATTGCTGTCAATCTCTCCCTTGATATCCTCCAGGAGTTTTTTTATGTATTTGGGTGCTCCTGTATTGGGTGCATATATGTTTACCAGAGTTATTTCTTCTTGTTGGATTGCTCCCTTTAGTATTATTAAGTGGCCTTCCTTATCTCTTGTTATGTCCTTCAGTTTGAGATCTAATTTGTCAGATATAAGTATTTCTACCCCAGCTTTTTTTTCAGTTCCATTTGCCTGGAAAACCTTTTTCCATCCCTTCACCCTCAGTCTGTGTGCGTCTTTTTTTCTGAGGTGGGTTTCTTGTAGACAGCAGATATATGGGTCATGTTTTCTTATCCAATCCATTACCCTATGTCTTTTGATTGGGGCATTTAATCCATTTACATTTAAAGTTATTATTGATAGGTACTTATTTGTTGCCATTCCTATTCTTTACACCTGTGTTCCTTCTTCGCTTCCTATTTCTTTTTTTTTTTTTTTTTTACAGCAGACCCTTTAGCATTTCTTGCATTGCTGGTTTGGTGGTAATAAATTCCCTTAGTCCTTTTTTGTCTGTGAAGCTCCTGATTTCACCTTCAATTTTGATTGATAGCCTTGCTGGGTACAGTATTCTTGGATTCAGACCCTTCCTTTGCATGACTTTGTATATTTCATTCCATTCCCTTCTGGCCTGATGAGTTTCTGTTGAGAAATCAGTTGCTAGTCTGATGGGGGTTCCTTTGTATGTAACTTTCTGTCTCTCTCTTGCCGCTTTTAAGATTCTTACTTTGTCGTTGGTGTTTGCCAATTTAATTATAATGTGCCTTGGCGTCGGTCTTTTGGGGTTCATTTTGCTTGGGACTCTGTGAGCTTCTTGGATTTGTGTGGGTTTTTTCTTCTCTATATCAGGGAAATTTTCTGTCATTATTTCTTCAAAGAGGTTTTCTATTCCTTGCTCAGCTTCCTTTCCTTCTGGAACCCCTATTATGCGGATGTTGTTTTGTTTTGTGTTGTCCCAAAGTTCCCTTAGGCTCTCCTCCTGCCTTCTAATTTTTTTTTCTAGAAGTTGCTCTACTTGGGTATTTTTTCCCATCTTTTCTTCTAGCTCACTGATGCGGTCCTCTGTTTCTTCTAGTCTACTCTTGATGCTTTCTATTGAGTTCTTTACAGCAGCGATGTCATTTTTCATTTCTTCTTGGTTCTTCTTCATTTCCTCTTGGTTCTTGCTCATATTGTCGAATTTGTCTTCCATTCTTTTCAGCCACCTTATGACCATTTCTCTGAATTCTTTTTCTGGCAGGTTGCTTGCCTCCATTTCGTTTACTTCCTTTTCTGGTGATGCCTGCTTTTCTTTCATATGTGGGCTGTGTCTTTGTCTCCCCATGGTCTCTCTTCTCTGGGTGTCTGGTTATGTAGTTCTCTCTCTCCTGCGTTGATTTAAAGACACAAAATACAGCACTACCAGGTACAACACACAAGGCACTGAACAGAAATGTATTCACGATATTAATAACCTCCAATAAAGGTGACCACCAGAGAAAGGCAAATTAGGGGATAGGAGAGAAAGAAGAAGAGGAAAAAGAAAGAAAGAAGAAGAAAAAAAAAGGAGTGTCAAAATGAAATTGGGAAAAGGGAAAAAAAGAAAAAAAAAAAAGTAAGAGAGACAAGAAAGAGACTAAGAGAGAAAGGGAAACAGACTATATATATTGGGGATAAAACTCCTATAGAACAATCACTTATCCCAGCAAATGCCAGCAACAAGTACCTGGGGATTAATACAAACTACAACACCAACTAATATTGAGTGATACAAGGGAAAACAGAACCACTAAACAAACAAAAAAATAAACAAAAGAAGAATAAGCAAAACAATCTCACAAAAAAGCATAAAAATTCGATATAATCTACATTCAAGCGAACAACAACAAAAGGACAGAGAGAAAAACAATTTTTTTAAAAATATATTTTATTGATATTTCACAGAGAGGAAGGGAGAGGGACAGAGAGCCAGAAACATCGACGAGAGAGAAACATCGATCAGCTGCCTCCTGCACACCTCCCACTGAGGATGTGCCTGCAACCAAGGCACATGCCCTTGACCGGAATCGAACCCGGGTCCCTTCAGTCCGCAGGCCGACGCTCTATCCACTGAGCCAAACCGGTTTCGGCGAGAAAAACAATTTTTGGATAGTTAAGGCAGCGAAGAGAGAGGTGTGTATGGACTTGGAGCAGGGGATTGGAGATTAGATATATAAGTAGGGTGAAATTTTAACAGGGGGTAAACAGAAAGAATAGGGAAAATCTAAAGCAGGAAAGGGGTAAGATAAACAGGACACCGAAAAGGGAAAAGTGAGGAAGAGAGTGATGGCATAAAGGTAGAATTGAGATAGAGTAAAATGATGCTAAAGGAAAGATAAAAATAGAATGTAGAACATTAATCCCAAAACAAAATGAAGAGAGAATAAAATGACACTTAAAAAAAAAAAAGATAAAATAGCAGTAGTAATAATATGGATTGAAAATAAAAATGTAATAATTAAAAAGGTAAAATCAAGTGAGGAAAAAAGAAAAAAATTAGTTTCTTGAGTAAAAGATGCAAAAAATGAAAATAAAAAAATAAAAAATAAAAATAAAATGTGGAGTAGTGAAGGTCATTCACTTCCTCTGTTGTTCTGTTTAGCACGCCTGTTTCTCAGTCCGGACAGTATTGCAGTTCCCTGCGTTCCACTGCTCTTCAGCGTTGTGAGCCAGTCCTGATTTTAAGCAGGCGGTGTGTCTTAATTTCTCGTATTCCTTTATTTTTGATTACACAAGAGTCAATTTGTGATTCAGCCCCTGGGTGGCAGTGTTTCTGGATTGACTTCCGGGTTTACCTATGGCCTCTCTAGGGAGTGTTAGAGCCTTCTTTCCCTGTGGCACTCACTACCGGTTTGTGGGAGTGGGCTGCCTCAGAGCTGGCTCTCTGGGTCACTCCCTGCTCCAGTCCCCAGGTTCCAGAAAAACAACTTTCCTCTGCAGTCTCCCAGGGTGTCCCCAACTGGGTGATCCTATGTATTGGGCTTAGTAATCAGAAGCAAGAATTTCAAGAGGAAAAAGCCCAAGTGTGCGCACTCCGTGGCTGCGCGTAAGTCTAGCACACCCCTGAAATTCTTAGGGTGTCCCTGCATGTCAGATCAAAATGGGTTGCTTTTTAGAGAGCCCTTCTGTTAGCAGCTCTGAGGACCCCCTTCCACATTCACAGATCACGCCAGCCCCAACAGCCATGGATTTTTCTAGGCACAGACTTCCCTGGTCCTCCAGCTCCCGCAAAACGCGCGTTCCTCTCTCGCGCTGGGACCAGAGACCTCACCTTATCCCAGGCGAAATCTGACCTTTCCGTGGTGGAGTGTAGAGCTCCTCTGAACCCGTGTGTTTGCGCCAATTGGGGAGCGTTTTTCTGGGGCTCGCAGCTGTTCCGTGGGTGCCGCAGTTGTGGATTCTCAGGCTTCCGATAAGCTCCACTTTCCGGTCCAAGATGGCGCAGACTCCGCGTCCAAGCCAGCAGCTCCGGGAGGGGACCCAGCCGCAGTGGGAGCTGCCAGGTCAGGGGAACCCCGTCTAGCAGTCTCCCACCTTCTTCTGGAGTTCAGCTGTCCCCCAACTTGCCAACAAACACTCCTAGTGCGACCCTCAGCTGTTCTTTCTTTCTGCTCCGGGACAAGGCTCTGAACACGTCTGTCTATTCCGCCGCCATTTTTTTCTCCTCCAAATTAACTCTTTTTAAACTTATTTTGAGAGTAGGTTTATTAAAGCAAGGAACAGTGAAACAATGGAAAGGCTTAGGGTAGAAGCAACAGGAGAGACCTTAAGTGGTGCTCTGCTTTGGCTCTCTAGAAATGTTATAGGAAAGAAGTGAGCCACATTGAGCTGCCTGGACTCACTGAGAAGTAAAAGTCACAGTAAAGGAGTCAAGGTGGGGCCACTGTTAGCTCACTGAAAAATCAGAGGAAATAGGACCTTGGAAATAGGTTCAGGTGATAAGCCTGGGATGAGCTGCCACTGCCAAGTGCTCCCCTGGTTGCAAGTCTTGTGGGGACCCTTACAGTTTAGGAGAAAATTAAAGATGCATGCCTCAGAGGAAAGAAAGGCGTGGGCATGCTCCAGAAACAGCCTGCCTGCTGAATTAATTCTCTTAAAAATTTTTTTTTATCAATTGATTGATTTTTAGAGAGAGAGAAAAAGAGAAGCGGGGGGAGAGAGAGAGAAGCATTGATTTGTTGTTTCACTTATTTATGCATTCATTGGTTGATTCTTGTATGTGCTCTGACCTGGGATCAAACTTGCAACGTTGGCATATTGGAATAACTAACCAACAGCTATCCAGCCAGTGCAGTTCAATTCTTAAGTTAAATTCCTAGCAGTGGGAAAACTGAATCAAAGGGTATGAACACTTGTGTGGTTTTTAACACTATGTGAATATTTTTCATATTTCAGAAAAAGTTTGCTTGGATGTCATGTTTAAGGAAAATGTCAGAGTCTTTAATGGTGAGAGACTTGAACCACCTCCTAAGTTCCTGTCACTTGGCCCTGCTTTCAGAGCCAATTGCTGCTTGTTGCTTCTCTAGGACACCTGGCATTAGGAAGAATGTGCTGTGTTTTTGCTCTGCCCAGGAATGGAGCTCCAGGATATGGTGTAGGGTTCTCATAAAGGAAAGGGAAGGCTGTAGAAGGAACTGGAAGCATCAGGAGGGGCTTTCAAAATATCAAGTTCTCCTACCCACTGCTAGATTCAGAATCACATTAAGTTCAGCAACCACCCCACCAAGAGATTCCATTAGCAAGTCCCTAATGAATCCTCTTATTATATCTTCCCATAGCACTTTGAATATTTTCTTCAAAGCATTTAATAGTATTGCAAATTATCTCTCTCTATATAAAAGGCTAATATGCAAATTGTCCCCTCGGGAGTTCAACTGGGAGTTCGCTCACTCGCTATGACGTGTGCTGACCACCAGGGGGTGGTGTGGAACGAAGGAAGGCCCTGGCTGGCAGTTGGGAGGCCCCGATTGGCCCTGATCACTGGCCAGGCCTAGGGACCCTCCCCATGCATGAATTTCTTGCACTGGGCCTCTAGTTAATTATGTAATTCATTGTCTCATTTCTGGGAACTTAAGAATGAATTCTTGCCCTAGCTGGTTTGGCTCAGTGGATTTGGATAGAGCATCAGCCTGCGGACTGAAGGGTCCCGGGTTTAATTCTGGTCAAGGACACATGCCTGGGTTGTGGGCTTGATCCCCAGTAGGGGGCATGCACGAGGCAGCCGATCAGTGATTCTCATCACTGATGTTTCTATCTCTCTGTCTCTCTTCCTCTCTGAAATAAATAAAAATATATTTTTTAAAAATGTCATAAGATTTGGAAAAAAAAAGAATGAATTCTTAAGAGGGCATTAACTTAAGAATTCATTCAACAAAAGGAAAAAGCTACTTAAATCATACTATCTAGAACAGTGGTTGGCAAACTCATTAGTCAACAGAGTGGCAAACCGTGGCTCGCAAGCCGCAGTTTGCCGACGACTGATCTAGAAGGCCCATGAGAGAACAGAGATGCGTGTCCTTTTACTTTACTGTTGTATTCTAAGCATCTAAAACAGTGCCTGACTCATAGTAGGCACTCAACAAATATTTCTTGAATGAATAAATAATCAAAATACCTAAATTACGCTCAACCACTGAGCCCCGCTGGCCGGGCTTAAGGTTCTCTTAAAAATTCATAATTTGTGGCCCGGCCAGTGTGGCTCAGTGGTTTAGCATTGACCTAGTACCAGGAGGTCATGGGTTTCAGGCTCAGTCCCCAGTGTGGGACATGCAGAAGGCAGCCCATCAATGATTTATTCTCATCATTGATGTTTCTACCTCTACCTCTCCCTTCCTCTCTGAAATAAATAAAAATATTTTTTAAAAAATTAATAATTGTGGATCATTGAGCAATTTTATAGGCCATTCCCATCAAACTGTTCTATTTTTTGTTTTATTTATTTATTTATTTATTTATTTATTTTATTTCATAAATCTTTATTGTTCAAATTATTACAATTATTCCTCTTTTTTCCCCCATAGCTCCCCTCCACCCAGTTCCCACCCCACCCTCGGCCCTTACCCACCCCCACTGTCCTCATCCATAGGTGTACGATTTTTGTCCAGTCTCTTCCCGCACCCTTCTCACCCCCTTCCCCCCGAGAATTGTCAGTCCACTCCCTTTCTATGCCCCTGATTCTATTATATTCACCAGTTTATTCTGTTCATCAGATTTTTTATTCACTTGCTTTTTAGATTCACTTGTTGATAGATATGCATTTGTTGTTCATAATTTTTATCTTTACCTTTTTCTTCTTCTTCCTCTTCTTAAAGAATACCTTTCAGCATTTCATATAATACTGGTTTGGTGGTGATGAGGTCCTTTAGCTTTTTCTTATCTGTGAAGCTCTTTATCTGCCCTTCAATTCTGGATGATAGCTTTGGTGGGTAGAGTAATCTTGGTTGTAGGTTCTTGCTATTCATCACTTTGAATATTTCTTGCCACTCCCGTCTGGTCTGCATAGTTTCTATTGAGAAATCAGCTGACAGTCATGGGTGCTTCCTTGTAGGTAACTAACTGTTTTTCTCTTGCTGCTTTTAATATTCTCTCTTTGTCTTTTGCTCCTGACATTTTATTTTATTTTATTTTATTTTATTTTATTTTATTTTTAAATTTATTTTATTGATATTTTACAGAGAGGAAGGGAGAGGGATAGAGAGCTAGAAACATCGATGAGAGAGAAACATCGATCAGCTGCCTCCTGCACACCTCCCACTGGGGATGTGCCTGCAACCAAGGTACATGCCCTTGACCGGAATCGAACCCGGGACCATTCAGTCTGCAGGCCGACGCTCTATCCACTGAGCCAAACCGGTTTCGGCATGCTCCTGACATTTTAATTATGATGTGTCTTGGTGTGGTCCTCTTTGGATTCCTTTTGTTCGGGGTTCTCTGTGCTTCCTCGACTTGTAAGTCTATTTCTTTCACCAGGTGGGGGAAGTTTTCAGTCATTATTTCTTCAAATAGGTTTTCAGTATCTTGCTCTCTCTCTTCTTCTGGCACCCCCATAATTCTGATGTTGGTATGCTAGAAGTTGTCCCAGAGGCTCCTTACACTATCTTCATGTTTTTAAATTCTTTTTTCTTTTTGCTTTTCCAGTTGGGTGTTTTTTGCTTCTTTGTATTTCAAGTCTTGGACTTGATTCTTGCAATCCTCTAGTCTGCTGTTAGATCTCTGTATAATATTTTTTATTTCAGTCAGTGTATGCTTAATTTCTAGTTGGTCCTTTTTCATATCCTTGAGGGTCTCGCTAAATTTATCGGCCTTTTCTAGAAAATTCTTGAGTAACCTTATAACCATGGTTTTGAACTCTATATCCAGTCATTTGCTTTCCTCCATTTCTTTCATTTGTGATCTGTTGCTTTGTCTCCACATTTTGGCTGCTTCCCTGAGTTGATAGAGTGGCTTTGTGTGCTAGGTGTCCTATAGGGCCCAGCGGCTCAGCCTCCCCAGTTACCTGAGGTGGACATTCTTGGTGCACCCCTTTGTGGGCTGTGTGCACAGTCTTGTTGTAGTTAAGTCTTGATTGTTGTTGGTATCACTGGGAGGAATTGACCTCCAGGCCAATTGGCTGTGAGGATCAGCTGTGTCTACACTGGGAGAACTTCTGTGCTGGAGACACCCTTATGAGACAATACCTGCGAAAGCCTCTGTGCTCAGCTTGGATGGGGCAGAGTCTCAGGATGGAGCAGACAGCATTGGTTTCCTGTCAGCCCTGCCCTTATAGGCCCCTATATCTCAGTGTCCCTTGGTAATCGCTGCAAGCACCTCTGAGAGAAAGCCGCCCTCGAGTTCCGCCCACTGCCCGACAGTCCAGTTTCTCCCGAATGAGTCTGGGTTCCCAGAGTCTTGCCCAGAACTGGAGTTCAGTGCCGTCGGGAGCTTTTGTCTCCCTCATGCTTGAGAAAGCCAGCTGCGCACTCAGTTGCTAGTCCTCTCCGTGCGTGTGTCTCAGTACCTCTGCCTTCTGCAGCTCCTCTGAGTCTCAGTGTGCTTTTCTCTTTCCTTCTAGTTGTAGAATTTCCACTCAGCCAGCCTTCCTATGGTTCTGGATGATGTCCGTTTTGTCTTTTAGTTGTAGTTTTGAAATTGTTGTGCGAGGCAGCAGTTTAGGTGTTTACCTATGCCGCCATCTTGGTTTCTCCCAGCCTCCCATCAAACTGTTTTAGAAAACATCTGTAAGATGCTTCTTAGGGAAGTTTATTTGTTACCGTTCTCCCAATGCTGATGTATATTAAAGTTACATAACTTTTCTGCATCTTTTAAAAAAATTAACGTATCCAAATAAAAAGATTAATTAATTTACAGAGACTTTCTCTGACCGTATGTGAGAAATTATTCTGGCTTTTAGTCACAGAGTTAAAGAGCTCTAGGTTAATTGAGACACTTGATTGTAATTCCTGCTTTGTTTCCAAGAAACTGCTTGATCTTTAGGAGCCTTTCTGAGCCTCAGGGACCCCTGATATAAATGAGGGGATTGAATTAAAAAGACTGTAATATTTTTTCCAGCTCAGATAGTCAATAGTGCTTAACTGAAAGCACATTAGACTCTAGGAATAAGTAGCTGTGAACATGAAGAACTGGTTAATGCATTCATTGCTGTGGTGTCAGTGCAGTTTCCAGGACCATTACAGGGAAGTGGATGCTAAAATACGAAGTTCAAGTTTCACAATTTAAGTCATGATTGTTCTTCAGCTGAACAATTCAAAAGACTCTCACAGAACAGGTTTCAGTAAGGCCCACTTATATTTAATGCTGACTGAGAAGAAAAGTGAAATGTGATGAAAGATACACTGACATTAACCCAAAGCAGACCCTTTACTATTTGCAAGGCTATATAGGACTACTATACTTACCAGCTTTGTTCTGTGACCTTATAAGTGTCTCTTGATCTTGCAGCACTCGATTTCCCCCTCAGATACATTTCCCCTGTATTACTTATCTTGTACAATTAACTACTGTGTTACAGATGTATGAGCCAAAGCTAGTTTTATAAGAAACCTGAGTGAGAAGAAATCAATCTTTCAAGGTCCCAGAAGTCCCGAGATCATTAAGAAAGGGCTAAAGAAGTAGTTTCTGGCATTTCACTTTTGATTTCCTTCTTAGTTTCAGTTTTCTTTTTCTGAACCTCCCCTGAACTTCCATGGCATATATAGATGCTCATAAACGCAACAATGACCAATACTATGCTGTTAGAAAGGTCACAGTCCAAGCAGCCAACAGACACTGCCAGCCTGGCTTGTTAGTGGAAATTTACAAATGATAATGGGGCTGTCACTTTTGCTTTAAGAACTACTCCCACTTGGGGCCCTGGAACTGTGGAGTCACTCAAACAGCAAAAAGTGGTTAATGCTTTGATTTACTGAAAGGATCCCCATTGATAAAGTTCATTTAAGGTTATAAGTTTATTCTACATATTAGTACAGTTTGGCAACCATATACACTTCAGTACTTATAAGTGGAAAGGATTAATTTTTGTTGAATAACAAAATCATGGGCTATGCCCATTACTGTAAGCCCAATATTAATGCATGTGCAAGCTTAAAATTCTAAGAATTGTTTTCGGTTTCTCTCCTGGTTATGTGATTTTGTGTGTGTTTTGTTATGTAAAATTCAAGTCTAATGACTGTTTTGAAAAGATCTAGGCAAAAGGTCATGACAACAATTCAGCTATTTAGCACAACTCTGTAAACAAATCACCAGAGAAAGGCTTAAAGTGAGGTAATAATTCCAGCTCATTGTCAGTGAATAAATACCAGGCATCTATAGACATGTTTAATTAATTCCTGCACTCTCTTCAAATACAAATTAACACAAAATTGCATTTTGTGACTTGAAGGCAATTGCCCACATGGCTGAGCTGTGTATCTCCAAGAGTTGTATAATTTAAGTGTGCATTTATGCACAGAACATACAAGACAACACATATTTTGAAATGAACATTTATTTCACAGAAAAGGCAAATATAGTAGAAAATAAAATATGGCAAGGAAGAGACACCAGACACAAGTCACAACAATACAAACCAAATTCTGTTGTGCTAGAGGTGTAAACAAACTACCCCCCCACCCCCACCCCTGCGGCACCAAGGAGGGGCAATTTAAATCAGATGGGAGGAGAAGTTTCACTGGAAAGGGAAGTGGCTCTGAGTTGTTCTGGGAAGATGAGTAGAAAAGTGAAATGTGATAAGTACAGTTTTGATTAATAGAGGAATGGGGAAAGGCATTCTGAGGAACCTCAGAGACCGAGAGGAGTGAAAAGCACTATCTATCTTGGGTAAGGGAGTTGTGAACCCGAATGGTGGAAGGTGGGCTGGAACTGGGCTAGGAAATAATTTGAACAGTCTTGAATGTTGACCTAGAAAGTGTGAATCCATCAAAGAAAAAAATATTTTGCACTTTTGTGTCGTTTTTTCAAATTGAAAAATAAATACATAAAGGTTATAAAAATGAAATACTATGAAAAATGTGAAAAAGACTGTGAGAAGTAGAAAGTCAGTCTTTCATAATTCCACAATTCTAGAGATAACCATAGTTAAGTCAAATGGGTGTTACTTACATTTTAACATGTGCGGCTAAATTGTCCCCCAAAAAGTTTGTATGTATTAATACTTTCACCAATAGTGGAAGAGGCTGCTCGTTTTCCCTCATATTTGCCAACATTGGGTTTTTCATCTTTGCCAATCTCATAGGAGAAAAATAACATTTCATCTTGGAGCATCTTTTCATTTTGTTATGGCCATTTGATCTCTTTATCCCTAATTTAAAATGTCCCCTTTATCATAATTCATCCGTGCATCCCCAGCACCTAGCACATAGGAGGCATTTAATAAATGAAGAAATATAATAGATAGGAATGGATAATCACTGCTCTTTTTGAAAAGGAAAATGGTATGATCATATCTGTGTTTTAAGACCATAGTTCCAATGCAGTAGGAAGAAAGGACTGAGAACAGAAAGTTACTAAATTCAGTCTAGTCAGAAAATCATTAAAGTATTCCAGGCAAGAAAATGACAAATGCCTTACCTAGAGTAGTGCCAGTGGGGATGAAAGATGGGAATGGATATGGAGCATCACAGGGATGGAATTGAGAAACTTGGTATTCACTTAAGCAGGCAAGAAGATGAAAGGTAAGGAGATGTTAAAGGAGACTGGAGCCCTAGCTGGTTTGGCTCAGTGGATAGAGTATTGGCCTGCGTACTGAAGGGTCCCAGGTTTGATTCCAGCCAAGGGCACAGGCCTGGGTTGCAGGCTTGATCCCCAGTAAGGGGGGTGCAGGAGGCAGCTGATCAATGATTCTCATCATTGATGTTTCTCTCTCTCTCTCCCTCCCCCTTCCTCTCTGAAATCAATAAATTTTTTTTTTTTTTTTTTTTAAAGAAGAAGACTGGAGTTTCTAGCTTGGGTGCTTGAGTGAATTTTCATACAGTTAATGGGAATATGGAACCCATAATGAGGAATCATTTGTTTTCAGAGAGTTCTGAATGAGTTCAGTTTATCTGTTATGTTCCACCTGCCTCCTCCTACTCTGCTCTTTGTGGCCTTGCTCTCATTTCCTTTATATCTGGTTCCACCATTGTCCTGAAATTGTTCTTCTGAAAGATTGACTTTAAGATTGTTAAATCTAAGAGTCATTTCTTGGTTTCTTTGACCTCTTTGCAGCATTTGACATTGTTGACAGTTCTCTTCCCTTAGGTTAACTGTTGTCAGTCTCCACCTCTTTTGCTTTTTCTATTTCCTGGAATACTTCATCTGTTTCCTTCTTAGCTTTCCTTTATTCTTTTCTCTAGTTCTTCCAACTCATGTTTTAAAAATTTATTCTCAATTATGACATTCTAACTTGCACTGCAATTACTTGGGTGTTTGTTTCATTTATACCACTGTTTCCTGAAGTGTGTTCCATGGAAGATAAATTCTTTGGGTTTTTAATAGATGCTATGTAAAGAAAGCGTTCTTTTTAAAATATATATATATATTTTATTGATTTTTTTTACAGAGAGAATGGAGAGGAATAGAGAGTTAGAAACATCGATCAGCTGCCCCCTGCACACCCCCCACTGGGGATGTGCCCGCAACCAAGGTACATGCCCTTGACTGGAATCAAACCTGGAACCCTTCAGTCCACAGGCCAATGCTCTATCCACTGAGCCAACCAGTTAGGGCTAAAGAAAGAGTTCTGTGTTCAAATACTTTTACAAAAACACTGGAGTAAACACTGGGCTTCTCTATGGCAGAACATCTTAGAGCAATTAACATGCAAATGAGAATTATTAATCACCTACAGAAGGAATGATATACAATGTTTCCCTCATGTCTTTGATCATAGAACCTTATTTTTGAGTTGCATTTTGCAGGATTTCTGAAAGACATACTTTAGGAAATAACTAGACCATATGCTGTTTGAAAGCCAAGAACTATCTATCTGTGTATTTCCTAAAGAACTCTGAAGAATGTTTTGATCCCAGTAGGTATCAATAGGTAGAGATTATGCTGAGGGCATTTCAAGTGCAAAATGGAAAGGACAGGAAAGTATTAGTCATGTTTAGGAGTATTTAGCTCAGTTTAATCATAAGGGATAAGGAAGATTACTACGAACAATTGTATGCTAACAAATTAGATAACTTAGATAAAACAAGTAAATTCCTAGAAAGACACAAACTATTAAAACTAACTCAAGAAGAAATAGATAATTTGAATAGATTGAATTAGTAATTAAAAAACAAAACAGCTGAAACTGGTTTGGCTCGGTGGATAGAGCATCGGCCTGCGGACTGAAGGGTCCCGGGTTCGATTCCGGTCAAGGGCATGTACCTTGGTTGCGGGCACATCCCCGGTGGGAGGTGTGCAGGAGGCAGCTGATTGATGTTTCTCTCTCATCGATGTTTCTGGCTCTCTATCCCTCTCCCTTCCTCTCTGTAAAATATCAATAAAATATATTTAAAAAAAAAAAAACAACAAAAAAAAACTACCCACAAAGAAAAGCACAGGCCAAGATGGCTTCACTACTGAATTTACCAAACATAGGCACAATAGGAATAATCAAACTTGATGTTGGGGAAATGCATGCTTTACCCTATCAGTAATGAGCTGCTAGAGAGTTGAATAACATGTAAGGGCAGGGTCAAGTTCCTCTTTCAAACAGAGATGCTGCTGAACTCCCGGAGTCATCTACACTCCTAACCTGGGTAAAGCCAGGCTGCCTCTGGATCTCTTGGGCACAGGTTCCATGGCATTTACTGCTTCACTGAATATAAAGGAACCAAAAGCAGTCATAAATATCCTGAATCCAAGAATCACCAGCAACAGGGCCTTAATACCATCCACCTGTCTAGAAATTAGTCTGAAAGTAGGTTATGTTGGTATGAAGTGGGAGGATTTTTGCTGCCTCAGGAAACTTGTGTCACTTTGGCTAACTCAGGCCAAACCTGCTTTCACAATCTTTTAGTAAAGAACCAAAGATACTCAGAAAAATGTGACCAAAGTTCATGTCAAACCATGATGATAGCCATTACCCAATATTGTCTTACATATTATAAACCCCAAAATGAGCTTTCTACCTGAGGGGAGCAGAGTTTGCAACTACCAAATATGACCATTTGGGGATAATGATTATTTTAAGCTGGATATTTTTAAGAAACAAGACTATGAAATACCTTTGACTGATCTAAAACAATTTAGATAGAGGACCTGCTCTAAAAAGGGAGCTATCTGTATCTCATATGAATATAGATGTAAAAATCCTTAACAAAATAATAGCAAACTAAATTCTGAAATTTATATAAGAATTATACACTATCACCAATAAGATTTATCCCAGGAGTGCAATGTTGGTTCAACATCTGACAATCAATTAATTACTACATAATTTTAGATGAATAAAACACAAAATTATATGATCATCACTGCTATGGACCAAATTAAGTACCACCCTACCCCCACCACAAATTCATATGTTGAAGGCTTAACCCCCAATGTGATAATATTTGAAAATGGGTCTTATAGGAGGTAATTTGGTTTAGATGAGGTCATGAGGGAGGGGGCCTCATGATGGGATTAGTGCCCTTATAAGAAGAGATACCAGAGAATTTGGTCTTTCTCCTCCATGTGAAGATACAGTGAGAAGGTGGGTGTCTTCAAGGCAGGAAGAGAGTTCTCATCAGAACCTACCTATGCTGGCATCCTGATCTCAGATTTCCAGACGCTAGAACTATTATAAAATAAATTTCTGTTGTTAATGCCACTCTGTCTATGGCATTTTTGTAATAACTGCCCAAGCAGACTAAGGCAATCTCAAAAGACACAGAAAAAGCATTTGACAGAATCCAACACCCTTTAATGACAAACGCACTCAACAAACTAGGAATAAAAGAGGACTTCATCAACTTAAAAAAGGGCATCCAAGAAAAATTAACAGCCTACATCAGACTTTATGGTAAAAGATAGAATGCTTTTCCCCTGTGATTAAGAATAAGACAAGGATGTCTACTCTCACCACTTATATTCAACATTGTACTAGATATTCTGGCCAAGGTAATTGGTCAAGAAAAAGAAATAAAAGACATCAGATTAGAAAGAAATAAAACTATCTCTAGTCACAGATAATATGATCTTTTATATAGAAAATTCTAAGAAATCCACTAAAAAACTATTAGAACTAGAAAACAATTTTACAAGGTTATAGGTCACAAGATTGATATAAAAATTATTTGTAGTTTTATATACTTGAAGTGAACAATTAAAACATTAAATTAAGAAAATAATTCCAATCCTGGCTGGTTTGCTCAGTGGTTAGAGTGTTGGCCTGTGGACTGAAGGGTGGCAGGTTCGTTTCCTGGTCAAGGGCATGTACCTCAGCTGTGGTTTAATCCCAGGCCCTGGTTGGGGCATGTGTGTGGATGGCAACTACTAATCAATGTGTCTCTCACGTCAATGTTTCTCTCTCCCTCTCCTTCTCCTCCCTCCCACTCTATTGATTTTTTTTTTTTTAAGAGAAAGTGGAAAGGAGCGTGAGAGACAGAGAGAGAGAGAAACATCAATATAAAGAGACACATCAATTGTTTGCCTCCCACATGTGCCCCGACCAGTTTTAGGGATCGAGCCTGTAATCTAGGCATGTGCCCTGACCGGGAATCGAACTGTGACCTCCTGGTTCATAGGTCGATGCTCAACCAGTGAGCCAGGAAAAGTATCTAACTTTTTAATGCCTTGTACTTGTAACATATTTTTGTTAGGTCTGATATCACATACTTCAGATGTCTTTTCCAATTTTGTGTTCACTTGGTTGATTTCCACTGCACTACAGGCTTGCATGTCCCTTACCCATGGTAGCATCCAGGCTGGTATTTCTATGCATCTGTATCTGGTTTGGGAAAGTCATTTAGGTGACTTTGATTATGGTGTTACTGGTCTTTCAGTGTGTATGTTATTAACATATTTATATCACACCATCTGTTTTTCCTCAGAAACTGTCATGTGTCAAATCATAATGCTGTATCTTTGATGAGTTTTATAATAAAAACACCGTATTCATTCTGCATGATTTTTAAAATTTAATTTTAGCCCTAACCGGTTTAGCTCAGTGGATAGAGCGTCGGCCTGCAGACTGAAGGGTCCCAGGTTCGATTCCGGTCTAGGGCATGTACCTTGGTTGCGGGCACATCCCCAGTAGCGGGTGTGCAGGAGGCAGCTGATCGATGTTTCTCTCTCATTGATGTTTCAAACTCTCTATCCCTCTCCCTTCCTCTCTGTAAAAAATCAATAAAATATATTAAATAAATAAATAAATAAAATTTAACTTTACTGGGATATAATTTAGATAAAATGTACCCATGGAAACTGTACATCGTTTTGCACTTAAATGTAACCACATTCTGCATAGTTTTTAATTTGGAGCGATGGGAACCTGAGTTAAATCTTAAACTGGTCACTTACTAGCCATGTGATCTTGGGCAAGTTACCTTAGCTTCTGAAAGCCTCGATTTTTCTCTGTGAAATGAGGGAGGATAATAGTGATCTCACAGATTGGGAAGGTTCAGTGAAATAATGAACAGCAAGTGTCCAGCATACAGCCTGTTCTCAATTCACTTTTTATTACTAGGTGGGATAAAAAATAAACTTGAATATTTCTAAATTTCTCCCTGGGGCTTCTCAGATAGAAATCTATGAACTCATCATTCCTTTCTTTGATGGTTTCATACTTTTGATGGTGAGATTCTAGCCATTTAACAGTGAATTCGCCTCAAAAGATTTTTAGTACTCTTATGGCCTTGATCCTGATTTTTCTTCAGTTAGGCGCTTCCTAATTCAGGTGCATTCTTCTCTTTTCCACAATCTCTTTACCTACGCCCCTTCCTATCACTTCTACTAAGGTGGAACTGGTGAGCCAGGAGGAAGAAATGACCGAACGGATCTTCAGGATCCTCCTGGACAGTTTCTCACTACAGAGAAGCGTCTGGAAGAAGGAGACTCAACCCCCAGGGCGCCGGATTCCCAGGCCTGGACCTCAGCCTAAATAGAAAGCACCCTGGGTTTGCCGGGGCCAATCTCTGACAAGTCTTTAGGATTCAGCGACTCTGGGCGGTGCGGAGAAAGAGGAGGAATGGGGAGAATAGGAAGGGGTAGAGACAGGAGAGAGAGGGAGAGGAAGAGGAAGAGGGATAGAAAGTGCCCTGGTTGAAGCTCCGCCCCAGTTGGCTGAGCTAGGTGGAGCCTCTGGGGCTCCGCCCCATTGGAGGGCATGGCCTCAGGGCCGTAGCAGGAGGGCGAGGCAGAGGCACAGGGACTGGGCGGGGCTTCATGGGGGCCAAGACTCACGTAGCGGGGCTGGGCCGCAGGGCCTCCCCATGGTGGGCAGTGGGGCTATACTAGTCTGGGCCAGGTAGGAAAGGAGACCCCCCTACCCCAGGGGAGAAGGCAAACTTTTAAGAGTATCAGCAGTCCGCAAACACGCAGATCTTCCCACCTTCTCACACAGCCCAAGTGACCAGTGCAAGTCACCAACCTGAGGGGGTGGGCAATCAGGGTAGCTCCCTTTTCATTTTCACTTTCCTGCCCTGTTCACAGACTTGGTGGGATGCCAGCCCCAGTGTCGTGCCAACTCCTCTCCAACGGCTCCCTAATCGCAGCAGTCGAGGGCGCAGTGACAGTGGTGTGAGAGTTAAGTGGTCTATAGGGCTGCACCATCCAAAACACTACCCTACCCTGAGATTTCCACCATTGAAGCAGTCCAACAAAAAATGAGTTTCTCCCTTCCTCCCACATGTTAATGTGTGACATGGCTCCACTCTCAACTCCTTGCAAATGATTCAGTTTTCCTAGTTTTGTGACAGCTTCTTAATGGAATTCCTCCACTTTTAGTTCAACTTAAACCTCAATGGTATCATCTACCCCAATGCTAGACAAAGAATTAAAGGGCCAAAAGACAGTGTCTTAAGGAAAGAAAAAAAAACTGTATAATTGGCTATGCAAAGCATACCTCAGCTCCCACAGCTGCAAAATATGTTTAGCATAACCAACCAAATTCTGTGCTAGGCCCTGGGAAAAGACATATATAACACACACACACACACACACACACACTCTAAGAGAGAAGATGTACAGATAGAAAACCAACTTTAACTCAGTGTTATACCTTTAATAATAAAAGCATGTGCTAGGTACAAAAGTAGCACAACTGAAGGAGTAACTATTTCTTGAGGATGGGGGTGTAAGAAAAGGTTTCACCCAGGAATGATGCCTATCTGAAGGGTATTTCAAATATAAGCAGGAATGTAAAAAATAGCTCATGAGGCAGATATTAAGAAATGACTACAAAATGCTGATTGACAGCACAGAGAAGAAAATCTACACTAATAAAAGAGAAATATGCAAATTGACCATCACTTCATGACACCAACCAGCCAATCAGGAGTGGGTATGCAAATTAACCCAACAAAGATGTCGGCAGCCCCGCCTCCAGGCACTCTGGGCCTCTGGGCAGCACGCATGCAGGCGTGGAGAGGCCGGGTGGGGCAGGACGCCTACTAAGAGGGGGAGGGTGGGGGCGGAGGGAGCTACAGGAGCAGCGCTCTGGCTGGAGCGAAGACTGAAGGCTCTGGCTGGAGCGAAGACGGAAGGCGGCAGCCAGAACGAAGGCCTGGGTCCCAGGTGCCAGAGGAAAACCGGTGCCGGCAGCCAGGGGAAGGAAGGCCTATTGCACAAATCTTTGTGCAACAGGCCTCTAGTAAAATATAAGAAGGTGCAGAATTCTATTAATTTTAAATTGTTAGCAAAGAGATTAGTTGAAAATGGGGTGAAGAGATAGAGAATATCTTTTACTCAAATACTGCAAAAGTGAAATAAGAGATCTTCATAGTTCCCACTCTAGGAAAGACCAATGTTGTTACATTAGTGCATATTCCTCCAGGTTATATATTCATAACTGATATTGTTTTCTTTAGAAATGGGATCTCCATACAATGGAGGCAGTATAGGAAAATGGTTGAGTGTGCTGGTTTTGGCAGTCTGGTGTCGTCTGGGCTGGAATGGAGGAACCACCACTTACTTCTCAGTTCTATCAACTTGATAAGTTATTTCTCTTTATCTTAGTTTCCCACTTTTCAAAATAGGGGTGTAACTGTCAGTCACCAGTTGAGATTTTCAATATCAGAGGCAATTTTTGTGCAATAGGAAGGAACCCATCAAATTGTGTGTGTGTTTTAAAAATATTTTTATTGATTTCAGAGAGGAAGGGAGAGGGAGAGAGAAATAGAAACATCAAGGATGAGAGAGAATCATACATTGACTGCCTCCTGCACACCACACAATGGGGAACAAGCCAGGAACCTGGACATAGGCCCTGACCAGGAATTGAACCATGACCTCCTGATTTATTGGTTGATGCTCAACCACTGAGCCATGCTGGCCGGGCATGTTTGTGTTTCTGTGTGTATGTGTGTGTGTGTGCTTATTTCCTCCCCCCTCCTCCCCCCACGCATTGATTTTTAGAGAGAGTGAAAGAGAGGGAGGAGGGAGAGAGAGAGAAAGAAATATCAATGTGAGAGAGAGACATCGATTGGTTGCCTCCTGCACACGCCCCAACAACTCAGGCCAGGATCAGGCCTGCAACCCAGCTACAGGCGCTTGATGGCGAATCAAACCTGGACTCTGGTCTGAGGGCTGACACTCCAACCACTGAGCAAAACTGGCTAGGGCAGGCTGTTTGTATTTTAATTGATATTTAATTTATTATGGTTGTAAATTTTAAGTCTAGTTGTTATTAAGTATTTAAACACAAATCTCAAACTCATTTATAAATCTATCAATCTTATGTTTAATGCTCAGTAAACTTATTAATTTGACATATTTAACTTTCCATTTAAACACTATAATGGATGGGTACAGTTGGAGGGGGTCAATGGAAAGAAAACAAAAGGGACATTTGTAATACTTTCAACAATAAAGATAAATTTAAAAAAATAAACACTATCTAGAAATGTGATAGAATTTTCTAAAGCATTACATATTAAAGTCACAAAAGTATACAAATCTAACAAATCAAATTCTTACACATTTACATACTTCATTTATCAAATTTCCTTAAATATGTCAAATTCACACATTGCTGAATCTGATTGTCTTAGGTACTTCAAGCCCCTAACAAGACATATTTATACTCTGTATATCATCTTGGCCCATTCTCTGCCCAGTCCTGAGTCCTTACAGAGTATTTCTGTAAGAGTGTTCCTTCCCACTGAATGGGCTTTGTTTTTTTGTTGTTTGTTTGTTGTTTTTAAATATATTTTATTGACTTTTTTACAGAGAGGAAGGGAGAGGGATAGAGAGTTAGAAACATCAATGAGAGAGAGACATCGATCAGCTGCCTCCTGCACACCCCCTACTGAGGATGTGCCCGCAACCAAGGTACATGCCCTTGACCGGAATCGAACCTGGGATCCTTCAGTCCGCAGACCGACGCTCTATCCACTGAGCCAAACCGGTTAGGTCATCACTGAATGGGCTTTGGTTAGGAGTGTGGGCTACCAACCAGATTGCTTTGCTACTAGCTAGCTGTGTCACCTTGGTTAACTCATGTAACTTTTTGTGTTTCTGTTTTATCAGTTGAAAGTGGAGATAGCAATAGTATGTTAGTTGTTGAGAGCCTAATTTGAGTTAGTGCATGCAAAGCTTAAAAAAGTGCCTCTCAAGTAGCAAGTCCTTAACAAATGTTATGGTGTTAGTGTAAATCTAGTAGATCAAATGCTCTTAGGCATCTATGCAGCATAAAAATCAAATCTACAGATTAAGTCAAATTCACTTAAGTATCTAAATATCCACTACAGCCCTAATTGATCAAATCCTAAGTATTTCAATGAAAAATCAGTCTAATGTCAAATTTTTTTCTAACTGTGAGATTCTCAAAAGCATTTCAAGTATCTTAAATACAGAGCATAATATTCAAGCAACACAGTGAGTTAAAAGTTTGTTACTATAGAGGGGTTAACTGGGGGAAAAGGAGACATATAATACTTTAAACAATCAAAAACAATCCATGAACAAGTGGAAAAAAAAGTTTGTTACTACATCTTGTAAATATAAGGTGTCATTAAAATAATATTAATTTCTCACCCTAGCCAGTTTGGCTCAGTGGATAGAGCATCAGCCTGTAGACTGAAGGGTCCAGGGTTCGAGTCCGGTCAAGGGCACATACCTCGGTTGCAGGCTCAATCCCTGGTCCTGGTTGGGGCACATGCGGGAAGCAACCAATCAATGTATCTCTCACATCGATGCTTCTCTCTCTGTCTCTCCCTCTCCCTTCCACGCTCTCTAAAAATCAATGGAAAAAATATTCTCTGGTGAGGATAAAAAAAAACTATTAATTTCTCTAATTTTTCTAAATAAAAGCTGAGGGAAATAAAGGAATATGTATAAAAACATTAATTTTGCATCATCTGTGTATGTTAATTTAGGGGGAACAGATTTATTTTGGCACTGTTAATTTGATGGTATGTCAGATTCAAGATTGTTAGTCAAAGATTTGAGAGTATGGTTATGGTTTCAGGGTCATTGGTCAAAGATTTCAGATGGGGGTTGGGGATGGAAGAGGAAAGGGTGCATCTTTTGGGGGTTCCACATAGTCTGTCAGTTAACAGGTTGACCCCCTTGTATCAGATGGGAGCTGCCTTGCCATGTCTTGGGAATTCAAATCTCAGAGATGGGATTTATTTTCACAATCTAGGGCATCACCTATCCCTTAGGAATCTTTCAAGTTTTACCTCTGTCTAGTTGTTATTATTATGTGGTTACTTTTTCAGCTTAATTTTTATTCTTTAAATATGCTCACATTCTTTTAATATTTGATTAAAATGCAAAAGAACGGCAGTCCTTCATTCAAAATTCAAACTTGCACTGCTTGATGGTGTGTTAATTTCATATTGCTGCTATAGCAAATTACCATAAACTCAGTGACTTATAAAAAACACAAGTTATCAAGAAAAAAAACCACACACACACAAATTATCTTACAGTTCTGGAGGTCAGAAATCTAAAAGGTCTCACTGGATTAAGGTCAAGGTGTCGTCACTGGGTTGCATTCCTTTCTGGAGGCTCTCAGGAGAATCTATTTCCTTGCCTTTTACAGCGTCTAAAGACCTTCTGCATTCCTTGGCTCATGGTCTCTTTCTTCAGCAACAGTATCACTCTGACCTCTACTTCTCTCATTCTGACTTTCCTGTCTTTCTTTTTCACTTTCTTATTCACTTATTTATTTGTTTGTTTTTTATTGATTTCAGAGGAAGGGAGAGAGATAGAAATATTAATGATGAGAGAGAATCACTGATTGGCTGCCTCCTGCACACCCCCTACTGGGGATTGAGCCTGCAACCTGAGCATGTGCCCTTGGCTGAAATCGAACGTGGGACCCTTCATTCTTCAGGCTGATGCTCCATCCACTGAGCCAAACCTGCTAGGGCACACTTTTTTTTTTTTTTTTAAGAGAGAATGGAGAGGAGGGAAGAGGGGGGAAGAGAGAGAGAGAAACATCGATGTAAGAGAGACACATTGATTTGTTACCTTCTGTTCACACCCCAACTGAGGCTGGTGATCGAGCCTACAACCAAGATATGCGCCCTTGACTGGGAATTGAACCCGAGACCCTTCAGTCCCCAGACTGATGCTCTAACGGTCTAACCACTGAGAAAACTGGCCAGGGCCCTCTTTCACTTTTAAGGACCCTTTTAATTACACTGGACTCACCTGGATGGTTCAGGATAATCTCACCATCTCAAGGCTCTTAACCTAATCACATTTGCAAAGTCCCTTTTGCCAGGAAAGGTAACATATTCATAGAATTCAGGAATTATGATAAGACATCTTTGGGCAGCCATTATTCTGCCTGCCATAGATACTACTCCTGAAATTACTGACGATGAAACCAAAGTTGGCATCATATATCAGCAAAAGGATGGAAAGGAGTCTTATTTCACTGTCCTTTAAATAGATCTTGGCCAAATGCTGAGAGCATTGACTATTTGTTTGATCCTTTGACTATTTTCTTAGAACTGGATAATTTTTTAAATCGAAAGGGCTCTCAATACCTTTAAGTTTTCAACAATTTTATATTATATATAATATTTTATATTATAAAATATATTATAAATATGTATTTATATTTATATATAATATCAACTCATCTATCCAGAACATGGCAATATATTCTTAAACTGCTAAAACTTAGGAAGTGCATATGCACACACATGTGCATGCACACACTCACACAAACTCTCCTGAGTAGCCAAAATAGCTGACAAAAAGGTAGTAAGATTCTTGTATTTCACTTATATGAAAACTTTAGACTCACAGATTCCATCACTTGACACATAGTTCTAATAAGCTTAGTTATTTGATACCCAATCCTTGACTGACTTGAAGTAGAAAATTAGAAGGGCAAGAAGGAAAGCTCTAGGCAGGTAAACTGACAGAACTAATAAGACTTGAGGAAACATATCTCAGTCAATAATATACCTTGTTTATGATGTAATCAAATTAAATGAAATTATACTAAATTTGTGCATTCAAGTTAAGAAAGGAAGGTGAGAAATAAGAAATGTTTTAAGTAGAATCTATTAATTCTCAAACCTTTGGCCAATCACTACCTCTCTGGGCTTTCAATGCTTCATTAAAAAAAAGAAAGAGAGAGAGACAGACTATTTGATGTCTAGACTTCTGTATACTCTAGAATTCTATGATTTTAGATCACAACAACCAAGGTGACAATCAGAAGTGCTATGTATTGTGGTATGTACTATTATTTCTTATTATATTTACTACTACGACAACTATTATGAATCTAACATTTTGCCAGCACTTAAATATTTCAGTTGTCAGGACAATTTAGAGTGAGGCAGGCAGGGCAATGTGCTTCAATAGTGTCAAAGGCAGCACTTTTTCACAGCCAGAACAAGAACTAGTGTTTATGTTCTTTAACCAGCAATTAATGAACAGCTACTGTGTGCATGGCATGGTGTTAGGTGCTAAATCATCATGAGAAATTAATTATTGTTGTTTCAGGAGACAGGTAGAGAGCAATAACTAAATCAAAACGTTTAAAATATGTAAATGATTTAATAAAAAAATTCTTCCCAGAAGCTGTCCAATAGAAACTTTCATGCAGGTACTCAAAGATAACTGTTCAAAGATGCTTACTTATGCATTATTTTTAATAGTAAAACACTGGAAATTATCTAAACATCCATCAATAGAATGAGAGAGACTTACATATACCAACCTGAAAAGATGCCCAAGATATAGTTCTATATCACAATAAAAATTATAAGACTGTGTTTTTGTTGCTATATCTAGATATAAGTATATGCATAAAATATCTCAAGAATATATACTGCAAAGTATTAAGGGGCAAGATTATGGAGATTTTTTTCTTTCTACATTTTTTATAATGTTTACTTAAAATAATAAACACATCACACAAGAAGAAAAACAAAGGTAAAACAAAGAGAATAAAAAAATAAATTAAATAAGTTTTAGCAATATTTTCATGTGGAAGTTCGAAACTATTTAAAACAACATTTTCCCCAAGAATTTGGAATAACTAAGTTGTTTCACTTGCAATTTTCTGAGTAACTAAAAGCTGTGAACTTTTCACTCAGTTACTCCTCTCTTCATCCTGGTTGGTTTTGAGCTCTCAATAAAGTTTTCACCTGAGCTTGCTCTTTAAGACACCTGGGTTCAGAACATATGATAATAGCAAGTGTATGCATGCCAATTTGTTTACCACGAGTCTCTCAGAGGAAATCATGTGCATCTGTCTGTTTACTTTTCCTTGGAACCTAGAAGGTCACCTCTAAAAATAATCTTGCTCGGTGTCAGAGCTTCTGTGACACAGAGGTACATGCCTCACATGCTCTCCGTAGTTAGTGCCCTATTTCAGGCATATCCAGTTCCCCAAAAGACTCAGACCAGAAGTGGGTGGGGGAAGCAGCTGCCAGCTAAACTGTCCAGCTGTTGATTCATTTAATACTGGATACAAAGGAAGCCCTTTAAAAAAATGGTGCACACCTTTTCTCATAGCTACCACTCTAGACTAGTGATGTTGAACTTTTAAATGTTTATTGGCTATTCATATTTCTTTTTTAAAAAATTTATTAATAAACCTTTATTTTTTAAATTTAATAAATCTTTATTGTTCAGATTATAACAAATGTTCCTCTTTTTTCCCCCATAGCTCCCCTCCACCTGGTACCCACCCCATCCTCTGCCCTTACTCCCCACCCCCACTATCCTCATCCATAGGTGTACGATTTTTGTCCAGTCTCTTCCTGCACCCCCACACCCCTTTCCCCCCAAGAATTGTCAGTCCACTCCCTTTCTATGCCCCTGATTCTATTATATTCACCAGTTTATTCTGTTCATCAGATTTTTTATTCACTTGCTTTTTAGATTCACTTGTTGATAGATATGCATTTGTTGTTCATAATTTTTATCTTTACCTTTTTTTTCTTCTTCCTCTTCTTAAAGAATACCTTTCAGCATTTCATATAATACTGGTATGGAAGTGATGAGCTCCTTTAGCTTTTTCTTATCTGTGAAGCTCTTTATCTGTCCTTCAATTCTGAATGATAGCTTTGCTGGGCAGAGTAATCTTGGTTGTAGCTTCTTGCTATTCATCACTTTGAATATTGCTTGCCACTCCCATCTGGCCTGCATAGTTTCTGTTGAGAAATCAGCTGACAGTCGTATGGGTGCTCCCTTGTAGGTAACTAACTGTTTTTCTCTTGCTGCTTTTAATATTCTCTCTTTGTCTTTTGCTCCTGACATTTTAATTATGATGTGTCTTGGTGTGGTCCTCTTTGGATTCCTTTTGTTTGGGGTTCTCTGTGCTTCCTGGACTTGTAAGTCTATTTCTTTCACCAGGTGGGGGAAGTTTTCTGTCATTATTTCTTCAAATAGGTTTTCAGTATCTTGCTCTCTCTCTTCTTCTGGCACCCCCATAATTCTGATGTTGGTACGCTTGAAGTTGTCCCAGAGGCTCCTTACACTATCTTCATATTTTTGGATTCTTTTTTCTTTTTGCTTTTCCAGTTGGGTGTTTTTTGCTTCTTTGTATTTCAAGTCTTGGACTTGATTCTTGCAATCCTCTAGTCTGCTGTTAGATCTCTGTATAATATTTTTTATTTCAGTCAGTGTATGCTTAATTTCTAGTTGGTCCTTTTTCATATCCTCGAGGGTCTCGCTAAATTTATTGGCCTTTTCTAGAAAATTCTTGAAAAACCTTATAACCGTGGTTTTGAACTCTATAACCAGTCATTTGTTTTCCTCCATTTCTTTCATTTGTGATCTGTTTCTTTGTCTCCGCATTTTGGCTGCTTCCCTGAGTTGATAGAGTGGCTTTGTGTGCTAGGTGTCCTATAGGGCCCAGTGGCTCAGCCTCCCCAGTTACCTGAGGTGGACACTCTTGGTGCACCTTTTGTGGGCTGTGTGCACAGTCTTGTTGTAGTTAAGTCTTGATTGTTGTTGGTATCACTGGGAAGAATTGACCTCCAGGCCAATTGGCTGTGAGGATCAGCTGTGTCTACGCTGGGAGAACTTCTGTGCTGGGAGAACTTCTGTGCTGGAGACACCCTTATGAGACAAGACCTGCAAAAGCCTCTGTGTTCAGCTTGGATGGGGCGGAGTCTCAGGGCGGAGCAGATAGCATTGGTTTCCCGTCAGCCCTGCCCTAATAGGCCCCTGTGTCTCAGTGTCCCTTGGTAATCGCTGCAAGCACCTCTGAGAGAAAGCCGCCCTCGAGTTCCGCCTGCTGTCAGACAGTCCAGTTTCTCCCCGAATGAGTCTGGGTCCCCAGAGTCTCTCCCAGAACTGGAGTTCAGTGCAGTTGGGAACTTTTGTCTCCCTCCCGCTTGAGAAAGCCAGCCGCGTACTCAGTTGCCCGCCCACTCCGCATGCGCCTCGGTACCTCTGCCTTCCACAGTTCCTCTGAGTCTCAGTGTGCTTTTCTCTTTCCTGACAGTCCAGTTTCACCCTGTATGAGTCTGGGTCCCCAGAGTCTCACCCGGAACTGTAGTTCAGCGCAGTTGGGAGCTTTTGTCTCCCTCCCGCTTGAGAAAGCCAGCTGTGCACTCAGTTGCCAGTCCTCTATGCGCACGCGTCTCAGTACCTCTGCCTCCTGCAGCTCCTCTGAGTCTCAGTGTGCTTTTCTCTTTCCTTCTAGTTGTAGAATTTCCACTCAGCCAGCCTTCCTGTGGTTCTGGATGATGTCTGTTTTGTCTTTTAGTTGTAGTTTTGAAATTGTTGTGCGAGGCAGCAGTTTAGGTGTTTACCTATGCCGCCATCTTGATTTCTCCCTTAATAAACCCGCATGGCCTGTTGTGCATCAGCTATTCGTATTTCTTTTTTTGTGAATTTTTAAATGACATATTAAAAGAATTTATGAACTAGAGCCCATGCTATGGTTATTTGACTTTGCAATAGACATATTTGGGGTGGAAGGACCCTGAAGCTCTTGTTGAATGAGTGGGTCTGAGGAACTATGCGTGTACCAGGGAAACACAATCCATTTGCCCCTGTCCTCCCCCCAACTTCTCCCTGGTGGAACCTTTCATTAACCCATGTTGGGCTGGGATCATGTTGTGGAAGGTCTTGAGAACCAGACTATGGATTTTGAACAAGTCTGAAATAATAATAATAATAAACGACATGGGCAGAAGAGGAAAGAATAGAAAGATGGTAATTGAAGAGATGGAATCTATGCAATTTTATAGATGACTGGATCCAGGGTGCAAAAGAATTCCACATATTTCGGAAGTTTCTAAGACTTGTGCTAGGAAATTGGTGATGCCATTATGGAGGAGAACTCATCTCCCTTCTGCAGGGACCTCATGCCAACAACTGTTTTGTCATTTATCTTCAATTGTTTACTTTCATTGCTTCCCTTCCATTTAAACCTAATCAAATATCTCCGTTTAAAAAACAAAAGAGAAACAAACCTTTCCCCTTGAGAAGTGATGGGAAGCGTAGGCTACTAACATCCTCATCTTACATGTTGGCAGTCAAGAGATGCTATCTATGATTAACGGAATTAAAAATGGAGCTTACATAGGTTTCGAAGGTGGCCAATGGAGAAACCAAGACTGATGATACAACCATTTTGTGTGAAAAGAGGGGAAACAGAGAGATGCAAACTAAATTCTCATTCAGCATATCAAAAAGTTAATAATCTAGGCTGATAAATCAAGAAATGGTCATATTAAGAGTTAATTAGTGATATGGAAATTACCACAACACAGAAGCAGTTCAAAATGGTTGCCTCTGGCCTGGAAAAGAATGGTTCAGAGGAGTGTTGCTTTGTTGTTTTTGTTTTTTGTCACCACCTCACACCCAATTGTTGCTTTTTTGAACCACTTACACATATTTCTTTGATGAGGTTTTTGAAGATTTTTTCTTTTCTTTTTTTTCAATATGGTAAGGAGAGAGGCCTTAAAAAATAATCCTTCTTAAACTCATGTCTCCTTATAGCTACCACTGTTTCTCTTCTTTCTTAAAATATATTCCTTAATATAATAATAGTAGCTAACATTTATTGAATTACTATGTGCTATGCATTGAGCTAATAACTTTCATCATATCATTTAATCTTCACAATGAATTTATTGCAACTAGATATCTTTTAAAAATATATTTTTATTGATTTTAGAGAGGAAGGGAGAGGGAGAGAGAGATAGAAACATCAATGATGAGAGAGAATCATTGATTGGCTGCCTCCTGCATGCCCCCTAATGGGGATCAAGCCTGCAACCCAAGCATGTGCCCTAACTGGGAATTGAACTGTGACTTCCTGGTTCATAGGTTGATGCTCAATCACTGATCCATGCTGGCTGGGGCAGCAACTAGATATCGAGAAGGAGTTGTTTGTGTTTATCATCCACATTTGCTTACAATCCAATCTCTCCTCAGCCCATTGTAGACTGGCTTTTGCCACCCAAACTCAACTTAGACTGCTCTCAATGAGGGAACCCATAACCTCTCTATTATTGAAACTGGTTATACTTTCAGCATCTTTAACTCTACTCCTGTCTTTGCTTCTACAAGACTACACTTTTGGTTTCCCTCCTGCTTCTCTGATTTCTCAATCCCCTTTAAGGTATTTCTTTTTCTATTTACTTCCTAAATGTTGGTATGCCTCAGAGTTCTTTCTCCAGCTTGCTTTTTTTCTCACTTTATATCCCTTTGGACTATTTATATACTCCTATTGCTTAAGTTACCATTGATGAAACTCAAACCTCTGTCTCTATCCCAACTGTTCCTTCTTCTGAGCTACAAACCCATAGACCACTGTCTATCTCAGGGGTGGGCAAACTTTTTGACTCAAGGGCCACAATGGGTTCTTAAACTGGACCGGAGGGCCGGAAAAAAAGCATGGATGGAGTGTTTGTGTGAACTAATATAAATTCAAAGTAAACATCATTACATAAAAGGGTATGGTCTTTTTTTTTTATTATTTCAATAGTTTTATTCATTTCAAACATTTTAACAAGAAGAATGTAAACACTAATTATTATAATTTGAAACTTCAAAAAATGGAGGAATCATAGCACAATAACATACCTTATATTGAAGATGGCAAAGGCAAAATAAAATTGCCTAACAAAGGAAAGGTACAAAAGCCTTTCAAATTAAACTTAAATATAATAAAATAATTTAAAACTAAAACAAATAGAAAAGAACAAAATGTGTAAACAGTAAATTAAACATTTTCTTTAGTGCAACTTCCAAATTATGCCCGGGACGTAGATGTAGATGGCAATGTAGACTGGGTTGAAAGGTTTTTGGTCTTTAAAACATCAACTCCAGTGGGAACAGTGTTGTTGGTCTCCTTTTTAGCTAATGCTCTGATACTGTGCTCTCCAGGGGCGAGTCTCCCTACATCACCACGATAACGTGTCTACGCATTCCCAGGGTGATGTCGGGGGATGCGTCCGCGGGCATTACAAGGAGCCTCTGGAAGATTGAGAGGTTGTTCCTTCTACTGAATGGGCGGTTATAAATCCGCCCACTCAGAAGAAGGAGCTGCGGCCGTGTTTCCGTTGCCATGTTAACACTGCTTCTGGTGAAGGAGCGGAGGGGAGAGCAAGAGAACCCTCCGCTCTTTCGGCTCCGAGGGCCAGATAGAACAGCCGAACGGGCCGGATCCGGCCAGCGGGCCATAGTTTGCCCACGGCTGGTCTATCTGATATCCTGTTCTGGGTCTCCCACTGACACCTCAACTCACAGCAAATCCCAAGTGAAATGCATCAATATTCTATACTTGTCCTTTTTGTGTCTCCCTCTCATTTGACTCTACCACTATCCATACAGTTGCCTACTTCCAAATGTGAACATTGTCTTTAATTCCTTAGCTGCCTTCCACATCTAATAGCAGGTAATCAATCACCTGTATAGTCTCCATTCTGGATTTCTCTCCACTCCTCCTCACCTAGGGGGCCACTACTGTCATTATCCCTTATCTGGACTATGGCAGTGGCCACATAATTGGTCTCCCTGCCCTCTCCTCTTGGGACTCTTCTCAAGTCCATTCTCTATATTGCAGCCAGAGTGATTCTTTCTCACATGCATATCTGAACCTGCCTCTCCTCTGCTAAAAGTATTTAATGGTTTCCTGTACTCTCAACCTAGTTAACCTATGCTCACCTCAGTCTCAGGCTGCTGCTCTGGCACTTGTCACACAGAACTGCTTGCAGCTTCCAACTCTCTCTCCCTATTTTCAGGCATTTGCATTCACTGCTCCCTCTGCCTGGGATTATCCTTCCTACTCCATTCTCTTCCTCTCTAATTCCAACTAGTCTTTCTTGATCCAGCATAGATGTTTTCTCTTTGATGGAGGCTTTTTGACCTCAAAGGCTGAGTTAGGTGCCTCCTCTGTGCATTCCCAGAGGACCCTATTATAGCACTTGTCACACCATTGTATCTTCTCTGTCTCCCTCACTAAACTGCAAACCTTTATGGGGTAGATGGTATACTAGTTATCCCAGCAGAGAGTGTCTATCCATTGAATGAATTATGGAAGGTAGTCCTAAGGATTGGAAAGAACATGAGTGGGGACTGGGTCCCTGGCGCTGACCTCCAGGAGAGCTGCTGCTGAACATTGGGTTGCTGGGCACTGCTGAAGCTCAGGGACATAGTTGGCTGCTGCAGAAACATCTGGATGTTAGAGTTCTGGACCAGTCAGAACTGCTTCTGGGTCTTGTGGAGCTCCTCCTGCTGCCACCAGATGTTGGCCTGCAGGATCTGTGTCCACTGTTCCGACTGGTCTTTGATGGTCTGGAACATGCTGAACTGTGCTGGAAACTGTGCTGGGGGGCAGGTGGGTTCTGCAAAAGGTCTGAGGCAGGAGCTGCTGTGCAAGGTCACAGTACGATAGAACAGGTAGGGAAACTGGCATCGTGGCTGCCTGGCTGAGCCCTGGCACAAGGAGCTCTTGAAACAGTGTGGCCGATCTTGGCACAGCCATGATGCTAGCTTCTGCCATCTACTTGCTTGAAGTGGAAGTGGATTGTGACATGGCCATGTGTAAGGATTTATGGGAACGTCTTAGGATGCTGATGGCAAGTGACTTGTGTTAAGGCCTGAGGTACCCACATCAAGTGCATTAAAGTGCTGCTGAAGTTCCAGACTTGTGCACAATCCTTGCTAAAGGATTGATGACCTCAGATGGCAGATCTTGCAAAGTCAGCTCCTGCTTCCTTTCCACTCGGACAACTGCGTAACTGACCACCGAGTCTGTGCATACAATGAACTTGGGCTGGGAGTTCCACTGATGGCCTTTGGTCAGAAACTAATAACAACATGATATTCTTTTGCCAAACTGCATTAGGTGCTGGTGGCACCTGGCCAGGAGCTCCAAATGATCAATGTGTAGTAGTCATAGCCTGAGGTTCCCAAAACTTCAAAAAGCAGGTATCCTATGGTTGAAGGGGCTCTGTGATCCAGAAATAAAAATTTCCATTCCAAGCTATGCCTTGAAGTGAATTACTCTGAAGGTAACTCAACTATGCACATTTCCTTTAATAACTGTGATGTTGCTAGGGGAACAGTAGTAATGAAGCAGACCTCCTTTCCAAGTGGCACCTGGCAAGGCTTTGAAAGGGCATTGTCAAAGCTGTTACAGCAAGGGCTAGGCACATTGTCGTAGGAGAAAAATTCCCTAAAAATGTTATTTATTCACTAGAGGCCCAGTGCACGAAATTCGTGCACTTGGTGGGAGGGCGTCCCTCAGCCCGGCCTGTGCCCTCTCACAGTCTGGGAGCCCGTGGGGGATGTCCAACTGATGGCTTAGGCCCGCTTCCCCCAGGGGCCTAAGCCAGCAGTTGGACATCCTTAGCATTGCTGCAGAGGCGGGAGAGGCTCCCGCCACCGCCATTGCGCTCACCAGCTGTGAGCCCGGCTTCTGGCTGAGCGGCGCTCCCCCTGTGGGATCGAGCCGAAACCGGCTCTCTGACATCCCCTGAGGGGTCCAAGATTGCAAGAGGATGCAGGCCAGGCCGAGGGACCCCACCGGTGCATGATCGGGGCCAGGGAGAGACACAGGAGGTTGGCCAGCAAGGGAGGAATTGCAGGAAGGCTCCAGGGTGTGTCTGGCCTGTCTCGCTCTGTCCCAATTGGTCGGACCCCAGAAGCAAGCTAACCTACCAATCGGAGCGTCTGCCCCCTGGTGGTCCGTGCACGTCATAGTGACTGGTCAACCAGTCGACAGTCTGCGCCCTGGAAGTCAGTGCATGTCATAGCAATTGGTTGAGCGGCCTTAGCATATCATTAGCATATTATGCTTTGATTGGTTGAACAGCCGACCGATTGACCGGACACTTAGCATATTAGGCTTTTATTATATAGGATAAATTGGACATTCCTTTGGTTTCAAGCTACCTCTGAGAAAATGGCAATAAAACTCTAAATCACTGTTAGATTTTAAGTATCCTGGGGAGGGGGAATCCATCACAAGCACATAAGAAGAGAGCATCTTATAAACTTCTGAATGTCCTTGTTCTGGAAGGAAATTTAACAAATTCTGATCCATGACATCCTACGGTAAGTGCCCCGGGTGAGGTGTGATACCATCAGAAAAGTAGAGAATGCTGCTTCCCATCGTCATGGTGATGATGAAGCCCTTTGATACTTCCAACTACAGCCCTATGAATTCTTCATTACTGAGGAAGGAAGGTTCCCACTCCTGCTGAATATCACAGATTTCTGTTTATGCTGAGACCTCACTGTGTTTCTGCAAAAATCTGATGACTTTTTCCAGCACCATAGTTTTGTCCATTTCCCCTGTATTGTCAGGGAGCATAGAGCTAAGCTCTTTTTTCTTTTTCTATAAATTTATTTTTATTGATTCTAGAGAGAGAGAAAGGGACAGGGATAGAGAGATAGAAACATTGATCGGTTGCCTCCCGTACACCCCTATTTGGGATTGAGCCCGCAACCTGGGCATATGCCCTTCAGGAACTGAACCAGTGAGCTCTTCATTGATGGGTCAACGCTCAACCACTGAGCCACATGGCAGGGCTAGCTGAACTGGTCCTGGCTTCTGAAAAGTTAGGGAACCTGTTTTATGTACATAACAGACTTGTTTCGAAAAGCTCTCTTTGCCCTGTCCTCATCTTCACCCATTAGATTTTCGATGTAGTTTTTCCTTGGAGTGGGCCAGGGTGGTCCTGTGGGGCCAGGCACCAACTGGGCCAAGGAGAAGCACCTGCTACTGCCATCCTAGGAGCTGGAGCTGGAGGGGGTGCAGTGAGCTTCTACATGGCCACCACAGCGTGTGTCCCTGGGCTCCTGCAGGAGGCAGGCTACTTTCATGGCAAAGTCTGGATTCAGCTAGATCTAGATTTTGGTTTCTTCATCTTCTGAGTCTTTTCTTTTTCCAGCTATAAAAATGCAGGTCTCAGGTCCCTCCTCACCGAGTTGTTGGGAGGATTGAATGAGGTGCCTAGCATAGGATGTGGCACACATGAGCTTGGGGTCAGTGTGTGTTCCCTTCCCCCACTCACAGCAACCAGAGAACCTGGGTTCCCTTGGAACTTGGTTTGAGGGAACAAGAATGAACTCAGAGGTGGGTCATGCAGGAGAAGAAGCCAGCAGGGAGCAATGAGTTGGGCCTGAATTTGAAGTGAGAGTTGGAGGTACAGGTTTAGAAGTTCTCCGGTTAGGGACACTGAGCTGGGGCCTAGGAGTAGATAAGACTATCTTGGGGAAGGTCTCAGGCCGAGGGAGCAGTAAAGAGAAGGTTTGCCTTTGCAAAAAACAGAGGAGGAATGGTCTGTGGGATCCATGTTAGAGAAGAATCAGGATAAGGAGGGAGAAGCAACAGTGTTACATACTTCAGAGAGATGGAGGAGAATGTGGGTTTAGACTTAATGAGGTCATAGTTGTCCTTGGAAAGAATGTTGATGGCTGTTTTGTGAGGTTAATCATTTGTTGTAGTTCAGAGTAGAAAGACGGGTCATGTGGGTCTTGGAGTTCAAGAGCAAAACCCATCTTAACTGATAAATGGGGAAGGAAAGGCTGATAACTGTAGCAGCAAAAACTGTTCATAAATTAAACACAGGGCTCTTCTCCATTTCTAATCCCCATCCCACTAACTCCTGCCCAGTTTAAGAATATCGAGGAATAACCAAGCAGGATTGGCAGGAAACTGTGGAAGCATATACAAAACTATATACAGAGAGTTTTGCATTTAGTAACTACCATTTATTCTTTTCTGTGTTGCAGGCATTATGCTGAATGTCTTGTGCACGTTATATCACTTACTCCTTATGACAATCCTTTAAAATATTATTGTCAATTAATGTTTGAGAAAACTAATATTTAGAGAAGTTAACTGTTGATAGTGAACTGGTGATGAGCTGAGATTAAAATTGGGACCTCTGATTCAAGTTCTTGCTCTTCCCTGGTCTGCTGGCATAGGGGTGGGCAGTATGGGGGAGGGGACCTGGAGAAGTCTTTGGGAGTCAAGGGAGAAGCATAGCAAGGCTTCTGAAAGTTAGGGAACCTGTTTTATGTACATCACCCACTTCTCTGACGCTGCCCCGCCAAGTAGTAAGTGAAGTTTACTGTACACCAAAGAACCACCCAGAGCTGCATAGTCCCATAACATTTTCTGCCCTGATGGAATGTTTTTTATCTGTTGTCTAATATAGAACCCACTAGCTATCCATAGCAACTGAGCACTTGAAATGTGGCTACTGAGACCAAGGAACTGAATTTTTTATTTTAGTTTAGTTTAATTAGTTTAAAATTAAATTTAAAAATTGATATTTGATTCAGTTATTGGAAAAGTTTAAGTATATATATATTTTAGGTTTAAGTATATTTTGAACTTAGTATATGAAACTACTTTTTCAATTTAAAATTTTGTGAAATCTAAATACAGATAGCAGCCGAAACCAGTTTGGCTCAGTGGATAGAGCGTCGGCCTGCAAACTGAAGGGTCCCGGGTTCGATTCCGGTCAAGGGCATGTACCTTGGTTGCGGGCACATCCCCAGTAGGGGGTGTGCAGGAGGCAGCTGATCGATGTTTCTCTCTGATCGATGTTTCTAACTCTCTATCCCTCTCCCCTCCTCTCTGTAAAAAATCAATAAAATATATTTTAAAAATAAATAAATAAATAAATAAATACAGGTAGCATACAAATTGATATTTGCTATGCATGTAATATATACTAGATTTCAAAGACTTAAATGAAAGAAATGAATGTAAAATCGCTTATTAATAATTTTTAATTGGCTACATGTTGAAATAATATTTTTGATATTTTGGTTCAAATAAATATTAAAATTAATTTCACCTGTTTTCAGAAAAAACTTTAATGTGGCTGCTAGAAAAATGTTAATTAAATATTTAGCACACATTTTATTTCTTTTGGATATCTTTGCTCTAGAGGTAGGGTCCTGGTACTAACAGAAGTTGGTAGGGGTTGGAAGGCAGCAAAAACTGTTGCTACTCTAGGCCTCTCCACTATTCCTTCCTCCCCATCCTTCTTACTCCTCTTACCCTTGAGGTACGGAAGGTATTATCCACTTAATTATACCTCTCCAGAGTGTTTAACTTTAAAAGACAGTAGAGGTTGTGTGGATGCTTCACATAAAGAACTGACTCATTGTCACTGGATTTCAGGCCTCGGTGAGGGAGGTATTTGGCCTTTTAGAAGTCTCTATTGAACTTCCAGGGTTGTTTCTATTTATATGTTCTACCCATGTAAGTACTCATACTTGTCAAACCTGATTCCCAGTTTAAAGACTCCAAAATGTGTATATGTAGAAAATTATTAGTTTGCTCATGTATACTGCTAGTCTCCTTATTTCTAAAAATGGGCCTTGCTGAGGTGCTAAAGGACACTTGCAGTCAAAAACCTGTCTTGCTCAAGCCTCAAATTCATGCAGGCATCACTGGGTGAAAGACTAAAATGCTAAAGATTGTACATCTCCAAAGTTTGCTCTCCAAAGCCTCTATTAAAAGGATATGCAATAGAATCTCTTATTTATTTATTTATTTATTTATTTTTAATATATTTTATTGATTTTTTACAGAGAGGAAGGGAAAAGGATAGAAAGTTAGAAACATCGGTGAGAGAGAAACATCAATCAGCTGCCTCCTGCACACCCCTGACTGGGGATGTGCCTGCAACCAAGGTACATGCCCTTGACTGGAATCAAACCTGGGACCGTTCAGTCCGCAGGCTGACGCTCTATCCACTGAGCCAAACCAGTCAAAGCTCTTATTTATTTTTGATTAAAAAATAAATTATCCTTGCCCTGGCCGGTGTGGCTTAGTTGGTTGGAATGTTATTCCATACGCCAAAGGTGGCAGGTTCAATTCCTGGTCAGAGCCCATAGGGAGATAACCGATCAATGTTTCTCTTCACATTGATATTCTATCTTATCCTCCCTTCCTCTCTCTAAGATCAGTAAAATAAGTAAAGTAGCCTTGGTTTCTTTATATGTAAATTGGGGAAAGCAATAGAGAGAGAGAGTGTTTGGGTAGACTCAATAGGGCTGAGAGGACAAAATAAATTCATATATGTAAAGTGCTTAGACCAATGTCTGGAATATAATAAACCTTCAGCTCAATTGGTATTAACTATTAATATAAAATGGATAGCTTTGCTCTAGAGGTAGAGCAAATGTGTGACAGAACTTAAGTGGCATCTGATTTCTATTAGAATACTTATTGGAAGCATACTCAGCTATCTTACTCAACAGAAGGAAAAGGTTGGAATAATCAAACCCTAGGACAGTGGTCGGCAAACTGCCAACCACTGCCCTAGGAGAGTTGGGTAGAGCTAGACATCAAGAACTTGAATGCTGCATGCACTCTCTGTCTTTTGTCTCTATGCTTCTGTGTGTGTTAACTTCTTCACATGGCCAGAAACCAACAACTCCTGAGTCTACTTCTTACACTTTCCTCTACTAGAGTCTCTTCTCAGTTACAGTTTTTTTTTTTATTTAAGATATTTTTATTCACTTCAGAGTGGAAGGGAGAAAGAGATAGAAATATCAATGGTGAGAAAGAATCATTGGTTGGCTGTCTCCTGCATGCCCCACACTGTGGATTGAGCCCACAACCCGGGCATATGGCATGACCGGGCATCAAACTGTGATCTTCTGTTTCATAAATCAACACTCAACTACTGAGCCATGCCGGCTGGGCCTCAATTAGTTTAAAAAAAAAATCCAAGGGAAGGACTATGAGTGGCTTAGGTCATGTACCCATTCTTAAACCAGTCAATCTTGGCTGAAAGAGCCAGGACATATAGGAGCATGGTTGCTCTTGTTGGAACCCCATAGTTAGAGTTTGAGTAGAGAAGTTCCCAAATGTAAGTGAGGGTGTTGGGCAGGTCTTTGGCATGCTGTCATTAGCTGGGTACTGCTGGGGAAAATCATGGCCTCAGCTCAAATACTATAGGAGATCCCAAAGGTGCTACAACTTGAGGCTGTTAACTGCTCCCTTTGTAGACAATCACTAAGTTCTTGCAGGGACCTTCGAACAGCATACCTATTCATGGTTGCTACGGTCCATACTTGTGCTGCACAGATTTACACTCTGCACATGTTCAGGGAGCAGCTCCTCCATGTTCCTCCATTCTGAGGGGTGTGAGCTTTTGTTAACCATACCCTTTTCTGATTGGGATTGCTGCACTGTCCATTCAAGGTCACAATTCAACAACAGAGTGCCAGAGGCACCCATGTGAATCACCTGAGTTCCACACATAAGCCTCCCTGCACTCATTGTGTAACAGGAGCCCTGCTTCCACTTGCTGATCAGGGACAAGGACCTCTGCCAAGAAGGTCTGTTTGTTTGTTTGTCTATATTTTAATCCTTACCCAAGTATGTTCATTGATTTTAGAGAGAGAAGAGGAAGAGGGAGAGAGAGAGAAGCAACAATGTGAGAGAGAAAACATCAATTGGTTGCTTTCCACACACACCCCAACAGGGAATCAAACCCTCAACCTGGGTATGTGCCCTGAATGGGAATTGAACCCATGACACTCCAACCAACCAATCCACACCAGCCAGGATTGGTGACTATTCTTGCCTGTTGGTCCCTGGACACAGGGAGCCAAAGTTCCTAAGCAGCAGCCATAACTTATAGTTCACTGTGTCCACTGGCAAGAGTGCACTCCCTAATGAGTCCCTCCAACTCTGCAGAGCCCAGATTTGCAAGGATGGGAAACACAAAATCCTCCAGAGGGTCACTGGGAGTGACAGTAAGTGGAGCCACTACTGTGTCCACTTATTGGTTTCTAGGCACGTATTTTCTCCCTACTGGACACACCACCATATAGCAGCCTCTGATTCAGTGCATATACTGCATCCTGGAGGAGTGCCCAGTCCTTAAGAGTCTTGCCTCCAAGATAACATTTTATAAACAACAGCCAGGTTATGAGATGCTTCATGTAGGGAATCATCAATGTAAACCCAGAGTCTTTCATGTCATCTGGAATATGATATTGGAGTTCCATATGTATTATTCAACCAAATGAATAAATGAATTAGTGAATAATAAAAAATGAATGCTGGATGAATACAAGACATTTGGGACTAGGGAGTGGTATGGGATGGCTACGGATTTGGCAATATCATTCATAATCATTTTTCAGCTACAATCTATAAGGTCTGACTCTTGAATCCTTAACTCCCACCCTTACCTTTCTCATGAGTTTCAGATAAACATCTACAACAGCAAACTTGATGGTGATGTCTAATGTTCCAAAAGCACCTGCAACAGAACATGTTCAGAATGAACTTATTTCCTCACTAACCCTGTTCCTCCTCCTGCTAATGCCACCCAGATCAGAATCTTAGAAGTCATTCTAGACTTCATCCTCTCCCTCCATCAATTTGTTACTAAAATCTTGTTATTTCTGTATCTTCAATAGCTTAGGAATTTGAGTTTCCCTCCCCCTCCGGTTTCCTTCCCTCTAGCTATTCTTCCTTTCCTATCCAAATTGCTTGTCATTGACAAACTGCTTTTTCTAAAATGCAGACTTAATCACGAGCATTCTCGTGTTTTCATATTACACAGTGTTTTACATAAATGTTAAAGGCACACCTTAAAATTAAATACCCATTGCATTTTGAAGTTTTTTATTACATGTTCTTACAAGCTAATATCTTTTTAAAGAATGATACTTTGTAAAATGTTTTTTGTACTCATTCAATAGAAATTTATCTGGCCACTGGGTAAAGCTAGGGATAAAACTACTGGTGCGCAATGTGTTAAGATTGTCTAATAGCTCCCCACTGCTGTAGGATAAAACCCATACTTCTTGGTTAGCCTGGCTTATAACATCTTCCACGATCTGGTCCTATCTTGCTTACCACTCCATAAAGCTATAAGCTTGTGGTGGTGGGAATTATATTATCCTCAACTTCATCATTTTAATGCCTACAACAGTTTTGGTGATCAAATACCGTTTTCCTAAATGAATGAATGAGGAGATAAGACCTGAAATGGGCTTTGAAGATTGAGCTGGGTGGATAAAATATAGACTGAACATCTAATCTGAAACCTTCCAATAATTATTGAGCTACTAAATTGAGTTTTTTGATGAAATAGATTCCTTGTCCTTAATTTTTGTATCTCCAGGCTTCTGGTCAAGATGGTGGCATAACTAAATGCGGTACTTGAATCCTCCCACAACCACATCAAAGTTACAACTGAACTACAGAATAACCATCATTCAGAAGGGCCTGAAATCTAACTGAACAGAAGTACTACAACTAAGAATATAAAAAAGAAGCCACAATGAGATTGGCAGGAGGGGGTGGAGATGCTGGTCCCACACCCACTTGTGGTGGATAAAAATTGGGAGGGAAATCTCAGCTTCAGAGGACCCCTTCAGGAATGAGAAGTCCCCGCCCCACAACAGGCCCCCCAACCCAGGGTTCCAGTGCCAGAAAGAAAAGTCCCCATAACTTCTGGCTGCAAAAACCAGTGGGGATTGTGGCCGAGTGGGATGGAGGGCTGCTGGAGTCCCAGGCATTCCTCTTAAAGGGCCTGCACAGCCCTAGCCAGTTTTGCTCAGTGGATAGAGCATCGGCCTGCGGACTGAAGGGTCCTGGTTCGATTCTAGTCAAGGTCACATGCCCGGGTTGCAGGCTCGATCCCCAGTAGGGGTAGTGTAGAAGGCAGCCAATCAATGATTCCCTCTCACCATTGATGTTTCTATCTCTTTCTCTCCCTTCCTCTCTGAAATCAATAAAAATATTTAAAAATAAATAAATAAATAAATAAATAAATAAAGGACCTGCACAGATTTACTGCATTTTTCTGTGTATAAGACGCCCCACTTTTCCAACCCAAAATTAACAATATTTTAAACATTTTACTGGTTTTCCTCTTAAGGCCTTCTTCTTTTTTGACATCTAAAGGAGTTGCTCTTCCTGTTTTCTCCATTGTCTGATCATACACTCAGTGGGAGGAGGTCCAAATTGTCTCTCTGCAGCTCTATTTCCATGCTGATTACATTCATTTTGAATTTTGCCGAGTAAGACAATCGCTTACTGGTATTTATCTTTTTATTTTTTGACATCTTTATGGGTTCAGAAGGCTCCTGTCCCTGTTGCATCTCCACACTCTCCACCTCCACCTCCAATTACAGCATCAGCTGATATCAATAACAATAAGGCTCGTGATTGGAGGAAGCCTGTTTGACAAGGTATGGGCAGCTATGCACCCACATGGTTCCCTCCTCGGCTGACTTTCCTGTATAAGACATCCCTCAATTTTCAGTATAACGATTTTAGAAAAAAAAATAGCGTCTTATACATGGAAAAATACGGTACTCAGATTCACTTGCTCTGAGCTCCAATGCTGGGGCACCAGGGATATATGGAAAGGAACTGAATTGTCTGGCATCAGGCAAGAGCTGGATGGGCTGTTTTCTTCCAGACAAAAGTGGTGACAAAAGCCATTGTTCCTTTTCAGAGCCCTCACATCCCACTGAGCCAGTAGACAGGTGCCATATCTGAGTCTCCATCACCCTGACTAATATTGTGGGCCCCATCCTGGTGATTCCCTGAAATCCTGCCCCACCCATCTTGTAAGCCTATCCAAGCTGCTTTCAGAGGCTTTTCCATACGAATAGCCTCTCGTGGCTCATGCTTCACACTTTCCCAAAATCTCTCAAATGAGCAGCATCTGGCCTCTATGTGCCCTATATCTCTCACTAAGTGGCCCCAGGCCTGGCAGTAGCAGCAGCTGGCCTTGGTTTTTAGCTTGGCCTCTCTTGGGTACTTCCAAGCCCAACACAAGTAGTATCCATCTGCAGATCACTTTGTAGCTCATGCCAGGTGGCTTCCAGCAGGGCACAGGGGGAGGCTGACCTTGACCTATACCTCCCGGGAGGCTCCAGAGCCAATGCCCCCTGTGAACAGCTTCAGACTATGTTAAAGTACCACTCAACCTCCTCCACCAGGGACATACTCATGGAGAGGACTCAGCAGGCACTGGAGCTCCCCTGAGGTAAGTCATGCTCTGTGGGGTGGGCCCTTGCATAGCTGAACCTCCATGGTGGTCAGAGCTAGTCCTTGCAACCAATCGGACTGTGGGCAAATCCTCACACTGATGTACCAACAGCAATCAAGGCTCAACTACAACAGGAGGGTGCACACAGCTCGCACAGGTGATCTGGGAGACTACGCCTTTGGAGCTTACAGAACACCTACTACATAAGACCACTCTACCCAGCCCAGTAGATGTAGCAACTCTGCCTAACATACAGAAACAAATACAAGGTGCCTGCCAAAATTAGGAGACAAAGAAACATGTCCCAAATGAAAGAACAGAAGAAAACTAAAGAAAAAGAACAAAACAAAATGGAGACAAGCAATTTACTAGATACAGAGTTCAAAACACTGGTTATAAGGATGCTCAATTAACTTAGGAGAAGAGTAAACTCAGTGAGAACTTCAACAAAGAGATAGGAAACATAAAAATGGAACTAGAAAATATAAAAAAGTTCCAGCCAGAAATAAAGACTACATTAACTGAAATGAAGAATACATTACAGGAAATCAACCATAGAATAGATTAAGCAGAGAATTAAATCAGAGATTTGGAAGATAAGGAAGCAGAAAACACCCAATCAGAACAGCAAAAAGAATCCAAAACAATGAGAATAGTGTAAGGCGTCTCTGGAACAACTTCAAATATATCAACATTCAGGAAGTGCCTGAAGGAGAAGAGAGGGAGCAAGAAATTGAAGACCTATGTAAAAAAAATAATGATGAAGAATTTCCATAATCTGGTAAGGAAGTTGATATACAAGTCCAGGAAGCACAGAGAGTCCCAAACAAGATAAACCCAAGGAGACTGACACCAAGATGCATCATAATTAAAATGCAAAAGATTAAAGACAAAGAGAAAATCCTAAAGGCAGCAAGAGAAAAACATTAGTTACCTACAAGGGAACTACCATAAGACTTCACAACAGAAACTTTACAGGCCAGAAGGGATCAGCACAAAATACTCAAAGTGATGAAAAGCAACAACCTACAACCAAGATTCTCTACCCAGCAAGGCTATCATTTAGAATTGAAGGACAGATAAAATAGCTTCCCAAACAAGAAAGAGCTAAAGGAATTCATTATCATCAAACCAGTACTACATGGAATGTTAAAGGGTCTTTTTTAAAAAGAAAAAAAAAGATAAAAAATATAAATAATAAAATGACAATAAATACATATCTATCAACAATTGAATCTAAAAATCAAAATAAATGAACAAGCAGAACAGAAAACGACTCATAAGATACAGAGAATATTTTGTGGTTGCTAGATGGGAGGGAGGTTGGGAGGATGCTTGAAAAGAGAAAGGGGTTAATAAGTACACATTGGTAGTTACAGAATAGTCCCTAAAAGTACAGCATAGGGGATATAGTCAATAATATTGTAATAACTATGTATGGTGTCAGAAGGATGCTAGATTGATCAGGATGATCACTTAGTAGGTTATATAATGTCTAATCACTGGTTTGTACACTTGAAACTAATATAATATTATATGTCAACTGTAATTGAAAAATAAAAAATTAAAAATAAAAAAAAATTTTTGGTATCTCCATGACCAGCCAAGAGCTTGGCACATAGTAGGTATAATTAATTAATTAATGATATTATGTATTCAGCCAAAGGATCATTTCTTTTGGAAAATGTTATGCTTACTTAATTACAGAACAACTTATTTCGGAAGAGATGAAAACTTCATTAATTCTTTGTGAAGAAGCTATTCTGCTGGTCAGATACCTGAGCAAACAGACCAGGCCTTAAGACAATTTAATCAAGCACATTTCTTATTGACCAGAATGGACCTGGTGTTGGAGAGGACACCTGTCTTCCTGAGGTCAGTGGCTCCAGCATTAAATTTATTAACTGTAACCAGATCTGGCTACAGATGCTGCCAAAAACAGGGATATCCCAACGTGTTGTTACTGGATACTAATTTTGGATAAATACCTCCTGGAGGCTTTAAGTCTCTCAAAATGAAGACTGTATGCTATAATAAATCACAACTATTACTGGAGTTTCCATTTCAGTGAATAGTTAAATTCATATTTTTTGTAGTTGGGACATACAACATACATACTAGCATTTAAATACTTAAATGGGGTTCAGAAGTCAAATATTTTACAAGGTCCTAGGAACCTGTTTTCAAAGTAATGAAAAGTGACCCTGGTTGCAATACGATCACTCCCTTCGGAGAACTTGCAAATAAATTTAGTTAGTAAAAGCTTCTGCCAGCATGATTCTAGTTCAGAGAACAACAAGGATATTCCCAGTTGCCAGTTGCTCTTATCTGCTGCTTCTCCTAATGCCTAATTTGGAAAAACTCCATTTTGCTGTAGGTTCAAGACTGGGTTATCTAATACCTAGACTTTTTTCCAACTATTTGATTCTTTGAAGCTTTTGAAGAAATTCATGGTCCATGGTATAGTACCTTTCACCCTAACTAAAAAAGGGTAAGCTGGTTAAAGTATCAATGGTCAAGACTTTGTAAACTTTTTTTTTTTCTTGACAGGAAGAGTATTCGAGCTTATTAGTTAAATGAGGACATTAAAACTTAATAGCAACTTTGCTAATTTTCCATCATTAAGCTGAAACGTGGCTAAATATTTTCTACTATCATGCCAACACGAAAGTGGATTTTCTTGCTTCCAGTTTAACTAGCTAGAAACTTCTGCAAATAAAGTTTCAATCTTAAAATGAGATGGTTTTCTTTTGATCCTCAAGGGCAGAGAATGGAGAAATGAAAAGAAAGGAGGCCAATTTATTCATCCCGATCACCAAAAGGATTGGAGCTTTAGGGAAAGATTTTCTGAGATGACAGAATGTCATTTACAGTGGTCTTAAAAAATTAATAAGGCAATTTGACTTTTAATGCTTCTGCAATCTTAGTGTAGTGGCTTTTTATAGCCCTGAGCTGTGTGTTTAAATGCACATCAAAATGTCAAAGTGGGCCTCTACATAACACCTCTTTTTGCTGTCTCCAAAGGGGCTTCTTAATTATTTGCAGACTTAGAGCTTCATTTGAGAACAATTTGAAATACCCCTAACTAGTTGTGAGCAAAGCTGGTGACCTGATGCCTTCAAAGGCAGTTAGGAGCAAATGTAGCCTGGTTGGAGTTTGGTATTCTGGTAAGGGGGAGGGCAGGGTTGAATCTGGTAAACTGGGTTTGAGTCCTGGATCAAGTCTCCTAATTATGAGACTTGTGCAAGTTACTTAAACTCTCATTGGTGAAAAGGAAACAATAATATCACCTACTGAGCATAAGAGAGTGCCTGGAACAGTAGCAAGGGCTTGGTAAATCTTACCAGCAAAGAAGAAAATAAGCATCATCAGCAGCAAAACATTATACCTGCAAGATTTTGTACTAGGTCCTGAGGATACAACAATGTGTAATAAGATATGGATTCCATCATTCCCAGGCTGATTGGAGATTAGACATACTATCTAATAAAAGAGTAATATGCAAATTGACTGTCACTCCAACACACAAGATGGCTGCCCCCATGTGGACACAAGATGGCCACCACAAGATGGCCAGCAGGGGAGGGAAGTTGGGAGGGACCAGACATGCAAGGGAGGGCAGTTGGGGGCAATCAAGCCTGCAGGGAAGGGCAGTTGGGGGGGGGGGGTACCAGGCCTGCAGGAGAGGGCAGTTAGGGGCAATCAGGCTGGCAGGGGAGCAGTTAGACATCAATCAGGCTGGCAGGGGAGTGGTTAGGGGGTGATCAGGCTGGCAGGCAGAAGCAGTTAGGGGCAATCAAGAAGGCAGGCAGGCGAGCAGTTGGGAGCCAGCAGTCCTGGATTGTGAGAGGGATGTCCGAAGGCCCTTTTAGGCCTGATCCTACCTAAACGGGCAGTTGGACATCCCTCGAGGGGTCCCAGATTGGAGAGGGTGCAGACTGGGCTGAAGGACACACACACCCATGCACGAATTTCGTGCACCGGTCCTCTAGTATATAATAAGCTGGTATGGCACAACTTGGAATGGGCAAGGAGCCAGGAAAGGTTTATCAAGGAAGAAAGACAGAAGCTTGGCCTTGGAGGAAGTGCAGTATCCAGATAAGCTAACCACAGGCCAAGGGTATTCTCAGGGTTACCACAATTGCATAACTGAATCTTTTTGTCAACTTCATTGAGCATCTCAGTTACCTCAATAACTAAGGATTCATGGAGCAGGGAGGTAGGGGAACTTAAAAGGTTATTGGCTGTGTTACTACTTTTTTTAACTAAATGTTTTCAGTTTGACCATTTGAAAACAAAGATTTGTTATTAGTTTAAAAATAATTCTTTTCCTTAAGTAAATACTTTGTCAAATGTAGAACAGAAATAATCCTCTGCCACAACAAAATAAAAAATTACTTATGCACCCATCTGTGTCTACCTTTGTTTGGAGATAGCATAACAGATATGAACCTAACCCTGAGATACAATCAAAACTTAACCATATAAGCTTATATATAGTTCAATAAATCATGTTTAAAGAAAGGTGTATAATCCAATTAATCCAGGTGTAGGGAGCGGCTCTAGAGTTAAGCCTCAGATTGGCCTGTGGCAGAGCCACAAACAAGTCCCAGCTTAGAGGGCAGAGCCCTCTTAGCATAATTAAGCTTGACCTTATGGCCACTCCCTAGATCCTTCCTGGGTAGCTAATGGGCTGTGGGAGGTGCAGCAAGTGCTGCCAAAACAAGTGAAACTCATAAGAACATTGTAACTATGTTGACCAATACCTTGTTTTTCTCTGACTATAAAATAAAGCCTCAGCTTGCTGGCTGGATCCTTTTCTGTGGCCTCATCCAGGCACAGGAGATCCACTGAGCCCCAGCTATATTCTCTTTGTCTTTTCTTTAATCCTTTGCTGCCCCCTCTCAGGCTCACCGAATTCTTGGCTGTACTGGCACAGCACATCCAGGGAAAATATAATAATGAGTTTGACTGGGGTGGTGGCAATGAAGAGAGGGAGAGGTGTATAAATTCAAGATCTTTATAGAAAGCCTATTTTACTTTATTTTTTAAACTAAAGGCCTGGTGCACGAATTTGTGCACCAGTGGGGTCCCTCGACCTGGCCTGCAGGATCGGGCCAAAATTGGCTCTCCGACATCCCCCTAGGGGTCCTGTATTGCAAGAGGGCACCAGCCAGGCCGAGGGACCCCATCGGTGCACGATCGAGGCCGGGGAGTGATGCAGGAGGTTGGCCAGCTGGGGAAGGACTGCGGGAGGGCTCCAGGGCATGTCCAGTCCATCTCACTCAGTCCCGATCAGAGCGTTTGCCCCCTGGTGGTCAGTGCACATCATAGCGAGCAATTGCGCAGCCTTAACATATCATTAGCATATTACGCTTTGATTGGTTGAATGGACAACTGGACGACCTGATACTTAGCATATTAGGCTTTTATTATATAGGATTATATAGGATATATTTTTGTTGATTTCAGAGAGGGTGAGGGAGATAGGAACATCAATGATGACAGAGAATCATTGATTGACTGCCTCCTGCATGTCCCCCGACTAGGGATTAACTCCAAAACCTGGGCATGTACCCTGACCAGTAATCGAACCAGGACCTCCTGGTTCACAGGTCGATGCTCAACTACAGAGCCATACCAGCTGGGATAGACATCCTATTTTAAAGATGAAATACTGTAAGGAGAACAAGCTATTAGGTAATATTTTCCAAAAAACTCTTCTCTAGAGATCATGAAGATATCGATGCTCTATTGTAACCAGAAACTTTATCAAAAGGTTGTGTTTTTTTTAATCCCAAACATTGACATGTTAGGAGTAGGACTACTGGAATGTCTTCTTGGAATCCTACTCATTCATTTATTATTTTATTCATAATGCATTGTTTTTTACTTTGTTCCATGCAGTATGTGTTAGGTATTGCATATATGTTAGTAAACAAAACAGATATGTTTCCTTCTCCCATGGAACTGGAGGAAGACAGACAATAAGCAGGTAAGCAAATAAATCACTATATAAATACACATTCATACATTTACTCACTGAAGAACTAATATTAAGCACATATTATATGTTGGGGAATATTTTGGGTTCTGGGAATTCAATGATGAGCAAAAATAGACTGGTTTCTGTCTTATGGAGCCTACATTCTGAGAGGGAGAGGCAACTTATTCAAAGAGTTACACTAAAAATGGTAACATTGTAACTACGAAAAAGCTATGAAAGAATAGTCATGAAGAAATTTGACCCCACTAGGAGGTCAAGGAAAGTTTCCTTGAAGAAGTGAAGAATAGATGGAGAACTGAAGGATAATGAAGAGTTAGCTGGCAAAAGGAGGGAGGGGAGAGCATTTCAGAGAGAGGGAAGAGCATGTGCTTAAGGCCATAGTATGTCTTAGAGGCTAAAAGATGGTGAGTACGGCCAGAAGAGGAAGATGAACCCATAAAGGAGGCAGAAAGGGTGCAGTTGGAGGTGAAGGAGTAAGCCATGGTCATAGAAACCATGGGAAGAAAGTGTTTCAAAAAGAAAGCCACAGACAGAGTCAAATGATGCTGAGAGGTTTAGTAATATGAGAACTGAAAATGTCCCTGGATTTCACAACATGCAGGACATTGGTGAGCCCAGTGGAATTATGGGCCATAAGCCGGAATGGAATGTTTTGAGAGTGAGTGTAAGGAGAGGAAATGTAAAGGAGAAGAGTATGATTTTAGGAATTGCATTTGGTCACATGTAATGGAACCTGATGGCAGTAGTTTAAATAGGGTTATTTTTCTCACATAACAAGAATGACAGATGGTGATGGACAGTTCAGGCTGGTGTAGTGGCTTCATAATGTAATGAATGCCCTAGAATCCTTCTTTCTGCTTTGTTGTCATCCTCAGTATATGGCTATTTTATTTCATTGTGAATGCAAGACAACTATTCACTCTCAAGTCGATAGGAAGAAAGAAAGAAAGAAAGATCAAGGGAAAAGTTCTGGTGCCTATTGCAGAAAAGCAGAAATTTTCTGTAAATCCCCAGTCCACTTCAGCTTACATGTCATTGGCCCGAAGTATGTCATATGGCTGGGAGGCTGGGAAATGTAGCTCTTCAGCTTGACCCATTGCTGCTCCTAACAGAATCAGCTTCTGTAGGAAGAAGGGAGATAGATATTGTGAGCAACCATGGCAGCTACACAGCACATACAAACCACACATTCAGAAAGTGTGTTGTAAAGGAAAGAAGAGAGACAAGATGATAGTTGGAGGGAAATGTGGAAATGAAATTTTTTTAAATTTAAATTGGGAATGACTTGAATATATTTAAAGACAAGAAGGGTCTAATTGGGAGACAGAAAGAGTGAGAGGGAGATAGAGGATTTGAATATAAAAGAACAAAAGAGGTAATTAATTCTGCCCACCAGTGTGGCTCAGTGGTTGAGCATCGACCTATGAACCAAGAAGTCACAATTTTATTCCCCATGCCCTGGTTTCAGGCTTGATCCCCAGTTGGGGGTGTACAGAAGACAGCAGGAGGCAGCCAATCAATGATTCTCTCTCAGCACTGATGTTTCTATCTCTCTCTCTCTCTCCCTTCATCTCTGAAATCAATAAAAATATATTTTTTTAAAGTGTAATGTTCCTTAGAAAGAGGGAGGGGATGGAATCTAAATCTGGAGAAGAGAGATTAACATTAAAGAGAATAAGGATAGGTTCTCTATGGTAACAACAGGAAAAGAAAAGTAGGCTTACATGTTTTATATTGAAAAAAAATGAAGCTTCTATTTCCTCTATAATGTAGGAGGTAAGGTTTGCTATTGCCAATGAGAGGGTATAAAGGAGTGATCAGAGCTTTGAGAAGTTTGAGACGTTAAAGTTTGAAATAGCTGTTGCAGAGCAAAACTGACTCAAGTATAAAGGGCACAAATAAAGTGCTATCAGGGAATGTTGTTCTCATCACCTTTCCTGAGAAATACTGATATATTGGAGAATGAGTTTCAGACAATCAACATGACTAGAAAGACATCAATATAAAGCCTGGTGTTGAGTATTAAATATACAGTTACTTATACAACTACCCACACTTGTGCTCATACCAGCTGAATATCTTCCCATCCCCATAATTAACATAAACATAATTTATTCAACAAATATTTAGTAAATACCCTCTATAAACTAGATACTTATGCATGCCATGTAGCATGCTAGGATGGGTTGGGGTAGGTAGGAAATATAGCCTGGGAAAAGGTGGACCCACTGTTAGCTGGGAAAATGCATAGAAATCTTAACATCCAGGCTCAGGGAGAGTGGCTAAACTCCACCCAGGCAATGGCATCCAAGGGATGGTCTGATCTGAGCAATAAGATGGGGGTGCCAGCATCTGACTTTGGAAGCTCTGGGCAATTGTCATGGCACCAGGGACAGACCTAGAGTCAGATCAGTTGGAAGTTAGAGCGCCTGGAAAGGCAACCTAGCTGTGGAGATAGCACATGCAGAATTAGAGGGCAGGTTTCAGCAGGCATGATTCCTACTTGGCTGATTCTTCAAAATGTCAGCCTCAAGAGGCTGCAGGAACCTAGATGTTAGAACCCCCAAAGTAAAGGAGCCTGATAGACTGACTCAAGGAAATTGCATCTGAATGATGCTGCATGTGTCAAAAACTAGGTTATCCTGCATACATATCTATCTTAGAATGCCTAGTGCAATAGAAAAAGATTTCTATTTCTATATTTGACTTACTACTATGAATATTTTTATATTTTACTTAACACTATGAAGAGAATACATCATACTCAGTGTGGGAAGATAGTAATAACAATAACTTTATTGCACATGCTACATGCCAGACACTGTTATAGATACTTAATGAGTTCCATCTCATTTTATCTTTACTATAACCTTCTGAGTTAGCTATTATTGTTCCCATTTACAGAAGAGGAACCTGAACCTGGTCCTAGTAAGTTTAATTTGCCCAAGAGCACATGGCTATAACTGGCCAAGCCAGGAATCTAGTGCATGTATGACTCCAGACCTTCCATTATGCCATAACTATTATATCACACTGTTCCAGTACAGTGTTGAACCCTAATGAGTGTCACTGAAATAATTGGTCTGCTTCTGGAATCACAGCCCTTTTCTCAGGATCTGTTGCTAAAATGAGAAGACCATGCTGCCCTCTATCAGCTTCAGTGACATTGGCCACTGGTAATTTTCAGAACGAATAAGAATATTTGACATTTGTATTGTGATATACACTTTCAAAAACATTTTACTCAAGTTTACAACATATATTATGAGCACTGAAGCCTACACATATACACAAAAGTTAATGCAAAATTTTTAATGAATCTTAATTTCTTTTGCAGGAAAGGCCAGTTATACTCTGAAGACAAACGTAATAGCAACAACTTCTTAAACCTGTTGTATCATCCTTGCCTATTCCCACCCTATTGCCTGTAGGATACTCTATAACTCAGTAGGTACCAGTTCCAGCCTCCCCAGTGTTTTTCTACTCACTCTCAATGGACTCTAGACACATTCCCTTCAATCCTCTACTTCAAAATTTAGCACTGAATAAAACCAACTACACTTGTAATTGGAGTTCAATGAACTTGAAAGTAAAAAATCCTTGATCTTTCTCAAGGCCAGTGATATCTCTGACCCAGCTTGACCCCTTGCAACCCTGTCCCTATCAGCTCCAGTTGGATTCTATCACAGGCCAAAGTTCAGGTTGAATATCCACCCAAGGAGAGGCTTCCCAGGTTCCTGGGTCTTCAACCCATTCTGTAGAGCAGGGGTGGGGAATGTTTGACCCATGGGCCGTATAAGGCCCACGAAATCATTTGCTCTGGCCCTGCCTAGGCATTAGGGGCCAATTAATGAAATGTTTGATCAAATACAGCAGGCCCTTTTTTAAGTTGATAATTTTATATGGCCCACAAATGATGTTATGAATATCCAAATGGCCCTTGACAGAAAAAAGGTTCCCCATCTCTGCTGTAGAGATCTCCAGGTCTTGATTTCTGGCCTTACCACGTGGGCTCTGAGCTTCTCCTCCTCTGTGCTTCATTTAAGGGCTGGCCCAACTATGGCAATCCTCCTCATTTCTTTTCCCTTGACTCCAAACAATTATATTTATGTCCCCAGGTTTATTCCTCCTAAATACATAGTCTGCTGAATGTTATACTCTTATTCTGTTTAGGCACTTTGTCACCAACCCTAGTTAAAAAAACTTTTTTTTACCATGTTCCATATTAAGAAAACCCCAAACATTTTATATTGTGACAAGGTACATACTAAGCTTTCCCTAAACAATTCTTAGTCCTTTACCCTATGGCAACACAATCTGATATATATTTTTTATTCTATTAAATAAATTCAGCCACTAAACTGATTTCACTAACCACTAACAGGTCAAGACCCTCAGAGTGAAAACCCTGTTCTAAGGAATCCACAATACTCTTTTGGCAACTTATCAGAACTTAAAATGTTAAAAAGTAGTTTTTGCTCTAATTCTCTCCATTTTATCCCCCCCACCACCACCACTTTTTAATTCTTTTAGTTTGTTACAATATCAGATGAGTTGGCACAATCAGTGGTAAGAGTATTACTAAAAGCTATTTGTACACCAACTTAGATAGCAATCGCTTACCGTATACAAAAGTGTTTGTGAACTACATGAAATATCACACAAAACCCAAATTTAATCCCCCAACCCCAAATTCAGCATAATCCCCAAAATGACTACAGTCACTCCAATGCCCCATGATGTACTGGTAAGAGTAAGTGTGATGGAGGATGAGTTGGACTGAGAAGACAGCAGTCTTAGATAATTGCTAATTTTACAAAGACATATTGCCATGTGAACACATCACTAGGGATCCCCCACTCCCAAGGCTCTAGAAGGGACTTATATAAATGACAGAGCCTAAAACTTACATTTCACTAGTTCATGGTAAATCTGCTTCTAAAAATTTCAGTTATTGAGTGAAGGAGTGAATATGGTGAGCCAGTTATAAGACTGGCTCTTAGGTTAAATGTATTTAATTTTTTAATTCACCATTTACTAGTTTGTGACTGTGATCAAATTAATTTTTCTGTGCCTCTATTTTTTAACCCATGAAAGAGGATGATAATATCAAACATATAGATAGGAAAGTTCTGAGGTATTGAAAGAGATAATGTATAAAGTATGTACTTTGGTGTCTAGCAGATGGTTAATGCTGATAAAAGCAATATATTTTTAAATATATTTTTATTGATTTCAGAGAGGAAGGGAGAGGGAAGAGTGATAGAAACATCAATGGGGGGAGACAACCAAGATGGCAGCATAGGTAAACACCTGAATTTGCTGCCACGCACAACCATATCAAAACTACAACTAAAAGACAAAATGAATATCATCCAGAACCATGGGAAGGCTGACTGAGTGGAAATTATACAACTAGAAGGAAAGAGAAAAGCGCATTGAGTCCAGTAGGAGGTGCGGAGGTGTGGAAGGGCAGTGGTATGGAGGCACGCTTAAAAGGGGCTGGCAACTGGGTACACTGTTGTCTTTTTCAATCGGGAGGGAGATACAAGCTCCCAACTGCTCTGAACTCCAGTTCAGGGCGAGACTCTGGGGACCCAGACTCATACAGGGAGAAACTGGACTGTCTGGCATCGGGCCAGAACACAAGGGCAGCTTTCCCTCAGAGGTGCTTGCAGCGATCATTGTTCCTGCATGGTGCCGTGGGACACAGAGACCCAGGGGCAGGGCTGACAGGCAGCCATTGCTATTTGCTCTGCCCTGGTGATTCCCTGAGATCCCGCCCCACCCAATTTACAACCCCACCCAAGCTGTGCCCAGCGGCTTTTGCACATGAATGGACTGGCTTTTTGCAATATAAAACCTAACAAACTGCAGTTGGGTCAGAGAGCCCCAGGGCTTCCAAAAAAAGGCCCAAGGCTCCATAGCAGCATGCATTGCTTCACAGCTGGGCCTCATCTGGGCACCTCCAAAACCCAAACAAAGAATAGGAACTTGCAGATCTCTCTGTAGCTCCTGCTGGGTGGCCTCAGGCAGTGGCTGACTTTGCACCTCCTTGAAGATCCAAGAGCCAGTGTACCCAGTGGTCAGAGTGAGAACATCCAGATTACAACTCTTCACATCCATAAGAGACACACTAAGGGGGCAAATTCAGTGAGTGGCAAAGCCCCAATGAAGCAAGTCCTGCTCCATAAGGGTGTCTTCAGCACAGAAGTTCTCCCAGCGTAGACACAGCTGATCCTCACAGCCAATTGGCCTCCCAGTGGTACTAACAGCAATCAAGGCTTAACTACAACAAGACTGTGCACACAGTCCACAAAGGGATGCACCAAGAGTGTCCACCTCAGATAATTAGGAAGGCTGAGCCACTGGGCCCTATAGGACACCTAGTACACAAAGCCACTCTATCAACACAGGGAAGTAGCCAAAATGCAGAGACAAAGAAACAGGTCACAAATGACAGAAATGGAGGAAAGCAAACTACAGGATATAGAGTTCAAAACCACGGTTATAAGGTTTTTCAAGAATCTTCTAGAAAAGGCCGAGAAATTTAGTGAGACCCTCAAGGATACGAAAAAGGACCAACTAGAAATTAAGCATACACTGACTGAAATTAAAAATATTATACAGAGATCCAACAGCAGAGTAAAGGATCACAAGAATCAAGTCAAAGATTTGAAATACAAAGAAGCAAAAAACACCCAACCGGAAAAGCAAAAAGCAAAAAGAATCCAAAAATATGAAGATAGTGTAAGGAGCCTCCGGGACAACTTCAAGCATACCAACATCCAAATTGTGGGGGTGCCAGAAGAAGAGAGAGAGCAAGATATTGAAAACCTATTTGAAGAAATAATGACAGAAAACTCCCCCACCTGGTGAAAGAAATAGACCTACAAGTCCAGAGAACCCCGAACAAAAGGAATCCAAAGAGGACCACACCAAGACACATCATAATTAAAAGGCCAAGGGCAAAAGACAAAGAGAGAATCTTAAAAGCAGCAAGAGAAAAACAGGTAGTTATCTACAAGGGAGTACCCACATGACTGTCAGCTGATTTCTCAACAGAAACTATGCAGGCCAGAAGGAAGTGGCAAGCAATATTCAAAGTGATGAAAAACAAGAAGCTACAACCAAGATTACTCTATGCAAAGCTATCATTTAGAATTGAAGGGCAGATAAAGAGCTTCACAGATAAGAAAAGCTAAAGGAGTTCATCACCGCCAAACCAGTATTATATGAAATTCTGAAGGGTATTCTTTAAGAAGAGGAAGAAGAAGAAAAAGGTAAAGATAAAAATTATGAACAACAAAGTGACAACAAATACATATCTATCAACAAGTGAATCTAAAAAGCAAGTGAATAAAAAATCTGATGAACAGAATTAACTGGTGAATATAATAGAATCAGGGGCATAGAAAGGGAGTGGACTGACAATTCTCGGGGGGAAGGGGGTGAGAGGGGTGCGGGAAGAGACTGGACAAAAATCGTACACCTATGGATGAGGACAGTTGTGGGGGGGGGGAAGGGCAGAGGGTGGGGTGGGAACCGGGTGGAGGGGAGCTATGGGGCGAAAAAAGAGGAACAACTCTAATAATCTGAAAAATAAAGATTTATCTAAAAAAAAAGAAGAAACAACAGTGATGAGATAGGATCACTGATTGGCTGCCTCCTGCAAGCCCTCTACTGGGCATCGAGCCTGCAACCCGGACATGTGCCCCTGACTGGATTTGAACCTGGGACCCTTCAGTCCACAGACTGACACTCTATCCACTGAGCCAAACCAGCTAGGGCAATAAGAACAATATTTATGTGATGATGGTGAAGACAGTGCTATATTGAATATGATGGTAGAAGGCAGAGAATGTTGAAGAGTTTAATGCTTTTTTGATCTTATAATAAATGTTCCCCAAACAGCTGTGATTTAAAAATTTTTCTACATATAGTTGGTACACTCTGATATTTTAAATTCCTTTGGTTGACTTGGTTTTAGATTTCCAAGATCCTTCAATAAAGTCTGATGAAAAATGATTTAAAGAATTTTTTAAAAATATATTTTTATTGATTTCAGAGAGGAAGGGAGAGAGACAGAAGCATCAACGATGAGAGAGAATCATCGATCGGCTGCCTCCTGCATGCTCCCCACTGGGGATCGAGCCTGCAACCCTGGGCATGTGCCCTTGACCGGAACCAAACATGAGACCCTCTGGTCCACAGGCCGATGCTCTACCTGCTAAGCCAAACCAACTAGGGTGATTTAAAGAATTTTTTAATTTGAGCAGAGCAGTAGCATAAACAAAAAGGGAGTTTATGAAAAAAAAAGAAAATACAAAACTTAGGGAAATATTGTCATATTCCCAGGATGCAGAGATATAATTAATAGACTTCATGCCACTGTCTATTCCAAGAGCCATGTCTTCCTTTAGCACCCTCTCTGCTCTGTGGCCTCCTGTCCTGGATCAACTGTAGATGATCTTCACATAATTTTAGCACTAGTTTCCATGAATTTCCCTGCTCTATGCTCCTATGTAAAACCTTTGTTTTTGTGTAACTAAAGATTATAGCAGCAAGGAAAAGTTTAAGATGGGAAGAACATTCTGCCACCCACTTTTTAAAAAATGTATTTTTATTGATTTCAGAGAGGAAGGGAGAGGGAGAGATAGAAACATCAATGATGAGAAAGAATCATTGATTGGCTGCCTCCTACACATCCCCTATTGGAGATCGAGCCCACAACCTGGGCATGTGCCCTTGACCGGAATCCAACCTGGGACCCTTCAGTCTGCAGGTTGACGCTTTATCCACTGAGCCAAACCAGCTAGGGCTGCCACACATTTTTTGACTCTATTTAGGATCACTACATTACTCATCAGAGTTTTGCCTGTGTTTTGAAATGGCTAGATGCTAGGCTAACACAATCTAGGAAAATTGGAAACCTCCAAAATGCTTGCTTATTGATCCAGAGAGCTCCCAACTCCCCTCAAACAGTTGTTTAGAAGGGAGAGTTGCAGATGTCCCTTACTGATATATGCATATATATATATATATATATATATATATATATATATACTATAAATATTTCAGTGTCCATTGGATAAATAAGTTTAGTGTTTTGAGAAGCTGAATCAGTGTGTTTACTATAAATGATCTGTCTCTGGGAGCGGAAAAAGTTGCTAAAATGAAACCTAAAAAAAGCAAACAACAAGCAGGTATCCATCAATTGTGTGTGGAGACAACTGTGAAGACAACTGCAGATAGAGAAATACATCTGGCTTGTGAGAGATTGTAAGACTAGACAGTAAGCAGGATAATGTGTAGGTCTGAACTTCTCCCCCAAGGCTAGAAGAAAAGCTGTGAAAGGACTTAGAGCATGAAATAATAAAAAAAAATGTATATATTAGTCTCTGCCCCTAATTCCTGGCATAGCACTCCTAAAATCCTTGTAATTTTCTAAGTGATAGGAGTCTTTTTGTTTTAATGAGGCCATGCTTGGTGGGCTCCTGAATGAGCGCTGATCACCAGAAAGACAAAGCCAAGCTTGGAACTTTCAGTCCCACGCCCATCCTCCAGAAAGGGGAGAGAGGCTGGAAACTGAGTTAATGATCAATCATGCCTACATGAGGAAGCCTCCATAAAAATCCCAAAGGTATGAGATTCAGAAAGCTTCCAGGTTGAACACACAAAGGATGGAGGTAATGGGAGGGTGATGCACCTGGCAAGGACATGAAAGCTCTGTGCCCCTTCCCCCATACCTTGCCTTATATATCTTTTCCATCTGGGTGTTCATCTGTATCCTTTTATAATAAACTGGTAAATATAAGTTAAGTGTTTTTCCTGAGTACTGTAAGCAATTCTAGAAATTTATCACACCCAATAAGGAGGTAATGGGAACCCCAATTTATAGCCAATTGGTCAGAAGCATAGGTGACCACCTGGGACTTGTAACTGGCATCTGAGGGTGGTAAGGGGCAGTTGTGTGAGAATGAATCTTCAACCTGTTGGATCTGATACTATCTCCAGGTATATAGTGTCAGAATTGAGTTAAATTGTGGGACACCCAGCTGGTGTTGGATAATTGCTTGATGTGTGGAACACACACATGTGGTATCAGAGTATAGTGAAGTATGGTAGTGGTGTGAGAGTAAAGGAGAAATACAGGGAGTGTTTTCCCCATACAGAGTGGTTTTGCTGCAAGGTATACATTGTAGGGTAAGGGTGGGAGGTATCTAACACTTCAAGACTCAGGAGTCAGCTTTGGAAATACTCTGTCATCCAGAGTGATTGCTTTATCCCAGCCATATGGAACCAGACCACATCTGGGAATATTCAGAATATGTTAAGAACTCTCAAAACTCAACACTAAAAAAACAAACTCAACACTAAAAAAAAAATATATATATATATATATATATATATTTTTTTTTTAAATGGGCAAAAGATTTGAAAAGATATTTCATAGAGAAGATAAAGAGATGGTAAATAAGCACATGAAAAGATAGTCTTCATCATTAGCCACTAGGGAAATGTAAATTAAAATAGTAGCAATATTCTGCCACCCTTATTAGAATGCTAAAATAAAAGACTGACCATACTAAGTATCAGTAAGGATATGAATCAACTGGAACTTTCATATATTGCTAGTGGGAATATAAAATAGAACTGAGCGGTCACTCTACTTCTAGGTATTTAGAAGAAACAAAAGCATATGTCTATATAAAAACTTATACACAAATATTCATAGCAGCTTTGTTTTTAAGAACCCCAAACTGGAAACAATCCAAACATCTCTCAACAACAGTTGGATAGGGAAATTACAGCACATCCATAAAATGAAACCCTATTTAACAATAAAAAGGAAGGAACTGTTGATACCCACAACATGGATCAATCCCAAAATAACTATGTTCAGTGAAAAAAGCCAGACAAAAAGGAATATATACTGTATGATTCCATTTATAGAAAATGGAAACTAAGCTATATTGACAGAAAGCAGATCAGTGGTTGGCTGGGGCGCTAGGATGAGGGCATGAAGGAGGAATTACAAAGGGGCATGAGGAAAACTTTGACGGTGATGGGTCTATTAATTATCTTAAATTTGGTGATGGTTTCTCAGGCTATAGATAAGTCAAACTTATCAAATTATATACTTTAAATATGTGCATTTTACACAGTATTGTCAATAATATATGTCAGCCCTAGCCAGTTTGGCTCAGTGGACAGAGCATCCACCCACAGACTGAAGGGTCCTGGTTCGATTTCCATCAAGGGCATGTACCTTGGTTGCAGGCTTGATCCCTGGCCCTGGTTGGGGCACATGCAGGAGGCAACCAATCGATGCATCTCTCTCACATCAATGTTTCTTTCTATCTCTTCCCCTCCCTTCCACTCTTTCTAAGAAATCAATGGAGGGGGATTAAAAATGGTGGCAGAATAAGTGGATGCTGCACGGATATACTCCCAGGAACAAATTGGAATTACAACTAAAATACAAAAAAACGCCCTAACCGGTTTGGCTCAGTGGATAGAGCATCGGGCTGCAGACTGAAGGGTCCCAGGTTCGATTCCGGTCAAGGGCATGTACCTTGGTTGCGGGCACATCCCCAGTAGGAGGTGTGCAGGAGGCAGCTGAATCAATGTTTCTCTCTCATCGATGTTTCTAACTCTCTATCCCTCTCCTTTCCTCTCTGTAAAAAATCAATAAAATATATTTTTAAAAAAATAAAAAATAAAATAAAATACAAAAATCTTCCTGAATAATCAATGGAAAACTCTCAGGAGAGAACACTGATACCCAAGGACTAAAAGTGGAGACCACACAGAGACTGGTAGGTGGGGCAGAGGTGCAAAAGGGCTGGCCAGGTCCCCACAGACAGCAACTGAAGTCCTGAAGAGATATCTCAGCTATGGGGGGTTGCCACTGAGAACTCTGGAATCTAATCCTCAAGCTGGGCACCCCCCAGTAGAGAGCACCAAAACTGAGAAGGGTACCCACATAACATTTGGCTGTAAAAAGCAGCAGGGTGCTATCTGCCAGGGAGTGACAGCTGAAAATTCAGGTGCTTTCTTAAAGGGCTAACACACAAAATCCCTGTGGAGCCACCCACCTTGTGCTCCAGCAGAGGGAGGATAAAGTGGACTGGAGCTGTGAGAGCAGAAGCCAGGACTGGGGACTCAGGGGATAGAGTTCAGAAAGCAGACACCCCAAGTTTCCTGAGCTGAGTCATTCCCTCACACAGCAGAGGACATGTTTCCCACATTGACATTTGCCTTCCCTGGAAGGAAGACTGTTGACACATTCTATTGGAAAACACCTTGCCCTTAGGCCACTTAACAGATTAAAAACAACAATTAGCCTCCAAGTAGAAGCAATTTCCCCATCCTGTTGATAAAAACTCACCACACTGAGGATGATTGCTTGAGGGGCAGTTCAAGTCGGAATCCTATCAGTCTGTAGGCAGAGGCAGTCTCTGGAGGCTTTGAGTCTTTGCCTGATCTAATTAGTCAGAAACAGCCTTTAACACTGTCCTGCACTAGAGATTGAGAGGTATAGAGGATCTCCCTAATACAGGGGTGGGCAAACTTTTTGACTCGAGGGCCACAATGGGTTCTTAAACTGGACCAGAGGGCTGGAACAAAAGCATGGATGGAGTGTTTGTGTGAACTAATATAAATTCAAAGTAAAGGAGCGGAGGGGAGAGCAAGAGAACCCTCCGCTCTTTCGGCTCCACGGGCCAGATAGAACAGCTGAACAGGCCGGATCCGGCCCGCGGGCCGTAGTTTGCCCACGGCTGCCCTAATACATAGTCACAAACTCAAACAGACAGCCAATATGAGGAGACAAAGAAACAATGCCCAAATGAAAGAATTAGAGAATTCTCCAAAAGAAGAGATAAATGAAGCAGAGATAAGAAATTTATCTGAAACAGAGTTCAGAGTAATGATGATAAAAATGCTCAACAACATGAAAAAAGATACAGTAACTCTGAAAAAAGAACTGTCTGAGATAAAGAATGACATAACACAAATAAAGAACACATTGGAAGGAATACACAGCAGATTAGGGGAAGCTGAGGATTGAATCAGTGAATTAGAAGACAAAGTTAAAAATATCACTCAATAAGAGAACCAAAAAGAAAAAACAATTAAAAAACAGGACAGCTTAAGGAAGCTGTGGGACAACATGGAACATAACAATATTAGAATAGCAGGTATGCCAGAAGAGGCAGAAAGAGAGAAAAGAATAGAGAATATGTTTGAAGAAATAATGGCAGAAAACTTCCCTAACCTGGTAAAGGAAAAAGTCACACAAGTTCAAGAGGCACAGAGAACCCCAAGCAAGAAGAACCAAAACAGGTCCACAGCCCTAGCTGATTTGGCTCAATGGATAGAGCATCAGCCTGCGGACTGAAGGGTCCCAGGTTCGATTCTGGTCAAGGGCACATGCCTGGGTTGTGGGCTCGATCCCAGTGCGGGGCGTGCAGGAGGCAGCCAATCAATGGTTCTCTCTCATCATTGATGTTTCTATCTCTCTCTCTCCTTCTTCCTTCCTCTCTGAAATCAATAAAATTATATATTTTTTAAAAAAGCCCAGATCCAGGCAGCTTCAAAGGGGAGTTTTACCAAACAAAGAATAACTAACATCTATACTCCTCAAACTATTTCAGGAAATTCAAGAGGAAGGATCACTTTCAAACTCTTTTTATGAGGCCAGCATTATCCTGATTCCAAAACCAGATAAAGACACTACAAAGAAAGAGAATTACAGGCCAATATCTCTGATGAACATAGATGCTAAAATCCTCAACAAAATATTAGCAAATCACATCCAGCAATATATTAAAAAGATCATACACCGTGATCAAGTGGGATTTATTCCAGGGATGCAAGACTGGTACAATATTTGCAAGTCAATAAACGTGATACATCACATAAACAAATTGAAAGACAAAAATCACATGATCACATCAATAGAAGCAAAGAAAGCATTCGACAAAATCCAACACTCATTTTTTAAATTTTTTAAAAAAATATATTTTATTGGTTTTTTACAGAGAGGAAGGGAGAGGGATAGAGAGTTAGAAACATTGATGAGAAACATCAATTAGCTGCCTCCTGCACACCTCCCACTGGGGATGTGCCCGCAACCAAGGTACATGCCCTTGACCGCAATCAAACCTGGGACCCTTCAGTTTGCAGGCCGACGCTCTATCCACTGAGCCAAACCGGCTAGGGCCCAACACTCATTTTTTATAAAAACTCTCAGCAAGCCCTAACCGGTTTGGCTCAGTGGATAGAGCATCGGCCTACGGACTGAAGGGTCCCAGGTTCGATTCCGGTCAAGGGCATGTACCTTGGTTGCGGGCACATCCCCAGTAGGGGGTGTGCAGGAGGCAGCTGATCAATGTCTCTCTCTCATCGATGTTTCTAACTCTCTATCCCTCTCCCTTCCTCTCTGTAAAAAATCAATAAAATATATTAAAAAAAAAAAAAAACTCTCAGCAAAGTGAGAATAGAAGCAGCATATCTCAACATGATAAAGGCCATACATGACAAACCTACAGCCAACATGATACTCAATGGCAAAACTAAAACCATTGCCCCTACAAACAAGAACAAGATAGGGATGCCACTTTCACCACTCCTGTTCGACATAGTACTGGAAGTGCTAGCCATAGCGATTAGACACAAAGAAGAAATAAAAGTCATCCAAAATGGAAAAGAAGTAAAACTGTCATTATTCGCAGATGACATGCTATTATACATAGAAAACACTAAAGACTCCATCAAAAAACTATGAGACTTAATAAATGAATTGGGCAATGTAGCAGGATACAAAATTAACACCCAGAAATCTATGCTTTTTTATACACCAATAATGAACTCACAGAAAGAGAAACTAAGAAAACAATCCCATTTACCATTACAACAAAAAATTAAGATACCTAGGAATAAACTTAACTTAGGAGGTAAAAGACCTGTACTCAGAAAACTATGGGACGTTGAAAAAAGAGATAGAGGAAGACATAAACAAATGGAAGAATATACCGTGTTCATGGATTGGTAGAATCAACATCATTAAAATGTCCATACTACCCAAAGCAATTTATAGATTCAATGCAATCCCCATTAAGATACCAATGGAATATTTCACAGACCTAGAACAAACTCTCCCAAAATTCATCTGGAATAAAAAAAAAGACCCCAAATAGCTGCAGCAATCCTGAGAAAGAAGAACAAAGTTGGAGGGATCACAATACCAGATATCAAGCTATATTACAAAGCCACTATTCTCAAAACTGCCTGGTACTGGCACAAGAACAGACATATAGACCAATGGAATCGAACAGAGAACCCAGAAATTGACCCAAGCCATTATGCTCAATTAATACTAGTATTTGACAAAAGAGGCAAGAGCATACAATGGAGTCAAGACAGTCTCTTCAAGAAATAGTGTTGGGAAAATGAAACTAGATCACCAACTCACGCCATACACCAAGCATGTCAAACTAGCGGCCACCTGGCCGCATGCCTCATTTAAACAAAAATAAACTCAAAATGGATACAGGACTTAAACGTAAGACGGAAAACCATAAAAATCTTAAAAGAATCCATAGGCAGCAAAATAGCAGACATATGTCATAGCAATATCTTTACCGATACAGCTCCTAGGACAATGGAAACTAAGGAGAAAATAAACAAATGGGACTACATCAAAATAAAAAGCTTCTGCACAGCAAAATAAATCATCAACAAAACAACAAGAAAGCCCACTGCATGGGAGAACATATTTGCCAATGTTATCTCTGAAAAGGATTTAATCTCCAAAATTTACCGGGATCTCATACAACTTAACAAAAGGAAGATAAACGATCCAATCAAAAAATGGGCAAGAGACCTAAATAGACACTTTTCAAAAGAGGACATACAGAAGGCCAAGAGACATATGAAAACATGCTCAAAGCCACTAATAATCTGAGAGATGCAAATCAAAACGACAATGAGGTACCATCTCACACCTGTCAGAATGGCTATCATCAACAAATCAACAAACGACAAGTACTGGCGAGGATGTGGAGAAAAAGGAACCCTCCTACACTGCTGGTGGGAATGCAGACTGGTGCAGCCACTGTGGAAACAGTATAGAGTTTCCTCAAAAAATTAAAAATGGAACACCAATCAGAAAGGATATATGCTCCCCTATGTTCATAGCAGCACAATTTACAATAGCTAAAATTTGGAAATAGCCTAAGTGCCCATCAGCAGATGCGTGGATTAAAAACCGTGGTACATCTACACAATGGAATACTATACTGCTGTAAAAAATAAGGAACTCTTAACCATTTACAACAGCATGGATTGACCTAGAGAGCTTTATGCTAAGCGAAACAAACCAATCGGAGAAACATAAACATCACATGATCTCACTCATTTATGGAATATAATGAACAATATAAACTGATGAACACAAATAAGCCAGAGAAAAAAAATATTTTAGCATATGCTAGAAGTAATCCTGTTATTTGCAGATTTTTAATATTTCTTACAACATTTGTGATATTATATTGTTAGTACAGTTTTGGTAATATTATAATATTTAAAATATTTTTTTCTTGAAATATTAATTGCATGTAATATTATATTTAAAATAGTTATTGAAATATTGTTTACTGCATGTAAATGGCTAATTATTTTGTATCTACAATCTGGTAATAGATTTATTTTGTATATTGAAAAAAATAAAACAAAAAACAAACAAACAAAAAGAAATCAATGGAGCCCTAGCTGTGTTAGGCTCAGTGGATAGACGCAGGCGTCCTCAAACTACGGCCCGCGGGCCACATGCGGCCTGCCAAGGACATTTATCTGGCCCGCCAGGTGCCGCTGCCTGTCCTGCTTAGCAGCCAACTGGTCCCGGGCCTGCAGTGCTCATAGGAATTTGTTCATAGTTTTTTTTTAATCTATAGTCCGGCCCTCCAATGGTCTGAGGGACAGTGAACTGGCCCCCTGTTTAAAAAGTTTGAGGACCCCTGAGTGTCGGCCTGGGAACCAAAGGGTTCTGGGTTTGATTCTGGTCAAGGGCATGTACCTTGATTGCAGGCTCCTCCTTGGCTGGGGCCCTGGTCAGGGCTGGTGCAGGAGGCAACCAATTGTTGTTTTTGTCTTTCCCTCTCTGTTCCACTCTCCCTAAAAATTAATGAAAAAATATCCTTGGGTGAGAATTAACAAAACAAAACCAAAAAAAGAGAAATCAATGAAAAAATATCTTTGGGTGAGAATTAACAACAACAAAATAATAATAATGATAATAATATGTCAAAAATACCTGACATTAAAGCTGCTAAAAATAGCATTTTTCTAACTTCCTTTTTAATATTTTACCTTCCTCTTAGCCAGATCCTATAAAAGGGCCCATAACCACCCAATACCACTATAGACAGGGAGAGTGGAAATAGTAGTAGAAATAAAGATCTTAATTGATTGTGATGAAAATATTTACAAATTTTGCCCTGGCCGGTTTGGCTCAGTGGATAGAGCGTCGGCCTGCGGACTGAAAGGTCCCAGGTTCGATTCCGGTCAAGGACATGTGCCTTGGTTGCGGGCACATCCCCAGTGGGGGGCGTGCAGGAGGCAGCTAATTCTCATCGATGTTTCTGACTCTCTACCTCTCTCCCTTCCTCTCTGTAAAAAAATCGATAAAATATATTTAAAAATATATATATATTTACAAATTTTACAAAAACAGACACCCATCTGAATACACTACTAGGACTTCTCCCAAAGCCTTGGAGGATGCCTATGCAAGTCAGGGACTGATGGAGATGACAAGGAACACCTAAGTACTCCTTGGGTTTGGAGGAGGTGGGGATGAGCATGAGGATCCAGCAGAGGAAAGGTCTTCCAGCTCCTTAGGCTCAAGGCTGTGGTTTGGATATTAAGCAGATGGCCTTGTTCTGAGGTCACAAGCTAGTTACTAAGGCCTGATGATATATCAATTACACAAGGAATGAGGCAAGTTTTTAAAGGTCAGTAGCACCACCCTCTGGCGTTTATGCATGATCACCCAGCACAGATCTGTCTCACCACTCAGGAGATGTATCAGTGTGCTGAGGCACAGGAGTGTAAGACAAGACTCGTGGATTCCATTACTGTGCTGCTGCTGTAACTATTTGCTAATCTGTGACTTGAGGCAGATCATATCTTTGGGTATTGTTTTCAACACAGTAAAATAGAATAACAAGAATTATCTATTGATGGCATATACTAAAATCTTCTCATAGAAATAATTTTTATCCTGTCTGAAATCTGGCTGATCTCTTCCATGATCTGAAGTGTATTCTGCAGTTGGAAGAAAGAAAATAGGGAAGTAAAAAAGAGAATTAGATGGCATAGACAGGTGACTCCAGGTGGGGCAGCACTCCAGCACCGGGAGGGGGCTGCTGACATTCTTCCCTCATGCCAAGGAAACCTTACTGGGCCTTAGGAGTCCTGAAAGTTAAGCCTCATTTGCTTCAAGTTCAATCTACCTGTCTAGAAGCTTTCTATTACTTTCCCCCAATTATTTGAAATTACCATTTATTGGGTATTTACTTTGTGCCAGCCACATATATGCTTGTCAATTTTTCTCAACCTTGTCAACACATTAGAATTACCTAGGAAGCTTTTTTTTTCAAATGTATTTTTATTGATTTCAGAGAGGGAGAGGAAAAGAGAGATAGAAACATCAATGATGAAAGAGAATCATTGATCAGCTTCTTCCTGCATACCCCACACTAGGGATCGAGCCCGCAACCTGGGCATGTGCCCTGACCGGGCATCGAACTATGACCTGCTGGTTCATAGGTTAATGTTCACCCACTGAGCCACACTGGCCAGGCCTAGCATCCATTCTTGTGAATTACTTTTAGATATGGGGAGGATGGAAAATAGACAAATTATTTTTTGTGTTTAAAAGAAAAAAAAGAAGTAAATTTCCTATTGCTTTTGTTAGCCAAGATAAATATTCTAGTCCAATTGGAAATTATATTTTATTATACATGTGTCATTATTAATTTTTGAGTACTTATGTATAAGACATGGACTTGGCATTGTGGACAGATACAATTAAATTTTTCTCAGTATCTTTTTCTTTTTGTCTAGCCTACCTTGCCTCCAACAAATACAGTGGCCAGAATAAGGCTATTGCAGCCAGAAAGATCTGGATTAAAATTTTTCTCTGTCACTTATTAGTTATTGGGTACTTTTTAGTACATTTGGTTCTGTCCACAGAGACATTTGGTCCATATCAAATGTTCCTTGATATTTGGTCCTGTCAAAAAGGTCCATGCTTAGAAAACATCCCTGTGTTAAAATAGCCCATCCCATTTATTTATGCTTTTGGTTTACAGGATTAATATGTAAAAAATACTACCATGTTTTAGTACTCCAAAAATTGTGACAGTCTAGTCTAGAAAGGTTTAGAGGCAACATAATCTAGTGGCAGAAATATAGATTCTTAAACCAGACTATTTGGATATGAATCCCAGCATTATCATTTACTAGCTGTGTGACTTGTAGTAAGTTATTTAACCTACATGGACCTTACTTTCTCATCTGTAAAATGGAGATGTAATAGTAACTACCTCATAGTGTTGTTAAATGAGAATTATATAAGTTAATATTTATAAAGAAACTAAAGAATAGTAAGTACTATAAAAGTACTTGAAAAGTAAAATAAATATAATGCTAAATGGAGAAAAAGACCTGGAATGTGATGTCTATCTTAAGCTACAGCTTAAGCTACTTTAGTATACAAAGAAGTTTAGAACTTATTTCAATTGTTCACATTTCTGACTAGCTGGCTTTTAAGCTTGTAGAGGGCAGGAAATGAGCCTTATTCATCTTTATATTTTTCTTTTCTTTTTTTTCCAGAGGTTTCTAACACATTTTATTTTGCAGACTACTGGTTTGTAGTTTTTGAGGACCAACATCTGTATAAATCCCTATAAAATGTCCAATTAACTTCAGTTCTGTAGCAGCCTCTCAGGTACTGTACACATTCTATGGCTTGAGCTCCAGTGACACATGCCAGACAGGCTGCTCTTGGGCTCCTGAAAGGGGGAGTGTCCATGGTAAAGCCTCTTCCAGGGCTTTCTCTCCCCAGTGGAGGTTTCCTTTGGCAAGAAGTTGATCCGTTCACATGGTTTTGGGGCCTGTATGTAGGAAGCATTTGGAAACTTGCAGCGATGTGGTGCATGTTCTCTTATGCAGACACTTGAGGGGTCAGTGCACTTGTGCTTAATGATAGGAATCCCTCCAGATCACTTAGTTAGTTACAATATAAGGAAGCCTCTGCTTCTAAGTAACACAGATAAACACCTTTTTAGATTGCCTATTTTTTCTAGAACTACAAAATTTAATTCAAGAAAATATAGATACTGTGAAAAACTTAAAAGTTTTATAAAACTAAAATCTAGTTTTCCCCAATATATTTGTACTTTAGCCAAAACCCTCCCAATGCTTCTAAAATAATACTAAAAGGGGAAACTGATTATACAAGAGCAATAAAAAAATTAAATATTTACTTGAATAACAAGTTTAAGTTCAAGCTGCAATGTTGGCAATGCAGATTTTTAACACATCACAAAAAGCCTGCAAAAAATAGTTCTGGCGCAAAGGACAAAGTAATGCTCAGAGTTAGGTTAAACAGCTGCTGATTTTAAGAAAACAAAAGGCCTGAAATTATTAAACAAAATATAAAAGGTATTAAGCACTACCATCCACAGAACAGCCTCTATTATTGGTTCTATTTAAAAATTGTGTAATTATATATTGAATTGTAAATGAATATTATACATGAACTCTCCTCCCTTTTAGAAGGCAATTTCTTGTTGCACTATAGAACATCTAATTACATTGCAAAAAGTATCCTGTTTTTGCTATTGATAAAGAAAGCAGTTAATTATGTTACTGTAAATATTAGGAAGGCTACAAAAAAGAAAAAAGAAAGAAAATTTCCTTTTTATCTTCTAAGTGCTTTCCATGCAGAGTTAAGTATCTGCCTTGTTTAACTGAATGCATATTGGGAAACATCCTGGGTCAAAGAGATGCTCTTGAATTAGGCTTTACAAATCAAAAACTCAAAGGAATCATGCAACCTTCTTCCTACTGGGATACCACTGTGTCACCAATTCCATCTTTCAGAATACCTTTCAAAACACTTAAAAAAGAACAAACTGATGATAAATATACATGAAATGAAAGACACAAACTGCAATTTGACACTACGACTGGTAATGTCTGTGCTATGTGAAAGCACCTTTAAAAAGAGCCTATGCGGCAAGAGATATGTCTAAAGATTCAAGATGAATCAACTGTATTGGATAACAATATAATTCTCAACTCAGAAGCTGCCTCAAGATTAGGTGCATCTTCAGTTAATGTAACAGGAAAAAAAAAAGCAATTAAAATTTAAAGTTATTAAGACTGCATTATAAAATTTACAAAAGCCTCCATTAATCAAAAAAAGGGGGGATAGTAGGGTAATATCATATAAGGAAAAATATCCTATAAGTAAATTACATCTAGAAAATTTTTACTTTACAAAATTAGTTTTCATTTGTAATGCTAACGGCAAGACACCCATGAAAAACACACATGCTGTCTACATAAGACAAAGGAAAATCGTTTGGGCAAAAATAAAAAGGATCCCAAATCAATTATATAGAAAAGATTCCTTTATTAACTTTTGGTAGAGAATATGTTTGTATATTTTCAGAAAACAACTCCAAGACCATGTGGATTCCTGCAACAGAGAGGAATTGACAGGTCTGCTCCAACCACAAAGACAAGAGGAGAAACAGTCCAGAGATGGAAGACGCTGACAACGCCTTGCCACACTAGCAGTCAGCAGCTGTGTGTCACGGCAGGTTGCCTAGGACCAAACCAGAGAGGGTCGGACCTGCATTGCCACCATGTGCCCACCATCCAGATATCATTGCTGACATGTACACATAAGGAACTGTTTGACATTGAAACAGGGACTCAGAACTGTTGGACATTGAAATTGGGACTCAAACATTTTTTGTTATTATATGTTTATTTCTAGTCTGCAGAGGCAAGATTTTTTAAAGGAAAGAAATGGGGGAAAAATAGATACAGAGGCAAAGAAGCATTGAACAGACTGTCAAACTACAGCGGAAAGGCAGGGGAGGTTGCGGGGGTGGGGGGGGGGGGCTGTAAGAGATCAACCGAAGGACTTGTATGCATGCATATAAGCATAACCAATGGATAAAAGACACTGGCGGGGGGGAAGGTAAAGGCATGTACTGGGGGGTAGGGGAGGCCGGGGGGAGGTCAATGGGGAAAAAAAGAGGAGACATATGTACTACTATTTGTAATACTTCAAACAATAAATAAATAAATAAATAAATAAATAAATAAATAAATAAATAAATCTACTTTAAAAAAAACAACAGGAAAAAAAAGCAATGGATTTTATCTTATTAATTGCATCCATTCACAAATAGACCTCAGGTCACCAGATGTGTAGACACAATGAGATCTTTTTGTTGTTGTTTATAGTCTTTAATTGAAATGATGATAAAGGAAATAAATCTATTTAAAAACAAAACCAAATAGCTATTTCGGTCTAGATTAAGAGGTGGCACCAGGTGTAGAATTCACATTTTGAGTGGCCACCTGTGGTGGGACTTCAATGATTTGGAGTTTGCCTATGGTTCTGGCTGTACGATTGCCCTTCTCTACAATCCTAATAATCCATGCTTGGTGACCTCCACCATATTTGGGAGACTTTATCTCTACACAGAACCCAGCTTCTTGCTCAAGTGGTAAACAGATTAGAAGGCCTCCTGATGTCTCCAGGCAGGTCCCATGCATGAGGCCAAACATGTTTCTGTAGGCCTTGCTCACAGCAGCCATCTTGGCCAGGACAGGGGGGTTGTGAATCACAAAGGACACCTCGTTCCTCTGCTGCTTAGCCAGGTTCTGTGCGTGGCCTAGAATTCCAAAGCCAGTGATATCAGTGGCAGTGTGGGCATTGAACGTGTGCATGAGTCCAATAGCTGTTCTGTTGAGCCTTGCCATATTCATCATCACCTCCTGGTATGCCAACTCCACATCTTCTTGAGTGACCACTAGTTTAATTTTATTCCACTTTTCAGGAATATCCAACAACTGGTGCACAGCCATGGCCACTTGTGTCCCCGGGGCTTGGTCAGAACTAGCACGTCCCCAGGCACTGCGTTATCTGGCATGATGAATTCATTGGGCTGGCAAAGAGTTGTAGCCACTCCTCCCGAAACAATCCAGGGGTTTAACACTGTTTGTCTGCCCATTTCAGATGTTCCTGCCTCCTCTGCTGCATCTTTAAAACCCTGTATATTAGGGGCATCACTTTATCCCTTTCCCTATCGGTCATTTTATTACTGATTCCAAGGAGCATCAGCATATTGTCACATTCTGTGACCCCCATTGCATAGAGGTCACTGAGTACATTGGCACAAGCTATCCTGCCCATCACATAAGGGTCAATGATATGATAAATGTAATCTGTGGTTTGCACCAAGGAAAGACCACAATGCCTCAAAGGAATGACACAATTATCCATCCCAATGCCAAGCGTTGGCATAACTGCTTCCAGAAGCTGCTTTTCTTGGAACCAGGCCGGGGCGCCCAGGTTCAGTTGGCGCCGCGCTAGGGGACCCTCCTTTATTTTTCCTTTTTTTTTTTTTTTTTTAATATTTTTGCTTTTTCCTCCCTGGCTGCTTGAAGATCAACCTTCATCATGAATGACACAGTAACTATCCGAACCAGGAAGTTCATGACCAACAGACTACTTCAGCTGAAGCAAATGGTCATTGACATCCTTCACCCTGGTAAGACAACAGTACCCAAGACAGAAATTCAGGAAAAACTAGCCAAAATGTATAAGACCACACTTGATGTCATCTTTGTATTTGGATTCAGAACCCACTTTGTTGGTGGCAAGACAACTGGCTTTGGCATGATTTATGGTTCCTTGGATTACACAAAGAACAACGAACCCAAACATAGACTTGCAAGACATGGCCTATATGAGAAGATGACCTTAAGAAAACAGAGAAAGGAATGCAAGAACAGAATGAAGAAAGTCAGGGGGACTGCAAATGCCAATGTTGGTGCTGGCAAAAAGGAATAAAGATTCTTCAGTGACTTTATCTGTGGTGATTGTGCAGATTTTTCATAAGAGGATTAATAACCTAAATTTTTATGTGAAAAAATGTTTTTCATTGATTTCAGAAAGGAAGAGAGAGGGAGAGAGAAATAGAAACATCAATGATGAGAATCATTGATTGGCTGCCTCCTGTACAGCCCCTACTGGGGATGGAGCCCACAACCTGAGCATGTGCCCTGACCAGGAATCAAACGCTGACATCCTGGTTCATAGGTCGACACTCAACTATTGAGCCACTCCAGCTGGGCTTTATCTTTATAATTCTAATGTCTGGGACTTGGTAAGCACAAAGAGACAGAAAGAACCTTGTTCGTGGAATCCAAACACTCTGATTTGAATCTTCACTTCACTACCTACTATTTGTCTTGGAATAATTCATTTAACTTCCAACACCTTCAGTTCCTGCGATAGTAAAGTCAGGGTAATACCTCTTTCAACTATTGTGAGGATTAAAGGAGACAATAATTTAGGGAAGTGTCTGGAATGTATATGTTCAATCAATATGGCTTTCCTTGGTATTGACAATACTAAAATTTATGTAAATATTTTTCAATATTATTTAAATAAAGGGGTATCTATTAACCTAAGTATCCTATAACAACGTAGTTCTGCAGAGTTTATAATATCTGCTATGAGTCTATGTGACAAGTTCTTTAAGAAAATATATAGAAAATAAATTTATGGACTTATTAAAGGAAATTAATTTGCTAGCTCCTTGGCCAGGACTTTTTACTTTGAAATATAATCAGGTGAGATTTAAAAGAAATTACTGATATATGAATTTAAGCATCCTACATGGGACATATGACAATAAATTCACATTGATAACATGCAAAAACTATTCTGGCCCTGGTTGGTGTGGCTCACTTGGTTGAGTGTCATTCCGTGCCCCGAAGGGCCAAAGGTTCAATTGCCAGTCAGGGCACATACCTAGGTTTTTGAGTTCAATCTCTGGTTGGGGCATGTACAAGAGGCAACTGATAGATGTTTCTCTCTCATATTGATGTTCCTCTCTCTCTCTCCCTCTCTAAAATCAGTAGTAATAATAATAATAAAAAAACATATCCATGGGTGAGGATTAAAAACCATCACCAACAAAAAAACACAGATTGCTAGGGTCCCACCTAGAGTTTTTTATTCAGTAGGCCTGGGATGGGGCCTGAGAATCTGAATTTCTGACAAGTTTTCAGGTGATGTTAATGTTGCTGGTCCATGAACCACACTTTGAAAATAACTGTTAGAACATTTTTTTAATTTCCCTCCCTACTTCACCTACCTAATTTTTCATTTAATCTTCAGTCCTTCCCTCACCATAGAACATAGTGCTCCATGGCACAGTGTACTTAACCCTATCACATAACTTATCACATGATATTGTAATATCCTATTTATGTGTGCTTCTCTCCTACCAGACTATTATCCTCAGCACCGAACAGTCTGACAGAGTAAGCACTCAATGTGCATGATGATTGAATAGGTTCCTTAATTTTGACATTTTAGAAGACTCAACTAAAACAATATCTTTACAATCATAGGATATTTAGAAGCTTCTATGTGCTAGAAATAAAAGATAAAAACATCAAGGATCCCTTTATTGATAGGATGAAGGAAAAATATGGCTATTTTTTAAATGTATTTTATTGGTTTTTTACAGTGAGGAAGGGAGAGGGAGAGAGAGTTAGAAACATTGATGAGAGAGAAACATCAATCAGCTGCCTCCTGCACACCCGCTACTGGGGATGTGCCTGCAACTAAGGTACATGTCCTTGACCGGAATCGAACCTGGGACCCTTCAGTCCGCAGGCCGATGCTCTATCCACTGAGCTAAACCGGTTACGGTAAATATGGCAATTTTTAAATGTTAACGTTTTCTAGGAAGTGTGTTTATTCCAATTCTTTTCAACCAAAGCACTACACATTGAAATAATGACTAACGACAAAGGTCAAGAATGCAAGTTAAGATACTATACCTACTACTCTTCCAATAATTACTTCAAAGTCTGTATTCTGTTCTTCTAAAAGTGCACTCTTTTCCCTTTAGACTAAACACGCTAAACCACAAGACTATCTAATATAGTTGGGCCTTCAAAAATGCTTTAATTGTTGCCAGAGCTGGCCAGATAATTTCAATATCTCAACATAATTTGCTTTCACGGCTCTATAAACCCTTATATAAAATTACAAAATCAAAAGAAGTTTTATAAACAAGTTTTTCATAACTTTAAGGCAAACTCATTAGGCAGCAAAATCTGACCTGAACAGATATATGCTTATTATATACATTATATAATCTTTATTTATCTTAGTCAGGGTTAATACTAATGCATTTTTGTTGCATGGGTATTAATATTACAAGCTGCTGCTCCAAACCCTGCACAGGTCTACAGAAAATATGGTAGGTAGATGCATATATTCCTGCCTAAATTCCAACAACTCTGAATTCTGAAACACATCTAGCCCAAAGCGTTTGTATAAAGGATTATGTGCCTATATAAAGAGATATCAAATTCTCTTAATCTCTATATTTTGTTTGTCTACTGTATTGAAAGTATTTATCCAAATAATGCCCTCTAATGTTTTGTATCTAAAGAACTGATCTTATTGAAAATAGTTTTCCTCATTTTATGTTTTATTATTAGCCAACTATTTTTGGAAACGCAATGTTTCTATTTATATGTGAGACTTTTTATTTTTTACTTTAAATAAATTTTTATTGTTGATAGTATTAGAGATATCTCTTATTTTGCCCCTCTTTACCCCCTCCTCCCAGCCCCCACACACTGAGACTTTCTTTTTAAATCAGGTTATAGGAAATTCTATACTTCTTTGGGATCCTTGTGGCTCATTTCCATCAAATGAATTATCGTCATCCTTACATGAATTGTCACCAGAACAAGCAAAGCATAGAACTAAAAAAATATATCTGGTGGAAAACATCTTATTTTGAAACACATGTGAAAGACTAATGTCACATTTACAAACCAACAGTTAGCAGTTCCAACTGATGAAAGTAGAATTTTTGTAAACTAAGATGTAAAGAGAATAAAACAATAAACAGGTATTACAATTGTAAAGAGCAAAAAACACCTAAAATATGTTTAGGAATGAACTGAACAAGAAATGTACAGAATCTATGTGAAGAAAATGCTACTGGGAAACTTTAAAAGAAAACCTGGGAAAATAAAGGGCCACATGTTTGTAGATGGTATATTTGGTTTCACATGAGCTTAAACTGAGAGTTATCTGAAGGAAGAGAGGTACCTTGTGTAGATCCCTAAGAACAGAAAAGGCAATAGGGCCTTAGTAAAGGCAAAGCAGAACCTGGAAAACCTTAGAAGCCCAGGCAGCTAGCTACCCCACTACCCTCTTCTGGGGACCTAGGACTCCTTAGTTCTGCTTCTCTCTGTATATCTGCCTGTCTCTGCAGGCCTGCTTTCTCCCTGGGTCAATGTCTGTTTACCTTTGTGTCATCACTTTCTAGGTCAAGAGACCAGGATAAGAGTATTTGCAAACTTCTAGGAGAGAGAATCCAATTGGACCAACCTGAATCAGTCTCCACCTTAATCCTAGCAATCAGCTATGGCAGGGGAGGGGAGAGTCAAATGGGTATCTGTTCATTAACAAAGGACATGGATGCAGATTGAGAGTTGGGGGAGTAGTACAGGCAAATTGAATGACATGTCCATTATAGATGAGCAGATGAACAGATTCCATATTGTGGAAAGGCAATATAACACAGAGGTTAAGAGCAGAGGCTCTGGGGCTTAAATGCCTGAGTCTGACTACTGTAGATTTTTTGAGAGGGTGTGGGAGGGTGGGAGAGAGAGAGACAGAGTGAGAGAGAGAAAAAAAAACATCCATTACCTGCCTGCATGCCCCCTACTGGGGATTGAGCCAGAAGATAGTCCATTCTCCTCCACTCTGCTTCCCTCTCCCTTTTTTAAATAACTTTCTTTGAAAGTTATGACCATTGACTTTTTTCTCAAGTGAATTTTAGTATCCTTTTTTTAGATCTATAAAGTATCACTTTTTGCATTTTAATTGAAACTGATAATATACAAATAACTTAGAAATGAACTGGTTATTTTTTTTACTAATTTAGTCCACCTCACATTTTATGTTCTTTTTTGCTAGACTTTCCTTTTTGTCCCTCAATAAAAGTTTTATTGAGTGAAAGCCATTAAAAAGAAGAGCAAAGAAAAACTTCCCTCAGCAAGTAAACACCACAGGCCATGGTAAACGATGAAATTAAAAATGGCAAAAAATTTCTAATTGTATTTCATACAAAGGTTAATAATATTAATAATATATAAAAAGCACTTGTAATCTCAAGTTTAAAATAGGCAGATAGCATGAACTGGCAATTCACAAAAGTTGAGCCAATATATGAAATATGTTCAACCCAGCCAGTGTGGCTCAGTGGTTGAGCATCAACCTATGAACCAGGTCACCGTTCGATTCCCAATCAGGGCACATGCCTGGGTTGTGGGCTTGATTCCCAGTGTGGGGCGTGCAGGAGGCAGCCGATAAATGATTCTTTGTTGTTGTTGATATTTCTATCTCTCCCTCTCCCTTCCTAAAATAAAAAATAATATATGTGTATATATATGTGTGTATAATATATATGTATGTGTGTGTATATATATACGTAATAAAGATGTTCAGATTTACACTTAGTCAACAAAATGCAAATTAAAATGAGGATAAAAATGATAAAAGATTTTTAAACGGTGATAAAGATCACAAAGATTGACAATACTCAAGATTAGCAATAAAACAGCTGTCATTCACATAATCTGTTGGGGAAAAAGTAGTACAATAGTCCCCTCTTATCTGTGGGGTATAGATCCAAGACCCCCAGTAAGAGATTAATAACTAATAAAATAGAACAATTATAACCATATACTGTAAGTTATGTGAATGTGCTATCTCTCCCCCTCAAAATATCTTATGGTACTATGCATACAGCATGGATACACTGCACAAGGGGGTGATTCATATCAGGGGTGGGACAGAGCCAGACCAAAAGATTCATCACACCACTCAGACAGCACCCAATTTAAAACTTAGTTTATTTCTGAAATTTTCCTTTTAATATTTTTGGACTACAGTTGACTCAGGTAACTGAAACTGCGGAAAACAAAACTATGGATAAGAGGGGACTACTGTAAATACATTTCAAGGGGAGAGTCTGGTAACATATTGAGAATCTTACATATGTGCATTTCTCTTGACCCAGTAATTGTATTTCTATGAATTTATTGGAAGTAATCAGGTACATGTATACATTTATGTATATGAAGAGTCACTTGGTATTGTTTATACAAGTGAAAAACTGACAACCATTTTGGGATTGGCTGAACATATTATATCTACTAAGTGCCATTATACTCATTAAAGCCCTGTCTGGTTTGGCTCAGTGGATAGAGCATCAGCCTGTGGACTGAAAGGTCCCAGGTTCGATTCCGGTCAAGGGCATGTACCTTGGTTGCGGGCACATCTCCAGTAGGGGGTGTGCAGGAGGCAGCTGATTGATGTTTCTCTCTCATCGATGTTTCTAACTCTCTATCCCTCTCTCTTCCTCTCTGTAAAAAAATCAATATATTTTTTTAAAAAAGAAAAAAAAGGATTGTGTAACTTTTTAATTTACCTGGAAATATATGAGACATTACTGGGAGAACATACTAGTAATATGATCACATTTTTCTATTAAAAGAAAATTTCACGTGTATACATGTTAAATTATTTCTGGATGGTGAGGTTGTGGCTGAGTTTAACTTTCTTTTACATACGTTTTACGTACTTTTGTACACTTTTGCAGGGAACTGGCATTTTTAAAAAGCAGCTTCCTTCTTACGATCAGAAAATACAAGGAAACTATAGAATCGGGTGAGGCTTCCACCCACTCGCGGGGGCTGAGGTAGGGTGAAGGGGCTCAGCAAGTGCTCAGCGACCGGAAACACGCCTCGTGGGCCCTCGGGAATTCTGCGTAACGTACGGATACCACGTTACCTCATGAAGAAGAAACTTACCATTTAAAAGAAAAATACCTCTTGCTTTTAACACATCTATTAATCTGAGCGCAGACAGCCGTTTCTATCCTGAGAAGCTAGAAGGGGGGGGGGTGGTGAGGAGAGTGAAGGTTTTTTTCTTTAAAGTGAAAAAGCCTTCCCCGCCCCCCACTTCCCCTCAGTCTGAAGGGGCTTCGAATTCCCCTTTGGGAAGGCCGTTTCCATGAGTGACGATTCGCGGGAATGCGGTGAAAAGAGCGTCAGCAAATCCACCATTGTGCTCGAATGCCGCCCTGAAACGAGGACGCACGCGCGGCGCGGCTGGGGGCGTACATGCGAGGCAGACCCTGATTGGCCCACTGTGCTTAAGCCTGCGCGCGTGCGCAGAATCGTCTCTGCGCGCCGGGCAGCTCATCCCCCGTAGGTGCGTCAGTCTCGGAACTGAGCGAGGGTCTTAATGCCTGCCCTGGAGAAAGGAGCGGGTTAAATGTCCTCGCACCCATAACTAGCAGGCTCTTCGAGGCTTGGCCCACTGCTGGCGTGAGACTGAGGGAGAGGCGAGGCCCAGGGGGAAAGGTCGGGTCAGGGGCTGGCGATTGCCTGCGTAGTGAAAGTCTGGCAGGCCTGTGCGGGAGGGGGTGGGGGTGAGGGCGAGAGGAGGGACCTGCCTGCCCCCACAAACCCCTACTGGAGACTTCAGTGAACAGTGAAACCTCTAAGATAATTGTTGAGGAGGTGGAGGGTCACTTAACTAAGATAGACGTGACTAAGCTTAAGCTTGTGTTTGGAGTAGAGGTTGGTAACCAACTTTTGAATGACTATATATATATGGTCTTTGGGTTTGAGGTATCAATAGGACATGTCTGGAAATGTTTACATGAAGTCTTTTAAGGCAATCTTTGTGACTTACCTGTAAAAAATGGAAAATGGGTCCCTGATTTGTTACTTTAGGTCCTAAAATTTAGGATATTCAAAACAATTGGTAAAGTGTTATAAAATTAGTTATCTTCTCTGGGTAATCATAACTGTAATGATTAATTTGTAGCTTTGCTGTAAAAGTCTACCATTTTGAGTCCCAGAGAGTGTAGAAGAATCACAGAGTAAAACCTCCACAGAGGCCTGGAAACGGGGTAAAACTTTCAGATTAAAGATTTCCAGAACACATGGAGAATGATGTTCAGAGGCTAGTCATATTTATTATTTTAAGGGCTGCCGGATATTCTATCATACTTATATATTAGGGTAATAGAGAAGTTAAGAGTTTTTTAAACAAGCCTCAATTTAGCCCTAGGTGGTTTGGCTCAGTGGATAGAGTGTCAGCCTGCGGACTGAAGGGTCCCAGGTTCCATTCTGGTTAAGGGCACATGCCGGGTAGCATGCTCCATCCCCACTAGGGGGCAGCCGATCAATGATTCTCTCTCATCACTGATGTTTCTATTTCTCTCCGCCTCCCTTCCTCTCTGAAATCAATAAAAATATATTTTAAAAAACAACAAACCATAACATGACTTTCTTAAAAATATGTTTTTAAAAAAAACACAACCAAGACTCAATCTAAATTCTAGTTTCCCCAAAACTAGCAGTGTGACTATAGGTAGTTATTGATGAGCCTTGGTCATCAATAAAATGCCAAATTATCAGGTTCCCAATACCATAATTTATGTATTACCATAATTTTAACCTGTTAGTAATACCATAATTTTAACCTTTCTCCTCTTTTCTGGACATTTAATATTGTTTCTTGTCAGAGTCTTTATGCTGGAGTCCAAGAATTGTTAGGGTCCTGCTTTTAGGATCTTGGTCCTCAGGCTTTAAAATTTTTTTTTAATGTTCATTTACAGTGATTAAGCCTTAGGGAATTGGCTTACAATGGCTGATTTAAAAATGCCAATTCATTAATAAACTGACAAATACCTCTACTGGTTGCTTAGACTGCATTGTTTTTAGTATTTTACTAAAAGCACACTTCCTAGTCCTTTCTGTCTCTCTATTTTGCCTTTCTTTGTGTGTCTTTTTGTCTCTCTATTTTTTTTTTAAATATATTTTTATTAATTTTTTACAGAGAGGAAGGGAGAGGGACAGAGAAAAACATCGATCAGCTGCCTCCTGCACACTCCCCACTGGGGATGTGCCCACACCAAGGCACATGTCCTTGACTGGAATCGAACCCTGGACCCTTGAGTCGCAGGCCGACGCTCTATCCACGGAGCCAAACCGATTAGGGCTTGTCTCTCTATTTTGAACACTGTATTGTTCATTCCTCTTCAGTTTGCATCAATCCTGAGTGATATAACTTTGGCCATGAAGTATTCCAGAATCCTATTGGCAGAAGTTTACATAGGAGGAATGACAGCTGGAGGAAAAGCCACCCAATAGGCATAGGCTCTAAGGAAAGACTAGCAGTCCAAATAGAAAATTCCAAGAGAATCAGCGAATATGATTCCCATCTGATGGACAGGGGTAGTATAACAGAAGGGATTTTGAGACAGACAGTTTTTTAGGTTCAGGATCAGGGCAAAAACAGTGACAAGGAGATCCATTTTTGGTGACATAGGAAGCAGCCAGCTACTGAAAGACAATGGGGAAAAAGCAAATCTATTGGGAGATATTGGCAAGATTTACAAGGCTAGGGTTTAAGGTCAGGCTCCAGTCCCAGAAGGGAGCTGAATTTGAAAACCAGTAGTCAGGACTGAAGTTTAGTCTGACAGACTGGCTACATCTTGAGGGAAAGCTACTCATTTATAAATATGCCCAGGGTTAATTGCCAGGATGGAAGAAAGGACTGTTCTCAGTCCCTCTCGCTTGTGTAGAGACAGAAAGCAGCTCACCTCAAGGATCAGTTCAGGGACATGGAAATGTTTTAATCATAAAATATGCTGTGCACAAGGAAATGCCTCCATAATATGAATGTTATTTATAGTAAAATTGTATAAACTGGCCCTGACCGGTTTGGCTCAGTGGATAGAGCATCGGCCTGCGGACTGAAGGGTCCCGGGTTCGATTCCAGTCAAGGGCATGTACCTTGGTTGCGGGCACATCCCCAGTGGCGGGTGTGCAGGAGGCAGCTGATCGATGTTTCTCTCTCATCGATGTTTCTAACTCTCTATCCCTCTCCCTCCTCTCTGTAAAAAATCAATAAAATATAAAAAAATAAATAAATAAAATAAAGCTACTGGTTATATTTACATCGAAGCAGATTTTAATTAAAAAAAATTGTATAAACTGTTTCTGAGATTTCTTGTTGAAAATATCATCTGATCAGTCAGGATTCAGGAAACAGGTGGTCCCATCAAACTGGGTAATTAAGGATCTATAATAATAAAAGCGTAATATGCTAATTAGACTAGACAGCCGAACGACCTTCCAGATGTCCTTCCAGACGACCTTCCGGACAAAGCCAGGGCTGCGAGGGCCGAGCCCCTTGCACGAATTTCATGCATCGGGCCTCTAGTAGTTTAATAAAGAGGTTATTTATGCTCTGGCTGGCCAGTGTTATTCAGTGGTTAAAGCGTTGGCCCTTGCACTGGGTTGCAGGTTCCCTGCCCTGGTCGGGGCATGTGGCAGAGGCAACCAATCGATGTGTCTCTCTCACATCGATGTTTCTCTCCCTCTCCCTCCCTTCCTTCTACTCCCTCTAAAAATCAATGGAAAAATATCCTTGGTGAGGCTTAATAACAACAACAACAATAAAAGGGTTTTTATAAAGGCAAGGTTTAGAAAAGACTAAAGATGTTGTAGTACCCCATGGCTAGTAACAGCAGGGAGCTGATTCCATCCCTAAGCTAGAAAGGGGAAGGAAAGGTGGCTGAACCCCCTTGAGGAAGACCTATGTTATGACAGCCCGCTGATAGGAGTGATGATTTTAGCAGAGGGGAACCGCCAACATATGGCTATGTGGCAGGGAGGGAGCCAGGGAAATAAACATCCTTTCCTCACTCTTTTACCAATTTCCTACCAGTATCAGCCCCCCTCCAGAGTCTCTGAACACAACTAGAAGTCAGAGTATAAAGTGACACAGTCCATATAGGTCAGCCTCTCAGGGCACAGAGTGGGCTAGAGAATGAATCTGAAGGAAAAATAGATTATCTATGGTGTGTAGGTTCTCATTAAATCTAATCAAAGTCTCACTTTCCAGGCCTGAGTATCTTGGGTTTTTCGTTCTTTTTTGCCTGTGTCATCAACATCTTGGATTTTAGGCTTACCTTTCTTTGGGGCATATGGCCCTCTATCCACTAAACTCACACCCCCTGTGGAAGAGTCAATAATGTAATCACATCTGAGCCTCTGAGCTGTCAATTGGTTCAATCAAAGCCACAGCTGCCCCAGAAAAGGAAATCTGGTTCCTATAAATGGGACAAAGCCTATAGGAGCTCTTCCTACCTCTGTAAGCAAGTAATTTAATGAAGGTATAGGCAGTCCTATAAAGCCTGTGAGGAAACAGGATTGGCTCCAGAGGCAGCCCTTCCCCAACTGGAGAAAATGAGCACGTAGCAAACCCATCTGAAGGTTGACTGTCATTCAACCTATTCTGCCCAACTAGGTAGAGCCTTCATTCAAATTTCCACTGGAGCATAACTATCAGAGAATAATTAAAACCGGCCAAATGGAAGGGATACTCTCCATTGGCAGCTTTCTGCTGCTTTTTTTTTTTTTTTTTAATGATTGATTTTAAAAAGAAACATCGAATTGTTGTTCCACTTATTTATGCATTCATTTGTTGATTGTTGTATGTCCTCTGACCAGTGATGGAACCCCACAACCTTGGCATATGCAGATGACACTAACCAACTGAACTACCCGCCCAGGCTCTACTGCTTTTTTGACATTTACCTTCTTGCATTTTTCAGGTCTGCCCCTGGCAGAGTAAGAGATGTGGTCCTTTTTTTGCAAGGTAAATTTTGGTATAGAATGTTGGTCTATAAAAAACAAGCGAAGTGTGTTACTAATACATTTTTTTCAAATTTTGCTTTACACCACCTTGATCTGGGGTACACATTCTCACACACACCACATTTTAATTAATTTATTTTTTAATCCTCACCTGAGGATATTTTTCCATTGATTTTTAGAGAGAGTGAAAGAGTGAGGGAAAGACAGAGAGAAACAACCATGTGAGAGAAACACATTGGTTGGTTGCCTCCTGCACGACCCCGGGCCGGGTAGGAGCCTGCAACCAAGATACATGCCCTTGACCAGAATAGAACCTGAGACCATTCGGTCTGCAGGCCGACACTCTATCCGCTGCGCCAAACCAGCTAAGGCTGTTACTAATGCATTTAAATTGCCTCCTACAAGTGCAGTCTTTCATTAACATTAAAACCCAACAGTTGTAATGATTGTGGAACAAGTGATGTGTGATTTAACTTCTTTATAGCCTATGTGCACATTTTCAACCAACAAGATGTAGAGCATCTGTATTTTTTGTCTGTGTTATGTTTGTTTTGTTATATTTATTAAAATATAAATATAGCAGTCAACAGTTGATGTTGGATGAGAATTTTAAGAAAATCCTGAGCTGTATCTGATACCTCTTGAATGTGTTGAGTTGTTGGAATACATTTCTAAGAATTTTGATATATGAAGATAGATTTATATTCCAAAGACAGATTAGAAAAAAATAGTTTTTGCCCTGGCTGGCATTGCATTGGCCAGCTCCCTGGAGGGTTTTGGGTTCGATTTCTTTTTTTCTTTTTCTTTTTTCTTTATTTTTGTTTTTAAGCATTGCCTTTCTTTCTTTCTTTCTTTCTTTCTTTCTTTCTTTCTTTCTTTCTTTCTTTCTCTTTCTTTTCCTCACCTGAGGATATTTTTCCATTGATTTTTAGAGAAAGTGGAAGAGAGCGGGAAAGACAGAGAAATATTAATGTGAGAGAAACACATCAATTGGTTGCCTCCTGCACGAGCCCCGACCAGGGCCCAGGCCGGGGAGGGGCCTGCAACTGAGGTATGTGCCCCTGACTGGAATCGATCCTGGGACCCTGCAGTCCGCAGGCCAATGCTCTATCCACCGAGCCAAACTGGCTAGGGCTGGGTTCGATTTCTGGTCAAGAGCACATACCTGGGCTGCAGGTGTAATCCCTGTGTGGGAGGCAGCCAATCCACATGTCTCTCTCACCTCTATCTATCTCTCTGTCTCTCTCTCTGCTCCTCCCTTTCACTTTCTCTAAAAATCACTGGGAAAAATATCCTCAGGTGAGGATTAACAAAAGATGCTTTTCAAGAATACAGTATTTGTAGTGATTTTAAGTTCCTGGGTAGGTTTCACAGTGCTTAGGAAAATAATGCATTTCTCAAATCATAAGGGTTTACAGTACTATTTAGTGAGTAAAAGTATTTTTATCTTTTAGTTTCTATACATGTATTTTAAACTAACTGTCCCTATTTGATTAGTCATATTTGGAATCAAAAGTGTTTGATAACTCATTGCTAGACAACAAACTTAGAACTAACAGGCTTGAAAAAATGGTATATTTGAGAGATGTGGTGGGTTTAAAATATGTCCACAAATTTTTGGAGTTCTTTAAGAGGTGGAGACTGATTCTGCTCCTTTGAGTGTAGGCTGGTTTAGTGACTCACTTCTAGCAAATAGAATAAGCAGAAGTGATAGTACACCACTTCTAAGACTGGCTAATAAAAAGCATTAGGGCTTCCTTTTTCCTTGCTCTCTTGATGCACTTGCTCTGGGGGAACCAAGCTGTCATGTTGTTGCTAGACAACAAATTTAGACTAGAATGATATATTCAGAAGAAATTATTTTATCTGTAGACCAAAAAACAGCAACACCACCCTTTTCATGATGAGTATTTAATTTCTTTCCCTTTTCTGCATTAGTAAAGAAGCAAATGGGAATTTGATTTGCTAATATTAATGTGTGAGTCAAGAAATTTTTTAAATGTCTTTTTCTATTTTCTCTACATATTAATAAGAATCTTTAAAATGAATAGTAGTTATTATCATTTTTTAAAAGCATTAAATAGTATCTCTTTACTTAGTTTATTTTAAATTATAGTTTTCCTGAGCACTCAAATATTTAGCACAAATAGCTCCATGGAGATGACAAAATGCAGTTCAAACACAAGTCAATTCCTTTCTTCTCCAGTGTGTGTGATCTGTTTCCATGGAAATTTCAAGTTGACTGGGGACTGTAAAAATATATATGCAAACATATCTCAGAAGCAAACCTTTTTTGGAGAATAATCACAATTTAATTTGAGTCACCCCATTAAATTTTTTCAAATAATAGAAAAGAAGACTGTATTCTTCTTTAGCAAAGGCCATTCTGCAATTTCCCTTAGCTCAATATATTAGTCTAATACAGTTAGAGATTATAGGGACTTTAATTTGCCTTTTGGTGAGATTAAAATTAAATCTTAATGATTTAGGTAAATGTATTCATTCAAAAAAGATTAAGAACTTAATATGAATGAGCAAGGTATTGTTGGAGAGCTGAAAGGAATACAAAGGTGTACACCAACACAATAATGGTGTAAAATGAGATTATTACAGTAAAGTTGACAATGTGCTCTGGGAGTGCAGAGGAACGAAGGGATATTTATGGTTGTGAAGATCAGGAAATTTTCTTGGGTGAAATGGCAATTGTACTGGATCTTCCCCCCCCCCCTAAATATTTTTATTGATTTCAGAGAGGAGGGGAGAAGGAGAGAGAGAAATAAACATCAATGATGAGAGAGAATCATTGATTGGCTGCCTCCTGCACTCCCCACACTGGGGAATGAGCCCACAACCTGGGCATGTCCCTGAACTGAGAATCGAACTGTGACCTCTGGTTTATAAGTTGATGCTCAACCACTGAGCGATGCTGGCTGGGCTGTACTATGTCTTAAACAATGAGAAAGTAAGGAGAGGATCTTCCTGGTGAGGGAAATCATCTGATAAAGAACTAAGTTGGGAAAGCAGAGGGTGTGTTTGGGGAATAATGAGAAGTCTATCTGGATGAGATGTAATGGAAACTGGGGGAGAGAAAATGATAAGATAGGGTGTGACTAGGTTTTCTAGGGCCTTGAATGCCATGCTAATTTAAATGTTACAGTCAACAGCAGTAGTGTTAGGTGATAATTATCTGGACTGCCAACAATTGAATATTGGGTAATGAGAAAGTAAGGGAAGGGAATAACTGAAAGGAGTAAGAAAGCTGCAAAGTAGCTTGAAGACATAGCAGGCTTGAAAAATGTTATATATGCCTGGCCAGTGTGGCTCAGTGGTTGAGCATCGAGCTATGAACCAGGAGGTCACAGTTCGATTCCTGGTCAGGGCACATGCCTGGGTTGCAGGTTCAATCCCCAGTGTGGGGAGTGCAGGAGGCAGCCAATCAATGATTCTCTCTCATCTTTCCCTTCCTCTCTGAAAATAATAAAACTATATTTTTGTAAAAAGAAAAGAAAAATTGTATATTTGGGAGATGTGGTGGGTTTAAAATATGTCCACAAATTTTTGAAGTTCTTTTAGAGGTAGAGACTGATTCTGCTCCTTTGAGTGTAGGCTGGATTTAGTGACTACCTTCTAGCAAATAGAGTAAGGGAGAAGTGATGCTACACCACTTTTAAGAATCTATAATAATCTATAATAATAAAAGCATAATATGCTAATTAGACCAGACGTCCTTCCGGACGTCCTACTGTACTTCCGGACGAAGCTGGGGCTGCGAGGGAAGACCGGGTCCTGGGTGCCTGCCAGCAGCTGGGGGGAGGCCCAGGTCCTGGGTGCCAGAGGGAAGCTGGTGCTGGCAGCCGGGGGAAGGAAGGCCTACTCATGCATGAATTTCGTGCATTGGGCCTCTAGTAGCTAATAAAAGGCATTGGGGCTTCCTTCTTCCTTGCTTTCCTAAATCATTTGCTCTGGGGGAACCCAGCTGCAATGTGGTGAGGAAACTCAAACTTGAAAGTGGATTCTGCAGACACAAGTCAAGCTCTGAATGACATCTTTTTTAAAAATATATTTTTATTGATTTCAAAGAGGAAGGGAGAGGGTGAGAGATAGAAACTTCAATGAGAGAGAATCGTTGATTGGCTGTCTCCTGCACATCCCCTACTGGGGATCAAACTGGCAACTTGGGTATGTGCCCTGACCAGGAATTGAACCGTGACCTCCATGTTCATAGGTCGATGCTCAACCAGTGAGCCACACTGGCTGGGCTGAATGACATCTTGATTGCAGCCTTATGGGAGACCCAGAGCCAGAACGACCATCAACTAATCTGATCCTATATTCTACAGACACTGTGAGATAAGTTTTTGTTGTTTTAATCTGCTAAATTTTGAGGTAATTTGCTATGCGGGAATAACTAATGCAGGAGGTATGGGAATAGGATAGTTACAAACATGTTTGGGGGTTGAGAAGAAGGAGCCAATGGAGACTGAGAGAGTGTCGATCCCACAAGAGAGGGGAAATCATGGTTAGGTCAAATTCTGGAGGAAGATTGTAGGGGAGAGGATCGTCAGAAAAGGTTAGAGAAGTTATTTTTGGAAAGGAAGAGTGAGGATCAGAAAATAATTTCAGATTGAAAAGATAAAAGGTGAAATCAAGCTGGATACCTGTGCTTCCTGCAGCAAAGGAGGTCATGTCACTGGCTGAGATGGAGTCTCTGGGATCAGAGCTCCAGATGTGTAAGTAAAATTTGGAAGAATTGTGAGATATTACATAGAGAGTCAGGTAAAGCAAAGAACATAGTTCTCTCCAGCTATGCTTAGCACCCTGGAGAATAAGCTAAGAAATCAGACAGTGAAGTTTACTCAGGATTGGGGATTGATAAGGCAGATATGAAAGACCAAATGGGCAAATGATTCTGAGATGCTGGTGTAATTACAGTGGCTGGGCATGAAGGCTAGACTGGGTACAAGGGCACATCTATAATAATAAAAGCATAATATGCTAATTAGAGCAGACGACCTTCCAGATGAAGCCGGGGCAGCAAGGGAAGCCCAGGTCTCGAGTGCCTGCCAGTGGCTGGGGGGAGGCCCAGGTCCCGGGTGCCAGGGGAAGCCAGTGCCAGCAGCCGGGGGAAGGAAGGCCTACTCTTGCACAAATTTCGTGCATCGGGTCTCTAGTGAAACTATAAAGGGTTAATGAACTGAGAATATAAAAGGGTGGGTCTTCTATAGCAACTATAATCTGTACCACACATTTCACATTTTATTCTAAAATACTTTATATTATCATGTAACTTTTTGGGGAGTATGCCTAGTTGTCCTCATCGGGTCATAAACTAAAGGTAGTTAGTGACCCTGGTTTATACATTTTGTACTCTCTTAGCAATTAACGCATTGCTTCATAGGAACTCATATTTGTTGAATCAATGGATAAAATCATTCTAGCTTTCTATGTGTTTCCTACTGAGTTTTTTTCTTCCTTCACAATAAGCATCTGATTGAGGCTAAAGATCTGATCCTTTTAGATAGTTGAGTGTTTTCCATCCTTGTCTCTAAAGAGACAGGATTTCTGGATGCTTTTAAGAAGCATTATATAATTATGAAAAAAAGAACAATACCTGGTTGGCTAAAAATAATAAGCCTAATTATGCCTATGTGAAACAAGCTTGAAATAAACATTGGATGATTTCTCTTCAATCTGACAAAGATCATAATAAAAGTAAAAAAGTTTAGAGGAAAAAAAGAGACTAGCATTGTCCTGGAAAATTGGGGGGAGCAGAGGCCTTGGTTTAGAGGAATCTCACTGAAGCTTACATCTGGAGTGAGAGGTCTGAGAGGAGTGTCTGGTTTTCCAAGATTACCAGTACAAATGGCCCCATAGCCTAAATGGACATTTATGTATTCTTTACCTAGCACACTCTTCTTTCGTTGTTTTCCTGGCAGTGACAGGCTTGTTCAATTTTGATAAAACTATAAAGAAAAAAATTGAAAATAGGCTTCTAAACCACTGAAGGTCACTGATCACAATGATATATAAGTGGTTCTTCAAATTTTTACCACCTGCCATTTTATGTACTTCACAGTCACACCCCAACACACCTTTCCTTCTGTTCAGATTTTTATATATGAGTTAATAAATTAATATTATATGGTGATACAGCCAAGAGTTTTCAGTTCAGTTTTGACAGTCACTACCTTGGTTGATGAGTTTGTTTCTATAATTATTTGAATATTTTATTACATTTTGCCCTTCTCATTAAAATGAAGGGAAAGAAAAATGAAGGTGCTAATCCTAGTGATAACAAGTTTAGGTTTCATACACTTAGTGCAATTAAAACAAAGATGAAAATCATTCGGCCATCTAAAGGGAATAGAACTTAGCCATAATCAGATGCTCATTGTAAAGGGAAAGAAATCAATGAAAGAATACATATAAAGTGCTAGTGCTAAATTACTGAAAATTGTGTCTGAAATTGAGGTGTGATTAGAGATTTTATAATAATTCTTAAGTCTTCTATCATGTTAGTTCTACTTTCAGCCAGTCAAACATATTTGAAAACATGTTATATTAGAAAAAGAGAAACTGCCTATATTGTATTGTGCTCCAGGAGGCCACATGGAGGTGCCACAGAGGCTAAGATCAGGGCCAATGGCCAGAGCTGCAGGCCTCCCACCCCTATATCAGCTTTCACCAAAACAAAGTTCCTTTTCCGCTTTCCATTCTGGATTCTGAAAAGCCTTTGTTGTTGTTGTTGTTGTTGTTGTTGTTTTAAAAAAAGGATTTCTTTCAATGAAAGAGTTCCCATGTAACAAAAGTCTGAAAATCACTGCCTTACCCTGATACAGTGTTTATATATAGTGGTTCAGCCTTTTAAAGGGACTATTTGGCAGTAACTTAAAAGTCTAAATATTTGTATTGTTTGACTCAGCAATTTTACCTCTAACAATTACTCTTAATACAAGTAATCATTCAAGGGCACAAAGATATATGTACAGGATATTTATTGCAGCATTGTTCATAATAGCAGAAGATTGAAAACAAACCAAACTTTGTTAGCATAATGATATTCATGTATTGGGGTTCTTAAAGGAATGAGATGGAAAGATGTCAAAGTATATTGCTAAGTGGAAAAAGCAAGTTATAAAACAGTATGATTCCATTTGTAGGTTAAGTAAGTCAATAAATAAAAGAAAACCATTGGCCTGGCCGGCGTGGCTCAGTGGTTGAGCTTCAGCCTATGAATCAGGAAATCATCGTTCGATTCCAGGTCAGGGCACATGCCCGGGTTGTGGGCTTGATCCCCAGTGTGGGGCATGCAGGAGGCAGCCGATCAGTGATTCTCATCATTGATGTTTCTATCTCTCTTTCCCTCTCCGTTCCTCTCTGAAATCAATAAGAATATATTAAAAAGAAAACCATTGCCTTTGATGTATGCAAATAGATGACTGTTACTTCTTAAAATTATTACTAAAATTCATAGGTTTAATTGTTTTAGTTATATATTGGATGGCATGATCTTTTTTATTTACATAGATTATTCAACTTTGGGGTTTTTCATAATTGCTCTATCTGAAAAAGTAATCAGTTAAACTTAGCATATGATGGGTTTTAGAAGGTAAAAAAACTTGTGAAGATTTTGTATAATTTTACATTAAGAAGGGAATCGGCAATGACTTAGACTTATGGAATTTAGTCACATGGTGTGACAAAAAAGTTTGGGCCCTCAAACACTCACAAACACAATAACATTCAAGAGAATAACCATTTTTGTATGTTAGTGCAATAGGAATTTTCATAATTTAACCTTAGAGAGCTATTCTCTTTTCATTTTTCAGTCATTAGTTGAGTAGGCCAAAGATAAAAGATTTTGTTTATGGCAAACATGTCACAAGGAGCCATGAAATCATTACAGTGAGTGTTGTATGATTTATAAGATTGTTTACACTTTTACTTTTAAAATATGTTTTTTCTTTATTGATTTTTAGAGAGAGGAAGGGAGAGAGAGATAGAAACATCGATTGGCTGCCTCCTGCATATCCCCTACTGGGCATCAAGCCCAGGGGGATCGAACTAATGACCTCTTGGTCATGGGTCCATGTTCAACCACTGAGCCACACCAGCTAGGCTCTTTTACACTTTTATTTTGAATCATGGAAGATTAAAAGTGGATGGTCACAATGGTCATGCCAACAAATCCACAGAAAAAGGGGGTGTTCAGCAAACTGCATGTTTCTATAGATATGTGAGGCAGAAAATACCAGGGTAAATTTTATAAATCAATTAAGCCAATAGTACCATAAATAAGAACAGAGAAATGAAAATTACAGATTTCTTAAGTCTCATACCAAATCCTAACAGTGCATTTTAAGCACTTTAAAGACATCCTACTAGAATACATCATGGTTTTACTTCCATCTTCTAATTAGAAAGATTGCTGTCTCACACTGTATATTTTTTATTCCCTGAGAGATTGCAATGGTGAAACTATAGAAAGCACAAGGAATGCTCATCATCTGGAAAGCAACTTAAAACATATGTTGTCATGCAAGGGAGCTCAGGAAATTCACAATGTCATAGACAAAAGAACAGGTTTTCCTAGGAACTTGAAAGCTAAAAGTCTGCAAGAGAAGGCACAGGGGATACAGTGGGCCCAGGGTGCTCTGTTGCACATGTCATAAGTGAGCATTCCATTGAAGGGACATCCTCTCCTCTTTTGCTTTCTCTTCTTCAAGACCAAAGTGGTGAACATCCTTATCAAGGGGGTCCACACAGACTACTTGTTATCAGGCTGTCTGGGTTTAGATGTCAACTGTTAGGAGTTATCGGAGAGAACCCAGATGCCTGTATCTGGACTCCTTGGGTGCCCATGGGAAGTTGCAGCCCCTCCTGCTGAGAGGGAGAAAGCCACCAGTGCCATGAGAAGCCGAATTTGGAAGAAATAGGGAAGCCGTTGATCACAGTTGGTTCATTGTTTAGGCCAGTGGTCAGCAAACTCATTAGTCAACAGAGCCAAATATCAACAGTACAACGATTGAAATTTCTTTTGAGAGCCAAATTTTTTAAACTTAAACTTCTTCTAATGCCACTTCTTCAAAATAGACTTGCCCAGGCTGTGGTATTTTGTGGAAGAGCCACACTCAAGGGGCCAAAGAGCCGCATGTGGCTCGCAAGCCGCAGTTTTGCCGACCACTGGTTTAGGCAACCCAGAGTAACCTGCTGGGGTCATCTACAGACTGTCCTGTCTGTTTTACCACTGGCATTAGTCAGTAGCATCATCTTTTTTATATAAAATTTTTATATAAAATTTAGGGTTCTGGCCCTACCCGGTTTTGCTCAGTGGATAGTGTTGGCCTGTGGACTGAAGGGTCCTGAGTTCTATTCCTGCCAGGGGCACATGCCCAGGTTGCAGGCTCGATCCCCAGTAGCGGGCATGCAGAAGGCAGCTGATCAATGATTCTCTCTCATTATTGATGTTTCTATCTTTTTCTATCTCTCCCTTCTTCTCTGAAATTATTAAAAATATATTTAAAATAAAATAAAGTTTAGGGTTCTGCTTTTTGTTGAAATTTTAAGGTGCCTGCTTCTGCTATAATTGTTTGCAATTCTTAGTACCTTTTGTAGGCCTTCCACTTTATGTCATTTAAATAAAATTTAAATATTTTAAGAGTTGGCATTTATTAAGAATTTTAAATATTCAGTGTCCTGACTTTGGCTAGAATATTTCTCTTTGGCGTTACTCATTGCCACCTGCTGGAGAAGAGAAGAAGTGCAGTTGAACACTTTTCATTCAGGTAACAAGACCTGTTTCTTCTCCTAAGCCATGAAAATCATATCTCCTCTAAGGAGGTCGTTCCTTATTGCTCTAGCCTAGGTGAAGGCAGAGGAATGTGTGCATTGGGGACTCGGGCAGTAGTAGGTTCTCTTACCTTTCTAATCCTGACTAGTGTTCTGAGACCTGCATCAGTCTCTTCACCCAGGGGATAGAAAGTGTGGGAGTGGGCAACACAGTGAGCTGGGATAACAAGGTAGCCCACCTACTGATTCTGGGCCGGGATAACAGTAGTACTGAGAGCCAAGAGAAGTGCCTGTGGTGATAATATTGGCTGCTTCAATATCTACCCTTATTGGGAACAGAGCAGTTTGGATATGTTTCTATATTCTGTGGACATGTTAGGTTTACTCAGGCTAATGTTACAGAACCTGAGGATTAAAAGTTACAGAAAATTGCCCTAACCGGTTTAGCTCAGTGGATAGAGCATTGGCCTGCAGACTGAAAGGTCCCAGGTTCGATTCCAGTCAAGGGCATGTACCTTGGTTGTGGGCACATCCCCAGTGGGAGGTGTGCAGGAGGCAGCTGATCGATGTTTCTAGCTCTCTATCCCTCTTACTTTCTCTCTATAAAAAAATCAATAAAATATATTTTTTTTAAAAAAAGTAAATAAAAGTTACAGAAAATTATTTTCAAGTCTGTTCTTGTAGATATAACATTAGGTTTATCAGCAAGAAATTTTAAAACTCATTCACTATAGACCACTAAAATATTTCATGGCTTCATGAAGGTATTTAAATTTATTGTTTGTTTTAATGTTACTTGGAGAAATTATTTTTCAAATTTGCCAACTTCCTCAGTGAGCTCCAGTTCGGGAAACTACACTGTCCCCTGGGCCTTTCTCACCCCATCATCCTGACAGGTCTCTGCCTGCAGTCTTGCCAACCTCCAATCCATTCTCTCCCTGCAACTAGAATGATCATTATAAAATGCAGACCTGAGCATACCATTGCCCTTATTTGAAATATTTTCATGTTTTTTTGAAATCTAGACTCTTTAATAAGCCTAGGAGCCACTCAGGGGCAGACCATGCCACTACTTTTTTAATATAATTTTTAAAAATATATTTGTATTGTTTTCAGAGAAGAAGGGAGAGGGAGAGAGATAGAAACATCAATGATGAGAGAGAATCATTGGTAAGCTGCCTCCTGCATGCCCCCTACTGGGGACCGAGCCCGGAACCTGGGTATGTGCCCTTGACTGGAATCAAACTGGGGATCCTTCAGTCCGTAGGCTGATGCTCTATCCACTGAACCAAACCAGCTAGGGCCATGCTGCTACTTTTAAACCTTCCCTATTACTCCGTTCTTGCCATGTTAAACTACCTCCATTTCCAAAGCACTATTCTCACTTCTGAGATTTCCTCTCTCTCTCTCTCTCTCTCTCTCTCTCTCTCTCTCTCTCTCTCTCTCTCACACACACACACACACACACACACACACACACACACACACACAAAATAGTCCCTTTGTTTGAGTAACTGACTGACTTTTACCCATTCTTTAGGCCTCAGCTTCCTTTCACAAAGGATGCCTGGAGTCCTGAAGGCTGGTGGGTCTCTGCTCTACCTTAATGCCTTTTGCCAGCTCCAGCAGAGCACCATCACACTATCTGTGAAAAACCATGTCCTTGTCACCATCCCCTTTACACTGCAGGCTTCCTAAGGGCAGGGACTGGGCCTTGTTTACTTTTGTATCTCCCAGTGCCTAGTACTGTGCCTGGGGTATAATAGATGTTCAATAAATGTTGCATGAATGCACAAAATAGCGTATTTGAAGCCTAAAAGTCTCTCCCTGGCCAGGTAGCTCAGTTGGTTAGAGCGTCGTCCGGATACCTCAAGGTTGTGTGTTCGATCCTCAGTCAGGCACATCCAAGAATCTACCAATGGCCCTAGCCAGTTTTGCTTAGTGAATAGAGCGTCGGCCTGCAGACTGAAGGGTCCCGTATTTGATTCTGGTCAAGGGCATGTACCTTGGCTGCAGGCTTCTTCCGGCCCGGGCTCATGCAGGAGGCATCCAATTGAAGTGTTTCTCTCACATTGATGTTTCTCTCTGTCATTCCCTTTCTGTTTCACTCTCTCTAAAATATCCTCAGGTGAGGCCCTTGCTGATTTGGCTCAGTAGATAGAGCATCAGCCTGAGGACTAAAGGGTCCGGGGTTTGATTCTGGTCAAGGGCACATGCCCAGGTTGCGGGCTCAATCCCCCATCGGGGGTGTGCAGGAGGCAGCTGATCAATGATTCTCTCTCATCATTGATGTTTCTCTCTCTCTCTCTCTCCCTGTCCCTTCCTCTCTGAAATCAATAAAAATATATTAAAAATATATATTTTTTTTCCTTGGGTGAGGATTAACAACAACAACAAGCCAAAACCAGTTTGGCTCAGTGGATAGAGCGTCAGCCTGCGGACTGAGGGGTCCCGGGTTCAATTCCGGTCAAGGGCACGTAACTTGGTTGCGGGCACATCCCCAGTAGGAGGTGTGCAGGAGGCAGCTGATCGATGTTTCTCTCTCATCGATGGTTCTGACTCTCTATCCCTCTTCCTTCCTCTCTGTAAAAAATCAATAAAATATATTTTAAAAAAAAAAAACCACCAACAACAACAACAAAAAGAATCAACCAATGGATGCATAAATAAGTGGAACAACAAATCAGTCTCTCTCTCTCTCTCTCTCTCAAATCAATAAACAAAAAAAAATTTTTTTTAAATATATTTTATTGATATTTCACAGAGAGGAAGGGAGAGGGATAGAGAGCTAGAAACATCGATGAGAGAGAAACATCGATCAGCTGCCTCCTGCACACCTCCCACTGAAGATGTGCCCGCAACCAAGGTACATGCCCTTGACCGGAATCGAACCCGGGACCTTTCAGTCCGCAGGCCGACGCTCTATCCACTGAGCCAAACCGGTTTCAGCCAAAAAAATTTTTAAATAGAATAAAAGTCTCTCTTTAAAACTAGGTTTTCTGATACAAGAGAAATTCACAATTTACTCTCACAATTTTATTTTTAAAAATATTAATAATGCAAGAAATAAAATGAAAATGTTCTCCTGAATCCATTGTAAGTGAAATAAGACTCATAAGAATCATTCAAATTTTTCTTAGACCTTTCTCAATAGAATATATTGCTTATTAATGAGATATTTTTACAAAAGTAAAATACTATTATGAAAAATAGGTGTGACTTTACACTGATTAAATTTGACCATATTTTTTTTAAATCCTACTAAATAATTTAGAATAATCTTTTGCACTAAAAAAGCTGTGAGCATACTTTATTTTAATTAAGTCGTAGGATAATTTTTTTTTTCTTTTTAAGAGGGCAAAAAGCAGGACAAGTTTAAATTCTGGGACTCTAAGCTAAATTTCAGAAAGGCTTAATAGTATTAAAATGACCTTATTATAAACGATGCCTGTTTGAGGGGTTCCCAAACACACCAAAGGCTGTGGGGCTTCTGCTCTAGCTGTGAAGCTGGACACTGCTCTGCTCATTGGCATTTGGCAAGGACCCTGAGGTCACAGCCTAGTTTTGTGATGTGGAGACAGTGACTCTAAGTGATGAGTGGTAAGGATTTTATATTCCGTCTGCAAATCATGATGGGATCTCTTGGTAAAAGATAAAAACGATTTGTTCTCACATGTTGCCTTGCCACTGCCACTGATTATTAACTTAATTTTGTGGGAGTTTCTTGATGGAAGACATTCAAACACATTTATGAATGAGTCACAAATATTATTACACTGATGCTTTGGAAAATATAATTCTATTGTTATATAGGAAAATCAAATCATTGTCTTTCTTCGTTTTCCAGAAATAAACATATATTCAAAGGAGGGGAAAGAACAAATCAGAAGAAAAAAAAAAAACCTCTTGGTACTCCCCTGATAGGAACTTTCCTCCAACTGTAAGAATATTTGCCCTAACTTGTTTGGCTCAGTGGATAGTGTCAGCCTGCCGACCAAAGGGTCCTGGGTTCGATTCCGGTCAAGGGCAAGTACCTTGGTTGCAGGTTCCTCCTGGCCCTGGCCCTGGCCCTGGTTGGGGCTCATGCAGGAGGCAACCAATCAATGTGTTTCTCTCACATCATGTTTCTCTTTGTCTTTCCCTCTCTCTTCCACTCTCCTTAAAAATCAATGGAAAAATATCCTCGGTTAAGGATTAACAGAAAAGAACAAAGGGAAAAAAATCATAGTAGTAGACTGAATGATGGTCTCCAAAGATATTAGGTCTAATCCCTGGAACCTATAAATGCATGTAGAAAGAAAGATTATGCTGGATTACCTAGTGGGCCCTAAATTCCATCACATCCATCCTTATAAGAGAAAGGCAGACAGAGATTTGACATAGACATAGAGGAGAAGGTGATGTGAAGATGGAGGTAGCAATCGACGTGATGTTGCCACAAGCAAGAAATGGAATGCTAGCAGCCCCCAAAAGTTTGAAGAGGCCAGGAATGGATTCTCCCCTAGATCTTCCAAAGGGAGGACCTGCTGATACTGGTTTTGACACAGTGATACTGATTTTTTAAATATATATATTTTATTGATTTTTTTACAGAGAGGAAGGGAGAGGGATAGAGAGTTAGAAACATCGATGAGAGAGAAACATCCGATCAGCTGCCTCCTACACACCCTCCACTGGGGATATGCCCGAACTCTGGCATTAGGAGGACAATGTAGAAGCTCACAGGAAACATTAGTTATCCTCTATGGGAAAGTATTGAAGAACCATTAAAGAACACTGCTTCAAAATTAATGGAATACATTCTGCAGACTCCCTTAAATAATGTTAATAATGGACTTAGAATAATGCTACAAGAAGAACTCTAGGAATGTATTACCCTTTAAGAAACAAAACAACAAACAAAAACTTGAATATGTTACTTTCTGTAAAATGAATAGTTTGTTACAGCACATTACCTTAAAACAAAAGCACTACATTTGATTTCAAGACAGCTAGGTTTGAGCTGAGACCGGTTTGGCTCAGTGGATAGAGCGTCGGCCTTCAGACTGAAGGGTCCCGGGTTTGATTCTGGTCAGGGGCGTGTGCCTTGGTTGCGGGCACATCCCCAGTAGGAGATGTGCAGGAGGCAGCTGATCGATGTTTCTCTCTCATCGATGTTTCTGGCTCTCTATCCCTCTCCCTTCCTCTCTGTTAAAAATCAATAAAATATATTAAAAAAAAAAAAAAAAAAAAAGACAGCTAGGTTTGAGTGCCAATTCTTCCAGTTATTAGCTGGTGACTGTGGGAGACACAGTACCTACCCAGGATACGCTCCCACCTTCTTCTGAGTAGCACACCAATCTTGCTCAGGCATGTACCCTGTCCCATACAGCCCTAATATTTTAGGAGCAGCCCACTCGGTCCCTAGTGCCATGAGTAATCCCCTCTCCTTTCCCAGTAGTTTGATTGGGAATGGGTATTAAGGATTTCCATTATTAGTGATGCAAAACAACCTAGTAACACTAATATTGGATAAATTATTGTCCAGTAAATGGGGGCGATATTGTCTTCCCTATCTATCCAATATAATCACTGTAAAAGTGCTATTTTATTTTACAAAATGGACTATATCCAGGAGATGGTATTATGTCAAAAGAAATAAAATTGAGTACTGTGGGGCATTTTCTATAAACTATCAGATTATTGCTTTATTTGCAAATTATAGAAACTATTTCCTTTTAAAAAAAAACTATTGCAGATATATACATTCAATGAGTGTCAGGTATTCTGAATTAATATTGTGTAAATTTATGCATTTACTCATTCATTCAACCAATGTTTATTGAGCACCCACTATACCACAGTCACTATAGTAGGTGCTGGAGGTACAGTAATTGGCAAAACGGTCACAGACCCTGCCCATGGAGATGCAGTGCCCAAAACACATTGGATACTACAGACTCATTTCTGAAGCAGTTTCTGAGCAAGGCATGCAGATGGCCAATAGATATATGAAAAGATGTTCAATGTCACTAATCATTAGAGAGATGCAAATTAAAACCACAATGAGATATCACCTCTCACCTGTCAGAATGGCTATCATCAATAAATCAACAAACAACAAGTATTGGCAAGGATGTGGAGAAAAGGGAACACTCGTGCACTGCTAGTGGGAATGCAGATTGGTGCAGCCACTGTGAAAAGCAGTGTGGAGTTATCTCAAAAAATTAAAAATGGAACTGCCTTATGACCCAGCAGTTCCTCTTCTGAATATATGCAAAGAAACCTGAAACACTGATTCAAAAGAATATATGCATCCCTAGGTTCATTGCAGCGTTAATGGTAGCCAAGATTTGGAAGCAGCTAAAGTGCCCATCAGCAGATGAGTTATCCAAAAAACCTGTGGTACATTTACACAGTGGAATACTATTTGGCTGTAAAAAAAAGAGAGAGAGAGAGAGAAGGAAATATTACCTTTTGCCACAGCATGGATGGGTCTGAAGGGTATTATGCTAAGTGAAATAAGCTAGTCAGAAAAGGACTGCCCTAACTGGTTTGGCTCAGTGGATAGAGCGTTGGCCTGCAGACTGAAGGGTCCCAGGTTCGATTCCGGTCAAGGGCATGTACCTTGGTTGCAGGCACATCCCCAGTGGGAGATGTGCAGGAGGCAGCTGATAGATGTCTCTCTCTAATTGATGTTTCTAACTCTCTATCCCTCTCCTTTCCTCTCTGTAAAAAAAAATCAATAAAAATTTACTTAAAAAAAAGAGAAAAGGACAAGTACCATATGATTTCACTTATATGTGGAATCTACTGAATAAAATAAGCTTACAAACAAAATAGAAACCGACTCATAGACACAGAGAACAGACTGACAGCTGTTAGAGGGGAGGGGGTCTATGAAAAAGGTGGAAGGATTAAGGGGAAAAAAACACCTCATAGACACAGACAACAGTAAGGTGATTACCGGAGGGAAAGCAGGGTTGGGGGAAGAAGAAGAGGATAAAGGTAGGGTAAATGGTGACAATAAAAGACTTGACTATGCGTGAACTATTAAAGAACACTGCTTCAAAATTAATGAACACACAATACAATATACAGATGATGTATTATAAAATTATATAGGTTACACCTGAAACCTATATAATTTTATTAATCAATGTCACCCCAATAAATCCAATAAAATTTTTAAAAGATGAAATTGCTGCCTAAATTATCTAAGATGATTTTCACATTCTTTTGTGAAAATCAAATTCTGTACGATTATAGAATTAATTTAGAAATGACATGGTGTGTTTTTTCTTCCAGGAGAGCTTGCTAATTCAAGTTGAAGCATTAACCGTTCTCTTGAAAACACTCAAGCTAATGAGGAAACAAAGGCCCAGAAGACAAAAATTAAGCAAAGCAAATAGTTCTTGAAACCCCAATTTAAGAAAAATAAAGAAGCAGGAAATAAATCAGAAAAAGACACATGACAGCATATGAGGTATTTATGAAAGTATTTTTGTTTACATATTTAGCTTTTTTAATTACATGCATTATGTAGCTTGTACTATGGTTTTGAAATTGTAAAACATGTGTTTGTTGTGTCTGTTCTCTCAGTGCTTGGAAATATAAAAAAGAAACAATTCCCTTTGCTTGTTGCTTACACGTGTGCAGGATCACAAACTCAGATGCCGTTTGGCCAGTCCCAGTGGCCATGAAAGGTTCAGCGGCCTTTGGACTCCACTGTTTGTTGCCAAGTGAAGTGCAGGGCATTCCACATATTCAGAACACTGTGTTGGTTTGGGCTCTCCCAAAAGCAGGTACTGAGACAAAGATTTGGGTGCAAATGTCTATTTGGGAAGGATTGCAGGGAACTCGATGAGGAAGTGGGGCAGCGATGCGGCTGTTGCCATTTGGCAGCCAATGAAAGGAAGGAGAGAGGTTGGCTTATCTTTTCAAAATAAGTATTTTGAGGTTTCAGTTATTAACAGTAAACATATTTAAGCTTCTTAGTAATAGTTTACAGACAATGGAAATTTTTTTCTAATTATGCTCTGAACCCAGATTTAAAGTAGGCTCTTTTTTTTTTAGCCCTAGCCGGCTTGGCTCAGTGGATAGAGAATTAGCCTGAGGACTGAAGGATCCCAGGTTCGATTCCGGCCTAGGGCACATGCCTGGGTTGTGGGTTCCATCCCCAGTAGGGGACGTGCAGAAGTCAGCCAATCAATCAATGATTCTCTCTCATCTTTGATGTTTCTATCTCTTTCTCCTTCGTCCTTCCTCTCTGAAATCAATAAAGAAATATACTTAAAAAATAAATAAATAAAGTAGGCTCTTTTTCTTCCTTTTAGGCATAGACTGTGTGGAAATTATAACATATGTGGAATGCATGACAAGAATCAGGTCGGGGAAGCGAAGTGGGTGGAGGTGGAATAGGGCATAGAAGGGATAAATGGTTTTGGGGGAGAAATAAGGAGAAAAAAAATCAGTTCAGAAAAATTTGGAGTGGGGAAAGTAAATAGTTACTCTGCTGGGAAGGAAGGAAACCAAACCATTCAAATGAGGTGCACAAAGCACATCAGAACAAATTGGGGGAGGTAGATAAAACCTAATCTTGAGCTAATTGTAAACAAGCAATATAATGTTGAATTCTTTTAAATATGAATTTTAAAATAGCTTGATTGTCTAGCTCTTTTGTAAGGTCCATGGTAACTCCTGTATCCTGCACTAAACTGTGTTAAAATCGTGAAAAGCTTCCCAGGGCTACAGAGTTAGTTAAACTTGTTACTGTGATGAATCTGCAGGCTGTTGCCTTTCTGTGGCTTCCTTCTCAACTCCATGTTTACAGACTTGTCCCAAAGGTAGATGTCTTACTTACCTCTGCCTTTGAGTTATAATCCTTATAAGTAAGTAAATGAGAAAATATGATGATGGATATAAAATGCTGACACATGTGGAGCAATGACCCCAAATCACTTTACACAGAGAGCATATGGAATGCTCTTCCCTGTCACTGTTTATCACTCTTGGAAATATTCTTTCTTTGGCCTCCAGGACACCACTGTCAAGGACCTCACTGGCTGCTCCTTCTCAGTGTCCTCTGCAGGCCCCTCTACCTATCCCTGACTCTTAACACTAGAGTGGCCCAGGACTCAGTCTTCTGACCTCTTCTTTCTCTCTGCACATTCTCCATATGATCTTATCCAGGCCCATCAGTTTATATACTTATGTACATAGCAAAGACTCCCAGCTTGAGCATTTCTAGCCCAGACCTCTGTTCTGAAGTCCAGGCTTATATATTCAACTGCTAATTCAAAATCTCTCCTTGGATTTCTCCAATAAGCATCTAAAACTTTGCATGTCCAAACCAGAGCTTTGATTCCCACCCACCTCATTTTAGTTTGGATTCCTCCAAGAGCAGACTGTGAGACCAGGACCCAGAGTAGTAGTTAATTTAGGGAGTGAGGGAAATGGGTGAATTGCTTGCAAAGATGGCCTAAACTTTCTTCCCTTCTTATATGTCTGCCCCTCTGCAAAGTAACTTTGATATCACTCCCCATCAAGAAGTGAGATTTTCCTCTTCACCCTTTTAATCTGGTCTGGCATTGTGACTAGCTTTGACCAAAAAAATGCAGCACTAAGTGACCCCAAGCAAGGCCAGCAGAAGAGTCACACAGCTGAATCCAGGCCACATTGCTGACCCATAGAATCATGAGCAAAAATAGTTGTTTTAAGCCACTAAATTTTGGGGCAGTTTTTTATGCAACAAAATCTAACTTATATAGGAGGTTACCCCCAGGAAGTATAGAAATAGGGGAAGTAAAAAAGAGAATAGAGAAATGTTAATAACGAATACTTTAAGGAGCCAGGTCAATATTGTGGGCAATTGAAGCTCAATCCTGTTGGATACTCTTTAAGGAATCTTGTAGAAGGCATCTCAGAATTGTCCCACCCAGGAGAAGCTGGGTTATTTATTCAGTAACTCCCTTCCCATTCCTCACTGTTGATGGAGAAATCCCCAAGACAGAGAAATACAGAGATGAGGGCAGAACTGCCACCAAGCTGCAAGTAAACTCAGAAGTTGGCCAAGGTACAGTGGGACAGGGCATCAATAGCCTCTGCTAACTCCCCACACCCAAATCTCACCCAATTTAGTAAGTGGCAACCCCATCCTCCTGTTGCTCAACCTAGAAACTTCATCCTTGGACTCATCAATTTCTTTCACACTCCACACTAAAATCCTTTTATTGTTATGTTAAAAATATATCCAGAATCTGGATATTTCTCACTATCTCCTCCACTACAACTCTAGTCCAAGCCACCATCATCTTTCACTTGGATTATTGCAAACACCTATGGCACCCAATGTAACAAGAGTGACCATTTAAAACACAAGTCCCTCTTCAGTTCTCAACTCTCCCAGAGCTTCCCATTACATCTATATAATAAAAGCCTAAGCGACTGTTAAGGCGGAACGACCAGAACGACTGGTCGCTATGATAAACACTGACCACCAGGGCGCAGATGCTCAATGCAGGAGCTGCCCCCTGGTGGTCAGTACGCTCCCACAGGGGGAGCACCGCTCAGCCAGAAGCCAGGCTCATAGCTGGCAAGCACAGTGGCGGTGGCGAGAACCTCTCCCGCCTCCGCAACAGCGCTAAGGAGCAGCAAGCCAAGCAGTAAGGAGCCTGCCGCTAAGGAGGAGCAAGCTGCGAAGTAAGAAGTGAGCAGGAGGCCAGTAAGGAGCGAGGGATCCCGGATTGCAAGAGGGATATCCAGGGGATTGGCTTAAGCCAGCCGGCGGACAACCCCCTAGGGGTCCTATACTGTGAGAGGGCGCTGGTTGGGCTGAGGGACACCACCCCCCCAGTGCACGAATTCATGCACCAGGCCTCTAGTTTAAAATAAAATACAAAGCCCTACCTAGTTTGGCTCAGTGGATAGAGCATCAGCCTGCGGACCAAAGGGTCCTGGGTTCGATTCCCGATTAAGAGCATGTACCTCGGTTGCAGGCTCAACCTCCTGTAGCTCAGTTGGTTAGAGCAAATGTTTTGATATGCCAAGATTTTGGGTTTGATCCCTGGTCAGGGCACATGTAAGAATCAACCAATGAATACATAAATCCATGTTTCTCTCAAATCAATCAATAAAAATAAAATAAAAAGAAGTAGAAACTAAGGTAGAAGTCAGTTGTAGGAAAGCATGGATTTTGTAGCAGTTGTAGTCAAGTATGGATTTTGAAGGAATAATTTTGGAGTGTCTGGATGAGGTAGAAGAGAAGAAATCGCTGGGGATGAGGAAACCAAAGGTCTAACATCCAAGAGATCTGGCGAAGGACAGGTTGTCTGCAAAGAGGTGACATTTCTGAGCACATATGTGTGAAACCTATGATGCCATTCATAGGCTATAGACATATAGATCATATATAGTCTAGAACTTATATATCATAGAATATATATGATATGTGTATTGTAGAAAATTTATATATACACATAAAATTTCTGGAAGAACACACGCAAAGCTGTTTTTAAAATCTTAAACCCATCTATATTATTGAGAGTGTTTACCACAAACATAAAAGATGCTTTTAAAGTAAGAAAAAGGTTTTTCATTAGTTCCTCCTGATAGTTTTCATATCAGGACTGAAACATCTTTCTTAGTCACAACTTACATTATGTTTGGGGTATTGTTTAAGTTTCTAGATTCTGAAGCTTTTGAACATAAAAGTTCCTGTGCACCTGTAGTGGAATCTATTCTAGGACCAAAATCTGTGGTTTCCTTGAACAAAACTATTGTTTTGTTTGTTTCTGAGTCAACTTAGAGCTTGAACTGATCCTGTCTTCCGTTTTGAAGGTAACATTCCTCAGAGTGTAAAGTGAGGCAGTTGAACCAGCAGAGGACTGTGGTCCACGTTTTATCATTAACTAGTTGTATATTGCTGGTATCCCCTCTGCAAAATGGAAGGGATACTCTACCTGCCTCACAGGTTGGATGTGGGACTGAAATGATACAATGTGAAAAACTACAGAGTTACATAAACAAAGTATTCTTATTTATATTTGCTGCCTTTAAACTCTCCTCCTTTCCACTTTTTTAAAAATTTGTACTTTCCTAATGGTCACAGAAGAAGTGATGGTAGGCCCCAGGGAGCCTTCTGAGCTAGTCCAGCTCACCCAGTTGGTCTGAGGTCAGAAATTGGGGAAGTTGGAGAGCAGTGGAACTAACAGCACAGCAACATGAAATATTGGTTCAGAGTCTCCTTGCAAGAGAAAGAAAAGCTGAGGCAGAATACAATTTCTCTCTACTCCCGTGAGAATAAAACAGATTTACAAAATCTCATTATAACTATGGGAGAAAAAGAAGTTCTAAAAATTTCTTGATGAGCAAGGAATAACAAAGAAAGTGAATTGTATAATACTCATTGTTAAAGATGTATATATATGTCCATAATGCCAATGATATACCTGTATTTAGTGGGCTGTTTTATATTAGTGAACATCTTTAATAAAATGTACTTTGGCTTTCTCCTGCCCCTATTTTAGTTCCTGTCTCCAAGTTTCTCATGAAATGTTTCTGTTCCTCAGCCACACATTCTCTTGGCATGGTTTTCAGAAACATAACTTTTAAGGATGGAGAAAAATAATACTGTAACTTTCTCAATCCATTTGAGCATTATTGTGGTGCCACTAAATAGCACATTTTCATAATAAAACATACAACACTTTTTATTAATAATGCAAGATTTAACAGAAATATTGTTATTTGTTTCAGAAGGGCTCCAATGTTAATTTCTTGTTTTGCATTTCTTTCATCATATATAAATGCAGGGAATATTTTTCTTCTTGGAAAAAGTGAGCATTCTTCAAAGAGAAGTAAAAGATTGACCTCAGTGTACATGTTTAACATCACAGGCACATGTAGCTGGTGGAAATTCAGAAATGTCACTTCTTTCCAAAGTATGTTTAATGATGGGTTCGGTATATGTCTTGAATTAGGCACTGTGTTTGCTACGTTATACATTAAAAAAACACCAACAACTGAAATTTAAACAAGATAACACCTGCCCAGCTGGCGTGGCTCAGTGGTTTAGTGTCAACCTATCAACCAGGTGGTCACAGTTCAATTCCCCGTCAGAGCACATGCTCAGGTTACAGCCTCTATCCCGTGTGGGGTGTGCAGGAGGCAGCCGATCAGTAATTCTCTCTCATCATTGATGTTTCCATCTCTCTCCCCCTCTTCCTCTCTGAAATCAATTTTTTAAAAAGATTAAAAAAGCAACAAGATAACACCTAGTCTGGAGGTCGGCAGTTACTAGCATTGATTCTGTGGCAGTTGCTAATATTAAAGGTGTGGGAGCCAAAGTTTTTCAGATTTCCCTTGGCCTTTTCCTCATAATTATAAGATGGCTACTCTGGCTCTAAGCATCACATTCAAGTTTCAGAAAGGAAGAAAGGAAAGAGAAAAGGCAAAGATCAAAAGGCCAAGCCAGCCAAGTGTTTCCCTTCTAAAGGCCTTTCCCTGAAAACCCTACTTACTTCTCTCTGGCCAGGATGGTCAATATAATTTGGAAAATAGTTTTTTCTTCCAGTTGGGTATATTGCCACCTTCAGCAAGAGTAGGGGACTAACAGTAAGGAAGAAGAGGAAAATATTTACTGGCCAAACAACTGGCAGTCTCTACCACATCCTTTTCTTGAAAAAATATTACTTTTTTTCAAGATCATATCTGTAACCCATTGGTTATTTTCTAATTATAAGAACAACAAGGAAGAACCTTCACAAAATGACAGCACTGTTGTTTTCAGTCTAGTGTGCTGAATTGTAAGGGCTGGTTTAAATTTCTCCATGCTATTACTAAAGCAAGTCAGTTTCTCTTTGGTGGGAGTGGCTTCTAATGGAAAAATAAAAGAATTTCAAATATAAACTTAAAACTGTAATGAGGCCGAAACCGGTTTGGCTCAGTGGATAGAGCGTCAGCCTGCGGACTGAAAGGTCCCGGGTTCGATTCTGGTCAAGGGCATGTACCTTGGTTGCGGGTACATCCCCAGTGGGAGGTGTGCAGGAGGCAGCTGATCGATGTTTCTCTCTCATCGATGTTTCTAGCTCTCTATCCCTCTCCCTTCCTCTCTGTAAAATATCAATAAAATATATTTTTTAAAAGAAACTATAATGAGCAGGTCTTAAGAGGATTTTTATTTTAAAAGAATATTTTTGCCTGGCCGGTGTGGCTCAGTGGTTGAGCATCGCCCTATGAACCAGGAGGTCATAGTTCCATTCCCAGTCAGGACACATGCCTGGGTTGCAGACTCAGTCTCCAGTGTAGGGCATGCAAGAGGCAGCCAATCAATGATTTTCTCTCATCATTGGTGTTTCTATCTCCCTCTCCCTTCCTTTCTGAAATAAAAAATATTTTTTAAAAGGATATTTTCATGGCTTATTTGTAATACTAGAGGCCTGGTGCATGTGGGGTCCCTCGGCCTGGCCTGCGGGGATCTGGCTGAAACCGGCCCAGTGCACGGATCCGTCTAGGGCAGTGGTTCTCAACCTTTTTAATGCCGCGACCCTTTAATATAGTTCCTCATGTTGTGGTGACCCCCAACCATAAAATTATTTTCATTGCTACTTCATAACTGTAATTTTGCTACTGTTAATGAATCGTAATGTAAATATTTGTGTTTTCCTATGGTCTTAGGCTCTACAGCAGCGGTTCTCAACCTGTGGGTCGTGACCCACAGGTTGAGAACCACTAGCAGGGTCGCCTAAGACCAGTGCGCGTCATAGCGACTGGTCGATCGGTCAAACAAATGGTCGGACACTTAGCATATTAGGCTTTTATTATATAGGATAGTAGGGGTTTTTGGGGGGAAATAACTACCCATACATTAGAAGTATATTCACTTATGACCACTTTAGTACAGAAGGGTTAGTGTAAGGAGAACTGGCTTGGAAATTAGGAACACTTGGATTTGCAATATAGGCTATTGAAAAAGCCTCTTAAGTTACCACCTTTCTTTTGCCCTTGCTGCTTACAGACCATTCTCACCCAGCCGCAGAAAGACCCTAAATGTTATCCGATTGTCATCCTAGTCAAAACCCCCAGTAGCTGGTCACATAAAGAAGCCAAATTCTTTACAATGGCCTCCAAGATCCCTTCCTCTATGCCCCACCGCCAACCTCCTTCCTTTCTGACCTCATCTTCTGTGTCTTTTCCTCCTCTTCCCTCTGCTCCAGTCATAATGACTCCTTGCTGTTCCTCAGAATCCCAAGCACTTCTTCCTCCTCCCCCCTCACCTCTCCCAAGCACTGACTGTTTTCTCCCGGAGGTACTTTCCTCTCTGATATCCACAGGGCCCATCCTGTGAGGGCTTTGTTGAAGGTCACTATCCTGCTCATCATCTCCTCTTTATGCTTTTTTTCTTCTGTAGCACTTGCATTTATCACCAACATCTTTTCATTTTATTTTATTTCATTTAAGTGATAGAAGGGACCTAAAACTTTTACTCCTAGTCTAATACTTTAATAATTTTTTCAAAAAGGAGGCAGGAAAACTAAGTCTTGAGAGTTTTCTGGGAAGATGGTAGTGATAGTAGTCTAGTGTTTGAATCTTCCTGTATGCCCCCATATAAAAGGACAATGACAAAATAAAGAATAATCAGTTAACAGCTACAATAAAAGTAGGTGATAAGATAGAGCTGCAGATTTCAAAAAGGAAAAATAAGACCCTCATGGTGTCAGGAAGAATGTGAAAGGAAGCAGAGAAGTTGAGGAATAACTTTTGGGGTTGTAAGATTTCCTTGTTACAAAAGCAGATATGCTAATGTTTATAATATCTATTTATGCTAGTTATTTTTCCTTATATCTTTTAGACTTTTTTTCAGTTGTGAGATAAAACTGACATATAGCACCATATAAATTTAAGAGATATATCACATACCAACTTGACTTAGATATATTGTGAAATTATTACAATAACTTTAGTTACCACCCATCATTTCATTAAAAAATGGGTTTTTTTCCTTGTGATGAGAACTTTTAGGATCTACTCTCTTATCAACTTTCAAATATATCATACAGCTGTATTAACTATAGTCATATGTTGTACATCCCTAGTACTTGTTCATCTGATAGCTGGAAGTTTGTACCTTTGACCACCTTCATTCAATTCCCCCACCCCCCATTTTTTTCTTTTTGTAACAACTAAGACTTCATGGTCTTTGGCAAGTCTGAAAATGAGTGGAGAGACATTGGCACAGTAATTGTAGCAATGATCGATGGTGGATAATAGCACAACAGATCATTAGACATTGTGTACTTCCCAATGGAAATGCACACCATGACCTATGAAGTATTCTTGCCAAAAACATCATATTTGAATCTGATCAAGCTTAGCTCTACTAATTTATAGGAAACACAGAGAACAGAGAAACACATTAAATGACAAAATTCAGAGCAGGATACTCTATAGTACAAAAGACTGGTCCCTTCAAAGACAATATTGCAAGGAATAAAAGATGTATTAAAAAGAGACTTAAGACATAACCAATGGACACAGATACCAGAGGGGTGAGGGTATGAGCTGGGGGGGGGGGGGCAATAAGGGGATAAGGACACATATGTACTAGTAAGACCTTAATAAAGAAAGAAAGAAAAAATAACATAACAACAAAAAAAAAGACTTAAAGAGACTTAGTAACCAACTGCAATGTTTGTATTCTGATTCAAATAAACTGTATAAAATATATAAGTATTTTTTTAGTATAAAGAAAAGATATAAGTATTTTTCTTGCTATCAGGATACTACAAATCAATGACTAGAAAGTAGCTTCCAACAAAACTAAAGTCTCATTTATATTTTTCTTTTAAAAAAATATATTTTATTGATTTTTCAAAGAATGGAAGGGAGCGGGATAGAGAGTCAGAAACATCGATTAGAGAGAAACATCGATCAGCTGCCTCCTGCACACCCCCCACTGAGGACGTGCCCGCAACCGAAGTACATGCCCCTGACCAGAATCGAACCTGGGACCCTTTAGTCCGCAGGCCGACGCTCTATCCACTGAGCCAAACCGGTCAGGGCTATATTTTTCTTTAATATATTCATTGAAAGGGGGGAAAAACAAAAACTAAGTCTTCCACTACCTGTCCCAGAGGCAAATTCCATTACCATTTTTTTACATTACCATCTTTTCAGACTTGGATATAAGCATGCATATTATTCCTTGACTTTTGACAGTTATATACACCAGATTTTATTTTTCTTCTCCTCTTATTGTAAAATGCCACACACTAAAGAAATCTTGCCCTGGCTGGTTTGGCTCAGTGGAGAGAGCGTGGGCCTGCTGACTGAAGGGTCCTGTTTTTTTTGTTTGTTTGTTTTTTGTTTGTTTTTTAAATATATTTTATTGATATTTTACAGAGAGGAAGGGAGAGGGATAGAGAGCTAGAAACATCGATGAGAGAGAAACATCGATCAGCTGCCTCCTGCACACCTCCCACTGGGGATGTGCCCGCAACCAAGGTACATGCCCTTGACCGGAATCGAACCCGGGACCCTTCAGTCCGCAGGCCGACGCTCTATCCACTGAGCCAAACCGGTTTCGGCAAGGGTCCTGGGTTTGATTCTGTCCAAGGGCATATGCCCGGGTTGGGGGTTCGATCCCTAGTGGGGGACGTGCAGGAGGCGGTTGATCAATGATTCTCTCATCATTGATGTTTCTATCTATCCCTCTCCCTTCCTCTCTGAAATCAATAAAGATATATTAAAAAAAAAAGAAATCTTTCAGTTGTCAATTTAATGGCTTTCTAAAAAAAATGATTTTGCATAGAATGACTTGAAATTACCAGTATCTTCTAAGTTTGGCTCTGTGTTTACCAGATCACTCTCTTCAAAAAGTGGATCACATATTATTTCTAACAATATTTAAATCACTTTGTAGCTCATTTTTCTAAAGGTTCAGGAAGTTAAATGTTTCTTCAGGAATATTCTGTCCTCTGACACTGTCATTTGAATAGCCTAGTTTGCAAAGAGCTTTTCCACACATCTAATCCTTCCTAGAGCCACTCAGGAGAGGTACTATTCCCATTTTAAAAGAAAACTGAACATCGCTCCTGAAACCCAGTCCTATACTCCCCATGAAACTGAGAAGGGATGGAATGAGGAGCAAATCCTTGAAAGTAAGCCACATTTAAAATATTACAATTTGTGAGCGCTCTACTTTCTGGGAGCATGCCCGTCTGTGCCTTTCCCTTTCTCCCCCTCCTCTCCCTCCGGCTCCAGGCACATTACCATTAGCTTCCTTGCTTCCAAGCTCCAAGGGCCCTTCCTTTACCTCTATAACTAATTTCCTAAGCCTATTTCTTCTAGGAATTACTTTTTCTACCTCTGTGATTTACCACATGTTCTTTTACCAAAAAATAAATTAAAAAATTACAATTTGTGGATTGTGTTTCACAGGTTCTCAATAGGTTGGAAGGGAAATGTTTTTTTTTTTTTTTTTAATTTTTTTTTTAAATATATATTTTATTGATATTTCACAGAGAGGAAGGGAGAGGGATAGAGAGCCAGAAACATCGATGAGAGAGAAACATCGATCAGCTGCCTCCTGCACACCTCCCACTGAGGATGTGCCCGCAACCAAGGTACATGCCCTTGACCGGAATCGAACCCGGGACCTTTCAGTCCGCAGGCCGACGCTCTATCCACTGAGCCAAACCGGTCTCGGCGGAAGGGAAATGTTTTTAATCCCATGTGTATTTATTTTAAAGTAACTATAAGTATAATTAAAAAACATATTCATACCTGAAACCTATATGTTCATGTTGACCAATATCACCCCAATAAATTTAATAAAAAATAAAATAAAAACATATTCATCTACTTACTCATCCAAACCTTTATTAAGTACCTATGATATGCACAATCCTGTGCAAAATATTAAAGGAATACAAAGATGGATTTTAAAATTATGCCAACTCTCAAAGAGTTTACAATCTAATGGTAGTGACAAATAGTTTAACACAAACTATAAAAAAGGAATAGCAAATAAATATTTGCCCTTAATTAGGAAAAATCACCTTATTTCTTCATTTAAAGCATAAATTTCCAGTAGGTAAATACTGCTATTATATACCTTTATTAGTTAATCCTCTTTATAAGTTGATTATTTTTATAAAAGAAAATGTCTCACTCTATCACATCTTTATGACTGGTTTAAATTTTTATAACAAAAAATTTGCTTACAGAGGAAAAATGATAGTCATAAAATCAAATTAACATCATTCTCAGAAAGACAAAGGGTGTCTGCAATAATATGTAAAAAATTGAACACTCTGGTTCTAGTATTAAAGAGGTAAGCCTGAATTACTTTGGAGACTTGCCTTAGACAAGTTATTATGCACAATTTCATCTCAAGTAAAACCAGCTTGATATTTATTAAGATTATAATTCAGAATGCTATAATTATTTCTATCTGTCATAATACACAAGGTTAAAAAATAAGTATAAAAACTTCTAATAATTTCTATGTCAAAAATAATTTAGAATAAAACTAAAGATAAAAAGAAAACTGACAATAGGGTAGATAATTTAATAATAAACTTTCAGTGCAGAAATAAATGTAAATTTGCAAGTACCTGTTTTTTTTCTATATTTTACTTTAAAAAAAATGGTCCAGATTTTAAAAATTAAAAATAAAAATGGTTCAGATAAGAAACTTAACTAGTAAAACAACTGTGAGGGTTCATTTTGTGAGATGTATTGCAGAGAAAAAGAATGGGCAAACAGCACAATTTTAAAATATGTATTGATTCATGCTTTCCAGAAAAAATTTTCCAAACAAATCACCAAAGGACAATCCTTTTCTCTGCTCTCAATGCTAAGCCATTTTTTTCTACCAAAAATAATAACATAATAACTAATCCATTTGTGACAGCTGTGATTCTCAACTGCTTTTAAAAAATACAAGTAAGAGCAAAGTTGCAAATAGAACACATGTAGCAATTTAAACAAACTGAATAGGCAAAGCCTTACTCTGACTAAATGACTTATCAGCTGGATTTGCCTTTTTGGCTACAGATAACTTTGCTGAAGAGCACTGCACACATCAGAAGGGTTCCTTCCCATCCATGTTCCTAACAAAACAAGCAAAGCTGCTAACACCGGATGCTGCAAATAACAGCACAGGCACAGAAAGGAGGCCCTGCTGGTTGTGTTTTATTCTTCAACAGATTTCTCTTCTCCACTTTCTTCTTCAGCTTCATTTTCCTTACAAGAATCCTGGCTGTTGGTTTCAGTAAAACAATTTTCTTCCCCATTCTCTCTTTCTTCTATATTTTCTTCTTCATTAAAGCTAGAGGAAAAAATGTATCAATCTTTCAAAGGAAAAATGATTTGGTTTAAAGGTAAACAAACCCTTTGCAATGTATGTCATCATGAAGTCAGTCTTCCTCATGTGTATGAGCTCCAATTTATCAAGAAAACTATAAAAGTGCCAATTGGGAAAGTAAATATTCCTCTGAGAACTAATTTATTTCAAAACTTGGTTTATTCTTTAAACTTCACTTGAAAGCATGTTATTATATTCATTATTTATGCCAGTCAGGACTTAAATTATTCTGCTTAAAAACAAGATATTTCATCATCATGTAATATTTGAATGTATCAAAGATATCAATATGTTTTACAACAGTTCACATGTATTTCATTAGGTAAAGTTCCTTTTAAAATATTATAGAACAGAATTTTTACTTTCCTGCAGGTAAGAATTTTTTCAGAGGTATACCATTCAGACATTTTATATATGTTACCTTTCTTTATCTTCAGTGAAACTTTTCATCTCTTGATTGCTGAAGGACTCAAATATTTTTCCACTTTGGCCTTTCTTTGAAACAAACTCATCAGATATTCCTAGTGCTTTTAGGGTGTTAGAATAATGCTTTTCTGCTGCCATTCTTGCATTTTTCTATAGGAAAGACAAACCTTTTTAGATGAGAACAAAAGACTTTAACTTTCCATTAAAAATGTATGTGTTAAAAGCTCCAGTGAAAATTAAACTCAGTAATCACAGTTGGCTGAAAATATGCATCCCTTCTGACCAGCAATGCCATTCCTAGGTATATACCCAGAGAAACTCTACATGTGCCCCACGAGACATGTATAAAAATGTTCAGAATAGTACTGTTTGTAACAACCCCAAGCTGGAAACAACCCAAATATCAACAGTAGGATGGATAAGTAAATTGTAGTCTATTCATACAAAAGAATAAAATAAAGCAATGAAAATGAATAAACTCTAGTTATACACCACAACACACACTAATAAGAGTAAGATGCAAATTGACCATACCTTTGTGACACCCACCAGCCAATCAGGAGTGAGCATGCAAATTAACCCAACAAAGGTGGTGGGTTAATTTGCATATGCAGGCACCGAGTGGCCGGGGGTGGCATGGGAAGGCGGAAAGGCGGCTCCGGGCCAGAGCGAAGGTGGTGCCAGCAGCCAGAGGAAGGAAAGCCCATTCTTGCACAAATCTTCGTGCATCGGGCCTCTAGTATATATATATTATAATATAAACACATATATATATATGATTCATTTACAAAAAGCCCCCAGACAGGCAAAACTAAACTATATATAGGGATAAATCATAGGTGGTAAACTGCAAAGAAAAACAAGGAAATGCCTATCTCAAAATTTAGAATGGTGGTTACCTCTAGGGGAGAGGGAGAGGGTTTGACCCGGGAGAAGCACATCGGGTCTGAGGTGCTGGCAGTGCTCTGTTAACCTGGGTGGTGGCCACTTGAATTCTGATATATAATTATTCTTTACACTGTGCCTATTTTATGACTGCTTAAGGATATCTGGAAAAATCAGTAAGAAAATAAGTTCACATGAGGCCTAGCCATTGTGGCTCAGTGGATGGAGCATCAGTCCATGGACTAAAAGGTTCCAGGTCCGATTCCAGTCAGAGGCACATATCTCGGTTGCATGCTTGATCACCAGCCCTGTTTGGGGCGGGTATAGGAGGCAACCAGTCAATATGTCTCTCTCACATCAATGTTTCTCTCTCTCTGTCTTTCCCCATCCCTTCCACTCTCTCTAAAGGTAAACGGAGGGATGTCCTCAGGTGAGGATTAACAAACAAAACAAAACAACAAAAAAAAAGAAGTTCATGTGATAGTTTTCAGAGGGTTTTTTTATGTGCCTACTGTAATTTCTGCATTTTATAAGCCATATCTCTACTCCATCACAGATAATACAATCATCAGTGCTGTTATCTTTACTCTGTAGAGGAAGCAATAGATACAGAAAAAACACACACATGAATTTAAAACTGGGTTCAAATCTCCAGAAAGGTACTTCCTGGCTTTGGGATCTGTGGGAATTATGATGACCCTCTCATACTGGAAGCAAGTCGGAAGTTGTCACAGTTCCTGAGACCACTGGCTTTACGGAGCCACAAGATAACTGGGGTTTACACTAGGGCCTTGGTGTTAGTCTGCTTTTAGCACCTATGAGTGGATATGAGCTAGGGCCAAGAATTGCCATCTGGACCTCCAACAAAAGCAAAGTGACTAGGAATGGCCCAATTCTAGTGGCACCCAGTCTCACCTCCCAATTTAACAAATAAAGAAACCAAGATGTTCCTGTCACCCTCACTGAGTTTAAGCAGTTTGCTTAAGGTTCACAAGAATGGTAAGCAGCAAAACCAAGTCTCTTGACCCTTTCCTGGGTCTTTTCCACTCCACCATGCTGCTTTTATCTAAATGGTAGGGGTCCTCCTGGACTTTGAAGGTAGCCTAAAGCCTGGCTTCAGCAATGCTATTGCCAGATATTTGCCCCATCCAGGTACTCCAGTTAATGAGGGATCATGGAGTCTAACGTTCCATGGGAGAAATCAAAATAGTAAAAACTGATTACAATGGATAAAACTATCAGCAGTGCATTTTCTGACACTCTGGAAAACTGAAAATGAAACACTTTAGCCCTAACGGGTTTGGCTCAGTGGACAGAGCGTCGGCCTGCGGACTCAAGGGTCCCAGGTTCGATTCTGATCAAGGGCATGTACCTTGGTTGTGGGGACATCCCCAGTAGGGGGCGTGCAGGAAGCAGCTGATAGATGTTTCTCTCTCATCGATGTTTCTAACTCTCTGTCCCTCTCCCTTCCTCTCTGTAAAAAATCAATAAAATGTATTTTTTTTAAAAAAGAAACACTTTAACTGCTGCTAAATGCACCTAGTGTAACACTCTAGAAAAGGAAGTGAACATCCAGAGGCTCTCAATGCCAACAGACCAGACTTGGGGGAACTGAAAGGCACGGCAAAGTACGAAGATGAGAGCTATGCTCCAACGACTGTAAAGAAATCCCAAACCTGCCCTAGCCAGTTTGGCTCAGTGAATAGAGCGTCAGCCTACGGAACGAAGGGTCCCAGGTTCGATTCCGGTCAAGGGCACATGCCTGGGTTGTGGGCTCGGTCCAACATGCAGGAGGCAGCCGATCAATGATTCTCTCTCATCCCTTTCCTCCTCTCCCTTCCTCTCTGAAATCAATAAAAATATATTTAAAAAAAAGAAAAAAGAAATCCCAAACCTAACTGAATGCATTAAGAATGGCATGTTCTGCCCTAGCCGGTTTGGCTCAGTGGATAGAGCATCAGCCTGTGGACTAAAGGGTCCCGGGTTCAATTCGGGGTTTCAAGCTGGATCCCCAGTGTGGGGCGTGCAGGAGGCAGCTAACCAATGATTCTCTCTCATCAATGATGTTTCTATCTCTCTTTTCCTCTCACAAATAAATAAAATATATATTTTTAAAAAGAATGGCATATTCTGATTTAAGCAAAATAGATTAAATACTAATCAAAGTTAGTGCTCATAAACCTTCACCTGAATCTGCATTAGAATTTAATTTAACATCTACTCAGCAAGCAGTGATTTCCAAGAAACAGGATAACATGGTTTGTTCTGTACTGGATCATAGGCCTACTGTTGGGATAATTCAATAACAGCAAGACCACAATTAACACTTACAAATGGGTAATGCTTAAAGTTGTGAGTGAATTTATTATATAACAGCTGTTAATTAGCACCAACAGTCACAGCAAAATAGACTGCAAGAAAAAAGTACTAATTTCTGTGAACAAAACCAAAGCAATGGTGAGCACTGCCAGTCATTCTGTATAATGAAATACCTTTTAATATTTTATATCAAGGTGAATAGTGCGTAATTGTTAACTAAAACAAACATTTCCCCCTTGCATTTCACCATGCAAAAGAATTATAATAAAGAGATAAAAGGAACAGTTAAAATAGCTTCATAATTGTTTATTTTACTATTAAACATCCTGTAAAAAAAATTGTTTTTCATGAAACCAAAATAACAAGTGATGAAAAAAAATAAAATAAAATAACAAGTGATGAAAGTTTGTCTATTAGCACCTAGAATCTAGGTCCTAGATTGAATGAAAAAATGCTTACTTTTTATAATTTTTATAACTGTAAGTTTATAGTAATTCTTTCATTTATTTAATAATTACTAAGTACTCACTTTGTGACAAGCCCTCGTGGAAGGTATTGGGTATATACGAAAGTTATTTTGGGCAAAGGGAATAGCATATGTGAGAGCCAAAAGTGATAGAAGAAATATCAGCTATGAAACTAACCTATGTTTTCAACATTTAAAATTTATTTATGGGTTTAATTTCATACTCACCACTTGTTTTGCCACATTTTCTCTGGTGCTTAGAAACAGTGGGAATTCACAACAGGGCAAAACTGCTTGTTAATGTTGAGACTCATCACTAATTCATCAGGGTAATGCTCTCAGCCTGGGCTAATCCCAGAAAGAAAATGACAGGTCAATCTGGCTAATTTGATCATAACAGTTCAGTTTTGGTTCAACAAGTGTTTACTAACATCTCCTCTGTTTATGATGTTGTCCTAGGTGTCGGGATTATAAAGGTTTGATCACTCCCTTTAAAATTAACTAGTTGTCCAGCCGGCGTGGCTCAGTGGGTGAATATAGACCAGGAAATCACAGCTGGATTCGATTCCTGGTAGGGGCAGGTTCGATCCCCAGTGGGGGTCATGCAGGAGGCAGCAGATCAATGATTCTCTCTCATCATTGATGCTTCTCTCGCTCCCTCTCCTTTCTCTTTCTGAAATCAATAAAAACATATTTAAAAAAATAAAAAAGAGACCAGCTCAGTGTTTTAGCGAAGAGCTATGAACAAGAAGGTCCAGATTCATTCCCAGTCGAACCCATGCCCGGGTTGTGGGCTTGATCTCCAGTGTGGGGCATGCAGGAGGCAGCAGATCAATGATTCTCTCTTATCATTGATATTTCTGTCTTTCTCTCCCTCTCCCTTCCTCTCTGAAATCAATAAAAATATATATTTTTAAAGTAACTAGCTGGAAGGGAAGAGAGATCATTAAAATAATTTCCACACAACATGGTAGGAGCAAAGAGAAAGGTATGCAAAGGGTAATAAAAGAACATGGAGGAAAGGGCACCAACCCAAGCAGGGGAAACAATGCAAGAAGTGATTTTACACTAAGACTTAAAAGAGTAGGAAGAAAGATAGGAAGAGGCTCTAAGGATGTTCAGAAACAGCATGAATAAAGATTTCAAGTTTGAAACCAGTAGTCTGGTATGGCCTGAGAGTAAAAGGGTGTATAAAGTTCAACATGAGGGGGAGCACAGTGGTAGATGAATAAAGAGGTTAACAGGGGTCAGGTCATAGAGGATTCTGTATACCATGTTACAGCGGTTTATCTTCTGAGAGAAAGCAGGACAGCTCTGTATTGAGTGTTTGGAAGCAGAATGATTTGGGTTCCAATCCCAGTTCCATTATTTAATATCTGCAAATTTTATGAATTACTTGCCTTCTTTGAACTTCAGTTTCTTCCTCTGCAATATAGGACTAACAAGCTTGTAGCATTTTATTCAGAAGTCAATGACAAGACCTCTTAATACCATACACTGACAATGAGAACGAATGGTTCAGTGAATGCATGACTGCCACCATTATCAAGGGTTATTAACTACCTATCCAGGGTTAACATTTTTGCAAGGGAATGATAACAGCAAAATATAGATATAATGGGTGGCTTTGCAAAGAATAGGACAGGCAAACAAGTCAAACCATTATATTAACTCAGATAGGAAATAATAGAGGTTTCACCTGGCATTTCACCATAAGAAGTGGAGAAAGACAGATCCAAAAATGATATAGGGATAAAATTTGTCAGTTCTCTCAGTGACAATTGAGTGGGGGGAACAGTGGTTCCCAGTCATCCTAAATAGTGGTCCAAGCAAAAAAGAAAATCAAAGAGGAGGATCTAGTTTGGAGCAAGATGAATATAAGATGCCAGTGGGAAATCTGGGTCAATACCCACCACATAAAAGGACATAAAAACCTGCAGTTAGCTGCTTTGAGCCAAAGTCAATCACTTTACACTAAGTAATATAAAACAGCTTATAATTTTTCCCCCTAAAGTTGAAACTGAGATGTTAAAAGAAACCCACCACTTAAAATGACAAGCACTACATAAATTGTATCCAAATCAGTAAGTAAAAGGTCCCCATAACTTTGAGAAATTATAATGTGTAGATTAACCCATAATACATGTCCCTAGTCCTCAATGACCTGTAGCCTCCAGTGATTGTCTATTGTTAAGCTATGTCACCCCTAGGAACCTCTCCCTTATCAGTACTAAGGCAAAGATTATTTGAAATTGACAAATTTCTCTTAATGGAAAGACTGTTAAACTGAGTGTAAATTTAGGTTTTCTGATAAAAAGAAGATCCTTTCAGTAATTACAGATAAGATTAAAAATTATAAACTCATTTAAAAAAACACAAATCAACAAAATGAAAAGGCAAACTATGAATGGGAAAAAATATTTGCAAATCATATATCTGATAAGGAATTAATATTCAAATATATATAAAGTACTCATACAAATCAATAGCAAACATTCGTTCCCGGGTTTTGGCACCAAAATAAAAAATCAATAGCAAACACAAAACACAACAAAACACCCAACTAATCCAATTTAAAAGTTGGCAAAGGACTGAGTAGGCATTTTTCCAAGGAAGATATTCAAATGGCCAACAGGTACATGAAAAGGTGCTCAACATGACTAATCATAGGGAAATGCAAATCATTAGGTGATATTTCACAATGAGATATTTCACCCTGGTTAAAATGGCTATTAAAAAGATAAGAGCCCTAACGGGTTTGGCTGAGTGGATAGAGCGTTGGCCTGTGGACTGAAGGGTCCCAGGTTCGATTCCAGTCAAGGACATGTACCTTGGTTGCGGGCACATCCCCTGTTGGAGGTGTGCAGGAGGCAGCTGATCGATGTTTCTCTCTCATTGATGTTTCTGATTCTCTATCCCTCTCCCTTCTTCTCTGTAAAAATCAATAAAATATATATATTTTTTAAAAAGATAAGAGATAAATGCTGATGACGATGTGAAGAAAAGGGAAACCCTGTGCACTATTGGTAGGAATGTATGTAAGTACAGTCACTAGGTAAATAGTATAGAGGTTTGTCAAAAAATTAAAAATAGAATTATATGATCCAGCAATCTGACTTCTGGGTATATATCTAAAGAAAACAAAATCACTACCTCAAAGAGATATCTGCTCCCTACATTCATTGCAGCATTATTTATAACTAGAGGCCCGGTGCATGAAATTTGTGCATGGGGTGGGGTGTCTCTCAGCCCAGCCTGCACCCTGTCCAATCTGGGACCCAGGTAGGATCAGGCCTAAACGGGCAGCCGGACATTCCTCTCACAATCCAGGACTGCTGGCTCCCAACTGCTTGCCTGCCTGCCTTCCTGATTGCCCTTAACTGCTTCTGCCTGCCAGCCTGATCACCCCCTAACCACTCCCCTGCCAACTTGTTTGCCCTTAACTGCCCTCCCCTGCAGACCTGGTCCCTCCCAACTGCCCTCCCTTGCTGGCCATCTTATGGTGGCCATCTTGTGTCCACATGGGGGCAGTCATCTTTGATCACATGGGGGCAGCCATCTTGTGTGTTGGAGTGATGTCAATTTGCATATTATGCTTTTATTAGATAGGATAGCTAAGAAAGGAAACAACCTAAGAGTCCATTGAAAGATGAATGGATAGAGAAACCAATATGGCAGCATAGGTAAACTAACACCTGAACTTGCTGCCGTGCACAACCACTTCAAAACTACAAATAAAAGACAAAACGGACATCATCCAGAACCACAGGAAGGCTGGCTAAGTGGAAATTCTACAACTAGAAGGGAAGAGAAAAGCACACTGAGACTCAGAGTAGCTGTGGAAGTAAAGTGCAGAGGTACAGAGGTGCGCGTGTGACTGGCTTTTTTAATCCGCAGGGAGACACAAGCTCCCAACTGCTCTGAACTCCAGTTCCGGGAGAGACTCTGGGGACCCAGACTCATATGGGGAGAAACTGAACTGTCTGGCAGTGGGAAGAACTCGAGGGCGGCTTTCTCTCAGAGGGACTTGCAGCGATTACCAAGAGACACTGAGACCCAGGGGCCTCTTAGGGCAGGGATGACAGGAAGCCATTGCTGTTTGCTCCACCCTGAGACTCTGCCCCATCCAAGCTGTGTGCAGAGGCTTTTGCATATGAATGGCCTGGTCCTTTGAAAACTAAACTTACCTAACAAATTGCAGCTGAGTCAGAGAGACCCAGACCACCCAAAAGAAGGCCCAAGGCCCAACAGCAGCTTGCATTGCTTCACAGCTGGGCCTCATCTGGGCACCTCCAAAACCCAAACAAAGAAGAGGAATCTGCAGGTCTCTCCGTAGCTCCTGCTGGGTGGCCTCAGGCAAAGGCTAAATTAGCACCTCCTTGGAGATCCAAGAGCCAGGGTACCCAGGGGTCAGAGTAGGACAATCCAGATTACAACTCCTCAGATCCATAAGGGACACACTCGGGGGGGCAGACTCAGTGAGCACCAAAGCCCCACTGAAGCAAGTCTTGCCCCATAATGGTGTCTCCAGCACAGAAGTTCTCTCATCATAGACACAGCTGATCCTCACAGCCAACTGGCCTGGAGGTCAATTCCTCCCAGTGTACCAAGAGCAATCAAGGCTTAACTACACCAAGACTTTGCACTCAGCCCACAAAGGGGTGTACCAAAGGCGTCCACCTCAGGTGATTGGGGAGGCTGAGCTACTGGCTCCTATAGGTCACCTACCACACAAAGCCACTCCATCAACACAGGGAAGCAGCAAAATGCTGAGACAAAGAAACACGTCACGAATGAAAGAAATGGAGGAAAGCAAACTATTGGACGACATGGAGTTCAGAACCACATTTATAAGGTTACTCAATAATCTTCTAAAAACCACTGAGGAACTTAGTGAGACCTTTAAGGATCTTAATAAGAATGCCAAAAAAAAAAAAAAATGGAAAAGGACCAGTCAGAAATTAAGCATACCCTGTCTGAAATAAAGAATATACAGAAACTCAACTGTAGATCAACGTACCCCAAGAATCAAACCAAAGATCTGAAATATGAGGAAACAAAAAACACCCAACCAGAAAAACAAAAAGAAAAAAGAATCCAAAAATATGAAGATAGTGTAAGGAGCCTCTGGGACAACTTTAAGCATACCAACATCCGAATTTTTGGGGTGCCAGAAGAAGAGAGAGAGCAAAATATTGAAAACCTATTAGAAGAAATAATGACAGAAAACTTTCCCTACCTGGTGAAAGAAATAGACTTACAAGTTCAGGAAGCGCACAGAACCCCGTACAAGAGGAATCCAAAGAGGACCACACCAAGACACATCATAATTAAAATGCCAAGGGCAAAAGACAAAGAGAGAATCTTGAAAGCAGCAAGAGAAAAACGGTTACCTACCTACAAGGGAGTACCCATACGACTGTCAGTTGATTTCTCGGCAGAAACGATGCAGGCCAGAAGGGAGTGGCAAGAAATATTCAAAGTGATGAACAGCAAGAACCTACAACCAAGATTACTCTACCCAGCAAAGCTATCATTCAGAGTTGAAGGTCAGATAAAGAGCTTCACAGACAAGAAAAAGCTAAAGGAGTTCATCACCACCAAACCAGGATTACATGAACTGCTGAAGGGTATTCTTTAAGAAGAGGAAGAAGAAGAAAAAGGTAAAGATAAAAATTATGAACAACAAAATGACATCAAATACATACCTACCAACAAGTGAATCTAAAAATCAAGTGAATAAAAAATCTGAAGAACAGAATGGACTGGTGAATATAATAGAATCAGAGACATAGAAAGGGAGTGGACTGACAATTCTCAGGGGGAAGGGGGAGTGAAGGGTGCGGGAAGAGATTGGACAAAAATCTTACACCTATGGATTAGGACAGTGGGGGGGAGGTAAGGTCAGAGGGTGGGGTGGGAACCAGGTGGAGGGGAGCTATGGGGGGAAAAAAGAGGAACAACTATAATAATCTGAACAATAAAGATTAAAAAAAATTAAGATGAATGGATAAAGAAAATGTGGTATATATACACAATAGAATACTATCCATCCATAAAAAGAAGGAAATCCTGCCATTTGCAGTGGACTTTGAAGGCGTTATACTAAGTTAAATAAGTCAGACAGAAAGACAAATATTGTATGATCTCATTTATATGTGGAATCTAAAATTTAAAAACAACAACAAATAAATAAAGAGGTCAGATTTGTGGTTACCAGGAGGAACTGGATGAAGGTGGTCAAAAGGTACAAATTTCCAGTTATAAGATACGTAAGTTCCAGGAATGTAATATACAACATGGTAACTATGTATGAGATATTTTAAAGTAGCTGAGAATAAATCCTGAAAGTTCTCATCACAAGGAAAAACAATTGGGGGTAAGTATAGGAAGTGATGGATGTTAATTAAACTTACTGTGGAATCATTTTTTAATTTATGCATGTCAAGTCATTATGTCGTACACCTTAACCTTATCCAGTGCTGTATGTTAATTATATCTCAAAAAGAAACAAAAACAAACAAGCCCACTGGCAGAAATAAATCTGATTCAATTAGCCATTTTGTTTCATTTTTTAATTCTTCAAAGACCTCCAAATCATATCATGAAGCCTTAACTTAATATTTGGCCAAGCTGGTATGAAAAAAAGACCAACCATTAAAAAGGTGTTGTGGAACTATTCTTTTGGAAATGATTAGATTAGTAGTATGTTCTTTATTAAGCTTATGTGCCTCATCAACAAGATTCAATCTTAGATTTTGGCAAAATTACTTACTTCACTGGCTTGATGAAGCTGTCACAGAAACATATGTCTTAATACATTATATAGCACGTAAGAAAAATGGACTGTTAAGAGCTGTGTATGTTTTAAAAAAACCCACAACTGACAGTAGCTCTTAAATTCCAACAATCACAACCTGAGCAACTCTTTGAAATAGTAGTGGCCTGTGTTTTAATTTTTCTTCTCTTTCTTCTAGTTCTCGTCGGTATTCTCTCATCCTTTCCTTTTCACTCTTTCTAAAATCAAATAAAAGGAGTAGAATTTTAAAAAGAAATAAGAACTTGTATATATAACATTTTAGCTTAGATGGCAAATTAGAAATTAAATTATGAGCACAATTTACAGTTGACCACCATTCCTTTTCTAGACTGGTAAATTTTGCAAAGAACAGAACTGGAACACAGAATAAAAATTCTAGGTTCTGATAGCACACATTTTTACATCCTGGGAGCAGTCTTTGTACTCTGAAGGTTCTGAAATCTTCAAGACATGTTTTATGGGGCTTCAAACTGGCCTGAAAAGATGAATAAATGAATGTCCTCTTATCTCATATGTAAGTGTATAAAACCAAAAAAAAAAAAAAATTGGTCCAAAATAGGTATGTTCTCTTTAAAAAATTTTTTCTGAAAATAATAACTTGTTCTTTATTCCCTTAAATGAGATCTGCTATAGGTTGGTGGCAAAGTTAATTAAATGGGACGAGGAGAAATGGGGCATATGGGACTATAATATATAGAAGAATAGGAACCAAAGTACATAAATTCACAGTAAGTGTATTTATTATTTGGGCAAGATCCAATAATGAATTAAACTATACTATTTCTCTATGTAAAATATACTAACTCTATCAAGATAATAAGATTTCATGGATTAGAGAAAATAATTATACTGTAAAATGATAACTATGTTTAATTATATACAAGTTGGTATTATTAAAAATCCAGTTTACTTTCTAAGGATGAATGAATATTTCTAAGGAATTATTTTGCTCAAGTTCATCAAATTAAGCTCCTTCTACCAATGAATTGATATAAGGAGCTATATTCCTTATAATGTCTGACACTGACAGACATTTTAAGTAATCCTATATAATAAAAGCCTAATATGCTAAGTGTCTGACCGTTAGTTTGACCCTTCAACCAGTCGCTATGACATGCACTGACCACCAGGGGGCAGACGCTTCGACCCATAGGTTAGCTTGCTGCTGGGGTCCTGCAGATCAGGACTGGGGGAGATGGGCTGGACACACCCTGGAGCCCTCCAGAGGTCCTTCCCCGGCCAGGGTGGGGTCCCGGATTGCACCGGGCCTCTAATTAAAAGGAAATATAGATTTTGGGGAGAATTATAGATCAGATTAAAAATTAATAAATCATATTACTTACCCAACTTTGGGGGAGTTATTTTCCTACTTAAATATGAACATTTTAATGTTTATGTGTAACATAAAAATGTTACTCTGGAACATTGGTTTTCAAACTTTATTCTGCAGAATTCCAGTGTTCTGTAAAGGGGTTCTGTGAATATTTTTATTTATTTATATTAAAACTGTGACAAAATGCAACCCATATCACTAAACATTAACACACCTGTTAATGGACACTTTCACATAATTGATGTTACTTAACACCAGTGTTAACCTGTGCTAACAGATTTCATGTAAATCTTAGAACAAAGATCTTTTACATATCTGTTTATTGAAGAATATTCTGAGATTACATGACAAGCTGTTGAAAAAGCTTTATATGGCCCTAACCGGTTTGGCTCAGTGGATAGAGCGTCGGCCTGCGGACTCAAGGGTCCCAGGTTCGATTCCGGTCAAGTGCATGTACCTTGGTTGCGGGCACATCCCCGGTGGGGAGTGTGCAGGAGGCAGCTGAATTGATGTTTCTCTCTCGTCGATATTTCTGACTCTCTATCCCTCTCCTTTCCTCTCTGTAAAAAATCAATAAAATATATTAAAAAAAAGAAAAAGCTTTATATGTGTGCCTCAAGATTTTTCTCAATATTATATTGTGCAATCAAAAATAATATAAAGAAAAAGATTTAAAATGCCAATATAAGATATTAACTATAGCCACAATATAAAACATTTCTGTTCAATAACATGGCTTCATGGTCCTCACCATCAGGTGTGTATACATTTATATGTTGGTTCTCACCATGAGGTGAGTGAGAGAATGTGAGAGTGTGTGTTTGTGTGTGTGTGTGTGTGTGTGTGTATTGAGTATAAGTAACTGATAATAACTTGAATCCAGAAACTAAAACACTAATATTCTTCTTAATTTGTTCATATATTGGTAACTATTGATTTTTTTAAAAAGTTTGAAAACCAATGGTCTAGAGGTTCAGGATTCTTTCATGATACCTGAGAGATTTTATTCTGGATTTAGACATTTGAGCTAAACTTTGATGCGAGTCATAAGCCTTAGTCCGGGTTGTCAGGAGTTTCTGCAATTCTTTCATTCTTTGTTTCTGCTTAGTTAGGATCCGAGTTCTCTCTTCTTCCAACATTTTCTTTTCCTCAAGTGATCTCCTGAGGGCAACAAACTAAGGCTTAATTCACTTTAAGCCAATGAGAATGTTGCTTAGCAAAGATTTAACACAGGATAATTCAAAGGCTGAAAAAAGGACCTTTTGAGAAGGATCTGACTTGTGAACTTGGAAATCAATAGGCCAACTCTAACCTTTTCTATTCCCAAGGATTCATAAAATGGAAATTACATTTCTTAGCACACACTTTTGCAAAATGTTCTATATTATAAAGTGAAATATATTACCAGATATAGTAATTTCTTTCATACTTTAAATTCAACAACATAAAATTAATAGTGCCATGTACACTATTTTAGCAATCATCGGTCAGTCAATGCAGTATCCTAGTTATTTACCTGGTGGCTTGTTCTCTTCCTCTGGAAGATACTGTGGGCATTGGAGGGTTGCAGTTATAAGGCACACGCTTTGCATTTGGACTTCTTACTGGTGACTTGTGCCTTAGAGACTGATAAGCCCAATGTGTTTCTTTCAAATTTTCTTCATCTGCTTTATTATCTGCCAAACTTTTCTCTCTTTTAGAGGATGCATGTGAGGCTGCATGAAGATCAGATGGTTTGTAAGCTAATGGGATTTTTGGACTTTTCTGTTCTGAGAGGTGCTTCTGATATCTCTCAGGAGGTTCTCCAAAATCAGCAATCTGGCTCCTAGACTTGCATTTACACTTCAACTTTTCAGCCTGTTCGGGATCCTTGGGCTTCCTTGCAGCAAAACTTCTGTGAGGTGGACTATAGGGCGGAGGAGATGAATTCGGTAAAAGTTCTTGGGCTCTCAGCTGTGTCTTAATGTTTCTAAAGAGCTCTTCTTCTTTTAACCTGTTATTGGTAGTTGAACCATAAGTAGATCGAGGTATAGGTCTGGCTTTAAATCGATTTGTTTTCTTTTTAGACTTAATAAAGTCTCTCAGCTGCTTTTCCCGGATTGCTCGCTTTTGTTCCTCCCTTGCAATAAACTTAAAGGGCTTTAGTGAGGCCAAAAGTGCTTCTTTGTTTTTCTCCTTCATAGTCCTCCTCCGTTCTTCATTTTGCTTGACTGTATCATGATAAAGGGGGAAAAAAACAAATTCTGGAACTGGGTTGGCTCGGAATTTTTTCTTACACTCCGAATCTTCTTGCTTTTTGAGCAGTTTGTGTATCATTTCAATATCTGATTTATATTTCATGTTCTCTTCTTTTTTCTTCTGTTCTCTAATCATCATTTGAAAAGGCTCAGGTACTGTAATCTTTGGCACCCATTCTTTTGATTTCTTCCTTGTTTTTTTAATTGCTGGGAAGTCAGCATCTTCACACTGAACGTAATCTTTAACGGAAAAGTTGGTCCACATGTTGTTGATGAGCTCCTTAGCATAGGTCATCATTCTGCTTTTCTCAGGATAGTCTTTTTCTAAGTTGCGCAGCTCATCTTCAGAGGAAGACACAATCAAGGAGGAAGAATGACCTATATCAGGTTCTGAAAGTGATGTGATTAACGAGATAGGGTGATAGTTCTTTTCTGATACACACCTAAATGAGAAGAATAATTAGGTTACACTTTCAGTTGTATGTGACCAAATATAAAAATTAAGAATTATATATTTTCTTAGATCGAGGTATAATCAATTAACCCAACTGGTGTGGCTCAGTGGTTGAGCATCGGACCTATGAACCAGGACGTCATGGTTCGATTCCCAGGATGTGGGCTTGACCCCAACAGGGGGCATGCAGGCGGCAGCCGATCCAGGATTCTTTCTCATATTTGATGTTTCTATCTGTCTCTCCTCCTTCCCTCTCTGAAATCAATAAAATATATACATACATTTTTTTTACAAAGGTATAATCAATTAGAAGATAGGAGCTGGATACGGCTTGTAAAAATTAACACTTTTATTTAGAACAGAGAAGGAAAATGCCTATAAATTATCTGACTCCCTTATTTTATAAGGGAGGAATATTAGACAGTTGAGACTTCTTGTGTCTAACCTCTAAATTGAATTCTCCACATGTTTTCCATAAACATCGTTTTATTTTTTATTTTTTTAAATATATTTTTATTTATTTCAGAAAGGAAGGGAGAGGAAGAGAGAGATAGAAACACCCATGATGAGAGAGAATCATTGATCGGCTGCCTCCCGTACACCCCCCACTGGGGGTCAAGCCCGCAACCTGGGCATGTGCCCTTAACCAGAATTGAACCCAGGACCCTTTACTCCACAGGTCAACGCTCCATCCACTGAGCCAAACCAGCTAGGGCTCCATAGACACCGTTTTAAAATATACATCTGATCATGTCACTCTCCTTCTTGAAACTTTTCTGTAATTTGTCATTGTTATGAAGTCAAATACAGATTACAGAGTCCTTTAATATTAGCCCCTGCCTAGCTTCCCAGTTTCACCTCTCACTTCTCCCTATCCCCATCACCATTCTAAGTCACATCCAATCACATGAAGTTCCTCACACACACCATTCCTCATGCCACCATGCCTTTGCACACATGGTTTCGGCTGCCTAGAAGGCCACTCCTTGCTTCCTACATTTGCTGCAGCTACACACACCCCTTAAGACTGAACCCAGATATGACTTCAGTAGAAAATTCTTACCTGTGTCCCTCCACTGACACTGTCAGAGTGTCAGCAATCAACTGCTTTTTCCTGTCTCTATAATGTTATATTGCAATTTTTCGTTCTCAGCTAGTCTTTGAAATCCTTGAGGGCATCTCAATTTTGACTTCCTAGTGTCCAAGCAAGGTCTGGCACCCAGGAGATACGCAATCAGTGCTGACCCACTGGATGAGCTAAGGGACTTGCCTCAAGTTTCAAAATAAGCCAGTTTATCACAGAAACAGGTCTTGAAATTAAAGACTATTTTGAAAACTTAATCAGATTTATGTTTTAGTACTAAACAATTTGTACTATATCTTTAATAAGCTCATGTTAATCCACATATTATAAAAATCTTTTAAATTTTTAATATTCATCATTTAAAAATGGTCCAGACTAAATATTCTGATACATGTCTACAGTTGTATGAATGATAGGTCAAAAAGAAAAGACCAAATGGCCACCAAATGACCCTCAAAGCAAGAAGCCACCTGGTAGGTTGATAAGCCATTCAACATTTTGAATAAAATTTCACCTCCATATATAATTAAAAGTACAAAGGGATATTTGAGAGAAAATATTCTGAAATAATTTTGTTCTGTACTTTCTTCTTTTAAGATTTTTAAATTGATTTTTAGAGAGAGAGAAATATTAATGTGAGAGTGCAACATCAATTAGCTATCTCTTACACGCCCCCTTCAGGGGATGAGCTCGAAACCTGGGCATGTGCCCTGACTGGGAATCAAACCAGCAACTCTTCAGTACATGGGACGATGCCCAACCAACTGAGCCACACCAGCCAGGGCTTGTTCTGCACTTTTAAGTATACTTTTTATTTTACAGTCCACAAATAACATGTACAAACTTACATGGAAGAGACACTAGAAGCTTCATCCCTGATGATCACTGGCTGCACTTTCTTTAAATTTAATTTATTCTGGTACATTTTCTCTAACTTTGCCATAGTTTCCATGTGGGCAGTCTTCAGCTCTTCTAGTTTCCTGAAATATTCTTCATTAGAGTGGTAAATATCAGAAAAGTCCACAGGGGCCTCATAGTTCATATATGTTAGGTTATTCACCCCGGAAATGATGTTAAAGTCAGTCTGATGGGAGGAAAAAGCCTGTTATATGGTATTTGGAATTGAAAAACAAATAAATTTGACACTAATTCCCAATGCTGCTTCTTACTTGTGAGCTATGTACATTTCCCTCTCACAACATTTTATTAAGAACAAGAGAGCGAGCTGAAACCGGTTTGGTTCAGTGGATAGAGCATCGGCCTGCGGACTGAAGGGTCCCAGGTTCGATTCCGGTCAAGGGCATGTACCTTGGTTGCGGGCACATCCCCAGTGGGAGGTGTGCAGGAGGCAGCTGATCGATGTTTCTCTCTCATCGATGTTTCTAGCTCTCTATCCCTCTCCCTTCCTCTCTGTAAAATATCAATAAAATATATTTAAAAAAAAGAACAAGAGAGCGAGACCAAGTTGCCAGAAAATAAATACTATTTGATCCTTTTTATAAAGGATGGTTAGATTCCCGGATCATGTACTAACCCATAGACTATAATAGGATAGAACCAAACTATCCTTAATAAAGGCCCTCCTTTTGAGTTGTAAGTGATAATTGAGATTAAGAAGAACCAAGTTCCTCTTACTATAAACCAAGCAACTACAGCCCAACACCCGGAGCTTGGCTCCTACAGTATGGGCCATAAGGGTGCGCCAGTGGAGAAGAGAGGAGAGTGGAGGGAAGAGTTCTCATTGGCTCATCAAGAACCCAGGAAGAGGCCCTCCTGGATGTGCAGGGGAGACCTGATAGGAAGTACAAGGATTGGAAGCGGGTAGGAGGTAGTTTCAGAACAGCCACTCCTGGGGGCAACAAAGAGCAGTAGCTATCCTGAGTGACAGGGACTTTGGGAGTGAAAGGGAACAAGAATAGTACAGTATAACATTGTAACTACACAGAGTGTAGTTATTCTATATATAGGTCATGCCTGGAAGAGTCTGATAGTTCTTTCCCCTAACTTTTATTTTCTTTTTTTAAAATATTTTTTATTGATTTCAGAGAGGAAGGAAGAGAGAGAGAGATAGAGAGAGAGATAGAAACATCAATAATGAGATGAGAATCACTGATCGGCTGCCTCCTGCACACCCCCTACTGGGGATCAAGCCCACAACTCAGGCATGTAACCTTGACTGGAATCGAACCCAGGACCCTTCAGTCCGCAGGCCAACGCTCTATCCACTGAGCCAAACCAGCTAGGGCTCCCCTAACTCTTTTCATATACATCTCATAGTTCTTTTTTTTTTTTTTTTTTTATTGATTTTTTTACAGAGAGGAAGAGAGAGGGATAGAGAGTTAGAAACATCGATGAGAGAGAAACATCGATCAGCCGCCTCCTGCACACCTCCCACTGGGGATGTGCCCGCAACCAAGGTACATGCCCTTGACCGGAATCGAACCTGGGACCTTTCAGTCCGCAGGCCAACGCTCTATCCACTGAGCCAAACCAGCTAGGGCTCCCCTAACTCTTTTCATATACATCTCATAGTTCTTTTAATTGAAGCAACTATAGAGGTAAAACTCCATTTTCTCCATAAATATAGAAATTTAATATTTTCTCAGTTGAGAAATAGTTAAAGTTATTTATGATACTATGCATAAAAGGCTGCTGACCATGGTCTTAAATTTAGCCTATTGCCTGAAATATATTCAAAATGAAAAAAGAATATTTGGAGAGAAACCAAGATGGCGGCATAGGTAAACACCTAAACTGCTGCCTCGCACAACAATTTCAAAACTACAACTAAAAGACAGAACGGACACCATCCAGAACCACAGGAAAGCTGGCTGAGTGAAAATTCTACAACTAGAAGGAAAGAGAAAAGCTCACAGAGAATTGCAGGTACGGCAAAGGGGCTTTGTGCGCGCAGAGAGGAAGGGCGGCTGAGAGCCTGGCTGACTTTCTCTGGCGGAAGGGGGAAGGAAGCCTCCGACCGCACTGAACCCCAGTTCTGACTGCACTGAACCTCAGTTCCGGGCGAACCCCTGGGGACCCACGCTCTTACGGGGGGAGTCTGGACTCTTGGGCGGAGACTCGAGCTGGGAAAGGCAGAAGTCTGAAGGCGCACGCGGGCCAGTGCGCACAAAGGCTGCGGAGGTTGCCACAGGCTTTCCCTAGTGGAAGGGAGTCGGAGGATCCTGACTGCACTGAGCCCCAGTTCTGACTGCAGTGAACCCCAGTTCCAGGCGAGCCCCTGGGGACCCATGCTCTTGTGGGGGGAGTCTGGACTCTCAGGCGGAGACTCGAGCTGGGAAAGGCGGAGGACTGAAAGCGCACATGCGCGCAAGGGCAAGGCTGACAGGAAGCCAAGACTGAGACTCCACCCCATCCAAGCTGAGCACAGAGCCTATTGCAATTTGGCAAGTCTAATCCTATAAGGCTGTCTCCAGCACCGAACTTCTCCCAGCATAGACACAGCTGATCCTTACAGCCAACTGGCCTGGAGGTCAATTCTTCCTAGTGATACCAACAACAATAAAGACTTAATTACAACAAGGCTGTACACACAGTCCACAAAGGGGTGCACCAAGAGTGTCCACCTCAGGTTAACTGGGGAAGCAGACCCACTGGGCCATATTGGAAACCTAGCACAAATATCTACCTTACCAACTCAGGGAATCAGTGAAAATGCGGGGTCAAAGAATCAGATCACAAACGAAAGAAATGGAGGAAAACAAACGACTGGATATAGAATTCAAAACCACGGTGATAAGACTTTTTAAGAATATCCTAGAAAAGGCCGATAAATATAACGAGACCCTCGAAGATATGAAAAAGGACCAACTAGAAATTAAACATACACTGACTGAAATAAAAAATATTATACAGAGACCCAGAAACAGAATAGAGGAACACAAGAATCAAGTCAAAGAATTGAAATACAAAGAAGCAAAAAACACTCAACCGAAAAAGCAAAAAGCAAAAAAAAAAATCCAAAAAGTTGAAGATAGTGTAAGAAGACTCTGGGACAACTTCAAGCGTACCAACATCAGAATTATGGGGGTGCCAGAAGAAGAGAGAGAGCAAGATACTGAAAACCTATTTGAAGAAATAATGACCGAAAACTTCCCCCACCTGGTGAAAGAAATAGACTTACAAGTCCAGGAAGCCCACAGAACCCCAAACAAAAGGAATCCAAAGAGGACCACACCAAGACACATCATAATTAAAATGCCAAGAGCAAAAGACAAAGAGAGAATATTAAAAGCAGCAAGAGAAAAACAGTTAATTACCTACAAGGGAGCACCCATACGACTGTCAGCTGACTTCTCAACAGAAACTATGCAGGCCAGATGGGAGTGGCAAGAAATTTTCAATGTGATGAATAGCAAGAACCTACAACCAAGATTACTCTACCCAGCAAAGCTATCATTCAGAATTGAAGGGCAGATAAAGAGCTTCACAGATAAGAAAAAGCTGAAGGAGTTCATCACCACCAAACCAGTATTATATGAAATGCTGAAAGGTATTCTTAAAGAAGAGGAAGAAGAAAAAAGTAAAGAGAAAAATTATGAACAACAAATACATATCTATCAACAAGCGAACCTAAAAATCAAGTGAATTAAAAACCTGAGGAACAGAATAATATGGTGAATATAATAGAATCAGGGGCATAGAAAGGGAGTGGACTGATAATTCTCAGGGGGAAAGGGGTATGGGGGGTTCATGAAGAGAATGGACAAAAATCATACACCTATGGATGAGGACAGTGGGGGGGAGGTAAGGGCAGAAGGTGGGGTGTGAAATGGGTGGAGGGGAGCTATGGGGGGAAAAAGGAGAAATAATTGTAATAATCTGAATAAAGATTTATTTTTAAAAAATAAATAAATAAATAAATAAATAAATAAATAAAGAAAAGAAAAGAAAAGAAAAGAAAAGAAAAGAAAAAAGAATATTTGCCTTAGAAAATTATAGACCCAATCTGATAAGACACTAGGAAATAAATCTGAGTAGCTTCTCCCAATGAGAAAATGCAGAAGAGTCACTTGTATATAAAAGTTATAAATAGGAATTTTTAAACAGTGTACAGGAGACCAGTATTGTACTACTTGGGCTAACTTAGAGAAAAATGAATGAAGGAAAACAAATGTTTTTCAGTAGAGCTGGTGTGCAGAAATTTACCAACAAATCTATGACTCAAAGAATTGCTTTATTGTCATACAACTCAAGAGAATTTTCTGATATCTTCTCCTGTTTCTAAATGAGCTCCTCATCATTACCTTCTTACCTGTGGAAATGAGTACTTTGTTAACTTCCTCATTCATTAAATTCAAAAGGACACCCCCAGCATTCTCTAGCTGCTTAAAGATACAAATCAAATAAACACTTCACCTTCCAGAAGCTTCAGTGAGTTTAGGGGAGGATGTGTACATAAATAATGGGCAGCAGATTTTGAAGGAGACAGAACTCCTGATTCCTGCCTGTGAGCTGCCCCCATCTATGTCACAATATCAGTTACCATAAGAGAGCTCAGAGAAGTAATACCTAATTCTGACCATGGGGGAAAGAAGAAGCAGAATTTAAAGGGTGCACCAGACAGAGACAATGTTAGATGAGGACAAAGCTTGTCAGCTTAGGGAAGCAGTAAAAAACAAAGAAGTCTGAGGCACAGTGCCAGAACATTAATCATATGTTACTGCATGATGATGCAACTGGCAGCTACTCTGTTCTTGATAAGGAAACTGAGGCTCAGAGGATTTAGGTGACCTGCCTGCAATCACACACCAGTAAGTAGTAGAGCTGGGATTTAATCCAAATCCCAAGTGTTAGGCTGCAAAGACACCGTAGGAAGGGATTTTTAGCCACATGAGGAAGGAACAGGCATGGTATGCTCAGAGAGAGGTAAACAGTCTGGGGGATGTGAGAACAGGATGGAGGACGGGGGAGGATGGGGAACAAGGTGAAAAAGGCAAATTAAGAGCTTCAACTAGGCAGCAGGAGCCTTGAAGGATGTGAGCAGAGGAGTGCCCTGGTCAGTAGTGCTCAGAAGGATTCTTCTGGTAGCCAAGAGTGAAAATGAAGGAAGAAAGATTAGCAGCAGTTAATGAGCTAATGCAAAGGTCCAAGTTAGAGATATTAAGGGCAGAATTAAGGAAGCAGCACCACAACGGCTGCCTTGGTAGATTTAGGAGGCTGAATCATCAACTCAGTAATGGCCTGTATTGTGGGCAACAATCAATATAGGGAATACTGAGGAGGACAGTGTTTTAGGAAAAGAAAACTAACCTCTCTCTTAGACACACTGAGTTTAAGGGATAGTAGGGCAGGTGAATGTCCAGGAAACAGGTGGGTAAATTTATTTGGAGACTTGGTAAGGAGGCTGGGCTGGAGATGAAGATATGGGAGCCACCAATATCGCAGAAGTGGCAGGTGCAGCCTTGCATATGAATGAGTCTGCCTGAGGAGAATGTGGGCAGTAAGACAAAAACCCGAGGATGGAAATGTTGGCAACACCAACATTTAAATAAGCAGTGAGAGGAGAACTAATATGAAGTAGAAAGTGGTCATTAGAAATACAAGTATCAAGTGACAAGGGTATTCAAATGAAGAGAGCTTTTGTTTGGTTTGAATTTGTAAAGTAACTCCAGAAGGCTTCCTAGAGGAAGTGATATTTAAGCTGAGTCAAAGAATGGGAGAATCTGGAGGATCAGATAGAGTATAGGGGAACAGAGGGAAAAGGTACCGCAGACAAAGAAAATGACATTAACAAAAGCCATAGGGGTGAGGGGCATGGTGGAGAGTTAGGTGCACACAGCTGCAGGATCAGAGGAGAGTAAAATGTATAAAGCGATTTTGGGAAGCGAGCTTAGAAAGGAAGGTTAGGGCAAGCAGGAAGTTGTTTTCATTTCTTGTCTACTTCTTGGCTAAAGTTAGTACCTTTTCAATTTGGAGCATTTTTATGGCTTGGGAGAAAGATTAGAGATAATGGTGTCAAATTCTTGTGTTCAAGCCTAGGTTCTGCACTTCTTAGCCATGTGACATGGGCACTAACCTTTTGAACATCAACTTTACAGTACTTGAAGTAAGTATGCCCAGTGTTAAACTATTGCCCGTCAGGTCCAATGCCACCCTTCTACACCCTGCCGGGTGATGCTGGAGATGGGAGTCTGTAAACCACGTTTCTGCTTTGCCAGCTGCTCCCAGGTAGACTCTGCCTAAAGTGGGGCTGGAGGGAGACAGCAGGGCTGGAGGAGGAAGAAGACCTATTCCTTCCTGTTAGTTCTCTGTCCACTTGTCTACTTGAGTCACCCCTACAGTGGTTCTTCCCCTGAGCAGCAGCAGTGGCTGATTTCGGTCTGCAGTTTTTCCAGTGCTCACAGAATCAGCAAAATCACCTCGTGGCCTTTAATCAAATGTCATCGTCTCACCAAGGCTACCCTATTTGAAATTACAACCTCTCCACCCACTCATTGTCAGCCTCCCTGTTTTATTTTTTCTCATAAGTACTCACCACCAACAGTCATTCTACATATCTTTATTTATTTGTGTATTGTATGCCTAACTCTTCCACAAAGTCAGTATCACAAAGATAAGGATTTGTCTTTGTTCATGGCGGTGTCCCCAGTGCCTAGAAAAGCACCTGGCTAATGGCTGAGGCTCAATAAATATTCATTGGAAGAATGAATATACAGCTAAAAAATATTATTTCCATGCCCTAGCTGGTTTGGCTCAGTGGATAGAGCATTGGCCTGTGGACTGAAGGGTCCCAGGTTCGATTCCAGCCAAGGGCACATGCCTGGTTTGCGGGCTTGATCCCCCAGTAGGGGGCGTGCAGGAGGCAGCCAATTAATGATTCTCTCTCATCAGTGATATATATATATATATATATATATATATATATATATATATATATATATACACACACACACACATATTATATATATATATAATTTCCATTAAGAGGAGAGGTGTTTCCTCACAAAGAACTGGATCAGCCCTAGCTGGTTTGGCTCAGTGGATAGAAAGTCAGCGTGCAGACTGAAGGGTCCTGGGTTCGATTCTGGTCAATGGCACATGCCCAGGTTGCAGGCTCAATCCCCAGTAGTGGGTTTGCAGGAGGCAGCCAAACAATGGTTCTCAAACATCATTGATGTTTCTATCTCTCACTCTCGCTTCCTCTCTGAAATAAAAAGGGGGGGGGGGACTGAAAACTGAATCATCCTAAGAAATACTGGCTGCTCTAAAGAGTTATATTCTACCAAGTATTAAGGAATGGGCTTATTTTTTTAAAAACTAACTAAAAGAGGGAAGATATTCCAAAGAACTGTTTTTAGAAAAAAGTATACAGGTACTCTCCATTTGTTCTTTTAGAACATCCCTTAAAAGAAGGCCTTATAACAGTCATTTCCCACTAAATGGTAAAATTTATTTGGTCCTGGAAAAACTGCAAAGATACTGAAGGATGAGTAGCTTCTGAAGAGTGGTGGCAGGGCTGATACTTATACACTGACTTTTAACAGTATCTGTCCCATTTCTGTTTAATACTCTTAACACTTAAATTTTCAGATAAATTGCTCCCATGGTGTTTTACCTAAAACAGATGAATGGTTAATAAGCGAATTCTAACTTTAATTTCATCTTTGTCTTCACAAAGAAGAAAACATGTTAGTAGGTCAAATAACCTAGACCAGTGGTCGGCAAACGGCGGCTCGTGAGCCACATGCCCCTTGAGTGTGGCTCTTCCACAAAATACTACGTGCGGGCGTGCACTACAGTGCGACTGAAACTTTGTGGCGCGCCGAAACCGGTTTGGCTCAGTGGATAGAGCGTCGGCCTGCGGACTGAAGGGTCCCGGGTTCGATTCCGGTCAAGGGCATGTACCTTGGTTGTGGGCACATCCCCAGTGGGAGGTGTGCAGGAGGCAGCTGATCGATGTTTCTCTCTCATTGATGTTTCTAGCTCTCTATCCGTCTCCCTTCCTCTCTGTAAAATATCAATAAAATATATTAAAAAAAAAAAAAGTCCATTTAAAAAAAAAAAAGAAAGAAACTTTGTGGCGCTTCAATCGTTGTACTGTTGATATTTGGCTTTGTTGACTAATGAGTTTGCCGACCACTGACCTAGACCAAGGACATTATTTTCCAAGATCCTAAAATAGCACCCTTTCCCTTTAATTGTTTGGCTTTTTGTGAATGTTGTGCATGCAGCCAATAGATTAGAGGATAATCTTCCCTAGATTGGCTTGACCCATTTAGATGATGCTCCTCACAGCACATGCACATGTGCTTCATTAGTGATCAGCACTCATAATTATTTGCAGTATAGTCTATCTAGTATCATCTGCAATTCTGGAATTTTTACTAAACCTTTTTTTTTTTTTTCATTGAAAGGATTTGTAAGGAATGAGGCAGATCTACATGTAGTAACCTGGGTAAACCCCGAAATAAATGATAAGAGTAAAAAGCAAGTTTCAGAACAATTTGTATACATAAGGTGCCACCAAATGCTTCAAGGATGTACACAGGAGACAGGAAAAAGCCCAGAAGAATACATATATATCAGTTTCAAAACAGTGGCTACCAATGGGTAGGGAGGAGGGACCCAGACTTTTCTGGGGAGGAGAGAGTAAAAGGGCCTAAGCCTTATTTGTAACATTTGAAATTTTGAAAGGAGAATGTGCTCATGTATTACTTATCTAATTAAAATATAACTTAAAAAATGCTTTGTGAGTACTAATACTAAATTAAAAACTGGGCAATCTCTATTGACCACTTATCTGTCTGGCACCTGCCTCTCACACTCCCCTAGCAACTGCTTACCTTGCCTTTGCTCTTCTACCTGCTCCCACCCCCACTCCCCAACTCTTTCATTTCTTTCTTTTCTTTTTTTTTAATATATTTTATTGGTTTTTTACAGAGAGGAAGGAAGAGGGATAGATAGTCAGAAACATCGATGAGAGAGAAACATCGATCAGCTGCCTCCTGCACACCTCCCACTGGGGATGTGCCCGCAACCAAGTTACATGCCCTTGACCGGAATCGAACCCGGGACCCTTCAGTCCGCAGGCTGACGCTCTATCCACTGAGCCAAACCGGTTTTGGCTCTTTTATTTCTTTAAGAAACCAGAAACTATCAGAGGAAAGTTCCCTCATCTTCCCATCTATAAAACTGCCCGCTTTTGTGCCACTTTTCTCTTTTCCTCCTTCTTCAGGATGAAATGTCCCTTCTCTTTAGCAATATTTGACACTTTTCCTCATCTCTAAAACCAATAAACGGGGACTTCCACACTCTTGTGGTGATCCTACCACTGTAGCTGGTCCTTAATCTCTTTTGTCTCCTTTTTATCTACCTAACTGTTAAATGAGGTTTTTAAAGAGTTCTAGCCTGGCTGGTGTTGCTCAGTGGTTGAGTGTCAACCTGTGAACCAGGAGGTCATAGTTCAATTCCCAGTCAGGGCACACACTCAGGTTGTGGGCTCGGTCCCTAGTGGGGGGCATGCAGGAGGCAGCCGATCAGTGATTCTCTCTCATCACTGATGTTTCTGTGTCTCTCTCCCTTTCTCTATGGAATTAAAAAAAAAAAAAAAAAGAGTTCTATACAAGGCCCCTTCTTTTTCTGCACTCTCCCTAAGAGATTTTATCCATTCCCATCGTTTCAAAAATGCTGAAAACTCCCAGTTAGATGTCTCCAGCTCAGACCCTACAGAACAACAGTTTCATAGGCTCAACTGCTTCCTACATATTTCTACTTGGTAGTTTCACAGATATCTCGGTTACCATGTTCAACACTAAAACCTTGGAGGAGGGCAAAGAGGGAGAAATGGGGGAGGAGGATCTGTAATAGTATCAACAATAAAAAAGCGCGCGCGCACACACACACACACACACACACACACACAAACACACTGAAAACTACCCAGCCTCTACATCCATTCCTCCCCAAGTTGTCCCCAGTTCAGTAAATGGCACTACCTTCCACGCAGCTGCTCAAACCAGAAACTGAGAGTACGCATTCTTTATTTCTTCCTCTTCCTTGGCCTTCACTTTCATTCTTTAACAATAATTCCTATCCATTTTAGAGAAATCTGTCCACTTCTTGCCATCTCCCCTGGACTCTAGGTCCAGCCATCACCTATGGCTTCTGAATTACTGCACAGCCTCCTAACTAGTCCCTTACTTCTGCTTTGTCAGAAGTTCTCCACAGAGTCATCAGAGTCATTTTTTAAAATGTAAATAGGAATATGTCAGATCTTGTAAAAGTCTTAAAGGACCTCCCAATGGCACCTACAATAAACCCTCAACTCCTTACCTAGGTCTACAAGGCCCTGAATGTTTAGGCCCCGCTTACCTCTCCAAGTTCATCTCCTCCCCTCATTCATTCTTCCCCTCTCTTTTCCAGTCTTGCTGGCTTTCTTTCAGATCCTTAATCACCCAAAGCTCTTCATTTTCCTATCTTAGGACCTCTGCATATGCTTTTCCCTCTGCCTGGAATGTTTTCCCACACCCACTCTTCAAATGGTTACTCTTTCATCTACCAGGCATCAGCTTAAATGTTAACTAATTTAAATATGGCTTAGTGGTTGCTATGATCATAAAAGGTGTTGCTACAGATTTTCTCATTAACAGTTTTAGTGTAGATTAAAGAGATTACAATTCCAAAATATTCAGTGATTTCTATTAGCCCTAGACCACAATGTTTTTTCTTTTTGTACCTGAGAGGCTTGGAAAATGGTATTAAGAATCTTTAACGGGAGGTAAGGAGTTTTATATCTGCGGAGTCAAGGTTTCTAACTTTTAAAGGAATAGAGCAGATGGCAGACTCGGCCCTTTAACTGGTGGACAGGTGTTTACGACACATGTAACACTGAAAAGTGCCCTTTAGGAAATAATGGGTCCTCAGTAATTTGCTTCTCTGGATGCTTAGCTATATCTGTCTGATCTAGCCACTGAACTCGATGGTTTTAAACATTGCTTCTCATGTATCGTGTTAAGATGCACTTCTAGGAGGAGAAACCAAGATGGCGGCATAGGTAAACACCTAAACTGCTGCCTCGCACAACAATTTCAAAACTACAACTAAAAGACAAAACGGACATCATCCAGAACCATAGGAAGGCTGCCTGAGTGGAAATTCTACAACAAGAAGGAAAGAGAAAAGCACACTGAGACTCAGAGGAGCTGCAGGAGGCAGAGGTACTGAGACACGCACGCAGAGAGGACTGGCAACTGAGTGCGGGACTGGCTTTCTCAAGCGGGAGGGAGACAAAAGCTCCCGACTGCGCTGAACTCCAGTTCCGGGCAAGACTCTGGGGACCCAGACTCATACAAGGTGAAACTGGACTGTCAGGAAAGAGAAAAGCACAGAGACTCAGAGCAACTGCGGAAGGCAGAGGTACCAAGGTGTGCGTGTGGAGAGGGTGGGCAACTGAGTATGCGACTGGCTTTCTCAAGCGGGAGGGAGACAAAAGCTCCCGACTGCACTGCACTCCAGTTCCGGGCGAGACTCTGGGGACCCAGACTCATTCGGGGAGAAACTGGACTGTCTGACAGCAGGCGGAACTCGAAGGCAGCTTTCTCCCAGAGGTGCTTGCAGCGATTACCACGGGACACTGAGACACAGGGGCCTATTAGGGCAGGGATGACGGGAAACCAATGCTGTCTGCTTCGCCCTGAGACGCTGCTCCATCCAAGCTGAGCACAGAGGCTTTTGCAGGTCTTGCCTCATAAGGGTGTCTCCAGCACAGAAGTTCTCCCAGCGTAGACACAGCTGATCCTCACAGCCAATTGGCCTGGAGGTCAATTCCTCCCAGTGATACCAACAACAATCAAGGCTTAACTACAACAAGACTGTGCACACAGCCCACAAAGGGGTGCACCAAGAGTGTACACCTCAGGTAACTGGGGAGGCTGAGCCACTGGGCCCTATAGGACACCTAGCACACAAAGCCACTCTATCAACTCAGGGAAGCAACCAAAATGCGGAGACAAAGAAACAGATCACAAATGAAAGAAAGGGAGGAAAGCAAAGTACTGGATATTAGTTCAAAACCACGGTTATATGGTTTTTCAAGAATTTTCTAGAAAAGGCCAATAAATTTAGTGAGACCCTTGAGGATATGAAAAAGGACCAACTAGAAATTAAGCATACACTGACTGAAATTAAAAATATTATACAGAGATTTAACAGCAGACTAGAAGATCACAAGAATCAAGTCAAAGATTTGAAATACAAAGAAGCAAAAAACACCCAACCAGAAAAGCAAAAAGAAAAAAGAATCCAAAAATATGGAGGTAGTGTAAGGAGCCTCTGGGACAACTTCAAGCGTACCAACATCAGAATTATGGGGGTGCCAGAAGAAGAGAGAGAGCAAGATACTGAAAACCTATTTGAAGAAATAATGACAGAAAACTTTCCCTACCTGGTGAAAGAAATAGACTTACAAGTCCAGGAAGCGCACAGAACCCCAAACAAAAGGAATCCAAAGAGGACCACACCAAGACACATCATAATTCAAAGGCCAAGGGCAAAAGACAAAGAGAAAATATTAAAAGCAGCAAGAGAAAAACAGTTACCTACCTACAAGGGAGTACCCATACAACTGTCAGCTGATTTCTCAACAGAAACTATGCAGGCCAGACGGGAGTGGCAAGAAATATTCAAAGTGATGAATAGCAAGAACCTACAACCAAGATTACTCTACCCAGCAAAGCTATCACTCAGAATTGAAGGGCAGATAAAGAGCTTCACAGATAAGAAAAAGCTAAAGGAGCTCATCACCACCAAACCAGTATTATATAAAATGCTGAAAGGTATTCTTTAAGAAGAGGAAGAAGAAGAAAAAGGTAAAGATAAAAATTATGAACAACAAATACATATCAACAAGTGAATCTAAAAATCAAGTGAATAAAAAAATCTGATGAACAGAATAAACTGATGAATATAATAGAATCAGGGGCATAGAAAGGGAGTGGACTGACAATTTTCGGGGGGAAAAGGGTGTGGGGGGGTGTGGGAAGAGACCGGACAAAAATCATACACCTATGGATGAAGACAGTGGGGGAGGGGGTAAGGGCAAAGGGTAGGGTGGGAACCAGGTGGAGGGGAGCTATGGGGGAAAAAAGAGGAACAATTGTAATAATCTGAACAATAAAGATTTATTAAATTAAAAAAAAAAAAGATGCACTAATATCCAAGAGCTTAAGATGACAATAAAACACACTTCTGACAGCACAGTTGATTCACTTGAATCTTAGGGGTTATCCTCAGCTGGGTAGGTAAATCAGTCTTCCCCAAGTTAAAAAGAAAAGGGAATATCTACTTCTGACAAGCATAAAGAGTAAGGTTCTGTACCTGCACTCGACTAAATAAAGTAACATGCTCTCCAAGAAATTCTTACAACAATCGCTTTGGTGAAAATTACGACTTTTTAACGCCTCGGTTTGATGTTTTCTATGGGAACATAGAGAAGGTGGTGGGTCAATATTACCGACGATCTGGACAGGGAGCAGCGTTTGCCAGCATGTCGCTCAGCCCAGCGGGGACGCGGACCAGCCATCAGCCTGCACCCAGCCAGAGTCCAGTCCTAGTCCACGTCCCGCCCCCACATTACCATCGCCCGCGACCGGCGCACTGCCTTCTTCTCATATTCCTGTTCCTCCTCATCCTCTTCGTCCTCCTCTTCCTCCAAGGCCGCCACCGCGGCCGCCAGATCCTCTAAGGGGTCCTTGTCCTGGGCGGCCCGCGCTGGGGTGTTGCGATTTCCCCGGGCTTGGACACTGGAGGCCGCCAGCTCCGCGCGCGGTGAGGCGGCCATCACCGCGCCGCCGAGGCCTGAGCGCCCCCGCTGGCCCGGGTGGTGAAGCAGGCGGGGCTCCCTGCTTGGGGCGGGCGGTTACTAGGGGCACGGTAACTAGGGACGCTACAGGGGCCGTAAGGGGCCAAAAGTCACTCAAATCTTGAACGCTGCGGGATACCCAAGGTGGGCGCTTCTTGTATTCTGGCAATCAGTACTGAGTCTGGGGGGAACAAGGTATCTCTTCCCCCGCTTCACGCCTCACCACCTAATCTCAGACATCTCACATTATACTAATGAAACTACTCCTTTTGCAGAAAGAAGAAAAAAAAGAGGGCATTTATTACTTTTTTAATATATATTTTTATTTTTATTTTTAAATATATTTTATTGATTTTTTACAGAGAGGAAGGAAGAGGGATAGAGAGTTAGAAACATCGATGAGAGAAACATGGATCAGCTGCCTCTTGCACGCCCCCTGTTGGGGATGTGCCCGCAACCAGGGTACATGCCCTTGACCGGAATCGAACCTGGGACCCTTGAGTCCGCAGGCTGACGCTCTATCCACTGAGCCAAACCGGTTTTGGCAATATATATTTTTATTGATTTCAGAGAAAGAAGAGGGCGAGAGAGAAACATCAATGATGAGAATGCACGCCCCACTCTGGGGATTGAGCCGGCAACTCGGGGTATATGCCCTCTCCAGGAATCCCACCGTGACCTCCTAGTTCATAGGTTGAGGCTCCATCGTTGAGCCACGCTGGCAGGGCTCTGTGCTTTATTTTAAATGGTTTCTGAGGTCATGTCTTCAAATTTGGTGTTCTTTTCTTGGACAATGATAATGTGATATTAATCCTATTCAGAGTACTTTTTTAAAATATATTTTATTGATTTTTTTTAACAGAGAGGAAGGAAGAGGGACAGAGAGTCAGAAACATCGATGAGAGAGAATTATCGATCAGCTACCTCCTGCACACCCCCAACTGGGGATGTGTTCACAACCAAGGCACATGCCCCTGACCGGAATCGAACCTGGGACCCCCTCAATCCGCAGGCCGACGCTCCATCCACTGAGCCAAACCAGTTCGAGCCAGAGTACTTTTCCAAAAGATAATGAATTTTTCATTTCTAGACATTTGAGTCTCTTTGATCTCCCATTTCTGTTATCATGTTCAAATTTTCTTTTACATCCTTGAACATATATGGAAGATTTATAAAAGCTGCATTTAAGTCACTATCTGATAATGCCATCATTTGTCATTTGGGTTGGTTTTTTTTCTCCTGGTTGATTTTTCTCCATTATGGGTTATAATTTCCTACTTCTTTGCATGATCAATTTGTTCTTATTAGTGGTAAAATACAAGTAACATTTACCATTTTAACCATTTTTAAATATACAGTTCAGTGGTATTAAATACATTCTCATGGTTGTGCAACCATCACCACTATCCATCCCCAGTTTTTCATTTTGTAAAACTGAAACTCCATATCCATTAAACAATAATTTTCCATTTTCCCCTCCTCCCAGTCCTTGCACTGTTCAAATTTCTGTCATGATTTTGACTACTCTAAGTATTTCATATAAGTGTAATCATACAATATTTGTCTTTTATGTAATTGACTTATTTTGCTCAGCATAGTGTTCTCAAAGTTCATCCATGTTGTAGCACATCAGAAATTCCCTCCTTTTTAAGGCTGGATAATATTCCATTTTATTTATCACATTTTGCTTATCCATTCATCCATCAGTGAACACTTTGGTTGCTTCCATATTTTAGCTATTGTGACTTATGCCACCATGAATATGGGTGTACAATATCTCTGAGACTGTTTTCAATTCTTTTGGCTATATATCCAGAAGTGGAATTATTGGGTCATTTGGTAATTCTATTTTTAATTTTTTAAGGAATTTTTCAACAGCAGCTGTACCATTTTACATTCCTGACAGTACAGAGGATTCTCATTTCTTTTCTTTTTTTTAATATATATTTTATTGATTTTTTGCAGAGAGGAAGGGAGAGGGATAGTTAGAAACATCGATGAGAAACATCGATCAGCTGCCTCCTGCACACCTCCTACTGGGGATGTGCCCGCAACCAAGGTACATGCTCTTGACCGGAATTGAACCTGGGACCTTTCAGTCCCCAGGCCGACGCTCTATCCACTGAGCCAAACCGGTTACGGCAGGATTCTAATTTCTTTACATTCTGGCCAACACTGTTTTATAGTAGCCATCCTCATGGGTGTGAGGTGCTCTCATTTGTATTTCCCTAATGTTTAGTGATGTCAAGCATCTCTTCATGTGCTTATTAGCCATTTGTATAACTTTGGAGAAATGTCTATTCAAATGTTATGCCCATTTTTTAATTGGTGCCAGAGACCACAGCATAGCAGCATTAGCATGAAAGTGCAAGAGAGACATTGGAAGGCGATGGACCTTGATCTCAGATTTCCTGACCTGATAATCTTTACATTGTTACTAAACTTTACTGAGCTTTGATTCTATCTGTTCTGCCTGCATGCATTGCTAAAGGGCAAATGTGTAACCAAACTGAATAAAAGCAGGCAGGACCCAGACTTGTGGATTCCTCTTCTTGCAAGAGGCTCCACCTGGCCTCCCATACCTTAAAATTTTTTGCTTAGTACCGTGTTTCCCCGAAAATAAGACATCCTCCGAAAATAAGACCTACTTACAGGTTTCCTTCTGAGTGAAATATAAGGCATCCCCCGAAAATAAGGCCCCAGGCTCTGTCTCAGAATGAAAATTAATTTACCATAAACTGGTCACTAGGGCCGCCCCGACTGGCGTCTAGCAACCAGTGACGTTACGCAGAGTCCTGACGTCACTGCTGTGTGGAGGCGGAGCGGAGGTCGGAGTGAGCGGTGAGCACGGGGCAGGAGAGAGGAGGAGACTTTCGCAGATGCGTGTAGAAGAACAGGAGGATTTGAGCGGACAGGACGCGGCGAAGGTGGTGAGTGCTGGTCTGTCTCTGGTGACACTACCTGATGCTCGCGGCCGCCTTCATGATGACTGAAGGTTCTCAGTCAGTGGCAGACCCTGCTCCAGCCCAGATCCAGGCCCCAGCAAGCCCAGTGACAGTCCCCAGGCAGGCCCCAGGGGGTAAATGTCTGATAAAGGGGTAGGGGGGATGTCTGGTGAAGGTGTTCAGTGGCACGGGGGGGGAGGGGGATCACTTAAAATGACACAGGAGGATCAGAGGGGGCAATCAAAATGACACAGGAGGATCAAAAGGGGTTACTAAAATGGTAATCCCTCCTCTGATTCTCCTGTGCCATTTTGATTCCCCCCTCTGATCCCCCCTGTGTCATTTTGAGTGATCCCCCTCTCCCCACCTTGATACCCCAATTCCTTTTTTTTTACCCCTAGAAATGAGCGCAAAAAGAAAAAGCTACTCCATGGAGTACAAGAAAGGAATCGTGGAAGACTCTTGGGGCCAAAATCTTACTGCTTTCTGCAAAGAGAAGATGTTGAGTATCCGATTGGTCCGAAAATGGCGAGCAGAGTATGGTAACCTCATTGAATAAGTGGACAAGGGAAATGCTAAAAAGCGCAAGTGTGGATCAGGTCGGCAACCATTATTTTCTGAGCTGGAAGACCTGATCTGTGAATGGGTTGTTGACAGGAGAGCAAAGGCTTTGGTTGTGAATAGGGCTCAGATTCAAGAATTTGCCCTTGCAATGGCACCACAGTTTGACATAGCCCCCGAAGACTTCAAAGCATCACAACGCTGGCTGGATAATTTCCTCCAGCAAAGTGAACTGTCTTTAAGAAGATCTACAACATTGTTTAGGTTGGAAGATACTCAAGTTATTAAGCGAGCACTTGCATTCAAGTCCTTTATTGATGATGCTGACTTCTCTAAATACAATCTTTCCAACATGATTGCTATGGATGAAACTGCAGTGTTTATGGGCCAATCATCTCAAACAATTGAACAGCAGGGTGCCTCCTTAGCATACATTCCCTCCACTGCTTACGAAAGTGCACGTGTTTCCTGTATTTTGGCAATTTGTCTGGATGGCACTAAAATCCCACCTTTAATCATTTCTAAGGGCAAGAAGGAAAAGATTGAACGTGTTTTGGGCGTTTTTATTCCTGAAACTGAAAAAGCCTGAGCCACACAAGCAGTTATAAAGAAGTGGGTCGATTTAATGCTGCCGCTTGTTATGCGAGGGAGCCAAAGAGATCTGCTAGTCTGGGATGCAGCCAGCACTCACAGCGCTAAAGACATGAAGACATTTCTTCACGAAAGAAAAATAGATCAGATAATGATTCCCGCAGGAATGACGGCCTATCTCCAGACTCTTGATATTGCAATAAACAAGCCATTCAAAGACAATTTGCGCATGGAAATTAATGACTACATTGAAAATAGAATGGAGAGAAATCAGCGTGGAAACTTTGTGAAACCTAAACTGCAAGAAGTTGTGACTTGGGTGAAGAATTCATGGGAGAAAATCACTGACAGTTGCATTGCAAATGCACTGCGAGCAGGCTCCCTTGACAAGAAGTACTCATTTAAAGACAGTGCTATTGCTAAACATGAGAGATTTGGTCCACTGATTCTGAAAGAAATGGAGTCACAAGAAATTCACCAGGAAATTCAGGAATTGGATTGTTATGATGATGTTCCAGAAGATGATGACATGATTGTCATTGATTAAATGAGTAAATTCTTGATACTGTAGGATTCACAGTTTGTCTGCTTTGTGTTGACAACTACCGTACTACCGTACCGTATACAGGTAATAAATTTCCTTTATTTTCATTTAATAAATGTGTACCGTATTCTTCTTCATGGAAAAATAAAACATCCCCTGAAAATAAGACCTAGCGTGTCTTTGGGGGCAAAAATTAATATAAGACACTGTCTTATTTTCGGGGAAACACAGTATCTTCATTGTGTGTCGACCCTCCTACAGGTCATCCTGAAACCCACCGTGCAGGTTGTGGCAAATTGGGTAGGGTTTTTTTAAGTTTTGGGAGTTCTTTATATATTCTGGATTTTAATCCCTTACCACATATGAAACTGAAAATATTTTCTCCCTTTCTGAGGTACTCTGTCTTTTGATGCACAAAATTTTCATGAAGTTCAATTTGTCTTTTCCCTTTTGTTACCTATCCCTTTAGTGACATATCCAAGAAATCACTGCTAAATCCAATGTCATGAAGCTTTCATTCTGTTGTCTTCTAAGAGTTTTGTTTTAGGTCTTACATTTATGTCTTTATCTACTTTTATTGTCATACAATGTTAAGCTAAGGATCCACCCTTCTTTTGCATGTGGATATAGTTTTTCCAGCATCATTTGTTGAAGACTGACCTTTCCCTATTGAATGGTCTTGGTTCAGCTGCCAAAAATTATTTGAACAGGCCTGGCCAGTGTGACTCACTGGTTAGACCAGTGGTCGGCAAACTGCGGCTCGCAAGCCACGGTTTGCCGCTCTGTTGACTAATGAGTTTGCTGACCACTGGGATAGGGGCTTAATCACAAGGAACAACAGCCTGTAATTATTGGAATTAAGAGTCTAGGTCAGTGGTCAGCAAACTCATTAGTCAACAGAGCGGCAAACCGCGGCTCGCGAGCCGCAGTTTGCCGACCACTGGGTTAGACCATCAGCCCGCACACTGAAGGATTTCAGGATTCCTGATCAAGAGCATGCATCTGGGTTGTGGTTTGCTCCCCACCTCCCTTTCCCACCACCTAAAGGATGAGTGCAGGAGGCAACCAGTGGATGTCTCTCTCATCCCTCCCTTCCACTCTCACTGAAAAGCAGTGGAAAAAATATCCTCATGAGGATTAACAAAACACACACACACACACACACACACACACATTATTTGACCTTATGTATGAGTTTATTTCTGGACTCTCTATTCAAGGAGTGGGGAATGTCTGACCCCCAAGCCATATAAGGCGTACAAAATCATTTGGTCTGGCCCTGGCAGGGGATTAGGGAGTGAATTAATTGCTTGACCAAATATAGCAGGCTAGTTTTTAAGTTGATAATTTTGTGTGGCCCAGAAATGATGTTATAAATATCCAAATGACACTTGGCAGAAAAAAAGTTCCTGGCCCCTGCTTTTTCTATTCCATTGATCTAAATGTCTTTATGCCAGTACCAGTTTTGATTACCGTAGCTTTGTAGTAAGTTTTGAAAACAGGTTGCTTTTTCAAGGTTGTTTTGGATATTCAGTTCCCTTGAGATTCCACATTTAGGATGGGTTTTCTATTTCTGTAAAAAAATGTTATTGGGATTTTGATAGGAATTGCATTCAATCTGTAGATTGCTTTGGATAGTTTCCTCTTCATCTGCTCTTTCCCTCCTTCTCTGGCAAAGCTCATTTGAACATCTTAACAAATGAATCCTTTCTTAATACATACAACTAGAGCTGGTAGAGAACACCTTATTTCCTTTTAGTTTTTCTTTGCTTTTAATTTTGTTAGACAGGGTCTCCCATAGTGAAAGCTATAGTGTGAATCAATTCCAGGTGTGCAAAAAAAAATCCATTATTCAAGAAATCTTTCAGTACATTCAGCAAGTGTATTTTAAACATCTATTAAATACCAGACAATAATCTTTGTCCTAGGTCAATAGTCGGCAAACTCATTAGTCAACAGAGCAGCAAACCGTAGCTCGCGAGCCGCAGTTTGCCGACCACTGTCCTAGGTCATTAGTGGAGCAAAGAAGCTAATACTTTTGCCTTCAATATATTGCTTATGTTCTATTGGAGGGAGGCAGACAAGAAATAAACACTGGTGCCGAAACCTGTTTGGCTCAGTGGATAGAGCGTAGGCCTGCGGACTGAAGGGTCCCGGGTTCGATTCCGGTCAAGGGCATGTACCTTGGTTGCGGGCACATCTCCAGTGGGAGTTGTGCAGGAGGCAGCTGATCGATGTTTCTCTCTCATCGATGTTTCTAACTCTCTAGCCCTCTCCCTTCCTCTCTGTAAAAAATCAATAAAATATGTTTTATTTTATTTATTTTTCATTTTTAAATATATTTTATTGATTTTTCACAGAGAGGAAGGGAGAGGGACAGAGAGCCAGAAACATCGATGGGAGAGAAACATCGATCAGCTGCCTCCTGCACACCCCCCACTGGGGACGTGCCCACAACCCAGGTACATGCCCTTGACCGGAATCGAACCTGGGACCCCTCAGTCCGCAGGCTGACGCTCCATCCACTGAGCCAAACCGGCTTCGGCAATAAAATATATTAAAAAAAAAAACAAACAAACACTGGTAAAGCGCCATGAAGAAAAATAAAAGCAGAGGCATACAAGAAGTACTTGGGGCCCGGGCTGGTGTGGTTGTGGGTTAAGCAATGTCCCGTGCACTGAAAGATTGCCAGTTCAAGTTCCAGTCAGGGCACATTCCCAGGTTGTGGGTTTGATGCCTGGTCAGGGTGCGTATGGGAGGCAACCAATGTTTCCCTCCCTTCCTCTAAAATAAAAAAAAATAACATTTTTAAAAAGTGCCTGGGGGTTGGGGTAGGATTGCAGTTTAAAATAGGGTGATCAGGAAAGATCTGGCTGAGAAGGGAACATCTGAGCAGGGAGTTTATGGGGAGGTAAACAATGAGCTGAGCTCCTATCTGGGAAAGTTTCAGGTGAAGGGCACAGCATGAGCAAAATCCCTGCAAAAGGAGCGTGCTGGAATATAAGGAGGCAGTTGTGAGAAGGGTAGAGTGCAAGGAGAGCTGAGGCAGAGATGAGAGGATGGGACAGATCTAGGATGTGCGCAGATGAGAGCTTGGCTTTTATTCCAGTAAAGTGAGCTTTAGGTCTGATAGTGTTGACATTTCAAAGAAATGTTTTTAATGTATTTTTTATCTCAGAGATGGAGAGGGATAGAAACATCAATGATGAGAATCATTCATTGGCTGCTTCCTACATGCCCCTCTGGGGTTCAAGCCCATAACTCAGGCATGTGCCCTGACTGGGAATCGAACTGGGATCTCTTGGTTCATAGGTTGACGCTCAACCACTGAAATACACTGGCTGGGCAAGTAGATAAATATTTTGACTTAAAAGATTTCAGGACATACCTCATTCAATAGTTTCATGGTACCAAGAAAAAGCTTGTTTTACTATGAACTATTAGCCATAAATTTTAGACAACCCTGAAATAGATTTCTAAATATATAAATACATCATTTAACAAATTATTTTAGTTAACTAATTTAGTTATCAGATACAAAAGAAGCTTCAGGCTGATTGACTGTAATTCTCCACAAATGCAACAGAGTCCTAGTTGCTTTTATAACACTCCTTGTGAAATACAAAAGAAATTGCGTAGGCCCAATTTGTGGTCTACTTCAAAGGCCTGGCCATTATCCAAAGGCAATAGAAGCCATGAAAGCTTTCGTAATGGGGAGTGCCTGACAAGTTTTTTGTTTTTTTTTAAATTTCCAACTACAGTGTGTGCAGAAAGAGGCTAAAGTGAGGGCAGAGATTATTTTGATTTTACACTATTCATGGTGAGAGAAGATGCTTGATCAAGGTGCAATTAAGATATATATATTTTTTAAATATATTGATTTTTTTTTACAAAGAAGGGAGAAGGATAGTGAGTTAGAAACATCGATGAGAGAGAAACATCAATGAGCTGCCTCCTGCACACCCCCTACTGGGTATGTGCCCGCAACCAATTAAGATATTTAAAGCCACTAAAACAAGACATCAATTAAGAGTCCCTCTTATTTATGTAAATTCTCAGTATGAGCTCTTCATTTCTACCACCAAGAGTGCTCTTTACCTGGTATAGGGAAGGGAGAATTATGACCTTGCCCAAGGGCTTTTAAGGAGAGGGCACAGAGCTCCTCCTCTGTGATTCTTGATCACTTTCAGCTCAAAATAATCCTAAATGGCATATTGTGGGGTGACATATTCTATTACCCTTCAGCCATTAAACAGTTTGTCCTTATATCACCAATTTTCCCATTAAAGATCATTAAAAAAAACAAAATCCCTTTTGGCCCAGCTGGCATAGGTCAGTGATTGAGTGATGACCTATGAACCAGGTCACGGTTCAATCCCCAGTCGGGGCACATTCCCAGGTTGTGGGATGACCCCCCGTGTGGGATGTGGAGGAGGCAGCCGATCAATGATTCTCTCTCATTGATGTTTCTTTCTCTCTCCTTTCCTCTCTGAAATCAATTAAAAATATATTAAAATAAATAAGATGAATTACTGCCATTGTGACATGGATGAACCTTGAGATTATGCTAAGTGAAGTCAGTAAGAAAAAGCTAACAACCGTATGATTTGAAACATATGGGGGATATAAAACAAACTCAAAGACACAGACAATAGTATTGGTTGTTACCAGAGGGAAGGAGTGGGAGGGCAGTAAAGGAGAAAAAGGGTCAAATACATGTGATGGCAGATTATATGACTTTTGAGTGGTGGGTATACAATGCAATATATAGATTATGTATCAAAGAACTGTACACTTGAAACCTGTATGATCCTATCAACCTTTTCAAATGTAGTTTTCCGTTAGTCTAGTTAAGAATAAGATACTCTTAGTCACTCCAATACATTTATTAACATGGTAAGTGCCTTGTCAGTCACCGGTGACCGACACTATACTTTCTGTTTGGACCGGTCAGTCACTGATGCCGCCAGCATATCAGTGAAATTGAATATTGCGGACTACTAAACGGAAAGGAAAGGAAGACAAAACAGGTTTGGTGCTTAACATATTAAAAATGAAATATCCTTTATAATAAAACCCTAATATGCAATTGACCGGCAGAATGACCGGTCTCTATGACACGCACTAACCACCAGGGGCAGACGCTCAATGCAGGAGCTGTCCCCTGGTCGTCAGTGTGCTCCCACAGGGGGAGCAGCGCTCAGCCAAAAGCTGGGGTTACGGCTGGCAAGTGCAGTGGTGGTGGCAAGAGCCTCTCCCGCCTCCAAGACAGGTGGACATCCCCCAAGGGGTCCCGGACTGCCAAAGGGCGCAGGCCGAGCTGAGGGACCCTGCCCAGTGCACGAATGTCATGCACCGAGCCTCTAGTTTTTGTATAAATAATATTTGCTACTTAATGTGTACAAGGAATCTCAATGAACACAACAGTGCTTATTGCTGAAGAAAAGGATTAGGATTATAGGGTAGAGGAAGCCTTTCATTTTTCACTTTGTCATTCTGTACCATTAACTTTTCAAACAGTATATATATTACTTTGTGAATATTTTGTTATATAGGTTTTTCAAGTGTCTGAAATAACAATATTTGGGGTGGCGGGGGCAGCAGCAATAAATTAATCTGCCTTTTGAAACCAAATCTTTAATATTTTCATTAAACTGTGTCAATACAATTTCAAGTAAATGCGAACTGGAAGACCAGGCCCAGGAATTCATAGGGGAAACAATATTCCAAACAACAAGAAACACCAGTGATCTTCCACTCCAGATGCACTATTAGTGGCCATGATGGTTCCAGTCAGCCAGTGTTATCCAGATTACCGAGTGTTTACCTGACAAAAGAAAAATTTGAGTTTCAAATCCTGTACTAATAGAATTTTAAAAATGGAAGACATTTAAGCAGTTATCCAAATCACCCCTATTATTACAAGTGAGAAAAGACTGCAAGAGTATGAACTGTTATCACCTTGATGACTAGCAAACTATTAGGTACAAACACCCCCAAAAATCTCTTAAAAGATATACCTTTTTGACCTTGTAGGAAAATTCCCAACCTATACATACCACATCATCAATTTTCAGGATACTCCGGACAGTTTCAGTTGCTAGAGTCAGTGCACTAACTGAAACCAACAGAGGCTGGACAACCAGTTCCTCCAAAATGTTGGAAATACCACCCTGCAAATTAGCACAAATTGCTTTTAGTGTTTGTAATTATACACATCACCAACTACAGTTATCAGTATAAGTCAAGGCCTTTTCAAACGTAGTTTTCCCTTACTCTAGTTAAGAATAAGATACTCTCTAAGTAAGCTCTTCTCTACACCATATGTTGTATTTCAACTAAAATTTGGAAAAAATTGATGCCGGATCCCCCAAATCCTAACTTCAAAACTCCTATTATGGCCTTAGCTGGTTTGGCTCAGTGGATAGAGTGTTGGCTTACGGACTGAAGGGTCCTGGGTTCGATTCCAATAAAGGGCATATGCCTGGGTTGCAGGCTCGATCCCCCAAGGGGGGCGTGCAAAAGGCAGCCAATCGATTCTTTCTCATCATTGATGTTTCTATCTCTCCCTTCCTGTCTCTCTGAAGTCAATAAAATATCCTATATAATAAAAGGCTAATATGCAAATAGACCAAAACAACCAAATAACCAATAACTATGACATGTGCTGACCACCAGGGGGATGTGCAGAACATGGCGGGGTGGCTGTGGCAGGATGGTGGAGCAGGTGAGTGGGGGCGCCAGACCAAGACAGGGCACTGGTCACCGTCATCGGGGCAAGACTCTGGTGGTTACTGAAAATTCTTTGCTCCCGCGTGCTGTGGTTCTGCCTAGCGCTGCGCCTGCTGCTGGTGCTGGCCCCGCTTGCACCCGCTGCCAGTGCCAGAGCCGCTGCTTGCACCTGCTGCCAGTGCCTGGCGCTGGTCCCAATCACTCGGCACCATCAGTAAATGCGAGCAGCAGCTACTGGCCCTGATCACCCTTGAGGGCTTCTCCACCTCCCCCTGGCTCCTGAGGGGCAATTGGGGCAGCAGCTGCCACTCACATCCACTGCTGGCACCGGCCCCAATCACTCCGTGCTGTCAGCGGGTGTGAGTGGAACTGGCGCCATCAGCACATGGGAGCAGCAGCAGGAGTGGGGCCGCAGGCAGACAGGGAACCGGGGGCTGTGGCAGGAGGGGCTGGGCAGGGATGCGGAGGATGGGCTGACAGCAGCCTCCTGGCCCACAGTTCCTTTCAAGGTGCATGAATTCGTGCACTGGGCCCCTAGTATACATATAAAAAACCCTCCTCCTATGTATCCTGCTCTGCCTTTACATCTCTCTCAAATCTCACTTATAAATTCTTATTGCCACTATCATGGTCCCATTCTCCTAAGGATTACTGCTGATGGACGTCACAAGCAACCCCATCTCCTAAGTTCCCACCCTAAAATACTCATTTCATCATCTTAGCCTCTTGGTTACCAAAACGTTAGTAGCTTCCAACTACTGGAATAAAAAAAAAACCCATACCTCATGTTAGCTTTTATCTAATCTTTCCAACCTTAAAATCCAGTGTATTACCAATATAGAACTTCCACTCTAGACAAAATTAGAAACTTCTCGGGCTCTCTCACTTGCAAACCATTTGCTCCCCCTTCTGAAATTTCCTCATACCCTACCAATGAAAGCTACATCTTCATAATGTGGCCTCCTTTGGCATTCTGTTCTATTAAAAAAAATGTAATCTTGGATTGTTAGTTTCCCTCCCATTAAGTATTATTTGTCTCCTCAATAAAAAGGGACATATACAAAAGGGGAAATTATTACTGTTCTATGTGTTTACCCTAGTGACTGACTTCATTAAGCTGGTGGTCACAACAGCAGCAATGGTAAATACTTAGTGTTTTCTCTATGCTAGGCATCTTTATAAGAGCATTCTTGTTAGTAATATATTTAATTCTCACAATTAGCCTACAAGGGACCAATTAATTAGTCTCTCTTTTTAAAATTGAGAAAACTGAAGCACAGACTATGGAATATTCCAAAAATCAGCCAATAAGTTGGCAGAGCTAATGAAAAGATAATACTTTTCACTTAAGGCATAATCCATCTTCATTCTCACTCAATAACATAAATTATCCTGCAGGCCTAATATTTAAATCCTATTTTACTTCTAATTACAACACTTTTCATTAAACAGATAATTACAAAGCTTTAAAAATGTTATATTAATATTTTCTGCAATAATTAAAGGTTAAATTATTACCTTTCGGACATTAATGCCGGTAGTTTTTTCTCCTTGGGCATGCCTGTTTCTTAGTTCTGTTACTGTAGAAATGGGATTCAAGCCAGCATTTTCAGCTAGTGTAGATGGAATTACTTCCATAGCATCTGCAAAAGCACGAACGCAGTAGGATTCCATACCACTCAATGTTCGTGAATATTCAGTTAACCGTAGAGCCAATTCTATTTCTGGAGCACCACCTCCTGCAATAAGAGCTCTGAAATTCACAAACATATTTTTAGCTTATTTTATCTAAGAGAAAGCTATTTTAAATAATTTACCATTTACACCTTTAAAATAGTCAAAATACAGAAGTTTTAATGTTCTGAATGTTACTTAGCAATTCATATTACCTATTCTTCACTAAACAGCGAATGACACATAGGGCATCATGAATGGAGCGCTCAGCTTCTTCAATAACCAATTTGTTAGATCCACGAACAACAATTGTAACTGTTTTTCCAGGGCTTGAACAGCCTGTAATCTTTAGTAAACATATTCCAAATTAGGTATTTGGGATAAAGATTAAAATAAGCAAAAAAACTCCAGGCAAATAAAGCTTAATTATAACACTATTACCTTGAGCAGCTTGCCAGAACCATTTAAATTGACCTCCTCAGCTAACTCAGCTGATCCCAGCATGTCAGCAGTGAACTGGTCAATATGAGCAACTGGCTTGGTTCCAATCGTCTAGGAAAAATAATCAAATCCTCAAATTAAAACATTTGATTATTGGACATTTTCACACATACAGATGTTAGAATATTTTACCTTACAAATGAATTCAATATCTTCTCTTTCAATATCCTTAACCACCATAATCTTCATTTTGTTTAGGAAATGTAATGCAAGATCACTTAGAGCATCTCTACAATAAAAAAATCAGTCATTATGTCAATGCTAGGTTAAAAATATTTGCTGTTCAACCATCTTTTAAGGTTTTCATTATTTTACTGTTTTTTAAATAAACAATGTGTGGTGATTTCCAATGGATAATATTAAAACGTACCCCAATGACACTATTTGTAAAACACACAAGATAACCATGTCATTGCTTTTTTTTAAAATACTAAGTATATCTCTGATAATTAAAACTTTGATACTTCCTTATTTAGAAGAATGATTAGCGCATTGTCTTGATACACTAAGGTTGCCAGCACATACAAGCAGCAACCAATGAATGCATAAATAAGTGGAACAATAAATCGATGTTTCTCACTCTAAAATCAATGTTAAAAAATCCAAATCTTTCAATCCCAAGACTATGATCATATTAAAAAACAAGATTACTAGCTATTACATGACTTGGGATGAGAACCAGGTATTCTAACTCTTCATCAGTGAGCATCCACAATATATTCTGGCATAATGTATTAACAGAATACATGGGAATGTGTCTACATATTAGAAGAAAACACTAAAAAACAAAGCATTCCATTTACTTAACATCTAGGTCACAGGGGTCCTCAAACTTTTTAAACAGGGGGCCAGTTCACTGTCCCTCAGACCATTGGAGGGCCGGACTATAGTTTAAAAAAAAAAAACTATGAGCCAATTCCTTATTTTTATTTTATTTTTTTATCTTTTATTATTATTTTTTTTAATTGTTTGAAGTATTACAAATAGTAGTACTTATGTCTCCTTTTTTTTTTCCCCATTGACCTCCTTGAACCAATTCCTATGCGCACTGCGGGCCCGGGACGAGTCGGCTGCTAAGCAGGACAGGCAGCGGCACCCGGCGGGCCTGATAAATGTCCTTGGCGGGCCGCATGTGGCCCGCAGGCCATAGTTTGAGGACGCCTGATCTAGGATATTAGCTAGAAAGATTATACACCCCACATTTAAATGATTATAATGGGAAAAGAACCTATTTTAGAGTATTCATCAGAATGTCCCAAAATGCAGATTCATTAGCTATCTAGTGGTTTATGTACCTCAAATGGTTCTGTAAAAATTGCTAGAGGGAATCCAAAATCAATTATTATTAAGAAGTAAACATAATAGCTGCATACCTTAGAATAGACTTTTGTATGAGAAGAACATTACATCCTGTTTTTTTAATTTGTTTCACTAAGTTTAGAATATAGGCTCTCTCCTCTCGAAGCACTCGGTCCATCTGGACATAGTCAGAAACTACTATCTGATTATCCATCTGTTTAGAAAAGAAACAACATATTAATAATTTGCATATAGGAGTTTTAAAGTGAAAAAATATTTTTAATGAAAATATTATTATAGTATAAATTCAAGCAAAATCATACCCAATATTATATATAAACATGCATAGAAAAAGTCTGGAAAGCCCATGCGGCATGGCTCAGTGGTTGAGCTTCACCTATGAATCAGGAGGTCACAGTCCCACTCCCCATGGTCAGGGCACATGCCCAGATTGCAGGCTTGATCCATAGTAGGGGATGTGCAGGAGGCAGCCGATCAATGATGATTCTCTCCTTCTCATCATTGATTTTTCTCTCTCTCTCTCCCTCTCTGAAATCAATAAAAAAAATATATTGGGGTGTTGGTGTGTGTGTGTGTGTGTGTGTGTGTGTGTGTGTGTGTGTGTGTATATATCTATATCTACACTAATAAAAGAGAAACATACAAATTAACCATCACTCCGCTATGTCCACCAGCCAATCAGGAGGGAATATGCAAATTAGAAGGATAAAGATGGCGGCTGCCCAGCCGGGCAGGGCAGGATGCCCGCTATGAGAGGAAGGGGGAGTGGGACGTGAAGGGATCTACAGGAGCTGCACTGCAGACTCTGGAGTCTGCAGCAAAGACGCAGAGTCCTGCCCTAACCGGTGTGGCTCAGTGGATAGAGCGTCGGCCTGCGGACTCAAGGGTCCCAGGTTCGATTCCAGTCAAGGGCATGTACCTTGGTTGTGGGCACATCCCCAGTAGGAGGTGTACAGGAGGCAGCTGATCGATGTTTCTCTCTCATCTATGTTTCTCTCTCTCCCTCTCTATAAAAAAAATCAATAAAATATATATGTATTTTAAAAAAAAAAAAAAAAAGACGCAGACTCCTATTGGAGTCTGCAGCGAAGATGAAGATGGCAGACTCTGGCCTAAGTCTGCAGCAAAGGCGGCAGACTCTGGCTGGAGCGAAGGCCTGGGTCCCGGGTGCCAGAGGAAAACTGGTGCTGTAAGCCAAGGGAAAGAAGGCCTATTGCACGAATCTCTTCGTGCAATGGGCCTCTAGAGAGAGAGTGTGTGTGTGTGTATGTAAAAAAGAAAAAGTCTGGAAAGATGAATATACACCAACCTTATTGCAGATCTTTTATGCTGTCATATGTGTCTATATACATGCAAGTATATTTTGATAATTAAAAAAATGTAAAATGATTGTTATTTCCTGAATATGCCAATTCTCTTTATACAAATATTTTACTGAAATAATTTCACTTGCATCCTTGTTACTTTGTCATGTTCTGACATCCAACAATTTCTGCCTTTATTTCAATTTTATTAATTCTTTTGAGACAAATACTTCTTACCACTAGTATCAGTATTTTCTATTTTTATGATAATGAATAAAAGTCATTATTAGAAAGTTAAACATATAAAAAAATCAATTTTATTTGGTTCTACTTACATCTGTTTTGGGAGCAGATAAGCAAAACTGAATAAGCCCAATTTTAGCCTTTTCAACTCTGGTTATACCAGAATTTGCCACCTTCTGAGTAAGAACCAGCCCTTCCACCAACTCACAGTCATCAATTGTCCCACTAAGGAAAAAGGAAGGGAATAGTTAACAGGGAGCAATAATCTGTAAGTTTAGATTTCTAACAGATTAAAAATCATCAGTCCAATAAAATGTACTTCAGCCTCACTCACATTTATTAGTGTCCCATTCCTGAACCTCTCTGATCACACTACTGCCCTGCCATCATAAGGGAATATAAACAAATTCTTGAGATTCTCAGATTAATACTAGTACAAATTCTCATGAAAATAAAAAAGAAGCTTTGTGACTTTCACCTAGATATTTTTCATTTAAAAGTTATTTACTTTTGGAAATAATTTAAGCTTACTTTCAAAATTAATTTTTATTCATTACAGTTATAAATAGATCTGCTTACCCAAGTTTCTTAACTATTTTAATATCTCTAAGATCTACACCCGTAGCTGTGGCTGGGTCAATCACTTTCATAACTGCATTTACACTCATTGGAGAAAGAAGACTTGAATACTGAGAGACAACCTAGAATTTAAAAAAAAAAAGTCAGTTTCACAATAGAAAAAGTCCTAGTTCTTTACTGACATATCACTTTTTTTGGATGGTGGGAAAGAGGGGAAGTGAGAATATATGAAAAAACATTCCATACAAACTGTCTTTTCAATTCAGATTGTCAGTCACCAAGGGCATGAAATAAAATTATGTACTAACAACTCTAGAAGAAACCCAAAACAAAGTTAATTTTATGTGGAAATTTCTTATCTAAAATGAATTTGAGATCAGATGCTATATATATGTGTACCCCTAATACTGAGGGTGCTGGTAAAAATCGCTAGTGGCTAATATTTATTGAGCACTATATGCCAGGCAGTGGTCTTAGTACTTTACATTTCTATAATCATTCAATCTTCAAATGAAGAAACTGAAATAGTCAAACAGCTTAGTCAAGTAATAGAGCCAGCACGGAACCCAAGCAGTCTAGACCAGGGGTGGGCAAACTTTTTGACTCAAGGGCCACAATGGGTTCTTAAACTGGATCGGAGGGCCGGAACAAAAGCATGGATGGAGTGTTTGTGTGAACTAATATAAATTCAAAGTAAACATCATTACATAAAAGGGTACGGTCTTTTTTTTTTTATTTCAATAGTTTTATTCATTTTGAACATTTTAACAAGAAGAATGTAAAGACTAATTATTATAATTTGAAACTTCAAAAAATCAAGGAATCATAGCACAATAACATACCTTATATTGAAGATGGCAAAGGCAAAATAAAATTGCCTAACGAAGGAAAGGTACAAAAGCCTTTCAAATTAAACTTAAATACAATAAAATAATTTAAAACTAAAACAAATAGAAAAGAACAAAATGTGTAAACAGTAAATTAAACATTTTCTTTAGTGCAACTTGCAAATTATGCCCGGGACGTAGATGTAGATGGCAATGTAGACTGGGTTGAAAGGTTTTTGGTCTTTAAAACATCAACTTCAGTGGGAACAGTGTTGTTGGTCTCCTTTTTAGCTAATGCTCTGATACTGTGCTCTCCAGGGGCGTGTCTCCCTACATCACCACGATAACGTGTCTACACATTCCCAGGGTGATGTCGGGGGACGCGTCTGCGGGCATTACAAGGAGCCTCTGAAAGATTGAGAGGTTGTTCCTTCTACTGAATGGGTGGATATAAATCCGCCCACTCAGAAGAAGGAGCTGCGGCCGTGTTTCCCGACGTTGCAATGTTAACACTGCTGCTGGTGAAGGAGTGGAGGGGAGAGCAAGAGAACCCTTCGCTCTTTTGGCTCCGAGGGCCGGATAGAACAGCTGAACGGGCCGGATCCGGCCCGTGGGTCATAGTTTGCCCACGGCTAGTCTAGACTCTTAAGACCAATGCTTGTAACCATTATGCTATTCTGTCATTAATTTCTGGGGATATTCAGCAATATTATTATCTAATTCTCAATTTAACATTGGAAGAAAATGAACATATTAATATAATGCTGATGAAAAGAAAAATGCGTGACACTGGATGTGACAAAAAAGAGAAGGTGACATAATTTCCCAAGAAACTTAAAAAACATCATTGCTTTAAATTTGATAACTAAGAAAAGCAGCACAGACATTAGTTAAGAGATGGACTATGGACTATGGATGGGCAATCCTGTCCTGATTCAAATTTCAGTTCTACCCCTTATTGTGGGTCTTGGATGAGTTATTTAACTTCACTAGACCTATTTTCCATCTGTAAAATGGGGATACAATTTATCTGACAATCTTGGAGTAAACTTTACTTGAATTCAGTTATATAAATTACTTTAGTTACCTACTCTTGAGACTTAACACATATGAACTGTATAACATCAAACAAAAATTACAGCATAGGAGTTGTGGTTCTTAACAAACCTTACACTGTAATTTTACAACGATCCCTTAGCACTCATCTCACCTTTGAGTTCAATGAAGTGGCTGCACTATTTAACAAAGTTTCTCTGTCACTCAGTTCCACAGGTCGAGACATATCAACCAATACTTCAATACCCTTTTCCAAAGCCTTCTGGAATGACTCCGAAATGATAGTTGGATGAATCCCTGTCATTTGTGAAAAATCTAGTTACTTAATTATATAACAAATAAGCTACATATTTGACACACTTAAAAATTTTCTATTTGTTAAAATTTCAAAACAACCATAAGTTTTAAATTATTAACTATAGATTAGCTTATACTTCAGTTATAATGGTTTGCATAACCTTAACTGTTAACTATGGCTAATAATTTATTTCCATTTAATTTGGAATAGTTCAATTACACACACACGTGATATTTAAAAGGAAAACCAAAGTTAATACTTTTAAAAACAGCATAAATCTACATAAATAAGTGACTAGAGAGTCACCACTATGATTAAGCACTGTTTACTCGAATAAGAACCCATACTTTCTCTCCCAAATCACCATTCACATCTAGAGCCTAAGGTTAGTAACAGCACTAACACTTATTTTTGAAAAGCAAAATTCTATCAAGTTCCATCACAAAGAAGTTTGGCTAGACCTCTCCGGTGTGCCTCAATTGGTTGGAGCATTGCCCTTACACAGAAGGGTGGCAGGTTCAATTCCCAGTTGGGGCGCTTGCAGGAGGCAACCGATTGAGGTTTCTCTCCCCAAAAAACACTTAAAAAAAGAAGCTTGGCCCTAACCGGTTTGGCTCAGTGGATAGAGCATCGGCCTGCGGACTGAAGGGTCCCAGGTTCGATTTCGGTCAAAGGCATGTACCTTGGTTGCGGGCACATCCCCAGTGGGGGGTGTGCAGGAGGCAGCTGATTGATGTTTCTAACTCTATCCCTCTCCTTTCCTCTCTGTAAAAAAATTAATAAAAAAAAAAAAAAAAGAAGCTTGGCTAAAGAGGCTTTAGAGGGAATACATGGTGATGGAAGCAGACTTGACTTGGGGTGTTGAACACACAATACAATGTACAGATGATGTATTATAAAATTGTACACCTGAAACCCATATACTTTTATTAACCAATGTCACCCCAATAAATTCAATAATAATTTAAAAGTTTGGCAAAAAAGAGAAGCAAAAAGAAAAACATTCCTGCTTCTTTTCCAACCAAACACCAAATGGCAGATGACGCTGGTGCTGTGGGAGGGCCTGGAGGCCCAGGGGGCCCTGGAATAGGAGGTTGCGGCGGCTTCCGTGGAGGATTTGGCAGTGGCATCCGGGGCCGGGGTCGCGGCCGGGGTCGGGGCAGGGGCCGGGGCCAAGGACAAGGAGTGGATCCCTGTCACCAAGCTGGGCCGCCTGGTCAAGGACATGAAGATCAAATCCCTAGAGGAAATCTATTTTCCTTGCCCATCAAGGAATCTGAGATCATTGACTTTTTCTTGGGGGCATCCCTCAAAGATGAGGTGTTAAAGATCAAGCCTGTGCAAAAGCAGACACGTGCTGGCCAGAGGACCCGGTTCAAGGCATTTGTCGCCATTGGGGACTACAATGGACATGTTGGTCTGTCTGGGTGTTAAGTGCTCAAAGGAAATAGCCACTGCCATCCGCGGAGCTATTATCCTGGCCAAGCTCTCTATTGTGCCCGTGTGGCGAGGCTACTGGGGAAACAAGATCGGCAAGCCCCACACGGTTCCTTGCAAGGTGACTGGCCGCTGTGGCTCTGTACTAGTGCGTCTCATCCCTGCCCCCAGGGGTACGGGCATTGTCTCGGCCCCTGTGCCTAAGAAGTTGCTGATGATGGCTGGTATTGATGACTGCTACACCTTGGCCAGGGGCTGCACTGCCACCCTGGGCAACTTTGCCAAGGCCACCTTTGATGCCATCTCTAAGACCTACAGCTATCTCACCCTGGATCTCTGGAAAGAGACTGTGTTCACAAAGTCTCCCTATCAGGAATTCACTGACCATCCTGTAAAGACCCACACCAGAGTTTCTGTGCAGAGGACCCAGGCTCCAGCTGTGGCCACCACATAATTTTATACAAGAAAAATAAAGTGATGATTTAAGCCTGCTAAAAAAAAACACACACACAAAAAAAAAAACCATTCCTAATTCATATAATAAACAGCAAAATTTAATCTTAAAAATCCTAGTAAAAAGATTATTCCAAATTAAATCTTAAATCAAACATTACTTAACTTGAATAAAAGTATGTCCTATGTTCTACCTACCTTTCTGAAGAAGCTTGGTACAGGAATCTAAGAGAGAGCCAGCAATGATGACCACCGATGTAGTGCCATCTCCTGCTTCTATATCTTGTGCCTTAGACAACTCTACCAGCTAAATGAACAGAACATTTAAGTTGTTCAATAAAAAATGTGAGAACCTAATAACATCTATTTCAAATATAAAAAAATATAAATGGCCTTCACATCAGTGTCACAATTTGATTATTATCAACACTATAAGATTCAATATAACTCATGACTTTGGATTTGTTGTCTATCTTGGGTTTCATTTTAAAATGATAATCCCCCCCCCCAAAAGAAAAGAAAATGAAAACCCACATATTTATGGCATACAAAATTCTACTTATATATATAAAAAAAACACATTATGATTTCTGGTCCTGACTGTGGATTGTAAATATTTACTTCCCAGCTACTTAAAAGTTCCTGTCAGAGAGCATAATGTTAAACCATAGGTACCTTGTAGCCTTGGAAGCTATGAAATGGGGAATTTCAGATGAGGTTACAGTGTAATTTTGGAGTCTTTTGCCAAGTGTATCTGAACTGACCCCTGTATGAGCATAATTTGATTCACTTAAAAAGTCACCGTTACAGCCAAAACCGGTTTGGCTCAGTGGTAGAGCGTCGGCCTGTGGACTGAAAGGTCCCAGGTTCGATTCCGGTCAAGGGCATGTACCTTGGTTGCGGGCATGTCCCCAGTGGGGGGTGTGCAGGAGGCAGCTGATCGATGTTTCTCTCTCATCGATGTTTCTAACTCTCTATCCCTCTCCCTTCCTCTCTGTAAAAAATCAATAAAATATATTTAAAAAAAAAAAAAAAAGTCACCGTTACATAATTTAAAAATTCACAATGCTTGCCCTAGCCGTTTGACTCAATAGACACAGTGCTGGCCTGCAGACTGAAGGGTCCTGGGCTCGAGTCCAGTCAAAGGCACATACCTCGGTTGCAGGGTCAATCCCCAGCCCTGGTGGGGTGCATGTGGGAGGCAACCAATCAATGTGTCTGTCTCTCTCCATCTCTCACCCTCCCTTACACTCTCTCTAAAAATCAATGGGAAAATATCCTTAGATGAGGATTCAAACAAAAAATAATAATAAATTTTTAAAAATTCACAATGCTTAAATTATATCATGTGATCAAATAAAACAAATTTAACTGTTTACCAAGTATCAAACCATACACTTAAAAAAACACCTCATCTAAAATTATACTTACCATTCTGGCTGCTGGATGTAACACTTGCATTTGTTTCAGAATGGTGGCACCATCATTTGTAATGGTCACATCGCCTTTTCCATCTTGAATCTGAAAAGTTTTTTTTTTTTTTTAAAAAGCTGTGATTTCAAAAGTTAATTTATCCAGTATTTTTTTTTTTAATCAATACAAAAGTTTATTTAACAAAAGTTCAATGTGAAAATGGACAGGACTCTATTTTTATATTGTAGTAAAACAGGTGCTGTGGAGAGGGGACATGTGGAAGCAGTTGATTTCTCTAGTAACTACAGCCATTCTTTATACTCGTTCCAAGGCTTCTAACATGAGGATACTATTTCCTCGTATTACCACCATTCCAATATTGTTCTGTTGCCCACCAGTTGCCATCTCCACACATTCATCTATCACAAGATTCATAAAGGGTTCAAATCCCTGTAATATTCCTTGGACATGTCTGCCACCATTTAATTTCAATGATAAGTTCTTGTCCATAAATTTTTTTAACTCAGGAGGGTGAGCTTTGCTCATGATGTCCAAGCGAGCTCAAAGATACTTCCAAACGGAATTCGTGGCCTCTCTCTATCCAGTATTAATGTGACAACCTAAAAGCTCTACTAATTTGGTAGAGAAATTAATTTATATTTACATAGCTTACAACTGTGCTTAATTTCAAACTGTATACTAATATAAATCATTGTACTAAAAGTATGCATAATAGTCTAACTTTACAAGTAAAACAGCTGGCTTTGTTCCAATTACTTTTTTACTTGTGAAAAAGAGAACTGATACCATGGATGCCCCAAAATACAGCACCATGAATGTGAACACATTCCCTTTTTCCATTAATTAGCTATTATTTTTAAAACTAGACACCTGGTGCACAAAATTTGTGCAGTCAGGGATGGGGTCCCTCAGCCCAGGAGCCCTCAGGGCATGAATGACTGCCGGCTTAGGCCCTAAGATGGCAGTAAGGCATCCTTAGTGCTGCTGCAGAGGCGGGAGAGGCTCCTGCCACCACCATTGCGCTCGCCAGCAGTGAGCCCGGTGCTCTCCCTGTGGGAGTGCAATGACCACCAGGGGGCAGCTCCTGCATTGAGCGTCTGCCCCCTGGTGGTCAGTGAGCATCATAGCGACCGGTCATTCCGCTGTTCGGTCAATTTACACATTAGCCTTTTATTATCTACTAGAAGCCCGATGCATGAAGATTCATGCAAGAATGGGCCTTCCTTCCCCTGGCTACCAGCACCGCCCTCCCCGGCTGGAGCTGCCTTTCTGCCTTCCCACGCTGCCCAGAGGCCTGGAGCTGCTGGGTCAGTGCGGAACGCCTGGGACGTCGCCATGGCGACGATGCAAGCATCCCGCCCCTGGTGCCTGTATATGCAAATTAACCCGCCATCTTTGTTGGGTTAATTTGCGTACTCACTCCTGATTGGCTGGTGGGCGTCGTGAAGGTACAGTCAATTTGCATCTTTCTCTTTTATTAGTATAGATAATAATAAAAGCATAATATGCTAATTAGACCAGAGAGCCGAATGACCTTCTGGACGACCTTCCAGCCGAGCCCCTCACACGAATTTCATGCATCGGGCCTCTAGCATAACTTTTTAAAATTTTCAATTACAATTGATGTACACAATTCTTATTGTCAGCACATAACTTATTTTTTAGTATCCTCAGCAAAGACCAAAAAGCATTACTATCAGGGACAGATATTAAAATATTCAGAAGGAATAATGATCTATGTATCATCCAGACCAGCTGTTGCCAACTGGTGGTCCGCGGACCACTGATGGCCCGTGATGTCCAAAAGGTTGGTGACTGCTGGTTTAAGGAAACCTTTGGAGCAGCAGTTGCCAACCAGTGGTCTGTGGATCACTGGTGGTCCATGAGGTCTGAAAGGTTGGCGACGGCTGATCCAGACAATCCTCTATGTTGTTTCCTCATCTCTTATTTTGGAAATTAACTAGCACTAAAGGAAGTAAAGATGGGGGCATATTACCTAAAAGTCACTGGAAGCCATCTGTTTTATGCTGCCAGTCAACAAAGCCAGAAGTAAGAGTTGAAACCCCAGACCTGTCAGGTCACATATCTACATCAATAAGTAACATTGAACTCAAGCCCTTACGCCTAGCTTTACTATATTTCCTAACAACACAAAAAGAGTAGGTAACTACTTTTGTATGTCTATTTCCATTATTTAAAAAGCATTGAACAAAATATGAATTATAGCCCTAACCAGTTTTGCTCAGTGGATAGAGCGTCAGCCTGCAGACTTAAAGGTCCCAGGTTCGATTCTGGTCAAGGGCATGTACCTTGGTTGCGGACACATCCCCAGTAGGAGGTGTGCAAGAGGCAGCTGATTGATGTTTTTCTCTCATCAATGTTTCTAACTCTCTATCCCTCTCCCTTACTCTCTGTAAAAAATCAATAAAATATATTTTTTAAAAAATGAATTATAGCTAAGTCCTGTCTCGTTCCCCCTAAATAATCACTCTTCTGAATTCTCAAATGCCTAACACTTTTTACTTTTTAAGCAACATATCTTAACCCTATATCAAGATCTTGCAGTGTGGGGCCCTGGACAAATAGCTCAGTTGTTAAGAGCATCATCCTGATATGTCAAGGTTTTGGGTTTGAACTCTGGTTAGGGCACATACAGTACAAAAGGCAACCAATGAATGCATAAGTAAGTGGAACAACAAATCAATGTGTTTCTCTCTCCCCAAAAATAAAATCTTTCAGAGTAGACAGCAGCATTCAATAAGTAATGAATGATTTCATTTTTACCATTTTATCCATTCCTTTTGGTCCAAGGCTTGTTCTAATAGCATCAGCAACAGCTGCAAAGGAAGACAAAATCAAGAAGACTCTTTAAAGAGCAAATTACTTTTCTTCTCAAATGATCTTTTTGTCCTTATAAGGATATTGTGCAGAACATTTTACCATGTCCACTAAAGAAAACTCATTGTTTAATAACAATCTACTGGAAACAGAGTAACTTACTCCTTTAATTGTAACACACACACTTCATGCTGTGTTGTTAAAGTCACTATACATAGTCCTTATGCTCTGCCTATGACAAAATAAATTTTGAGGATTTCTCTAATCCTTTAAATGTCAAAATGATATTATCTCTGAACGTGGACTGTATTCTTTTCTCTATTCTTTAAAATAAGACAAGCAGCAATAAGACACGCTAGACCTCCTACCATAGTATGTAATTAACTTACTTGTTTGACGCCCCTCTCCAAAAAATGAGAAACACAAAACTAAAATCACAGCTTCCAGGCATTATCAATATTTTATGAAACATCTCTAGATATACAGTCTACCATGCCAAAGTTACTTATTCTTATTATCTGTTCATGAGACTTGTTTCTATTTCATTAGTCCTCTTACTATCTTCTAAGAGAAATTGGAATTGATGAATAAATAATACTTGACCCCTTTTCTTTGACAAGGTCTGGACAATGGATTAAATATTTCCCTTCCTCACATACCATCTCACTCCATATACATAGGGTTGAAATTGTGCATTAATAGTTTCTGTGTTCTCCACAATAATTTCTGTGTACCGCCCCCCTTGTGAACAGTAATAGATAATCTTAAAGAGTTTAAGAGTAAATATTTGGTGTAATTTAAAAATTGTTTTCTACCTAATTATTTCATAGTTTGAGGTTGCTATTCCTAATTGCCCAGTCAATATTATTACCCTTCCAAACAATTTTAGTGGCCTCTCATGGCCATAATTCTACAAGCAGACCAACCAATTCACTGGCTGGGGTGGCTCAGTTGGTTGGAGTCATCCCATACATCAAAAGGTGGTGGGCTGGATTCCCCAGTCTGGGTGTGTATGGGAGGCAATTGATCAATGTTTCTCTCCCACATCTATGTTTTTCTCTCTCCCCTACTCTCTTTAAAATCAATTTAAAAAAAAAAAAAGAATGCCCTTAATTCATCTACTTGAAGACATTAGAAAAACACACATTATAAAAAAATATATATATATATACTAGAGGCCTGATGCACAAAATTCGTGCAAGGGACTCAACCCTCACAGCCCCGCAGTCCCGCCCACTGGCCTTTCAGGAAGGTTGTTCCGCTGTCTGATCTAATTAGCATATTAGCTCTTTATTACATAGGATATATTTTAGACTGCTTAACATATCCCAAAGTGTCTGAAGTTTAACATATACCATGTGGCACACTGTATTGTCTGTTAAATGACTCATACAGAATAGTACCAGACATAACATCAAAATAAAAAACTGGCTCCCTGAATTAAACTAAAGATTCACATTGCAGCAGCTTTTCTCAATTAGTTTGTAAGTTTTGTCTGACTTGGAAAGACTAGTTGTGCCATTTTGCTCTGAGCTCTCCTTACATAATGGTGGTCTCTCTTTCCCACATGCGTATTTCCCTTGTCCAGTTTCAATTCTCTGTTCACTGCTGTTTCAAAGGTCACCTAAGTAAACCTTCCATGCTGTATCTTCCTTGTTTAATCTATCATATTATATAGTTCTTTTGACCTTCCACATGGCCCCAGAATTTAACATTTTGTTTCTAACATAATAAATCTAAGCTTCCACTATGCCCCCTAGATAACTACCTACCCCATCTTTATTTCCAGGTATATTCCCTCCTGAATTTCCAAATGACTCCCTAAATCTACTTATCTGGTCATTCTGACCTCTCCAACTCATTAGGCCCATATTTGAACCTATTCTTATTCCACCATCCTTCCTCCAGTGTACAGTAAGTCCTCATTTAATGTCATTGATAGGTTCTTGGAATTACAGCCAAATGACATATAAGGAAACCAATTTTACCATAGGCTAATTGATAAATGCAACAGTTAAGTTACTAGGGCATCTTATCAACAATATACAGAAACCACATTGAACAAAGCATTATTCGAGGACCTGCTAATATGTTTCTTTAGCATCATCACACCCTCAGTCACTTCAGATGAGGACCTCAAACACGTATTTGTAAGGCTGTATTTATATATGGGGCTCTTCATATGCTTTCTTACTTAATGCCCACAGCAACCCTACAAGTTAGCTATTAACTCATTCTAGTGAAAAATGATTTCTAGCCAGGGCAGTTGTGCCAAATCCTCTCCAGGATACCAGGCCCTTCAAGATTTGGCCCAACCCTATCCTTCCAATCTCACTTTCATGATCATTTTCCCCCCCTCTCTTTTCTCATGCTCATTTTCTAACCCGAATGAAATACTCATTATACTCAATACACATCACACACAATCTCTTAAGCCTTGTTCTCACCTTTCCTTCCAGAATCTATCTGAATTAGATTTCTCTTAATCCTCACAACTCTAATAAGAAACATTTCCCCCCTCAATTTTATAGGTAAGAGATTAAAGGTTACAAAGCCACGAAGTAATGGCAACAGAGCACGAAACTCGGGTCTTGATTGCCAAAGTGTTCTACCAAAAAATCCAACTCTAGCAAACTGTTCATGTTTCTTGATTTGCTTGTGTTTGGTTGCACATGCATAGAGAACATAAAAGCACAATGTAGCTTTCCACAATTATTCTCAAACAAAACAGGTAAATCTGTTCCCCACAGCCCAATATGAAGGGCCACGCCCCAACTTAAGCATGAAGAGTTTATCCAATTCGATTCAACAGTTGAGCGAGGGAAACTTATTTAAATGCTATTTTTATAATAACAAAAGAACTTATAAGTATCGTGCAAACATTTTACTAGTCAAACCAATAGGCAGATAAGCGACAGGGCTTAATTGTCAGAACCCAAGGGACCGCTACAAGCGTGAGTGAACAAGCTGAAAAACTATGGGCGTCCAGGTCCCAGAATGGGGAAAATCCAAAAGCCTCCATACTCCGGGTCGAGAATTATCGGCAGAAAATAATAGGATCCTCTCACAGGGCTGCTTCTGCTTAAGGACAAAAGGGGATCATTGAACCATGACCACCCAAAAGCAGGGTGAGAACGCAGAGCTCGACCACGTAGGGCCGCGGGCTAGGCCCCGGGAGCGATACCTTTGGCCGCGGAGATGTTGCTGAAGCGGATCTGGGCCGGCTTGTCCCGGTCCTGATAAGCGCTTTTGTAGCGGCCGCCGGCAGCCCCGGCGGGCGCCCCGCTCCGGGGTGCCACGTTCTCGGGCATGGCGAGCTGGGCTGGGTCTGCGTGGGGCTCAGGAAGGACGGATGGACGCGGATTCTGGCCGGCTGCGAAGTAAGAGAACGCGCCCAACGCCTTCACGAACCTTCCAGAATGCAGTGCCTGCTCCGGGAGGAGAAGGGGGCCTGCCTGGCGGCGCGGCGCCGCCGTGACGTAGCAGGCTGCCCGCCGCCCGCCCGATGACGGGACTGCACCGGGGACTTCTGGGCTTGCAGGGGATGTCGGCCTCCGATGTTGGGGTCGGAAGTCGGATTGGGGCTGCGGCGGGACGAACTCTTGTGTGGTAGAAAGGACAACCCTCTATTTTAGAGGCGGGCGTTAGGACACCCCTATCTCCCACTTCCGGGTCCTCGGCTGTCAGGTCCCTTAACTCGAGGTGTATTTCGCTCCCAGATTGCTCCCTACCGCTTTGGGCTGAGCTGGTTTTTGACAGGCCGTGTATTTTTGTATTGTATTCATTTTGAAAGGGAATCAGAGGAGAGAGATTTGGGATATGCGTCTGGTTTCCTTTGCTTGAAGTGTTAGGGTTGGTTGTCTCCTGCTGATTGATACTGAGTGGTAGTTATAGTTTTTTTGTGTGTTTTTTAAAAAAAATTTTTAAATATATTTTATTGATTTTTTACAGAGAGGAAGGGAGAGGGATAGAGAGTTAGAAACATCGATGAGAGAGGAACATCGATCAGCTGCCTCCTGCACACCTCCCACTGGGGATACCCCCGCAACCAAGGTACATGCCCTTGACCGGAATCGAACCCGGAACCCTTTAGTCCGCCGGCCGACGCTCTATCCACTGAGCCAAACCGGTTTCGACTATAGTTTTAAATTCACCCTCATTAAATGCTAGAGAATCTTAAAAGTTTGGGAGCTGTGATTGCCTGCCAGATCAGGACTGCTTCACTAGTCAATACAACGCCCTCGTTTTACACTAGTTTTTAACCACATAACATAGACACTGGTTCTCAGGAATCATTTTAATAACGATCATTCAGTCCTGCCCAGTGCTAAACCCGTTACACCCTCTAGCACTTTTAATCCTCACAACAATCCTATGAAATAACTCTTCCTTTTATTCTGCTCTCCCTTCCCTCATCTAAAGCCTGCGAATTTTGCCTTTTTTAAAAATAATTTTTTTTATTGATTTCAGAGAGGAAAGGAGAGAGAGAGATAGATGGAAATATCAATGATGAGAGGGAATCATTCATCAGCTGTCACCTGCATGCCCCCTTCTGGGGATCCTGTGGTAACCCAGGCATGTGCCCTGATGGGGGATCCAACCGTGACCTTCTGGTTCATAGGTCATGCTCAACCACTGAGCCACAAAGACTGGGCATCATTGTACATTCTTAATATCAAGAATCTCATATTCTCCAACCTAAGTGCCACTGCCTTAGACCCACATCATCATCTATTTCATTACTGTGATAGTCTAGCTTTTGGCTTTTCCTGCTCCTCCAGTTTGTTTTCCACAAACTCAAATGTGATGTTATTACTCCCCTACTTAAAACCTTCAGTAACTCCTCAATGACCAAGTATAAATATCTGCTTTATGTGTAAAACATACATTTCTCTGACCCAGGTCCTGTTTACCTTTTCGGGTTTATAACTTTAGGCTCCTGGTCCACTTTTGCTACTGTAGGGCAGGAAAAGATATATATATATTTTAATCCTCACCAGAGGATATATTTTCCATCGATTTTTAGGGAGAGTGGAAAAGAGAGGGAAAGACAGAGCAACATCGATGTGAGAGAAACACATCGATTGGTTGCCTCCTGCACAAGCTCCGACCAGGCCCTGGGCCAGAGGAGGTGCCCTTGACCAGAATGAACCCGGGACCCTTTGGTCCTCTATCCACTGAGGCAAACTGGCTAAGGCAGGAAAAGATCTTTTTTCTTTTGTCTTCTTAGGTACTTGACTGGTGCTCTGTCACAAAAGATATTAACAAGAGAAAAGCACACATTTATTTAATCTAAGTTTTATGTGACATGGGAATCTTGGTGAGGAAATGAACACCTGAAAAGTGGTTAAACCTGAGCGTTTTATGCTAGATTTGATGAGTGGAAAGTTGTGGGAAAATGTGATAGTGTGGTAGGCAGTTAGACAGATGTGAGCAGAGCAAGGACCATGGGTAACAGAAGGTCACCAGGGCGGAAAGCCCCAGGTGCCTAGTAATGGGCAAAACTGGGGAAACAAGGACTTCGATCCTAGGGTAATCCTTCCTCCCCTAGCAAGGGGAGGTCATTCGCTTTAGACCCCCTGAACTTTCATATCCTGGTCATGCAGTTCAGACCCTCCCCTGACCTTTCCTCCCCTGGTATGTTGGTAGTCATGTACTAGACCCCCTTGGAGGAGGAACAAGGGACCGAAGAGTGACCTCATGCAAATCCCATCTGGGCCCTTGCACAACCACTCTCTTAAGCATTAACTCCTGGAGATAACATCTAGGCCTCAGTTGTGTTTCAGCTCTAGGCCCCCCAAAAAACAGCAAAATCAGGTAAGTGTTGCCATGGCTGACATCAGAACCAGCTGCATTGACTAATGACCCCTGCACTGATGCCAACCAATCAGTGGAGACAACCCTGAAAGGACACACCTGGAAAATTGATGAATAATCTCTTGAGATCCTCCCCTGAGACCTCCTTAAAAATCCTCACCCTTAAAAGCCCTTAGGATGGCCTGGCTGGCGTGGCTCAGTGGTTGAACATAGACCTATGAACCTGGGTGTGACAGACTGATTTCTGGGCAGGGCACATGCCCGGGTTGCCGGCTCAACTCCCAGTAGGAGGTGTGCAAAAGAGACGACCAATGGACCAATGATTCTCATCATTGATGTTTCTATTCTCTCCTTTCCTCTTTGAAATCAATAAAATAATATGCATATATTTTTAAAAGCCTTTAGGATGGAGGACCCAGGGCTCTCTCCCTTTCAGGCAAGCCAGCACCTTTCCCAGTCACCCTTCTCTCTCCTAAGCTCTAAGGATCCCTTCTTTTGGCTCTATAATTTGTTTTCTGAACCCATTTCTTCTACAGATCACTTCTACCTCTGTGGCTTTCTAAATAAACTTTTGCTAATAGTTTGAGTGTTGGCTCTGAATTTTTTCGTAGTCAGAACTCAAGTACTGAGGTTTGTTGAACTGAGGTCCAGTCTGATTTCACTTAACATCTGGTACCATATTTCACTGCCAACAATAGGACAAGGATATGAGTTAAAGATAGTAATCTGGAATAACTTAGCAAGACCTGTTCATTCAGATTCCTCTTGGCATTCCTCATCTTTGGAGATAAGAATGCTCTGGGTATAGAAAGGGCACCTCTCACGTGAGGGTCTTATGACCTGCTTTAGGGGAGAAGGGAGAGGTCAGAGAGTTCTCCCACCTGTCATTTCCCAAATTTTGTTTCTTGTGTTCCTTCAAATATTCAATATGCCATAGTGCCATATTTTGGGGTAGTGTGTTCTGAACCCCATCATTATACTATGAGATTCATACTGTGCCTTAGCACACTACTAATTTTAATGCCTCCAAACACAGAGACACGCTATTTCCCCTGCAACATGTTGAGCTACTTGTTGGCTTGCAACCTCAGGAGTTTCCTGGGTGAAATCTGAAACCAGCACCCTTTCCCCCTTCCCCCTCCCACAAGGAGAATAGGGAGAGACCGAAGAAGGAAGCAGCCACTCCAGATAGGTAGGTGGTAGTTTTAATAAGCAAAAGAACTTAATGAGGCTTGTCTTGGGGGGAGGGGAGTCACAAGACAAGTACATCTCTACACCTGCCCACCAGCATCTTAGTGTATATAAAGGCCTTATCTGGGCTCAGTCATGTATATTGTCCAGATGATCTCAACACTTTACTCTCAAGGCTATGTCCTTGGAGCGGCTCCTATTGTGGAAATTTAAACAGAACGTACAGCCGAAACCGGTTTGGCTCAGTGGATAGAGCGTCGGCCTGCGGACTGAAGGGTCCCAGGTTCGATTCCGGTCAAGGGCATGTACCTTGGTTGCGGGCACATCCCCAGTAGGGGGTGTGCAAGAGGCAGCTGATCGATGTCTCTCTCTCATCGATGTTTCTAACTATCCCTCTCCCTTCCTCTCTGTAAAAAATCAATAAAATATATTTAAAAAAAAATTCATTTCTAAACAGAACGTACATCCCAAGGATAGGGAAAGGAGTGATTGCTCTGGCCCAGCTCTAAGGTCAACCAGTGGTCATGTCCTCTCAATCACCTCCTCCAACACTATTCACCATTAAGCCTCTATTTGACCTACTGAAGCTGAGTTAATTTTTTCTTTCTTCCACCACCAAATCTGATAGTTATTTCTAGGTTCTAAGTAATAACAACCCTTGGTTCATTGCATTTTAATCATTTGTTTATGTATACATTTGAGATGCCTATAGAAAATGAGTAACTCAAAGTGGTGGCTTAGAAGTCTAATTTTTGTACCATCTTCAGCCAAAGAGGAAAGAAAGGTGTCTGGAAGACAAGTGATGGGGAAATGACCAGGAACTGCAAGATAAACATGAGTAAGGATTGTTATGCAGATTTAAATTAATGCCTTTTCTTTTGGTAAGGGTTTAAAGTTGTCTCCTGGGATTGACTTTTGTTCTTAGTAGGCAGAGAAGGTGGGACACCTTTGAAAATTTATGTCCTGAGGGGTGGGCAATGGGGGATAAGGACACATATGTAATACCTTAATCAATAAAAAAAAGAAAGAAAGAAAATTTATGTCCTGCTTTTAGGCAAATAGGAGGGCATAGAGCTTTTCTTGTATCTGCTTCTTCTCAGTTGCCTTCAACTAAAAAATAATCCTAGCCGAAACCGGTTTGGCTCAGTGGATAGAGCGTCGGCCTGCGGACTGAGGGGTCCCGGGTTCGATTCCGGCCAAGGGCATGTACCTTGGTTGCGGGCATATCCCCAGTGGGGGGTGTGCAGGAGGCAGCTGATCGATGTCTCTCTCTCATCGATGTTTCTAGCTCTCTATCCCTCTCCCTTCCTCTCTGTAAAATATCAATAAAATATATTAAAAAAAAATAATCCTATATCAGAGTGGCATTTTAGGGTGGCATATTCTGCTAACCTTTATTTACTTATTATTTTTCCTTACCAGAGTGTAAGGTTTTAGGGCAGACTGTCTTATTTGATTCTGTATGCTCTGGAACCTAACAGAATGATTGGCCCAAAGCTCTCAACTAATATCTGTTGAGTAGCTGGTTGAGTGGAGAGTGAATGGTAATTAAAATAGAAATGGAAAAGGTGGAGTAGAGACAGGGAACAGGGAGAGTTTATTGCAAAACTTTGGAGGCCCTGTGTTTGCACATTATTTTGGTCCACATTTTAAATTTTAATGTTTTCAGATATGGAAAACCTTATTAAAAAAACACACGTATTTCTGCCCTGGCTGGTTTGGCTCAGTGGATAGAGGGTTGACCTGAGAACTGAAGGGTTCCGGGTTCGACTCTGGTCAAGGGCACATGCCCGGGTTTTGGGTTCGATCCCCAGTGGGGGGCATGCAGGAGGTTCTCATCATTGATGTTTCTATCTCTCTCTCCCTCTCCCTTCCTCTCTGAAATCTATAAAAAGATATATTTAAAAAACAAAACAAAACATGCATTTCTGGCCTGGGACCAAACAGCCTGTGAACCGTAAAAAGGTAATTGAATAGGAGAAGCTACCAGTTGTTTAATGGAACGTTAAATGGAAACCTATTTGGCAACAATGAAAGGGAAACCTGTTTACCAGGTGAGCAGCTATTAGGTGCTCATCCTTTCTCTTTGCCCCAAGGCTTCAGGTTTTTTTCTTTGCCGTTGCCTCACTGTAAACAATCCTTTCAATAGGCCTGTGCCCAGGTTTGTTGTCTGTGAAACAGGTTTTGAGGTTTAATAAAACTTTGTGCTCTGATCCTCTTGTTATAAATGCATTCTAAAAATGTGGCTGTGACCAACCTCGAACAGTTACAGTGGCAATAGCAGCCCCTGGTGGCACAGGATGATTTTATTTTAGTGGTCACTGGTATTTTGGAACTTGCTGTAGGCTCAGGCAGGCAGTGATATGTTCATGTATTACATACATTAGAATAGGAGTTAAACAATGATAGGGACATACAGGATTGCCTCCCCCGCTGCTTGTAAAGAGTAATCTATTTCCTATGAGGCTTAATTAGAACTGGGAGTACTGAGAGGGAGTTCTTAGGGCAAATGTAAAACTAGGAGGTCTATAAACTACTTCAGAGGGTTAAATTAACCTCTAGATGTTGTGAGCTACATTTGGTGTAGATTTGCATTTTGAAGGGAAAGTATCTTAGGCTTCTATCAGATTCTGAAAGCATCTAATATTATCAAAACATTTAAGAAACACTATATAAAGTGCATAGCTTTTCTCAGTCATGTAGAACACGTCCTTTTAAAGCTTTTCATTAAAAGAAGTTTAATTTTAGGATAACTATTTTATGTTTCATTTCATAACTTAAAATTAAAAAAATATATATATATATTTATTAATTTTTTAGAGAGAGGATGGGAGAGTGGTAGACAGATAAAAACATTGATGAGAGAAATGTCACCGATCGGCTGCCTCCTACTGGGGATGGAACCTGCAACCTGGGCATGTGCCCTGACCAGGAATTGAACCATGACCTCCTGGTTCATGGGCTGACGCTTAACCACAGAGTGACAAAGGCTGGGCTCATTATATAACTTTTTATTACAATAGTATTGAAGTATGATAGCAACCATGCTTGGGTAAAAATTGCTGTTTAATATTTTAACCCTGCTGTTTGGCTTCTGTACTTACCTGCTTGCTAAAACAATAGAAAAGTTATTTTGATTTTCTGAACTTATGTATGCTATCGTAATCGAATGAATACTCCATTGATGGTGGTTTGAATATCCCATTGATTGTGATCTCACTGGTTATCGAAGCACATTCTTCTGGCAATCAGGACAGCTCAATTACCCTAAATTGTCTCAGTAGCTTCGGTTGACTCAGTGGTCCCGGAATCTGGACAGCATAATTATTCTAAATTGCCTCAGTGGCCCCAGATAATGTGTTTCTGTTGATTCAGTGATCCGTAGACCCAAAACTATAGATAACTAACTTGCTCAATTTCACTTCTATAACTGCTTTGTGCAAACCAGGTTTCTCATTCCAAACCCAAAGATGTAATCGATACCTTTGCGATATTCTGCATATAAGCCAGATGTGGTGAACCTTTCGGGGCTGCGAGATCTGGAGTTTTTGCCCCTCGTATGCCGCCAGACTTTAATAAATGACTCCATAATTCGACTTTTTGAGGCATCCTTTGTGAGATTCGGGGTACAATGCAACAGTATTACATGTACCCTGTAGATGCTTAGAAAAATCATATAACCAGACAGAAGAAAATATGTCCTTCTTTCTCCGAAATCAATAGAAACATATTTTTAAAAAATGTTTGACCAAATATAGCTGGCTCATTTAAAAATATTTTTATTAATTTCAGAGAGGAATGAAGAGGGAGAGAGAGAGAGAGAGAAACATCAGTGATGAGAGAGTCACTGATCAGCTGCCTCCTAGAAGCCCCACACCCTGCTTTAGGGAAAGAAATATCTTATATCTTTTCTATTATAAAGAATGCCTCTTGACTTCAGGCAAACACTGGATAAACATTAATTATAGCAGTCTAGAGTAGTGATTCTTTTTTTTAAAAAATAATGTTTTTATGGATTTTTAGAGAGAGAGGAAGGGAGAGGGAGTGAGAGATAGAAACATTGATGAGAGAGAAACATCCATCGGTTGCTACCTGCACACCTCCTTCTGGGGATTGAGCCTGCAACCTGGGCATGTGCCCTGACCAGTAATCTCCTAGTTCATAGTTCGATGCTCAACCACACCAACAGGGGTAATTTCAATTTTCACAATAACAGAGGAGGAGGAACGGCTCAGGCTGTATAGGGGATATTCATGTAGGTGAAAATCTACCTGTTTGTTATTGTCTGAACCTCAAATCTAACTCCATCATAAATATAAATACAGTGCGTTGTTAGTATGACTTTAAAATATATGGAAAATTCTTGGTTTGCAATTACTAGGTAAAGTAAGGGAAGAATATTTTTTGTTCTGAATTTTATGAACCATTGTTCACATTTCAGAATAAGTTAACAGTGGCAATCTCTCTCTCTTTCTTTCTCTTTTTCTTTCTCTCTCTGTAGTCACCAACACAGCATACTGTTAGGTCGCTGAAGGAGGAACGTGCGACCTAACACCTGTATTTATATTTTTGGAAGTCACAGGCGGTTCTACATAAAGATGCAGGCATTGGGCTACTTCATGTTTCTTAGTCACCTAGTGTAGTTGTGCCCAAATACACATTGAAAAACATATATTATAATTTCCTTTTATTTTTATTCTAAATTACAATTAGGTTATTATATTGATTTTTAAATTGAGATAAAATTCACATACTGTGAAAGTCATCCCTTAAAGTGTACAATTCAGTGAATTTTATTATATTCACAATGTTGCACAATCATAACCACTACCTATAATTCTTATCTAGAACATTTTCATCACCTCCCTAAAAGAAATCCAGTACCCATTAATGTCATTCCCCCTTTCTCTAGCCTCTGGCAACCATTGAACTACTTTCTGTCTGTATAGATTTGCCTGTTCTGGACATTTCATATAATGGGATCATATAATTGCTATCATTTTGTGCCTGTCTTCTTTTACTTAGCATGTTTTATTTATTTTTATTTTATTTTATTTATTTTTTTGTTATTCCTCACCTGAGGATATTTTTCCATTGATTATTTTTAGAGAGAGAGGAAAAGACAAAGAGAAACATCGCTGTGAGAGAAACACATGGATTGGTTACTTCCAGCAGGAGCCCAACCAGAGCCACGGCGGGGAGGAGCCTGCAACCAAAGTACCTGCCCTTGACCCCAAATCGAACAGGGACTCTCTGGTACGCAGGCCCAGGTTCTGTCCACTGAGCCAAACCTGCTAGGGCTACTCAGCATGTTTTAAAGGTGCATCCATGTTGTCGCACCTATCAGTATCGCATTCCTTTTTATGAATGAGTAATATATTGAATTTTTGAAATTATATGGGTAGATAACTATATTATCATGCATGTCATTTCAGGACAGTCAAGACGTTGACAAAATATTTGTTATGGAAAGGAGCATTGGATCAGAGACACTGATCTAGCTGCAAAGATTAATTACATAAAAAGGCAAGGAACAATCCAAGCAAAGGCATTGTTATCAGGGGATAGTTAAATTTTCTTGGACAGGTAAGGATTAGGCAGAGATTAGATCCGAGTAATAGATTCTATTCAGTTAGTAGACTGATAAGGTCTGGAATGAGATGCAGCCACCCAAAAGTTAAACTGAGTTCTAGTCATAAGAACGAATCTAAACTGACACTTTTATAGAATGCAACCCTATCTCAAGTGATCGCCAAGTGTTCTTTCCTTTGTGTGGGCCCTGGAGTGATGAAGGAAATCAGCGGAAGCAAAGTGATCCTTCTGGAACTGAATGGATTGCAAAACTAAGGGGATGGGTTTTGCGGAGCAGAGCTGGCCTCTGCCATCACCGGCTCCTACTGGAACTTGGCTTCCACACCACCGCGCGCCTCCCCTCCGCCTCCGCCTCCGCCTCCGCCTCCGCCTCCGCCTCCGCCTCCGCCTCCGCCTCCGCCTCCGCCTCCGCGGGAGCTATTTTGGCCCGTCCAGGCCGCCGTCCGTGCGGGGCTGCGCTCAGTTGTTGGGGGGCGGGGCCTCCATGACAATGGCGGGCGAGCTGGAGAGTTCCAAGTCCCTGAGCGGGCTGCTGAGCGGCCTGGCTCAGAAAGATTTTCACGGGCACCCGGGCATTACTGAGGAGCTGCTGCGGAGCCAGCTCTACCCGGAGGTGCCACCCGAGGAGTTCCGGCCTTTTCTGGCGAAGATGAGGGGGATTCTTAAGGTACCGCTCCTCCCTGCAGCCTCCGCCTTAGAGCCCAGCCTCTCTCCCTCCTTTCAGACTCGTCTCCCCCCTCCCTCCCGTCCCTCATCCCCCCAGAAGCTGAAAAGGCTTTCCTCTTCAGACTTCTCCATGGGCGCCACATGGCCCCTTCAGAATCCGGGCGCAGGCTCCGTCGTCTCCTCTCACTTTCTTAAGGTGACCCCTTTCTGCTCAAGCTCCCAGCCCCTCGAGCAGTGCTGACCGGCGCCCACGAGAGTGGACGCTGGGTTTTTCTCTATAGATACATCTCTTTTGTAGGTAACAATTTCGAGTTGTCTCGGCGGATCTGTGGGCTTCACACTTAAAAATTAAGAGCGATTAAATTGTCAGGCTTCCCCGTGTCGTGGGAGTGAGAAGCATTAAAGTGAGCCGGGATAAGGGGTGCCTTGGCCTGATTGAACCCCTGTCAAGTAGTCCACCGTATGGTTAAGAGAGCATATCTACCAGCTGGAAGGCGAAGGACAAGAAGCCTGTACGATAGAAATGTAATGAGAGCTAAGTACATACTTAAAAATGTTCTTTAGCCACATAAATCAAGTAAAAAATAAAGGTGAAGTTAATTGAAAAAATTTAACCCAGTATATTCAAAGTATTATCTCCTTACATGTAGTTAATGTACAATATTAATAAGGTATTTTAGCCCTAGCCGGTTTGGCTCAGTGGAGAGAGCGTCGGCCTGCGGACTGAAGGGTCCCGGGTTCGATTCTGGTCAAGAGCACATGCCCGGGTTCCGGCCTCGATCCCCAGTAGGGGGCGTGCTGGAGGCACCCGATCAGTGATTCTCTCTCATTATTGATGTTTCTCTCTTCATCTCCCTTCCTCTCTCTCTAAAAATCAATAAAAATATTTAAAAAATATATTTTATTGATTTTTTACAGAGAGGAAGGGAGAGGGATAGAGAGCTAGAAACATCAATGAGAGAGAAACATCCATCAGCTGCCTCCTGCACACCTCCTTCTGGGGATGTGCCCGCAACCAAGGTACATGCCCTTGACCGGAATCGAACCCGGGACCCTTCAGTCCGCAGGCCGACGCTCTATGCACAGAGCCAAACCGGTTTCGGCAAAAAAAAAACACAAAAAAACAAAAAAAAAATTTTATATTATTTTTTCACTAAGTCTGTATTTTACATTTAAAACACATATCAATTTGGACTAGCCACACTTCAAGTGCTCAGTAATCACATGTGGTAATGGGCCGCGGTATTGGACAACACTGGTTTAGACTGAGTTCTAGTCATAGGAATGAATCTAGTGTAGAAATAAGACTGTAAAAATGATTTTTGATTTTTGTGGGCCTCCTGTGTGTTAGGAACTGTACTGGACATTTTACATTTTATTTAATTTGTTCCTTGCAAAAACCTTTATGGTGGGCATCCATTTTAAAGATTAGGAAACAGGCTCATGGAGTCTTAAGCAGTTAGCCTAAAGTCACACTTACTTTGATGAAAGTCAATGTTAAAATTTTATCTGCTATGCTTTTACATTTGTTAGTTGTGTTTCAAAACTGCTTAGCTCTGGCTGGGTGCTCATTTGGTTGGAGCGTTCTTCCTACACCAAAAGGTTTCGAGTTCGATTCCTGGTCAGGGCACTAACCTTGGTTGGGGGTTTCATCCCCTGTTGGGGCGTGTAGGGGAGGCAACTGATGGATGTTTCTTTCTCATGGATGTTTCCCTCTCCCTCTCCCGCTCCCTCTCTCCTAGGCCCCCCCCCTTCCCTTCCTCTCTAAAAACATATTAAAAAAAATATATATATATTTTTAGAAGTTTAGAAATGCCTGCAACAGCTTATTGATTGGTCTTCCTGTTTCACTTCTGCCCCCTGCAGTCTATTCTCAGTGCAGCTACCAGTGATCCTTTTATCCCCCAGGTTTATCTTGTCTTTATTCAAACATCTTAGCTTTCTGAATCTCTTTAGGGCCCTTGCAGATGCTCTTCCATATGCCTGTAATGCTCTTCCCCCAGATATTATATGCATTGTTCACTTACTTCATTCATGCTCTCTTAAAAGTGATTTCCTGTTAGGTCTCCAAAGAGTCTCACCTTTCCTTCCCCATTCTTTTTACTTTGCTTTAGTTTCCTTCATACTTAGCACTACTTGAAATTATATTATGTACTTATTAGCTTTTTTATTTATTGACTTCCCTGTTGGAATGTAAGTATTAAGAGGGTGGGATTTTATTTTATTATTTTTCTTTATGTCTAACACCTATTACTGTTTCTGGCATGTAGGGGGAACTTGGTAAAAATGTATAGAATAAGTGAATGAATGGATAGTGCTTAAATGTGAAAATTGCCATCCTATATAATAAAAGAGGTAATGTGCAAATTGACCATCATGCCCTCACACAAGATGGCCACCCCCATGTGGTCACAAGATGGCCGGCAGCGGAGGGCAGTTGTGGGTGATCAGGCCAGCAGGGGAGGGCAGTTAGGGGCGACCAGGCCATCAGGGAAGGGCAGTTGGGGGTGACCAGGCTGGTAGGGGAGGGGATTTGGGGGGGACTAGGCCTGCAGGGGAGGGCAGTTGGGAGCGATTGGGCTGGCAGGAGAGCAGTTAGGTGTCAATCAGGCTGGCAGGGGAGTGGTTAGGGGGTGATCAGGCTGGCAGGCAGAAGCAGTTAGGGGCAATCCGGCAGGGAGGCAGGCGAGCGGTTGGGAACCAGCAGTCCCGGATTGTGAGAGGGATGTCCCAGATTGGAGAGGATGCAGGCTGGGCTGAGCGACACACTCCCCTCCTCCCCCCCACCCCAGTGCACAAATTTCATGCACCGGGCCTCTAGTTAAAATAAGCAAGAGAGAAAACGTATACTACTTTTATATGAGCAGAGCTGGAAGGTGTAATACTCTAAACCAGGGGTCAGCAAACTAGGGCCCATGGAAAGAATCTGGCCTGCTGCTCATTTAAAAAAATATGTTTTTATTGATTTTATTTTTATTTTTTAAAGTATATTTTATCGATTTTTTTACAGAGAGGAAGGGAGAGGGATAGAGAGTCAGAAACATCGATGAGAGAGAAACATTGATCAGCTGCCTCCTGCACACCCCCTACTGGGGATGTGCCCGCAACCAAGGTACATGACCTTGAGCGGAATTGAACCTGGGCCCCTTCAGTCTGCAGGCTGACGCTCTATCCACTGAGCCAAACAAGTTAGGGCTGTTTTTATTGATTTGAGAGAGAGAGAGAGAGAAACAGAAACATCAATGTGAGAGGGAAACGTCGATTGGTTGCCTCCCACATGTGCCCTGACCAGGGCCAGGATCGATCCTGTAATTGAGGTATGTGTCCTTGACCAGAATCAAACCCAGGACCCTTTAGTTCGTGACCTGACACTCTAGCCACTGAGCCAAACGGGCTAGGGCAGTGGTTGGCAAACCGTGGCTCGCGAGCCACATGCGGCTCTTTGGCCCCTTGAGTGTGGCTCTTCCACAAAATACCACGTGCGGGTGCACATGTACAGTGCGATTGAAACTTTGTGGCCCATGCGCAGAAGTCGGTTTTTGGCCAGGGCGAGTCTATTTTGAAGTGGCGTTAGAACACTCAAGGGGCCAAAGAGCTGCAGGTGGCTTGTGAGCCGCGGTTTGCCGACCACTGGGCTAGGGCAAAATATTTGTATTTTATTTTATTATTTTTTTAATACATTTTTATTGATTTCAGAGGGGAAGGGAAAGGGAGAGAGAGATAGAAACATCAATGATGAGAGAGGATCATTGATCGGCTGCCTTCTGCATGCCCCCTAGTGGGGATTGAGCCCACAACTCAGGCATGTGCCCTTTATTGGAATCGAACCTGGGACCCCCCAGTCCCCAGTCTGATGCTCTATCCACTGAGCCAAACCAGCTAGGGCAAAATATTTGTATTTTAAACACTTGGTTCTGTTTCTCCTCTTGAAGCCATAAAATTTTGTAAATTTTTTTTTGAGAATTAGATTGATTAGAAAGGAAAGACCTGTGGTAATACAGTTTTTGTATATCTTGTAATAGGTGTATGTCACCCGAAGAATGCTGAATTTTTTTTTGGCAAACATTCAACTACCTGTATGCTTTCCTTTATTAATTTTTATTATAAACATTATTGAACTTCCTTAAAAAAGGTATGGAAATTTGAGACAAGGAAAAACATACATAACACCATCAGCTAGCATAACCAATATTAATATTTTTGTGTATTTACATAGCCTACAAATTTTTGTTTTTTAAAAAAATATATTTTGATTTTTTTTACAGAGAGGAAGGGAGAGGGATAGAGAGCTAGAAACACCGATGAGAGAGAAACATCGATCAGCTGCCTCCTGCACACTCCCTACTGGGTATGTGCCCACAACCAAGGTACATACCCTTGACTGGAATCGAACCTGGGACCTTTCAGTCCGCAGGCTGACGCTCTATCCACTGACCAAACAAGCTACGGCTCCTACAAATCCTATATAATAAAATAGTAATATGCAAATTAAGCATCACCTGCTACACCCACAGCCCCGCCCACCAGCCAATCAGGAGTGAATATGCAAATAAACCCAACCAAGATGGCTAGGGCCACAGAGAGCAGGAAAGAGGCTTGGGTTTCCCCGGCGATGGAGGAAGCCAAGCTTTCCGCCTGCCCTTGCCGGCCTAGGCCTCCACTCAAGGCTACAAAGTTTCAGTGATAGAAGATACATAAAACCAAACAGAAATGGCAGCAACCATGGATCTGGAAAGAGCAGGAGGCTAGGGTTGCCCCCAGTGTTGGAGGAAGCCAAGCTTTCCGCTCACCCTGGCCGGCCCAGGCCTCCGCTTAAGGCTACAAAGTTTCAATTATAGAAGATAAATAAATCCCCCCAAAATGGCTGCCGCCACGGAGCAAGCAGAAGGCTTGGCTCCGCTCCAGGCTACAAAGTTTCAATTGTAGAAGATAAATAAACCCCAGATACCAGGGCCTCCGCTTGGGTCGCCAGGGGGTGTGGCCGGCCTGCAAACCACCATAGGCCCCTCGCCCAGGCCGCCTCATGCCCCAAGGGAACCCTCACCCTGATCCAGGACACCCTTCAGGGCAAACCACCTGGCCCCCACCTGTGCACCAGGCCTCTATCCTATCTAATAAAAGTAATATGCAGATTGACCATCATTCCAACACACAAGATGGCTGCCCCCATGTGGTCAAAGATCCTGCCGCCATGTGGACACAAGATGGCCACCACAAGATGGCCAGCAAGGGAGGGCAGTTGGGAGGGACCAGGCCTGCAAGGGAGGGCAGTTGTGGGCGATCAGGCCAGCAGGGAAGGGCAGTTGGGAGGGACCAGGCCTGCAAGGGAGGGCAGTTGGGGGCGATCAAGCCTGCAGGGGAGGGCAGTTAGGGGTGACCAAGTTGGCAGAGGAGGGAAGTTGGGGGCGACAAGGCCTGCAGGGAAAGGCAGTTGGGAGGGACCCAGGCCTGCAGGGGAGAGCAGTTGTGGGGGACCAGGCCTGCAGGGGAGGGCAGTTAGGGGTGACCAGGCCTGCAGGGGAGGGCAGTTAGGGGTGACCAGGCCTGCAAGGGAGGGCAGTTAGGGGCAAACAGGCTGGCAGGGGAGTGGTTAGGGGGTGATCAGGCTGGCAGGTAGAAGCGGTTAGGGGCAATCAGGAAGGCAGGCAGGCGAGCAGTTGGGAGCCAGCAGTCCTGGATTGTGAGAGGGATGTCCGACTGCCCGTTTAGGCCCGATCCCACCAGGATCGGGCCTAAACGGGCAGTCGGACATCCCTCGAGGGGTCCCATATTGGAGAGGGTGCAGGCTGGGCTGAGGGACACCCCCCTCCCCCGTGCACGAATTTCGTGCACCGGGCCTCTAGTTTTCTTGATAAATACCATCATAACTATATTCCCTACCCTTGTGGATCATACAGTTACTGGAGAATATAGATATTAAGCCAGTAGTAACAGGTATTTTGAAAAGGTAGCCATAGAGTGCTTTGTGCCTACTTAAGTAAATTACAGGCAGTTTAGAGTAGTTCCCATGCTACAACATGAATAAAGAAAGAAAAAAGGGGGAGGAAACCCTGCTTATTAGGTATAAGGCACTAAAAGAAAACAGAAATAGTGTAGAGCTAATTTTCCTTTTCCTAGTTGTATACCCCTAATCCAAGGTAGGGGCTTTTATCACGATGGTTGACTAAAGTCATGATAATGTCTTTCTTGAATGAGGATTTGGCTGCACTGGGACCTCATATCAAGTTGTTAAGCCTAATCCAAGGTTATTTTTCCATTGATTTTTAGAGAGGAAGTGAGAGGGAGAGACACACAGTTAGAAACATCAATGTGAGAGAGACACATCGATTGGTTGCCTTCCGCATGCACCCAACCAGGGCTGGGGTCGAGCCTACAACCAAGGTACATGCCCTTGATCAGAATCAAACCCAAGATCCTTTCAGTCCGTAGGATCCACTGAGCCAAACCGGCTAGGGCAGTGGTCGGCAAACTCATTAGTCAACAGAGCCAAATATCAACAGTACAACGATTGAAATTTCTTTTGAGAGCCAAATTTTTTAAACTTCTAACGCCACTTCTTCAAAATAGACTCGCCCAGGCCATGGTATCTTACGGAAGAGCCACACTCAAGGGGCCAAAGAGCCGCATGTGGCTCGCAAGCCGTAGTGTGCGGACCATGGGGCTAGGGCAAGTTTCTTTTTTTTTTTTTTTTTTATATTTTATTGATATTTTACAGAGAGGAAGGGAGAGAGATAGAGAGCTAGAAACATCGATGAGAGAGAAACATCGATCAGCTGCCTCCTGCACACCCCCCACTGGGGATGTGCCCGCAACCTCAGTACACGCCCTTGACCGGAATCGAACCTGGGACCCTTGAGTCCGCAGGCCGACGCTCTATCCACTGAGCCAAACCGGTTTCGGCAAGTTTCTTGATCTTTGTGGCCAAATCAGCTGTTAAAGTATCACCTGAACAGGCCCAGATGTGCATGGTAGTAGCTCCATCATCTCATTGAGACTCAGCTTATTTTGTCTCTTGTCAGATCTTGAAAGCATGTTCTCATGTAGCTCTGTAAAAAAAGGTATTTTTTTCTTTCTTTTTAAGTCTTAGTGTCTTTGAGTCTCACATTTAATTGCTAATTTGGCTGAAAATATATTTCTAGATTGTAAAATAATTGACTCACAATTTTAAAGGCATTGTTTCATTTAATGTGATCTTTTTCTCTCTTTGGAAGCTTTTAGGATTTTCTCTTTATCCTTTATTTTCTTGAATATTCTTGATGTGTGGTTTTCTTTTGTTTCACTTCAGGTCACTGTGGGCCTTTCTTCAACCTGCAGACACATGACTTTCAGTTCTGGGAAATTTATTACTACTTAGATTATTTTCTTATCTCTTTTTTCCCTCTATTCTGTTTCTACCACTCTGATTTTTCAAATGTTAAACTTTCTAGACTGTATCCTCAAATTTTATTTTTTTCTATTTTTTTATGTCTTTGTTTTTTCTTTTACTTTTTGATAGATTTCCTCAACATTCTCTTCTAGCCTTTTAATTGAAATTTTCCACGAGTTTTCTTTTGACACAGACAATATACTATGTTTATTTTAGCCAATGTAGGGGAAGAAAAGGTTTTTTTCTTGACACTTTTAGGGTCTTTGGCCAATTCTGAAAATTAAACTGACAAAGATTAACAGGAGAAAACATACAAATGTATTTAAGTTTAATGTGATATAGGATCCTTCTTAAGAAAATGAAGACCTGAGTATTTTATACTGTTTGATGAAGAGTGGACAGTTAACGAGGAATATGATAGGTTAAAGGTAATTTGTAGTAAACTAAGGGAAACTTAGCAAGGCCTGCCTGTTTGTGGGCTTCTTGGTGACTCTCTGTCTTTGTCCATAAGGATGCTCCTTTCTTCTGGGTTTAGGGAGGGCACATCTCATGAAGGTTTTATGACCTGTTTCAGGAAAAAAGGGTTATGGGAGAGGGTAGAGTGACCTTCCTGCTCTGCCTTTTTAAAACTCCTTTAGCTTAAAGTGATCAATATGCCAAAGTGCTGTATTTTGGGGTGGCATGTCCTGAACCCCATCACCAACAGTCTTTCCTCTCTTTTGTAAAACACAATGGGGAGCATAGAATACACAATATTCTGCACCTTGACCCTGATTTTTTATGCTATTCTTCAGTATTAGGAATTTAGTACATTTGTACTGAGCATTGGTGAAACCTTTTTTTTAAGAGGCTATTTATTTATTATTTATTTTAAAATAATTCTTTATTATTGAAAGTATTACATATGTTCCCGTTTTTCCCCCATTGACCTCCTCCAGACCCCCAACCCCTTAAGAGGCTTTTGATGAACATATTGCTAAGGTGCTTTTGGGTATGATGTAAATATGAAACAGGTTAGATTCTATTGAGGGATACTCCACTTAATCTTTTTAATATTCCAGTAGTTTAATGTTTTGCATACTTTGGTGTATATTTTATTTTATTATCCATATGTATTTATTATTTAAAAGCAGAATTTAATCCTAGTTTTCAAATAACCTGGACAATTTTGTGGAAAGTATTTACAGTAAAAATAGAGGCTTAAAAGTGCATTTTGTATCGTTTAAAAAATGACTTGCGTTGACTGTCCATTAGTGATGACTTTTTAAAAAAAATATATTTTATTGATTTTTTACAGAGAGGAAGGGAGAGAGATAGAGAGTTAGAAACATTTTTTTTATTATTGTCAAATTCTTTATTTTATTTATTTATTATTTATTTATTTATTTATTTACTTATTTTTATTCTTTTTTTTTAATTGTTTGAAGTATTACAAATAGTAGTACATATGTCTCCTTTTTTTCCCCCCATTGACCTCCCCCCAGCCTCCCCTATCCCCCAGTACATGCCTTTACCTTCCCCACCCCGCCAGTGTCTTGTATCCGTTGGTTATGCTTATATGCATGTGTACAAGTCCTTCGGTTGATCTCTTACAGCGCCCGCCCCCCACAACCTCCCCTGCCTTCCCGCTGTAGTTTGACAGTCTGTTCAATGCTTCTTTGCCTCTGTATCTATTTTTTTCCCCATTTTTTTCCTTTAAAAAATATTGCCTCTGCAGACTAGAAATAAACATATAATAACAAAAAATGTTTGAGTCCTAATTTCAGTGTCCAACAGTTCTGAGTCCCCGTTTCAATGTCAAACAGTTCCTTATATGTACATGTCAGCAATGATATCTGGATGGTGGGCACATGGTGGCAATGCAGGTCCGACCCTCTCTGGTTTGGTCCTAGGCAACTTGCTGCGTCGCACAGCTGCTGAGTGCTAGCGTGGCAAGGCATCATCAGCGTCTTCCATCTCTGGACTGTTTCTCCTCTTGTCTTCGTGGTTGGAGCAGACCTGTCAATTCCTCTCTGTTGTAGGAATCCACATGGTCTTGGAGTTGTTTTCTGAAAATATACAAACATATTCTTGACCAAAAGTTAATAAAGGAATCTTTTCTATATAATTGATTTGGGATCCTTTTTATTTTTGCCCAAAGAGAGTTAGAAACATTGATGAGAGAGAAACATCCATCAGCTGCCTCCTGCACACCTCCCACTGGGGATGTGCCTGCAACCAAGGTACATGCCCTTGACCAGAATCAAACCTGGGACCTTTCAGTCTGCAGGCCGATGCTCTATCCACTGAGCAAAACCGGCCAGGGCTAGTGATGACTTTTAAAAAATTGTTAGTGAATGGTATCATCAAAGAATGGTATTTTCAGCTTGTGTTTTGGGATTTGTCTTATGGAATTTAGCCAGTATCTTATTCTTGTGAAAAGGCCAGTTGTGAAAAAGCCAGATTTTAAAAAAATATATATATTTTTATTGATTTCAGAGAGAAAAGGAGAGGGAGAGACAGAAACATCAATGATGACAATCATTGATCGGCTGCCCCCTGCACGCCCCACCTGGGGATGGAGCCTGCAACCCCCGGCATGTGCCCTGGACTGGAATCAAATCCAGGACCCTTCAGTCCCCAGGCCAACCCTCTGTCCACTGAGCCAAACCAGCTAGGGCCAGAATGCTTTTTAATGTTTGAACTTCCTTGTCTTCGTAGTAGCGTTTTTGTATTTATTATATAATGTAGAAAGATTTTATTATGTAAGATACTTCTAAATCTATTATTGGTCTCTCTTTACAAATGAAGAATGATGATCTGTTCAGCAGATTCTTTTCGATACTTGAGTTAATTTAAGAATGAATTTCACCCTTACACATTTTGGACAGCAAATCTTAAGTAATAAAAAATTAACTTGATTATAAAAAATGGGTGCAAAATATCTGGTCTTAAAAAGTTTAGATTAGGAGACATGAATAGAAGATACTGAAAACATTTGGCTTATTCTGTCATACTTTGAGGATTCATTTGTCTTCCGTCTAGCATTATCTTAACTATAAGCAGTAATTCTTTTTTTCTACTTTAGGTGGCAGTAGAATATTGGCTTGCAATACACTGATAAAATATGCTGGAAGCAACATAATGTTAAAAATGTTATTTCTGTTTAATGTTCTAGTTCAGAAAACAAAGTTGGCTATTCAACAATAAGAATTTCTTACCCAAAAGAAGTCTAAATATTTGGTTTGTTAATTTGAATTTAGAAATGCCATTTCTGGCTCTGTAAAACAGATTCCTTTCCTATAGTTCTCTAGTTTTTGTGTAACTAAATTTTCCTAATTACATTGAGCATTTCTGAGAGATGATAACTCATGAGATGCACTTCTACTTCTCTGAAGAATGATGTTACTTTAAAAAAATATTTTTTATTGATTCAGATAGGAAGGGAGAGGGAGAGAGAGCTAGAAACATCAATGAGGAGAGAGAATCATTGATCGACTGCCTCCTGCACACCCCCTACTGGGGATCAAGCCTTGCAACCTGGGCATGTGCCCTTGACCGGAATTGAACCCGGGACTCTTCAATCAGTAGGCTGACCCTCTATCCACTGAGCCAAACCAGCTAGGGCTGGATGACGTTACTTTTTAATGTCACTGGACATCACATGATAAAGCAGCAATTACAGATTACCAGCTGGAGTTTGCAAAGTATTTTAATAAGCTCAAATGGCCTGTAATGAGGTATTCTGTAAGTTTTTTTTCTTTTTCTCTTAGTTTAGGGCAGAGCCCCTATTAATTGAAAATCTATTTTTGGTTCTCCTTTTCTCAAAGCAACTATTCTGGGCCTAGAAACTTGACTTGGATTGAAGGAGTTCCTGAGTAGGGAGATTTTAAAGAAAATTTCTTCTTTGATTTAGCCATCAAATATTTCTGAGCCTGTAATGTTCTGTATCTGCTTTGTACACAAAGGTGAATGTCACAGTCCCCGTCTTAAAGAATCCTATATCATATGGTAAATTCTGTAAGAAAAGTATAAATGATATGTTCTGAATGGATCTTTATTTTAAAGTACAGAAATATGAAAAATCAAGTTGTTGTTTTTCCTAATAAAACACCCACCCCCCACTGTCAGAGTATCAGTAGTATAATGTTATATTAAAATATGATCAAAATGTTACAGGTCTTAATTTATGGGAAGCTATATATTGGATAGTATTACTTTTATTAATATGTGTCTCAGTGGTAAATAGTCTATTTTAATTAACAATATTCATTTAAAGCTAAATATCAAATTTATGTTTTTTACTTTCCTTTAAAAATTTAATAAAGCTTTAATACCTAAAAAATAAAACACCCACATTTTTTGGCTTTGTTTTAACTTAGATTATAGTTTTTATAAATCTTGACTATTATGGTTTATCTTTAATAAAGTTTTATTTTTTATTTTTTAAAAAATATATTTTATTGATTTTTTACAGAGAGGAAGGGAGAGGGAGAGAGAGCCAGAAACATGGATGAGAGAGAAACATCAATCAGCTGCCTCCTGCACACCCCCTACTGGGGATGTGCCTGCAACCAAGGTACATGCCCTTGACGGGAATTGAACCTGGGACCTTTGAGTCTGCAGGCTGACGCTCTATCCACCAAGCCAAGCCGGTTAGGGCAATAAAGTTTTATTTTAGTGAATTTCTTTTTTAAAAAAGCCATATTATGCTAAATTGTAAAAATTTTGGAATGGGTTGTGTTATGTGTGCTTAATATATGATTAACTTTTAATGTCTTTTTGTACCAGTATGGGATTATTCTCTGTCATGACATCTGATCATGGTACAGCTCTAGTCCACATTTTTTTTCTTTTTTGTTAATCCTCATCCAAGGACTTTTTTCCATTGCCTTTTTTTAGATAGAGTGGAAAGAAGGGAGGGAGTGGGGAGAGAGAGAGAGAGAGGTATCAATGTGAGAGAGACACATCGATTGGCTGTCTTTCACACACGCCCCCTAGGAATTGAACCTGTGACCCTTCAGTGCATGGGCTGTGGCTGTAACCACTGCCTTGGCCCATGCACTGGCGGGGGGTGATCAGGGGTGAGGCCGGCTGGGGGTAGGGGCTGTGGGCTGATTGGGGTGGTGGGGGCCCATTGGGGGAGGGGCCGGCTGGGGGAGGGACTGCAAGAGGTTGGCTGCCGGCCCCACCCCCTATTGGGGTAGGGGGGGCGGGGCTGGCTGGGGGAGGGGCTGCGGGAGGTTGGCCGGCCAGCCCCACCCCCTGATTGGGCCAGTTTGCTGGCTGCAGTGGGCGTCATAGCGACCAGTTGTTCTGGTCGTTCCAGTCACTGGCTTTTTATACAGTACTAGAGGCCCAGTGCACGATTTCGTGCATGGGGGCGTGTGTCCCTCAGCCCAGCCTGCACCCTCTCCAATCTGGGACCCCTTGAAGGATGTCCGACTGCCCGTTTAGGCCCGATTCCGGTAGGATTGGGCCTAAACGGGTAGTCGGACCTCTCACAATCCAGGACTGCTGGCTCCCAACTGCTCTCCTGCCTGCCTTCCTGATTGCCCCTAACTGCTTCTGCCTGCCAGCCTGGTCACCCCTAACTGTTCCCCTGCCAGCCTGGTCGCCCCCAACTGCCTTCCCCTGCAGGCCTGGTCCCCCTCAACTGCCCTCTCCTGCCGACCCGGTCACCCCTAACTGCCTTCCCCTGCCAGCCTCATTGCCCCTAACTGCTTTCCCCTGCTGGTCTGGGCCCCCCCCCCAACTGCCCTCCCCTGCAGGCCTGGTCCCCCGCAACTGCCCTCCCCTGCAGGCCTTGTCCCCTCCACCTGCCCTCCCCTGCAGGCCTGGGTCCCCCCCAATTGCCCTTCCCTGCAGGCTTGATCACCCCCAATTGCCCTCCCTTGCAGACCTGGTCCCTCCCAACTGCCCTCCCCTGCTGGCCATCTTGTGGCAGCCATCTTGTGTCCACATGGGGGCAGTCATCTTGTGTGTTGGAATGACAGTCAATTTGCATATTACTCTTTTATTAGATAGGATACAGGCCTGGTGCATGGTTGGGGGCTGGCTGGTTTGCCCTGAAGGGTGTATCGGATCAGGGTGGGGGCTCCCTTGAGGCATGGGGTGGCCTGGGCGAGGGGCCTGTGGTGGTTTGCAGGCCAGCCACGCCCCCTGGCTACCAAAGCACAGGCTGGAAGCAGGTATCTGGGATTTATTTATCTTCTATAATTGAAACTTTGTAGCCTTGAGCGGAGGCCAGGGCAGGCCAGGGTTGGGGAAGCTTGGCTTCCTCCATCGCGGGGGCAACCCAAGCCTCCTGCTTGCTCTAGCTCCATGGCCACTGCCATCTTGGTTGGGTTAATTTGCATATTCACTCCTGATTGGCTGGTGGGCATGGCTTGTGGGTGTAGCGGAGGTATGGTCAATTTGCATGTTTCTCTTTTATTAGATAGGAGGATATGTAGATTATCTGTCCATAATATCATTAAGTCTATATATCCTTTCTGGCATTTCAACTAGTTCTATAGAAAGAACACTTTCTTTTTTTTTTTTTTAGGTTTTAAAAATAATATTTAACATTTTAAAAAAGTTAACATGTGCATATAATAGGAAACTGAAATACATAAGAAGCAAAAAACATTATTTATAATCACAAAAGTCATCTATAATCACAAGCAGTTTACAATTTGACATGTCCTTCTAGGTCCCCTGTATGTATATCTACACAACTAAGCTTCCATCTATATATCCTATATAATAATCCTATATAATAAAAGGGTAATATGCAAATTGACCCTAATGGTGGAACAACAGGAATGACTGGTTGGTATGATGTGCACTGACCACCAGGGAGCAGACGCTCAATGCAGGAGCTGCTCCCTGGTGGTCAGTGTGCTCCCACAGGGGGAGCGCTGCTCAGCCACAAGCCAGGCTGACAGCTGCGAGCACAGCGGCGTTGGCGGGAGCCTCTCTTGCCTCCTTAGCAGCACTAAGGATGTCCAACTGCGGCTTGGGTCCACTCCCTGCCATCAGTCAGACATCCCCCGAGGGCTCCCGGGCTGCCATAGGGATGTCTGACTTCCAGGTTAGGCCCGATCCCCTAGGGTGTGGGCCTAAGCTGGCAGGTGGAATCCCCTGAGGGGTCCTGGACTGTGAGAGGGTGCAGGCCAGGCTGAGTTACCCCTCACTGAGTGCATGAATTTTTGTGCACCAAGCCTCCCTCTACTATAATATAAAAGGCTAATATGCTAAGTGTCCCTCTACCCGTCCGACCGGTCGCTATGACACGCACTGACCACCAGGAGGCAGATGGATGCACCCCGAAACCAGAGAGGAGGGAGCCGAATTCCTTGCGGGGCTGCATGATTCCACCTTCGGCCATGGACTATGTTGTTGCTGGGGCACTGTCGACCCCAAATCTGGTTTACTGCACACTTTGTGTTCAACACCCTGTATGACAGCAACTTTGCAGAGTGCCCTCTTGCACTCTGGGACTCTCAGGGGGTGTCGGAGAGCCGCTTTTGGCCTGATCCCCGCAGGCCAGGCCGAGAGACCCCACCTGCCAGAGGGACCCCGCTCACTGCACAGATGCCCTTTGAGCCACGGTGCCACTCCAGGTGTGACTGGCTGGTGAGGGACCGCGGGAGGTTGGCTCCAGGGCGTGTCTGGCCCGTCTCGCCCAGTCCTGCCCCACCGGCCATCTTCTAATTAATTTCCTTTCAATGTGCATGAATTCGTGCACTGAACCACTAGTTTTCATATGATTAAGATTGTACAGTTATGTATGTGTCATGCTTTTTCACATATCATGGATATTTATCATTTCAAAGTCCCAAAGCTATTTGAGTATTTTGATAACCAAAAATACACTACACCAACTCAATCTGGAAGAAAAAAATATGTTCCTGCCTTTCTTGGCAACAAAAATTTTATAGGTGACAAAAATAGTAGCAGGCCTCTAGATAAAGCTATTGGTAGAGTTACAATTAGAATACTGCATTCCCTTAATGTTCAATTAAAAATGAAACACAAAGCAATAGTACACAAAGTATGATGCTTCTAAGATAATTCATTATGCTCTATATTTTAAAATGTTAACAAGGATGCAGGTTTCCACTGAAATACTTAATAAAGTGTTCCTGTAGCACAGCCAGAAGAGATGCACACACATGAGTGGTTATCATCACAATGTAAATATGAACACATCCACACACATCCCTTCCTCTATCCATCCTTCTGCCTCTTTGCTGCTAGCCTAATGAACAAGTCCTAATATCTGTTTCTGAGATGTTTTAACAATTTCATGTCCAAGATGTCTCTTTTCTATCATTTGTAACTAAAAGATATTTACAAATTGGTTAATTCACTAGTTCTACTTTTTTTTAAAAAATCCTCACCTGAGGATATGTTTTTCATTGATTCTAGGGAGAGAGAGAGGGGCGTGGGAGGAATAGAGAAAAAAACATTCATTGATTGGTTGCCTCCTGTACATGCCCTGACCCGGGGGATGGAACTCGCAACCTGAGTTTGTGCCCCGGCTGGGAAGTGAACCCACAGCCCTTCGGTGCTCAGGACAATGCTCTAATCAACAGAGCCACACTGGCCAGGGCACTAGATCTACCTTTATTTTTTTAAAAATATATTTTATTGATTTTAGAGAGGAAGGGAGAGGGAGAGAGAGAAAAACATTTCAATGATGAGAGAGAATCATTGATTGGCTGCCTCCTGCACGTCCCCTACTGGTGATCGAGCCCACACCCAGGCATGTGCCCTCGAACCCGGGACCCTTTAGTTTGCAGGCCAACGTTCTATCTGCTGAGCCAAACCAGCTAGGGCTAACTCTAATTTTTTATTATTGTCAGTTACCTCAGGACATCTAAAAAGCTCATGTTGCAAAATAAAGAACAAACCTTGTCCACAGTAAACACAGGTTCTTGACAAAAATGCACATATAGATCTATAGATCTCTTTTGATATGGGGATATCAAAGCTCTCTTTTAGATATGGGGATACCAGCAAAGAGCCATTCCCTTCACCTCTTCTCCCTCCTCCACCATTTCAATGACTGAGTACAGGACTACATGTAGTTCCAAGAGGTGAACTAACAAACTCCAGAACACAGTCCTTCCTAAAAACTAACAAATGAGCATTTAAAAGGTATTATTTTATACCTCTACTTTTAATATACTTTGGGCATTAGTACTTGTTTATTCTTGAATATATAGCAATATATTATTTTTAAATTTTAAAATGAAAAAAAATTTTAATTGAATTTATTTGGGTGACGTTGGTTAATAAGATTATATAGGTTTCAGGTATACAGTTCTATAATACATTATCTGTGTATTGTATTGTGTGTTCACCATCCCAATCTATAGCAATATTAAGTAAAATGCACACATGTAGTAATGGCTAGACAATCTGAACTTATCTAAAGACTCATGGGCACAGAACCTTTCTGTACTTCCTTTCCTCTCCCCATCCCTATCACCCTGTGAACAGTCAGCATAATCTCTAACACATCAAGTTTAACAGTACAACCATACCTATGAGTTAACAGAAAAAAACACTTAAAGGGTATTAATTTTAACTCTACTTTTAACGTGTTGTGTACTTTTTTAAAAACTATATTTGGTCTCGAGAGGTGCTGTATTTTTAAAATATGTTTTTATTGATTTCACAGTGGAAGGGAGAGGGAGAAGACAGAAACATCAGTGATAAGAGAGAATCATTGATCAGCTGCCTCCTGCATGCCCCCTACTGGGGATTGAGACCGCAACCAGGGCATATGACCTTGACTGGAATCAAACCTAGGACCCTTCAGTCTGCAGGCTGATGTTCTATCCACTGAGCCAGACCAGCTAGGGCTCCAAATTGTTTTTTGAACAGAAAGAGCAAACAGTAAACAGAACAGGAACTGGACGTGTATTTAGAATGTGATGCTGGCTTGTTTCTGCCTTTTGACTTTCTGAAGCGGTAGGTAACAACGTCAGCTCCTGGAAAACAACTCTGTCTTCTGCTCCCTTTAAAAAAACAAATGTCTGAAAATTTTCTTTTGATCATGTATATCTCTTGATATGAAAACATGCATTTAATTTTCTTCATAATAACTAATATCATTGAAACACATTACGGTTCCTTTTTAAAAAAATTAAATGTATTTAATTTTTTAGAGTAGTTTTGAGTTCACAGCAAATTGAGCAGAAGAATACAGAATTCTCACACACTCCCTGCTCCTACATATGCACAGCCTCCCCCATTCTCAACATCCTGGTCCAGAGGTACATCTTATATAATAAAAGCCTAATATGCTAAATGTCTGGTCGTCTGTTCAATCAATCAAAGCGTAATATGCTAATGATATGCTAAGGCTGCTCAACCACTTGCTATGACGTGCAGTGACCACCAGGGGGCAGACGCTCCGACCAGTAGGTTAGCTTGCAGATGGGGTTCGGCCAATCAGGACTGAGCGATATGGGCTGGACATGCCCAAGAGCCCTCCCGCGGTCCCTCCCCAGCAGGCCAACCCCCCGTGTCCCTCCCTGGCCTCTATTGTGCGCCGGTGGGGTCCCTCAGCCTGGCCTGCACCTCTTGCAATCCGGGATCCCTCGGGGGATGTGGGAGAGCTGATTTTGGCCCAATCCTGCTCAACCCAGGAGCTGCCCCCTGGTGGTCAGTGCACTCCCACAGGGGGAGCAAGGCTCAGCCAGAAGTCGGGCTCACAGCTGGGGAGCGCAGTGGTGGTGGCGGGAGCCTCTCTTGCCTCCGCGGCAGCGCTAAGGATGTCCGACTGCGAGAGGGCACAGGCTGGGCTGAGAGATGTCCCCCCCACGCCCCGAGTGCATGAATTTTGTGCACTGGGCCTCTAGTTTATTATAATAGGTGAACCTATATTGACACATCATTATCGCCCAGAGACCTTAGTTTGCATTAGGGCTCACTTTGTGTTGTACATACTGTGGGTTTTGAAAAATGTGCAATGACATGTTTCTAGCATTGTAGTATAATACAGATTGATTTCACTGTCTTAAAAATACTGTGTTTCATCTATTCATCTCTCCATCCCTCTTCTCCCTTGGCAATCACTGATCTTTTTATTGTCTTTATGGTTTGCCTTTTCCAAAATGTTATATAATTGGAATCGTAGAGTATGTAGCCTTTTCAGATGCGGTTCTTTCACTTAGTAATATGCTTTAAGATTCCTCTATGTCTTTTCATGGTTTGATAGCTTATTTCTTTTTAGTACTGAGTAATATTGTATGGCTGTACCACAGTTCATCTATCCATTCACCAACTGAAGGACTTCTTGTTTGATTCCAAGTTTTGGTAAATATGAATGAAACTACTATAAAACATCCATGTGCAGGTTTTTGTGTGGACATCTCATTTGGGTAAATATCAAGAAATGCAATTGCTGGATTGTATGGTAAGAGTATGTTTAGTTGTGAGAAATCACTAACCTCTCTTCCAAAGAGGTGGTACTATTTTGCATTTCCACCAGCAGTGAATGGGAGCTCTTGTTGCTCCACATACTTGCCAGCATTTGATGTGTTGGTGTTCTGAGTTTTGTCCATTTTAATAGGTAGATGCATTGCTGTTACTTTTTGATTTGATTATTTATTTCTGAAAGTCTTAGGGACTGCTTGGTTGTATAAGCAGTAACTACCTTTCAGGACAGTGTTACTACCTTTCAGGACATAGACACTATATTTACCCAGGATAGAATCTAATTGCAATTGCCAGTCTTGAGTTGTGTCTAAATTTTTATATTTCTTTTTATTAAAAATATGTTCTTATTGCCCTAACCGGTTTGGCTCAGTGGATAGAGCGTTGGCCTGCGGACTGAAGGGTCCCAGGTTCGATTCCGGTGAAGGGCATGTACCTTGGTTGCGGGCACATCCCCAGTAGGGGGTGTGCAGGAGGCAGCTGATCGATGTCCCTCTCTCATCGATGTTTCTAACTCTTTATCCCTCTCCTTTCCTTTCTGTAAAAAATGAATAAAATATATCAAAAAAATATGTTCTTATTTATTTTATTTTATTTTTTAAAATATATTTTATTGATTTTTACGGAGAGGAAGGGAGAGGGATAGAGAGTTAGAAACATTGATGAGAGAGGAACATCAATCAGCTGCCTCCTGCACAATCCCTACTGGGGATCGAGCCCGCAACAAAGGTACATGCCCTTGACCAGAATCAAACCTGAAACCTTTCAGTCTGAGGGCCAATGCCAAACCAGTTAGGGCTGTTCTTATTGATTTTAGAGAGAAAGAAAGGGAGAGGGATAGAAACATCTATTAGAAACATTGATGGGTTGCCTCCTGCACATCCCCTACTAGGGACGGAGCCTGAAACCTGGGCATGTGTCCTGACTGGGAATTGAACTGGAGACCTCTTGGTTCATGGGACGACACTGAACCACTGAACCACACTGGCTGGGCAAAAGTTTATATTTCTTTAAAATACACCTATATGATGATTAAAACCATGATCACAAATCACGTATGCATATATACAAGAGCTAGAAGGAAATTTTAAAAAGTGATATGTTGACCTACCTTTTTTTTTTTTAATAGAGTTACAATGTTTGTGTTAAGTTTGAATAGTTTACCTTTTAGGATGTGTTTTATTATTTATTTAAACTGTTAAAATTTTTGTGGTTTTATTGTATCACTAGAGGCCCGATGCATTAAATTCATGCAAGGGTAGGCCTATGCAGCTGCAGCGGCTGCCTGGATCCCTCCCTCCCAGCAGTGGCGGCTTCCTCGATCCTGCAGCTGCAGCCCCGGCTTCGTCTGGAAGGATGTTCAGTCTAATTAGCATATTATGCTTTTATTATTATAGATGAGGCATTGAAACATCTGAACAAATTAATATCTGGGCTGTGAGGCAGCTGCTTTCTCCTTCACTTTGCTGGGTTATTAGAGCAACTTGTCAGTAGATTAAAAAACCAAACAACTTTTTGCATTACTTAAATCTTTCCAAGGCGTGCACTGGTACAATACAAACTTCTCCTGTCAAATGTAACTAGTCTAGCATCCAAGCATCATGCACACTGTACACTGCACCCATTCCTACCATGATGCTGCTCTGTCGTGTATGATATTTGGAGTGTCTGGAGGAGCGTGAATAGTACCCAGAAAAGAAGGGAGGAGGAAACAGCATGAGTGCATGCCTGGGAGGAGGTCAGCTGAAGTTGTGCAGGGCAAGTCTGAAACAAGTCATTGGTGTAAACCCAAGCATCCTTGGTGTTCTTTTAGAAACATCCGTTGGGACTCCATGATGGGCTTCTTTGGCCTTAACTTGGCCCACAACCATGCTGATGATGCAGCTATCTGGCATGGGCTGATGGTCCTACACTGTGATGCTGTGCTGGATTTTCTGGAATGGATGGCTAGACAACTTCTCTGCAAGGCAGCTTTACCCTGGAATTGCTGTCCTTCCCATGTAAGGCATGATGCATCAATGTAAATTGTGCCTAGTTGGGTTCTTTCCTATCAAATAATTGGTAGTCATGTTGAATGAAGCTAAATCTAATCTGCTCCCATATTGTCTTGTCTTCTATTCTGGAGCGTTGCCGGGAGTCTTGTTCCAGCATCTAGAAGGGTTCAGGAATCTGGAGAAGGGGCTGCTGTAAATTCTTAAAGAGTCTAGAGACGAGACATAATTTTGGAAGGCATTTTGGGGGGCCAGAGGAGACTTAGCTAAAGGAACCAAGTTCTTCTGTCTCTCTGGACCACTTGCTTTTTCTTAACACAAATTGTCCTACAGCAAAGTAGATATACATCAAAATCACGGTTTAGTATACAGAATCCATTGTCAGATTGGGGGAACTGCCTACGGCTGTTCAGGTGTTTGGCCAGTAGGAGGCAATAACATGCAGATAGAAATGCCCTGAGCTGTCTGGCAGCAAGCAATCATCTATGCAAATCTTTAGGTGTGGGGAAATGCCCTTAGCCATTTCCAGCAGGCAATCCTCAAGGTTCCATCAACCTTTTGATGAAACTTCTTGCATTTTTTTAAATAAATCTTTATTGTTCAGATTATTACAATTGTTCCTCCTTTTTCCCCCCATAGCTCCCCTCCACCCGGTTCCCACCCCACCCTCTTCCCTTACTCCCTCCCCACTGTCCTCATCCATAGGTGTACGATTTTTATCCAGTCTTTTCCCGCACCCTCTACACCCCTTTCCCCCGAAATTGTCAGGCCACTCCCTTTCTATGCCCCTGATTCTATTATATTCACCAGTTTATTCTGTTCATCAGATTTTTTATTCACTTTTTAGATTCACTTGTTGATAGATACGCATTTGTTGTTCATAATTTTTATCTTTACCTTTTTCTTCTTCTTCCTCTTCTTAAAGAATACCTTTCAGCATTTCATATAATACTGGTTTGGCGGTGATGAACTCCTTTAGCTTTTTCTTGTCTGTGAAGCTCTTTATCTGCCCTTCAATTCTGAATGATAGCTTTGCTGGGTAGAGTAATCTTGGTTGTAGGTTCTTGCTATTCATCACTTTGAATATTTCTTGCCACTCCCGTCTGGCCTGCATAGTTTCTGTTGAGAAATCAGCTGACAGTTGTATGGGTGCTCCCTTGTAGGTAGGTAACTTTTTCTCTTGCTGCTTTTAATGTTCTCTCTTTGTCTTTTGCTCTTGGCATTTTAATTATGATGTGTCTTGGTGTGGTCCTCTTTGGATTCCTTTTGGGATTCTGTGGGCTTCCTGGACTTGTAAGTCTATTTCTTTCACCAGGTGGGGGAAGTTTTCAGTCATTATTTCTTCCAATAGGTTTTCAGTATCTTGCTCTCTCTCTCTCTTCTTCTGGCACCCCCATAATTCTGATGTTGGTACGCTTGAAGGTGTCCCAGAGGCTCCTTACACTACCTTCATATTTTTGGATTCTTTTTTCTTTTCCGGTTGGGTGTTTTTTAGTTCTTTGTATTTCAAATCTTTGACTTCATTCTTGTGATCCTCTAGTCTGCTGTTGGATCTCTGTATATTATTTTTAATTTCAGTCAGTGTATGCTTAATTTCTAGTTGGTCCTTTTTCATATCCTCAGTGGTCTCGCTAAATTTATCGGCCTTTTCTAGAAAATTCTTGAAAAACCTTATAACCGTGGTTTTGAACTCTATATCCAGTCGTTTGCTTTCCTCCATTTCTTTCATTTGTGATCTGTTTCTTTGTCTCTGCATTTTGGCTGCTTCCCTGAGTTGATAGAGTGGCTTTGTGTGCTAGGTGTCCTATAGGGTCCAGTGGCTCAGCTTCCCCAGTTACCTGAGGTGGATGGACACTCTTGGTGCACCCCTTTGTGGGCTGTGTGCACAGTCTTGTTGTAGTTAAGCCTTGATTATTGTTGGTATCACTGGGAGGAATTGACCTCCAGGCCAGTTGGCTGTGAGGATCAGCTGTGTCTATGGTGGGAGAACTTATGTGCTGGAGACAACCTTATGAGGCAAGACTTGCTTCAGTGGGGCTTTGGTGCTCACTGTGTCTGCCCCCTGAGTGTGTCCCTTATGGATCTGAGGAGTTGTAATCTGGATTGTCCTACTCTGACCCCTGGGTACCCTGGCTCTTGGATCTCCAAGGAGGTGCTAATTTAGCCTCTGCTTGAGGCCACCCAGCAGGAGCTATGGAGAGACCTGCAGATTCCTCTTCTTTGTTTGGGTTTTGGAGGTGCCCAGATGAGGCCCAGCTGTGAAGCAGTGCAAGCTGCTGTTGGGCCTTGGGCTTTCTTTTGGATGCTCTGGTTCTCACTGACTCAGCTGCAGTTTGTTAGGTAAGTTTAGAATTCAAAGGACCAGGCCATTCATATGCAAAAGCCTCTGCACACAGCTTGGATGGGGCGGAGTCTCAGGGTGGAGCAAACAGCAGTGGCTTCGTGGGGCGGGGTCTCAGGGCGGAGCAAACAGCAATGGCTTCCTGTCAGCCCTGCCCTAAGAGCCCCCTGGGTCTCAGTGTCCCGCAGTAATCGCTGCAAGCACCTCTGAGAGAAAGCCGCCCTCGAGTTTCGTCCGCTGCCAGACAGTCCAGTTTCTCCCTGAATGAGTCTGGGTCCCCAGAGTCACCCCTGGAACTGGAGTTCAGAGCAATTGGGAGCTTTTGTCTCCCTCCCGATTGAGAAAGCCAGCCGCGCACTCAGTTGCCAGACCTCTCCGGGCGTGCCTCTGTACCTCTGCCCTTCCGCAGCTCCTGTGAATCGCAGTGTGCTTTTCTCTTCCCTTCTAAGTTGTAGAATTTCCACTCAGCCAGCCTTCCTGTGGTTCTGGATGATGTCCGTTTTGTCTTTTAGTTGTAGTTTTGAAATTGTTGTGCGAGGCAGCGGTTCAGGTGTTTACCTATGCTGCCATTTTGGTTTCTCCGAAACTTCTTGCATTTATGACATGCTGGAATTAGCTTCCTGCAGAGCGTCACCCGGCCTTGTTGAGACCAGAGGGCTGGCACAATGGCGGCAGTGGTAGCTGCAACCAGCCTGGTCTGCCAGGATGTGTTTTATTTATTTATTTATTTATTTATTTATTTTTATTTTTTAAAATATATTTTATTGATTTTTTACAGAAAGGAAGGAAGAGGGATAGAGAGTTAGAAACATCAATGAGAGAGAAACATCGATCAGCTGCCTCTTGCACACCTCCTACTGGGGATGTGCCTGCAACCAAGTTACATGCCCTTGACCGGAATCGAACCTGGGACCCTTCAGTCCGCAGGCTGACGCTCTATCCACTGAGCCAAACCGGTTTTGGCCAGTATGTGTTTTAAATATTTAATATTTGAGTTGATTTTAGTTATAATCTAGACCATTTGTGAAGTCTTTGTGACATATGTTTTTGTTAGATTCACATTTATAAAATTTTTTCTTAAACTTAGTCATTTTTTTACTCTGTGTTTGATTATATTTCACAAATATGACAATTTGAGAAGAAATGGAATGTAGCTTACCATCGATTTTAATGACTTTGAATTTTTAAGACATTAATGATGCCTAAATTACCATACCCATTGGTCTATAATTCAGGTTCTTTAAAAAAAAGAAAAAAATATATATTTATTGATTTCAGAGAGGAAGGGAGAGAGAGATAGAAACATCAATGATGAGAGAGAATCATTGATGGGCTGCCTCCTGCATACCCCACACTGGGGATTGAGCTTGCAACCTGGGCATGTGCCCTGACCGAGAATTGAACGTGACCTCCTGGTTCATAGGTCGACGCTCAACCACTGAGCCATGCTGGACGGGCATAATTCAGGTTGTTCTTGTGCAGGGGCTGGCAAACTACATCCAGCAGGCCACACTATCTATTTTTTTATAACCCATGAGCTAAGAATAGTTTTCAAATTATTTATTTATTTATTTTTAAAAATATATTTTTATTGATTTCAGAGAGGAAGGAAGAGGGAGAGAGAGAGATAGAAACATCCATGATGAGAGAGAATCATGGATCGGATGCCTCCTGCAAGTCCCCCACTGGGGATCGAGCCCACAACCCGGGCATGTGCCCTTGACTGGAATTGAATCTGGGATCTTTCAGTCCGCAGGCCGACTCTCTATCCACTGAGCAAAATCAGCCAGGGCAGTTTTTACACTTTTAAATATGTAACAGCAATGGTAGTACCTTTACAGAAAATTTGCCAGCCTCTGTTTTCTTGAGCATTGTAGGATGATGTCTAGCATCCCTAGTTCCTGCTTACTAGACGCCAGAAGCACTCTAATCACTATGAAACCAAACATTGCTCTCAAGCATTTCTCAAGTGCCTTGATGGGGAGGGTGGGTGGAGGATGGAGAGGATTGCTATCTGGTTGAGAACTCAAAGCCTAGATTATCAGTTTTTAATATTTTATTCCTCTCTGACACACTTAACAGATACATGCATGATGTTGTGTTTGTATTTCCCCCCCTCCCATTCGAGGGAACAGAATTAAAACAAGGGAGGAGGTTGTTAATATAAGGATAACCTTGAAAAACCTTAAATTTATGCTTATAAAAATAAATCTTTACAAACTCCAATACTTTTACTATTACAAATAACATTACTTATAATTTATACCTCATAGAATGTTTCATAACATGCTAACTGATAAATCACTGCAACAAGTAATAGCCAGCTGTTAGAAAGCTTTAAATCGAGAAGTGACAGTATCCTATTGTTATTTTAGATAGATCACTTTGATGGGGTATAGAAGATAGACTTGAGGAGCTACAAGCCTGGTTCAGGTTCATGTTACTGAGGGCCCCTATTAGGTAGTAGGAACAGAGCAGAGGGGACATATTATTAGATAATTATTTCAGATATAAATAACAGAACTTGGTGATTGAAAGGTTATAGGCACCAATTCCTGACCTTTGTTGCCCATTACAATCATTTGGAAAGCTTTTAAACAATACCAATATCTGGGCCTCACTTTAGAATTTCTGTAATGGAGTCTAGGCATTAATATTTTTTTAAATGTACCTCATGCTTCTAATGTTCAGCCAGTATTGAGAACCACTAATTCAAGTTTGGAGGAGAGGGAAGAATCAAGGATAAGTAAGCATCAGGTTGCAAGCTTTGGCTACCAGTATATGGAGGTGGATGTCTTGAACAGTTTCTGTTCCATGGTAGCTATTCAAGCATTTCTTGAATTAGATGAAAATTGATGACTTCGAACTCAAACCAGAATCAGTTCCTCATTTAATTTTTGATTTTTTAAAAAATTTGGATGAATTGACCCCAGTTCAGGATATTATTGACTGGAACCCAACCAAAATAACATCTGTCACAAGTGAAGTTATATCAGAATGGATATTTTGATATGACTTGAGGAAAAGAATGATACAAATCACCTGAACTGCAATATTGTGAAGCAAAGTGCCAGAGGAAATAATTTTACTTAATTTATTGTATATTATATAAATTAATATTTCTATTGAGTAGCATAGCTAGAGATTTTGGGTCCTTATACCTGCTATATAGGCAGATATCCAATAAATGTTTATTGAATTGCAATATGAAATATCTTTAATCAGAAAGATATTGATTATAAAATTTCTCTATATTAATGGAGGAATAAAAGGCAGCATGTTTGTTTTTCAGCCACAGTCCCACTTCCTGTATCTATAGTCTATCTGTACACTGTCTGCTTTTACAATTCCTCTGTTCTTACTGCTACTGCTCAAGTTTAGTCAATACTTTTGGTTCCAAATAATTGGAATACAGTTTAAACTATCCTGAACAGTAAAGGGAGATTTTTGGTGCTATAGAAAGGATGCTGAAATAACACATAGAATTGAAGGAAGTCTGCAGGAACAGGGGATTATAGAACAGGAATATCACTCCATTGGAACCTACTTTCATCTCTGCTTGGCTTCATTCTTTATATTTTGCAATCAGACCTTTGCCAAAAGATCAATGATGGCTGTCTACAACCTAACCTTATATCCTTCTGGTACAATGACACCTAGAGGCAAGACCATTTCTCTTTCTGCTCTAAATTGGGAGATTTATTTGAATCAATCATTACTCCCAAAGAAAGAAGGGTACTATGATTTGTCTGGTTTGGAGCTCATGCCAACTCCAATGGCCAGGAGAGGATAAGGACATACCCAAGAAGATGCAGGGGAGAGCTTGTCCTGAGACCAAATCATTAATCGTCACTGTCCTCTTCAAAGCTTTATTGCCCCAGCCCTCTAATGACTTTCCACTGCAGTTAAGCTGCTTACTGCTCTCAGAACAGCAATGGCATTAAGTTTTGAAATTTATGGAAAAGCACAAAGTAGTATACAGTTTCAGAGTAATGTTATTGTGAATGAGCTATTTGGCTGAAGATAGACTACAAAGCTAAAATAATGATTCATTTAATGAAATTTACTTAGTGCTTATTATGGACAACACATTGTACACTTTTAATATGTTAAACCAAGCCTGGTTATCTAGGCACTGAAATTATGTCATACTTCATCAGAGAGCTAATTAATTTTACTCATTTTATTTTAAAACTAGAGGCCCGGTGCACAGATTCATGCACTGGTGGGGTCCCTCGGCCTGCCTGCGTCCTCTCGCAATCCGGGACTCCTTGGGGGATGCCAGAGAGTCGGTTTCAGACCGATCCCCACAGGCCAGGCCAGCGGACCCCACTGGTGCATGATCAGTGCTAGGGAAGGACATGGGAGGGCTCCAGGGTGTGTCTGGCCCAGTCCCCCAGCAGCAAGCTAACCTACCAGTCAGAGCATCTGCCCCCTGGTGGTCAGTGTGTGTCATAGTGACTGGTCGAACAGTCAAACAAATGGTCAGACACTTAGCATATTAGGCTTTAATTATATAGGATTTTTATTTTATTACTATTTCACCATTATAGTACTGAATTTTAAAAATTAGGTTATAGTTATTGACCTAGAATTTGAATGGCATGAAATTTTTAACAGTATTTTTTCTGATATTTGATATTTGCAAAGGGAATATTTTTTTTTTAAAATATATTTTATTGATTTTTTACAGAGAGGAAGGAAGAGGGATAGAGAGTTAGAAACATCGATGAGAGAGAAACATCGATCAGCTGCCTCTTGCACACCTCCTACTGGGGATGTGCCCGCAACCAAGTTACATGCCCTTGACCGGAATCGAACCTGGGACCCCTCAGTCCGCAGGCTGACGCTCTATCCACTGAGCCAAACCGGTTTTGGCAAGGGAATATTTTTATACTTCTGAAGAGTTTATTCTCATTACTTCACTTGATGACCCTTTTGTGAAACTTATTCATTGATTATGAATCACTCAAAATATGATCTGTAGTTAAGAAGCTACCGTTTTCTAGTTATCTACCAAATTCAAAATTATTACTTTTTCTGTCATTATAGTCTGTTGCATCTGCAGACATGGATTTCAATCAGCTGGAAGCATTCTTGACTGCTCAAACCAAAAAGCAAGGAGGGATCACATCTGATCAAGCTGCTGTCATTTCTAAATTCTGGAAGAGTCATAAGACAAAGATCCGAGAGAGCCTGATGAACCAGAGCCGCTGGGACAATGGGCTTCGGGGCCTAAGCTGGAGAGTTGATGGCAAATCACAGTCGAGGCACTCAGCTCAGATACACACCCCTGTTGCTATAATGGAGCTGGAAATAGGGAAAAGTGGACAGGTGAGTTCAACTTCAATCAGTTTCCCATTTTAAACTATGTTTTCTCTTATATTAGCAATACATTCAAATTTATTTTATGTAATGGTTTTCTTTGTAGAAATAGTGAGAAAATAGTAAAAGAACCTGTTTCTTAGAATCCCACTTCAGAGAGGGAATCATCTAAAAATTTGGATACTTCCAATTGTGTATAGAGTCTGGAAACCAGCCTCAGCGTTCTGGCAGCTATGGCAGAAGAACAAAATGGGGCAATAAGCCCTGGCCGGCATAGCTCAGTGGTTGGAGTGTTGGCCTGTCGGCTGTGAACCAAAGGGTCTTGGGTTTGTTTCTGGTCAAGGGTATGTTTCTGGTCAAGGGTAGGTTCCCTGCCCCGATTGGGGTGTATGCAGGAGACAACCAATTGATGTGGCTCTTTCACATTGATGTTTCTCTCTCTCTCTTTCTTTCTCTCCCCCCCCCCACCTCTTTCCCCCTCCTCCTCCCTTCCACTCTCTCTAAAATCAAAGGAAAAAATATCCTCCAGTGAGGATTGACCAAAAAAAATTTTTTTTTTGAAATTGGGTAATAAGTTGATTGTATCGAAGTTGCCCACTACTCCATTTTAGTTAGATCTCAGAATTCTTAGCATTTGGTCAGAATCTACAAGGCGATGATAGAGATGCTAAATAAAGACCAGGAATTGAGATTAAACAACAAAGAACAAAACTATCTCACCTAGTCGTCTTTATAGGCAGTCAGGTATAGGAGACAATGTATCTTAAGTACTGTAATGTATTTATTGTTCCTAAAGATTCTAATGTGCCATCACTGTCATTGAGCCCACCAGTAATTTTTTTATTTGATCTTGATTATTTACAAAACACTGCTGCTTTTTCCTACAGCCACTATAGCAGATAATTTTAGCATCTACATGGTTTTCCTCGAACTTATTTGGTTTGTGCTCCATTTAACTGCCAGATCAGACTTTTAATGACTTGGTATGTATATCTTTTGGGGGGAAAAAAAGCAGCAACTTGTAATTAGGAAGAGAAAACCCAGATCATTGAATTAGCTAACCAGATTTTTTTTTTCAGATAAATAATGAAATATGTGCTCTGTTACATTCTATAATAGAAATGTATTATTTTCTTCTAATAATGAGAATATTTTTTAGCTGTCAGGTTTCCTCTTATAGTCCCTCTTGAATTTTTTAGGATTTTTCATTGTTTGTAGTTCCCTAATGACTTTGTTTTTAATTTAAAATAGAATTCCTTTTAAAAAATGTAATCTTCTTTAAAATACATATATTTGGGGGATCTTTTATTCAGTTATTATAAAATAATGCGATTGCCTTTGTTGACTTTGATGTGTCTGACCTTAAAGTCCATTCTCTTAACCATTGTGTTATATGGGCTTCCTCCTTTTTTTTTTTTTTTTTTTTTAAAATATATTTTATTGATTTTTTTACAGAGAGGAAGGGAGAGGGATAGAGAGTTAAAAACATCGATGAGAGAGAAACATCGATCAGCTGCCTTCTGCACACCTCCTACTGGGGATGTGCCCGCAACCAAGGTACATGCCCATGACCGGAATCGAACCTGGGACCTTTCAGTCCTCAGGCCGACGCTCTGTCCACTGAGCCAAACCGGTTAGGGCTGGGCTTCCTCCTTTTGTTCCTAGACCAAAAATCTGATAGATTAGCAAGGTACGATAAGTACACTTAGATATTTCACCAATAATTTGTACAGGCTATTCATTTAAAAAATATGTTTTTATTGATTTTAGAGAGAGAGGAAGGGACAGGGAGAGAGAGAGAGAAACATCAATGTGAGAGAAAAACGATTGGCTGCCTCCTGTCTGCACCCCGACTGGGGATCGAACCCACAACAACTTGGGTATGTGCCCTGACTGGGAATTGAACTGGTGAAGTTAAGTTTTGGTTCACAGGATGATGCCCAACCAACTGAGCCACACCAACCAGGGCCAGACTATTCATTTTTTATTATAGCAGTAGTGGTTATTTTATTTTGTCTTAAGTATTTATCATTTGGATAGGATTATGAAAATATACATGTCTAAGATCTTTCTAGAAAGCTTTTATAGTAATTCCTAATATTTCTTGAACTGGGGTTTATAAATAATATGTGCCTTTTGAGTTTAGTAATTTACACACCATCTGAATGTTGGGTATACTGTCACAGAGATTTTTAAATCTAATTTTAAATCTCTATGGTTTTTCTTTGACCTTGTTAGCCAAAGTGGCAAAACGTTTCTTTTTTCACCAGAATGATTTTCATCAAATTAGTTCATCTAAACCACTACAAATGATGTGTTGGCTAGCTCCTAACAAATTTATATTTCCAAACTGGATTTCTCTTCTAAATTTCATTTATATATTTAGACATAAATATATATCTGGAAAACTCTTCTTAAGTGTGAAAAGGAATAAAAAAATGGAATATGCTCCAAACTAAGTTCCTCATATGCCTTCCAAACCTATTCGTCCTGCGTTTTTTCTCATCTCAGTTAGTGGCACCTCCATTCTTCCAGTTTATATCCTTTCTTTTTATCACATCCACATCCAATTCATCATTAAATATTGCTGGGTTTAATTTTAAAATATATCTAAAATTTGACTACCTCTTACTACCACTCATTATGTTTAGATCACTATCACTTCTAAGTTATAATAACATCCTCCTAACTGATCGCTCTGCATCTGCTTTTTAGCTTACTCTCAACACATAGAAGTGTATCAGTAGAATAATTCTGTTAAAGCATAAATGAGAAAATGTATTCATGGTTCTCATCTCACTCTAGTCACTAGAGTCGTGGCTTTCTGTCTCAGCTTAATAGTGCTCTTCCTTACCCAGTCTACTTTAGCTAGACACATATTCTCCTTGCTTATTCTTGGAACATGCCAGGCATGCTTCCTCTTTAGGATCTGTCCATTTGCTATTCCTTTCTCCTAATTGGTCTTCCCCCAGATATCGGCATAGTTAGATTTTCCACTTTCCTGAGATTAAAAAAAATTCACATCAATAAGGTTTTCACTGACCACCTCTCTAAAGGTTTAGTTCTCCACTTACTGCTTTATTTTTAAAAAATGTTATTGAGCTATACTTTTCATACAGTAAACTGTATCCCTTTGAATTGTCCAATGTGAAATCACCGCGACAGTCAAGAGACAGTGTCTGTCACCCCTTGAAAGTTTCCTTATGTCCTCTCTTCACTCCAATTTCTTTGCTACCACTAATCTACCTTTTGTTATCATCATAGATTAATTTTCTTCTGCTTTATTTTTTCTGTATGTCACTTATTACTACCTAGCTTGCTATATACAGTTGACCCTTGAACAGCAGATTTGAACTGCGTGGGTCCACTTATACATGGATTTTTTTTTTTTTTCCCAGTAAATTTACAGTCGGCCTTCCATATCCCTGAGTTTTGCATCTGTGGTTGGGACTCTTTGCATGTGAAGGGTTGTGGACATTGTTCTACATCATCTATATATATAAAAGTCTAAGTGACTATTATGACTGGACGACTGGCCAGTAGCTATGACATGCACTGACCATCAGGGGGCAGAAGCTCAATGCAGGAGCTACCCCCTGGTGGTCAGTGTGCTCCCACAGCCAACCTCTTGAGGCCGGCCAACCTCCTGCAGCCCCTCCCCTTGGCTAGCCTGCGGGCCCCTCCCTCTGGCTGACCCGCCAACCTCACGTGGCCCCTCCCCCCAGGCCTGCCCCCATCGGCCCAGGCTGGGATGGGCTAGCTGGCCAACCTCCCGCGGTCCCTTCTCTGGGCCTGCCTACCCCAATCGGCCCTGATGGGGCAGCCCCTTCCCCTGGCTGGCCGCCCCGATCGGGGCCAATTGGGGTGGGTCAGCCGGCCAACATTCCACAGTCCCTCCCCCTGGCTGGCCTGCCCCAATTGGCCCCGGGCCCCGATCGGGGCAGGGGATAGCCATGATTGTTCCCGATCACTGGCCAGGCTGAGGGACCCCACCCGTGCACAACTTCGTGCACCGGGCCTCTAATACTTCAATAAAAAGATTTAAAGAGGGAGAGAAAGATATGTGTCTTTGCAAACTTGTTGACTCTTTGAGAACAGGGCTTTGGCACTGCTGAAGTCCTTATTAGCTTCTGACTAGTAACCTGCCAACAGGCAGCCCCTGGTTTTGGACTTCTTTCAGATTTTTGCTGTTCCGGCTCTCTGGTTCTATTCTTGTGGACAGATGGGGGTGATTGAGAAGAAGCCAGGAAACCAAGCCTTTAGAGGAGTTGGAAACGATTTTTGGATGTCAGTGCTTTTTGCTAAACTCAGGGTGACAGTGTATCTTGCCCAGCAATGTTGAAACTGCTTGTGTTTGTCTAGTATTTGTGTACTAGTTGGTTGGCTGTGGGCTGCATTCCATGCCACTGCTCTGCTACCAAGGTGCACATAGAAGGCCTCTGCCTCGAGCCTATTTTTAGCATTTGTTCTTTATTGTGTGTATAAAATATATATACATAAAATTTACCATTTAATCATTTTAAGTGTACAGTTGAATTAAGTACATTCACAGTGTTGTGTAAACATCATTGCTCTCAATTTCCAGAACTTTTTCATCATCTCAAACAGGAACTCTGTACCCATTAACCAGTAACTCCCCTTCTCCCCCTTTTTCTGGCCTCTGGTAACTTCTGTCTATTTTGTGTGTCTGAATTTGCCTAATCTGGGTACCTCATATAAGTGGACTCATACAATATTTGCTCTCTTGTGTCTGGCTTATTTTGCATAGCATAATGTCTTAAAATTTATCCATGTTGTAGCACGTGTCAGAATTTCATTCCTTTGAAAGGCTGAATCACATTCTGTTATGTTTATACTAGATGCCCGATACACATAATTCGTGCAAGGGGCTCGGCCCTTGTGGCCCTGGCTGCCTCGGCCCTCGCAGCCCTCGTTTCATCTGGAAGGTCGTCTGAATGGTCGTTTGGTTGTCCAGTCTAATTAGCATATTAGCTCTTTATTATATAGGAATATATATTTACATACATACATTTTATTTATCCATTAATATGTTGATGGACATTTGCGTTGTTTCCACCTTTTGACAATTGTGAATAATGTTATTGTCCACACGAATGTACACATATCTGTTTGAGAATCTGCTTTTCATTCTTTTGCGTGTATACCTAGGAGTGGAGTTGTTGAATCATATGGTAATTCTATGTTTAATTTTTTGAAAAACTGCCAAACTATTTTCCACAGTGGCTTTGCCCTTTTACATTCTTTCTGATAATGCACAAGGGTTCCAGTTTTTGCACATTTCATCAACATTTGTTATTTTCTCTCTGTGTGTTTATAAATTGCATTCCTAATGGTTGTGAAGTGATATCTCATTGTGGTTTTGAGTTACATTCCCTAATGATTAGTGATGTTGAGCATCTTTTCATGTGTTTATTGGCCTTTAAAATTTTTTATTTTTATTTTTTAAATATCTTTATTGTTGAGAGTATTACAGATGCCCCCTTTTATCCCACTCCACCCGGTTCCAGCCCTGCCCCAGGCCTTCACCACCCTATTGTTTGTGTCCATAGGTAATGCATATCTATATATATAAAAGCCCAGTGACCAGAACAGTGGAACGACCAGAATTACCGATGGCTATGATGCGCACTGCGACAGCCAACCAGCCTGATCTGGACCCCAGTCGCTCCCCACCCCCCTGGCCAGCCCAGCCCCTGATCAGCCCCCAACACCCTGATCAGGGGAGGGGCTGGCCGCCTGGCCAACCATCTGTGGCCCCTCCCCCCAACTGGCCCAGTCCGATGGGCCCCCATCAGGTCGGGCCGACCAGGCCTCTAGTATGCATATAAGATCTTTGGTTAATCTCTTCCCTACCCTCCTCCTTCCTTCCCTCTGCGATTCATTAGTCTGGTCCATGTTCCACCTTCTATTTTATTCATCAGTTTATTTTGTTCATCACCTTTCTGAGGTTCTAACAAAAAATTTTATAGCTATGCTCTCAACCTCATCTTTTAGACCTCATTTCCATGGCTAATGCCTTGGAAAGTTCTAAGGCTTTGACCTTTCCTTAGAATTCATTTCTTGCTTTAAAATTGTTTGCATCTGTAGAGACAGAGACTCTTTCAAAACCAATCATTCTGGCTCCTTTTTAATGAATTGTTCTTGAGATGTTTATTAGGTATTTGGAAATTTGGGTCTGGATTTCAGTGGTATAGACTTGGCAAAAAGAGAGGTAAAAGAGTCGTGAGCATTTGTTCAGTGGTCATTGATTCAAAATATTGAGGAGCAGAAGGAAGGCCGAGAATGGAACTTTGAGAAATGTGGGCCTTTAATGGGCAAGTGAATAAAAACTCTGTGAGGGAGGCAAGGTTGGATGGGGTCAGTGGTGGATTAGAGAAATGAAGAGTACAGGAACAGAGAAGAATTGACAGTGGCACTGCCTCACTTACTTTACATACTGGGTGTGATGGAAAGTTTTTCAGTTTCCTCTTCATTATAAACTCTTTGAGTCAAATACATTAATACCTTTTATATCATAAAGTTTATCACATTAGCCTTTTTATTAAGGTGAGGGATGAAAACATCACCATAGAAGCAAAGTTGAAGGATATATCTAATATCTGTATAGTTTGCCCTCTATGGCCATAGAGTTAAGTGCAGAAATAAATTCCATAGAAAGGAATGCTAAATGCTTCAAGTCATGCATACTTCACAAAAAAGTGGTTGTTGGAGAGGGGCTTAGTAAAGGGTAAAGGGTGTCAAATATGTGGTGATGGAAGATTTGACTGGGTGGTGGGCACACAGTGCAATGTACAGATAACATATCATAGAATTGTACACTTGAAACCTATATACTCTTTTTTTTTTAAATGTTATCTTCTTTTATTTTATTTTTTTAAAATATATTTTATTGATTTTTTTTACAGAGAGGAAGGGAGAGGAATAGACAGTTAGAAACATCGATGAGAGAGAAACATCGATCAGCTGCCTCCTGCACACCCCTTACTGGGGATGTACCCGCAACCAAGGTACATGCCCTTGACTGGAATCAAACCTGGGACCCTTTAGCCCGCAGTCCGACGCTCTATCCACTGAGCCAAACCGATCAGGGCGAAACCTATATACTCTTTAAAAATTTTTTTATTTACTGATTTGAGAGAGAGAGAGAGAGAGAGAGAGAGAAAGAGAAACATTGATTTGTTGTTCCACTTATTTTTGCTTTCATTAGCTGCTTTTTGTATGTACCCTGGCAGGAGAAAGAACCATCAACCTTGACGTATCAGAGGGACTCTCTATATTCAACTGAGCTACCCAGCCAGGGCCTGATGCTTTTTATAGATGCAGTCTCTCATTGTTTGGTAGTTTTCTCTATACACTCTTTTTTTTCAGTTTAACAAATTATTCATAATTTAGGAGCTCAAAAACAAAAGCTTACTTTATATTTATCATACTTTGATCCTTTTTTTGGTTTAATTTATTTTATTTTTTTAATTGTTTGAAGTATTACAAATAGTAGTACATATGTCTCCTTTTTTTTTTCCCCATTGACCTCCCCCTGGCCTCCCCTACCCCCCAGTACATGCCTTTACCTGTCCCCCCCGTGTCTTGTATCCACTGGTTATGCTTATATGCATGCGTACATATGCGTATCTATACACTCTTAATCATCTCCACCCTGGTTCTCCTCCAAACTTAAAGTTTATTTTCAAAGGTAAATTAAGTTTGAAGTTTGCTTTCTATTTGGCACGTGGGAATAATAAACTTGACCTGCTGGTTAATTACTGCTCAAACCCTGGAAAGTTTGTGCTGGTATTAAAAAAAAAAAAAAAAAAAGCCCGACCGGTATAGCTCAGGGGTTGAGTGTGGACCTATGAACCAGGAGGTCATGGTTCGATTCCTGGTCGGGCATATGCCCAGGTTGTGGGCTCAATCCCCGGTTGGGGGCATGCAGGAGGCAGCCAATCAATGATTCTCTCTTATCACTAATGTTTCTCGCTCTCTCCCTACTCTCTGAAATAAAAAAAATAACAAAAAAACACATATTAATAAACCAAAAAGACTTCTTTGTTTTGTGAGCCTTGTGTGTATGCCTATGGCAGGGGTGAGGAACATTTTTCTGCCAAGGGCTATTTGTATATTTATAACATCATTCTTGGGCCATACAAAATTATCAACTTAAAAATTAGCCTGCTATATTTGGTTAAACATTTCATTAATTTACCCCTAATGCCTTGGCAGGGCCAGACCAAATGATTTCTGGGGCCTTAATGCGGCCTTCGAGCAGGATATTCCCCACCCGTGGCCTATGGCAATAGTCCTTTAACAGAAGCACACAGTGTAGTGATATTATAATGGTTTACTCTGGTGGGTGTGGACAGGAAGTTTATGCTTTACTCAGTACACTTATTTATGTTTTTAAATCAAGTTCTGTTGCCTCTGCTTCTGTTTTAGATGTTAGTCCATCAACAGCATATGCTGTTCACTATTTACATTTCAGAAATTGCTCAGAAACCTTGACTTGATCTTTTACTTTTGCCAGCTGTTTCTCCATATTAGTGTTCCTAGAGCCTGTGACTGCTCTGGAGAGATTTGGCTGGCTCTTCTCTTGGCACTGCCCCCCACCCTGCTTTATTTAACTAGAATAGCTCATAAGATGTCATCCATGTAAGATTTTATTTAAATTTTATTTGAAGAAAGGTGTCTGTATTTAACTTTGGAAATAAATGGCTTAGCTAATGTTTTTATGTCAGAAATGTAAGTGAGGGGTAGTATTACCAAAGAAATGAAATACTTTCCCCTTCCTATCATAGTACACAGTGCATAGGAGTAGATCATTAATTAGTATAAATCTTTTGTGGTCAAGACCTTTGGAATGGTACATTGGGATGTAATTTTTACTTTCTTCAGTTTATATTTGTGACTGTTGAAGGGGCTTAGAACAGGCCTCCCTAAGATGTGCCACTTTGGTATGTGAATTATTTTGAGCTGAAGGTAATTGAGACTCTGTGAGCTCACAAGAAACTTTTGCTTCTCCCTTAAAGAATTTAAATTGGGGCACTTGCCTAGCCAGTGTGGGTCAGTGGTTGAGTGTTGACCTGTGAGCCAGGAAGTCATGGTTCAATTCCTAGTCAGGGTACATGCCTGGGTTGCAGGCTCAATCTCCAGTAGAGGGCGTGCAGGAGGCAGCTGCTCAATGATTGATGTTTCTTTCTTTCTTTTTTTTTTTTTTTAATATATTTTATTGATTTTTTACAGAGAGGAAGGGAGAGAGATAGAGAGTTAGAAACATCGATCAGCTGCCTCCTGCACACTCCTTACTGGGTATGTGCCCGCAACCAAGGTACATGCCCTTGACCGGAATCGAACCTGGGACCCTTGGGTCCGCAGGCAGACGCTCTATCCACTGAGCCAAACCGGTTAGGGCTGATTGATGTTTCTATCTCTCCCTCTCCCTTCCTCTCTGAAATTAATGAAAAATGTATCCTATATAATGAAAGGCTAATATGCAAATTGTCCTCTTGGGAGTTCGACCGACTGGGAGTTCGACCGCTTACTATGACGTGCGCTGACCACCAGGGGGTGGCACGGAACAAAGGAAGGCCCAGGCTGGTAGCTGGCAGCCAGGGGAAAGGAAGGCCCCAATCGGCCCTGATTGCTGGCCAGGCCTAGGGACCCTACCTGTTCACGAATTTTGTGCACTGGGTCTCTCGTGTATATATATAAATTGGGGGACTTGCCCATAATAAGAGTTACCACCAGAAATAAGTTTTTATGACCTCTCTATAAGGCATGGCAAGTTTCTAGTTAATGAACGTATGATCTTATTGTCTTGAGGATTATCTTTCTACCCTCTGATGTCCCAAGGTGCCTTACTTCATCCTTAGTTCACAATGTCATATATACCTCATTTTCCCTTTCTGTCTCTGAATCTCTCATATGTGGGGGTCTCTGTGTCTTTTTGAGGAGTTCCTATATGTATATATGTAATTACATTTAGTTATAATCTCGTTAATATCATCTGTCTGTGTAGTTTAATTATTAGACCAGCTGAAAGAACCTAAAGGAAAGTGTCTTCTTCCCACACTATAAAAATCTCAGATATGGTTGCTATGAGAGATGTTATTAGTTATTACTCTTATTCATACAGGGTGCCCCCCAAAATGTGTACACACTTTGGCTTCCATTATTAATTCCAATGGGTTAAATCTGAAAAGAAAGCAACATCAATTGAGCTATCAGCTATTAAAGTGTGTATACATTTTTGGGGGACACCCTGTATTTAGGTAAGAATTTAACTTTATGGGTTTCCCATAGGGACTGATTTAGAGAGATGACCTTTGGTGGTGGTGTTTTACACTATGTTCCTTGGAGTCATGATGATCCCTAGAAATGCCTCCAAGTTTATCACAGGGGTGGTGTAAGGGAGGTAGAGGTAGAGCTTAGGTATAGAGGGCTCTGGCTTCAACATTATTTCAGTCAGTGGAACTGCAACTTTATCTATCAATTTGTGGGTTTCCACAAAAGATTTAGTTTGAAAGAGGATTCTGGGCTAAAATTTGAAACAACCAGGTTAGTAGAAAGATCTAGGAGTTAGGAAACCTAGGATGCAGTTCTGCTTATCCCATTTATACTAGTTTTGTAGCATTAAGCAAGTAATTTTAACTTACCTTTCTCAGTTTTTCATATGTAAAATAGAACTAATCCTGTCTACCTCTAGAAGTGTTTTCAGATAGTGGTTTAAAAACTGATGAATCAAAAAGTATACTAAGTATACCTGGCTGGTGTGACTCAGTTGGTTGTGCATTGTCCCATGCACCAAAAAGTCCCTGGTTTGTTTCCCAGTCAGGGCACATGCCCAAGTTGCAGGCTCAATCCCCAGGAGAGGGCGTTCAGTAGGCAGCCAATTTATGTTTCTGTCTCTCCCTCTCCCTTCCTTTCTCTCTCCAAAATCAATAAAAACATTTTTAATTTAAAAAAGTGTAATAAAGGTACTATTAACAATAGCAGCAATTCCCAGTAATAGGAATTCAAAATAGAGTTGAATTTTGCTGTAGACTTTTTCAATAATAACTATGGCCCTGACTGGTTTGGCTCAGTGGATAGAGCATCGGCCTGCTGACTCAGGAGTCCTGGGTTCGATTCTGGTCAAGGGCATGTACCTTGGTTGCAGGCACATCCCTAGTAGGGGTGTGCAGGAGGCAGCTGATTGATGTTTCTCTCTCATCGATGTTTCTAACTCTCCCTCTCCCTTCCTCTCTGTAAAAAATCAATAAAATATGTAAAAAAAAAATAATAACTATGGACTTTCCTTTTCCAATTTTCTGTCATCTAGGGTATTTTTATCTCTTCTTTAAGAAAAAAGTTTTGTTGGCAAACTTCCTTAAAATTGATTTCTAGTGGGAAACAATGACTTTATAAACATATACATACACACATACATATATAAACAAATGTATGTGTGTATATCTTAAAAAAATGTATATTTATTTTTTTTCACAGTTTCTAAGAATATAAGTAGATAAATGAAGCTTAGCTTAGAAAAACTTTAACTATCCCTGCATTCCCAAGAGGAAAAATCCACGATGCTTGAATTTATTTTTAGTCTTTGAAGGGCCAAAAAGTTGTGCCTGAAATTTGTGTTAGCACATTTCTGAATCTGATGTTAAGTTACTCTGCTCAGTTGTGTTGATGCCATTTCTTTCTTCTTTCCTTCAAGCAGGGAATACAAGCTCCATGTTTTCTTTAGGAAACCACACCTATCCTATGTATTTATTTAAATTTCATAGCCTGTGAAATCATAGGAACAAACATAAAGAATAGATCGCCTGAGCTTTTCTCTTTTACTTGATGGAGTATTAGAATGGCTTCTGTTTAAGAAATTGCTTAGCCAATTTGATGTAAAGAGAGGAAGTGAGATTAGCATTATAGGGTTAGGTGGTACTTGCTAATTATCCACCTCTTGCACTGCATATGCATTTTAAATATTAGAAGAATTAAGGTACTCCTTGCATCACACCACTAGAGTTGGACAGCCCAAGTTACAGTTTTGAGAATAGCTGGCCAGTTTCTGGTAGGTAGTTATGGACATATAGGAAAGCACAGTTCTATCTATATATATAAAAGGTTAATATGGAAAGTGTGCCCTCAGGAGTTCAACCATGAGACCAGGAGTTTTATTGCTCGCTATGATGTGTGCTGACCACCAGGGGGTGGCGCGGAACATGGTGGGCGACCAGCGGCAGCAGCGGGGCGCTGAGGGAGCGAGGGGAGGAGGAGGCGGGGAAGGGGTGGGGAACCATGTAGTGATGGTGCACAGGTAGGGAGGGTGGGGAGGCAGGGAACCTGATTGGCCCTGATTGCTGGCCAGACCTAGGGACTCTACCCATGCTCGAATTTCGTGCACTGGGCCTCTAGTCTGACAAATAATATACCTGCCTATCAAGTATTAAATGTAAGATACACCGGAAGGGTAGTATTTCCTATCTTCTGGAAGTTAACAAAATTAAATACCTGAAAAGAAATGTTCTTTTTTCTTTTGTTAAAACTCTTTCTACTGAACAAAACTAAGAACTAAGAATTCCATAGGAATTAGGAACTTAACTGTTTAGGTATTTTATAGCACAGTAATATATTTTATTGACCAAATAGTCCTCTTGGGAAAAAATTTCCAATTCCATAATAAGCCCTAGCTGGTTTGGCTCAGTGGATAGAGCGTCAGCCTGTGGACTGAAGGGTTTCAGGTTCAATTCCGGTCAAGGGCACATGCCCGGGTTGCAGGCTCTTTCCCCACTAGGGGACATGCAGGAGGCAGCCAATCAGTGATTCTCTCTCATCATTGATGTTTCTCTCTCTCTCTCTCTCTCCCTCTCCCTACCTCCCTAAAATCAATAAAAATATATTTAAAAAAGAACTCCATAATAGGTATAACAATAGCTATTTATTGAGTACCTCTTATGTGTCAGTTCTTAAATGTTGTAAGGTACATAAATGAGAAAGGTTCAGAGATATTAAACAATGAACTCAAGGTCACACAACTCAAGTATGGAGGGTTAGAGAGTCGAGCACAATTCTCCCTGGTTGTAAAACTCATTTTCTTTTTCCTAACCATTGCTCTCTCAGTCAAGATTCATTAATGAAACATATCTTTTACTTTTCAGAATAGTTTCCCTTTACAATTATGTCAAGTGGATCCTACTTTGCTTTTATTTTTTGTGGTGAAATTAGACATAATATACCTAAAAATTAAAATTCAAAAGACTAAGGATATTTCAGGAAGAAAGTTAAGGTTGGAATCTTTGGAATTATATATCACCAGCATTGATTTCTTTGCTGAGGGTTTTAGTATACCCTTGTCAACTTGCTTTTTATTTGTGTCATATTCTTTAGTACAGGATTTTTTCCTTGACCATTGATCACCATTTTCCTCTTCACACTGCTGTACATAAACCTAAGAGATTATGAGGATCTTTTTGGTCTACACCACCAGAAACGTTGTTCTTTCTCCAGATATCCATTACAAATATTAGGAGGCAATATTACATTTAGTTAGTAGGTGCCATCATCTAACATATGATGTGCTTCAGCCTGAAACTTTTTTTATTGATGGCTTTTGTTTATTTTAAATGAATTAATTTTTACTTTCTAGATAAAAAATTTTGGATCTCTGATATTTTTAAATTAAAAATAATTCTAGTTTTCTTTGATAAATTACATTTGTAAAGTTGGTTTGTGTTTTCTTCTGCCTGTTTTATTAATAAAAGAAGTTGAATAATAACTAAACTGTTTTTATGTATTTTATATGCTGGTGCTGAGGTAATGGTGCCACTGGGTAAAAACAACCCTTTAAAATGAATGAAATATCAAACCAGTTAATATTTTTATCTCTCAAGGTTATTTTTGAGAAATTGAAATACCTCATTTTATTATTAAGGCCAAACAATGCTCCAAACATATTTTTTTCTGTGAAGATTTAGACACTTGAGAAGATTGTTTAACTATCCTCTAAGGAACTTTGGATTAAGGAACACTGAATGTACAGTCTTTCACCCACTAAACACACACTGTTTTATTCAAAGAGGCTAAGCCCTATCATCATCTTAAGATCTGCCTTTGGAAATACCAGCTAAGCTGGTGATACTGGGTATAGTTTTAGGCAACGGGCCAGTATCTTGGCCGGTTGGAGATTAAAAAAGAGTAGCAGTTTCTGTTCACTAAAGATGCCTCTGCTTAATAGGGAGGGAGGAACATGTTTTTATTCTGGGTAGCTACAATTTACTATGGAAGAAGGGACAGTGGCTGGGGTTCTATTTAAATGCTCAGACTCGAGTTAACTGCCTTATTTCATATTTTTTTCTTAGCTGCTCTCTATTTATTTATTTATTTATTTATTTATTTATTTATTTATTTTTAAACCAAATCTCTTTGGAATAATTTTTTAATCTCAGAAGGAAAGGTTTTTTAGATTTTTGTTGTTGCTTAGTAGTATCCAATATGTAGATAGTATGTCCCTGTTTGTTCCTGACCTCTAAATTTGAGTTAACTTGAATTTTACTTTCGGAAGTTAGGTCCAACTAAGTCTACCTACCACATGTTTGGAAATAGTGGCAGAATAGACTTTTCTGTAGTGTTCTCTGTCCTGCTTATATACAAGTTATTCAGATTATCCTACGGTCTGAAATACAAGGAACCTGAAATAAAGATGGCAAACTGGTGTAAGAGAGAAGGTGGAGTACTATGTGATTCTTCATATGAATAGCAAGGAAGAAAGAAACTTAAGTACTTACCCTGGGAAACTTAACCTAATGATTTCTTTTCATCCTTTGTCTCATATGTCCCTTAATTATGGAGATTTCCCCCTTGGCTTCCCTTTTATACTTCCCCTCTTATACTACCTTCCATATATGCTTCTCCCTTTCCCTTTTTATAAAGCCATCCTATTTGTCTTTGCTTGTCTATTGTCTACGGTCTGTTTCACCAGACTGTAAGGGTCACAAAACTAGGAATTATGCTATTCTTACTCATTGTAGAATCACAGGTCCTTATGATAGTATCAGGTATAGTGATGCCAAATATAAACTCATTACATTAATGAGCAAATGAATGGTCAGCTGTTATGAGAGGCTATTAATTCTCTCACCAAAGAGGAGGTTAATTTTAAAAAGGCTTTCCTGATTTTTACTTTTGTAATTTCACTTTTCAGATAAAAAGTGATAAAACTAATGTTGGAGAAAATTTGAAAAGCAGAAAAAAGGGAACTCTCTAGTACTAATCTCTACCACCCCAGTGAAGTTGCTAATACTTGGTATATTTCCTTTCAGTTATCTATCGGCCTTTAAAAATAAATACTTAAACACAATGTATGCATTATACAATTTTGTATCTGCTTTTGTTCAAAATAGGAATGCAACATATCCCTTTATTTTTTGTCTCACTTTTATTCTCCTCTCTACTGCATTTTGTTGTTCAGCTTTTTTTTTTAAATAAATCTTTATTGTTCAGATTATTACAGGTGTTCCTCTTTTTTCCCCCCATAGCTTCCCTCCACCTGATTCCCCACCCCACCCCATGCCCTTACCCTCTGCCACTGTCTTCATCCATAGGTGTAAGATTTTTGTCCAATCTCTTCCCGCACCCCTCACACCCCCTCCCCCCTGAGAATTGTCAGTCCATTCCCTTTCTATGTCCCTGATTCTATTATATTCACCAGTCCATTCTGTTCTTCAGATTTTTTATTCACTTGATTTTTAGATTCACTTGTTTTTTTTTTTTTGTTTGTTTTTTTAAATAAATCTTTATTCAGATTATTACAATTATTTCTCCTTTTCCCCCCCATAGCTCCCCTCCACCCCTTTCCCACCCCACCTTCTGCCCTTACCTCCCCCCCACTGTCCTCATCCATAGGTGTATGATTTTTGTCCATTCTCTTCATGAACCCCCCATACTCCTTTCCCCCTGAGAATTATCAGTCCACTCCCTTTCTATGCCCCTGATTCTATTATATTCACCAGATTATTCTGCTCCTCAGGTTTTTAATTCACTTGATTTTTAGGTTCGCTTGTTGATAGATATGTATTTGTTGTTCATAATTTTTCTCTTTACTTTTTTCTTCTTCCTCTTCTTTAAGAATACCTTTCAGCATTTCATATAATACTGGTTTGGTGGTGATGAACTCCTTCAGCTTTTTCTTATCTGTGAAGCTCTTTATCTGCCCTTCAATTCTGAATGATAGCTTTGCTGGGTAGAGTAATCTTGGTTGTAGGTTCTTGCTATTCATCACATTGAAAATTTCTTGCCACTCCCGTCTGGCCTGCATAGTTTCTGTTGAGAAGTCAGCTGACAGTCGTATGGGTGCTCCCTTGTAGGTAATTAACTGTTTTTCTCTTGCTGCTTTTAATATTCTCTCTTTGTCTTTTGCTCTTGGCATTTTAATTATGATGTGTCTTGGTGTGGTCCTCTTTGGATTCCTTTTGTTTGGGGTTCTGTGGGCTTCCTGGACTTGTAAGTCTATTTCTTTCACCAGGTGGGGGAAGTTTTCGGTCATTATTTCTTCAAATAGGTTTTCAGTATCTTGCTCTCTCTCTTCTTCTGGCACCCCCATAATTCTGATGTTGGTACGCTTGAAGTTGTCCCAGAGGCTTCTTACACTATCTTCAACTTTTTGGATTTTTTTTTTTGCTTTTTGCTTTTTCAGTTGAGTGTTTTTTGCTTCTTTGTATTTCAATTCTTTGACTTGATTCTTGGGTTCCTCTATTCTGTTTCTGGGTCTCTGTATAATATTTTTTATTTCAGTCAGTGTATGTTTAATTTCTAGTTGGTCCTTTTTCATATCTTCGAGGGTCTCGTTATATTTATCGGCCTTTTCTAGGATATTCTTAAAAAGTCTTATAACCGTGGTTTTGAATTCTATATCCAGTCGTTTGTTTTCCTCCATTTCTTTCGTTTGTGATCTGATTCTTTGACCCCGCATTTTCACTGATTCCCTGAGTTGGTAAGGTAGATATTTGTGCTAGGTTTCCAATATGGCCCAGTGGGTCTGCTTCCCCAGTTAACCTGAGGTGGACACTCTTGGTGCACCCCTTTGTGGACTGTGTGTACAGCCTTGTTGTAATTAAGTCTTTATTGTTGTTGGTATCACTGGGAAGAATTGACCTCCGGGTCAGCTGGCTGTAAGGATCAGCTGTGTCTATGCTGGGAGAAGCCCGGTGCTGGAGACAGCCCTATAGGATTAGACTTGCCAAATTGCAATAGCCTCTGTGCTCAGCTTGGATGGGGTGGAGCCTCAGTCTTGGCTTCCTGTCAGCCCCGCCCCTGCGCGCACGTGCGCTTTCAGTCCTCCGCCTTCCCCAGCTCGAGTCTCCGCCTGAGAGTCCAGACTCCCCCCACAAGAGCGTGGGTCCCCAGGGGCTCGCCTGGAACCGGGGTTCACTGCAGTCAGAACTGGGGCACAGTGCCGTCAGGAGCCTCTGACTCCCCTCCACCAGGGAAAGCCCGAGGCAACCTCCGCAGCCCTTGTGCGCACCGGCGCGGGCGCGCTTTCAGTCCTCTGTTTTCCCCGGCTCCCGAGTCTCCGCCCGAGAGTCCAGACTCCCCCCACAAGAGCGTGGGTCCCCAGGGGCTCGCCTGGAACTGGGGTTCACTGCAGTCAGAACTGGGGCTCAGTGCAGTCAGAATCCTCTGACTCCCCTCCACTAGGGAAAGCCTGTGGCAACCCCCGCAGCCTTTGTGCGCACCGGCGCTCGCGCGCGTGTGCACTTTCAGTCCTCCGCCTTCCCCGGCTCCCGAGTCTCCGCCCGAGAGTCCAGACTCCCCCCACAAGAGCGTGGGTCCCCAGGGGTTCGCCCGGAACTGGGGTTCAGTGCAGTCAGAACTAGGGTTCAGTGCGGTCGGAGGCTTCCTTCCCCCTTCCACCAGAGGAAGTCAGCCAGGCTCTCAGCCACCCTTCCTCTCTGCGCGCACAAAGCCCCTTTGCCGTACCTCCAATTCTCTGTGAGCTTTTCTCCTTCCTTCTAGTTGTAGAATTTTCACTCAGCCAGCTTTCCTGTGGTTCTGGATGGTGTCCGTTCTGTCTTTTAGTTGTAGTTTTGAAATTGTTGTGCGAGGCAGCAGTTTAGGTGTTTACCTATGCCGCCATCTTGGTTTCTCCTAGATTCACTTGTTGGTAGGTATGTATTTGATGTCATTTTGTTGTTCATAATTTTTATCTTTACCTTTTTCTTCTTCTTCTTCCTCTTCTTAAAGAATACCCTTCAGCATTTCATGTAATCCTGGTTTGGTGGTGATGAACTCTTTTAGCTTTTTCTTGTCTGTGAAGCTCTTTATCTGACCTTCAACTCTGAATGATAGCTTTGCTGGGTAGAGTAATCTTGGTTGTAGGTTCTTGCTATTCATCACTTTGAATATTTCTTGCCACTCCCTTCTGGCCTGCATAGTTTCTGTTGAGAAATCAGTTGACAGTCGTATGGGTGCTCCCTTGTAGGTAACTAACCGTTTTTCTCTTGCTGCTTTCAAGATCCTCTCTTTGTCTTTTGCCCTTGGCATTTTAATTATGATGTGTCTTGGTGTGGTCCTCTTTGGATTCCTCTTGTATGGGGTTCTGTGCACTTCCTGGACTTGTAAGTCTATTTCTTTGACCAGGTAGGGAAAGTTTTCTGTCATTATTTCTTCTAATAGGTTTTCAATATTTTGCTCTCTCTCTTCTTCTGGCACCCCAAAAATTCGGATGTTGTTACGCTTAAAGTTGTCCCAGAGGCTCCTTACACTATCTTCATATTTTTGGATTTTTTCTTTTTGTTTTTCTGGTTGGGTGTTTTTTGTTTCCTCATATTTCAGATCTTTGGTTTGATTCTTGGGGTACGTTGATCTACAGTTGAGTTTCTGTATATTCTTTATTTCAGACAGTGTATGCTTAATTTCTGACTGGTCTTTTCCATTTTTTTTTGGCATTCTCATTAAGATCCTTAAAGGTCTCACTAAGTTCCTCAGCGGTTTTTAGAAGATTCTTGAGTAACCTTATAAATGTGGTTCTGAACTCTATGTTGTCCAGTAGTTTGCTTTCCTCCATTTCTTTCATTCGTGACATGTTTCTTTGTCTTCGCATTTTGCTGCTTCCTTGTGTTGATGGAGTGGCTTTGTGTGTTAGGTGACTTATAGGGGCCAGTAGCTCAGCCTCCCCAATCACCTGAGGTGGACGCCTTTGGTACACCCCTTTGTGGGCTGAGTGCAAAGTCTTGGTGTAGTTAAGCCTTGATTGCTGTTGGTACACTGGGAGGAATTGACCTCCAGGCCAATTGGCTGTGAGGACCTGCTGTGTCTATAATGGAAGAACTGCTGCGCTGGAGACACGCTTATGGTGCAGGACTTGTTTCAGTGGTGCTTTGGTGCTCACTGAATCTGCCTCTTGAATGTGTCACTTATGGATGTAAGGAGTTGAAATCTGGTGTCTCACACTGATCACTGGGTACACTGGCTTCTGGATCTCCAATGGGGTGCAGGTCAGCTACTGTCTGAGGCCACCCAGCAGGCGCTACAGCGAGAACTACAGTTTTCTCCTCTTTGCTTGGGGTTTGGAGGTTTTGGAGCTGTCTGACCTGGGCTGCAAGTTTGCTAGGTTAAGCTGCAATAGGGCAGGTCATTCATATGCTAAAGCCACTGCTTGGAGCTTGGGTGGGTTTGTAGATTGTTCAGGGCGGGGTCTCAGGGTGTGACTAGGCTAGGGCGTGGCAAACAGCGATGGCTGCCAGTTAGCTGGACCGCGTCCGCCCCAGCACAATAAACAATTATTCCTGTGCGCAGCCCTGTAAGCAAGCCTCCCTCACTTTCCGACCCCACGGCAGACAGTCCAGCTTCTCCCCGTAGGAGTTTGGGTCCCCCGCGTCTCCCCAGAAACTGGAGTTCAGAATAATCGGGATCTTGTCTCCCTTCAGGTTGAAAAAAGCAGTGCTTCCAATCGCCTGTCACCAGCCGGATTCGCACGCCTCCGTACCTCAGCTTTTCAGCCCTTGTGCACCCCTCAATGCTGTTTGCTCTTTCCTTCTAGTTGTAGAACTTCCACTTAGCCAGCTTTCCCGTGGTTCTGGGTGATAGACGTTTTGTCTTTTAGTTGTAGTTTTGAAATCGTTGTGCGAGGCAGCAGTTTAGGTGTTTACCTACGCCGCCATCTTGGATCCTCTCTTGTTCAGCTTTGAATAGTTCAGTTTTGGGGAAGAATGTATCACTTACGAAGAGTCTTGCTGAGAGGGATAAAGGATCATGTGCTTTGTTGTAGAGACTTCATTTTGTAAGCTGACTTATTGTCATATGGCAGTTAAAAATATATTTCTCATAATTGAGAAAAATGAAGCTGAGAAAAATCAAATTAGATTTTCTTTTTTCTTGGAGATGTGTAACGGATATTCTGGAACTTGACCTCATCAAGGAATTTCATTGCTATTTGAAATTGAAATTTCATTTTTCTGAAGAAAATATGGGATTAAAGTGGGATTAAATGTGGGATTAAAGTACAAATACACCTTGATTATTCAGTTACTGAAAATTTGTGGGTGAGTTGAATCTTTGTGACAGTGACTCATTTTCAATTTGCTTATATTATTGGTTCAGAAATGCCCTCTAGTGAGATTGTAAAGAAATTTACAGGTTGTTAGAAAAAATTACCCTTTGCTCTATGCTTTTGATGCAGCTTATTTATTTTATTACCCACTCACTTTAGATAGGCTAAGTATATTTCCTAATATGCTTTTAGATCAACAAGCAATTAGTTTATACTCTGGAGTTTTTGATTATTTCAAAAGTCCATTTAACTTAAACCTCCAGAGGTCTCTGAAGTTTCAGTGAATCATATATACTTCTCTAATCTTAACTAATAGTGTGTAGGAAGCATCAAATTTTTTAAATGGTTGAGTCATTTTATAAAGTTTTAAGAAATTTTATTGCTGTGCTGAAAAGTGTAACATTTCATATTGTGTCTATTTTTTATTTTTTAAATATATATATTTTTATTGTTGATAGTATTACAGATATTTTCCATTTCCTCTCTCCCCTGCTTATCCCCCCTCATATTGTGTCTTCTTAATTGACAGTCTTAGTCAGTGATTTATAACAAACTTTCTTCTCATCTTTGGTCTTTGTCTTCTATAACATTGATATCATTCAAGCCTCTTGATATTTTCTTTAAATTGACAGATTTCTGAGAGTGATAAATTATGTCCCATTGGTTATTTAGTCTTGTTATGCTGTTCTGAGTGATTGCTTTGCACATTTTCATAGGTGTGATTGTTTAAGAAATAGATTTTAAGTCTCCTGTGGTTTATCAGAATTGGAATTGATTGAGAGCCGCACTGCAAAAAGTCCAAAGGTTTCTTTTTGTGTGTGTGTGTGTGTGTGTTTTTATTGTTTTCAGAGAGGAAGGGAGAGGGAGAGAGAGATAGAAACATCAAGATGAGAGAGAATCATTGATTGGCTACCTCCTGCACGCCCCCCCACTAGGGATCAAGCCTGCAACCCGGGCATGTGCCCTGACCAGGAATCGAACTGTGATCTCCTGGTTCAAAGGTTGATTCTCAACCACTGAGCCACGCTGGCTGGGTAGTCCAAAGGTTTTTAAAGCCACATGTTCAGTAAAACATATTAATGGTTAGTAAGCTCTTGTACTTTGTCAAGTTATCAGTGTGATTAGGCTTCATAGCAGCTATCAATCAGCATTCTGTGAATATGACTAATACTTAGTTCATTCACTCAGCTGAGTTCACTCTTTATTTTTTTAAAATATGTTTTTATTTATTTTAGAGAGAGAGGATGGGAAGGGAGAGAGAGATAGAAACATTGATGAGAGAGAAACATTGATTGGCTGCTTCCTGCACGCAACCACTGGGGATCGTGCCCACAATCGGGCCATGTTCCCTGGCCAGGAATTGAACCAGTGATCTCCTGGGTTGATGCTCAACCACTAAGCAACACCAGCTGGGCTGAGTTCACTTTTTAAAAGACTCTTACTATGCTATAGAAACAACTCTTAGACCTGCCTCATTATATTTCCTTTCTCAGAGGATGTATCATCCTCTCTCAGTCTGCTTTACTGGGATGACTGCAGCTCATTCAGAAGAAATCTTTTTACCATCCTATTTTTATTTACTTATTTCATTAGTTTGGATTAAGTTCAGCTGCCAGTCACAGAGATTCAAATTAACAAAGGCTTTATGAAGATAGAAGTTTATTTCTCTTTTATGTGAAACTCAAGAGATAGGCTCTGTTCCACACAGCTATCAGAATCCCAGACTTTTCCATCAGATCATCCCATTGTCCCTTGGATATGATCCTTGTCCTCATGGCCCAAGAGGCCATTATATCTATCTGTCAGGCAACAGGATGCAGGAAAGGGTCAAAGAAGAAAGGGGGCAAAAGATACATATCTCTTGTCCTTTATGGAAGATTCTTTGAAGCTGCCACAACAATTTTCCCACTTATTCCCCATTGATTAAAACTTAGACACATGGCCATACTTAGCTACTAAGGGAGGGAGGAACATGTTTTTATTCTGGGTAGCTACAATCTACTGTGGAAGAATGGGACAATGTATAAGAGGAACAGATGGGAATCTGTCACACCATTATTTCTGTTTCTTGCAGTTATTGAGTGGAATAAATTTCAACAGTTTTATCCCAATTTTAGCATTGTGTCTTTGGGATAATATTGATAAGAACTTCGATGAGAGTAGACTAAGATTAGGGGAAACAAAGAGAACTGACATGATCTATGTGTCAGCATATTCACATAGCTCTTCTCTTTTTTGAATTTCCATGTATCAGTTTGGAGTTTATTCTCTCACTAGTTACTATAGTTTCTTTTATCATTTGGGTCAAAGGAACAGCTGACTGGAGGTCATGTTTATGGAAGATCCTTCCAGGCTTCAAAAAAAGTCCTGGGCATCAGAAACCTAGACTGATGCAAAAGTGTAATTTTTATTACCTTTTATAAGTCTGATGCCTAACTCACCGCTTTAGAAAGGCGTGTGTTCCTTAATGCATCAGAGTATTGAAATATGAGTCACAAAATAATGAGAGGAATCGCCCTAACTGGTTTGGCTCAGTCAATAGAGCGTTGGCCTGGGGCCTGAAGGGTCCCAGGTTCGATTCCGGTCAAGGGCATGTACCTTGGTTGCAGGCACATCCCCAGTAGGGGGCGTGCAGGAGGCAGCTGATCGATGTTTCTCTCTCATCGATGTTTCTCACTCTCTCTCCCTCTCCCTTCCTCTCTGCAAAAAATCAATAAAATGTATATAAAAAAAAAATAATGAGAGGAAGATGAGTATGGGAGCAGTTACAGGAAAAAAGTGACGCAAACTTTGTTAAATAGAAAAGTTTTCCTAGTAATGCAGGGCATTTAGGACAGGATACTACCCATAGAAACAGAACATGAAACCATGAGAAGTTGGGATCCCAGGAAAAGAAATGAACACTAAGACTGGCTATGGGATTAATACGGTTTTGTATAATGAGAAGAAATGGGGTGATACTTCCACCTTGCTTTTCCAGGGGATGGAGAAATAATATTCTCAACTCTTTATGATCCAACTGTGTTTTTAGGCTAATGAATTGAATCTAAGGTTGGAATTTTGAAAAGAAAAAAAAAGAAAGAAAGAAAGAAAAAAGAATAGAGAGGATTAGTTCCTTCTTTTCAGTTGTCTAAATGAGCTCAGTGAGTTCCTGTGGGATTGACTGACTTTAGCCCTTGAATTTCAGGGATGAATGAACTGGTTGGCTTGACCATAATGCAGTCCAACAGGACATCTGGAAATATTTGACCCAATTCCAAGAAACAATGGGCATGTCCATGGATATCACATTGATGTCATGCCTTTTACCCCCGAGAAAGCTTTTTGTGAATGAGGTATCATGGTTGACGCATTTTTTATGTACATAGAGTGTGTGTGTATATGTATGTGTATATATACATGTATCACACACACACACACACATATATATATATATATATATATAGTCACCCAGGGTTTAGTCAGGGTTCTCCAGAGAAACAGAACCAATAGGATAACATGTCTTTGGGATATTATTGATAAGAACTTTGATGAGAGTAGACTAAGATTAGGGGAAACAAGATGAGAATTATTGTAGGAATTGGTTCATATAGTTATGGAGTCCTAGAAATCCCATTTTCTGCTATCTATAAGCTGGAGAACAAGGAAAGCCAGTGTTAGAATAATTCAATGCTAGTTAGAAGACCTGAGAACCAGGGGAGCCAATGGTATAACTCAATCTGAGGCCAAAGACTTGAGAACCAAGTGCTCCCATGTCTGAGCATTCAAGATGGTTGTCCCATCCAGCTCAAGGAGAGAGAGAGAGAGAGAGAGAGAGAGAGAGAGAGAGAGAGAGAGAGAGAGAGAGAGATCGAGAATTCACTTTTCCTCCTTTTTGTACTATTTGGGCCCTCAATGGATTTGATGATGCCTGCCCACATTGTTGAAAGCACATCTTCTTTACTTAGTCAGCTAATTCAAATGCTAATCTTTCCAAAAACACCCTCACAGACACACTCCAAAATAATATTTTACCATCTATCTGGGCATTCCTTAGCCCAGTCAAGTTGACACACAAAATTAATCATCGCAGTGGCTCTTTTCTTCCTGTGCTTTATAAATTTTAATTGAGATCTCACATGATCTTTGTTATCTTCTCTCATGGAAAGTAGATTTTTGGCTTTCACCCTTTTGCTGAGGAGAAAGAGCTCTGAAGTTTGCAGCTTTATCCAGGAATCTCAGTTCCCTCCCTGCCTTGTATGGAGCTAAGGCTTTTCTTCTGTATTGTGTGATCATTAAATGCTGAGGCTGACCAGCAGACCCTGAGTGACAGATGAATGGATTACTCCGACACAACGTTTGCTGTGAAGAGAGGGCCAAGGGACTGCCTGGCTAAAGGAACCAGACAGCCTCGATTGAGTGCCTCGTTAGGCTTTTATTGTAGTAGTAGTTTGAGATAAAGTTTCTTTTAGATGCAATCAGTAGGGTAAGTAATATTGGGAGGACACATGTGTTTGTAGTGTCCTTTAAGCAAGGACACTCAAAGATTAAGCATAGCCGAAACCGGTTTGGCTCAGTGGATAGAGCGTCGGCCTATGGACTGAAGGGTCCCGGGTTCGATTCCGGTCAAGGGCATGTACCTTGGTTGCGGGCACATCCCCAGTGGGAGGTGTGCAGGAGGCAGCTGATCGATGTTTCTCTCTCATCGATGTTTCTAGCTCTCTATCCCTCTCCCTTCCTCTCTGTAAAACATCAATAAAATATATTAAAAAAAAAAAAAAAAGATTAAGCATAAGGATTCCAGTAAACACCCTGGAGTCTGCACATGCACAGACTTGTTTGGAAAGGTCAAGGAATAATTAGGGGCGCCATCTTTGGCACTCCCCTAAGTTGGAATTCTGATAAACATGGTGGGCAGCCTTCCACACACTTCCCTTTCCTTGGAAACTTTCCAACCAAGTCTCGTGTGCTCCCCAATATCTCCCTCTTTTTTGTTTTGCTTAATGTAGAAGACAGAGGGCGGTGGTGAACTTTCTGCTTTGGAATGTCAGGGTCTGCGAAGCATGTTTACTGCTCCAGTTCCGATTTTACAGACTATAAGAAAAACAAAAAAAGCAATGGTTAGTTATCTGGAGTGCGTGGAGTGTGAATACACTCCAATAATTGCTCAGCCTCTGCCATCAGCTTCATCATCATTCCCCAGGTTATTCTGGGGGCCGTCTGGGTCTGGGGAAGGTGCAATGTTCTGTGCTGCGGAGTCCCCAGGTTCAGATTCTTCATTTCTGGAAGAGGATTGGTCCTGTGCCATTCCATGATAGGATTTAATCTGGCAAGCTGGAATCCACAGTGGCCCTGTGGGGGTAGAAACACATGCATATCCTCTCCCCCATGTTAGTAATTCATTGGGTCCCATCTAGTTATTAGGGTCCACATCTCACCACAAGATTTGTGGTTTCTGAGATGGGGTTATTGAGGTGAAGTGCCGTTCTACAGAGGATTGTAAACAATCATTCAGATTAAAAAAATTAAAGGTAAAGAGTGCTTTAGATAGTATTTTAGCAGGGTCCTTGAGTTCCATATTCCCCCTTTTTTGTTTAACTAGCATACCCTTCAGGGTAGCATGGGCACATTCAACGATGGCCTGCCCTTGTGGATTGTAAGGGATTCCCGTAGAATGCTGGGAATGGACCAAGTTCTGCAAAATGTGGCAAAGCGATGGCTGCTATAAGCAGGCCCATTATCAGTTTTTGTCTTGGTTGGAATTCCTAAAAAGGCAAATGTAAGTAGCAGATGTTTAATCACATAGTGCGTGGATTCGCCAGGAAGAGCATGGGCACTGATCATACCAGAAAAAGTGTCTATAGTTACATGTACCAGGTGTACCGGTTAATAATGCGGATTTTTTTCAATAGATGGAGTTACACATAAGCAATTTGATATGTATGCTATTTTTTTTTATATATTTTATTGATTTTTTTACAGAGAGGAAGAGAGGAAGGGAGAGGGATAGAGAGTTAGAAACATCGATGAGAGAGAAACATCGATCAGCTGCCTCCTGCACGCCCCCTACTGGGGATGTGCCCGCAACCAAGGTACATGCCCTTGACCGGAATCGAACCTGGGACCCTTGAGTCCGCAGGCCGACGCTCTATCCACTGAGCCAAACCGGTTTTGGCATGTATGCTATTTTGTTGTATTGACAGCAAGCTTCAAACTTCATATGTCAAATTTTCTGAAGGTGTTAACATCATAAATATTTTTACGCTTAAAAATGTTGAATTTCGTGCCAAAAAAAAAGCATTTGCGGGAAGTTTTAATTCATTACTTTATTTTGAAGAAAAGTGCCGCTGCAAGTTATCATATACTTCGGGAAGCTTATGGTGAACATGCTCCATCTCAAGATACTTGTGAACGCTGGTTTAAACATTTTAAAAGTTATGATTTCGATGTGAAAGACAAAGAAGGTCCAGGTCAACCGAAAAAGTTTGAAGACCAACAATTACAAGCATTATTGGATGAAGATGCATGTCAAAATCAAAACAACTTGCAGAAAGATTAAACGTAGCTCAGCAAACAATTTCCAATCGTTTTCAAGCAATGGGAAAGATTTTAAAGGAAGGAAAATGGGTGCTTATCAACTGAATGAAAGACAAATGGAAAACCGAAAAGTCATCAGTAAAAGGTTGCTTCAGCGGCACGAAAGAAAGTCTTTTTTGCATCGAATTGTGACTGGCGATGAAAAGTGGACTTATTTTGAGAATCCCAAACGCACAAAATCATGGGTTGATCCAGGTCAACCACCAACATCGACTGCAAGGCCAAATCGCTTCTGAAAGAAGACAATGCTCTGCATTTGGTGGGATCAGGAAGGTGTGGTGTATTATGAGCTTCTAAAACCAGGTGAAACCGTTAATACTGTTCGCTACTGACAACAAATAATCAACTGAATCACACTTTGATCGTAAAATGACTAGAATGTGCCAGAAGACACAGCAAAGTAATTTTGCTTCATGATGACGCACCATCATACACTTCAAAACCAGTTAAAAACACATTAAAAGATCTTGCCTGGGAAGTATTAACTCACCCGCCGTATTCACCAGACCTTACTCCTTCAGATTACCACTTGTTCCAATCGATGGCACACGCACTTTCTGAACAGCACTTCAAAATGTACGAAGAAGTGGAAAATTGGGTCTCTGAATGGTTTGCCTCAAAACAAGAAAAGTTTTATTGGGACGGTATCCACAAATTACCTGAAAGATGGGGGAAATGTGTAGCTAGCGATGGACATTACTTTGAATAAAGCACTTTTGATGTTTCTCTTGAAATTATTGTGTTTTCTTTGATTACAAAATTCACATTATTAACCGGTACACCTGGTACATACTGGAGTTTCCTAAAAGAGGCAATGTGACATCTGTTTGCCAAAGGTCATTGACCTGCAGCCTTCTGGGATTAATTCCCATGGAGGGTAGTGAGGTACCTGTCATTTGACAGTCAGGACATTGTAAAATAACTTGTTTAGCTACTCTCAGGGTCAGTTGAAATTCTTTATGTAGTTTGCTCCAATTTTGGTGGAATAGTTCATGGGATTGATGGGCTTTTAATAAAGCAGCAGTCATTACTAAGCGGTCTACTTGATCATTGGCTTGTACCAGCGGTCCAAGAAGAGAACTGTGGACCTGATATGAGATATAAAGAGAGGATGTAACCAACCATCTCGTAGGGCCTGGAGGCGAAGGAACTGTGCTAGGAGGGATTGATCTAATGTAGGCTTGATGAGTGAAGTTTCTTGGTTTTATAAGATATAAACAGAATAAGCAGAGTCACTAACGGGTTGTGAGGGAAATGTTTCTAGTGCTAGGATCAGCGCTCCCAATTTCCGCTCGCTGAGTTGAGATAAAACCCCCCTGTTGAATGGCACCATTAAGTGGCCAATGGATGGCTGTTTTACCGGTTTTTCTTGAGCCATCTGTGAACACAGTAAGTGTTCTTGAGATAGGGATATGTACAATCTTAGAGGGGTATATTAACTTAGTGTGGGACAAAAAAATCTAATGTCTTATCTGCAGGGAGAGAATGTTCTACTTTTCCTACGGAAATCAGCTAGAGCAATTTGCAAATCAATGGAGGTCGATAATATTCTCAAATTGAGTTTTAGTTAATGGAAGGAGAATGATATCCGGATCATGTCCTGCGAGTTTTCTACAGCGCTGCCTCCCATCGAGAATCAAAGAGCAAATCAATGCTAAATAAGGTGATAAGGTTTTGGAGGGAGTATGAGAGCAAAACAACCATTCAGTAAACCTCAGTTCAGGTACCAGTTGTCCCAAAGTCCCGTAGGTGAGTGCCTGGTGGGAAATAAAATTAGTTGAAGAGAATGCTGGGGGAGATTCTGTTCAAATATCGAGTATCGAGTGCATCCTCGACCAAGAGGAGTTCTTTTATCCCTTCTGCGGATAGCTGTCTCGGGGAATTTAAGGCTGGATCCCCTTTTAGGATGTTAAACAGGTTTTGTAAGTTCACTGTGGGAATACCTAGCGCTGGTCATATCCAATTTATATTCTCCTAGTAATTTTTGAAAGTCATTTAGGGTTTTTAGTTCCCTGTTGTCAAAGGTAACCTTTTGGGGTCTGATGGGTCTTTCAGTTAAGATATATCCTAGATATTTCCATGGTTTTGTCATCTGTACCTTCTCAGGGGCTATTAAAAGGCCTCTCAAGGCCGGTTTCCTTTTGCACTGAAGAGTATATATGATATAACAGGTCCGTATCAGGGGCTGTAAGGAATAATTTTTCCATGTAATGAATAATTTTTCAGTAGGAAACTGTTGCCTGGTTGGCATGAGTGCCTGATGTACATGGTACCAGCACATAGTTGGGCTGTTCAGCATTCCCGGTGGGAGGACTCTCCAATGATATCTCTGGGAGGGCTCTTCATTGTTAATCAAAGGGAGAGTAAATGCAAATTTATTCCGACCTTGGGTAGCTAAAGGAATGGTATAAAAGCAATCCTTTAAATCTGTGATAATAATGGGCCAGTCTTGTGGGATCATGGCTGGAGATGGAAGTCCAGGTTGGAGAGTACCCATGGGTTGAATATTAGCATTAATGGCCCTTAAATCGTGTAAGAGCCGCCATTTGTTAGATTTTTGGGGGATTATGAAAATAGAGAATTCTAGGGGCTGTTGAAAGGTTCTATGTGTCCTAAATCCAATTGTTCTTTTACAATAGATGGGCTTGTTGTAATTTTTCTCCCTTTAGGGGCCACTGTTCTATCCAAACAGGGGTTTGGCTTAACTAAGTCAAGGGTAAGGGAGGTATAACAACAGTGACCACTCCTAAAAAGGTGTCTGTAACATTAACCCCCACTGTGAAAGGAGATCACGTCCCCATAAATTGATAGAATCTGTAAGATTAGGGGCTGTATGTAGCCAGTTTGCCCATCTGGCCCTTTACAGTGTACGTGCCGAGAACTTTAAAATGTCTGGGAAACTTCTCCTATTCCCACTGTCCTCTGATCTTGCTTTACCGTGGGCCATGACGAGGGCCAATCAAGATGACTAAGTATAGTGCAATAGTCCTCAGTATCTATTAATCCTGTGAATCTTTTCCCTTGGATTTCTATACTGAGGAAGGGCCGTTCCCTGGTAACTGACTGATTCCAATAAACTCCTCACTCTCCAGTATTGCCAGATTTCTCTCCTGAGCGTTGGGACCCAATATAGTAGTAACAACAGTTGCACGATCTTAGTTTGCATGAGGAAAATATGCAGCTCCTTGCATGTCATGAGCACCTGGATTTCTCCCTGGTAATCACTATCAGCGACTCCTGGTATTACAGTGACTCCTTTTGAATTAAGGCTGGAGCGCCCCAAAATAATGCCTACCATGCCTGGTAGCAGTGGACCTCAAGTCTCCGTAGGGACCCTTTTAGGGTCGTCCCCTTCTTTTAGAATCAGTTCTGTTGGAGTTCTGTGCTCCCAGTGGTAGCTGCTTGGAGGGAGTAGACAGTAGATTTCCTGTCTGCCCTAGGAAGGTGATCCGTGCCCCGGTTTGTTGCGGGGCCTGGACTGGCCCCACTGGGCGTTTCCCTGCAGTGTTGGTAAAGAATTGCCATGTTTGTCAAATTTTGATTTACATTGGTTGACCCAGTGACACCCCTTATGGCAACAGGGACAAGTAGATGGGGGCTGAGAATTCTCAGAATGGGAGGTTGCTATTTTAGCCTTGCAATCCTTTTTAAAATGTCCCATTATCCCCCATTAATAGCATTTGGAATCTGTTTTGCCCTTATTCCCTGCCTGGAGAGCCATGGCCAACATTTGAGTCCAGTGGGTTTCCATTCCTACTAGCTGACAAGCCCTGGTAAATACCCCCACCGTGGTGGCCTTTCTCCCCGATGGGCTGCATAGCCTTTTGACAATCAACGTTGGCGTTGTCATATGCCAGTTGCAACAAGAGAATATCTGCAGTCTGACTATGACTGATCTGCTGGTGAATGGATTGGGTAAGGCGATTTACAAAGTCAACATAAGATTCCTGGGGTCCCTGGTGTACATTAACAAATGAGCCTTGCTGAATTCCGCCTTCCTGAATATGCTCCCAGGCCTATTGTGCACAAAGAGAGTCTTGGGTAAATACTTGTGGGTGCAGATTCAATTGCTGTTGTACATTAACATATGGTCCCCACCCCTGCAGCATTGGGGCCTGTAATGTGACCAGCACCCGCTAGATTGTTTTGATTAGCCTGTTGTTCACAGATCTCATCATATTCTGCTCTTCATAATAAATATTGACTGGCGTCTAAAGTTGTTTTAGCTAAAATTTGCCAGTCCCAAGACGTCATATGGTAATTTTCAGACAAAGCATTAATGAGTCCTTTTGTAAATGGACTGTTAGCCCCATTTTCTCTAATACTTTTCCTTAGTTCTTTAAAGTTATTAAAGGAGAGCGGTTCATATATCTGCTTACCTTGCTGATCTTGCAAACCTGGGCAAGCCAAAAGCTCTCCTTCTATCATAGCTTGCCTGACACATGATCCCATAACTGAGGATCTAGTTGATGATCCTTCCCACATTGGAGGTGGAGGATTGGGGGCCTTAGGTATTACTGGCTTTATAGGCTCTGCTTCAGGAGGAGGGGGTGGTGATAAATCCTGGTGTTCTGTAGGCTTTTGATCCTCAATATGTAGTGGGCATAGTGCAGCTCAAACAAAAGCCCTCATAGTTAAAGATGACAAATCCTGATTTCTCTTTAAATTTCTACCTACTTGTTCCCAGAGATCAAGGCCTAATGTTCCAGCACAGGGAACCAAGGGTTATAAGTTATAATAGTCTGCAAAAGGCCCTTTAATTGTTTCTTTATAACCGAGGCACCATTCGCTTTTAACAATTGTTTAAGCGCTGTTATATATTGTTGTTTTATGAACAACTTCTGTCCCATTATGAAACCTTAGCTGAAAAACAATTCCCTCGAACTTGGAAATCCCAAGGGAACCAAGGATTATAAATTATAACAGTGCAACAGGCTCTTTAATTATTCTTCTATAACTGAGGCACCATTTGCTTTTAATAACTTTTTAAGTAACAAAGAAATCTGTTACTTGTTGGACAGCTGCTGTCCTATTGTGAAACCTTAGCTGAAAAACATGCCCTTGAACTTGGAAATCCCAAGTGGGCTCCAATGACTTAGTACACAGTTACTCTTCGTTTTCTTACTCTTCGTTTTTGAGGTTTCCGCCACATCTTGTTGTGTTCCTTGGTCCTCACATGGGGTACCACCTTGCCGGGGCTGACCAGCAGACCCTGAGTGACAGATGAATGGCTTACTCCGACACAACGTTTGCTGTGAAAGAGAGGGCCAAGGGACTGCCTGGCTAAAGGAACCAGACAACTTCGATTGCCTGCCTCGTTAGGCTTTTATTGTAGTAGCAGTTTGAGATAAAGTTTCTTTTAGATACAATCAGTAGGTTAAGTAATATTGGGAGGACACATGTGTTTGTAGTGTCCTTTAAGCAAGGACACTCAAAGATTAAGCATAAGGATTCCATTAAACACCCGGGGGTCTGCACATGCACAGACTTGTTTGGAAAGGTCAAGGAATAATTAGGGGTGCCATCTTCAGCACTCCCCTAAGTCGGAATTCTGATAAACAGGTGGGCGGTCTTCTACACACTTCCCTTTTTTTGGAATGTCCTCCTTACAAACTTCCCAACAAAGCCTCGTATGTTCCCCAACAATTAAAACCCCCTGATTTTCAGCTTCCTTTGATTTTAACCCCCTTGTTTTTTTGTGAACTTAGCTATTTATTTAGAAGGTTATGTTTTATATTTATCCAACATTTCTAAATGTCATTTAAGGGAGATTTTTATGTCTCTTAAGGACACTATGTTCTCAGAAACTCAAGTTTCCAGTTACTTTAACTCATACGGTATTATTAAAGTTATTCTGTATTGGATGGATATAAATATATAATTCAAAAGGAAAATAATCAGCCTTATATCAATATTTTTCATTGTAAAAATATGTGCTATTTTTATATGGTAAATGGGTGATGACGCTTGAAATACTATCAGTAGGATACAGAGATTCAAAATATATGAATCAAAACTAATTACCACTACAGACCACCATGACACAGAAATTACAATAGTGATATTTTTTTTTAAATAAATCTTTATTCAGATTATTACAATTATTTCTCCTTTTTTCCCCCATAGCTCCCCTCCAGCCATTTCCCACCCCACCTTCTGCCCTTATCTACCCCCCACTGTCCTCATCCATAGGTGTATGATTTTTGTCCAGTCTCTTCATGAACCCCCCCATACCCCTTTCCCCCTGAGAATTATCAGTCCACTCCCCTTCTATGCCCCCGATTCTACTGTATTCACCAGATTATTCTGTTCCTCAGGTTTTTAATTCACTTGATTTTTAGGTTCACTTGTTGATAGATATGTATTTGTTGTTCACAATTTTTATCTTTCCTTTTTTCTTCTTCCTCTTCTTTAAGAATACCTTTCAGCATTTCATATAATACTGGTTTGGTGGTGATGAACTCCTTTAGCTTTTTCTTGTCTGTGAAACTCTTTATCTGCCCTTCAATTCTGAATGATAGCTTTGCTGGGTAGAGTAATCTTGGTTGTAGGTTCTTGCTATTCATCACATTGAAAATTTCTTGCCACTCCCGTCTGGCCTGCATAGTTTCTGTTGAAAAGTCAGCTGACAGTCGTATGGGTGCTCCCTTGTAGGTAACTAACTGTTTTTCTCTTGCTGCTTTTAATATTCTCTCTTTGTCTTTTGCTCTTGGCATTTTAATTATGATGTGTCTTGGTGTAGTCCTCTTTGGGTTCCTTTTGTTTGGGGTTCTGTGGGCTTCCTGGACTTGTAAGTCCATTTCTTTCACCAGGTGGGGGAAGTTTTCGGTCATTATTTCTTCAAATAGGTTTTCAGTATTTTGCTCTCTCTCTTCTTCTGGCACCCCCATAATTCTGATGTTGGTACGCTTGAAGTTGTCCCAGAGTCTTCTTACATTATCTTCAACTTTTTGGATTTTTTTTTTTGCTTTTTGCTTTTTCGGTTGAGTGTTTTTTGCTTCTTTGTATTTCAATTCTTTGACTTGATTTTTGTGTTCTTCTTGTCTGTTTTTGGGTCTCTGTATAATATTTTTAATTTCAGTCAGTGTATGTTTAATTTCTAGTTGGTCCTTTTTCATCTCTTCGAGGGTCTCGTTATATTTATCGGCCTTTTCTAGGATATTCTTAAAAAGCCTTATAACCGTGGTTTTGAATTCTATATCCAGTCGTTTGTTTTCCTCCATTTCTTTCGTTTGTGATCTGATTCTTAGACGCCGCATTTTCACTGCTTCCCTGAGTTGGTAGATTTGTGTGCTAGGTTTCCAATTTGGCCCAGTGGGTCTGCCTCCCCAGTTAACCTGAGGTGGACACTCTTGGTGCACCCCTTTGTGGACTGTGTGTACAGCCTTGTTGTAATTAAGTCTTTATTGTTATTGGTATCACTGGGAAGAATTGACCTCCGGGCCAGTTGGCTGTAAGGATCAGCTGTGTCTATGCTGGGAGAAGTCCGGTGCTGGAGACAGCCTTATAGGATTAGACTTGCCAAATTGCAATAGCCTCTGTGCTCAGCTTGGATGGGGTGGAGTCTCAGTCTTGGCTTCCCATCAGCCTTGCCCTTGCTAGCACGTGTGTGCCTTCAGTCCTCTGCCTTCCCGGCTCCCGATTCTCCGCCCGAGAGTCCAGACTCCCCCCACAAGAGCGTGGGTCTCCGGGGGCTCGCCTGGAACTGGGGTTCACTGCAGTCAGAACTGGGGCTCACTTCAGTCAGAACCGGCGTTCAGTGCCGTCAGGAGCCTCTGACTCCCTTCTGCTAGGGAAAGCCTGTGGCAGCCCCCGCAGCCTTTGTGCGCACTGGCGCGAGCGGACTTTCAGTCTTCCGCCTTCCCCGGCTCCCGAGTCTCCGCCCGAGAGTCCAGACTCCCCCCACAAGAGCGTGGGTCCCCAGGGGCTCTCCCGGAACTGGGGTTCACTGCAGTCAGAACTGGGGCTCACCTCAGTCAGAACTGGTGTTCGGTGCCGTCAGGAGCCTCTCACTCCCTTCCGCCAGGGAAAGCCTGTGGCAGCCCCCGCAGCCTTTGTGCGCACTGGCGCGAGCGGACTTTCAGTCTTCCGCCTTCCCCGGCTCCCGAGTCTCCGCCCGAGAGTCCAGACTCCCCCCACAAGTGCGTGGGTCCCCGGGGGCTCGCCTGGAACTGGGGTTCACTGCAGTCAGAACTGGGGCTCACTTCAGTCAGAACTGGGGTTTTGTGCTGTCAGGAGCCTCCCACTCCCTTCCGCTAGGGAAAGCCTGCGGCAGCCCCCGCAGCCTTTGTGCGCACTGGCGCGAGCGGACTTTCAGTCTTCCGCCTTCCCCGGCTCCCGAGTCTCCGCCCGAGAGTCCAGACTCCCCCCACAAGAGCGTGGGTCCCCGGGGGCTCGCCTGGAACTGGGGTTCACTGCAGTCAGAACTGGGGTTCAATGCGGTCGGGGGCTCCCTTCCCCCTTCCGCCAGAGAAAGCCAGCCAGGCACTCCGCCGCCCTTCCTCTCTGCGCGCACAAAGACCCTTTGCCGTACCTCCAATTCTCTGTGAGCTTTTCTCCTTCCTTCTAGTTGTAGAATTTTCACTCAGTCAGCTTTCCTGCGGTTCTGGATGGTGTCCGTTCTGTCTTTTAGTTGTAGTTTTGAAATTGTTGTGCGAGGCAGCAGTTTAGGTGTTTACCTATGCCGCCATCTTGGTTTCTCCTCAATAGTGATATTTTGTATGCACTAATTTTAAAGGGAACCTAGAATTTAATTGTTATTTTCATTTCTTTTTTTTTATAATTTTTAAAAAATATATATTTTATTGATTTTTTACAGAGAGGAAGAGAGAGGGATAGAGAGAAACATTGATCAGCTGCCTCCTGAACACCCCCCACTGGGGATGTGCCCGCAACCAAGGTACATGCCCTTGACCGGAATCGAACCCGGGACCCTTCAGTCCGCAGGCCGACGCTCTATCCACTGAGCCAAACCGGTCAGGGCTGTTATTTTCATTTCAAATGCTCTTTCAAGAATTATATCATTTTAGATGATGTGACATGATGCTTATTATACTTGTTAATTTGTGTTTAATAAAAGTCCTTTGAGTGAAACTTTTGATAGATTACAGCTCAAGGCAAAAATTAACCTAGATCAGTGGTCAGCAAACTGCGGCTCGCGAGCCACATGTGGCTTGTGATCCGTGGTTTGCCGCTCTGTTGCCTAATGAGTTTGCTGACCACTGACCTAGACTCTCGATTCCAATAATTACAGGCTGTTGTTGTTCCTTGTGATTAAGCCCCTATCCCAGTGGTCGGCAAACTCATTAGTCAACAGAGCCGCAGTTTGCCGACCACTGACCTAGATGTTTCTGTATAATTCAGAAGAGGAGGAACCATTTAACTGGAAAACTCTGTGATTATTTGAATTCTGTTATGCAATTTGATTATTAAATTAGAATAAGGAAAGCTGTGAAAGAAAACGAGCTAAAAGAGAGAAACAAGAATGGGAAGTAGTCATCATGAAGGAGAATATGACAAACCCATTGGGTTGGTGCAGTGGTTGTGTATTTCCATTTACCACTCTAGAAGTGCATCTGAATTTCATTTCAAGTGCTGTTTCCCTGTCAGTTTGGCTGGTTATAGGCAGTAAAATTGACATTACTTGGACTTAATTAGAATTGGTTAAGGATTCTTGTCCCCGCCCCCCCTTTTTTTTAAGATAAAGTTGGAGAGGGGAGAACTAGAATCTAGTTTCACGATTATTTCCTGAAATGACCAACAGAAAAGAAACTCCTCACCTCATCTTTTTTTTTCTTTTCTTTTCTTTACTAGTGTACCTTAACTCTTACAATGATATTTGTTTAGCATTTCAGTACTTATACTATAAGATTACTATAGATTAAGGGAGGAGAAGAGAGCAAAACATGTGCATGAAAGTGATTATTAAAATGCCTAAATTCTCAGGGGACACTGAGGGAAAATTTTGACTACAGCTGCTTCATTCCTGTAATGGCTGATCAGGGATGCAAATCATGACCAAATTTATACAAATTTGATCGGCTGTTTGTTATTGCTAAAGTCCTAGGTTCAAGTTTTAATATTCAGATGTGGAGAAAAGGATGGAAACTGGTGTTCATGAGTAATTAAAATTAGACTCCTAAATGAAAAATTAGAAAAAGATATATTATTTGTGTAACTCAGTCCAGGCGGTTTTATATGTTTTCTCACTTGACCTTCAATACTCCCACGTGGTAGGTGTCTTTATCCCCAAGACCCATGGAGGTATATAACTTCAATTCATTGATGATAATACTTGTATTAGAATTAATTTCCTTTGATTCTTGTCCCATTTTCTATATAGGATGCTGATTACTGTCTCAATTCCCAATTAATAAAGAAACATACTGATCACAATGTAGCCACCACATCAAAGTAATTTCATTTATGGTCCCAATTAAATGAGAAAGGATAAACACATAGGTAATGCAATAGAATACAGAGTCCAGAAATAGAGTCACATATACATGGTCAATTGATTTCAACGAAGGTTCAAAGGTGATTCAATGGAGGAAGGGAAGTCTTTTCAAGAAATGGGAGCAAAGAAACATTTGTAATTAAAAATGACTCCTAGAAGTTACTGCAAAGATAACAGTTACCTCTAAGGAGGAAGATTAGAGAATGCAGTTGGAAAGGGGGATGCAGAAGCTTCAAAGATAGTGTTTAATTCTTCAGCTGGGTGACTGGGCACTGAATATTTTTATTCTTTTTTTAAAATATATTTTTATTAATTTCAGAGAGGAAGGGAGAGGAAGAGAGAGAGAGAATCATCAATGATGAGAAAGGATCATTGATCAGCTGCCTTCTGCACGTCCCCCACTGGGGATCGAGCTCACAATTTGGGCACATGCCCTGACTGGGAATCGAACTGTGAGCTCCTGGTTCATAGGTCGATGCTCAACCACTGAACCATGCCAACTGGGCTGTTTTTATTATTCTTTAAGCCCTATTGTATGTTGCATATATTGTTAAATATAAGACTAAATTCATTAAAAAAGACAAAAATTAACTTTGAAAAGATACTAAAGACATTTAGAAAAATGGGAGTACCACTCAAAACCAATCAGTCCAACCCTATTAAATAGTTTTTGTTGAGAGCTATAATATTTGGGATGTAGGTAAATATGGCTTTGTATAACAAAGGGCAGATATATTTCTTTTTTTTTTTTTAATATATCTTATTGATATTTTACAGAGAGGAAGGGAGAGGGATAGATAGCTAGAAACATCGATGAGAGAGAAACATCGATCAGCTGCCTCCTGCACATCCCCCACTGGGGATGTGCCCGCAACCAAGGTATATGCCCTTGACTAGAATTGAACCCGGGACCCTTCAGTTCACAGGCCGACGCTCTATCCGCTGAGCCAAACCGGTTTCAGCCAGATATATTTCTTAAAAATTTTTTTTATTGATTTCAGAGAGGAAGGGAGAGGGAGAGAGAGAGAGATAGAAACATCAATGATGAGAGAGAATCATTAATTGGCTGCCTCCTGCATGTCCCCTAATGGGAGTCAAGCCTGCATCCCGGGCATGTACCCTTAACTGGAATCAAACCCAGGAACCTTCCGTCTGCAGGCTGACGCTCTATCCACTGAGCCAAACCAGCTAGGGCAGATATTTTATTTTTAAGACACTCTCAAATATGAGTTTATTTAGTCTTTACATCCTGAGAGACAGATATAATTATTTCTACTTTTTACATAGGATGAAGCTGAGATTCAGGAAAATAAAATAAGTTACTAAAGGTCAAGAAGTGAACACTCTTATCAGTAATAAAAAATCCATACTCTTTCCACATATTTTTTCCATATCTCTTGGAGTTCTAATTTAGCAGAAACTAATCCCACATCCCAATGGAAGAAAAGGGTTCAGAAAGAGGTCTTTGAAATACGTTTTAAAAAACTAAACTTAGCTCTAGCCAGTGTGGCTCAGTTGGTTGGGCATGGTCCCATATACCTAAAGGTTGCTGGTTTGATTCCTGGAAAGGGCACGTGCCCAGGTTGCTGGCTCAATCCCCGATAAGGGGGCATGTAGGAGGCAGCTGATCAACGTTCCACTCTCACATTGATGATTCTCTTTTTCCTTCTTCCTTCCTTTCTCTCTAAAAATCAATAAAAATATTTACAAAATACACACACACACAAATACAAGCCCAGCCGGTGTGCCTCAGTGGTTGAGCATTGACCTATGAACCACAAGGTCCTAGTTCGATTCCCAGTCAGGGCACATGCCCCGGTTGTGGGCCCAATTCCTAGAGTGGAGTGTGCAGGAGGCAGCCAGTGACCAATGATTCTCATCATTGATGTTTCTATCTCTCCCTCTCCCTCTTCCTTTCTCTCTGCAGGCAATAAAAATATTTTAAAAACACAAAAAAACTAAACATAGTGAGGAAAATATCCTGTTTTGTATACTTGATCATAATTATTTTGGAGACTGACTTAGAAATGAAGAGAATTTTTCCTTTTACATTCAGCCACAAATAGAAAGCCTTCTGCACTCTTAAGGATAAGTGTTCTGAGCTCATTATCCTGAATAAATGAAGGTCAATAAATATCTCCTGCATAAGAATTTGTCATACTTTTTAAAGATTTCAGGTGTTGAATAGTCATCTTTAAAACTAAGTGTCCAGTTTTCGTGCCATGGGCTTGCACTGAGGGATCATGGCAGACAGGTTACTCATTTTATCTCTGCTCCGCTTTTTGGTTTATCTATGAGCTTCTCTGAATGACCTCATTTTTACTTGTTCACCATCTTCCATTTGGGGTGGATCTGAATCACTTTTATTTTCTTGGAAACTGTCACATGTGGCTGATAGAGCCAATAGCGGTGGGTTTTGTCCCTGGGCTCATGATTAGAAACCATGGAAGCAATGCACTGGTTGTTTCTGTCAACGCTGTACCTCTCACTGCAGCCTCCTCTTCCGCCGCCATCTCAAGAGCCACTGGTTGGCTGTGCAGCCCCAGGGCTGGCAGGATGGAGAGGCACGGACCTGCCCACTGCCATCCCAGGTATTGACCCAGGAGCGGGGGTGGAGGTTGGGATTCTGCCTGGTGCCACAGCAGCCAGCATCTTCCTACTTGCCACTCGCCAGGGGCTACAGAGTATGCAGACTGGGATTCACCTGCTGGTGGGTCTGACAAAGGGCAGATACTTTATATTCTGACTTTATTTTTTACTTTTTCTGGTGTTGACATCAAGTTTTAACATGATTTTAAGCCTATGTATTTTAGTACTCTGTACAAGGACAGAGGCAGATAGGGAGATGTGAAGGTTTTCAGTGAGACAGCCAAAACAATTTAATAATCAGATAGTAAGTGATAATGAAAGGAGAACCCTCATTGATTAAGGCCAGGCAGTTTATTTGACTTCTACACTCTTAAGGATTAAGAGGAAATAATTAGAGCTTGGGGAGTGGAGGGAGTAGGATGGTGGGAGTGGAGGGAAGAGCAAGTATTTAAAATTGAATGAAAATAAGTAGTAATAATACATATTGCTGGAGCCTAAAGGAAAAACCCTCACTGGTTATATTTCTGTTAGACTTGTTACAAGAAGTTTTCAAGGGAGAATAAATGTTAGGTTTTTATTTTGCTTTAAGTAATGGATAGCCCTAGCTGGTTTGGCTCAATGGATAGAGCATCTGCCTGTGGACTGAAAGGTCCCAGGTTCGATTCCGGTCAAGAACACATGCCTGGGTTGCAGGTTCGATCCCCAGTAGGGGGTGTGCAGGAGGCAACCGGTCAATGATTATCTCTCATCACTGATGTTTTTCTCTCTCTTTCCCTCACCCTTCCTCTCTGAAATCAATAAAAATATATTTTAAAAAAGAAAAGAAATGGATAATTTCCAGTTTGACTTTGTCTTCTCATTGTCACCTGCTTTGCTAACATTATCACTTGTGGTTGAAATATAGGCTGTTCAGTTTAGCCAAATGGTTGGCTCTTAATTATGCCTGAGATTAGAATTCTTCCTGGCACCAGCAATTTAGGTTTGTCAAAATGTGTTAATAGTGTTAAATCTTACACTTAAAGGATATGCTCTTGCAATACTGCAATATTCAATGCTGATGCTAACCATCAAGAGTTAGTACAGCCCTAGCTGGTTTGGCTCAGTGGATAGAGCGTCATCCTGCAGACTTAAGGGTCCCAGGTTCGATTCCAGTCAAGGGCACATGCCCAGGTTTCAGGCTTGATCCCCAGTGGGGGCGTGCAGGAGGCGGCCGATCAATGAGTCTCTCTCATCATTGATGTTTCTATCTCTCCCTCTCCCTTCCTCTCTGAAATCAATTATATGTTTGTGTGTGTGTGTGTGTGTGTGTGTGTGTGTGTGTACACACACACACACACACACACACACACGAAGAGTTAGTACAGACCTTATGGTTAAAGGCACAGACCCCAACAGACTACCCTCACTTCAGACTCTGGTTGCAAGTTTTGGGGCACCAGAACATCGAAACTTCTGACCAACTGGATATAAATATGGGGGTTCCCACCCTCCTCAGGTTTGATAATTAGTTTGAACAATTCACAGAAATCAGGTGAGCACTGTACTAATGATCACAGTTCAATTATAACGGATATAAATCAGACCAGCCAAATGAAGAGACACATAGGTTGAAGTCTAGGAGGGTTCTAAACACAAGAGCTTCTAATGACCCTCTCCCCTTGGAACAAGAATGCATTACCCTCCTCACACATTTCATCAACCAGGAAGCTCCACTGAGCCTCTGTGTCCTGAGTTTTATTGGGGTTGCATTACCTAGCCATGATTTAACACAATATCCAGCCCTCCTCTCCTTCCCAGACGTGGTTGGGCTGATATTAAGTGGTTTAAGGCCAACCCTTTGATTACATGGTTGGTCCTTCCTGCTTGCCTTGTTTCCATCCTGTATCATTTCTTTAGCATAAGCTATCTAGGGGCCCACAATGAATCACCTTATTAGTACAAAATATAGGAGTCCACCATGAATAACAAAGACATTCCTATCACTGGAGAATCCCAAAGGTTTAGATGCTCTTTCCCTGGAACCAGGTACTAAAACCAGTCAAATTCTGTATTATACAACACTGTAGACCCAGGCAGTGGTCGGCAAACTGCGGCTCGCGAGCCACATGCGGCTCGTGAGCCACGGTTTGCCGCTCTGTTGACTAATGAGTTTGCCGACCACTGACCCAGAGGATTAAACGGTAGTCAAGGTCTTTGCTTTCTGTGTCTGGCATTATCTCTCAACGGCAGTATCTAAATTGTCTTTCCTCTTTTGTCTGTTGTTATTTTCTTAGCCCAAGGAAAACTAAGATTGAAAGCATTGCCTTCCACTCTCACCAAGTCTTTGAAGCTTCTAGCCAGGGAACTACATTTGCCGCTTCTTCCTCCCCTCTGAGCCATTAAGGCATAGTTGGCAAATTGCTGACAGATTTTAGCTGGCAGATGTTTTATTTGCTACACACTTTAAAAATTGTTTTCAATTACATGTATGTATTTTTAAAAAACTGGAGTGTTTCCATTAATGTGAACTTTCTGGCTTGTCTTAAAATCAAAACATCACTGGGCCTGTGTTTCAATATAGCAATATTTGGCTGAAGTAGAATAGTGGCCATTCCCTTTGAAAGGCAATGTAGAAATCTCTCCAGTTTTTTCATTCTTTACCTCCCATCTCCCTATCCCCGTCCCACAACTTGATCTTTAAGGAATCTCTGAGTTAAAAAGAAAACAAAACGAAAAAGGAGGCTGTCTATAATGTATCAGCCTCTGACTAGAGCCCTTTATTTGCCATCTCAGTTAATTCTGGATATAATCAGGTAAGGCAAGTATGTATTGTAACTCACAGTTTGTATTTAAACAAAATGAAACTGGGTAAATAAATGTCCCCAGTGTTTGTAATACATGGAAGAGCAAGAAGTGAAATCCCATTTTTTCTTGGTTATAGTTCTCACCTAGACCTGGACTTCTGGCTCCCAACCCATTCTTAAAGGCAGGTTACTCTTCTTTATATCTGCATACACATTAGCTCAGTGCCTATAAACATAGTAGGTGTTCCACAAATGTTTGTTAATTTCAATTGGATTTATTTGGGCAGAATGAAATATTTGACAACTAGTTGGATGTTAGAGGGGACCATGGAAATGAAAGGTTGGTGACTGGAAGGATGGTAGTAATGCTTGTTGGAGGAAGAGAACAAAGGGTGAAGAGCAAATTTGAGAGAGAAGATGGCTAATATATGTATATTCAATGATTTCTGTGTTCAGGTCTTTACGTGCCTTATCTTATTGCTAAGAAACTATTCTTATTTGCATACAGAGAAGAAAACAAGCTCAGAAAACTTAAATCATTTACCCATTGTCTCACAGCTTGTAAATGATGGAACTAGCATTTCAATCCAGAATTATGTGGCATTAGAATTCATTTTGGGAGACATGTTAGGTTAAAGGTACTAGCAGGATGGCTTTGTGGTGATGTCTAGCATAAAGTTGGTAACATAGAAACTGTGCGCAGGAGGTATGTCAGGGCAGAAATTATTAATCTGAAAGAAATCTGCAGAGAGTTGACTGTCACAGTAATGAGTTGGTTTATGTCAACCCAGGGAGGGAATAAGGAAGATATGAGATTGAAAGCCAGAAAATTGAGGAACATCTGTTTACTAAGTGAGAGGATGAAGTGAAGATTCTTTTTACCTTTGAAGAACGAAAGTAATTTTGTGTGTATTATTAAGACTAATTCTTATGAGACAGGTTCAGTTTCATGTTGTTTAAATACTAGCTAGTGGTACATATTTATTTTGGCTTAATGTGGGGGAAAATATTACTGTAATATAAGTATGCTTTGATTAAGTGAATAATCTGTGCATTGATGTATGTTAATTGGTGCCTAAGCTGTATATTTGGGTTGCATTGTGGTCAGGAAAGAAGTTGGATACACAGCCCTTACAGCAGTATCAGTAGAAGTTGTATGCAACTGACTTCTAGCAGTGGAACAGGTTTGTAGTCCCAACTCTCTTTAAGCCATCACTAAATGGGATAAAGAACTCCCTTCTCAAGTAAATTTTATTTATTAAGCTCCTTTCAAAGAATTAAAAAAGAATACTTGCTTATAAAACTAGTGAAAAAAATATATCTTTAATAAGGTATCTCCCAATTCTACTATTGGTCATACTCTTTTTGTTAAGTATACTTGTTATAGTTAATATTATAAAAGGAACAAGTAGTGAATTTTAAACAGACAAGTGACTTCAGGATTAACTAAATAAACCCCCCCCCCTTTTTATTTTGAGAAGTGCCTGGGAGAGGGTAAAAAACCTCAGTTGAAGATATTTATCTCTCTCAGATGGAGATTTTCTGATACTTTTATTAATGGCAAACTAGAGTTGGCCTGCCAAACAGAGTTGACATTGCCACTCATTCACAGGTAACTTGCTTAGCCTCCTGGACATATCCCTATTATTATTCCTTATTTTTGGACAGGATCTGTTTATGTGTCTGTGTCCTAGTCTAGGAGACTGCAAATTCTGGGAGAACAAAGGTCTAGTCTTATTATTTCAATGTTCCTAGTGGTTAGCTAGCACAGTGTGTGGACATTGTAGGTGCTCAGAAACAAATAATTTCCCCTTCAAACTACATTTCTGGAGCCCTCGTTTAAAAACAAAATTTTCCAGCCCTGCCGGTTTGGCTCAGTGGATAGAGCATTAGCCTGTGGACTCAAGAGTCCTGGGTTCGATTCCGGTCAAGGGCACTTGCCCGGATTTTGGGCTTGATCCCCAGTAGAGGGTGTGCAAGAGGCAGCCAATCAATGATTCTCTCTCATCATTGATGTTTCTCTCTCTCTCCCTCTCCCTTCCTCTCTTTTTAAATATATTTAAAAATATATTTAAAAATAAAAAATATAAAATAAAATAAAAATAAATCTTTCCAAAGCAAAATTCTATCTGCTTATGCCTTTGTCAGATATTAACAGAAAAATACGGAATGAACTGGAAGTCACTGAGAATTGATACATAAGGCTTTATGCAGCATTTAAATAAGTAGGGAATGGTAGAATGTGAAGCATTGAAAAATAATACCTGTCTGAATATAGTTTTTCCAAAAGGTATGAAGTAAGCACCCTAAGCAATTCTACTTCCTGGAAAATATAAATGGTTGTGCACCTCAGATTTCTTCTTGCAGAAATGACTGGCATTTTGTATTATCTGCTCTTGTATCTATCTGTCATATAAAGAATATGCTTCCATAGAATGTCCTCAAAGAATGCCAGGATGAAGATGAAACTAGCAGTGTCTGCTTTGCTCACTATTCTGTCCCTAGTGCCTAATGGAGTTGGTTGTAAATAAGTATGCTTTGATTAAGTGAATAATCTGTGCATTGATGTATGTTAATTGGTGCCTAAGCTGTATATTTGGGTTGCATTGTGGTCAGGAAAGAAGTTGGATACACAGCCCTTACAGCAGTATCAGTAGAAGTTGTATGCAACTGACTTCTAGCAGTGGAACAGGTTTGTAGTCCCAACTCTCTTTAAGCCATCACTAAATGGGATAAAGAACTACCTTCTGAAGTAAATTTTATTTATTAAGCTCCATTCAAAGAATTAAAAAAGAATACTTGCTTATAAAACTAGTGAAAAAAATATATCTTTAATAAGATATCTCACAATTCTACTATTGGTTATACTCTTTCATATTTTCTTCCTTGCAAACATAATCATAATTACACGGTTTTAAGGAGTGGTTGGATGTTTTTACCAAAACTGGACTATATGATACATATTACTCTGACAACTTGCTTTACCACTAAATAGATTATGGGCAATTCTCCAGGTCAGTGGATATAAGCATTTTTAAAGAGCTGCATAACATTCCACATCCTAGTTAACTGTTCTATTTATTGTGCATTCAAGATGTTTCCACTTTGTTTTTAATTGCTGTTTCTACCACTCCAACCCAGCAATTTTCAACTGGTGTGCCGCAAGAATTTTTAAAACATCCAGTACCTGACTATTTAATCAGGAGCTATGACCTCTTTTTCCTTAGACCATTGGTTCTCAACCTTTCTAATGCCGCGACCCTTTAATACAGTTCCTCATGTTGTGTTGACCCCCAACCATAAAATTATTTTCGTTGCTACTTCATAACTGTAATTTTGCTGCTGTTATGAATCGTAATGCAAATATCTGTGTTTTCCCATGGTCTTAGGCGACCCTGCTAGCGGTTGAGAACTGCTGCTGTAGAGACTAAGACCATCGGAAAACACAGATATTTACATTACGATTCATAACGGTAGCAAAATTACAGTTATGAAGTAGCAACGAAAATAATTTTATGGTTGGGATCACCACAACATGAGGAACTGTATTAGAGGGTCGCGGCTTTAGAAAGGTTGAGAACCACTGCCTTAGATTGTCAAATAAGAAAATGACAGCCGAAACCGGTTTGGCTCAGTGGATAGAGCATTGGCCTGTGGACTGAAGGGTCCCGGGTTCGATTCCGGTCAAGGGCACGTACCTTGGTTGCGGGCATATCCCCAGTAGGGGGTGTGCAGGAGGCAGCTGATCGATGTTTCTCTCTCATCGATGTTTCTAGCCCTCTATCCCTCTCCCTTCCTCTCTGTAAAATATCAATAAAAATATATTTAAAAAAAAATAAGAAAATGACAACAGCCAACACAACAAAAGCTGTCTGGTGTGAATGAATCAGAATTATACCTATTTTTTTTTTTTTGTCAGATTGGCAAAAAGTGTAATATCTTTTTTGGTGTGTCACAGAATTTTAGTAATTAGTTTATGTATGCCACGGGAGGAAAAAGGTTCAAAATCGCCGTTCCAAACAATCTATCAAAAATGTATGTCCTAAACTGGTGCCTTTGTTTCTATAAGAGAGTTCTAAAAGTAGAGTTTCTATTGCAAGGGGTATGTGTATTCTTTTCCTAAGCTGGGTTTTTAAAACTGATAACCCATTGTTGCTCTACCCTGTATTTCCTTGTCCATTAGTGAGGCTGGGGCTGTTGTTAATGTGTCCATTAGCCATCTCTCTAGATTTTCTCTTATACATCCTGTGCCTATTTCTTCTATTGGATAGCTTATGATTTCTTTATCAGCTTATAGAAGCTTTTTGTATTATAGGGGTTTAAAATCTATTATGTATTGCAGCTCATTGCTCTGTTTAACTTTGTTAATGATGATTTTTTTTCCATAAAGGTTTAAAATTTCTACATATTCAGATATGTCAGTCTTTTTCTTAAACTTTTAGGTTTTCGGCTTTTTGTTAGATCTCCTTTTAAAATATTCTCCTATTTTAGAATTTTCTTTTTAACTTTTGCACTAACAAAATTTGTAACTCAATTGGGATCTGTTTTTATATAGTATGAAGTCAGGGGTCTAATTTCCCTCTTATAAAAGTGTCATTTTAAATATTATACACTTACCATTGGACCTCCAAATTAACATTGTATCCAGTAATTTAATACAATTTATCATTGGGTGGAAGATTAAGAATTGGATTTAGGACCCATCCCAAATGATCAAATTCTGAAAGTTTGCTCCATAAATTTTTGATTTGTGATACTAAATTTTTTGTTTCTCTTTGATGCTGAAGAACAGAACAAAAGACTTCTTTATTCAGTTCTGAATACACATATATTTTGTCATTACCTGAACCAGGTTCAACTAAATGTTCTCATATTGCATTGTTTGTGGCCCTTTAATCTAGAGCAGGGTCTAGATTAGGGTATAGAGCTTTGTGGATGGTACCCAGGTTCTTAAGGTATCCAACATTTTCTCTGTAAAGACCTGGATAGTAAAGATTTTAGGCTTTGTGAACTATATGGTCTCCATCACAGCTATTCAACTCTGCCAGTGTAGTGTGAAAACAGCCATAGACAACATGAAAAATAATGAGCCTGTTTTCCAATAAAACTTTTATGAAAACAGCCCTAGCTGGTTTGGCTCAGTGGATAGAACATCAGCCTGCGGACTAAAGGGTCCCGGGTTCGATTCCAGTCAAGGGCACATGCCCAGGTTGCAGGCTTGATCCCCAGTAGGGGGCGAGCAGGAGGCAGCCGAACAGTGATTCTCATCATTGATGTTTCTATCTCTCCCTCTCCCTTCCTCTCTGAAATCAATAAAAATATTAAAAAAAAAAACTTTAATGAAAAACAAACCCAGGAGCAAGCTACATTTGGCCTCCCATGGCTGAAGTATGCCAATTTCTGATCTAGAGCAGTATTACCATCTTCTCTTTTGTGTTCCTTTCTTTGAAGAGCCTAAGCCAGTGTTTATATTTTCTTTCTTTTTTTTAAAATTTATTGTTGAAAGTATTACAGATGTCCCCTTTTTTCCTCCCATTGACCCCATCCATAAGCCAGTGTTCTTATAGAATATCTCACTTTCGGGATATCTTACTATTATTGTTTCATTGTTCATTTAACTTGTTATTTTTGTTCCTGTGTTTTCTGTAAAATCAAAGTTAAGTCTAGAGATTTTATTAGATTCAGAATAAACATTTTTGATGAATTCATAGTGAAGTTTTAAACAAAAGTTTTATTCAAAAGGAGAAAGGAGAGACAGTCTTTTGGATATAGAGCTTTGTGGATGACACCCAGGCTTTTAAGGGATCCAGCATCTGAGAAGGTATGGCCAGAACAGAGGGAGTGACAGAAAATATTACCAGGTATTGGAGACAAAGGGGCTTTTAGTTTTTATGAAGCCATTCTTGAGTATTGACCATTCATTGATGGACATACTGCACTCAGAGTATTCAGTCTAATGGGATACTGAAATTCTGGCTTTTACATTTTTTTAAATAATTGTTTTTAATCTTCATTGTTCAGATTATTACAGATGTCCCTCTTTTTTCCCCCCATAGCTCCCCTCCACCCAGTTCCCACCCCACCCCAGGCCCTTGCCACCCCACTGCCCTCATCCATAGGTACTGCATACATGCATATAAGATCTTTGTCCAGCCCTGACCGGTTTGGCTCAGTGGATAGAGCGTCGGCCTGCGGACTCAAGGGTCCCATGTTCGATTCCGGTCAAGGGCATGTACCTTGGTTTCGGGCACATCCCCAGTGGGGGGTGTGCGGGAGGCGGCTGATCGATGTTTCTCTCTCATCTATGTTTCTAACTTTCTCTCCCTCTCCCTTCCTCTCTATAAAAAAATCAATAAAATATATATATTTTTAAAAAAGGTCTTTGTCCATTCTCTTCCCGCATCCCCCCATAGCCCCTTCCCCCTGAGAATTGTCAGTCTGCTCCATTTCCATGCCCCTGATTCTATGGCTTTTAAACTTTTAAGTTAAATATCTATTTTTGTAAATCAATTAAACCTTTAAATGGTTTCTGGCTTGGTTTTGTTTGATGTTGTTTTTCTTTATATAGGATCAGCTCTAAACACAACTTCCATTGTTAGGAGGGCACATGGCTTATTCGGTAACTTCCTAATTCATTATTAAGATAGTCAGGCTCTTTCCCATCTTGCAAGATGGCAGTGAAAAAGCTGAGAAGCCTGACACTAAGGAGAAGAAAGCTGAAGCCAAAAGGCTGATGCGACCTGGAGAGTATTATGCTAAGTGAAAAAAGCCAATCAGTGAAAGAAAAGTACTAAATGTGGAATCTAATGAACAAAACAAACTAACAAAGTAGAAACAGACTTACGGATACAGAGAACAGACTGACAGCTGTCAGAGAGGCAGAGGTTGGGGGCTGGTGAGAAGGGTAAAGGGATTAAGCAAAGGAAAAAAAAAAAAGAAAGAAAAACTCATGGACACAGACAACAATATGGTGATTGCCAGAAGGAAGGTGGGGCGGGGGAAGGTAGAAGAGGGTAAAGGGAGGATAAATGGTGATGGAAGGAGATTTGACTTGGGGTGGTAAACGCACAATACACTATACAGATGATGTATTGTAGAATTGTATACCTGAAACCTGTATAATTTTATTAATGTCACCCCAATAAATTTAAATTTTTAAAAAGGAAGGCTGATGCTGGTGGCAAGATTAAGAAAGATAACCTCAAGAGCAACATGCCTAAGGAGGGGAAGTACCACTACAGCCGAAACCCTGTTCTGGTCAGAGGAATTGGCAGATATTCCTGATTGGCTATGTACAAGAGGAAGTATTCAGCAGCTAAATCCAGTACTGAAAGGAGAAGGTTCTTGTTACTGTCATAAAACCAGAATGGTGGTACCCAAATGGTAAAATTTTGCAAAATGTCTAGATATTATCTAACGGAAGCTGTTGAGCCATGGCAAGAAATCCTTTAGTCAGCATGTGAGAAAACTGTGGGCTAGCATTACTTCTTTGACCCTTCTGATCATCTTCACTGGGCACACAGAGGCAAGAGGGTGATTTTCCTGAAGCAGCTGAGCAGTGCTTGCTACTTGTGACTGGGCCTCTGTCTCTCAATCAAGTTCCTCTGTGTAAAACACACCAGAAATTTATCATCGCCACCTTCACCAAAATTGATATCAATGGTGTGAAAATCCTCAAACATCTCACTGATGCTTGCTTCAAGAACAAGCCATTTCCTGCCTAGGTAGCTCAGTTGGTTAGAGTGTCACCCTGATACACCAAGATTGTGGGTTTGATCTCTGGTCAGGGCACATACAAGAATCAACCAGTGGCCCAGCTGGTGTTGCTCAGTGGTTGAGCGTTGACCAGGAACTAAGAGGTCGCTGGTTCAATTCCTGGTCAAGGCACATGCCCAGGTTGCGGACTTGATCCCCAGGCATATACGTATAGGAGGCAGCCGATTGATGATTTCCTCTCACGTCGATGTTTCTTTCTTTTTTTTTTTTTTTGGAAGGCCACTGACTTTATTGATTTAAAAAACTTTATATGGACAGTGACTGTTTTGCCAAAAAAGAAGCCAAATGTCATTAAACAGACCAGGGGTGAGGGTAGGGGCCAGAAATCCACTCAGAAAAGCTGATTATTGACCTGAAACTGGCAGGGGAAAGAGAAGGGAGATGCATGCAAGAGTGAGAATTCCAAAAAAGTTGAAATGGTGAGGCGAGAGAACTCCCCCAAAGACCTGGAGGACGTTGGTGGTGAGCAGACAGCAATCGTTTCCTTTGTAGAGGACAAGGGAGTAGCCCCCACTCAGCTGCAAACTCTGGAGACTCAAGGCTGGTGTTAGGGATTGGGGGCTCCTCAGAGAGCATCACAAGAAGGCGTCACACCACTCTCGAAGGCACCCAAAGCGGTCCCGGGACTGCTTGGCATTGGCGCCACATGTGTCCTTTAGCCATTCCCGGAAGAGGTCTTCATCTTTCTTTAGCACCAGAAACTGGCCAAGGACCACGTAAGCCTTGTCAAAACCCCTTTCCTCCAGCTTCTTGCCCAGGACTTCACTAATCCCCGCCAGGCTCCCCACTGTCTTTTCCCCCATGGGCTCTGCCACAAGTCTCGGTGCTTTTGGGAGGTTGTCATCTTGATCAGGATTAATCGGCAGTTCCAGCTCCCATAACGGCTCCTCCCGCCTCCGGCTGCTTCCGCCCCGATGTTTCTTTCTCTCTATCCCTCTCCCTTTAAAAAATTCTATACTAATAAAAGGGTAATATGCTAATTAGACCGGACGTCTTCTGGATTTCCTTCTGGACAAAGCCGCAGGACAAAGCTGCAGCCGTTGGGAGGACTGAGGGCTGGTGGCACAGGAGGGGTGGTGACCGCGGGCCTGGTCTGGTCCCACCCACGCTGCGGCCCCTACTTCTGCAGAGGCGGCACTGGGAGAGGTGGTGGCGCAGAGGTTCCGGAGCCTCTGCAGAGGCTGGACGGGGTGCGACCATGGTGCCTCAACCTCCCCAGCCCCTCCCCCAGCCAGCCTGGCCCCAGGTTGCGCCCCCCCCCCATAAGTGGGTGGGGGGCAGGGCCAGCGCTAAGCGAGGGCCGAGGGCCAGCTGCAGAGGCTGGTTTTGGCAGCAGCAGCAAGGTGATGGGGGCGGTGCCTTCTCCTGATCCTCCCAGTCGCCTCCCACAGAGGGAGGCCAGAGGACATCCCCTGAGGGCTCCCACACTGTGAGAGGGGCCAGGCCGGGCTGAGGGACCCTCCCCCCCCCCCCCGCAGGGCACGAATTTTTGTGCATTGGGCCTATAGGTACAAATAAAAAAATATTTTAAAAAAAGAACTGACCAACAAATGCATAAATAAATGGAACAACAAATCAATGTTTCACTCTCTTCCTCTTCCTCTCTCTTTCTAAAGTCAATAAATAAAAATTAAAAAGAAGAAGCTGTGCATGTACAAGCCCAGATACCAGGAGGGTGAGATCTCCAACACAGAAAGTAAAATACAATATTACAGTGCAGTACAAGCTTGATCAGAAAGCTGCGGACTTGAACATTCTGCCAAAAATCAAAGCTGTTCCTCAGTTCCAGGGTTACCTCTGCTCTGTGTTGCTCTTACAAATGGGGTTTATTCTTATAAACTGGTGCTCTAAATTTCTTACAGAACCTAATTAAATACCTGGCCTGTTAAAATTTTTTTTAAATATTCAGTTTTATGACATCTCAAAACGGCTTATTTGATCTTTTTTGTAGTTAGGTGAACATATACCACCATTAGTTGTTTTCTAAATGGTTTTCTATTCTTTAGATGGTAACCATTATTTTTATACACATTTTATCTTATTCGTATTCTTTTAAATGGTCTATATAGGCTCTACAGTTGTAACTGGCCTACATCTAGATCAGACAAGCCAAGATTTATATCTAAAGTATTTTATTTTAAATGTTGTAGTTTCTTCCAAGCACAAACTTTAGGTAAACCTGAGGTAGGAAAAATTACATTAGAATAATTCCATTTATCATTGATAATTAAGGCCTTTTGTCTGTATGGTTCAGAGAGCTACAAGAACATTATCTCATAATTCTCAAATGACTCTGAAGTGAGCAGGCAAGTATGATTATCCTAATATAAAAATGTAGTTTGTGGTCTTTAAAAGGTTAGAGAGCTGCGTCACATAAATTAAAAGCAAAAGTAGAGATGAATTTTAAAAACTGGTTTTTAATCTTTCTAGATCACTGTAAGTCCATAATTGCTCTTTTTAGAACTATAAGGATTATTATAATGTAGTTAGAAATTTTTTCTAGTTCAAAGATAAAAACATGAAATGGTAATTTCAGTCTGTTCTGATCATTGCATTTTATGCTGAACTAAAAATTTCAGATGGGTGCTTAATAATTAATGATAATGGTCCCTCTTATAAAAAAATATTTACGAGTTTACAGAGAACAGTGTACACTATTTTTATTATTTATCACCTCAATAACCTTAGTGTGAATAACGTTTTGTTATTAAAGGTTCACCAGGCCCTAGCTGGTTTGGCTCAGTGGAGAGAGTGTTGGCCCACGTCTGAAGGGTCCCGGGTTCCATTCCGGTCAAGGGCACATACGTTGATCCCCGGTCCTGGTCAGGGAATGCGGAAGGCAAACAATCGATGTGTCTCTCTCACATCAGTCTCTCTCTCTCTCTCTCTCTCTCTCTCTCTCCCTCCCTCCCTACCACTCTCTCTAAAAATCAATGGAAAAATATCCTTGGATGATGATTAACAAAAAAAAAAAAAAAAAGGGGTTCACCAGGACTACACAGTATATCTAGCATTCAAAGATAATTTAGGTTCAGATTATTAATTTTGTTAACTTTTGAATAGAGACATTACTATACATGAATGTGTGCTTTTCTTACTTCAAACATATTTCTTTCTTTCATTTCCTGTTTCAGTTAACCTAGGCTGGAAATAACAGTGATCGTCATTACTTTTCTCTCCCTTACCTCTAATCCATTTGGTTGCCTATACCTGTATGTCTACAGTATTTTATGTGCCCATTCATTCATTCATTCATTCATTTCCATGGCCATTGCCCTAAATCAGGTCCTCTTCTCCTGGACTCTAAACTTTGCCTTTCTAGTTTTTCACACTGCTTCCTGAAATACACACTTGACCATTGATCTCCTCTCAAATGACTTCCATTACCTAAAGTCCTAAGGCCTTATTATAAAATATCACCTTGACTGTATTTCATCCTAACTCTCCTTCCATTAGACTAGACTTTTAAACTTTATATAATCTCTGTACTGCTTTTGTACTTTCGCTGTTCTCTCTACTCTGAAATAGCCCTTCCTCTATTTCTTCCTGTAAAAATTTTTGAACAGATACCATTTCCTTCACGAATCTCTTTAATTCCTCCCATCAGACTTAATATCTCCCTTGTGTATACATTCACAATACCAGAATTAAACTGTTTCAATTCTTCTTTGACATTTTCTTTTGAATTGTGTTTTATTGTGTATATACATCTGTTCTGTACTACCATGAGCTTGTTGTGGGTTGAGACTGTATATAGAGCACAGTCATATCTTAATAACTTATCATTAACTTTTACTTGCTTTCAACTTTTACTTGAATTCTATAATTCATTGAACAGATCAATTGAGCAATTTTAAGAATTGATTCATCTTCATACTACCCCTAAATAATGACTAGAAAGAATAATTTTGTTTCATAGATGGTAACAGCTCAGGAAAAAGTTGCTATGTTTATGTTTTCTGAGCTCAACAATGTAGGTAGAAATGGAATATTTATTGTCCACAATAAACCATTCTGAAGTAATACAAATCTTAAAGTTGTATATATTCTACCTGTATTCTTTTTTTATGAAGTTATTGTGGGACATTAATACAGGCTTACAGGATTCAAAACAATCCCTTAGTTTGTTCCATTCTATGTCCTTCCTACCAGCCGCTCATTCATCATTTAGAAGTACCTGCTATGTTCCAGGTACAATTTTAGGTGCTAGAGATACAACTATAAACAAACATAGTCTATCTTCTAGGTTCAGGAAACAGTCATATAAAGAAGGCAAATATATACAACATAGTAGTAGAATGAGAGTTGTACAAAATGCGAAGAAAACACACAAAAAAAATCTTTCTATATGATTGTTAGAATCTGGGCTAAATTACTTGCTTTGCGTTTAAATTTCTATTTAAATTCGTGTCTGTCATCTTCCTTGCCTATGGTAATTTGGTTTAGGGGTTTGTATTTTGGGTTTTAGATTACACAGTGATTTATAAATATTAAACTTAAATAGCATTCAATTAAACTTAAATACAATTTTTTGGAGTAAATGTGTTATTCATGCTAAATCATATATAAGTTCTTAGAAAAATCATATTAACATCAAATACTTTAAATTTTAATACATTTTCAGCATTAGGGGATTATATTTAAAAGACAATGAAAAACTTTAGAAAATGAACACACTTGTGTGAAACTAAGTCTTTGTATATGGTGGTTTGCTTGAATTAAGGTGTGCACATGTGCACATATACACTATTTTTAGTCGAATGAACAATTTGTTTCCGTTGGGTACCAATTAATCTTACATATTTGCTTATCTTTTTAAAAAAAGAGAGGAAGGGAGAGGGAGAAAAATAAATGATGAGAAAAGTCATTGATTGGCTGCCTCCTCCATGCCCCTACTAGGGATGGAGCCTGCAACCCAGGCATGTGCCTTGACCAGGAATCTAACTGTGACTTCCTAATTCATAGGTCAATGCTCAACCACTGAGCCACACTGGCTGGGCTGTTTGCTTATCTTAAATAGCCATCATGTCTACTTGGCTTTAAAAGTTCTCTGTGCTCTACCTAGGATAGCTTATTTTCTTCTCTTTCTGAGCTATAGCAAGAGGACTTACAGATGGCCTATAGGCACATGAAAAGATGCTCAACATCACTAATTGTCAGAGAAATACAAATTAAAACCACAACGAGATATCATTTTACACCTGTCAGAATAGCTATCATCAATAAATTAACAAATAGCAAGTGTTGGAGAGAATGTAGAGAACAGGGAACCCTCATGCATTGTTGGTGGGATTGTAAATTAATGTGGCCACTATGGAAAAAAGTGTGGAGATTCCTTAAAAAATTAAAAATAGAACTATCATATGACCTAGCAATTCCACTTCTGGGTATTTATCTGCAAAAATCCAAAGACAATAATTTGAAAAGATATATGCACCCCTATATTCATTGCAGCATTATGTACAATAGCCAAGATATGGAAGCAACTCAAGTATCCATCAATAGATGAATGGATAAAGAAGATATTGTATATGTACACACACACATACACACACACACAATGGAATATTACTCAGCCATTAAAAAATAAATCCTATCATTTGCAACAGCATGGATACTCATAGAAGGGTATTATGCTAAATGAAATAAGTCAGAGAAAGACAGATACCATATGATTTTATTTATATGTGGAATCTAAAAAACAAATGAACAAACAAAACAGAAACAAACTCATAGATACAGAAAACAAATTGATAGTTGCCAGATAGAAGGGGAGGTTGTGGGGAGAAGTATGAATTGCCAATTACAAAAATAGTCACAAGGATGTAAAGTACTACAGCATAGGGAATATAGTCAATAATCTACACTAATAAAAGAGAAGCATGCAAATTAACCGTCACTCTGCTACGCCCACCAGCCAATCAGGAGGGAATATGCAAATTAGAAGGACAAATATGGCGGCCACCCAGCTGCTCCAGGCGACGAATGGCTGGGCGGGGCAGGACTCCTGCTATGAGAGGGAGGGTGGGGGCGAAGGGATCTACAGGAGCAGCACTCTGGCCACAGAGAAGTCGAAGACTGCAGACTCCACAGTCTGCAGCGAAGACGAAGATGGCAGACTCCAACCAGAGTCTGCAGCAAAGATTGCAGTGAAGACGAAGAAGGCAGACTCTGGCCAGAGCGAAGGCCTGGGTCCCAGATGCCAGAGGAAAACCAGTGCTGGAAGCCAAGGGAAGGGAAGGAAGACCTATTGCATGAATTTCTTCATGCAATGGGCCTCTAGTATTGTAATAACTATGTGTGGTTTCAGATGGGTACTAGACTTATCAGAGTGATCACTTCATAAGGTACATAAATATCTAGTCACTATGTTGTACACCTGAAACTAATATAATATTGTATGTCAACTGTAAATAAAAAATAAAATGTTTCAAAAGTCTGTCATTGTCTGCCCTGTCCTGCCAATCAACCTAAGAGAAGCTATTTTCCCTACTGGTCCCAGCTAATTAGATCAGAGGTAATCCTGAACAAGGGTAGCCCATCAAAAGGCTAAACAAGTATTTGTGATATGGTTTGGTGTGACAGTCTTAGCTAAGACAGAGATAATAATTTTTGGGTAAGAGACTCTTCTTTGGACTTTCAACTTTTTAATGTAGGGAAGCTGCCAAATGATGATGAGCACTGTAGCTGAGAGGTTACATGGAACTTGTGGTAGGCTAATAATTATTGGCTATCTGTTTAGTGCAGAAGTTTTCTGGAAAGAAGAGAATAGAACCAGTAAGTAGAAGTAGAGGCACCATGTGTGGGATGTAAACATGCATGAGATAGTTGGTGCATATGTAAGAGAAAGATACATGCCTGAAAGAGTAACACAGTTCCTGACGGTTTCCTAGGCCCTGAGAGGTCCACAAGTACAGACTTACCATGCTCATTTCAACTCTGTGCATTTGCTTAAATTGGTCTCCCTACTTTTGATCTTTCTCCCCTCTTCAAACCATTCTGAATATTACCACCAAGTTAGTGTTTCTAAAAATAGGCTCTGATCATGTCATTTATCTAGCCAAAAATCTTTAATGATTCCCTCATTGCCTTCATAATAAAGTCTAAGTTCCTTAGAACTGTGTGCTTGGCTTTTTCCAACACTGCTTCTGGGGTATTTTCTCTAAAAGAACAAAGTCCATCTAATTTGGTATTTTAATATCACAGGTTATGAGGAAAGTCACAAGCTCTATTCTCTTGGTTATCTGTTTCCAGGACTTTTACTGAGAATATCAACTGGACTGGAATCATTTGTTGAAGAATAAAACAGAAATGGTTCTGTGGCTTGTCTCTACCTGGTGAATGTGGATAGTGGTGTATTCTGGGGCTTGTGCCCTTGATGGAAGACTTTTATGAGGCCAGCCTTCCACTATCCTGCTTCTTGCTAGCTGACAGGCAGTTGGATGAGAGCTCTGTCTGATGATGAACCTGACAATGTGCCAAACTGTCCAGTAACCTTTTCTGGGTTTTAAATTCTAAATGTCTTTATTGATCAGAAAGAAATAGCCCTTTGGAGATAATTTAATTTTTGCTTTGAAAGCCTTGACCATCAGCGCCAACAAAGTTGACTTACAGTTTGGTTGGTTAAACTGGCATTCATTTGGGAATTTTTTAGAACTTCAAGTTTCATGAGTCCACATTCAGCCTTATCCTCTTTTTGGGGGGCGGGTGGGGGGGAGTGCGCAGAAGGGAAGAAAAGCAACATATAACTTTCAGCAGAATATGAAATATAATGATCTCCCTATTCATAATGGCTCTCGATGATCTGTAGACTATCTTTTAAAGGTTATTATGAAAACATTAACTCTTTACTCTAGAATTCAGTGTTTTTCACACTTTTCCCTCATCTGTGTCCCATTCCTTCTCTAAATTCTTTTTTTTCAGCCAAACTGATCCAGTCATTCTTTTCTATTCTACCTCAATGTCTTTGCACATGTATGCCTAACCTGAAATGTCCTCTCTCTTATGTCTAGCTTGCAAGGCCCCCCTTAATATTTACTTCCTCAAATCAGAATAATGATAAATTATATATCAGCATCAATAAATACTTTTAAAATAAATGACTCACCTTTTCACTGACAGAAGAAATCTGCACTGTGAATTTATAGTTGTCCTGGGTGACTGTGGGCATTTTGTAAATAAAATAAAACTTCACAAGTATCATAGAAATATGTGGTTCCTGAAATAGCAAAGATCTATCAACCAGTGCCCACTTTTCTATAAATAATAGGTTAGAGCTGAGACATGATGATTCCTTTGGATGATTCTTATACTCACCACTGTAGTCCCACCACTCCTCACTCTCTTACTATATGCCCCAGACTGCTTTGGCTCTCTAGTTGGCCCCCCTGCTCCATGGGCAATTGAATTTAAGGTGATGGCTATAGAGATACCAAAGGAAAATGAAAGGATAGTCTTTGAAGGAGAAAAGAGATTATTACATTGTGGTCCTTGATAATCTGTCTCTTAACAGTTAAGAGAAGGAGCTTAATATTTACTTCCTACCTCCTAATTGATAGTAATCAGCAAGAATAACTCATAAGGACATTTAATCATGGGGTAGGATACCAAGAAATGAAATACCTTTCAGAAAATAATTTTCTGATCTTGGCTCAGTGGGGAGTAATCACTAAGAAGGTCTATGTGATTCCTTACATCACTTTTTAGGATCCATTTTCTCAACAGAATGGAAGCAAAGGCTTCAAAACAGCTAATATACAAGAGAAGGAATTCATTTGGATCTTAAATACAGTTATTTCTCTATCTTCCTACATTTTGATTAGGCAATATGGTTGGTCTTTTTCCAATGTTTTAATTTTTTCAAGTTGTCTTATTGCCTCATTTAAGGTTTTCCTAAAAAACCCTACAAAGTGGGATGGAACAGATGAAGAAAGTCAGGCTCACCTGGCTGGTGTAGCTCAGTGGTTGTTTTGACCATAAACCAAGAGGTCATTGGTTCAGTTCCTGGTCAGGGCACATGCCTGGGTTGCAGGCTAGATCCCCAGCAGGGAGTGTGCAGGAGGTAGCTGATTGATGTTTGCTATCAGTGTTGCTATCCCACTATTCCTTTCCCTTTCTCTCTCTCTCTAAAAATCAATAAATGCATATTAAGAAAAAGAAAAGAAAAAAGAAAGGCTCTAGGAGTTTAAGTGAATTACCCAAGTTCACGTGAATATTAAATGAAAGCATTGGGAGTAGATCTAGGTCTTCAGATTTCTAGTCTGGGCTCTGTAACTTTATACTGTTTACGTCTTCATCACCTTCCTATGAATGATCTCATCTTGCTTTTGTATGTGTTACCAAAGGACAGAAGCAATGATGCTAAGTCCATATCAAAGAGACAACAATGTGAGAATTGAATTTTGGAACTGGGTCAGCCTCTATCTATAATTTATTCAGTCTTCTTTACCTCCTTGAGTAAACTACCTGGGAGGTGGTAGTAGTTTTCTCCTTATATAATGTCAAAAGTTTTGGTTTACATGTCTACATAGGTAAAAAATATTGATCTACTGAAATTGCCTAAATTAAATTGTTTTAATTTATTGTCTCTCCCCTCCACCCCCCATTAGAATGTGAGCTCCTCAAGGGCAGATACTCTATCTTATTTACAGCTTAATCCTCAGTATCTAGAACTATACTGTCTGGTATAAGACATTCAGTAAGTATTTGGTGCCTAATTCACTGACTTAGTGTTTTATGATCCTCACTTTGAGAACATGCTGCCACAAATCAAATGTTGATTGCTTTTCTAATATCCACTTTCTCTTTTAGATCTGACAGGGATGGTCAGTCCTGTAAAGGAGTGTGTAGACATTGACCCAGAGCTTCTTGGAGTGGAGACAATTATGTTTGTGTGATAAAAATCTAAGACAGATGTCAAATAAGTTTATCTTTGTATACCTTATCTCTCAATGCTTCTTATATTGTAATCCTTTGTAGCCATCAATACTTTCAAGTCCCAGGCCCTGGTTGGGTAGCTCAGTTGGAGCATCATCCCGACATGCCAAGGTTTTGGGTTCGATCCTGGGTCAGGGCACATACAAGAATTAACCAATGAATGCGTAAATAAGTGGAACAATAAATCAATGTTTTTCTCTCTCTCAAAATCAGTAATACTTTCAAGTGCCTTTAGTTCTTTATAGTGCCTTTAGTTCTTAATAATACTTTAGAAGTGCCATGTTTCAAGGTCTGTCTATACCATGAAGTGGGAAAGGTCATGAAGCATTGCTCTATGAGATTCTAGTTAGAGTCTTGAGATTCTGGACTTCAGTGAGAACTCTTCTGTATGCTAAGAGTTTCAAGATAATGGTAGGTGAGGGAATTACATAGACATGTTTGAACCAGTGCATCAGCAAATCTATTTTCAAGAACAGAAAGTACAAAAATTTAGATGCTAAAAGGTTAATAAAGGCTTACTGCCTAGTCCTGAGACTGCCATTTTCTTCATGGTTGAACCTGGCCTTTTCTGATTCCTAATAATTTGAATCCATCTTGTTGCATAAAAACCTCTATTAAGAAGGGGAAAGAGGGCAAATAGCATGCCTGATCCTTGCAAGGAGAAAAAGACTATTGAAAAAGCACGAAGCTCTCAAGATGTAATACTATAAAAACATTCAGGAATTGATTTACTGTTTGGGGCTTGTCATAGCTTGAAACAGTTGGCGATATTCCCCAATATGAGAACTTTTTTGTTTCTCGTGGACAATGTCAGGCCGCAGGAGTCTTTCACATGACTATTTACTTGTCACTTTTAAGAGCCAAGTGCCTGTTTTGAAGAAAACAGAACTGGTAGTTAAGAGTTTAGTAAAACTCATAAAGTGTCAGAGGATAGGATGTGTGTAGTAGTAGAAAGAGAGGCTAACATTTATTGAGTCTATTTCACACTAGACATGATTCTAGGGGCTTGCCACATGTGCTATCTTACTTAGTCTTCATATCAGTCCTATTAGATAGGTATTATTTTTCTATTTTCTAGATTTGGAAACCAAGACTTATTAAACAACTTTCCAAAGGTCACACAGCTAATAATAATAGAGCCAGATCTATATCCAAATTGTCTAACTCAGAAACCAATGAATTTTTATCCTCATAATACTGCTTTGGGTTCCATGGGTAATAATGGATTGGGCTCACTTTCTGATCTTCCTATAAAGGGAGAAACTGAGTATAAAATGTTTTAAGTATATTGAACTTTGAAACATAATACTGAGATTTTGTGAGTGTTGTAGTGGAGTGAGCAGAGAAGTGTTTTTCTTTTCAAATTAAAGATGTTTACAAAAGTATATGTAATGGACCTCTCTTATCCTCAGTGTTGCTTTCTGTAATTTCAGTTACTTGAGGTCAACTTCAGTCTTAAAATATTAAATTTCCCCAACCATCCACATCATCTGCTTTTGATATTCACCCACTGACAACATCATGACATATCGCCAGAAAGTCAGTAGTAGCCTAACGCTAGATCACAATGCCTTTGTCATTCACCTCATTTCATCTCATCACATAGGTATTTTATTATCTCATATCATCAAAGGAACAATAAGTGTGGGTACAGTATAGTAAGATATTTTGAATGAGAGAGAGACCACATTCATATAACTTGCATTAAAATAAAGGGGTTCAGAACAGACCTCCCCAAGATGTGCTACTTTGGCCTGTGGATCATTTTGAGCTGAAGGCAATGGAGGCTTTGCAGGCCCAAAAGAAACTTTTACCTCTCTGTAAAATATTTAAATTGGGAGCCTTGCCCATAATAAGAGTTATTACCAGAAATAACTTTTTAAAAAATATGTTTTTATTGATTTTAGAGAGAGAGGAAGGGAGAGGGATAGAAATACAGAAACATCGATGATAGAGAAACATTGATTGGCTGCCTCCTGCACACCCCATACTGAGGATCAAGCCCACAACCTGGGTATGTGCCCTGACCAAGAATTGAATCAGGATCCTCTTGGTTCATGGGTCGATGCTCAACCACTGAGCCACACCAGTTGGGCAGGGCAAACTTCTATTTACTGAACATCTGATCTTCAGATCATTCTCTGAATGACCTTCCTATCCTGTGAAGCCCTCAGGTGCCTTACCTCATCCTCAGCTCAGAATGCCATACATACCTCATTTTCTCTTTGTGTCTCTGAATCTATCCTGTATGTGGTCTTTAACTCTTATGTATGGGATTTCCATATTTACATATGAATTAAATTTGGTTATTCTCTCTTGCAAATCTAATCTGTCTCATGTAGATTTAATTATGAGAGTAGCTGAAAAACCTAGGAGGATAGAGAAAAGTTTCTTCCTTCCACAACAGTATCTTGTGTACTTGTTCTATTTTATTATTAATTATTGTTGTTAATCTCTTAACTGTGACTAATTTATAAATTAAACTTTACCATAGGTTTATGTGTATAAAAAAAACATATATAGGTTTGGTACTATATGTGGTTTCAGGCATCCCCTGGGTGCGTTCTTGAATGTATCTCCCAGGAATAAGGAGGATTACTGTATGACTTTCTGGAAATTTCCAATAGAGCTATTATGTCCTAAGGAACAGAGGCGAATAGTGATGTTCAGGATACTACATTTTCATTTTCACCTATTTAGATTTAACCTCCACTTGTTGAGTCCCATTTCTAAAACAGTTCATTTCAACCTATGTATTTCTTGGAGGAAGATTCAGACTTAGGGCCTCTACCCTATAAATGACAGAATTAATGGATGTTCAGTCTTAATGTTCACGTTATAGTATTTTTACTCTTTTTTTTTTATTGTTTTTTTTAAAAATATATTTTATTGATTTTTTACAGAGAGGAAGGGAGAGGGATAGAGAGCAAGAAACATCGATGAGAGAGAAACATCGATCAGCTGCCTCCTGCAACACCCCCCACTGGGGTTGTGCCTGCAACCAAAGCACATGCCCTTGACCGGAATCGAACCCGGGACCCCTCAGTCCGCAGGCCGACGCTCTAGCCACTGAGCCAAACCGGCTTCGGCGATAGTATTTTTACTCTTCATTGAGGAAGATGAAATAAATGTTACCAGTGGGGTGTCCTCTGCATCCCCACCTGTTACTGGTGGAAGTGGGCTTCTTGGGATGCCCCAGAAATAAAAATTTCCTGAGGCCCCCATGGGAGAATGAGGTATTGTGGAAAGCTTTATTGATGAGGTGACATTAAGGAAGTTCCCTTCCAAGATCCCATCTTCCTCTGTCCCATCATAGAAAAAGTCCCATTTTGTCTTCAGCAGAGCTAAGATTAAAGCCACTGCCCAGAGTTTCTGCTCCATATTAAGGTCCAGTCCAGTCCAGCATCGGGCTAGGTAGCTGCAGCCCATTGCATTTGGTTTCTAGGGCCACAAGACTATGGAGGTGCACAGGGAGTGTGGGTCACAGAGCAAGCGAGGAACAGTTGAGAGAGAGAGAGAGAGAGAGAGAGAGAGAGAGAGAGAGAGAGAGAGAGAGAATTAGTTGTCTCTGGGGATTTTTAACTAGGAACTTAACCAGTGAATTTTTCAGGATTTCATGTGCTTGCAGTGGCTGCACCCCCTCTAGCCAATTATCTTTTTCCCAGATTAGACTGACAGGCAAGCACCTTCCCTATGTCACCCTGGCTTCACTGTGCATGTGTCCATTTTCCCCTTAATTGGACCCCTACCCCCAGTGATCTGCAGGGACTGGACCGATGGTTCCCTAGGGAGTGTGAAATGGCAGCTTCCTGGTGAAGTTGCCTAGATGACCATGCTTACAACATCTGGGCTCTCCTTTGCTCCTTTCTTATTATTAATATTAGCTGGCTAGTTATGACAGTAACAAAGACTCTGCATTAGAATTTTCTTTTCTCTTTTCAGACTGTGGATGTAAACCTTAATTGCAGCACAGTTATGAGAACACTAGAGGCCCAGTGCATGAATTCGTGCACAGGTGGGGTCCCTCCGTGTGGCCTGTGGGGATTGGGCTGAAACCAGCAGTCCAACGCCGCCTGCCACTCCTGCCTGCTGCTCCCGCTCATCCTGGCCCTGCTGTGCCTGCCGCAGGCTTGTGCCCAGTCCTGATCAGGATAGGCTCGCGCCGCCATAGCTGCACTGGCCAGCTGTGAGCCCTGCATCTGGTGCCGGTCCAGAGGGTAATGGCGGAGGGGAGGGCAGGACCCGATTTGCCCTCCAGGTGGGTGCTGGGACTCCCTTGCTGGCCCAGGAATCAGGATCCCTCCAGCTGATGTTTGCACTGGTTGTTGGGAGCCACCTGGTGGCCACTTTTATATCATTTCTTTCTTGTGGAGCGTCTAGGACAGGGGTCCTCAAACTTTTTAAACAGGGGGCCAGTTCACTGTCCCTCAGACAGTTGGAGGGCCGGACTATAGTTTAAAAAAACAACTATGAACAAATTCCTATGCGCACTGCGGGCCCGGGACGAGTCAGCTGCTAAGCAGGACAGGCAGTGGCACCCGGCGGGCTGGATAAATGTCCTCGGCGGGCCGCATGTGGCCTGCGGGCCGTAGTTTGAGGACGTCTGGTCTAGGGACAGGAAGTGACTGTGGTGCCTGAGGCTGACTTCCAGGAGGCCGGCAGCACTGTTGGGATTGTGCCGGCAGCACCTGTCTGTCAGTGCCTGGCCTGTTCTCCAGAGATTGGACCTGCAGGACTACTGAGGGAGTGAATGGCTGCCACCGGGCTGGTGGGCCACTGGACAGGTTGGTTAGCTGAGCAGTGCTCCCACTGTGGGAGCACACTGACCACCAGGCGACAGCTCTTGTGTTTAGTGCCTGCCCCCTGGTGGTCAGTGTGTGTCATAGTGACTGGTTGTTCGACTGTTCCATCGCTTAGGCTTTTATATATATAGATAATTTTCCATTTGCTTTGCTAGAGACCCTTCCTCACAGTTTGAAATTTGGGACACAGGAATTTTCTGTTTAATTAAATTAAATTAATTAATTAATTTATTACCCCCAAGGGATCATTTGATTTTCATTTGAAGTTCTAATTGATAGAGGGGGGAAAACAGAAAAATGATAAAATATTTGAAATAATAACATAGGAAAACCCAGATGAAATTAGACTCAAAATCTCAAAAGTGGGTTTGTACTTCTGTATTTAGAAGAATTGGTACAGCTAATATAATTCTTTTTTAAAATCATTTGTTTGTTTTGTTAATCCTCACCAGAGGATATTTTTCCATTGATTTTTAGGGCGAGTAGAAGAGAGAGGGAAAGACAGAGAGAAACATCGATGCAAGAGAAACACATCAATTGGTTGCCTCCGACCAGGGCCAGGGCCTGAGGAGCCTGCAACCAAGGTACATGCCCCTGACCGAATCGAACCTGGGATCCTTCCGTTCACAGGCTGCCGCTGAGCCAAACTGGCCAGGGCTTTTTATTTTTTTGGTTTTGTTTTAATCTCTTGACATAGAGGATTGGTTTAACGTAAATAGAATAATTTTATTGATGTATTCTAAAAGAATGTTTAAAAATGAAATTCAGCTGAGTTAAGTTGAAGAGTTAATTGACTTTAATTAAGTGATTCATGAATCCTGCAGCATCCATCAGGCAACTAGAAGGGCTCTCTGAGGGTTGTACAAAATAGAAGATTTTTATGGGAAGAAGGATGTGGCTAGGGATCTATTGACTAAAGAAAAGAAAGGATTATTTTCTGGCAGACATCTTTTGTTTGGGGATAGAGATGTCTGAGGGCTTTTATTATGCAGATTGCCTCTTATTTTTATGGGATATAGAACGTTACTGGTTTTTGATCCAAAAATTCTATACTGGTTGATTAAGATTATATTTCTGGGAGAGGTTGAAGCTGCAATTAAATCAGGTGTTAAATCATAGGCTTTTACAGGAGTGACACAATTTTGGGCCTATGTTTTTTTAGTTCAACAGGAGGATATTATCATATTGAAACAATAGATTGGAAATGCTTCCTTCTTAGGATTGACAGTGATAGCTTGACAGGAAGGACAGTTTGCACTTGAGACTCTGCCCCTGCTTTTAGTCAGAGTACTCATCACCAGTCCCTGAAACACATTCACATTCTTAAAAAAAAATAAAAAAAAATTTTTAAATTGATTCCAGAGAGGAAGGGAGAGGGAGAGAGAGATAGAAACATCAATGATGAGAGAGAACAATCATCCATCGGCTGCCTCCTGCAGGCCCCACACTGGGAATCAAGCCCGCAACCTGGACATGTACCCTGACCAGGAATTGAACCATGACCTTCTGGTTCATAGGTCAATGCTCAACCACTGAGCCATGCTGCCTGGGCACGTTCACATTCTTAGTGGCTGTAGCCTGGAGTCTTCTTTGTGTTTGGTACCTTTGTCATACTCTTCCACCCCACTGCACTGGCCAGTGTCTCTGCGAGAACTCTGCAGGAAGGAACATGCTCACTGTAGCACCTCTGGTATTCTTTCACTAGCCAGTGGCTGTTCTTCTTGGGCCAGTCCAGTGGTCGGCAAACTGTGGCTCGCGAGCCACATGCGGCTCTTTGGCCCCTTGAGTTTTTAGCGAAGGCCAGCTTAGGAGTACCCTAATTAAGTTAATAACAATGTACCTACCTATATAGTTTAGGTTTAAAAAATTTGGCTCTCAAAAGAAATTTCAGTCGTTGTACTGTTGATATTTGGCTCTGTTGACTAATGAGTTTGCCGACCACTGGGCTAGTCCATGCAGCTGCCGGATAACTGGAGGCAGTTTCTGACTGGCAGTGAAGGACTTTGGCCAGATTGGATTGCTATAGGCAGAATGAAATATTTATTTTTCCCTTTGAGAAAGTAAATAGAGGTGCTGCTTAACCAACTAATATTATTTTAATGTTGCTGGGTGTGAGATACTGTGGTTAAATCAGGAAGGTGTAAAATACATTTTTACCCACTCCCAAAAAACTGTGTTAAGTTGCTTTAGATACATTATTTCATTCATTAAATCTTCTCAGCAACCTTACCAGTTAAATCTGTTAAATCACTATTTCACAAATTAGGAAACTAAAACCTAGATAGTCTCGCAGCTCAAAAATGGTAAAGTTTTTATTTAGATTTGAATTTAAGTTTGTATGATTTCAAAGCCCGTCTTCACTAATCACGGGATAGGAACTAGTAAATAGATTAAGCATGTGCACACACATAGAATCTAATCATGAGGAAACATCAGACAAACCCAAATTGGCATTCTATAAAGTAACTAGCTTGTATTGTTAAAAAATTTCAATATCAAAGAACACAAGAAAGGCCAACTGAGAAACTTTTCCAGATTAAAGGAGACTAAAGGTACATCCAAATGTAATCAATGTGTGATTACGGATTTGATTTGGGAGCAGGAAAAAACTTTATAAAGGACATTACTGGGGTATTTGGTAGAATTAGAGACTGGATTAGATACCATGACTATATAAGAGGATATCCTTGTCTTTAGGAAGTGTACACTAACGTTTTTAGGGATAAAAGGTCATGACATCCCCATACTTGCCCTCAAGTGGTTGTGTAATAGGGAAAGAGAATGACAAAGCAAATGTGGCAAAATTTGAACAATTAAACAAATGGTGAATCTGGAGAAAGGGTATAGGAGAGTCATATATTTTTTTGTACACTTGAAATGATGGAAAAAAAATTTTAAGTGCCTTACATTTTACACATTAGTTTAAAATTATTCAGGAACCAGCAAAACCCACTGAGGCATGGTTAAAACCCAACTCAGCCAGGAGTTAAGGACTACGCTCATGCTTCCTCCTTTGGCAAAGAATTTATCAAACCATGTTGAGGAGATAAACATAGACTGCAGTTTCATAGAGGAAATATATGTCATGATGTTTTTCTTATACTCCCATTAGGGGGACATACATCGCTTTTCTTCAAAATAGTTGTTTTTACTGTTTTTGTCTCATTTATTTTGATGCCTCTTAGATAGTTCATATTTCTAGTTTATTGACATAATCCTGGATAGAGTGATAAATGTGTTCTTTTTCACAAAAGGATGGACTACAAAGTAGAGTTAGCATTATTTATTTTTACTAGTTATTTGTTTGCTTATAACAGTGTACATGCTTCCTGCACTGTCTTTACGTTTTTAGTCAAGCAATTACGTACGCAAAGAGAGAAACCAAGATGGCGGCATAGGTAAACACCTAAACTGCTGCCTCGCACAACAATTTCAAAACTACAACTAAAAGACAGAACGGACACCATCCAGAACCACAGGAAAGCTGGCTGAGTGAAAATTCTACAACTAGAAGGAAAAAGAAAAGCTCACAGAGAATTGGAGGTACGGCAAAGGGGCTTTGTGCGCGCAGAGAGGAAGGGCGGCTGAGAGCCTGGCTGACTTTCTCTGGCGGAAGGGGGAAGGAAGCCTCTGACCGCACTGAACCCCAGTTCTGACTGCACTGAACCCCAGTTCCAGGCGAACCCCTGGGGACCCACGCTCTTACGGGGGGAGTCTGGACTCTCGGGCGGAGACTCGAGCTGGGAAAGGCAGAAGTCTGAAGGCGCACGCGGGCCAGTGCGCACAAAGGCTGCGGAGGTTGCCACAGGCTTTCCCTAGTGGAAGGGAGTCAGAGGATCCTGACTGCACTGAGCCCCAGTTCTGACTGCAGTGAACCCCAGTTCCAGGCGAGCCCCTGGGGACCCACGCTCTTGTGGGGGGAGTCTGGACTCTCGGGCGGAGACTCGGGAGCCGGGGAAGGCGGAGGACTGAAAGTGCGCACAAAGGCTGCGGAAGTTGCCACAGGCTTTCCCTAGTGGAAGGGAGTCAGAGGATTCTGACTGCACTGAGCCCCAGTTCTGACTGCAGTGAACCCCAGTTCCAGGCGAGCCCCTGGGGACCCACGCTCTTGTGGGGGGAGTCTGGACTCTCAGGCGGAGACTCGAGCTGGGGAAGGCGGAGGACAGAAAGCGCACATGCGCGCAAGGGCAAGGCTGACAGGAAGCCAAGACTGAGACTCCACCCCATCCAAGCTGAGCACAGAGCCTATTGCAATTTGGCAAGTCTAATCCTATAAGGCTGTCTCCAGCACCGAACTTCTCCCAGCATAGACACAGCTGATCCTTACAGCCAACTGGCCCGGAGGTCAATTCTTCCCAGTGATACCAATAACAATAAAGACTTAATTACAACAAGGCTGTACACACAGTCCACAAAGGGGTGCACCAAGAGTGTCCACCTCAGGTTAACTGGGGAAGCAGACCCACTGGGCCATATTGGAAACCTAGCACAAATATCTACCTTACCAACTCAGGGAATCAGTGAAAATGCGGGGTCAAAGAATCAGATCACAAACGAAAGAAATGGAGGAAAACAAACGAATGGATATAGAATTCAAAACCACGGTTATAAGACTTTTTAAGAATATCCTAGAAAAGGCCGATAAATATAACGAGACCCTCGAAGATATGAAAAAGGACCAACTAGAAATTAAACATACACTGACTGAAATAAAAAATATTATACAGAGACCCAGAAACAGAATAGAGGAACACAAGAATCACGTCAAAGAATTGAAATACAAAGAAGCAAAAAACACTCAACTGAAAAAGCAAAAAGCAAAAAAAAAAATCCAAAAAGTTGAAGATAATGCAAGAAGACTCTGGGACAACTTCAAGCGTACCAACATCAGAATTATGGGGGTGCCAGAAGAAGAGAGAGAGCAAGATACTGAAAACCTATTTGAAGAAATAATGACCGAAAACTTCCCCCACCTGGTGAAAGAAATAGACTTACAAGTCCAGGAAGCCCACAGAACCCCAAACAAAAGGAATCCAAAGAGGACCACACCAAGACACATCATAATTAAAATGCCAAGAGCAAAAGACAAAGAGAGAATATTAAAAGCAGCAAGAGAAAAACAGTTAATTACCTACAAGGAAGCACCCATACGACTGTCAGCTGACTTCTCAACAGAAACTATGCAGGCCAGACGGGAGTGGCAAGAAATTTTCAATGTGATGAATAGCAAGAACCTACAACCAAGATTACTCTACCCAGCAAAGCTATCATTCAGAATTGAAGGGCAGATAAAGAGCTTCACAGATAAGAAAAAGCTGAAGGAGTTCATCACCACCAAACCAGTATTATATGAAATGCTGAAAGGTATTCTTAAAGAAGAGGAAGAAGAAAAAAGTAAAGAGAAAAATTATGAACAACAAATACATATCTATCAACAAGCGAACCTAAAAATCAAGTGAATTTAAAACCTGAGGAACAGAATAATCTGGTGAATATAATAGAATCAGGGGCATAGAAAGGGAGTGGACTGATAATTCTCAGGGGGAAAGGGGTATGGGGGGTTCATGAAGAGACTGGACAAAAATCATACACCTATGGATGAGGACAGTGGGGGGGAGGTAAGGGCAGAAGGTGGGGTGGGAACTGGGTGGAGGGGAGCTATGGGGGGAAAAAGGAGAAATAATTGTAATAATCTGAATAAAGATTTATTTAAAAATAAATAAATATAGCTAATCAGAGAAAAAAAAAAAAAAGCAATTACGTACGACCGAACTATGCTATTTTGGGCATTATCAAGAGCTTTCTTTCCCTTCACTCCATCTATTCCTGTTTACACTTGGCTTGGCCAGAGAATAGGTGTGGGCTAAATATGAAGGATATTAAAGATTTAAACTCACAATTGAATGTATTTATCTTTTTTGTATCCCAAAAGTTCTTATAAATGCTGATGGAATTTTTCTCAAGTTGAATAATTTGGTGTTCTTGGGTTAGATAACAAGGTAGAATTAGAAATTTTTTCTGATTATTAATGGAAAGAATCCCCAGTTTAAGCAAAGTATTTTGATTCTGCTGACTATGATTTGGGTTAATGGGAGAAGAGTCTCGTTCAAGGAGCTCCACACATTAGTCTGTAGAACTACAAAGGTAAACTTCGCCTCCACCTCTCCTGGTGATGGAGAAATGAGCTATATATATAACTGAATTCTCACTGTCTCTCTCTCTCCCTTCCCCCCCCCCCCCCCCAACACACAGAAAGAGAGAAGGAATAAAGAGTCTATCTTGCCTCAGAATAAGAACTTAGTCTCTTTATGATATGCTTCTCTGCCTGGATCACATGCACATATTAACTTAGTTGTGCTGTCATCTCATTACACTTAAAGCTGAAAATCTTTCTATGCAACCAGGGTATAATTATTGCCTATCCAAATGTTTATATAGGATACTTTAGATTGACTTGGGGTAATCATACTATCAGCACTCAGCTTTTCTTTGAGTCTTTGTTAAAGTTAACTGAGTCCTAGAATAACTTTCACATGTGGGTACTCAGTGACTGTGATGATGTTTATGTTATATATGAATGTGAATCAGGATCGTGAAGTGGTTAAGGGCCCAAACTCGAGTGAGACAAGACTGGTTTATAACTGGCTCTGCCACTTACCACCTGTGTGGCCTTACACAAGTTGATCATCCTTCTTCACTTTCGTTATCTGTAAAGTGGGATAAAATTGTCCTCACCAACATGAAGTGATGCATGTAAAGTACTTAGAGTAATGCTTGGCATTTTTAATGTGTTCAATAAACCTTAGCCATTGTTAGTTATCATTGCTATTAATATTACCATTATTGTAATTTCTGTATCCCTCTGAATTTGCTTATTCCTTCGGATTTGTCACACTTTCCCCACAACCTCTCCTACTCCTGTCTTCCAAACTGACTTTTTAAAAATTGTGGCATGTCATTTTTCCCCAGGGTCTAGAGATGATCCTTGCATCCCCTTCAAACTTTTCTATTCCCTCCACTGCTTCAAAACTCTATTGAATAAATGGTAACCAAATAAGAAAGTCTGTTTTTTCTTCAGTTAGGACCTGACTACCTGCTCTGTCCTTTGCAAATGACTTAACTTTTAATCTCTAGTTTCTAGATTTGTGAGCTCTTTTCCTATATAAATTGGATCAGAAGTATATAAAAATCCATTGCATTATCTGACAAAGTCTTCTTGCTGAATATAGCTAAAAAGATCTGCTTTGGGTCAAATTGAAAAGGTCTGTCACTTTTACAGTTGTTTAAAGGAACTTATCCCTGACTTGGACTCTTTCTAGTTCACAGGGCTATTCTAAGGATCAAGCGAGGTCATGCATGTGAGTGCTTTAAAACTATGAAGCATGGGGTTAATGTGAGGGATGATTATTGCATGTGAACAAAGGCTCAGCAACTTAAGTGATATTAGAATTCAACCCTATATAATAAAGCTGCAATCTACTCTCTTCTGCCTCCTCCAGAAGTTTATTGTAAGTTATTTGAGCTAGAGAGGCTAGTGACTAACTTCATGTAATGACTACAAATCCTTTCTCCTTCCCTCATTCCCATATTCTATCACAAAATGGTGTGCCAGACCCTGAGTCAGTCTTCAGGGCTGGACGTTGGCAGCAAGGTACATAAGAGGCTCTGAGAGTGAGGGTTATGAGAGTTTTCTTTTTAAACCATTTTCTAGTCCCTTTCCTGGCAGCTTTTATTTTGGTAGCCCCCACAGATTAAATGACATTTCAAAATCAAGTTCAGTGATATGTCTTCTGCCACATTGGACTGGCATACCTGAGCAATCCTCAGATAGTTTTTGTATATATCTGTTTTCTTGTTTTTGGACTATTAGAAATTATTTTCTATATGATATGAACAGCAAGCCTAGAATCATGTGTGGGATCGTCATCATCATCATCACCAAATGCAAATACTTACCAAATGCTTGACAGACTATCCTCTAAGCATTGGAGATTGTATGGACTGAATTGTGTCCTTTGCAAATTCATATATTAAAGTCCCAACCCCTAGTATTACCTCAGAATGTAACTTATATTTGAAATTTGTTGGAAACACAACAAAATTAGTCCACTTTCCCCATAACCGCAGAAAAAAATTATTAAAAATCACCCCCCCCCCATTAGTGTTTTTTGAATTTGAAAGTCCTACCCTTGGTCTTTCCATCATTGCCCTATTTACCTATTTGTTTCCTCCAGAGAAGAGCCAAGGGAAATGCTGCTTTCTCACTATGCCTGTTTCTGCTTAATTATGCTGTCATTATTGACTTGAAAGAAACCACATCGAGAAAGCTGAGAACTGAGAGATGGTGCTGTTGGCAGAGCAAGTTGGTGATCTCTTGTTGGAGAAAATCTGCAATCCCAGAATTGGTTTGATTAGTACCGCTTCTGTCTTCCTCCTCTGCCAAGGAGTTTACCATTCATTGCTGCACTCCTGTCTTTTTATTGGATATGCTAAGATGTTTCCTCCCTCTTAATCTATAGATTATCAAGAACCCCTTAGAAAGGAGGTGCCATTGCATACTTTGTTCCTGCCTGACCAATGGTATTGCCTAAACAAGGAACTCTGCATGAGTTTTGCTTTGTTTTTCATTTTCTCTATTTCTGTCATGCAAATATATTTTAGTTTGTTTGTCAAAGTTGTTTGCAAATGAGTTTGCTCTGGAATATACCTCATCAGGAATGAGGAGGGGCCCCAGTTTGAAAATTAGCAACACACTTTTTTTTTTTTTTAAAGTGCTAGAGTTTTGTCATTTGGTTTCTCTAAGATTTAAGTGAAATTTATCCCTCCTTCAGTGCGATTTGCCTTTTCAGCTGTTTAGCAGTTCTTCTGGTTCTTTGTCCATTTTCACATGGAAACTAGATCTACTTAGCCAAAAGCTTAGTATGATTTCCTGCGGATCCAACCAGAGCACCTAAAATAGTTTTCTACCCAAATATTTTTTTAGCCAAAGTTTTTCAAAATACAGAAATCTTAATAGCTAAACATTAAATACTGCTGAAAATTGAAAAAATTGGAAAATGGATTGGAGCACAATGTTTTGAAAAACATAGGAAACAGCCAATGATCTAATTGTTGAGCTTTTTGTGTTTATATAACTTGGCTCCATTTTCTTTTCTTTCGTTGGTTGTTTCTAAATACCTTTGTAAATGCTTAAGTCCTGGTGTTTATGTAAATCAGCATAAAATCAGGCATTTTTAATTAGTTGCCATTCTACTCTGTTACATGTACTACACTAATCATGTTTGAAACTATCCAAATTCAGAGGCAGATATAGTTAGCAGGCGGTAGGTTAAATCAAAGAGCTGGGAATTCTGGTCTTCACATAATTGGGATTAATCTGTGGGTCTCTCTCTTTTTTTTCTTTTCTAGTGTTAAAATGAAGATTGATGGTCTTCTACCTTTCACTATCCACTGGCCTGTAATGGGGATCAGAGTATATATCAGGTTGTTTTGAAACCTTGGGGCGGGGGGCCGGGGCGGGGGCAAGAGGAAGAAGAATAGTCATGGTTTAGCAGTACATCATTCAGCCCATAAAAGAACCACTCATTCTTGCAAAATTAAAACTATTTTCTCCCTTTCAGAAACAAGTCAGGGTTGCTTGGGCCAAAATTCATATTCCTTTTAACCACACATTGGCAGTACAGGCATGTATAGTTTTCTTCTAAGTCATGGCTCTAGCTTTTTTTCCAGCTAAGAAACCTAAACCAAAAGAATCTCAGGGTCCTGTTCTTGGCATACTCCCACTTTCTGTCTTAGAAATTCAAACAACTTTGAGTGGACCGTGTTCTTCAATGTTATTGCTTTGTTGGCTCACAGGCTCTGAGTCTGCAGATAACAATGAAAGCACAGCAGCAGAAGAATATGTTTGTGTGTGTGTAAATTCAACCTTTGGTTTTCATTGAAATTATCTTGCTAATGCTCCCTTTGTAAGATTCCCTAGGTTTTCTTGGTGCCTGGCAACTTCTGTGATCAGGTGATTTGAAAGGCATGGAGAGTATGGATTAGGGATCTGAGTTACTTAATATACTTCACCTATGGATCTGTGCATCTGATATGGTTTATGGGGTAAGGGGAAGGATTTGCCTTTGGTACTTTCCTAGTTCTTTTATATTTTGTGCCCTACTTATACCTCTTAATGGTAGGTACCATGTATTTTAAGGCAGGCTACTTGGGTTCATTCTTCCTGGAAGAAAATAAGTCTCCTGATTTAAGTAATAGAAAGGTGTTAATAACTTTTTATAATACTTCTTCTGAGAGTATTTATGTTTTAAAGACATCTAGGTTGAGAACAGTAGTCCTTGTTACTATAGGAAAAGAAATATTTGGAATAATATTAATCCTCACCTGAAGATATTTTTTTAATCCTCACCTGAAGATATTTTTCCATTGATGTTTAGAGAGAATGGAAGGTAGGGGGGAGAGAAACATCGATGTGAGAGAGACATATCGATTGGCTGCCTCCCACACACCCCCCACCAGGGCCGGGTATCAAGCCTGCAACTGAGATATGTGCTCTTGACTGGGAATCGAATCCAAGACCCTTCGGTCTGAGTGATGGCACTCTAACCACTGAGCAATGCCTGGGCATTGCTTTTTCATTTATTAGAGTGAATTCTCTTAGTCCCAATTTTTCTTAGAACATTATGGACACCTACTGAGTTTTGGGGTGAATCATTTTAATTTACTTGCTCAGTCATCAGTGGGATGATTTGCTTTGTGATTTATGGTACCTTTTTTCCCCTGTTAAAATATTGGATTACCCTACTCTTTACACAGTAGATGTATGATTTGTCAGCTATTATATTTGAAATGAGGATTTCCTTAGGATAAAAATGGCCTGAGTAAGGACCATTGGTTGTAATATGTATTGTTAACATTTTTTGTTGAAAGATTTAAAAAAAGATTATAAATCACAAGTTTTCTTTTTTGAAGTATTGTTTTAAATTAAAAAAAAATTTGTTATTGATTTCAGAGAGGAAGAAGGAGGGAGAGAGAGATAGAAACATCAGTGATGGGAATAATTGGTCAGCTGCCTTCTGCATGTCCCACACTGGGGATCAAGCCCTGACTGGAATCGAACTGTGACCTCCTGATTCATAAGTTGATGCTCAACCACTGAGTCACACCAGCCAGGCGAAGTATTGTTTTAAACTACAGCTAAGCTATCCATTGTTCTAGATATAGGATATAAGAACAGGTTATCGCCCTGACCGGTTTGGCTCAGTGGATAGAGCGTCGGCCTGCGGACTGAAGGGTCCTGGGTTTGATTCTGGTCAAAGGGCATGTACCTGGGTTGCAGGCACATCCCCAGTGGGAGGTGTGCAGGAGGCAGCTGATTGATGTTTCTCTCTCATTGATGTTTTTAACTATCTATCCTCTCCCTTTCCCCTCTGTAAGAAATCAATAAAATATATTAAAAAAAAAAAAAAAAGAACAGGTTATCAATAGATATGAGACCATGTTTTTGGTATTAAGATCTTTGATGCAAATGTTTCAATGAAATCTCATCTTCCACAGTTGTTATTGCAATTGTTGTTGTTCTTTAATTAATCAAAGTGTGACTATACAAGATTTCTATTTCAAATGATAAGAAAAAATATTGTTTCTGGTTTATCCTATTGTTTACACTTGGAAGGCAGCCTTTCTACCAACTTAAGCATGATGAAAAGTCTTGCTTTGCTCATCTTTGGAGTTTATATTGGGTGAAAATGTACTTTGGTAGTGTAAAGAAACTCATCTTTGTATTTATACTGAAGTAGTGATTATTGCCAGAAAGTAAAGTGAGAAATGAAGAAACACTGCCCCCACATAGCAAATATTGGAAATGGTAGAAGAGAAGGAGTTGGGGGTTGGGGAATAAATATCCTGACCTCTCTCTCTTCTTGCCTGAACCCAACTCTAAGCCAGAAAACAAGGGGGTGACACAATCTTAGAGAACAGCTTCACAGGGACTAGAACAAAGCAGAGAAGGGTGGAGAATAGATATGAAAGGACAGTGGAGAGTTATCAGCATAGTTTTCGGGGAACTATAAAATTTTAATTTTGGAGGAGAAACCAAGATGGCGGCATAGGTGAACACATAAACTGCTGCCTCGCACAACAATTTCAAAACTAGAGCTAAAAGACAGAATGGACATCATCCAGAACTACAGGAAAGCTGGCTGAGTGGAAATTCTACAATAGAAGGAAAGAGAGGGGCACACGGAGACTCAGAGGAGCTGCAAAAGGCTGAGGTACGGACACACGTGCGCAGAGAGGACGGGCGGCTGAGTGCCTGGCTAGCTTTCTCTAGTGGGAGGAAGGTGGAAGCTCCTGACTGCGCTGAACTCCAGTTCAGACTGCACTGAACCCCAGTTTCAGGTGAGACCCTGGAGATCCAGACTCATACGGGGGGAGTCTGGACTGTCAGGAAAAGAGAGGAGCGCACGGAAACTCAGGGGAGCCGCGAAAGGCAGGGGTCTAGAGGCGCACACACGAGTGTGCGCAGAGAGGACTGACTGCTGAGTGTGCCGCTGGCTTTCTCTAGCAGGGGGAAGACAGAAACTCCCGACTGTGCTGAACTCCAGTTCCGGGAAAGAATCTGGGAATCCAGATTCATTGGGGGAGAAACTGGACTGTCTGGCAGCGGGTGAAACTCAAGGGCGGCTTTCTCTCAGATGTGCTTGCAGCAATTACTGAGACCCAGGGGCCTCATAGGGCAGGGCTGACGGGAAGCCAAGGCTGTCTGCTCCGCCCTGAGACTCCGCCCCATCCAAGCTGAGCACAGAGGCTTTTGCAAGTTTGCAAGTCTTGTCTCATAAGGCTGTCTCCAGCACAGAAGTTCTCCTGGCATAGACACAGCTGACCCTCACAGCCAATTGGCCTGGAGATCAATTCCTCCCAGTGATTCCAACAACAATCAAGACTTAACTACAACAAGGCTGTACACACAGTCCACAAAGGGGTGCACCAAGAGTGTCCACCTCAGGTAACTGGGGAGGCTGAGCCACTGGGCTATATAGGACACCTAGCACACAAAGCTACTCTACCAACTCAGGGAAGCTGCGAAAATGCTTTATAGTTTTCGGGGAACTATAAAGAAACAGATCACAAACGAAAGAAATGGAGGAAAGCAAACGACTGGATATAGAGTTCAAAACCATGGTTATAAGGTTTTTCAAGAATTTCCTAGAAAAGGCCGATAAATTTAGCGAGACCCTTGAGGATATGAAAAAGGACCAACTAGAAATTAAACATACACTGACTGAAATAAAATATATTATGCAGAGACCTAACAGCAGACTGGAGGAACGCAAGACTCAAGTCAAAGATTTGAAATACAAAGAAGCAAAAGACACTCAACCAGAAAAGCAAAAAGAAAAAGGAATCCAAAAATTTGAAGATAATGTAAGGAGCCTCTGGGACAACTTCAAGCGTACCAACATCTGAATTATGGGGGTGCCAAAAGAAGAGAGAGAGCAAGATACTGAAAACCTATTTGAAGAAATAATGACTGAAAACTTCCCCCACCTGGTGAAAGAAATAGACTTACAAGTCCAGGAAGCACAGAGAACCCCAAACAAAAGGAATCCAAAGAGGACCACACCAAGACACATCATAATTAAAAGGCCAAGAGCAAAAGACAAAGAGAGAATATTAAAAGCAGCAAGAGAAAAACAGTTAATTACCTACAAGGGAGCACCCATAACGATTGTCAGCTGATTTCTCAACAGAAACTATGCAGGCCAGATGGGAGTGAGAAGAAATTTTCAAAGTGATGAATAGCAAGAACCTACAACCAAGATTACTCTACCCAGCAAAGCTATTATTCAGCAAAGCTATTATTCAGAATTGAAGGTCAGATAAAGAGCTTCACAGATAAGAAAAAGCTAAAGGAGTTCATCAACACCAAACCAGCATTATATGAAATGCTGAAAGGTACTCTTTAAGAAGAGGAAAAAGAAGAAAAAGGTAAAGATAAAAACTATGAACTACAAATACATATCTATCAAGAAGTAAATCTAAAAATCAAGTGAATAAAAAATCTGATGAACAGAATAAACTGGTGAATATAATAGAATCAGGGGCATAGAAAGGGAGTGGACTGACAATTCTTAGGGGGAAAAGAGTGTGGGGGGTGCGGGAAGAGACTGGACAAAAATCGTACACCTATGGATGAGGACAGTGTGGGGGAGGTAAGGGCAGAGGGTGGGGTAGGAACTGGGTAGAGGGAGCTATGGGGGGGAAAAGAGGAACAATTGTAATAATCTGAACAATAAAGATTTATTAAATTAAAAAAATATATTTTACTTAAAAATTTTTAATTTTGGGCAAATCGTTCCTGAGGAAGGAACTTGGAAGGTCCTCTGCCACGGAGAAGCTGTTTTGAGGTGGCCTGAAGGAGTCAGGGAACAGTATTAATGATAATCCTGAGAAAGCCACAGGAAATATTAATGGTAAACACAGGTCTACTTATGAAGATGTTTGGAACTTCTCTGGTGGGCAATGTTCAAAGCTATTGGGTATCTTACTTGTTATATAATTGATGTTTAAGAAGCCATTGCCAGTTTTGTTTGACCTTTGCTGCACGTTCTTGTTCTCTCTCCAGTTGTTAAACACAGAAGACAGAGTGCCAGAGCTGCAGTGGCAGAGGGTTAATTTAGGTTTATGAAGTGACAGCCCAAACAGGGGGATAGGCCTTATGGCTAAAGTTTTTGTCAGCCAAGAGTCTCTTTGCATCAATAAATAAAACAGGCAGGATAGTAAGAAGCTAGGAAAATTCCTTGGGAAGTAGAATGGGGAAACTGAGACAGATAGCTGATTCAGACTGGCCCCATCCTTACACCCTGACTCACTTGCCTCCTTCTCCCTTGCACAACCATTCCCTTAAGCAGTAAGCCCTCAGGACCATGAGGTTCTGATCAACATCAGATAATCTTAGGAACAAAGCTTTGGGTCTGTAAACCACAGACAGAGTTTTGGTCAAACTAAAGATAACATCTAGTCCTCAGTTGTGTCTCAGCTCCAGGCCCAGAAAAGCAGCAGAACCAGATGAAGTGATGCCTATGGCTGACATCAGGATTGGATGCAATGACTAATGACCCCTACCCCTGATCCTGTATGTTCATTTTGATGTATCATAATATTAAAGAACATACCTGATAAGCTGATGAATATTCTATTGAGATCCTCCCCTGAGATCTTTCTAAAATTCCTGCCTTTCTCTCTCTTTCTCTCTCTCTCTCTCTCTCTCTCAACACCTGTGCCTAAACCTCCCTCCCCCCTGTCCCCTCTTTCAGGTGTGTGTCTTTGCTTTCTTTCTCCTAAGCTCCAAGGGCCCTTCTTTTGCCACTGTAATTTGTTCCCTGAGTCACATGGACCATCTGGATCACTTTTTCTGCCTCTGTGACTTTTCTTTCTAAAAGGCCAAGGCAGCTCTGAGCAGCCCACTCTGTTCTTCTCTTCAAGTGTGCTTTTGCTTTGCTTGCTAAATAAACTTCATACGCTAGAGTTCTTGGCTCTGAATTCTTTCTTTGTTGAACCCAAGAACCAAGAGCCACATTCCCAGTAACAAAACCAAGAGAAAAACTAGGAATAAGCCTTATGAAATCTGGTCTACTTGAGTCAGTATCAGTTTAGCAGGATCCTGAGGCACCCTTTATCACTCTCGCCCTCCATCCCCCAACTTTAGAATTTTAAGGAAACCACAACATGTTAGAAATTATGTATTGTAATGCTAAATATGGCCAATAAATTGGGAATAAAACTTTGTGAACATTTTGCATGGGAAATAATAAGAATATAGAACATAGGTTATAGGATTTCTAGTTTGTTTTATGTTGAATTTATTTTCAATAATTTTACTCTGTAATTCTATTCAATAAGTTACAGTTCTTTTTTATTTTCTATTTTTTAGCATTTTATCAATGTAGTATTGTTTTACCAAAGAATGCTTATGAGCCCAGATAAGGAAGTCATCTAAATGGACATCTTACACAAAGAGGTTACTTAGTGTGTAGATGGGGAAAACCAAACACTTGCTTAATTATTATTATACTAGAGGCTAAGCGAGACCCAGACCCACTGCGCTGGCGGGACCCAGACTGACTCCCACGGTGCGGGGGTAGGGGTGGCGTGGCTGGCGGGGGAGAGGAGGGACCCGGAGTCAAGTCCCCGCCCACCCGCGAGCACCTCGCTGCACACACAGCCTCCTGGTGACCAGTCTTTGGTCATTCCGAGTTACAGCGTCATGGCCACAGGCCTTTTATTATTAATAATCACTTATATTCTTTGATCCTGATAGGAAATGAGTTTCAGCTAAAACATTAAAGACTTAGGCTTGACAAATAAGAGTTTCCTTGTTAGAATGTTAGAGTGGTTACGTGGGAAAGGAGTTCCTTAGGAACCTGTGAAATGTTCTTGTCTGGAAGTCATTAAAGCCAGCTTGATTTTTGTTGTGTTGTTGGTGGTGGTTTGGGTAGGTTGGCCTCTCAAGGATCTCCTCTTAGAATTTTATAGTTTTTGCACTTGGAATGACTATTTGAATATTTTGCCTTTGCTTTCTTTTCTAATTTAAAATAATTATTTAAAACCTTGTGTTTAATACAATGCCATATTCCCCATGATCACAAAATACATAGTCTTAGTAATGATGTGCTTGCTTATTCATCTGCTGCTAACCACTTTCTGACTTTACCCCATGCTGTATCTAAACTCTACTGAAAAGAAATGATTCTAACTCTTTAATCAGATATTCAAATACCAGATTTTAGTTTTGTTATCTCTCATTATTATGATCAGTTAGGTCCAGATCAGAGTGGAGGACTTTGAGGGGGAAAAAAAAAAAAAAGGTGTTTCATATTGCTTTGTACTTTTCGCCTCTGGCTTAATAAACATTATCTGCATTTCTAAAGATATTTTTCAAGTGCATTTGATATACTTTTGGTAGGGTACTTCAGTCAAATGTGAAATTTGAAAAAAGACCCATGTGTTAAGCCCCAGTTTAAAGGCTCTTGAATTCCTGATAAGATATTGATAGCATAACTAGATGAGGCTAGGCATTGATAATACAATTTCAGGTTAGCTGTTTCTTTGAGTCATGTATGGTTATATGTCTTTCTAAGACTTTAGTGTTCATTGTTTCAAAGGGTGAGACGTGAGGTTGGAAGAGGATAGAAATATTTGTTTTACTATTTAAAAAATATTTTTATTGATTTCAGAGAGGAATGGAGAGGGAGAGAGAGATAGAAACAGTGATGAGAGGAAATCATTGATTGGCTGCCTCCTGCACACCCCACACTGGGGATCGACCCCACAACCCGGGCATGTGCCCTGACGGGAAAGCAAACTGACCTCTTGGTTCATAGGTTGACACTCAACCACTGAGCCACGCTAAACTTTTCTTTATCTAGCCTGCTATTTCTCTTCAGTATTTGATTTCCTTTAAAAATAAACTGAGCATGGCTCATTGGTTGAGCGTCGACCTATGAACCAGGAGGTCACAGTTCGATTCCCCATCAGGGCACATGCCCAGCTTGCGGATTTGATCCCCAGTGTGGGGTGTGCAGGAGGCAGCTGATCAATGTTTCTCTCTCACCACTGATGTTTCTATCTCTCTCTCCCTCTCCCTTCCTCTCTGAAATCAATAAAAATATATTAAAATAAATAAACTGAGTTTCAGTAATACTTAAGAGGGTTAATAAAAAATAATGTGAATACTAAAACCTACAACAAATTAATGACCCTGATCAGAAAAGATCCTGGCTGTTAATAAACTCTGCTTACATATTCCTGATCAGTGTCTTTGATAATCTCTTCCCACATAAATGGAAAGCCAGGTGATTTATCATTGTAACGAACTTTCTCCAAGGTGAAACAGGGAATACATCATCTTTTCTGCCAGTTTCCTAAATATGTATGTTAGACTCTGCTAGTTAATAGTTTCTAGACCATTGGTTCAAAAGCCAGATGTTAAAAAATGTTTTAAAGTCAAGCTAAAGATCTCAGTAAAACTGAATGAAGAATAAGAGGCTTTCAAATCCGAGGCCTGTTCTCTTAATGTAGCCAGCTGAACTGCCTGATTTGCTATAAATTTGCTCCTCCTGAAGCTCAAACACAGCTGGCTTCCTTTAAAAAAAAAAAAAAAATTAGTTTTTGCTTTAAATGAAAACCTGGTAGTTTCTAAGCTCACATATGAGACTATACCCCTCTCCTATTCAAATACATGTTTGAGGAGAAAGTTTCCTGTTGTCAGGGAAAGCTACCTTCCCTTCCTTTGGGAGACTTTGATCTGAGAGGCCTCTTATTTTCCTCTGCATTCATTTTTCCTGGGGGATGTTCAACGCCATCAGTATAGATTCAGCATAGCCGCTTAGCAGCAGCAAAGGTACTTTTTCAAAATCAATTGCTGAAGATTCTTCTAGTTGATGACAAAATGACTCCCTCCCTCTGAAGAGGCTGTGGTCTTCTTTTACCTGCCACTTTGGGAAATGCCATAGTATTTACAGAGGAAAATGTAGAGAAGATCACTGATCTGTGGTTCTGCCATTAACCGGGAGATAGACAATAGGCATGTCATTTAACCTGCCTGGGGCCTCGATTTCATTATCTAAAAAATAAGACAGTTGGATTATATGATTTCTAATAATTCATACAGCTTTTAAATTACATGACTATTGTTCCTAAGAGTCTTGAACATAGTTACTCTTGGATATATAATTTGCCCTTGTCTCTCAAGACAGTGCGAACCTAGGATTTGTTTAGTGCTCATGAAATTTCTGTCACCATACTTCAGAGGCTTTTGTCTTTGATGTCTACCTAATCTAGGGTTGATTGACTGATCCTACCAGTGATTAAAGGAAATGTGTTTGAGGGAAATCTGGGGAGAGCCAGCTTGCAGCAAGTAGAAAAGCCCTAGAAATATTTACAGCTGCTTCAAGATCTGGTTATCTTTCAGTGAACTGATTGATGTTTCCCAACTTGGTCTAGTAATGATTCTTAGCTGTCCAACTTTCTAATCAAGTTTACCTAGGTCGTTGGGAAAACTGTTCACGTACACTGAGTTTTTCACCACCTGTCACAATTTCTAGTACAACCAAATTAGCCCTATTCCCGGGGTAACACAGAGCCAATCCAAATCCTCCTTTCATTTTATACTACAGGTGCTGTGGAGACAGCATGGACTTTGGACTTTACAATCTGATTCTGCCTTTTTCTGGTTTTGTGATGCAGGTTAACCTCTCTGTGCCCCAGGGTTATCTATAAAACAGCAATATTTAGTACTTACCTTAAAAATTATTAAGGGATCAAGTATGAGGATAGACGATAAGAGCTTCTCACATGCCTCATAATGAGAACACCTGACATTTGAATACCTCTTTACCACTTACGAAACACCTCAGAAAAGTAGTTTGATTTAAGGCATTGTGCTGGATTTGCTGTGCTGGGTAAAATATCATTTAGGGATATAGAGACTTGAGCCAGGCTTGCTGGGTAAGGGCCCCAGACCTTTGGAATTGGGTCACACCAGATCCAGAGCCTTGGCTATCTTGAGAGTCTCTTGTAGCTAAAACACTCTTTTATGTTTTACAGGAATCTGAATTTCTGTGTTTGGAATTTGATGAGGCCAAGGTCAACCAAGTTCTGAAGAAGCTCTCAGAGGTAGAAGAAAGTATCAGCACACTGATGAAGCCAGCCTAGCTGAAAATGGACTTGTTGAAGCAAAGGTGTTCATGATCTGTTGTGGGGTTTTTTTATATTATTCACCCATTAATATTAAATCCTCAAATTCAAATTTGCCTGTCTCTGCTTGCTGGAACTTATTTTTTCCATTTACTCTTATAGTTGTTCTACTGCAAAGGCTCTTATACTTCAGCATGTAGAAGCACTTGTAACAGCATTTTTTTTTTTTTTTTTTAAAGGAGGTGTCCAGAACCCTATCCCCAGAGACTTGGATTCAGAATGGCTGGGGTCAACTTTAGAAACCCATATTATGGTGGTTTGTTCCTGAGTAGGATTTTAGGAATATATACATGATAAATTATACAAGAATTAGAAAACATTTTATACAAACAAATACAAGGCTGCCCAAATACTGTGTATTTTGAGCTGAGGCCTAGAGATTTGCTGACCCTTGGCAGTAAAACCAGAGATGCTTCTGGAACTGATTCAGGTTTTTGAATTAGTTCTACCCAAATCTGGGGGATCTGGTTTGATCTGAGCTACTGAGAAACATGGGCTTTTTTAGAACCTAGAAATAAACTGATCTCATCACAAAGGGACTCCCTGACCTCAAGTCAGGACTGTGGGAAGAGAAAAATGTCACTGGAGGTGATGTGAGGTTCTTTACCTCAGAAAATTTTATTTGAGTCATCAAATAAAACCTCTTCAAGAAAATATCTTTAGCCCAGCCGATGTGGCTCAGTGGTTGAGCATCGGCCCATGTACCAAGAGGTCACTGGTTTGATTCCCAGTCAGGACACATGCCTGGGTTGTGGGCTCATTCCCCAGTAGGAGGCATGCAGGAGGCAGCCAGTGTTCCTCTCTCAGTGATGATGCTTCTATCTCTCTTTCCCTCTCCCTTCTCTCTCTAAAATCAATAAAATCGTATTTTAAAAAAAGAAATAAAATGTCTTTAAAAAAAACTAGTGTAAAAACTAGATCCTAGTAGAGAAATTGTACGAAACACCAATGTTATTCTAAGAGGAGGAAGCTGTCAACCAGTATATGAAAGCGATGGTCCCTGTTGGACAGATTTTGTAACCTGATATTGATAAACTTTAGAAACCTCAGTTGCCTTTGGGATATAATGTGTTAAAAAAGAAATGTAGTTCTCTTGGTCTGTGGTTACATCATATGTCAGTTCTAATGAATTTATTCCAGGGCAGGAATAAGTCCTCTTCTGTCAAGCATGTTCTCCTAAATCAATTTGGAGACGTTTTTTAGGAGTTCTTCCCAACCCCCAAGCTGAAAATACTGGCTTCCTCCCTGATTAAAACCATCCCAGCAGTTAGCAAACAATAACCAGAAGGTTTTAAATGTAGCCCCTGTGGACCCTTCAGAAAACATCTTGAAATAGGGTAATGTGGTTTGGCCAACGAACTATTAAAACTTGCTCTCTGTTCCCAGGGCTACCGTCATGTGATCCAGAAGAATTAGATAATGTCTCCTGCTATAAAATGGAGGTCAACAATATTTCATTAGATAATGAGATTCCAGAAGTCTTTGGGAGGAAGAACTGTAGCTACCACATTAGTATTAACTTACATTCCAATCAAAGTTTGTGGAAGCCTAAAGGACAGTCCAAGGGCCCACAGGGAAAGCTCAGTGTAGGTCATCCTAACAAAGCAGTAGCCACAGTGATGGGCATAGGCTTTTTTATTATATCCCCCAACTAGGTCGTTGGGAAAACTGTTCACATACACTGAGTTTTTCATCATCATTATCATAAACTGGTTGTTGAAGGTTAACACTAAGTGTTTTTTTTTTTTTTAATTATATTTTTAATCAGAGAGGAAGGGAGAAGGAGAAAGAGATAGAAACATCAGTGATGAGAGAATCATTGATTGGCTGCCTCCTGCACGCCCCCCACTGGGAATCGAGGCCGCAACCTGGGCATGTACCCTTGACCGGAATCGAACCCGGGATCTTTCAGTCCGCAGGCCGATGCTCTATTCACTGAGCCAAACGGGCTAGGGCTAACACTAAGCATTTTTTAATGCAAGTGGCTTTGGACAGGGTGTGTTTGCCTGTGTTTTATATTTACCAGTGATTGTTTTAGTTCTGATTACTGAAGGAATATATGTTTATTAGTCTACTAGAGGCCTGATGCACAAAATTCATGTAAGGGACTCAACCCTTGCAGCCCCAGCTTTGTCCGGCTTCGTTTGGAAGGTCGTCTGGAAGGGCTTCCGGAGGACGTCCGGTCTAATTAGCATATTACCCTTTTATTATTATAGACTGTGAAAATATAGAACATTCTAAGAACAGTTAAATGACTCATCATCCTAATCTAGAGAGATAATAGAAAGAAATCTAGAACTGGGAGAAGAGTTGACGTTCCCTGAATGAATTCCTGGAAATGGAGCAGACTGTTTTTAAGACTTTAATAAACGCTGGCAGATTCTTTGCTTAAAAGTTATATCAGTTTATATTCACTCTAAGAAAGTATGAGAATAAAACACTCCTCTTCTTGCCTAATTGGGTATTATCTGTTTTTGTATTTTCTGGCACTAGTTTTTGTAAATTTTTGCAAGAGACACATACTTAAACCAGGACATCTCTCTGGGGAAAGGACCAAGGAAGGAGAAAACTGGCATAAGGGTCTCAGCAGATCCCACCAGGTTTTCTACCTCTGTAATCCTAGGTTAAAACCACTTTATTTTAAGTTCAGGAAATATGGGGCAAAGTAAAAATAATCCTCAGCCTGAATTAGGCCTTGTAGAAATTGTCCTTGCTTGAGCAATAAGCACTCTAACTTGCCTGTTCAGAAAAAGTCTAGGCAAAAGCCAAAAGTTGCTCTCAGAATAAAGTCAGACAGAAACTCCAGACTTCAGTAGTTTCACGTTGATAAGAAACAAAGGATTGGCCTGATCCTCAGTGCTGGCTTTTCTTGGGAGCTCTGATTCTTATCAACTCATCAGTGAAGGCTTGAATTCCACCATTTTAGCCTCCCCTTTCCTTTATATAACTCTCTTCCCTCAGTCTTATTTCAATGATGATTTAAAAAGAATGACAGCGCCCTAACCGGTTTGGCACAGTGGATAGAGCATTGGCCTGTGGCCTGAAGGGTCCCAGGTTTGATTCCTGTCAAGGGCATGTACCTTGGTTGCAGGCACATCCCCAGTAGGAGGTATGCAGGAGGCAGCTGATCGATGTTTCTAACTCTCTATCCCTCTCCCTTCCTCTCTGTAAAAAATCAATAAAATATATTTTAAAAAAAGAATGACAGCATTTTAACATTTAGTTTAAGTTATTCTCCCCTAAATGCAAGAAGGCAGTGAAAAGCCAAGGATGACGTTGAGTACCTGGAATCTTAAATACCTGTCACTAGCTATTAGTTACTGAAGTTCTTTTTTTAGACCTGAGTAAAACTTTGGAATACAGAATATAAATAGAAATTAAATGAAAATAAATGTTAAGCAGAATGTTAGAATTTTTTTTTTTTTGGAAGTGCACAATAAATAGACCAGTAAAGGGACAAGGATATTGAAGGAAGCCACCTAGAATCAGCTCAGAAATGAACAGGATGTTAGAAGAGATGGGCCCTTGTGAGACAATTGCCACCTTAATGATTCTTAGCTGACCAACTTTCTAATCAAGGTTTTTAAATATTTTAGATGGTGAATTATTCAGCAGAAGAGAAAACCCAAATAGAACATAATTAGCTTAATTCGAGTTGCAAAGTATATAGTTTTTACCTCAAAATTTGAGAAATAGCAATTTTTATCTAAGTGCAGTGAATTCTCCCTTGTTGGGGATTGGCCATAATTGTCTCTTATAGCATCACAACTGTATGCTGTACAAAGTTAGCCTTTGTTACAAAGGAACCTGCCTGTTCCTGCTTCTTGTCAGATAATGGTACTAAGTGACATAAGTTACAAGTTCACTACATATCCTATCAGAATAAAATACTAAACCTATGAGCAGGTAGCAAAATATGGGTATTTATATCATTTGCTCACCAAGGACTATAATTAGGCCTTTTGTTTCTTTTTTTTTTTTACCGGTTCTCAGCTAGTTTTATGTTTGCTGCTGGTGTTCGGTTTCAAGTTTTGTTGATTCACAGGATGCAGGCTGGGAGAAATGAAAAGGGGGATAATAAGGATTTGATAGCATAAGTAGAATAAGAGATTAAACTGTTAGTTTAAAAGAAATTCAGACTGAAAGGTGAAAGTAGTTAAAATCTTTAATGCTGTTATTATACTTTTTATATTAAAAATAATAAATTTGGGGACTTCATATGATTCATATTCTGGATATTTTTAGAACCATGATAAAGATTTGGCACTGATCTCAGAATGACTGATTTTCAGGCTTTTGGTAGAAGCTATTTTATTGTCTTGTGAAAATGGAGAAACATCTGGACAGACAGGGCAGAGGACTTGCACAAGGCCATGGTCAGAAAGAGATGTCAGGGTACTGTCTTCCAGCTCCATATTCTACCTGCCAGATCCCCCAAAAGAATAATGTGTGCTTGTAAAAAATATCTATGTCCTTGCTCATTATGTTTGGATGATGACAGTTCCTACAGTGATGATTTTGTGTTCATATGTGACCTTGGGGGCAGGAAGGCCCATTTTTACTTGCAACCTGCATTCATGTAAACCTGTCTCAGTGCAGAGGTTGCTGATGCTTTTAGCCTTGGCCTCACTGTCCATCTCTGGGTGCCATGTGCAAGATGAATCTGCTGTCATACAGGGCTTCCTGGCCATCCACAGTACCTAAGTAGGCAGCAGTTTATCATTATCCTACCTGGACAACCATGACACAAGCTTGCTAAATATAGCATCACTCTTACCAATTAATTCATTGTAACAATGTTTCTAGTAAAGTCTGTAACAGCTACTTCCTCACTATTACGGTTTTCTCAACATGGTCTACCTACAATGCTATAATACAGAGATAAGATTTTTTTTTACATTTTATTTATTTTTTATTTATTTTTTATTTTTTTATTTTTTTATAGGTCGACACTCCAGCTGGGCCACACTTTATTTTTTTGGTGAATCCCCACCTACGGATAGTTTTCCATTTATTTTTATTTATTTATTTATTTATTTTTTATTTTAATAAATCTTTATTCAGATTATTACAATTGTTTCTCCTTTTTCCCCCCATAGCTCCCCTCCACCCAGTTCCCACCCCACCTTCTGCCCTTACCTCCCCCCCACTGTCCTCATCCATAGGTGTATGATTTTTGTCCAGTCTCTTCATGAACCCCCCATACCCCTTTCCCCCTGAGAATTATCAGTCCACTCCCTTTCTATGCCCCTGATTCTATTATATTCACCAGATTATTCTGTTCCTCAGGTGTTAAATTCACTTGATTTTTAGGTTCGCTTGTTGATAGATATGTATTTGTTGTTCATAATTTTTCTCTTTACTTTTTTCTTCTTCCTCTTCTTTAAGAATACCTTTCAGCATTTCATATAATACTGGTTTGGTGGTGATGAACTCCTTCAGCTTTTTCTTATCTGTGAAGCTCTTTATCTGCCCTTCAATTCTGAATGATAGCTTTGCTGGGTAGAGTAATCTTGGTTGTAGGTTCTTGCTATTCATCACATTGAAAATTTCTTGCCACTCCCGTCTGGCCTGCATAGTTTCTGTTGAGAAGTCAGCTGACAGTCGTATGGGTGCTCCCTTGTAGGTAATTAACTGTTTTTCTCTTGCTGCTTTTAATATTCTCTCTTTGTCTTTTGCTCTTGGCATTTTAATTATGATGTGTCTTGGTGTGGTCCTCTTTGGATTCCTTTTGTTTGGGGTTCTGTGGGCTTCCTGGACTTGTAAGTCTATTTCTTTCACCAGGTGGGGGAAGTTTTCGGTCATTATTTCTTCAAATAGGTTTTCAGTATCTTGCTCTCTCTCTTCTTCTGGCACCCCCATAATTCTGATGTTGGTACGCTTGAAGTTGTCCCAGAGTCTTCTTACACTATCTTCAACTTTTTGGATTTTTTTTTTTTGCTTTTTGCTTTTTCAGTTGAGTGTTTTTTGCTTCTTTGTATTTCAATTCTTTGACGTGATTCTTGTGTTCCTCTATTCTGTTTCTGGGTCTCTGTATAATATTTTTTATTTCAGTCAGTGTATGTTTAATTTCTAGTTGGTCCTTTTTCATATCCTCGAGGGTCTCGTTATATTTATTGGCCTTTTCTAGGATATTCTTGAAAAGCCTTATAACCGTGGTTTTGAATTCTATATCCATTCGTTTGTTCTCCTCCATTTCTTTCATTTGTGATCTGATTCTTTGACGCCGCATTTTCACTGCTTCCCATTTTGGTAAGGTAGATTTGTGTGCTAGGTTTCCAATATGGCCCTGTGGGTCTGCCTCCCCAGTTAACCTGAGGTGGACACTCTTGGTGCACCCCTTTGTGGACTGTGTGTACAGCCTTGTTGTAATTAAGTCTTGATTGTTGTTGGTATCACTGGGAAGAATTGACCTCCAGGCCAGTTGGCTGTAAGGATCAGCTGTGTCTATGCTTGGAGAAGTTAGGTGCTGGAGAAAGCCTTATAGGATTAGACTTGCCAAATTGCAATAGCCTCTGTGCTCAGCTTGGATGGGGTGGAGTCTCAGTCTTGGCTTCCCGTCAGCCTTGCCCTTGCGCGCACGTGCGCGCCTTTAAACCTCTGCCTTCCCCGCCTCCCGAGTCTTCGCCCGAGAGTCCAGACTCCCCCCACAAGAGCGTGGGTCCCCAGGGGCTCGCCTGGAACTGGGGTTCACTGCAGTCAGAACTGGGGCTCAGTGCAGTCAGGAGCCTCTGACTCCCTTCTGCTAGGGAAAGCCTGTGGCAACCTCCGCAGCCTTTGTGCGCACTGGCACGCCGCGCCTTCAGACTTCTGCCTTCCCGGCTCCCGAGTCTCCGCCCGAGAGTCCAGACTCCCCCCGTAAGAGCGTGGGTCCCCAGGGGCTCGCCCGGAACTGGGGTTCAGTGCAGTCAGAACTGGGGTTCATTGCGGTCGGGGGCTTCCTTCCCCCTTCTGCCAGAGAAAGTCAGCCAGGCTCTCAGCCGCCCTTCCTCTCTGCGCGCACAAAGACCCTTTGCCGTACCTCCAATTCTCTGTGAGCTTTTCTCTTTCCTTCTAGTTGTAGAATTTTCACTCAGCCAGCTTTCCTGTGGTTCTGGATGGTGTCCGTTCTGTCTTTTAGTCGTAGTTTTGAAATTGTGTGAGGCAGCAGTTTAGGTGCTTACCTATGCCGCCATCTTGGTTTCTCTCCATTTTTCTACATTTTAATTATAAAGGTGATACATACTCATTAAAATTATTAATAATTATTTAATTTTTAAATCAGTATGGAACAGTATGGAGCTAAAATGAGTCTCCCTTATCTTCTGCTTAAAAAACAACAAACAGTTGCTATTAATAGTTTGGTATGTTTCCTCCCACTTTCTATGCACACAGAAATAAGTGTGTGTGTGTGTGTGTGTGTGTATTTAAATATGTATATGTGTGTGTGTATATATATTTATGTAGTTACATAGTTATATATTCAGGTATACCTTCAAAGTATCATTTTAGTGGTTCTTAACTTTTGTATGACACTTTATGTCTTAAAGAATCCAATAAAAGCTCGGATTCTGTTTCCCCAAAAAACACACACACACAAACATGCACATACTCACTGAATTTTTCACTGTATCAGGAGTTTCTAGAATTCCCAGACAGCATTCTGTGACCACCTCTTCCTGCTCCTTATGGAACCAAGGGTAACCTAGGAAATAGCAACACTTTATAATGGATTTGGAGGATGTTATTATTCATAGCAGAAACCTAATGAACCCACATACTGAGGGTGCTCTTAGTTGAATTTTCTGGTCAACAGAGTCTATCACAAAACCTTGAGTTAAAAACTTGACAAAAAGTCTAAGTTCACTTTCCTACGTGACAATCCAGGGATTACTCCGACCTCATCCCTTTGTGCCTGCTGAACTTTCACAACTGCCATCACAGCAGGTACAACATGTTAGTGTAAGTACCTCCTCTCTGCCATCTGTTTCCTCCAAGACTGTGAACTCCTTGAGGGTAGGGAGCTTGGCTCACACATCTTTATCCTTTCTTCTCCCTGTGATTGCACATGTCTCTATCACTGTTCATGAGATGAGCATCAGAGAGAGATGATGATTGAGTTGGGTATTAATCAAATCATGGTTTCCATGTAAGTGGGGGATAAAGGAAGCATCAGATTTGTCTCACAGCTTCTCCACAGGGCCCTAGCTGTGTGACCTCAGTTTAGTTTTCTCATCTGAAAATAGGGATGATAAATCTAATTCACAGGGTAGGTACTACAGATGGAGTAAATAGGATTTAGGAGATAATCTAAAAGACATCTTTTAAAGACCCAAGGGCTCTTCAACTTGGGTTAAGTTCTAGCTCCTTTATTTACTAGTTTGCAACCTTGGGCAACTTATTTAACATCTTTGTGCCTTAGCTTCTTCAGTTGTAAAAAGGTGATAATGCCGTAGTGCATTCCACAGTAGGATACTGGGAAATAAAATGAGTTAACATGTGGGAAATAATATCTGCACGGAGTTAGCCATTTGTAAATGTTTGCTGCTGCTGCTATTATCATCATCATTACTGCTGTTAGGAACTGTCTCCTTAGGAAACTGAAACCAGTAACCATGATGCAGTTTACGAGCAATACAAGTCACTAGCCAAATAGATTGCTAAACGGAATGGTATAAGCCACAATTGCTGAGAGAGTTTCAGCAAAGACAAAGGTCAGAGGGGCAGGAATCATCGGAAAAGGTTTTAAGCCAAAGCTTCTTTCTTCTTCCCCCCTCCAGCTTTTACAAAGAATTTATTCTCCAATTACAATTGACATAAAATATTATACTAGTTTCAAGTGTACAACATAATGATTAGACATTTATATATATTATGAAGTGACTCCCCCCCCCAAAGAATTCTAGTATTCATCTGACACCATACATCATTTTTATAGTATTTTAAGCCAAAGCTTTTAAAATCAGATGAGCTTGTGAAGGATAGAGGGGTATGTCTTTGGATCTGGAGGTAGAAAAGGAACACATTTCCAGAATGAGTGGGGTCACCCTTCTTCATGGAAGGGGCCTTTCTTTTCTCTTGGTGGATGTTTACAAACCCAGATGACATCTGGCTCATCATCTGGGGCTCAAGTCCTTGGTGATGAATTGTTAGGAACAGAGAGCTGGGAAAAGTCGTGTTCCCATGGAAGACAAACAAAGCCAAACATAGCTGGAGTAAGAGAACTTATGAGTGCTAACGGACGTGGAACTGTGCAACTGAACAAACCCCAGTGCTCCCTCCTTCCCTGGGGAGTTGAGGCCAGAAAGTTTCTGTAGCTCCCCTGGCAGAGCTGGGGGCCCGTTCTGGCTTGATTGGGAAGGAAGGTGAGGTTTGCTGTTCTTTCTAAGGTTGCTTACCTGCCTCCTGAAGAGAATCCCTAGAGGCTACAATCTGGAAAGGGAAGGGAGAGTGAGCATACTTTGTCTTGTTAGCCCATGAAATTCATGCTCACATGCTCCAAGCAGTTTGCAGAAAGGAATAAGAACTCTTAAAAAAAAAATTCCCTCCTACTTTTCCTCAAAACAGAGTTCAGTGTAGAAGCCTTAAAGGGTTATTACTCTACACACAACTAACCTTTGCCTAAAGCGTTTATAGTATTAGCTAGCAACCAGTATCATATCAGCCAAAGAAGGGCACAGGAAAGCAGGTGGGCCATGTAACGTTCAGTCTTCTCTGGGGTCCCAGTCTGACCTGGATTGGCTGGCCAAGGTCGGGGCTAGAAGTAAGGTGCCAAATCCTTTGGGCACAGAGGGACCACCTGACTTTGGACCTCATAGACTAAGGCAGTGGTCGGCAAACTCATTAGTCAACAGAGCCAAATATCAACAGTACAATGATTGAAATTTCTTTTGAGAGCCAAATTTTTAAAACTTTAACTTCTTCTAATGCCATTTCTTCAAAATAGACTCGCCCAGACCGTGGTATTTTGTGGAAGAGCCACACTCAAGGGGCCAAAGAGCCACATGTGGCTTGCGAGCCGCAGTTTGCCGACCACAGGACTAAGGAGATGCCTTTTCCCAGATCCCTTATGAGCTTGAAGAAAGCAAATCACTTCGGAAGTTACTGTATGATCCATTAAACCATAGATGTAGCCATTTGATGGATAGTGTAGCCCCACTTCAATATGGTACATAGGGAATTTAGAGAAAAATATTTTTTCCTCACTATCAGGAAGAAGTAAAGTAAAAAACTAAGTAAATAATAAATAACCAGATAATCTGGGTCCAGGAGCATCTAGTGGGAGATTTAACAGACCCGCCCACTTCAAAGCTGATCCTTCTCTTCATCAAAGCTTATGCTTGTAATTTTAATAAATGGGCAAGAATATGCAACAGTTTAACAAAGAGTTCCTTTCCCTCTCCTCTTTTACATAGGGAGCAGTTATTAAAAAGCTGAGGGAATTTGATTCTGAAGGTCCCCTAAAGAGCTGGAGAAATCGCCTCACTGGAGACCTGACCCTGGAAGAATCAACTTGCAGTCCCCATGGGCAAGCAGCCCTCAAATCATTGCCAGAGGGGCGAGACCCAGCAAGTCCCTGTTGTCTTGCATGAGCTCTGGGAGAGAGGTGGTTGCTGAGTAACCATGGAGCCATTCTTTGTAGATCAAAGGCCACACCTAGTTTTGCACCTGGATGTTTAGCCAATTAACTGTGTGCATGGCTTGTTAAGGAGCTGGTTTGATGAGACAAGTAGTGATTAAATTCTTGTCCTTGCCTTTCCTTCTTTTATCTTATCCTTGTTTTGGAGAAGGACTGTGAAGATTGCTGATGACATGTTCCATTTGTCATTCTTGTATTGCCAGGTGCTAAAATACCCAGTTAATTAAAATTAAGCACATGCTTTTAGCTAAGCCAGCGTTTTTGAGAGATTTAAAATGTTCAAATATAAAAAATATCACCACAGTCATAGGAAAAAATCAGAACTTTGTAGGATTTTTTTACTTGCATAGTATTTTTTTTTTTTAATTTAAATGCAGATAAAGAAGGAGAATCTTTATCTTTTCAGTGCTTTTCTGGGGCCATTAAGGGTTTTAATCAGGCCTGATATCCCACAAAGGTTTCAGAGTGTCCTGAGAGAGAAGTGTGGGGCTGCCCCGGACGCCCAGGGCTGCCTTGAGGCCCAGAGTAAGAGGGTGCCTACCATTCCGGGAGCATTTTGGGTGGAAGCTTATGGACATTTCCGTCTTCAAGAGGTTGTTTTGGTTTGGTTTTAACTTGACACAAATAATACATGGATACATTGTCCTTGCGAAGCATTTAAACCTTACAATTAAGGCTAAAGTCCCTTATCACTAATTAGAGGCCCGGTGCACAAATTCATGCCTTAATGGGGTCCCTTGGCCTGGCCTGTGGGATTGGGCCGAAACTGGCTCTCTGATATCCCCTGAGGGGTCCCAGATTTCGAGAGGGCGCAGGCTAGGCTGAGAGACCCCCCGGTGCACGATTTGGGCTGGGGAGGGATGCCGGAGGTTGGCCAGCCCAGGAGGGACCGTAGGAGGGCTCCAGGGCATGTAGGGCCTCTCTCATTCAGTCCTGATCAGACAGATCCCAGCAGCAAGCTAAATTACTGGTTGGAGCGTCTGCCCCCTGGTGGTCAGTGCACATTATAGCGACTGGTCAACTGCCCACTGGTGGCCAGTGCATGTCATAGCTAGCAGTTGAGTGGTCTTAGCAAATCATTAGCATATTATGCTTTGATTGGTTGAACTGACCGGACACTTAGCATATTAGGCTTTTATTTTATAGGATACTGTCCATCCTGGTTTCTGCCTTTTCTTCCCCAGCAGTAACCTCTGTGATTACTTCGAGTGTATCTCTTTCCAGATTTTTAAATTATTTTTACCAACTTGCATATACAGGCAGTCCTCGGGTTACATCGGACTCGATGTTTGTTGTTTTGTGGTTATGTCGCCATCTCCCATTTATTTATAAAAAAAAAAGTTCCATCATTTCGACGTATGTACATACTATGTGCTTTATGTTTTTTATTATTTATTTACCACAAGTAAAGGTCAGGAATTGTTATCTTTCTTTTAAATATTTTTTACTGTTTCACTTCATTACTGCTGTGTATGTGCTCCATGTGAGTGACGTAGGTACTTATGTAGGTGGGTTCCTACTTATGGCAAAAATCACGTTACATCACGCTGTAGGAATGGATCTCCGACGTAACCTGAGGACTGTATGCCCATATTTATTGTATTGTTTTAGGTACTCCTGTAACGTATGTACAATCCTATTGTATTTTTCTGCAAATTGCTTTTCTGCTTAACATGTCTTGAGATTTTTCCAAATTAGTACTGCAGAGACCAAAAGCCCACCAAACTGGTATAGAGAATACTTTAGAGTGGAAATATCTGAGCTATAGAAGATACTAAAAGAAATCTCATCTGAATGTTCCTCATCTGATAAGAACAGGACTTTACTAGCTGGTGGCTAGCACTCTCTCCCCTCACCCCTCATGTCTCAGTCAGGGAACACAGACCTGAAGCACTGGGACATTCCACAAAAACTGAGGAAGCAGGAATCACCAGAACCTTCTGTCCTATGATTTCCCAATCTCCCTCCCTTCCCCCACCACTTTATTATAGGTTGGTCCTGCATGGGTAATATTTTTTTTCCTGTTAATATGTGTATTGTCAGTTATTTTCCCAGTCACACCTAAATAGGTAAAGAAATTTTTCCTTCCATCAGTGTGTATATATAATTTTTTTTTCATTTCTTTCAACTGCTGCATAGTATTCCAGGCACATAATCTAGGTGTGTGTTTTTTTTTTTTAATTCCCTATCAATGGATTTTTTAGGTTGTTTCCAGTTTTTCCTCATTGCAAACAATGCTGCAATGAACATCCTTGCACATGCCTCCCTGTATACATGTGCAAATATATCTTAGGAAACAGGAATTGCTCTATCTTGAGTTATGTACTTTTTTAGATTCTAGACTCTGACAAATACACTATAGGGTGTGATAAATGTTTAATAACCAGTCTTCAAATAAAGGGGTTAGGGGCTGATTTGTGGCATTTGTCCATTTCCATTGTGAAATCAGCCTCACCATTGTTGATTTCAAACTACTAATGTGACCTTACTAAAATAAACTAGGAGTTGAAAAAAGATACACAGAACTGGCTCTTGAAAGCTGATATGAACTGGCTCCAGCACAGAGCCCAGAATCCTTTAAATTCAGGATGCAAATAGATATTGGCAAATAGCCCTCTAAGGTAGCCCAGCCAACTTATACTCTTCACAGTGTATGAAAGTATCTTGATAGTATACCTTTTAGCTAATGTAATTAGTAAAAAATGGTATCTCCTTTTGCCTAGCATTTTCCCAATCATCAGTTAGGTTGAGCATCTTTTCATTGTCAGCCAGGGCTCATTCATGTTTTTGCATTTATCAGTAGTTTGTTCCTTTTTATTGATGTATGGTATCCAACTGTGTGGATGTACCACATTTTATTTGTACCACATTTGTCAGTGGAAGGACATTTGGGTTGTTTACAGTGTTAGGCAATTATGAATAAAACTACATTAAACTTTTGTATATGGAATTTTGTGTGAACACAAATTTTCACTTCTCTTGAGTAAATATTGAGGAGGGCATATTTAATTGTATAAGAAACTGTGACACTTTTCCAAAGTAGTGATACTGTTTTCCATTCCCATCAGCAATATATGAGAGTTCCAGTCTTCTACATTTTCACCAACACTTGATATTATCAGTTTTTCTGATTATAGTAATTTTAATGTATGCGTAGTGGTATCTCATTGTGATTTTAATTTGCATTTCCATAATGACTTATGTTCAGCATCTTTCCACATGCTTATTTGCCATGTATATACCTTTATAAATTACTTGTTTTCTTATTATTGAGTTTTGTGGGTTATTTGAATATTTTGGATACAAGTCTTTTATCAGATGTATTTTTAAAATATTTTCATGCAGTCTGTGGCTTGTCTTTCATTTTTTTTTAACAGTGCTTTTCAAGGAGCAGAAGCTTGTAATTTTAATGAAATCCAGTTTGTTTCCAGAATGGCAGTGTAAGGAGCTCAACAGACTTCCTCAGCAAACAATTTAGTGAAAATTATTTTTTTAAATGTCTCTGGGAATTGTCCTAAGAGCATACTGCAAACGAAGAAACATTCACTCAAACTGGAAACAACCCAAATGTCCTTCACTCAAGAAAATCTACTATATCACTGGAAGATAGTGCTCCTTCCCAGAGCTCCCCATTTGGGATCATGGCTTAACCCCAGGAGGGGCAGGCTGCCAGTGTTCAGTTGCAAAAGCTCTGTAGCAGGGAGGACCAGGTCTCCCTTCTTCTACTCAGCCTTCATTCATAGAAAGTGAATCACTCCTACGTTGCTGGAGTGAATGTAAAATGGTACAGCCACTTTGGAAATCAGTTTGGCAGTTTCTTAAAAACCTAATCATGCAACTACCATACAATCCAGCAATTGCAATCCTGGGCATTTATCCAAGAGAAATGAAGACATATGTTTAAATCAAAACCTGAATACATATGTTTATAGCAGCTTTATTTGTAATAGCTCAAATCTGGAAACAACCCAAATGTCCTTCAATAGGTGAATGTTTAAACAAACTGGTACATCCATATGATGGGATACTCTTCAGGAATAAAAAGAAACAAACTATTGATCATGCCAGCAACCTGGCTGAATATAGAGAATTTTGCTAAGTGGGGGAAAACCAGTCCCAAAAGGTTATATACTGTATTATTTCATTCATATAATCTTGAAATGACAAAATTACAGAAGTGAAGAACAGATTACTGGTTAGCAGGGGTAACTAGGGGTGGGGGGTGGGAAGTAGGTGTGGCTATAAAAGGGCACTGGAGGGATCCTTGCTGTGATGGGAAATTTCTGTATCTTCTCTGTCTCAATATCAGTATCCTGGTTGTGATATTGTACTATAGGGAATGTTACAAAATGTTACCATGGGGAATACTGAGTAAAGGATACATAGATGTTCTCTATATTATTTCTTAAATCTATATGTAAAGCTACAATTACCTAACAATTAAAAGCTTAATTTAAAAAAAATTGTGAAGGACCTGGCCAGTATGGCTCAGTTGGTTGAACGTCATCTCATGCACTGAAGGGTTGCTGGTTGGTATCTGGGTTGGGCGCATGCCCTAGTTGCAGGTCAATCCCTGGCAGTGCATGTGGGAGGCAGCCAATCACTGTTTCTCTCTCACATTGTTGTTTCTGTCTCTCTCTCTCTCTCCCTTCTTCCCTCCCTCCCTCCTTCTCCCTTCCTCTCTCCCTCAAATCAATAAAAACATATTTTTAAAAATAGATCTGATTTTAAAAATTGGAAAGGATTGGAGTAGAAATTTGTCCAAATAAGACATACAGATAGCTAATAAACACATGGAAAGATGCTTAACATCACAAATCACTATGGAAATGCAAATCAAAACCACAATGAAATAGGAAAGCTATAACAAAAGCCAGACAGTAGCAAGTGTTGGGAGGATGTAGAGAAATTGGAGTCCTTACACTTTGCTGGTGGGAATATAAAATGGTGCGATTGCTTTCAAAAACAGTTTGGCAGTTCTTCAAAATAATAATCAGAGTTACCATAGGACCCAGTAATTCTATTCCTAGGTATATACCCAAGATAAATGAAAATATACATTCAGCAAAAACTTTTTCAGCAATAAAAAGGAATAACAATACATACCACAAAATGAATGAACCTGAAAACGTTCTAAATAAGCCAGTCACAAAAGACCACACATTACATTTACAATTGTATTTGTATGAAATGTCCAGAATAGGCAAATCTCAAGACAAAGTAGTTTAGTAGTTGCTAGGGGAAACCTGTGTGACTGCTAATAGGTATAGGATTTCTTTGGGAGAGAATGAAAACGTCCAAAATCAAATTGTGGTGATGGTTGCAGAACCCTGTGAATTTACTAAAGAACACTGACTTTTACCTTTTATCTGGGTAAGTAGCTGGTATATGAATTATATCTCAATAAAGACTTTAAAAAAAGAGAGTCAAGCTTGAATCCAAGCTATCTCTTCCTTTTGTATTTTTTAAAATCTTTATTCAGAAAACATTTCAAATCAAGTTCACAGAAAGTTGTAAGGTTCCCCAATTACTGACAATTAGGCCTATTTTTTTTCCTGATTAATCCTCACCCGAGATATTTTTTCATTGATATTTTTAAAAATTTTTTTTATTGATTTTAGAGAGGAAGGGAGATGGAGATAGAAACACCAATGATGAGAGAGAATCATTGATGGGCTGCCTCCTGCACACCCCCTATGGGGGATCGAGCCCGCAACCCAGGCATGTGCCCTTGACTGGAATCGAACCTGCGACTCTTCAGTCTGCAGGCCAACACTCTATCCACTGAGCCAAACCAGCTAGGGCTTCATTAATTTTTTTTTTTAGAGAGAGTGGAAGGGAGAAGGAGAGACAGAGAGAAACATTGATGTGAGAGAGACACATCAATTGGTTGTGTCCTGCATGCACCCTGACCGGGGCCGGGAACCTGCAACCAAGGACATGCACTTGACTGGAGTTGAACCTGGGATCCTTAGGTCTGTGAGCCGATGCTCTATCCACGGAGCCAAACCAGCTAAGGATGGCCTATTTTTAAGGTTAAATTCCATCAGCTTTGGTGTGATGTATTCATTGGCTTTTTTTGTAGGTCTGGATTTCATATTGTATTGCTAACTCTGCCCCAGCAGTTCTCAGTCCACACATTTGGCAATGTTTGGAGACCTTTGGGGAGTGGCTGCTATGGGCATCCACATTCTACATCGCACAGGGAAACACTCCCAACAAAAACTTACCTGGCCAAAATGCTAATAGTGCCAATGCTGAGAAACTTGCCATACTCTGTTAGTGTATTTATCAAAACAGAGAAATATTATAGTCTGGTTAAACAGGATGAAGATGTTAAAAAATATATTTTTAAATTGATTTCAGAGAGGAAGGGAGAGAGAGATAGAAACATCAATGATGAGAGAGAATCATTGATCAGCTGCCTCCTGCAGGCCCCACATTGGGGTTCAAGCCTGCAACCCCGGCATATAACCGAGACCTCCTGGTTCATAGGTTCATGCTCTACCACTGAGCCACATCAGCTGGGCCAGGATGGAAATTTTACTCTTAAATTAGGGTTTGGGAGCATGGAGTGAATATATCTCATATGGTTATTTATTAGTTGGTCTTCTGGTTGGTTCTCCCACCCTAAACATCTGCCTGCTGCCTAAGAGGGCAGAAGCCAGAAGTAAAGTGCTAGAGCATCTCGGCAGTGCTATAAACTAAAAGGGCACTTAGTATTTGGAAACAAGGATAGGGCAGCAGCTGGGGAGTCAGATGGCAGCATTAACATAGCCTGGGGGTGGGCATTAAAGCTTGTGGCTGGGGGAGATCTGGTCCCAGTTTGAGGCAGCACTGTCATGGCACTGGGATAGACCACAGTCACAGAACTTAAAGGCTCCAATAAGTCATTTCACATGTAGCTTCTTGCTGGTGTGTTTTTCCCATGAATTGGGTGTACTGTGGCCTTTCCTGGAGGTTTAGCGGTTGAAGGAATTAATTACTACATGTAGGATATCTCTTTATTTTTATTTCAAAAATTTTACTTAATTTATTGGGGTGACATTGGTTAGTAAAATATAGGTTTCAGGTATACAATTCTATAATACATTATCTGTATATTGTATTACTAAAGGCCCGGTGCACGAAATTTGTGCATGGGGGTGTGTGTCCCTCAGCCCAGCCTGCACCCTCTCCAATCTGGGGATGTCCGACTGCCTGTTTAGGCCCGATCCTACAGGGATCGGGCCTAAACGGGCAGTCGGACATTCCTCTCACAACCCAGGACTACTGGCTCCCAACTGCTCACCTGCCTGCCTTCCTGATTGCCCCTAACTGCTTCTGCCTGCCAGCCTGATCACCCCCTAACCATTCCCCTGCTAGCCTGATTGATGCCTAACTGCTCCCCTGCCAGCCTGTTTGCCCCTAACTGCCCTCCCCTGCAGGCTTGATCACCCGCAACTGCCCTCCCTTGCAGTCCTGGTTCCTCCCAACTGCCCTCCCCTGTTGGCCATCTTGTGGTGGCCATCTTGTGTCCACATGGGGGAAGCCATCTTGTGTGTTGGAGTGATGGCTAATTTGCACATTACTCTTTTATTAGATAGGATAGAGGCCTGGTGCACAGGTAGGGGCCGGCTGGTTTGCCCTGAAGGGTGTCCTGGATCAGGGTGGGGGTTCCCATGGGGCAGCCTGGGTGAGGGGCCTGTGGTGGTTTCCAGGCCGGCCACGCCCCCCGGTGACCCAAGGTGAGGCCCTGGTATCTGGGATTTATTTATCTTCTATAATTGAAACTTTGTAGCCTTGAGCGGAGCCAAGCCTCCTGCTTGCTCTGTGGCCACAGCCATTTTTGTTGGGATTTATTTATCTTCTATAATTGAAACTTTGTAGCCTTAAGCAGAGGCCAAGGCAAGCCAGGGCTGTGGGAGCTTGGCTTCCTTCATCGCCGGGGGCAACTCAAGCCTCCTGCTCTCTCTGTGTCCGCAGCCATCTTGGTTGGGTTGATTTGCATACTCGCTCCTGATTGGCTGGTGGGCGTGGCTTGTGGGTGTAGCAGAGGTATGGTCAATTTGCATATCACTCTTTTATTAGATAGGATGTGTTCACCATTCAAAGTAAAGTCTCCTTTCATCACCATTTATTCCTTTATTCTCTTCTACCTCCCCCCAATCCCCTTCCCATATGGTAATCACCATACGTTGTCTGGGCCTATGAATTTTTCTTGTTTTTGCTTAATCCCTTCACCTTTTTCACTCAGCCCACCAATCTTCCTCCCCTCTAACAGCTGTCAGTCTGTTTTCTGTATCTATGAATCTGTTTCTGTTTTGTTTGTTTGTTTTGTTCATTGGATTCCACATATAAGTGAAATCATATGGCATTTGTCTTTCTTTGACTGGCTTATTTCTCTTAGAATAATACTCTCCAGGTCCATCCATACTGTCGCAAAAGGTAAGACTTCCTTCTTTTTTTATGACCAAGTAGTATTCCATTGTATAAATATACTGTAGCTTTTTTATATAATCATCTACTGGTGGGCACTTGGGCTGCTTCCAAATCATGGCCATTGTAAATGACACTGCAGTGATCATAGGGTGCATATTGGATTCTTAATTTCTGATTAGTTCTTTTTTATGGTTTGTATGTCATTTTTAATGCTTGCTATCTCTTTGTTGAAGTTCTCACTAAGTTCCTTGAATATCCTTAAAACCATTTTTTTTTTAACTCTATACCTGGTAAATTGCTTGCCTCTTTCATTTAGCTCGTTTTTTGGAGATTTCTCATACTCTTTCATTTGGGGCATGTTTCTTTGTCTTCCCTTTTTGGCTGTCTCTTTGTGTTTGTTTCTATGAATTAGGTAAAACTGCTATGACTCCCAGTCTTGGTAGGGTGGCCTTATTAGGAGGTGTCCTGTGGGACCCAGTGGTACAGTCCCCTTGATCACTTGAGTGGGGTGCTCCAGGAATGTCCCTGTGTGGATTATGTAGACCCTCGTGTTGTAATTGAGTCTTGTTCGCTATTGGCCCATTTGTGGGTGGGGTCAACACTCAGGCTGGGTGATTGTGAGGATCGCCCCCCAAACACCATTATGAGCTGCTGTGCAGGTGCTGACCACACAAAGCAGAATTTGCCTCCGCAGGGTCTGGTGCCTGCTGAGATCTCCCTTTGAATATGCCACTTGTAAAGCTAATTAGATCCTGCTTTGATGTTGTCTGAAGCTGGCCACGGGGTGTGTTGGTTCTGGAGCTTCTTGGGAGGGCTCAGATGCAGGCCGATGTCAGATGCTGCCTGTGACTGGCCCTGAGTAACCTATTTGGAGCTACAAAGCCATCCACAGTTTGTGGCTGCCTCTGCTGGGCCTGGGTGTGAGTGGTAAGGACTAGACTGTGCACCAAGACTGGCTTTTACCTGCACTGGTACCAGGGGCAGGTCAGCAAAAGTCCTAAGGCACCCCGAGATCTGCCTTGGCCTGCCACTGCTTGCTGGCTGCCTGATAGGCTCAGTTCCTGAAAGAGCCTCTGGTGAGACTCGAGTTGTATGAGGTAGGTTTTCAGTGAGTCACCAGGTGAGGCGAGTGGTGTTCACCAGTTGATACAGGTTCCAACTCAATGTCAGTGCAGGGTCTGAGGCAACTCAGGAAATGTCCCAGGGTATACCAAGGCTAGGTGCCACCCACCAGGTGCCAGCAGACCTTTGTGTGAGGCAGGATCTCAGGGAGTCATCAGGGTGAGGCTGGAAGACTTTGTCAGGCCCAAATGATCAAGATTTGGCTGTGTAAAGGGAGGGCTCTGCACCAGTCTGGTGTGTGAGGAAAATGGCCCCTAGAGCCACACTACTTAGTCTGTCCAAGATTCTGCCAGGAGCCCTAGATCAGCAGGGTGGGGCCACAAGTATATCTCTACAGCCAACTAGCCAAGGCTTTCAGTGGATATGCCCTTCCCAGTCTCACACCCTGGGACTGTGCAGGATGAACCACAGGGGTCTTGGCTCTTCTGAAAGACCTTTGCATAGGAAGTTGAAGCTTTCACCCACCATTTGTTATACGTGTCGTGATGGGTCTTGGTGGGTGTAGGATGCTAATTATGAACTCCTGAATCTTTTATTTCTGCATAATCCCAGGATGTTTGAGGAAAGTATCCTGCTCAGAGAGGGCACTCAGCAATTTCAGTAAATATGGTAGTAGAGTCTGTATTGTATCCCAGGCACTGTATGAGGCATATTAGTGGACAAGAGAGAAAAGTCCTAAGGCACCCCGAGGAGTACCTTAACAGGAATACCTTAATATATATTTAGTCACCATTTGATGTTTCTCTCTGAGAAACTGGTTTTATCATATCGTTGCTCATTATCATCAGAAAGTTTTCAAGATCAATGTTTGTCCATGGGAGCACCAGAGGGACCAACTGTTGGATTTTCGAGAAGGGTTAACAGCCACCAGCTGGAGTCTCAGACTACTGGAAAATCTGTCTTAAGATGCCTGTTTAAGTGGACACACCACTAAAAGCTCAGTAATTGAACAAAATAGTGAAATAGAAAATATGTAAAAATTGAATTGTATATGTATAAATTGAACATAAAACTTTGAAGACATCACATGGGACATTCAAATGATGGCTTTCTAAAAGATAGTTGCCATTTGAGTATGAGAAGTGAAGAACATTCTTGAAAGCAAAATATAATTATTGTGGATGATAAATGCTAATTTGGGTTCATCTACTTTTCAGTTCCTTTTAACTAGTTTTGGTTTTATTTTCCTTTTTGTTCTATTCTATGTAGGAAAATATTTTATTTTTTAAATTTCTTCAAAGCTTTTTCTTGGAGTAGGGTGGAGTGTAAATAAATAGGTTTTTTGTTTTTGGAAAAATGAGACCTGAGTGTGGACAATAGGTGTCCCCTGTGGTGAAGGTCAGAAAGGACAGGGTGGAGAAAGTATGCCAGGAAGGACAGAAAGTCCCCTGAGAGCATTGTGCCTCTGTGAGTTCCTGAACACAATGTTCTGTCACTCCAGACAAAACTGACTTTTGTCTAAAGAGTTATTTTTTTAAAAACCAAGTATTTTTGATACATCAAGGCCCCTCCTCCTTAGATCACTGAGATCCAATTGAACTCTATAGTAGCATGGTTTTATCTATATTCACAACTGTCAGTGAATAGGACTTAAAAATTCCCTGGGCAACAGAAATAGAGAAAAGTGAAAGAACCAAACTTGGATAATAATCTAGGAATCTACTTTAAGAGAACCAAGTAGAAAAGGGTAGGGTACTTTCTTAGGTTGAAAATCAATCCCATTTTGCCACAGGGGGGGCCTTTGTTAGCTTTGTCCTATTTCTTTGCAAAACGTAGGCAGAATCTGAACCCATTTTTGGAGACCCAGAGAGTAAATGCCATTTCTATTACCTGGAGTTTCAAACAGCTGACTTTGAGCCTCTGCTAGATCCAGACCATGATTTTCTTCCTATCCCTTCCACAGAGTTGTTGGTTTTTGTTTTGTTTTTCACCCTCTGGGTGCCACAGAGATTTCCCTGACACATGTTCCTGATAGGGGCTGAGAGTTCATCATGTTATTACTGGTCAGTCCATAGGGTTTACAATGATGACTCTGGAGGAACGGGCTTCCTCTCATGCTCTGGTCTTGCCTCTTCAGTCTCCTGCATGCAGGAGCTGGGCTCCTCTGCACTCAAAGCACCTGACTTGGAGCCAGGCATACAGGTATTTATGGCTCTCCAAAAGAAAGTATGCACACATCTATCAGAATGACTAAAACCAAATTAGGGATAACACCAAATGCTAACAAGGACGCAGGAAACTGAATCACTCTTGCATTGCTGGTGAGAATGCAAACTGGTATAGCCACTCTCAAAAACAGTTTGGTAGTTTCTTACAAACCTAAACACTCACTTATCACATGATCCAGCAATTGTGCAACTTGGATATTTACCATAGAGTAATAAAAACCTATATTAAAAAAAAAAAACTTGTACATGAATGTTTATAGCAGTTTTATTCATAATAGCCAAAAAGCAGAAATAACCCAGATGTCCTTCAACTGGTGAATGGTTAAACAAACTTTGGTACATCTGTACTCTAGAATATTATGCAACAATAAAAAGGAATGAACTTTTAAAAAAATTATTTTCATAAAGGAAGGGAGAGAGATGGACACATCAATGATGAGAGAGAATCATTGATTGGCTGTCTCCTGCACCCCACCTCCCACTGGGGATCGAGCCCACAACCCAAGCATGTATCCTGATGGGGAATCGAACCATGACCTGCTGGTCAATGCTCAACCACTGAGCCACACCATCTGGGTAGGAATGAACTATTGATACACAGAACAGCTTGGATGGAACTCAAATTATCTGAGTCCAAAAAGCTCCAGTCCATCTAAAGGATACACACTGTATGATTCAATTTATATAATATTCATAAAATAACAAAATTATAGAAATGGAGAACAGAACCAGGGACTAGAGATGAAGGAAGAAGGGGCAGGATAGAGATGGATGTGGTTATAAAAGTCCATAAGAGAGATCCTTGTACTTAGGTAACTATTCTGTATTTTAAAAAATATGTATATATTTTTTTACATATTTTTATTGATTTGAGAGAAAGAAGGGAGAGGGAGAAAGGAAGGGATCAAGCCCACAACCCAGGCATGTGCCCTTGACTGGAGTTGAACCCAGGACCCTTCAGTCCATAGGACTAGAGAGCCACTGAGCCAGCCGACTAGGGCTGTTCTGTATTTTGACTGTGGTGGTGGATATATCTAATCGTGTGATTAAATTGTATAAACACATACAAATAAGTGTAAATTAAACTAGAGAAATCTGAATAAATTTGGTGGATTGTATTAATGTCAATATTCTGGTTATAATATTGTTTTTCTTTTTTTTAATTTTTTAAAATATATTTTATTGATTTTTTACAGAGAGGGAGGGAGAGGGATAGAAAGTTAGGAACATCGATGAGAGAGAAACATCAATCAGCTGCCTCCTGCACACCTCCTACCAGTGATGTACCCGCAACCAAGGTACATGCCCTGGACTGGAATCGAACCCGGGACCCTTCAGTTCGCAGGCCGATGCTCTATCCACTGAGCCAAACTGGTCAGGGCTATAATATTGTTTTTCAAGCTGTTAGCATTGGGGGAACTGGGTAAACCATACATGGATCTCTTTGTATTCTTTCTCACAACTGCATATACATCTACAGTTAATTAAAATGTCAAAGACATTCATGATAACAACTCAGAAGACTGGGAGTAGAGGGGAAGTTCCTCAAAGAGCACCTGCAAAAGACCTACAGCTAACATCATACTTAACAGTGAGAACCTGAATGCTTTCCCTCTATGATTAAGAACAAGGCAAGGGTGTCTCTGTCACTACTTCTATTTGAACATTGTACTGAAATTCCTAGCTAGTGAATTATGACAAGAAAAGGAAATAAAACACATGTAGATTAGAAAGGAAGAACTAGAACTTTATTCACAGATGACATGAAAATCCCAAACAACCAACAAAAAACCTTCCTGAAACTAATTAGTAAGGAAAGCAAAGTCATAGGATAACAAAGTTAATATGTAAAAGTCAATTACTTTCCTATATACCAGTGATGAACTATTGGAATTTGAAATTTCAAAAAGCAATTCCATTTACAATAGCACCCAATAAATAAGGTTAACAAAATACGTGCAGGATCTATATGGGAAAATTAAAAAACACAGATGAAAAGGAATCAAACAAGATCTAAATAAATGAAGATATATTCTATGTTCATGGATTGGAAGACTAAATATTGTTAAGATGTCAGTTCTTTCCAACTTTACCTATAGATTCAATATAATCAAAATAAAAATCTCAGCAAGCTATTTTGTAAATAACAACAAAATGATTCTAAAGTTTAGAAAAAAAGTGTATATGTAAAGGCAAAAGACCTTGAATAGCCAACACAATACTGAAGAAAAAGAACAAAGTTGGAAGATTCAGATTACCTAATTTCAAGACTATAAGGTTTCCATAATCAAGATAACATGGCATTAGTGAAAGAATAGACACATAGATCAATGAAATAGAATAGAAAACCCATAAATAGACCCAAACAAATATAACCAACTTATCTTTGGCAAAAGGGCAAAGGTAATTCAATGGAGAAAGGATAGTCTTATCTACACTAATAAAAGAGAAACATGCAAATTGACTGTACCTCTGTTATGCCAACAAGCCACGCCCACCAGCCAATCAGGAGTGAGTATGCAAATTAACCCAACCAAGATGGCTGCAGCCACGGAGCTAGCAGGAGGCTTGGGTTTCCCCGGCAGTGGAGGAAGCCAAGCTTCCCGCCCGCTCTGGCTGGCCCTGGCCTCCACTCAAGGCTACAAAGTTTCAATTATAGAAGATAAATAAATCCCAGATCCCAGGGCCTCCCCTTGGGTCGCCGGGGGTGGGGGGGGATGTGTTGGCTGGACTGCAAACCACCACAGGCCTCTCGCCCAGGCTGCCCCACACTCCAAGGGAGCCCCCACCCTGATCTGGGACACCCTTCAGGGCAAACCAGCTGGCCCCTACCTGTGCACCAGGCCTCTATCCTATCTAATAAAAGAGTAATATGCAAATATATTTTAAAAATTCTAGAACTCAACAATGGGAAAACAATGCAGTTAAAAAACTTAACAAAGGGACATACCTGGTTTGGCTCAGTGGATAGAGCATAGGCCTGTGGACTGAAGGGTCCTGGATTTGATTCCGATCAAGAGCACATGCCAGGGATGTGGGCTCGATCTCCAGTGGGGGATGTGCAGGAGGCAGCCGATCAATGATTCTCTCTCATTGTTGATGTTTCTATCTCTCCCTTCCTCTCTGAAATCAATAAAAATATATTTTAAAAAATTGACAAGGAACTGAAAAGATACCTCTCCAAAGAAGATCTACAAAAGGTCAATAAGTATATGAAAAGATGCTTAACATCATTTGTCAACAGGAAATTTCAGATTACAACAACAATGTGATACCACTACATGCCTATTAGAATGAGCTTTAAAACTGAATACCAACTGCTGGAAATGGTGAGGAGCAACAAGAACTCTTCTTCATTGCTGTTGGAAATCCAAAGTGGTAGAGCCACTTTGGAAAAACAGTTTAGCAGTTTGTTACAAAACTAAACATAGTCTTACCATATGATGCATCAATTATGCTTCTGATTTAAAACCTCGTTTCCCAACTGCTTTAAAACCTATGGCCACACAAAAACCTCAATGTGAATGTTTATAACAGTTTGATTCATAACTGCCCAAAACTGGAAGCAACCAACATGTCATTCAATAGGTGAATGACTAAAATTGGTACATCATCCATACAGTGGGATATTATACAGCAATAAAAAAGAAACAAGCTCTTCAAGACATTGATGAATCTAAAATGCATACTACTGAAAAAAAATCCCAACATGCTGTATGAGTCCAATTACTAAGACATTCAGGATAAGGCAAAATTATAGAGATGGTAAACAGATCAGTGGTTTCCAGGGGTTCAGGGTGGGGGAGGCTTGAAAGAGTGAAATGGTTTATTTTTTAGGGCAGTGAAATTATTCTGTATGATGCTGTAATGGTGAGCCCAAGACAGTATTTTTTTCAAAACTCATAGATATGTTATGCTTCAAAAAGAGTAAATCTTTGATGTATACAAATTTTAAAAAATCATTTAAGAATTTAGAGATCCTGAGAGGATCCAAGATGGCGGCGTAGGTAAACACCTAAACTGCTGCCTCGCACAACAATTTCAAAACTACAACTAAAAGACAAAACGTCTATCACCCAGAACCACGGGAAAACTGGCTGAGTGGAAGTTCTACAACTAGAAGGAAAGAGAAAACAGCATTGAGAGGTGCACAAGCGCTGAAAAGCTGGGGTATGGAGGCGCGCGTATCGGGCTGGTGGCGGGCAACTGGGAGCGCTGCTTTTTTCAACCCGAAGGGAGACAAGCTCCCGATTACTCCGAACTCCAGTTTCTGGGGAGACGCGGGGGACCCAAACTCCTACAGGGAGAAGCTGGACTGTCTGCCATCGCGTTGGAAAGTGAGAGTGGCTTGCTTGCAGGGCTGCGCACAGGAATAATTGTTTACTGCACTGGGGCATGAGACACGGGGACGCGGTCGGAGACACAGAACCGGCTAACTGGCAGCCATCGCTGTTTGCTACGCCCTAGCCTAGTGACGCCCTGAGACCCCGCCCCACACAATCTACAAACCCACCCAAGCTCCAAGCAGCGGCTTTAGCATATGAATGGCCTGCCCTATTGCAGCTTACCTAGCAAACTTGCAGCCCAGGTCAGACAGCTCCAAAACCTCCAAACCCCAAGCAAAGAGGAGAAAACTAGTTCTCACTGTAGCTCCTGCTGGGTGGCCTCAGACAGTAGCTGACCTGCACCCCATTGGAGATCCAGAAGCCAGTGTACCTAGTGGTCAGTGTGAGACACCAGATTTCAACTCCTCACATCCATAAGTGACACATTCAAGAGGCAGACTCAGTGAGCACCAAAGCACCACTGAAACAAATCCTGCACCATAAGCATGTCTCCAGCGCAGCAGTTCTTCCATTATAGACACAGCGGGTCCTCACAGCCAATTGTCCTGGAGGTCAATTCCTCCCAGTGTACCAACAGCAATCAAGGCTTAACTACACCAAGACTTTGCACTCAGCCCACAAGGGGGTGTACCAAGAGCGTCCTCCTCAGGTGATTGGGGAGGCTGAGCTACTGGCCCCTATAGGTCACCTACCACACAAAGCCATTCCATCAACACAGGGAAGCAGCCAAAATGCGGAGACAAAGAAACATGTCACAAATGAAAGAAATGGAGGAAAGCAAACTACTGGACGACATAGAGTTCAGAACCACATTTATAAGGTTACTCAGGAATCTTCTAAAAACCGCTGAGGAACTTAGTGAGACCTTTAAGGATCTTAATGAGAATGCCAAAAAAATGGAAAAGGACCAGTCAGAAATTAAGCATACACTGTCTGAAATAAAGAATATACAGAAATTCAACTGTAGATCAAAGGACCCCAAGAATCAAACCAAAGATCTGAAATATGAGGAAAGAAAAAACACCCAACCAGAAAAACAAAAAGAAAAAAGAATCCAAAAATATGAAGATAGTGTAAGGAGCCTCTGGGACAACTTTAAGCGTACCAACATCCGAATTTTTGGGGTGCCAGAAGAAGAGAGAGAGCAAAATATTGAAAACCTATTTGAAGAAATAATGACAGAAAACTTTCCCTACCTGGTGAAAGAAATAGACGTACAAGTCCAGGAAGCGCACAGAACCCCATACAAGAGGAATCCAAAGAGGACCACACCAAGACACATCATAATTAAAATGCCAAGGGCAAAATACAAAGAGAGAATCTTGAAAGCAGCAAGAGAAAAATGGTTAGTTACCTACAAGGGAGTACCCATACGACTGTCAGCTGATTTCTCAACAGAAACTATGCAGGCCAGAAGGGAGTGGCAAGAAATATTCAAAGTGATGAACAGCGAGAACCTACAACCAAGATTACTCTACCCAGCAAAGCTATCATTCAGAGTTGAAGGTCAGATAAAGAGCTTCACAGACAAGAAAAAGCTAAAGGAGTTCATCACCACCAAACCAGGATTACATGAAATGCTGAAGGGTATTCTTTAAGAAGAGGAAGAAGAAGAAAAAGGTAAAGATAAAAATTATGAACAACAAAATGACATCAAATACATACCTACCAACAAGTGAATCTAAAAATCAAGTGAATAAAAACTCTGAAGAACAGAATGGACTGGTGAATATAATAGAATCAGGGACATAGAAAGGGAGTGGACTGACAATTATCAGGGGGAAAGGGGTGTGAGGGGTGCTGGAAGAGATTGGATAAAAATCTTACACCTATGGATGAAGACAGTGGTGGGGGTTAAGGGCATGGGGTGGGGTGGGGAATCAGGTGGAGGGGAGCTATGGGGGGAAAAAAAAAGAGGAACACCTGTAATAATCTGAACAATAAAGGTTTATTTTAAAAAAAAAGAAATTAGAAGAAAACTCATGGGGCTTTAGAAAGAGAAAAAAAAAAAAAGAATTTAGAGATCCCATGATGGAATACAGAATATCACCAAAAAATATAAATATACTAGAGGCCCAGTGCATGAATTTATTTACCAGTGGGGTCCCTCGGCCTGGCCTGTGTCCTCTTGCAATCCGGGGCACCTTGGGGGATGTCAGACTGCGGGTTTCGGCCCAATCCCCGCAGGCCTGGCCAAGGAACCCCACCAGTACATGAATCCATGCACTGGGCCTCTAGTATGCATATAAGATCTTCAGTTAATCTCTTCCCTCCCTCCCCCTCCCCCCTTCCCTCTGAGATTCATCAGTCTGTTTCATATTTCCATGCCTTTGTGTTGAGCATCTGCCCCCTGGTGGTCAGTGTGCGTCATAGCTATCAGTTGAACGGTTGCTTAGGCTTTTATATATATGGATTCCAAATTCACTAAAAGGGGTAGGGAAATAAGGTACTGACCTACGTGATTTTGGAAATGAGAGGAGTCTGTGAGACTAAAAGTAAATGGAATTGTATATAAGTACCATTTCCCATGGGGATATGGGTTAGCAATTCTGAAACGACTACACATGTACTTTACCGGAATTGAAGAACTAATTAAATGAATTATAGGTGATGGGTGCCAGGTTGTTGTTGGAGTGGGAAGTTACAGCTAAGCAAGGGGAAGATGCTAGAATTATCCATGTTGTAATGGGTTAGAGTTGGAAATATCAGTATGAACTTATGTTTACCTTCATATAGGTACAAGTGGTTACTTTAGGTACAAGATGGAAATATATATATATGGATTAGCACATACACCTATATTTATTTTCTCTGTCAACTGGGAGGGCCTAAAAGAAACGAGACCCGAGTAGCAATAAACACACCTAGAGCCCAGCTCTTGGTTTCTTTCTTTTTTTTTTTTTTCACTTTATGGTTGTATTTATAATTTTTTTTTGTTTTTTTTTTTAAATAAATCTTTATTGTTCAGATTATTACAGGTGTTCCTCTTTTTTTCCCCCTAGCTCCCCTCCACCTGATTCCCCACCCCACCCCATGCCCTTACCCCCCGACACTGTCTTCAACATAGGTGTAAGCTTTTTGTCCAGTCTCTTCCCGCACCCCTCACACCCTCTCCCCTCTAAGAATTGTCAGTCCACTCCCTTTCTATGTCCCTGATTCTATTATATTCACCAGTCCATTCTGTTCTTCAGATTTTTTATTCACTTGATTTTTAGATTCACTTGTTGGTAGGTATGTATTTGATGTCATTTTGTTGTTCATAATTTTTATCTTTACCTTTTTCTTCTTCTTCCTCTTCTTAAAGAACACCCTTCAGCATTTCATGTAATCCTGGTTTGGTGGTGATGAACTCCTTTAGCTTTTTCTTGTCTGTGAAGCTCTTTATCTGACCTTCAACTCTGAATGATAGCTTTGCTGGGTAGAGTAATCTTGGTTGTAGGTTCTTGCTGTTCATCACTTTGAATATTTCTTGTCACTCCCTTCTGGCCTGCATAGTTTCTGTTGAGAAATCAGCTGACAGTCGTATGGGTGCTCCCTTGTAGGTAACTAACCGTTTTTCTCTTGCTGCTTTCAAGATTCTCTCTTTGTCTTTTGCCCTTGGCATTTTAATTATGATGTGTCTTGGTGTGGTCCTCTTTGGATTCCTCTTGTATGGGGTTCTGTGTGCTTCCTGAACTTGTACGTCTATTTCTTTCACCAGGTAGGGAAAGTTTTCTGTCATTATTTCTTCTAATAGGTTTTCAATATTTTGCTCTCTGTCTTCTTCTGGCACCCCAAAAATTCGGATGTTGGTACGCTTAAAGTTGTCCCAGAGGCTCCTTACACTATCTTCATATTTTTGGATTCTTTTTTCTTTTTGTTTTTCTGGTTGGGTGTTTTTTGTTTCCTCATATTTCAGATCTTTAGTTTGATTCTTGGGGTACATTGATCTACAGTTGAGTTTCTGTATATTCTTTATTTCAGACAGTGTATGCTTAATTTCTGACTGGTCCTTTTCCATTTTTTTGGCATTCTCATTAAGGTCCTTGAAGGTCTCACTAAGCTCCTCGGAGGTCTCATCAAGTTTCTCGGCGGTTTTTAGAAGATTCTTGAGTAACCTTATAAATGTGGTTCTGAACTCTATGTCGTCCATTAGTTTGCTTTCCTCCATTTCTCTCATTCGTGACATGTTTCTTTGTCTCCCCATTTTGCTGCTTCCTTGTGTTGACGGAGTGGCTTTGTGTGGTAGGTGACCTATAGGGGCCAGTAGCTCAGCCTCCCCAATCACCTGAGGAGGACGCTCTTGGTACACCCCCTTGTGGGCTGAGTGCAAAGTCTTGGTGTAGTTAAGCCTTGATTGCTGTTGGTACACTGGGAGGAATTGACCTCCAGGCCAATTGGCTGTGAGGACCCGCTGTGTCTATAATGGAAGAACTGCTGTGCTGGCGACACGCTTATGGTGCAGGACTTGTTTCAGTGGGGTTTTGGTGCTCACTGAGTCTGCCTCTTGAATGTATCACTTATGGATGTGAGGAGTTGAAATCTGGTGCCTCACACTGACCACTAGGTACACTGGCTTCTGGATCTCCAGTGGGGTGCAGGTCAGCTACTGTCTGAGGCCACCCAGCAGGCGCTACAGCAAGAACTGCAGTTTTCTCCTCTTTGCTTGGGGTTTGGAGGTTTTGGAGCTGTCTGACCCGGGCTGCAAGTTTGCTAGGTTAAGCTGCGATAGGGCAGGCCATTCATATGCTAAAGCCACTGCTTGGAGCTTGGGTGGGTATGTAGATTGTGCTGGGCGGGGTCTCAGGGCGTCACTAGGCTAGGGCGTGGCAAACAGCGATGGCTGCCAGTTAGCCGGCTCTGCGTCTCCAACCGTGTCCCTGCGTCCCGTGCCCCAGCACAATAAACAATTGTTCCTGCGCGCAGCCCTGTAAGCAAGCCTCCCTCACTTTCCGACGCCACGGCAGACAGTCCAGCTTCTCCCCGTAGGAGTTTGGGTCCCCCACGTCTCCCCAGTAACGAGTTCGGAGTAATAGGGAGCTTATCTCCTTTCGTGTTGAAAACAGCAGTGCTCCCAGTCACCCGTTGCTAGCCCGATTCGCGCGTCTCCGTACCTCAGCTTTTCAGCGCTTGTGCACCCCTCAATGCTGTTTGCTCTTTCCTTCTAGTTGTAGAACTTCCACTCAGCCAGCTTTCCTGTGGTTCTGGGTGATAGACGTTTTGTCTTTTAGTTGTAGTTTTGAAATTGTTGTGCGAGGCAGCAGTTTAGGTGTTTACCTACGCCGCCATCTTGGATCTCCTCCCAGCTCTTGGTTTCTAATACCATTCTCCAGTAAAAGGAGCCAGGGCTTCATGGGGAAAAGGCTGGTTCTGGGATCAGGATGGAAAAGATACAGTTGGAGCCTAGAGCATTTTCTAGTGCCAGTAAGTGAACAAATGCAAAAATAAAAATAAAAAATTCAGAAACACCCACAATGATGGTTATATGTCAAAGGGATATAAGAGCCAAATAAAGAGCACCTAATGGCCAAAGCTGGAATAATTTGAGCAACAAAATGAGTAAAGTAGTATTGTATCGTTACCCTAAGTATAAAATAAATATTCATGAATCTATACTGATATAAATAAATGATTGAATAAATAAATAAATAAATAAATTGGGGATTTTAGATATACCTCCCATGCAGAAGAATTGCAAATAATTGATGTAGACATTCTGCTTTTATGAGGGTGAAACATAATTCCTACTCCTTAAATGTGGGCTGTGAGCACAGTATGGAAAGAGCAAAAAAAAAAAAGGAGTAACTTTACAGTAGAGAAATCTGACAACAGTGTTTCACCCTGATCAAGGGTGACATCAGTAATAATGTCATATTGATAGTTCCTTTGATGTGAGGAGGATGGGACTTCACCTCTCTGATTTTCCTCCCCAAAACGCATTACCCCAGTATAACCATGAGGAAAACACCAGAGAAATCATAATTGAAAGACCTTCTATAAAATACCAGACCAGGACTCCTCAAAATTGTCAAGGGTCATCTGCAGTCAAGAGGAGCCTAAGGAGATACAACTACAAACATAATAGGGTATCTTAGATGAAGTCCTGATACAGAAAAGGAACAGCAAGTGAAAACGGGAAATCTCAAGTTATGGACTTTAATTAATACAAATGTATCAACATTGGTACATTGATTGTGTCAAATGTAGCATGCTAATGTGGAATGCTAATGACAGCAGAAACAGGTTATGGTGTGTTATGAGCACTCTCTGTACTATCTTCATAGTAATTCTGTTCATCTCAAGCTGCTGTAAAAATAAAAATTTATCCTCCTATATAATAAAGAGCTAATATGCTAATTAGACTGAACAGCAGAATGACCGTCCGGACGAACGTCTGGATGACCTTCATGATGAAGCCAGGGCAGCAAGGGCTCTAGTATAATAAAAGGCTAATATGCAAATCGAACGCCGAATGACTGGTCGCTATGACATGCACTGACCACCAGGGGGAAGACGCTCAATGCAGGAGCTGCCCCCTGGTGGTCAGTGCACTCCCACAGGGGGAGTGCTGCTCAGCCAGAAGCCTTGAGCAGGGCTCATGGCTGGTGAGCACAGCGGCAGTGGTGGGAGCCTCTCCTGTCTCTGCGCAGTGCTAAGGATGTCCAACTGCCGACTTAGGTCGTTTCCCACCCCTGGAAGCTGAATGCTTGTCAATTTCGTTGATCTTTTCAAAGAACCAACTTTTGGTTTTATTGATTTTATCTATTGTTTTTTCTATTCTCTATTTCATTTATTTTCTTTCTAATTTTTCCCCTCTCCTCCTTTCTTCTACTTGCTTTGGATTTAGTTTGCTCTTCTTTTTCTAGTTACTTCAGGTAAAAAGTTAGGTTATTGATTTAAGATTTTTTTTTCTTTTTTTCTTTTTTTTAAAATATATTTTATTGATTTTTTAAAAAAAATATATTTTATTGATTTTTTACAGAGAGGAAGGGAGAGAGAGAGAGAGCCAGAAACATCGATGAGAGAGAAACATCGATCAGCTGCCTCCTGCACACCTCGCACTGGGGATGTGCCCGCAACCAAGGCACACGCCCCCGACCGGAATCGAACCTGGGACCCCTCAGTCTGCAGGCCAACGCTCTATCCACTGAGCCAAACCGGTCAGGGCTATTTTATTGATTTTTTACAGAGAGGACAGGAGAGGGATAGAGAGTTAGAAACATCGATGAGATAGAAACATCGATCAGCTGCCTCCTGCACACCCCCTACCGGGGATGTGCCCGCAACCAAGGTACATGCCCTTGACCGGAATTGAACCTGGGACCCTTCAGTCTGCAGGCCAATGCTCTATCCACTGAGCCAAACCGGCTAGGGCGATTTTTTTTTCTTTTAAAGTATAAGCATTTATAGCTCCTCTATATATTTTTTGCATCTTTACGTGAATCTATAATTATTTTAAAATAAAAACTTAAGTCCTGGATGGTGTGGCTCAGTTGGTTGGACGTTGTCCGTACACCAAGAGGTTGTTAGTGCAATCCCCAGCACATGCCTGGGTTGCAGGCTGGATCCCTGGTAGGGGGCATGCATAGATGTTTCTCTCTCTCTCTCCCTCTCTCTCTCTAAAAATCAATAATAAAATAAAACAAACTTAAGAAGAAGGTATGTCTGTGCTATGCTAGGAAGCTGTGTATGTCTATGACTCAACCATTGTACTTACCCTCAAGGAGCTTAGTCCCATAGAGAATACAAATAAAGTGATCCAGAAGATGAAGAGATGGCTGCTGCTACAGAGATGAGAGAAAACAGTGAAGGTTTCCAAGGAAAGTCAGGAAGACACCACTGAGGGCTTATATGCATTCAAGAATGATGCTCTCATTATGGGAGTTTCATACGCAGAGAGGCTAGTCCCTAAGGAGGCTGTCACTTATTTCTCCCCAGATCTGTAGGGACTGCAGCTGAAGCCATTTAGAACACTCTGATTGAGGCCAGTGGTCCTAGCTGAGGGCTTTTCTCTGCAGCTCAAAATGCTCAAAGATGCCCCATCTCCTACCAACTCATTCAGAATGTTCAAAATGTGCAGACTGACTTCCTTCAGTAAAGGTAGCAAGCATGATGGTAAAATGGAAGGAAAGCCTGGAAAATTTGTTGGGATTGCTAATATTGTAAACATTTCTTTTAACTTCAATTTTGAAATCATTTCAGACTCACCATAAAAGTTACAAAAATAGTTCAGTAAATTCCCATATACTCTTCCCCAGCTTTCTCAACACTGCCAAAAATTAACTTGTTTAATGTTTTTTTAAAATTAATTTTTTCTTTTACTAGGTAACACATTATTTTAGTTTATAATGCAAAATAATATAAAGAAGTCCGCAGGTGAAAATCTTGTTCTCACCTCTGCTCTTTCTACTTCATCTCTCTCACTCCTCACAAACACCTGTATTTTTCTTTATGCAAACATAAACACAATATTTTCATACCTCCCCCTCTCCTCTCCACCACCCCAAAAGCTAGCATCCTATACTGTTCTGGACCTTGCATTTATCATTTAGCAATATAGCTTAGAAAAATTTCCAAATCAGAACATAGTTAGGTTTTTTTCTTTTTTAAAGGGACATCGGTATTTATCCCATCTCAGTCCCACTGCCCTTCAGCATCACCTCAGACATTGCTTTTGCTCTCTTTTTCTTGTCTAATCTCCATTGTTCAGGTTCCAGATTCCCCAATCATAGTTCATTCTCTGTGATGACCAGCTCAGGGCTTAGATAGACCCCAGAAAGTATGACTTGAGCAAAGCCACCAACCCCCTGCGCCAGCAGGACCACAGGGACACATTCAGAAGCGATAGCAACAGTGTGATGATTGCCTTAGCATGAGCAATACCCCGAAGAGAGCACTCTGGGCCAAGGAGAAGAGATGATCTGGAACAAGGCCTTGTTGCCAAGCAACCCCAGAGGGGATGAAATTAACGCAGTCTGTTTTTCATGTAACTGCATCTCAAATGAAAGCTGAGGCCAGCGTTGGTCCCATGCAAAATTAATAATTACCGCATGATTCTTTCTTTTACATGCCTATTGGCAAAAGACTGAAGACTAAAGAAACCAGCATATCCTTTTTTAAAGGGATGGAGCAGGGAAGAAAACAAATAAATTCAGATCCTGTGCTTTTCCATTTGAGTCTTAGGTAGGAAATAAGGCATTTCTATCATAGACTGCTATTGAATCCGCCCAGGGGGAAGTCTGCTTTAAAAGCCAGATCCCAAGTAGACAAGATAATATGCACCAAAGGGTCGAGAGAGAATATTTTTCTTAGAGGTGAGAGACAGCTTTGGATCATTTGAGTTCCTTTTAGTCTCTTTTTTAGAACATTTACAATGTAATTTTCCCCATTAGTGAGTTCAGAGAGGGCAAATTGTCACAAAAATAGCCCTACTGCCTACCCACTCTCCCTAATCTCACACTAAAGGATGAACGAGGAATATAGCTTGATATGCTCAGTAACCTTTGCTTTTTGAGAGCTTAGCAATATTTAAAAGGCAAAAATGACATAGAAGATTTTATCCTTTCCCTCCTTTAGCTGCATTAATTTGGGTAAATTAACTGCATGGTTAGAGCAGAGCAATGACCTTCTCACCAAGAGAACCTTTTTGATTATTATTTTGTGGTTGTGCAATAAAATGTAACTCAAAACAAAGCATTTTTACCTAAAGAAACTAATTTGATCTGAAAAGGAAAACCTTCCTGCCCAAGGGAAGGTCAGACCCAGACTTCATCCTGGGGAAGGTGGTTACCAGGTTGTCTTTCTCACTTAGCGTTCGTGCAATGTATTTGGTGGCACTGAGGCAGGGCACTCCTTGCCTCCCTTCTGCCACCCCACCTCACCTCACATTACGCCAGTTTGAGCACATGTCCTCCTGGCCAACTTGTCTCTGTGAAGCAATGAGTGTTTGCTGATAGAGTAGAGCAGAATGTACTAGTACAGAGAGAAAACCAGATAGCAAAGAGTGCACACTTGAGCTCTGTAACCTCTATCAGTCAGGGTCTCAGCAGGGAACAGATGGTACGTTCACACTGGGTGCTTTGAGGACTGTTAATAAAGGGATTATTTACAAAGGTTGGTGGGAAACCACAAAGGGTTGGTGTTGCTTTGGGTTGGGAGTCATTACCAGGTCTAGGCCTGAAGAAGTGAGAGAATCAGGAGGTGGAGGGGTGATATGGAGAGGGACGCCTTATAAGAATGTAGCCTTCAGTGGAGATGTGAATATCCCAATATCACTTGCCTCCTTCCTTCTGATCTCTGGCTAAGGTTCCCTACTTGGCTGAACCCTACTATAAGCCAGAGGACAAGGAAACCCCTGAAGGTAGTAACTATAGGTCAGCCTTCCAGAGCATGGAGCACCCCCTAGCCTATGGGGGAGAGGGGGTGACCCTTAGGCTAGTCCTTGGTTCTGGCCCAATCAGTGGCCAGTCCTGGACATGGAACAGCTCTGAGCAGGGAGCTCTAGGCAGGTTCCCCTCTATAGGAGACAATGGGTATGGCAGAGCCCATAGCCGACATGCCTCCAGCCCCGACTGTTAGATGATAAGCTCTGGGGGTCAGGGTCCAGGGTCTTACTGTGGCTTTCCAGTAGCACGTGCCATCATTTCTTTCATGTCAGCCTACTCGGTTGATACTTACCAAATTAGACTGGGTAAAATAACCCTTAGGTAACGACTATCTACCTCAACCACATCCGTTCTTGGGCATCTTTTAAAACACAAAGACCTTGGACATTTATTGAGAAGGACTTTGTTGATCCACAGGCAGAGAAGCCAACCTGTGTTGGGCTGATGGAGAGACATGCTGGCAAAGTGTGCATCCTGCTGGGGACAATGGCTCCCTTTTTCTTGAAATGCCTCCCAGCTGTATGTGGCCAAGCCAGATCTAGGCTCAGTTCCTGCACTAAGAAACCTCTCACAGTAAATAGCAAGAGAGCAAGGGAGGCACAGCTTTTCTGCTATGGTAACTCTCTTATTCGGTGTCAGTGATATGAGCTTATTAACATTGCAGGGAGACTGACACCATCAATACTGCCCAGAGCAAGCTGGCCTTTCTGATGTTGAGCATAGGACTCCATGCTGTGTATCCTAGAGAGGTGTTCTTCCTGGGTGGGTCTGAGGGATAGAATTCCTTTGGTTAAAAACTAGGGGTATTAGCTACAGTCCAAGTGGCCAGCAGAACTGCCTGTGGCTCTTCCTTACTTCTGGCCTAGGATCTCTCTTTTTTTTTTTTTTAAATAAATCTTTATTCAGATTATTACAATTGTTTCTCCTTTTTCCCCCCATAGCTCCCCTCCACCCGGTTCCCACTCCACCTTCTGCCCTTACCTCCCCCACACTGTCCTCATCCATAGGTGTATGATTTTTGTCCAGTCTCTTCCTGAACCCCCCCATACCCCTTTCCCCCTGAGAATTATCAGTCCACTCCCTTTCTATGCCCCTGATTCTATTATATTCACCAGATTATTCTGTTCCTCAGGTTTTTAATTCACTTGATTTTTAGGTTCACTTGTTGATAGATACGTATTTGTTGTTCATAATTTTTCTCTTTAATTTTTTCTTCTTCCTCCTCTTCTTAAAGAATACCCCTTCAGCATTTCATGTAATCCTGGTTTGGTGGTGATGAACTCCTTTAGCTTTTTCTTATCTGTGAAGCTCTTTATCTGCCCTTCAATTCTGAATGATAGCTTTGCTGGGTAGAGTAATCTTGGTTGTAGGTTCTTGCTATTCATCACTTTGAGTATTTCTTGCCACTCCCATCTGGCCTGCATAGTTTCTGTTGAGAAATCAGCTGACAATCATATGGGTGCTCCCTTGTAGATAATTAACTGTTTTTCTCTTGCTGCTTTTAATATTCTCTCTTTGTCTTTTGCCCTTGGCATTTTAATTATGATGTGTCTTGGTGTAGTCCTCTTTGGATTCCTTTTGTTTGGGGTTCTGTGTGCTTCCTGGACTTGTAAGTCTATTTCTTTCACCAGGTGGGGGAAGTTTTCAGTCATTATTTCTTCAAATAGGTTTTCAGTATCTTGCTCTCTCTCTTCTTCTGGCACCCCCATAATACTGATGTTGGTACGCTTGAAGTTGTCCCAGAGTCTTCTTACATTATCTTCAACTTTTTGGATATTTTTTTTTGCTTTTTGCTTTTTCAGTTGAGTGTTTTTTGCTTTTTTGTATTTCAATTCTTTGACTTGATTCTTGTGTTCCTCTAGTCTGTTGTTGGGTCTCTGTATAATATTTTTTATTTCAGTCAGTGTATGTTTAATTTCTAGTTGGTCCTTTTTCATATCTTCGAGGGTCTCGTTATATTTATCGGCCTTTTCTAGGATATTCTTGAAAAGCCTTATAACCATGGTTTTGAATTCTATATCCAGTCGTTTGTTCTCCTCCATTTCTTTCCTTTGTGATCTGTTTCTTTGACGCCGCATTTTCACTGCTTACCTGAGTTGGTAGGGTAGATTTGTGTGCTAGGTTTCCTATATGGCCCAGTGGGCCGGCCTCCCCAGTTAACCTGAGGTGGACACTCTTCGTGCACCCCTTTGTGGACTGTGTGTACAGCCTTGTTGTAGTTAAGTCTTGATTGTTGTTGGTATCACTGGGAGGAATTGACCTCGAGGCCAGTTGGCTGTAAGGATCAGCTGTGTCTATGCTGGGAAAAATTCGGTGCTGGAGACAGCCTTATAGGATTAGACTTGCCAAATTGCAATAGCCTCTGTGCTCAGCTTGGATGGGGTGGAGTCTCAGGGCGGAGCAGACAGTCTTGGCTTCCAGTCAGCCTTGCCCTTGCGTGCGCGTGCGCGCACACACCTTCAGACCTCTGCCTTCCCCGGCTCCCGAGTCTCTGCCCGAGAGTCCAGATTTCCCCCATAAGAGCGTGGGTCCCCAGGGGCTCACCTGGCACTGGGGTTCAGTGCAGTCAGACCTGGGGCTCAGTGCAGTCAGGAGCTTCTGACTCCCTTCTGCTAGGGAAAACCTGTGGCAACCTCCGCAGCCTTTGTGCACATTGGCACGCTGGGGCTTCCCCAGGTCTCCCCCGGGTCTCCGAGTCTCTGGGTGCCTTTCTCTCTACCTGACAGACCAGACTCCCCCTCTATGAGCCTGGGTCCACGGGGTTTCGCCCAGGACTGGGGTTCAGTGCAGTCGGGGGCTTCCTTCCCCCTTCCGCCAGAGAAGGTCAGCCAGGCTCTCAGCCACCCTTCCTCTCTGCGCGCACAAAGACCCTTTGCCATACCTCCAATTCTCTGTGAGCTTTTCTCTTCTAGTTGTAGAATTTTCACTCAGCCAGCTTTCCTGTGGTTCTGGATGGTGTCCGTTCTGTCTTTTAGTTGTAGTTTTGAAATTGTTGTGCGAGGCAGCAGTTTAGGTGCTTACCTATGCCGCCATCTTGGTTTTTCCTAGGATCTCTTTTTTAAAAATATATTTTATTGATTTTTTTACAGAGATGTGGGGAGAGGGATAGAGAGTTAGAAACATCAATGAGAGAGAAACATCGATCAGCTGCCTCCTGCACATCCCCTACTGAGGATGTGCCGGCAACCAAGGTACATGCCCTTGACCGAAATCGAACCTGGGACCCTTGAGTCCGAAGGCCGACACTCTATCCACTGAGCCAAACCAGCTAGGGCTGGCCTGGGATCTCGGAGGCAAAAATCAACTGTTTCCCTTGCAGGGGCAACTGGCACTTTTGACATAGTACATCTTTTCAGACCAAATTGTCAAGTCCTCCAGAGACTCATTCATCTGGAGATTCAGCTGGACCCCAACTTGAAGGTTATTCGTGAACAGCAGGATTTGACCTGTGGGGCAGGGGAAGGTTTTCATTAATTTCACCTGAGAAGCTATCAAGGACTTTCCAGCTGTTTTGAAATGTTCTGTTCCACACCGTAGAGGTTAAAGCTTCCCTCTTTCTGGAGAAAATGGTTCCCCCAAAGTCACATAGCTTTACCCATTCTCCAGTGTCCATTTTCTCTCTCTTTTCCTTCCTTTAACTGATCTCCCATATCCTCAAGTCAAGAAAAACGCATGCATTGTCTTCCCTAGGCAAGTTGCTGCCTTGCATGGAAGTTCACCTTTAAACCAACCCCAATCTAAGTGGTTGCTGGTCACTGGCAAAAAGCCTGGTTCACTTTAACTCTCCTCATCTGCCCACCCTTTTATTAAAAGGCACTTTAAAATGTATGTTTTCTTTTAAAAATACATACATATTGATTGATTGATTTCAGAGAGGAAGGGAAAGGGAGAGAGAGATGGAAACATCAATGATGAGAGAGAATCATTGATTGGCTGTCTCCTGCACCACGCCCTAGGCCCCCGGGATCAAGCCTGCAATCCAGGCATGTGCCCTTGACCAGAATCAAGTCTGCAGGCCGATGTTCTATCCACTGAACCAAACCAGCTAGGGCTTAAAATGTATGTTTTCTGATTATAAAAATAATAAATACCATTTGGAAAAGAGAATACACTCTTTCCACCTCTACTACATTTTAAAAATGATTTTCCAGGGTGAATTTCTGAAGCCATGTTCAACTCTTCCCTCCCAGGGGTTTTCAGAGGAGATGGATCAGTAAAACCCCCCATTTGACCCCTGATTCCGTCACAGTACCTGTTGCCCATTGAGAGTGCTTTGGCCCCAGTGCCTTGGATTTCATTCAGGTGATCACAGCTGCCTAGATATTCATTTTAACCAGATTTTACTGATAAGAAGTGTAGAGGGACAGTCAGGCATTAGCATTGGACGGTATTCCATTATAAACGTTTTGAGACCAGGTCTTTGCCAGAAACTAGCTGTTACTGTATGAGAGTCTCTCAGGCTCTCTGCCTGTTTATTTTATAATTTGTGAAATATTATTTTATTTGATTATTTGTAAGGTTCTATAAACTGCCCCGAGTCATAGTTTAAGAACAAAATGTTTATTTGATTAATCTACTTTCTCCACCATGATTCTTAAACCTTTTCACCTCAATTATACTCTTTTCTCATTACCCAGCCCTACCGTTCTCCCACGTGGTAAGGAGTGAAATGTTCTCCTTCCCCACCGTTCATGCCAGTGAGCAAACTCGTCTTGCTTCTTAGTCATTTTTGTGTTCTTTCTCTCTGCTCTTTCTGCTATCTTCCCAGTCTTTCATCCCAAATGAGGCCTCACAAAAGCAGGTTTGCCTCTGATGTATGGCTTTAACTGACACATTAATTAGCAAGTCTTTATTTGGCACCTACAATGACCAAAGCACAGCTCAGCACTGTTAAAAAGGTAAAAGAATTTAAGACATGGTCTCAGCCTTCTGGGGGACACTACTACTGAGGCTGCAAATCCTAGTTGCCTCCGGTTCAGTGCTGACCTCAGAGTCGCCAACTCGGATAACCACGCCTCCGTGCCCAATGTTCTCGTCTCTGGACTCTGCATCTCCACACCTGGTTTCTTCCTCTCTCACGTCTTCCTGGCTCTTTTTGCTGCATCCTCCCTGGGGTCCACTGACTCCGCCCTAGTCCCTCTTCTCCTCAAAGTCTCTTTTCATTCCCTGGACCATTTCAACCATTCCCATAACTTCAGTTACCATCTACCGTATGTGCTGATAATTCCCCAAAATCGCTATCTTCATTCAGATATACCAATATGTCTGGGGCAGGACCTTTGATTGCATTAACCGTATTTGTAGTGAAATATGGGTTCTGTGAAAACTATACCCTTTTGTAGGTTCCAGTCAGATTTTGCTGCCACATTAGATTTAGGGCCACCTTATGAGAAAACATTTTCAGAGCTTTCTGGACTTCAGAATTGCAAAGAAGATCATGGACCTGTATGGATGGCCTGTGTCAGCCCAGGGAGGGATCTGCATTTCCCTTTCCACAGAATAACAAATATTCACAAGACTTGAGGTCTCTACTTGTAGAATGAAGAATACAATCTCTTGTAAACAGTTTTTCTTATTAAAATTATGTATGTCTATGTATAAAATTATGTATAAAGTTCTACCATATCTGGCTCCCCACTACAATAGTGGCAATATCAGATTCCAGCACCTCACAGCCTAGTATTTCTCAGTTAGCTGAAATGTTTGGGCTTACTGTAACACATAGTACTTCCTGAATATACACACAAACATTCATGTGTATGGCTTTAATTCTTGGATATTTGAATAGATATATAACAATGAACAAGTTAATCCCCCAGCTCTTTTCAACGATGGCTACTTTCATATCATAGCATAACACTTCCTAGGAGTTGGCCCTATAGCCAGGTTAGTGACAGAGCTAGGGAATGTTCACTAAAGGAGGTCAGGGAGGAGGAGGCAGCATCAGGAGAGTCTGGATGCCAAGTTATTTTAGTATTTTCAGTGAGACAGAGAAAAACCTCATGCAAATATATCTACCCTCCTTTGGTAGAGATATTTGGTTTTATAAAACCTTTCTTTGTCCAAGTCTCCATTTTGTATTAGACCCTTGTTGATGATGTCTGTTTAAGTCCTAAATAAAGGCTTATTTGTTTGACCTGCCGTATCCATAATTGTTCTAACTGCTCATTTTGATTTCCTATTGTGTAGACTGTTCTAGGAAGCTTGGCAGGAAGCACACTATGAAAATGTGGAACTGAACAGCTTAATATGTGTAATTTGGGAAGTTCAGCAGATGCCAGGGCTTAGCGGGCTCCCAGCTTGTTCAAGACTAATCCTGTGGATTTTCATTCTTGTGGGCATCATGCCCCTTAAGTCTGAGGGCTTGGGTCCCACCCAAACTCAGTCTACACAGCCATCTCCCAGCTGTCTAACTCTTTTTTTTTTTTTTAATTAGAGAGAGGAAGGGGGGAGAGAGAGAAGAGAAAAGGGGGGGGAGGAATATTGATGTGAGAGAGAAACATGGATAGGTTGCCTCCATTTGCACCCCAACCAGGGATCAAACTCGCAACCTAGGTATGTGCCCTGATGGCAAATGGAACCCACCACCTTTTGGTGTATCGGAGGAAGCTTCAACCAACTGAGCCACCCGGCCAGGGCCCAGCTGTCTCACTCTTAAAAACCAGGATAGTGGCTGACACTTGGAAGCTCTCCTGTCACTTCTTCCTAAGTAGAAGAGTAGTGAGATAATTGGGTTCCAGAGCTGGTTCTGGTAAAGGCTGACATGTTTCCTCGGGACATGAGTGTGGTTTCCAGGAGACCTGAATTGAGCTAGGGGTTGCCCATGCAACAGCATCTACCCCTATAGTAGATGGCATGTCTTGCCACCCAGACACCCCCTCCAAAACTGAAGCACTCATTTCCCAGTCTGCTGGGAATATTAACAGCAGCGACTGTCAGCTGAGTCCCTCTGAGATTTCTCCTCTCCTGAAAACAGCCACTTTGTTGATGGTTATGCTCCTTTCCAAAGAGCAACCCACAAATACTGTCTGGTTGATGTAAGAGTAGAAAGGCTCAGCTCTCCCACACTGATTTAGGACAACTCTGAGCTATCCTAGTACCAGAGGTCTCCAAAAGATCAGCTAAGGCCTTTATCGTGACTGCATTGCAGTTCACCTTCTCTATCCATTCCCGTTTGCTTCACTCCTCCCAGGTGCTGGTGCTGAGTACTCCCCATAAAATTTCCACATGCAAACCTCTGTCTCAGGCTGGGGAAACCCTACTTGCAACAACTTCCTTTATCCTGTTGGTGCTGCACTGACTGTGTTTGGGGGCCCACACCTTCATGTGATGACCCAGGAGTAAACCATAATTGGTCTAAGTTAGTCAGATGGGCTCATTCATTTAGCCAGTGATTGGCTTTGGAAGGGTCATGTGACCCCAATGAGCTAGGAAGGGAAATCTGGTAGGGAACTGTAGGAAAGGTTTCCTGCATCATGAAAGAGACAAGGGAGAAAAGAGTCCTTTTTCTGCCGACATTAGCCCTGATGAGATCCCTGAAATAGCTATAAAAAAGGACAGAGGTGGGAAGAAGATGGAGCAAAGAGAATAGCAGAGGAATCAAACGGAAGCAGTACCTACCTTGCCTGTGATCTTTTTGTCATATTTGACAAATCCCCTTTGACAGTACAGAAGGGGTTTGTCACAGGGGTCCTTAATGATGGAGTTAGATCTACAATCTCTGATTTTTGTTCCAATTCCAGCTGCCCATTTCATTTCCCCACCCTTTGGAAGTCTGTACTTTTTAAAAGTTATTATTTAAATATATTTTTTATTGATTTCAGAGAGGGAGAGGAAGCGAAAGATAGAAACATTAATGATGAGAGAGAATAATTGATAGGCTGCCTCCTGCACACCCTACACTGAGGATCAAACCTGCAATCTGGGCATGTGCCCTGACTGGGAATCGAACTGTGACCTCCTGGTTCTTAGGTCAACGCTCAACCACTGAGCCACACTAGCCAAGCTGGAGGTATGCACTCTTTGAAATGTTTGATTGCCAGGATTCTTTCTTGAAAATTTCCTGGTGACCCAAATTCTCTTTTTTTCTGATCATTTTATGATCATTAATTTGACTTTGGTTTGTCAATTAAACCCTGCTTCCTTTTTCCAGGGCAATATGGGCAGGAAGTTTATAGAGTTAATGTTATGCAATAATACCCGCAGCTGAGGGTGGAGGGAGAGTGACTCCTAAAGGATGCTGACTCCGGAAAACCATGTTCTGGGATGGTTTTAGATAAGAAAAGAAAGAAATGGTGATGAAGAGGCTTGCAAACTGTAGAGGAACAAGGTCTTGAACCTAATGTTTGGGCCAGAATAGGATATTTATTTTTAGAAAAATGCATTCTTTCCTATCTGTAGTTTGTTTTGAAATGTCAGTTCATAGCTGCCCCAGAGTCTGGTGCAGAAGAAATTGCCTGGCATGGTAGTGGGGAGCCTACTTCTTTCTTCCATTTGCCAGCACTCCCCTCTGTCTACAGACTGTGCTTCCTAATTTATAAACAATAAAATGTACAAATCCAAAGTACACAGTGTGATAAGTTTTGACAATGGTATGCTTTTATGTAACCATCATTCTAGTCAACAGATGGAATGTTTCTCTCATCTCAGAAAGTTCCTTCATGCTTCTCTTTCCAGTTAATTCTGTTCTTATCCTCAAAGCAACTAGTGTTCTGACTTCTATAACCATAGACCAGTTTTAACCTGTTCTTGAACTTCATGTATATTCTTTTGTGTTTGACTTACTTCACTCAACATGTTTTGAGATTCATCCATGTTATTACATTTATCCTGCTTCCCTTTTAAGATTATCATGGGGCCCATTGCTCTCTGACATCATCTGACTGTTATGTTTAAACTAGAGGCCTGATGCGTGAAATTCGTGCAAAGGGCTTGGCCCTCACAGCCATGGTGGCTTGCCTCTGTCCTCGCAGCCCCGCTTCGTCCAGAAGGTCGTCTGGAAGGTCGTTCGGCTATCCAGTCTAATTAACATATTACGCTTTTATTATTATAGATGAGGAGAGCCTGCCCATCCTGGTGATTGTTTTGCTGTGAGATAACTTGATAAGCAAGTGTCCTATAAGTCACTGGGTCCTAAAGACCAAGCAAGTGGCTCCGCCCAGGGACAGCCAATTGATCCTTCCATTCTACATGGTAATGATGATGAGGAGGAGGATGATGCCTGAGCTCTTTGGAATGAGGCGAGAATAACAATTCCTCCTATAAACTGCCAGGACAAATGCCCAGAATTCTATGCCAAGATACCACTGTACTTTATCCTGGTGAGGACTTGGTCCTGCTGCCATGGCCAAGGAAGAAACAAACATTTATTAAGCACCACGTATCTATAGGCACTTGGTCACATATGACCTCATTTCCCCTTCCTGGGAACTCTTTGAGTAGGTGTTACTATATGCATGAGGACACACAGGGCTTATTCCTAGAGTGGGATTTGAATCTGAGTTTCTAGACTTCCATAACAAGATTTTTCACCAGCAGCAGCCAAGACCTAACTCCCTGTGTCCATCTGAGGTGGCTCATGCATATCTCTAGGTGACCATTAGGCCTCACAGTCCATTACCATGACTGGATTGCTGCTGCAGGGTTAGAGAGGACTTGGAGCTAGAGGTATTTCCTTTCTCAATAAGAGCCAACTTGAGTTGGCAGATAAGTCTTAATTTTTCGGAAATAGTCTGTGCTTTCTTTAGTTGGACAACTTTGACCTTTGGTGAAGGCCAGCAGATCTTTGTTATGCCCCTTGGAAATCACTGCTTTTTAACAGTTGTGTTTACCACTGAGATGGTTTCCAGACCCAGGAAAGCTTTACAAAGGATGATGCTAGCAAAGAGGCATTAGGTTCTCTAATAGGCTTATGCCTTGATAATCATATTAATGGCATTGTCTCATGCTTGATGCTACAATTATGGGCCTCTCCTCTAGCATGCAATTTTGCAGTTTGATAACAATTAGGAGTATGATTTTGCATTTCTCCTTAATGAAAGTTCCATTCACCAAAATAACATGATGATCCTAATAGACATGACAGTTCCCTTCAAATTGCTGACCTTATATCCCATCGCAATGTCATATACAAACTGGACTTTACTAACCTGGGAATTCTGAAATTTTCTAGCATCAAGACTCCATGGGATATGGAGCAAATCCCTTGGAATCATGATATTGGTTTCTGGTATATTCATCTGATAATAAGGTTTTATGTTTCTCTGTTGTTGTAAAGTCAAAGTAATCTTGGGGGGTAGGAGCCAGATAATTTTTAGCCTGTAACTCAATTGTTCAACATTCACGATATTGTCTCTAGTATCAGGTGTTTGGCCTCTAGAAAGCTACTTTGGGGGCCTTCTTTTTCTCATTTGCAAGTTCCAAAGGATTTGGACTGAAATTCTAAGAATGATTCCATCTTTCCATTAGTAATTAATATTTTAACCATTGACAGAGGTGGCTGTTTTTTTCCTGTAGTTTTCATGGCCTCACCTGGGACTGATTAACAGACTAACACAACACTGCTATCCTTCTGGAGCAACCTAAGTCCATAGCATACTAGGATATGAGATTTGGGGATTTGTGCTGCTGATGCTACCTTCAGAACTCAGCTCAAATGTCACCTCCTCTTGGATTTCTCAGACAAATGGGACCCTATACTCCCTTTGGCCCATATCACAGCTGTAATTATATAATTGATAGTGCATTTAAATGTTAAGCCCTTCTCTCTCCAGCTGGACTGTGAGTGCCAAGAAGGAAGAGTTTGCCTGCCATGTTCACCACTCCAGTGCCTAGCCCTGTGCTGTGTACCTAGTAGATGGTCAACACATATTTGCTAAATATATGAATATTTAATTTAAATAACTAAATAACACATCTTTACCTAATGACGATGGACTTAAGCCCCAACTCAAAAGTAAAGACTACAGCCAAGTGGGTGCGGAATTTAGTCCCCAAAGACAGTGTAACTGTTACAGATACACTTTCAGCTGCATTAATTAATAGCTCAATGGAGAGAATGCCCCTATTTTTTTAAATTTCAGGGCCTGCACAGCTTTTGGCAGCTGCAAAGGATACAAGCTAATTTCCTTGTTGGCTGCCAGCTGACAGTGTAGCAGTTCCTTAACTAAAAACTCCTTGGCTAGCAGTTCCTGAAAGTCTGTCTGTGGCTAGTGGGAGCGCAGTTAAAGGGAAGACACATATGTATAGAAACAATGTTACCACTCCGATGGCACAGAAAAATCTCCAGATGTTAGTGTTCAATCATAGCAATTAAAGAACAGCTTAAAAATACTTTATTTAAACCAAGGAACATGGACTCAGAATTAATTATTTTGACACAAAATGAAAGATCTAGACTTCATTTGTTTATTAATACTTTCTGTAGAGTTCTTAAAGATATTCTAATTTCTATAAAATGTTTATTAGCTTTCTAAATTATGAAAGTTAATATACTGGAAAAATACAAAATTTAAGGTCAGTGAAGGTATAAAATTCATTTCTCCTCCTCCAACACCCCTATTCCGCACTTGGGGTAACGAGGATTACCAGTCAGTGTGCACTCTTCCAGATGTTTTTCTATGAATACGCAAAAATCCAACTTGTTTCTTGGACATTTTGCCGTACTCTTAGGAGAATCATGTGATCAACATAAAAGCAAAAAGGCCTGGAGGCTGCAAATCAAAACTTTCCTAGATCTGACTGAGAATTCCTCTTTCTAGTGGAACCACATGGCTCAGCGCATCCAGCAACGTGCTCTTCTTTTGCGCTAGTTTAAAACTGAGTTGGGCTGAGCTCATAGGTGCCTGAGATTCCTACACAAACAATTTTTGGGCAATTCCGCCTCAGGAAGGCTTCTAGAAAATGCAAATTGTCGAGGGTGGAGTGTCCTTAATTCCTCAGTCTGATTATTTAAAAGGGGAACGCTGCCCTTTTCCCGGAGAGATAGGGACCAAAGGAGGTTGAGGCGGCTTTCCAATACGCTTGGGGCCAGGCTTGCCTTCCAGCGGAGCGCACTCATGACAAGCTGGCTGCTCCGGGCCTTTCAAACCAGGCAACCTCTCCTGGTCGCTCTGCGCTTACCGGGGGTCCTCAAGGTTGTGTCAACAGCGGCTCGGACTCAGCTTAGAATGCAGTGCTCTGGCGAGCCCGCAGGGGCGCTGGCTATCCCCAGAGTTCTGGCCGGTGGGTGTCTTTGGCGCCAAGCCCCCACCATCCCCGTGGAGCCATTTAGGTTGCACCGAGGTATACGCCCTGCCCCTTGGGCCGCGGCACGGGTTCGAGGCCCAGCCTCTGGGAACTTTGCGTTTCCGTTTCCCGAGACACCCGTGGATCCTCGAGGAAACCTGCAAGGACACCGCAAGAGGAACCAAAACTCTCCCCTCACCAAGTCCTAAGCAGCTTCACAAATCTGAAGATAGGGTGGCAGTGGCAAATAGGGCACCACCCGTAGGCCTTGGAATCTAGGGCATCATTTGGGCATCTAAGAATGGTGGGCAGAAAGCATTGGTCAAGTCCCGCTTTGGCCCTGATTCCCCCTTCCCCCACCTTCCACGGTGGAACCTCGGGTTTTGCGGGGACGCAGCCGTCCAAGCACTTGAGGTATGGCCGGGTCCGGTGTAGGTCAGGTCACAAACTGGCTCTAGCCCAAAAAGGTTACTGGAGCCCAAACGAGCCCATGTGTTTAGTTCCCCAACATCAGACATACTACAAGAGGGGCGACCTGCAGCTGAGGGATTTGGGTAGGACAGGAAATGGAATATAGTTCTTTTGAACTTCTAGCTGCCCCATTTCCCCGAAGAGTCTGCTTTTGGGGTCGCTTCCCTCCAGCTCAACCTTTTGCTTTCCAGGTGTGGTCCTGGGAAGCCAGGAGGAGCGCCAGCCTGGGTGGGTCCTGGGCGCCGACTAGCTGACAGTCGGTAGCTGGGCCTTTCCCAAACTTGGGCGGCGGGCGGCGGGCGGGGCTGGGAGGTGACGTGAGGGGTGGTGCCGGGCCTGATTGGCCTGTCGGGCGGGGCGGGGCGGGGGCGAGGGCGGGGCGCGCCCAGGAGCCCAGGGCGGTGACTGGGCGGGGAGCTGGATCCCAAGTGAGGCGCAGCTGCCGCGGCGGCAACAAGTGCGGGAGCCCAGCCGAGCCGGCGCTGTTCCCGTCGCCGACCCCGACGGGCCGCCAGTCGCGGGCGCAACGCATGGAGCGTGAGCGGCGGCGGTCGCCGGGCTGAGCCGCGCCGAGCGGCCCGGACGTGGATGTGGCCGCGATATCCCGCCCCCGCCCCGCTGAGCAGAAGCTGCTGCCGGACAAGGTAGGGCCGAGCGCGTGTGCACCCCGCCGCTTCCCTCTCCCAGGACTTCCCCAGGCCAGCTCCGCTCCCCCAAACTGCTCCCTGTAACCCCCCACCGCATCCCAGCCACTGGCCTCCCGCTTCTCCAGCCCTAACCCCGTTCTTCCCCGGCTCCGGCTTCGTACCGGCGTCTCGGCGGAGGAAACAGCCCCAGGTGGCTCCTGCCGCATTTAGCGTCCTCCCACCCCCACCCCCCCCACTCCACCCCCCACTCCCGCTCTGCGCTGCCTTCCGTGCCTTAGACTGGAAGAGGATAGGGAAAGCCCACGGCAGCGTGTCTTTGGAGCTTGTTGCCCCATCCCAAGGGCCCGGGGATCCGGGACATCCCCCCCGCCCCGCTGCACCCCAACTTCCGGGGGAGCCCGCGCCAGGGTGCTGCAGGCACTGTGAAGGGGCGTGTGGGGCCGGGCGTCCTCTTCGGGGTTGCTCCGGCATTTTGGGGAGTAGGGCGGTGCGTGAATTCGCTCCCGCACCCTTGCACCCCACACTGGCACTGCGCCGGTCTCCCGTGCCGCAGGGGGAGATCAGGTGTTTCGTGAGCCAAAGAGCCGCCACGGCCTCTCCCCACCTCCAACTGCCTGCCACTGCCACCTCCGGGTCCCCAAAGACTGGTTTCTGCGAAACTTAGGGAGAACCTTTCGCTTTGACCTCTAAAAAAATATTCCCCAGTGCCCGCGTTGAATGATTAACCAGGCTCAGACCTGGGGAGGGGAGGGTGGGTGCTGCGGGGAGCGCGTCCAGCCGGCCTCTGCAAAACACCTCCCGGGAGTAGGCGCTGGGGCGCAGGGGGGTGCACTCCGCGGGGCTGTGGGCGCTGGTCCTGGCAGCTCCCGGGGGACGGCAGGTGGTCCCTTCTGGAGGCAATAAAACTGAGTTACCTTAATTTCCAGGCCACAGCACTTTACACTCTGAGCTGGGGAGCCCCACGCCCCATGAACTCCCCGCAAGTTGCACAGCGTGAAAGCTCATTTGTGAAAAGAACATGTACATTTTAATCCCTGGTTGTCGAGGAGGCTCTCGCGTTCCTGCCTGAAACGTGGGGGTGGTATGTTGGTCTTTGCTCCCCTACCACCCATGGCCTCCTGACACCCCCCTCCCCGCCCCGCATCTTCGTAGAACGATAGTTTAGATTAGAACAATTATATTCTCCTGCCCCTCCCTTTTTGGAGGTTTGCTTTAGATTTCAGATTGCGAAGCCAGTTGTTGGAAATGGGCTCCTACTTGTTATAATAAAATTTTCCAGAGTAATTGTGCCTCGGAAGGTGATGGGATGGTTAACGATGAGGCCAACTGAGCCAGGACTGGGACTAGAAAGGCGGGAGAGGTGCTCCCAGGCCAAGGGCTCTCTAGCCGCTTCGTGGTCGCACCCATGCAGATCTTGACAACTGACCCAGGGTCTGGGCGGCCACTTCCCACTGTCCTAGTTTTCACTTCTGTTTCTTTTGAATAGAGGTTGTTAAGCCTGGTGGAATTTGGGAGAGTTATACACAGAGTCTCTGTACTCTTAAATCAGATTAGATTTTAAGACCAGGTTGAGTAAACCTTTCCCTGCTGCCCAGCCTTATCAAATGTCTTTATCTTTAGATCTTTTAGAAATGACTTTTTTTTTTTTTCTGTTTGGAATACAGCTTTCCCCCTTAGGAATCTCCCTACAGCAGGTGGTCATTGCTCTTCGTTGAGATTTTGTGCAGATGGCTGGTGTATGGTGAAAGGTCTAATTCTCCACAAAAGTTCGAAGTTTCCACCCTAACTGTTCACTAATCTTGATTCTACCCGGTACTGTTCAGTGACCCTGGGCAAGTTTAGCATCCCTGCCTCATTTTCCATATCTGGTTTTGGGGATGGTAATGTCTGCTCTACCAGGTAGTTTCTGAGGGCAAATAGTTCGCCTAACTTTGCATCCTGGCAATTAAGTGCTTAATGAGTGGTGGACATTGTGTCATCAGTATAGAAGTTCCTCCATGCACCAGCTTCCCCTTGAACGAAAAACAGTAACTGGTGTGGAAACGGTTTGGATTTGTCTGACAAAGATACTAAAGTTGCTAAAAATAGGAACGTGAAACTGATAATTTATGGTTGATTTTCCCCCTGTACATTTTGTTTAAATGGATGGCTTTTTTTTTTTTAAATAAAAGAGTTACATTAGGAAATTAATGTGTCCAGATATTCTTAATCATTTTGCTTTACATGATACATTGTTGGTACAAAGCAAAGATATTCTTGATAGAAATATGTGGGTCTTTTTCCAACTGATTCAGGGATAAGAGAAAAGGTGGTGACTCTTTAGTTTCACAAAGAAACTTTGAAACTTAAGTTTTAGTTTTTTGGTAATGCTGGTTTTAAAAAAACAAAACAAAAAGAAACATAATTTGGGGATGCTGACCCAGAGCTGTGAAAGTGCCTGAAGCACTTTCTGTTCTTAACATACTGGGTCAGTGCTTTTAATTCCTTCTAATTTGCTTAATAGCTACAATATTTGACTCTACTCAGGTTTTTTTGGACAGTTTTATTGGACATTGTATGAAAGACTAAAAATTAATAAATGCAAACAGTTACTTTTATAAACATGGAGATCCTTGCATCTGGGATAACATTTGGTTATGTAATCTATTACAACACATCAATGGTGGTGTATAAATTACCAGTACTGAAAATTTTCCATAAAAGGCCTTTTGATCTTATATATGCAGATGCCCAAGGGCAACAAAAATCATTTCAGTCAATTGCCTGCCATTTCTAGTGTTCACAGAAGGCTAAAATGTGAATTAAATTGGACTCTGACAATTTGAAAGTTTGGTTTCCCGAAAGCACCTAGTAAAGACCACAGCACGTAAACCCAACAGGTGTGGATCCAGCTGCCGTCTCCCCACCCCCCAAGATGTGATAACTGTTACTAGGTGCTTGCCAAATGTGTCTCCACATTGTAGGAAGAATAAATTCCTCTCTCTGGGGAGGCAATTACTGTTTGAATTAAGAGGTGTGCGTATGTGTGGGATAAAGCTTTGAGAGAATTGATGTAATGATTTCATCATCAAAGGCTGGTGATGAGGCTTTGCTAGTCTGAACAAAACTTCTTTGGGAAGAACTTGTTACTTGATGAAGAATTTGTTACTAGAGCATATGTGTCACAATTACTTTACTGCTGGGAAAAGTTACTTGTATGAGTTTTCTATTTGTTACAACTCTTAGTTGAGATTTTGCACTCACTGTGTGTTGCCCCTACTGTGAGTTTTATCCTCCTTGCCCATTAGCTTTGTCTTCTAGTCTTGTTTTAATTCTTGTAACAAAAAAATCAAGCTTCTTTTGAGAGTTAGCATTGTTGATAAAGTTATAACATATGTCTTGAAATATTTGCTGTAATTTTAGGTTTAGGTATTTACGTAGATAGCTCTACGAATAGGGTTACAAATTATTTTCTGTGCATCTATGAACATTCCCTTGGAGCAGGGTTTAAAATTGTTTTTATTCAGCCTGGCTGCTGTTGGTTCAGTGGTTGAATGTAGGCCTTTGAACCACGAGATCACCGTTGGATTCCAGGTCAGGGCACGTGCCTGGGTTTCTGACTCGATCCCCAGAAGGGGGCATGCAGGAGGCAGCTGATCAGATTCTCTCTTATCGATATTTCTCTCTTTCTCTCCCTCTCCCTTCCTCTCTGAAATCAATAAAAAACATACTAAAAATCAAATCAAATCAATAAAAATTTGTTTGTTTTTATTCTGATGTGGCTACAGGGGAAATTCCCAGTAGCCAGGAAATTGATACTGTCTCCTTTTCATTCTGTGGCATTTAAAAATACATTTATTATTCTAATTTCTTCACTCTGGTGTGGTTAGGATGTATGTTGCTTACCAGAATGTTTTTAAAAACTGATTTTCTAAGAGAATCAATTTTAGATTGTGGCTATGTTCTGTCATTGTGGCTATGTGGTGATTTAGTGGTTAAGAGCATGAACTTAGAGTCAGTCAAATGAGGATTTTTTTTTTTAGCTTGAGGTATAGCAAACAGTAAAGTATGTGAAGTGCACTAATATTAAGTGTGCAACTGATGGATCCACCCATCACGAAGTATGTGATTTACTTCGTGAACCACCCATCACGAAGTAAATGTTCTTCAGTAGCCCAGAATGTGCTTGTGCTCCTTCTGGTCAGTATTCATTCACAGAGGGAACTGATATTCTGACTTACATCATCTTAGCTGTGACTCACGTCATCACAGATTGGTTTTGTCTGTTCTTGAATTTCAAATAAGTGGAATTACAGAATCATACAATGTGTAGTCTTTTGTGAAACAAACCTGGATTTGAGTTCCATTTTGCAACTTACTGTGTGACTGTGGTTACGGTGTGACTAAGTTACTTAACCTCTCTGAATCTCAGTTTCTCATTTGTGAAATGGAGAATTACAGCCCTGTTGTAGATTAGCTAAGAATATTAACGTGATGAAACATCTAAAATACCTAGCATGGTACCTGACATGCAGTTTCCTCACTCCCCTTTTATTTCTTTAAAAAGGTGGTAACTGAAGCAACTATACAATATGTTTTGATATGCCGTTTCATTATCTATAATAATAAAAGCGTAATATGCTAATTAGACTGGACAACCAGACAACCTTCCAGACGAAGTTGGGGCTGCGAGGGTTGAGCCCCTTGCATGAATTTCATGCATCGGGCCTCTAGTAAACTTATAAAGGTTTCTCATTGAAACTTAGAGGCCAAATCTTGATTCAACACTTTGTTGATCTAGCATTTAGCTTAAATAAGACATATTATTTCTTAATAGTTGATTCCTTATTATTTTTGATTGACATTTCCTCTATAAGTCATGAGATGACAATCATTGAAATGTTCCATTCAGAGCTGGTGGGGTGTGCAGGAGGGTGCAGTGATGACAGCTAGTTTACACTCTATTGAAAGGCCCATGGAAGAGTTTAGTTTCAGTAAGAGGCATCAGTAAGTGCCCAGGATGCCCAGGACAAAATTTACAGCTTTATGTTTTGTGAAATAATTATTTCAGAAGTGAAAGTACAGGGCCAGCTGTTAATGCGTGCTTCAGACAAGCCACTAAAAACGTTTTCAACTTTTATAATTTTACTCTATAAGGGGTATACTAGTATATTCAGTGGGCTCATGTCCCCAGTGTTTTGGTGGTTTTATTGGATACTTCTTTGGGAGTCATTTTACAAATTTTTAATTGAACTTACTGGGGGTGACATTGATTAATAAAATTATATAGGTTTCAGGTGTACAATTCTATAATACATCATATATATATATATATATATATATATATATATATATATATATATATATATGTATTTTAAATGTATTTTATTGATTTTTTTACAGAGAGGAAGGGGGAGGGATAGAGAGTTAGAAACATCGATGAGAGAGAAATATTGATCAGCTGCCTCCTGCACACCCCCTACTGGGGATATGCCCGCAACCAAGGTACATGCCCTTGACCGGAATCGAACCTGGGACCCTTCAGTCCACAGGTCGACGCTCTATCCACTGAGCCAAACCGGTTAGGGCCATCATCTGTATATTGTATTGTGTGTTCACCACCCAAATTCAAGTCTATTTCTGTCATCAATTATCCCCTCTTCTACCTCCATTCCCCTCCCCCCCATTTTCTCTGGTAATCACCATACTGTTGTCTGTGTCTATGAGTACCTTTTTTTTCCCCCCTGCTTAATTCCTTCACTTATTTCTCCCAGCCTCCCAATCCCCCTCTCCTCCAACAGCTGTCAGTCTGTTTCTATATTGAGTATGTTATTGTTTAGTATTTTGTTCATTAGGTTCCACATGTAATTAAAATCATATGGTATTTGTTTTTCTCTGACTGGCTTATTTCACTTAGCATAATACTTCTCCATGTCCATCCCTGCTGTTGCAAACGGTAAGATTTCCTTCTTTTTTTTTTTTTTACGGCCAAGTAGTATTCCATTGTGTAAATGTACACAGCTTTTTTATCCACTCATCTACTGATAGGCACTTGCATTGCTTCCAAATCTTGGTTATTGTAAATAATGCTGCAATGAACATAGGGGTGCATATAGTATTCTTTTAGATCAGTGTTTCGGGTTTCTTTGAATATGTTCCCAGAAGTGGAATCTCTGGGTCATATGGCAGTTCCATTTTTAAATGTTTGGGGAAACTCCATACTGTTTTCCGTAGTGGCTGCACCGATCTGCATTCCCACCAACAGTGCACAAGGGTTCCCCTTTCTCCACATCCTCACCAATACTTATTATTTGTTGATTTATTAATGATAACCATTCTGACAGATATGCAGTGATAGCTTATTGTGGTTGGTTTTAATTTGCATTTCTCTGATGATTAATGACATTGAGCATCTTTTCATATGTCTATTGGCCATCTGTATGTCCTCTTTGGAGAAATGTCAGGTCCTTTGTCCATTTTAAAATTGGGCTGCTTTTTTTTTTTCCAGTTGTATAAATTCTTTATAAATTTTGGATATTAACCCCTTTCAAATTTACCATTGGCGAATATGTTCTCTCATTCAGTGGATTGTCTTTTCATTTTGTAGATGGTTTCCTTTGCTTTGCAAAAACTTTTTAGTTTGATGTAGTCCCTTTTGTCTATTTTTTGTTTGTTTCTCTTGCTGAGGAGACATATCAGAAAAAAATACTGCCCTGAGAAATGTCCAAGACTTTTTTGCCTGTTTTTCCTCTAGGATTTTTATAGTTTTGATTCTTACATTTAAGTCTTTAATCCATTTTGAGTTTATTCTGTATGGTGTAAGAAGGTGGTCTAATGTCATTTTTTTTTGCAAATATCTCTTCCATTTTCCCAACATCATTTATTGAATAGACTATCTTTATCCCATATGTTCTTGTCTCTTTTGTTGAACGTTAATTGACCATAAAAGCGTGGATTTATTTCTGGGATCTTTATTTTGTTTCATTGATCAATATGTTTTTATGCCAGTACCATGCTGTTTTGATGTCCTTGTTGTATAGTTTTATATCAGGTAGCGTGATTCCTTTAATCTTCTTCTTTCTCAAGATTGCTATGGTTATTCGGGGTTTTGTGTGGTTCCATATACATTTTTGGAATATTTGTTCTAGTTCTGTGAAATATGCCATTGGCATCATGATACAAATTGCATTCAGTCTATAAATTGCTTTGGGTAGCATTGACATTTTAATAGTGTTGACTTTTCCTATCCATGAACACGGTATGCATTTTCACTTATTTGTATTTCTTCATTTTCTTTCTTCAGTGTCTTATAATTTTTCAAGTACAGGTCTTTTAGTATTTTAAATGTTTAAATGCAATTGCAAATGGGATGGTTTTCTTAGTTTCCCTTTCTGGTAGTTCATTATTGGTGTATAAAAATGCAACTGATTTCTGGATATTTATTTTGTATCCTGCTACTTTACTGAATATATTTATCAGTCCTAGTAGTTTTTTGGTGGAATCTGTAGGGTTCTCTGTATACAATATCACGTCATTTGCAAATAATGACAGTTTTACTTCTTCCTTTCCAATTTGGATGCCTTTTATTTCTTCTTGTTTGATTGCTGTGCTTAGAACTTCCCATACTATGTTGAATCAGTGGTGAAAGCAGACATCCCTGTTTGTTCCTGATCTTAAGGGAAATGCTTCTAATTTTTGCCCACTGAGTATGATTTTGTCTGTGAGTTTGTCATACATTTTATTACATTGAGGTATGTTCCCTCTGTTTTCACTTTGTTGAGAATATTTAATATAAATGAGTGCTAGATTTTAACAGATGCTTTTCCCTCATCTATGGATATGATCATGTGTTTTTTATTCTTCATTTTGTTTATGTGGTGTATCACATCTATTGACTTGCAGATAATGTACCAACCTTGCATCCCCAGAATAAATCCCACTTGATCATAGTGTACTAGTATCTTTTAAATATATATATATATATAAATTTTAACTTCAGAGAGGAAGAGAGGAGAGAGATAGAAACATCAATGATGAAAGAGAATCATTGATCGGCTGCCTCCTGTACGCCCCCTACTGGGGATTGAACCCGCCACCTGGGCATGTGCCCTTGACCAGAATTGAACCCTGGGCCCTTCAGTCCACAGGCCACGCTGTATACACCGAGCCAAACCAGCTAGGGCTGCATCTGTGTACTTCTTAAATGAGCTTAGGAAAAACACATTGCCACCACTTGAGACAAATTGAAAACAGACTGTGTAGCCCTGTGTAGAGAAAGCTGGCAGAGAGGGCAGGAGGCCCTGAAGGCCTAGATTCAAGTCTGTCCTCTCCCTGGCTCCTACCTGTGGCCGTACCATTGTCAGAAGTGCTGGGCCGCAGTCCCTCAGAGGGATGGATCCCTGGCCCCCAGATTGCAGTAGCTGAGAACGAAAGCCTGTTCTTGGAGCGCCCCGCCCCATAAGATCTCAAGTTGATATATAATGAAATGGCATAGAGCGTGCATTGATTGAGTACTTAGTGTATACTTAGCACAGTGCGTGGCCCCATGTGTATTCCTAGGTGGGTCAGGCACAGTTCTTGCGCTCAAGGAATTAGCCGTCTGGTAGAAACTCTAACCAGAAACTGATGAAATAGTGCTTAGTAGAGATAGAAGCAAAGTGCCATGTTGGGGCAGCTGTGAAAGGTTTCCCGAGGAAGTGGTGTTTGGGCTTAGCCTTTAAAGGGTGAATACTCTTCAGGGGCAGAGAAAGGAGGGTGGGCAGTGGGGATGGCAGGCTTGTGGCCATGTGTTTGGGGGAAACAGCTGGTGTGATCCCCTGGGTTTGGGGGCAGGGTGCTTAGGAAGGGGTAACAGGACACAATGCAGCCTTGATGACCCCGCAAAGAAGCGGCACTTGATGGTTATGAAGGTCATGGTGAGCTGGAAAGTTCTCGTAGCGAGGGTGTAGTGACATGTCATGGTCAGGCGTGTGTTTCGGAAGATGAGCTTGAGGTGAAGGAGAAGAAGGTATGACCGCGGGCCTGGGTCATGTGACGGCTTCCTGGTGGGCTCCCTGCTTCCTGTTTGCCCCACAACCGTATATTCTCAGAAAGAAGTTGGAGGAATCTTTAAATGTGTAAAGTGAAAAGTGAAATCACTTCGTACATTTCTCTATTCGGAATCCTCCGGTTCCTCACTTCCCTCTGAGTGAAGCCAACGTTCTCCGGCCCTGGCTCAGTGCACGGCGGCCACTGGTCTCCGAGCTGGCCTGCCTCCGGCCTTTACACTGGTCTTCCCTCTTCTTGCAATTGCTTCCCCCCACCCCCCACCCCCCCGCCACCTCCATGAGGAGCGAGGCTTTCTCTGATCATCCTTATCCTCACCCCTGTTCTCTGCTTCGTATTTTGTCTAAGCACTTGTCAACTTTATAGAGATTGACCACATAACTTTATTCTTCATCGTCTGTTTTAAACACTGCTGCATTTAATGAGGTGCTTGATAATCACTGAATTAAGTCACTTTATCAGTCTTGGTGGGGGAAAAATGGAGGGCTCAAACCCAGTCAGGGATACAGAGATGGTACAGAATCAAAGTGAGCTCAAGTGTGTGTGTGTGTGTGTGTGTGTGTGTGTGTGTGTGTGTGTGTGACAGAGAGAGAGAGAGAGAGAGAGAGAGAGATTTATTTGAAAGGGAGTGAGACATAAAAAAACTCTCATGGTGGGTGGGATGGGATTTGGAATCCAAATTCAAGGAGGTGTGGAAGAGGCAAGCTACAGATAGAGGTAGATTGGGGCATTGTTTAACATTTAGGACATCGAAGGCTGCAGTGGTATCTAAGAGGGCCCAGGGACAGGAGTGTGGGGGTAGGGAAGGCCCAGCAATAGGCTTGAGCCCAGAACTGTGGAGCGCTCCCATTTGGGGTGATGAGGCCAGGAGCAAAGGTGCAAGAGAATAAGGAAGAGGAGAATCAGGATTAGGGGTGGTCTTGAACTTGGGGCGGGAGTAGAGGTGGAGGCCAGCAGTGTTAGGTATCCTGGACAGTCAGGAGAGGCCAAGGACTGCGAAGGTTCTAGAGGGTGAAGGGGATTGGGAAAGTCATGGCACAACAAAGGACGTGACTCCTTCAGGAGGTTGGCAGAGAGGGAGAGAGGAGCCTGTGCCTGAGCCCCTGGAGAGGGAGAGCTGGAGCTGGAGACAGTGAGATGGCCACTGAAGCAGGACCCCGGGGAGCAGCAAGAGATGCTCATCTTGTTGGGGCTGTGACTTACTGAAAGGGTGACGACTGGTCCATGTGGAGAACTTAAAGTAGATTTTGGTCCCAGAGCTGACCTCAAATAGCTTTGTAACGATGGCAACCACTTAGTAGATTCTGTTCCCGCCCTCCACCCCACCCCTGAAAAAAAAGCCTGCATTGCCAACCTCACATACTGATTGTTTGAATCCAGTGCAGTCGTGAATATGAAAGTATTAGCGCTCCAGTAAGGTTATCTCTATGGACCATGAGTTTGCTGTGACTTCAGATTTGTGCTTCAGAATTCTGTTGTTTATTTTCTTTAAAAAGCTCTTAACATCCACCTGCTTCTCTGATCAGGCTATAACACAATTGTGTTTTTTTTTTTTTAAAAAACACACAACAAAATCCTTCAAGTCTGGCTCAGATTGTTCATTGGGAAGCCTGTAATGTCTCAGAATTAAATATATTTGTTTAGAATAGAAAGGGTCAAAGTGGGTTTGTTATAACTACCATATTTTCTAAATATTTAACATTTGGAACAAATGATATATGTGTTTTATGTCTTATTTTTATGGTTGAATTTGACAATGCTTTATAAGGAATTTATGTCACTTTTGTTCTTGAAGTAAATGAGATGCAGCCATTTAAATTTTCTTCTTCCTCCACTGCATAAGGAATTATTTTCTTCAAATGAACTTAAAATACCTCTCATGAATACTCCTATTTTTAACTGAATGTTTCTCTTCTGATTTTTTTCCTTATAGGTTCTGATGGATTCTCTTTAAAAAAAGAAAACCTTAATAATGAAAAGTTTCAAACAAGTACAGACACAGAGAGTGATCTAATGAGGCCTTAGGGGGCCATCACTGGTTTCAGCATGATGGCCTCTCTTTTGTCCCTCCCCCACACATGACTAGGAGGTTGTGTAAGCACCAGCCAGAGCCGGAGAGCAGGTCCACGCTGGACTCCAGGTGTGGGAGTCATCAATGTAGAGACAGTAGAAGCTTTGAGAGTGCATGGACCCCCAACGGGGAAGTGGGCAGAAGTGGAAACGCCAGGATTGTTGCCCCTGTGATATGTGAAGGTGACATTCATAGACATACTTACACTTAGGTGACTGAAACTGCACTTAAACCTGGTAAGAGGCCCCATTTCTAAGCTGCTCAGTAGTGTGTTCATATAATAAGCAAACAACATGTGTTCTTTTATTTTGGCAGGTAAATTTTTCTTGGCAGGCGACCACAGAGAGTGACGTTGCTATTTCATCTCTCCTTTAAATATGTAGTCAGAAGTCTTGGTTGAACAGATCTGCCCCCCCCCCCCATAGGACATTTGGATAAAAGGCCAAAATGTCACTGTTTTGAGGATATGTATTTTTAATCCATATGACTTACTTTGATATTTTAAAAAAGCAAGCACCTACCAGTAACTTGTTGACATTTAACAACACTTGAGAAAGGGAAAAGGGTCAGGAACGGAATCTGGGAAGAGGGGACACCATTTTGCTTGCTTGGTACCCCATTCTAAAGTTGCCACCCCAGGGCTGCTTGTCACTAGAAAGGTTGTCTCCTGGGAGGAGGATGGTCCCTGACTCTGGAGCAGGGGTGGCTTCCCAAGGGAGCCCAATTAATTAATCAATTAATCAATTAATGTTATTTTAAAATATGTTTTTATTGATTTCAGAGAGGAACGAAGAGGGGGAGAGAGAGAGAAACATCAGTGGCGCGAGAGAAACATTGATCGGCTGCCTCCTGCACACCCCACACTGGGGATCGAGCCCACAAGCTGGGCATGTGCCCTAACCGGGAATCGAACCGTGACCTCCTGGTTCATAGGTCAACACTGAGCCATGCCGGCTGGGCAGGGGAGCCCAATTTAAATGGGTACTCAGTGTGTGTAGGGAGCAGTGCCTGGTGCTCATTTCATGGTTACAGCACGTGTAGGGTGGGGCGCCTCGGTCCTGCATCCCTCAGGGTTGAGGAGAGTGGATCTTGATTGGCTCACCTGGAATCAGTTGGGCTGGGAAGCATTGATGGGGTTGGGGGTGAGTTCTAGGTAATGGGCTCTTGGTATTCCTTTTGAGAGGCTTCAGTTTGGGGGGAAGCTGAGCACCAAGAAGGGAGGATTAAATATAATGCACTGAGGGGATTGAGGAGGAGGCAGTGGGATTTGAACCTGGACTTTCAAGAATGGGGATGGGATTGAGAAGCAAGAAAATGGACATTTTAGGCTGGGAGAAGCTACATGAGCAAAGGTGTGACGGGGAGGACAGCAGTTCTTAGGGGTGCTGAGGCCTCTGGAAGGGGACTTGAAGGTGGCTCACCTGGATTTAGGATCAGGTCTTTGTGAGAATGCTTAGTGGAGATGCAGATGCTGACCTCCCCTCCACCCTGGCTGTGCCAACCATTCAGTCCATGCCTGGCTTCCAGCTTGACAGCAGCTGGGATGGACTTGCTGGCTGGAGCGGCCCATCTGGGCCCCAGTGCCTGCCCCCTCCGTCCACTCTGTCTTGGGAACCTCCGACAAGTTTTTGGGAACAGTTCACTTATCTGTAAAATGAAGATGCCTCAGTAACCACTTCACAGAACTGTGTATCCAGCGGGATCCTTGACGTGCTTTCTGGCACATGGACAAGCCGTCTGTGGATGGTGGGGCCTGGTGTGCCGTTGTTAATTTGTCTTGTTATAAAAAGTGCCCCGGATAGTTCCATCCCATTTCTTCATTCCTTGTCTTTTTTCTTCCTCCCCCAAGGTATTAGACCTGTTGATTCCTTTTAGTTTAATACAACATTATTTAAATCTCTGCACATGCAAGTTCTGCACAGTGTTCTGTGATTTTTGTGCATGGTGTTTCGTGCAAGAGAGTCGGGCAGTAATCTCAGGGCTGCTTCTCTAAGGGACTCCACTCGGGAGTCCTGGAGCCTGAGGTGCGTGGTGCCTGTTGCTCTTTGGTGTCCCCTTCATTGTAACCAAAGGCAAATGCTCTCTACATGTTACTGGAAGCCTTCATTCTAACAGTCAAGAAATTGAGACTTCCCAAAGCAATTATTAAATTACTAGAAGCCCGATGCACAAAGATTCGTGCAAGAATGGGCCTTCCTTTCCCTGGCTGCCAGCACTGCCTTTTCTGCTCTGGCCCTGGAGCCGCCGCTTTCCACTCAGGCCCCGCCTTCCCTTGCTGCCCAGAGGCCCTGAGTGGCTGCCCCTGGCCGCTTGGCGCCTGCGTATGCAAATTAACCCACCATCTTTGTTGGGTTAATTTGCATACTCCTTATGGGCTGGTGGGCGTCACGAAGGTACAGTCAGTTTGCGTCTTTCTCTTTTATTAGTGTAGATGTAAAATAAACACAATGAATGTCATTGGTAGTAATTTAAGTATTTCTTGAAGTTATAAAAGAAGGCTAACTTTAATATGCTATATGCAGTCCTAACTTGCAGCATGTTTTCTCGATTTGGGGGGGTTGTATTTTGGAAGGAAGACAAATGTGTACTTTTATTTATTTGATGAAGATGCTCTCAAAACTCTACATTTGATGGGGACAAGAATTGCCAAATGTAATTTAATAGAATTTGGCTGGTCGGTGGTTGATATGAGAGTGTGTAGGATACTTGGTGGAAATGACATAAATGAATCTCTGTGCCAGGGGAAATGGCAGCTTGAATTTGGCTGCTCAAGGGCTGAACATTTGGTGATTGTTTTAAAATCTGAAGTTTCGACTTTTGTTTGTGGTCATTCATCACAAGTCAGGGAATTAAGTGGTGGGGAATGATGTAATTTTTTAAAGCCAATTTTAAAACTTTGAGGAAGTCAACTTTGAATTTAGTCTAATTAGTCTTTTTTAAGTTTTAAATTTTTATATAGTTGACTTTATCAATTTATTTTTATTGCTTTCAGAGAGAGGAAGGAGGAGAGAGAGAGAAACATCAATTATGAGCAAGAATCATCAATCAGCTGCCTCCTGCATGCCCTGACCAGGAATTGAACTGTGACTTTCTGGTTCATGGGTCCACAATGAACCAGAGTCACACTAACCAGGCTCAATTAGTCTTTCATTGAAATTTGCATGTATTTACTATGTAAAATGATACTAATCTCTTTTCCAATACCTATTTGAAAATATTCTTTCTTAATCGATTTTCACCAGCTTTTCTATCTACGTGTCTACAGACACAAGTGCCCACACAGCAGGCACCAGATTACCTTCTCCCCCACTTCCCTGAATCAAGATTGCAAACCACGGCTGATGGCCTACTTATTTCCAGAAGCATTTATACAAGGTCACTTTGATAACTGGGTTTATATAATGGAACTTTGTTTCTAGTCCAGCCCTGTAATTTATGCTCATGGGTTTTTATTAATTTTTTAATTTTTATTAATTTTTAATTGCCTTCTTCCTCCCCTCCCCCACTCCTGGGGCCTAAGTTTATTTACAGATTTAATTGTATGAGACTGTTTCCTGCGATGTGACCCTAAGGTACTGCTGTCCCAGTGGGTGAGGGATGAGGCATTGAGAGGAAAGTACAGAATTGGAAAAGGCTGATGACCCTTATGATGAGGGGTGGCGGGGACTGAGGAGGGGTTGGGGGGAATGAGGGATCGGCAACTAGACAGCCGGGGTCTGGCGGGGCCTGGAAATGTAGGGCCTGTGTGTGAAATTATTCAGCAATGATTTGTCTAGAGCAGTGTATCAAAAAATAAAAGTTGATATTCCTTCCTTTACTGCTCCACCCCTTTTATGTCCTTCTTGTCCTCAAATTTATTGCCTGATTGTCTGAGAGGCAGACACCAGAGATGTAGAAAGGAACATGGCCCAGCCCTGCTCCTGGAGGCCCACACTTCCTGTTGGTGTGTCAGACTTGTTAACAATAAGGTGTGTTAAGTCAGGTGGGACAGCTGAGGAGAAGTAATAAAAACACACCCACCCGGTGGGAGAGATCCAGGAAGATACCATAAGAGGTGATGCTGGGCAATTGACCTTTTTGTTTTTTTGTGTTAGGTGGCTTAGATGGAATCTGTAGACAGTGACCAAATGACTTTGTCACTCATAATTCTCACCACCCTGGTTCTCTTCCCTATGGGTGAACCTTGGTTTCCTCTTCTGTAAATGAGGTGGTTGGAGTAGAGGGGCTTATACTTAAAAGAAGTTCATCTACTGGTAAAGATATTCTGGTAGCTTCTTTCTGGTAATGAAACTGGATTATGCTCTGAGTGTGGATTGTTGTGTGCATGTTACAGAGCAAACAAAGGGTGAGATGGTTCAGTTTGTGGCCAACACGTGTTCTTCCATCACCTTTTTTGCACAGATGGCACTCTTTCCTCTCTGAGGCAGGAGAGCTGGGCTCCAGACCACCTCTGCACTAACCTGCCTCAGGCCGTGGGACTGTGCTGGGTGCCCTTCACTTCAGGCTGTGGTGCTGGAAGGGAGGGGAAAGAAAAAGCAGCATTTTCTCTGTGTAAACAGCTCTGCCAAAGAGTTTGCCTGGACTTGTTTGTGATTAGCCAGTTTGAGCCCCTGCCAATCTGTCATTCTTGAGTGTGGATAAATACCTAACACCTCTGCAGGGACGTCACCCATGGTAAGGAAGGGACTGCATTACCAGACCAGGACCTCTGGGCGCCTGAAAGCAGGGAACAGTTCTCAACCTGCAATTTTATCTACATTATTCCCTTCGCGTGCTGATTAAGCTTCAGAATTGTCTACATCTTCTGGGTATCCACAAATGTAATGATTTTAGCTCCTAAATTATTTTTTTAAGTGCAACTTCTTGAAATCCTCTTTGAGTGACATTGTGTGGAAGAAAGAGTAAGAGCTTAGTCTTGGGGTCAGGGCCCAAGGTCGAAATGCTGGCTTCACCAGGATTAGCTCTGTGACCCCAGACTGGTTGCTCACATTTTGAAGCTTGTGAAGATTAAATGAGATGAAAACATCCCAATGTAGAAAAATGGGCAAAGGGCATGGGGAGTAGGAAAATCAGGAAGGAAGCATATAAAGAGAGGGTGTAAATTAAAGTAGGAGGTGCCTTTTTTGTAAAGATTATAAAGTTCAATGTCTACAGTCAGTGTAGATAGCTCCTTGCTTGTGGGTGTTCAGTGCTAGGACAAATCAGCCTGGCCTTTCTTTTTTGCTTGGGGGATGGAAGGGGAATGGAGGGGAGTTAGTTGATTATATTCTAAATGACTTAAAAAATTGTGTTCTCTTTGTAATTTTTCCAAAGGAAACATAAGACAGGAAAAAGACACATGTGAGGTTGTTCATTGTTTTGTTTTGTTTTTTAATTATAGGGAAAATCGGAAACAATTCATGAGTTAGTGATTGGTAAACCAGACCAAATACCTATATTCCGTTAGAGGTGCATGAGAGATCTGATGATAGATGATCTTGTTCCTGCCCCTCTGTGCACTGAATCTGCTTTACAGAAATTAAATCTCAGTGGACACAAAAGCCATTTGCAATCCACATGGACATCCAATTTGGAGTTTTTCATTTTTTCCTTGTTTCTTTCTTGAGGGGCTGTGGGAGAAAACACATTCCTACAATGCCCCAGGGGCAGCATTTATTGGTGAGGCGGAGGCTTGGAGAGGCCCTGGGCCCGTCAGCACTGACCTGCTCTTACAGTGTGACATCAGAACCCACCTTCCCCCAGACTAGCTGTGTCATTCTCTACCTGCACACACCCTGTGCCCTTGCCCCATCCCTTGCCTGCCCAGTTTCTCCCCACATTTATAAAATCTGCCCTGTTTCCAGTCCCACTCAGGTCCTGCCACGTCCCCTGTTGTCAGATAATAAACTGTCATGTGTTTATTGACTCTCTGCCAATTCAGTGTACACGACCCATGTTTTAGGCCTTTTCTCCTAATTTCAGACTCAAATAAAAATGTGTGTGGTTGGAGATGACTTCGATTGGTGGTACAGAGATTTACCACTTGTGCCAGTTTCCGACTTGTGCCTCTTAGCTCCAAGTCCACCCTTGTGGCCTGACCTGTGAAAAGGGATAGGAACCCTTCAAATCCTTTGCCGTCTGTAAGTTGAGGGCCCTGAAGAGGGTGCTGCAGGAAGAAGGGATTTCCCCTCCTGGTTCCTGGTGTATTGACTGTGTGTCTTCCGGCTCCCAGAGAGCCTGCTGCTTTTCCTGCACTCCAAGGTACCTGGTGGCCACAGCTCATTCTAGCATTTGGCTGCTCTGTGCTTGCGCCAGCTCTGGCAGCAGCAGTGGCAAGGAGCCTGCACCCAGCCCAGGTCACTGCTTCTCTGCACCCTCTCCTAGCCCCATGTGTGTGCACATTGTAGACCCCATGGTCCCAGCCATCTCGTGAGCTGGCCACCCAATATTGTCCTGAGCAGCGGCCCTGAGCTGCTCCTGGCCAAGCCATGCGTGGGTGTGCTGAGGCCCCTCCAGTTCCAGTTCCAGTTCCAGCAGCACCTTGACTATCTCCGTGTGCATGATCCCCTCTGCACCCTCATTCTCTCTGCACCCCCACACAGTATTCTAGGCTCACCTGCATCCCCAAGGTTTGTTTCCTGTAGCCCTCTGATGGGATGCTGTGTTCCAGGCTTTGTGCCTGCATCCCAGAGGGATGCTTTCCCAGTGAGTGGACCATCTCTGGCGTGTGCCAGGGACTTTATGCCATCCATACCTACTTCAGCAAGCTCCGAATGCCTCTTCCACATTTGTCTTCTTCATGTACTTTTCATCTGTAGGCCTAGAGTTTTAGTGTGTCTTTACAGTTACTCAATTATATTCTTTATACTAAACTTCCCCTGCTTAAATTACTGTGTGTTTTTTTGCTTCCTGGTTGGACCCAAATTGAAATTCATCCCATATGAACCAACTGAGCAAACAGAAGAATGAATCAGAAATCTTTAAGGGCAGCGATTTTCAACTGGTGTGCTGCAAGAATTTTAAAAACATGCAATAGCTGACTATTTAGTTAGGGCACTGACTTCTTTTTAAAAAAAATATTTTTTATTGATTTTTTACAGAGAGGAAGGGAGAGGGAAAGAGAGCCAGAAACATCGATGAGAGGGAAACATCAATCAGCTGCCTCCTGCACACCCCCTACTGGGGATGTGCCCGCAACCAAGGTACATGCCCTTGACCGGAATCGAACCTGGGACCCTTGAGTCCGCAGGCTGACGCTCTATCCACTGGGCCAAACCGGTTAGGGCGGCACTGACTTCTTTTCCTTTACATTGTCAAATAAAAAAATGACAATAGCCAACACAACAATAGCCATCTGGTATGAATGAATCAAAATTATACTTAATTTTCTTGTCAAATCGGCAAAAAAATAATATATTTTCTGATGTGCCATGGAATTTTATTTTATTTTTTTAATTTTTTAAATATATTTTATTGATATTTCACAGAGAGGAAGGGAGAGGGATAGAGAGCTAGAACCATCGATGAGAGAGAAACATCGATCAGCTGCCTCCTGCACACCCCCCACTGGGGATGTGCCCTCAACCAATGTACGTGCCCTTGACCGGAATCGAACCCGGGACCTTTCAGTCCGCAGGCTGACGCTCTATCCACCGAGCCAAACCGGTTTCGGCTGGAATTTTATTTTTTTATGTTTATTTTTTTATTGTGCCATGGAATTTTAGTAATTTGTTTATGTGTGCCATGAGATTAAAAAGATTGAAAATTGCTGTTGTAGGGATATCTCTGAGGGCTCATCGAGTGCCTGACAGACTACACTTGTTGATACATCAGCCCTAGTGCTTGGAGAGGAAACTTTTACTAAGTCATAGGCAGAAGTGACAACCTGTATTGCAGCATTTCTTTCTTAAAATGATTTCCCACCTTAGGTGAGTAGATGTCCCCAAGTGTTAAATCTGTATTAGGGGCTCTCCTTCCTTTAGGCATGTTCACCCTGACCCTGAACTGTCATGGCCTTGGTGGGAGTAACAATTACTGGAGGTCCTCCCTTCTCCAGAAAGGGGATCTGGAGGCCCCTATTTTGGGAGAGGGTGGAGGAGGGGTTGGCTTGGATCTGCTGCTGGAGCATGATGGAGCACTGCTGAATCCCTCGCACCTCCATTCCCACACACAGGGTCTGCGCAGTCAACACATCCACATGCGTGTTGCCTTTGGTGGATCTGAGGCAGACTGTGGGAGATGAGGGACTGGACTGTACTTCCCACCCCAGTTTACCTCTTCAAATCTTGCCCCCACCCTCTTCATCTAATACGGACTCCCTTCTTGTGAAACTCTTATCTCCCTTCACTTGAGAAAATTCTTTAATTTTTTCTATTGTACTTTAGTACTCAAAAAAGGCGAGACCGATTTTTATAAATATATGTGTATCATTTACCAACACACATATAAGTGCTTTCGTAGTGTCATCTCTTTGGAGAAAGGTGTGTATATTTAATTAATCCAGTTTCTACTGAGCACCTCACTATATTCAATGAACTTGACCAGGTGACAAAAATGTTGGTTCAGCAAATGCTGAATGGGTTTCAGGGCTGTGTGCTGGGGTAATGGTGGTACAATGTGGAGACCTTGCTTGTGGAAGAAGCCCAGGAGTGGATGCCCTAACTCCTGGGAGGTGGATGCTTCAGCCAGGAGGTGACACAAGCTAATTTGGAAGGAGTAGCAGCTCTCCAAGAAGGCACAGCAGAAGGCAGAGAGAAGCTGGGATTTTCTGGAACAGAAACATGTCTGCTCTGGTTAGAGTCTAAAGTGTGTCTTGTGGAGATGGGAGGCGTTGGCAGGAGGTGATGTGAAGGGAATCACAGATCATCATAAAGGGTCCTGGCTGGGACCAGATGGCCATATGAGTTGAGATAATTGGAGGAATAAGGCTGGTACTCAGGCTGGGACATATCCTTGAGCAGGAGATCTCTTAGAGGGGAAGAAGGATGAAGCTCTAAGCTCGAGCTCTAGGAGTGGAGAAGAAGAGAGGAGCTCTAGAAGACAACACTCACTTCCAGATAAGAATAGCGTGTTGAGGGAGCATAGCGTGTTGTGGTGGTCTGACCAAACGGGGGGAGCAGTGTGAGCAGGAACTGTACATACAGGGGACGAAGACTGGGTGGTTGGGGAGTAGGGCATATTTGGGAGCATGGTAGGAAATGAGGCATTAGGCTTCTGCAGTAGTCAGCAGCAGAACCTGAATGGAATAGAGGAGAGGTGAGGAGGAGGAGGTGCAAGTGGCCTTATGGAGGTGGGAGCGCAAAACTTGGCTGGATGTGGAGAGCAGAGAGAAGAAGCAGATCAAGGTCATGCTGGGGTGTGCACCCAGGTGCTTGGTTGATTCATTGCAGATAGGATGTCTGGGAAGAGGGTCTCCCCAAAGCATTTAGAAGCTAATATCTGGAGTTAGCTGGATTGACTTGTAAGCCTCCTTTTGGAGGTGATATTTAAGGCAGTGGATATATGGGTTTCTACAAAGGATACATTAAATTTTTTTTCTTTCATTTACAAAGAGTAAATTTATAAAAGAGGCAGTGAATGACAAAACTTTAGAAATGTACTTTCATTGAGTATTTGGTGGAGAAGTCAAACTTCTGAAGGAGAACTATTGAATGCCCATTGTGTGGCAGACAACAAATTGGTGTGGTAGGTTATATCATCCCATTTTACAAATGAGGAAACTGAGGCTCAGAGAGGTCAAACAGTTTGCCTAAGGTCACATAGCTTCGTGGGTAGCAGAACCAGAACTTAACTTTGGGCTATCTAACACCAGATGCCAGGCTGACTTTCCAAAGTAAAAATGGATCTGGGATTGTAATCTTTTCACACCGAAGATCTAAAACTCTTGTTTTACTAAAGGCAAGGGCAAGATGGCCTCTGGTAGGGTTAATTCTCTGTTGTTAGCTAAATTTTCTTCTTCCCCCTTTCTGAAAGTTCTACATGTACTTAGTGATCAATTTTATTTTAAATAATGAATGTCATTTGAGGAAAATCAGCCATGCTGGGCTTTGGGGGTATTTAATCAATGGGCACCAGAATGTGTCCTGCCAGACACTTTGATGTATAATGTTGCCTGTGGGGATGTGTAGGTGAAGAGATTGATTGTATGTACTTTTCCCTCTTAATTTTGAACATGAAGGATACTAGTAATGACTAGGAACCAAATTCTTTGAATTCAGCTAGTTCCAAGACTTACCAAAAAGCAGAGTCAGACACATGTTTTTGCTTCAGGCCAGTCTCTGGGTGAGGTTGTGAAGGCAGTCCTGAGGCTCCCGTGCCCCAGGCCTGGCAAGAACCAAGGCCAGGCTTCTTGTTTCTATTAAGAAACAAGCGTTCTAGGTATGGCCCAGCTCTCGGGTCCAACTGAGTTGCTTCATTCGAACCTTATCATCCACTGCCTACCTTGTGTGCTAGAAGCTGTTTCTCCCCCAGAGCCACTCAGCTGCAAGCTGTCCCTGTCTCTGTTCATCTGGGCAGAACCTAGAAAGGGCTGGCAAGAGCCAGGCAACAGATGTGGGCAGCCTGGGAGGAAAGGATTTAGGAAAACCACTCTGGCCAGGCTCCTGGAGGGTGGGGAGGGCAGGGGGCAGGCAGAATGATGGGCAAGTTCTCCAAAGAGTAAACACGTTTCTTCCACCTTTCTCTCTTTGAGGATTTGTATGTCAGGCTTGTGCAAGAGAGTTATCCCGAAGCAGGATCCTGTGGACATGGATGCTACTAGCTCAGTTTCCTATGGTCGAATTGGCTTGGATTTCAAGTCTCCTTGTCTCAGCCTGATTGGATGGGAGATGGGTGGTCCTTTTATTGCATGATTGCAAGAAGGTCCTGGTTCTGCCTTTCTCTTATCCTTAATCTTGGTACTTGAGGGCCTGGGTGTGGTTGCTGGCTCTGTCCCTGACTAGCTATTGGTGGCCACCAACCTCACTTACTGGAGCCCCTTGGGGATGTCATTTACCTTGTGGCTGTCAATCACTGACTCCGAATTTTGTGGGAATGAGTCCTGTGGCTGTCTATGGTCACATTACAGTGTCTTCTGGCCAGCACGTTGCTTCAGTGATTATAGGGCTGTCAGAAATGGAGGGGACCTTTTGGGATCATCCTCTTCAGTGCTTCCCAGTGTAGTAGTGTCCATAATAAAACATTGGGATTGTCTGAACTGCATATTGGGAAACGAAATGAGGTATGTGAGGTGTTTTGCCCAGAACTTGGCCTTAGAGTAATCATTCAATAAATGTTCCTTATGATACCACTCTGCCTCCCATATCTAATTTTGACTCCTGGTACTTTTGTCAGTTAAAATGTACAAAGCTTTAAAACATGTAATACTCTTTTTAAAAAATATATATATTTTATTGATTTTTTACAGAGAGGAAGGGAGAGGGATAGAGAGCCAGAAACATCGATGAGAGAGAAACATCTATCAGCTGCCTCCTGCACACCCCCTACCGGGATGTGCCCGCAACCAAGGTACATGCCCTTGACTGGAATCGAACCTTGGACCCTTCAGTCTGCAGGCCAACGCTCTATCCACTGAGCCAACCCGGTCAGGGCAACATGTAATACTCTTAAAGAAGATCAGCCATTGAAAATAAGACTTGCATCCCTTCAGTTCCTTTAGTCAGCATTCATTTGCATCACGGTTTAAAACTTGGATTCTGGAGCCCAACTACTTGGGTTTGAATCCTGGCTCTGCCATTTACCAGATGTGTGACCTTGGGAAGTGAAATCCCTTCTGTGACCATCTGCCTCACAGGGTTGCTAGGTCCAGGCAGGTACCTGAATATTTATTAAAATAAAATAGATATTCATATTTTACTATTATGTTTAGGAACCCTTTCTAAGTGAGGGCTTCAGGCAAATAGCACAGGCCCAAGGAAATGTGTGTAGGGTCCATACAGTGATGGAGTGTCTGTGGCACTGTGAGGCCATGACACAGGCTAGTGACGTGGGCTGCAGAAGTGAGAACCTCGCATCGGGAATTTTGTGTAATGTGCTCCACACCCGTTCCAGGCAGTCTGGATGTGTGTGGTAGAGGCTGTTCAAGGAGAGAGGTGGCGTGGCGGCAGTAAAGAATGTTAAAGTAGCCTGTAATCCCAGCATCCTGATGAAACCGGTCTTGTTTTTGTATGGTGTTTTATCTGGATTTTCACATAGTCTGTACTATTTTGTAATCCACTTGCAGCTATAACAAATATGTTTTTCTGCCTCTACTTGGTCTTTCTAAATATTTTCATTACAAAATAAAGGAGGAAGTTGTTTTTCACTAAACAAATAAAATCAACTGATGTGTTTTAGAAATTTCAAAACCGTTGGGTCCTTGTTGAGAGACTTTATGCCGAAGCACAAGGTGAAAAGCTAAGGTTGTTCTTCGTTTGTACACGGGGCTTTCTCCTATTTCTGTTACTCATAGTAAAAATTCCACGTTTTGCAGTGAGAGTTGTAGAATGTTTTCCCCAGTGTTGGGGTAAGTTTTCTTACTCAGATTCTTCTTAAGCAATGTAACTTCCTGCTCAAAAAAGGACACGGAATTGGTTTTATGTTTGCAATGGGAATATTTAGTCAGCTATTCATAGAGCTTTTCCCACAGATATTTTTACGGGAGGTCACTGCTTTATCCTCCTTTCCACGGACTCCGGTTTGTTCCAGGGTGCTCTCCTGCAAGGGACTGTGCCCAGTTCACAAATGAAAGGTGACATTTAAGCTTGTTGGATAAGCACAACTGAGAATCTCGGTTTTCCCACCCTTCCTTCTCACGTTGGTTGGGGAAAGTGCCATTTAGCAAGTAGTGGTAAGAGTTAGCCCCATCTGCACGCTTGGAAACTTGGACAAGGAAGGCTGGCCCTGTGATTCTCAGAAGGGGAGCTGGGAGCTTCAAGACGGTCCCATTTCCCTTTCTTTGGAGAGTCTTGATAACATCAGATGGACCATGACCCTGTCTCGGGTCTTGAGCCAGCCTTTGAGACTTCACTGTTGACCTGGACCAGCGCCTTCACTGTTAATCTGGACGTGCCTTGTAGAAAGAGGAGGAGATCCAAAGAGCCCTGGCTGGAGTGGGAGCCAGGAGGCTGCCATCTCAGCTTTGTTACTTAGCTCTTATGTAACATTAAGCAGCCCAATGAACTCTCTCCCTTTGAGCCTCCATTTTCCTTACCGGTAAAGGGCTATCCTCTCACCTTCCCTCAGAGCGTGCCAGTGAGAAATGGGCAGGGAAATGCTCTGCAGACTGGAATCCTTGAGGAAGCAGAAGGTGAGGGTGGTGCTCCTTTGAGAGCTACACAGGCCTGTCTTAGTTGAGATGATGGGACATCGTGGCTGGGTCTTGGTTGAGGAAATAAAAGCCTCAGTTGCAGTGGATGAAGCTGTAAACCTCGGCCAAGGTCAGCGAGCCCAGTGTGTTCCTCAAAGTATTCCCAAAAGAAGGGTCTGTGCTTTCCATGATAGAAACTCCAAACCATCTATCTCTTCAGGTGGTCTGGCTGGATCCAGATACCCACACCCCATAACCTGAAGACACAGCTGGCTCATTCATCCAGAATCTTCTCACACGTTTTTCACTCTGAGTCTTTTCCTAGGAAAATTAACTTAGTAAAGTACCGTGCTTCCCTTTTCCCCCTTAAACTGTCTTTTTTAAAACTTTATCTAGAATTTTAGAAACAGTCTACTGATACTCATATTCTTTTTCTGAGTTGAAAACTTCTGCGAAGTAGTTAGCTATTCATAGTGTATGCTGTTCGTTCCTGAGTACCCTTCCAAATCTTTTTCCTCATTGTGGTCTTTCTCTGTTCGATACACGTTATCTCTCTTGCAATAATGTTTCTCTCTCTCCCACGCTCCCTTCCACTCTTTCTAAAAATGAATGGAAAAAATATCCTTGGGTGAGGATTAACCAAAAAAAACTGCCTGTAGACTGAAATCTGTTTTTGTGGCCTTTGATATTTCACTAAAATGTCATTTTCATTTCTCTTTTCCTTTTTGCTATAAACAGCAGAGACCTTAAGTATACACTTAGGGTTTTGACAAATGTATAAACCCATGAAATTCTCATTCCGATCAAGACCTACCTTTCCTTGTTGCCATTCTTTCAGCCTGTTCACACGAAGGGCCTAAGACCTAGAGATTGGAGATCCTGGGTTAAGTGCTACTTTAGCTTTAGGAGATGTATCCCAATTTAGAGAGAATTGTTTATTTTTGAAGTGTTTAGTCTCAAATCTGGAAGCCAAAAATAAAAAAAGGCTTAAAACTATTGATTCGTTTTCTAAAGAAATGACAAATGCTTTTAACTATAAGAAATACTCATGCAGATACATTATAAGCGTCCATTTGAGCTCTCTTGTCCTTGCAAGTAAGACAGATAGCAAAGTGGTTTAAGTTGCCTAAGGTGGACTGGACTTGGACCTCAGTTTGATCGTAAGGCTTGTCCAGAAGCTCATTTGAAAGGAACTGACCTAATGAGGGTGTGGACCCTCAACTTAGGTGTGGACATTTTGAATTATTCAGGTTGTGTGTGACTTGGATCCTTTAAAACTGTAATTAAGGAGTAAGAAATGTCTTGCGGTTTTTTACTACCTTCTTTGAAGGAAGTTTAAGAAGGCAAACCTTTCTTGGTAACTTAAGAGACACAAGATAGTTGGGAATTCAGATTGATTAATCTGGGCTATCCAACATGTAATAACTTCACAGCGTTCTCAACAAGACAAATACTTCTACCTTGGAACTTCTTGTTAGAACCCAGTGAACTTAAAAATCCTCTTACATTAAGAGTAAACACTACCCTTGATTAAAGAGTAGTCACACAACTTTTTATAAAGGTTGGAGAAGAGTGACTACCATTTGACATACCTCATTGCTTTGGCTGGAATTCCAGCTCTGCCCTTAACACAGTTACGTCTTTAAATCTGTTTCCTCAGGTATGAAATGTAAATAAAAGTAACAATACCGGCTTCGTAGGCTCACTGTATCAAGTAAGACAATGCACAGTGCTTGGGATGCAGTACTACTTTGGGATTCTTTTTTAAGGATAAAGTCCCAGTCATAGAATTAATCTGAAAAGAAAAATTTTTACAGTGTATTGCCATTCCACTTTTGTGGGTTGTCTTTCAATGTCAAGCTTATCTAAATGGGTGTTCTGGAGTAGGTCATCCATCTCAATAGTGTTAGAACTCTGGCGTTACATCCCCAGCAAACCACGCCATTACTCTTTGTTCTTCTGTTGCCCATAGACTGAAATCTGTGGCCTTTAATATTTCATTAAGATGTCATTTTCATTTCTCTTTTCCTTTTTTGTTATAAACAGCATGAAATTCTCATTCCAATCAAGACATACATAGTAAATTTCTTTTTCTTTTCTTTTTTTTGGTCAATCCTCACCCGAGGATGTTTTTTCCATTCATTTTTAGAGAGGGTGGAAGGGAGGATGATAGTATTGGGGGGGGAGGGGGAAGAGAGAAGAGAGAGAGAGAGAGAGAGAGAGAGAGAGAGACAGTGGTGCAAGAGAGACATATCGATTGGCTGCCTCCTGCATGTACCCTGACTGGGGCTGGGATCGAACCCACAACCTTTGGTGCTCGAATCGGAGCTCCAGCCACTGAGCAACACTGGCCAGGGCTCATTTCTATACTCCAGAACATTCCTTCCTGCTCCTCTCCAGACAAAACCTCTACCCCTGTCACTTTCAGACATCTAGGACCTGGGTTAATTTTGCCTTCTTGAACCTAACAAATGGAATTTGAGGTCTGTCTTTCACTCCTACGGTACTCTTGTTACTAGTAGCAATAGTTTCCTTTTTATTGCTGAGGGTGATTTCATTGTATGAACATACTGAAATTTGAAAATCTGTTTTTCTGCTGATGGTATATGGGTTGTTCTCAGTTTTTAGAAATTAGGATAAAGCTGGTATGACTCTTGTCATTTGATTTCTCTGAGCACTCAGTGTGGTTAGTGTTTCCTTCACCTCCTAGCCCTTCAACTCTGGGCAAGCGTCTTAATCTCTCTGCTTTATTTTCTAATCCATGGAATGGTGGGTTGGGAAACAATTCAGGGTTGGGACCACCATTAAAAAAAAAAGAATAAAATAAAATCTTGGAGTGAATTCCATGAAACTATACACATTGCAACACGTATAAATACATACAATTATATACATGTGTGTGCACATATGTGTACTGGATCACAATATAAAATGTATTTGATATTATGAATTGTGGGCAAATCAATTTGTAGCACATTGATTTGTATGTGTCCTTGTAAGCAAGGAAGTCAAACATCTGTGAGGTTAGTAAATGCATATTTCTGCCCTCCGGTGTCTAAAACAGCCATAGTGTTAACAGCCACTTATGTACTGCTTGCTATGGGCCAGCCACTGTTTTAAAAGCTTTACATATAAAATCATGTAGTGCTCACACCCATCCTATGAGGTAGAGTATTATCTCCATTTTATAGGTGGAGAAGCTGAGACATCAGTTATACCACTGGCCCGAGGGCACACAGCTAGAACAGTAGGGCCACGATTTGAACCTAGGCCATCCACATCTAGAGTCTGTGCTCTAAACCACTCTTCCAGGGGGAGGTCAAGTCCAAGAGGCAAGTGACATATGTGTGCAAATGCAGATGAATAATTATTCAATTAATACAATGCTGCTCCCTTTTGTTCTAGATATGAGAAATGAGTGTTGGACGTCGAAGAATAAAGTTGTTGGGTATCCTGATGATGGTAAATGTCTTCATTTATTTGATTGTGGAAGTCTCCAAAAGCAGCAACCAAGAAAAAAATGGAAAGGGGGAAGTAATAATACCCAAAGAAAAGTTCTGGAAGATATCGAACCCTCCCGTGGCGTATTGGAATCGAGAACAAGAAAAGCTGAACAGGAGGTACAATCCCATTTTGAGCATGCTGGCAAACCAGACTGGGGAAGCATCCGGGCTTTCCAATATAAGCCATCTGAATTATTGCGAACCTGACCTGAGGGTCACATCTGTAGTCTCAAGTTTCAACAATTTGCCGGACAGGTTTAAAGACTTTCTGCTGTATCTGAGATGTCGAAATTATTCGCTGCTTATAGATCAACGGGATAAGTGTGCAAAGAAACCCTTCTTACTGCTGGCGATTAAGTCCCTCACTCCACATTTCGCTAGAAGGCAAGCAATTCGGGAATCTTGGGGCAGAGAAACCAGTGCGGGGAACCAAACAGTGGTGCGAGTCTTCTTACTGGGCCAGACCCCCCCTGAGGACAACCATCCTGATCTGTCAGATATGCTGAAATTTGAGAGTGAGAAGCACCAAGACATTCTTATGTGGAACTATAGAGACACTTTCTTCAACTTGTCTCTGAAAGAAGTGCTCTTTCTCAGGTGGGTGAGCACTTCCTGCCCAAATGCCGAGTTCATTTTCAAGGGCGATGATGATGTTTTTGTGAATACCCATCATATCCTGAATTACTTGAATAGCTTATCCAAGAACAAAGCCAAAGATTTGTTTATAGGTGATGTGATCCACAACGCTGGACCTCATCGGGATAAGAAACTGAAGTACTACATCCCAGAAGTTGTTTACACTGGTGTCTACCCGCCTTATGCCGGGGGAGGTGGGTTCCTGTACTCCGGCCACCTGGCTCTGCGGCTGTACAATGTAACTGACCAGGTCCTTCTGTACCCCATTGATGATGTTTATACTGGAATGTGCCTTCAGAAACTTGGCCTCGTTCCAGAGAAACACAAAGGCTTCAAGACATTTGATATAGAAGAGAAAAAAAGAAATAACATTTGTTCCTATCTAGATTTGATGTTAGTACATAGCAGAAAACCTCAAGAGATGATTGATATTTGGTCTCGGTTGCAAAATGCTCATTTAAATTGCTAAAATGTATACAAACTAAGTTTTGCATAGAAAGACATATCTTGGATAGTTTCCAGTTGGGTTCTCTCATTAGGGGTAATTTCTGTGTTAAACCATCAAAATTGCCTTCATAAGTAGTATCTATTTGAGGACCTCTAAACCCTTTGGTGTACTTTCTGAAGAAGAAAAGCAGAAGATCATAATTTTTAAAGGAAGCTACAGCAGGATGATTAGTTCTTATTCTTCCTATTGGCTAGTGGTCATTATTTTCTAATTTTTCCCCCCTTGTCTGAAATCATGTTTTTGGAATTTGACTATATTTTAAGTTATTTTTGTTTTGACCTAATATTGTAATATTCCAACTTTTTGTTATAATGAGTGAATTGTCTGCAATTTAGGTGTTTAAAACCTATTGGCTACAAATGATTTGTTATATATGATTCAATGATTTTTGTGATGATATTTGAATTACATTTATTTTCATGGAATTTGGATGAATTTTAAAAAATTATCTAGAAAAATTGACCTCTGTTGAAATTTCCTGCCACCCCATCAGTATTTTCTTGCGTTAATATAATCAGTTAATTTTGCAAAACCCATTTGTGTGATCCACTTTATCTTGCTATGGTCTTATGGTCATAAGGAGATTATGACATAGGAACATAATAACTGTTCTTGCATTTGATTCTTGCTGGGTGGTATAATAGTTCACTATTTTTAGTATTTGAAAATAATGAGAACGATTCCATTATGACCAACTAAAGATTAAATTGACCCTGGCAGAAATATTATGTTTATGATTTTTTTGATGTGGACCAGGAAAGCATATGTAACTTTTGAACTTCAAGGGAAAAGGTAGAAGTTGCAGACCTTTTCACGACTGGTTTGTCAGTTTAAAACTCCAGGATTCTATTCTTGCCATATTTTCACATGTTGCTTAGGCAAAATTATTCTTAGTGAGTGACTGCTTCCCTGTCTCAGTGTAGAAGTGCCTGTGTTTTTATTTATTGTTCATATCAATGACCAAAAATTTTCTTAAATATATTTTGTGTAATATTTTATTTGTATACAGTGTTGTTGATGAAATATTTAACTAGAGCATGATATTTTAAATGTAAGGTGTAACATATGTAAAGTAAAGCTGTTATTTTTGAATTTTAAAGTTCATTTTTTTTGAGAGATATGAATGCTAGAGTTGACAAAATTCTGCCAAACTGTTGCTTATATATACCATCTTGTAACAATGCTTTCCTGAAAAAAAATTTTTTTTGTGTTTATAGAGATGAGGCTTCTTACTAGATGTGATACTTGGAACTGTAAGAAGATAGAAATAAAGTCATTGTATTTTTAATTGTCATGTGTAATAATCTATGATCTTTTTTGTTTTCCATATTTGGTTACATTTTCCCTAAAGAGGACATTATTCTCTTCAGAAACTATATTATAGTGATATTGAATGATAACCTTTTCTCTGTATCAATGGGTCATCTATCTTAACATTTAAAATTCTTCAAAGTACTTTCCCACATGATTCTGTAAAGAGGAATATGAATATTTATTTATGCTTCCATTTTAAGTAAGTATAAAGAATTTAATTAGGAGATGGAGCAGCATTAAAAAAAACAACACTGTATTGTCCTGAACCGTGTTCACTTTGGGGTTTGTATCCACAGTGATGCAATCTAGAGGCAGCCTTTACCATTTAAGTTTCGTACTAGACTCGTGTTGAGAAGAAATTGCTAACGGTCAATTAAGAACAATAGAGCCCTAGCTGGTTTGGCTCAGTGGATAGAGTGTCAGCCTGATGACTGAAGGGTACTGGGTTCGATTCTGCTCAAGGTCATGTACCTCGGTTGCAAGCTCCTCCCTGGCCTGGGCCCTGGTTGGGGCACGTGCAGAGGCAACCAATCGATGTTTCTCTCACATCGGTGTTTCCCTCTGTCTTTCCCTCTCTCTTCCATTCTCTCTAAAAATCAATGGAAAAATATCCCGGGGTGAGGATTAAAAAAAAGGAGAAGTAGACATTTGATGAAACTCAGAAAACAGAAGGGATCAGTGTTGTGAGGACATTTAGCAGACTGTCTTCTCTTACTGGGAATGTTGAGGCCATATGTGAGCAGTTACGAGGGCACAGATACTTAATGTGGGTTTGAAGACTGTAAGCTTGGTCCTTCTAAGGGTTTCATGTGACTGCACCTGACCCTTCTCCTGCAGTGGTTGCTAGCACGCCTCCCAGAGAGCAGCATTGCCATATTAGTTTAGAGAAGAGTAATCAAGCTCTCAAAACATTCACTGGTCATTGGTCCATAATTTGCATGTGTCTATATAACTTGACCACATATTTTCAAGTAATGCATTTTTCCTCTGAGGGGAATTTCTGTAATTTTTCTTGTAGGGAATTTTCCTTCACTGATATTTCAAGTCTGCAGAAAAAAAAAAAAAAAGAAGTAGCAGCTTTAGAAATATGTGTAGAGGGCTCCTGAGGGTCTTCTGTGAGCCTCCAGTTGACATGTGCCATTGTTTGAACATAAGTCCTTGGTGTTGGTGATGTTTGATGGGTGAGTTGATCTCTGGCTCTTCTTTATTTGGCAGAAGTTCTCGTGTAGTGGTTACCTGAGCCCACAACACTGGTCATCAGTCTCATAGGCTTTTCAGCAAAGGGGTACTTAGGTTTTAGAGTTCTGCACATGCTTGGGCTCAATCAAGGTAGTAATTGATTCTTAAATCAATGAAGCCTTCTCTTGGTGCTCCTGAGATGGATTCTCCCCTGAGCCTCCATCTCATGAATGTAAGCATTATAGTTAATTCATTCTCTCAGAACTGCTCAATGCTGTGGCCTCAGTGAAACTGGCATTTGGATTTTTTGTGTGTGGCTACTCCCACATCATTTTGATTTTGAGTTTGAAAGTCAAAAGGCTGACTAAACATTGACAGGGTTTGGACTTTTCATAAACCCAACCAGGCCTTAAGAGAAAAAGATGAAAGAGACCCAAATGGCTCATTTCCATCCCTGACTCTGCTTATACCCATCTCTGTTTGAATACTTGGAGTCAGACTTGAAAATTGAATCCAGAATTAAAGGCACTCAAAGTGTGACCATCTCCTACTTTAATACCCCTGATTGATAAATGTCTGGAACCTTTGATGTTCGAGGTTGTCGTGGCCCCCTCATGCAGAAAGTGAGAATTCATTTTTTAAGGCAAAGGATGACTTATTTTCACTCCAGGAAAGCTGAAAAGAATGAAGCTTTTACTTAGGCCAAAAGTTAACTTCTTTGTGATTTACCTTCTTATGAAAAATGTCAAGTGAAGTAAAAATTCTTATTTAGAATGAGAAAACAAATACTTCATGTGCTGGGCTGTTAAGATTATTGGATAAGTTAAGTTTTTCTTTAATGTTATTCTATATTGATTTTATTCTCTAAATGCTAGGAACATCTGCCAGATAATTTTGATGAACTTTATTAGCATTAACAATAAATCTGAAAAATTAACTATTATCCTGATTCATTCAGGTCTTGAAATATTAGGAATATTGGGTGGGGTTTTTTTGGCCATGATATCATATCTTGAAAGATAGAGGCCATGAATGAGGCACTTCTGTCTCTAGGGAGCCCAAAAAATTTTGTCATATTACATGTGAATTATCATATTTATTAATATTAAGATGTGATACTTTTTATATACCATACCACTAAAAAACTGCCAATTCAGTATGATTTATATCAATTGTATGATGTGCCTCAATTGCAGAGGTATTAAAATGTGAAAGGTTATATCTTAGAATAACAGATACAGCATTAGTGTGTATATAGACACAAAAATACACCAATAAGTCAAGGCCCGGTGGTGGAACAAGGTGCCTGCAGCTTCCTGACTGCTGTATCAGGGGGATGCGCTTCCATTCTCAAGCAGTAACCCACATGAACTTAAATCCTAAGTGTTAGCAGGGGCTCACTCATTGCCCTGGAAACCTACCATCCTCTGACTAGTACTTTCCTAGCTTGTCTTCAACTAACATTCTTTTCCTGTTCATCACTTGTCCTCCACGCTGCCCACTGTGCAGAGCTCAGTAGCCAGGGAGGTGGCCTTGGGGTTGTGGGGCTCATTTACAGACACCCAACCCTGCCCAGGCAGCACCCCTGCAGCTGCCAAAATATTCCTGGGTCGGGGTGGGAGGGGAGTGGCCAGGCACCCCAGCCTCAGTCTGGCCTTACCCAAGATCTCCCTATATGTTAGAGAAAAGACCAGCTCACACCTTTGAATCAATGGCCCTCTGGGCTCTTCATCTTGTTTAAGGGTCCCAGGCACTGGGCTTAGAATGGCTTTTTCCCTCTTGTCTTACTTCATTGCAAAATGTGCAGTCATGAAGTGTTAGCTAATCACTGGATAATTTGTTTTCCAGTGTGTGGGGTGGAGAGAAGAAAATGAAAACAGAACTTTGTTGGAACAGGACAAAGATAGCTGTGGGGCAGGCTTGCGGAGGCCTAGCAGGAAACCTAGCCATGCAGACACCCAGGAACCAGACGACAGGTGCCAAGGCCCTGCACACTAACAAGGCACATGTCCTGCCTGTTTTGCTTGTTGGAACATTTGAAGAGGAACATACGTCCTCCCGATGGTGGGTGCTGCAGTCAACCAGGAGGGCAGAGCTGCAGATTCTGTACCCTCTCGTCTGCTGCTGTCCTCCTGGCTGGTAAGATGGGAGAAACTCAGAAGCACACAGAAAAACAAAATAATCAAATGTGGGCAAAATAGCAATTATTTTTTCCTCTTGTGGGATATGAGAAATGAGTGGTGGACATTGAGGGATAAAGTTGAAGGGCTTCAAGTTGGTGGGAAATGCCTTTATTTGGTTGCAAAAGCCTCCCAACGTGAGTCACCATGGAAGGAATGTAGAAGGAGGAGCTGTGACACATTGTCATGAAAATCAGAGAACTATCTCAGTCATCAGGTCCTCCTGGATTGAAGAACAAGACAAACAGAAGATGCAGAATAATCCCAGACAACCCGGAGGCGGGGGAGGAACGTTACATTGCAGGAGGGAGCCTGTCTTGTCAGTCACACCTCCAGACTTTGCAACTGCTTATTGAAATGAGTGCTAGCACCCTCCCTGCAACTGAGGACCTGCTCAGCACAAGGGCAATGTTAGCAATGGAAACCCCGGCTGTGGCAGACCTTTAACAATATGGCCGACAGTTGAAACTATTTTCTGCTTTATCCAAAATCTGGACATGTTTCATTGCTGGTAGACCAACCCAATAACTAACTCTTCTGAGATGGGCTTGATTTGTTTGGAGAATCTTGCACTTAGAAAAAAAATTTTAAAATAATTTGAAATTTTAAAATTTAAATTTTTGACTTGCAGAAAAAATACACGACAGAGCGTACCCGTATACCTCCACCTAACTTTCCCTAATGCCAACATTTTACAGAACCATATTACAATGTTCAAAATAAACATCGGACCAACCAACAACAGGAAATCAACGTTGCTATAATTCTGTTACCTACACTAAGATCTTATTTGAACTTTACCATCACTAATGTCTATTTTCTGTTTCAGGATCCTGTGCAAGGTCCCACGTAGCATTTAGTTATTTTTCCTTAGTCTCCTTCAATCTGTTGCAGTTTTTCAACCTTCCCTTGCCTCTCTTGACTTTAATACTTTGGACGAGTGGTGGGCTTGTCTGATGTTGTCCTCACAATTAGAACGAGGTTATGTATGTTTGGCAAGAATGCCACAGACGTGATGTTGTGGCCTCAGTGCAGCTTGTCAGGGCTTCATGATGTCACTTTGTCCCATTCCTGGCACTTTACACCTTGTTCACTGGGCTTCACTGTAAGGCATTGTCTTTCTCTTTGTAGTTAAGAAAAGTCGTGGGGGGCATTTGTACATTTATTTATTTTTATTTTTATTTTTTAAAATATATTTTATTGATTTTTCACAGAGAGGAAGGGAGAGGGAAAGAGAGCCAGAAACATCGATGAGAGAGAAACATCAATCAGCTGCCTCCTGCACACCCCCCACTGGGGATGTGCCCGCAACCAAGGTACATGCCCTTGACCGGAATCGAACCTGGGACCCTTGAGTCCGCAGGCCGACACTCTATCCACTGAGCCAAACCGGCTAGGGCGCATTTGTACATTTAAACTGTATAATGATTAAATGACTTAATGCATGGAAAGTGCTCAGAGCCTGGCGTGTAGTCAGAGCTCAATGAATGGTAGCTGTGGCTTTTTTCATCATCGTTATTGTTGCCCCTGTCTTGGTTCTGTCCCTGGTTTTCCTTCTCTGGTGTTGATTGCTTGTCCTGTTCCTTCATTATTCTCTGCATTCCATGCTGACCCACTCCTGACTGGTCACTTTCTCACATTGGGGTTAGTGCTCTCATTTGAAATATCTGTGGCCTTAAGGAGGGCACAGAAGTGCTGAAAGGGTACCTCTGTCTTTGCAGGATGTGTTTGCTTCAGAGGTGACTTTGGTTGGGGAATGGGGGCCCAGCTGGCTCATATAACTCATGGTAGAATCTGGACCAGAACCCAAGGACCCATAGTCACTCTCCTCTTGGACCTGGAGGGACAGGTTGGGAAAAAGGCCACCTGGCTGAGGCCTTGAAGCAGGCCTGAGCTAGAGGTGGACCTCCTCCTGTGGAAGGTAGAGTTCTTTCCAACAAAGGGGTGGGGTTGCTGTACTGAGCAACCTTCAGGAGTCACAGCAGAAAAAGAGTCAGGTCGGGTGGAGGAAGCATCGAGGTTTGATGTGATAGAGCCCTTCCTACGCTGGGCAAGGATGCCCAAGTTAAAGCAACCTTGGTTCCCCTCGATGAGAGCAGAGATGCCAGTGTGCTCAAGAACAGCCTGCTAGGAATTGCTTTCCGGGAGATTCCTTGTCCTACTCTAGCACACAGTTTTATTTACAGAACGGCTGTTCTTGGCAGTTTTCTCAGCCTCCCAGACTCTTGCCCTACTGTTGAGCAGTTCGGCTCTATTTTTACTCAGAGATGAGAAGTTTCCCATGTTTGAAAATAGCTGCACGTAGAGGACTGTTAAGTTCGACTTTTGCCTGCTTAGGATGCTTTCAGGAGAAAGTCAAAGTTTTAAAACATGCACATGGGAATTCACCTAGGCATGAACGTTTCAAAGACAGTGGACAATGTTGGGTATATATGACACTTCAGACCAAGGAGAAAGTGGGGAATGGGGTATTTGATTGCAGAAGTGAGAAAGGGCGACTTACAGATAGTTGAGGAAGAGAGGAGCATATGTGGCAGACAATGGGGCATAGTGCTATTGAGCTAACAGGTCTCTACCTGAAGCCCTCCTGTTTACCATACTTCATTCAAATTGGGCTAGGGCAGTGGTCGGCAAACTGCAGCTCGTGATCCTCATGCGGCTTGTGAGCTGCGGTTTGCCGCTCTGTTGACTAATGAGTTTGCTGACCACTGGGCTAGGGTGACATCTTAAACTCTCCTCCCTGAAGCAGGTTTCTCTGAAAAGGGGGGAGTGTCAAATGTTCTTTCTGAGTCTTTTGTTCTTTAATAAATATTTTAAAATCAGCACCCAAAGAGCAGCTTCAGTGCTGTGTGGGTCTATGGTCAGGGGAGGGAGAGCCTGGTGTAGCTCTGGTGGCTACAGTGGTGTATGAACAGCCTGGCCCAGCTGTGAAGGGGAAGGAGGGTATCTGCTCAAAAGAAAATTCTGTGCTCCAAGCCGCGCAGAATCCTCCTGGGCCAGAGCAAGCTAGGACCTGGCAGCACACAGCTGCTGTGGTGGGAAGAGCCAACTGACAATGCCTTGCTTTCATAATCAACATGATGGTCATTCCTGAAAACGTGCTTGGTGGGTGTCGGTAGACATGGGGAGACAGGACCTCTGCCCCCACTGGGGGAATGTCAAGGGGCTGGCCATGTGGCAGGCACTCTGGCCCCAGGGGGAAACGGTCAGTGTGCCTGTGATCCACCAGCCCAGCCAGTCCTGGTTTCCTCCTTCAGTTTATGGATGAGGAAAGTGAGGCTTAAAAAGTTACATCAACTGAGTTCACAGAATGAACAAGTGGGGAGCCAGGATTTATTCCTGAGGTCTCTGACTCCAAAGCCCTAAGGCTTTACCCTGGTGAGGGACTGTCTACACCAGGGGTGGGCAAACTTTTTGACTCGAGGGCCACAATGGGTTCTTAAACTAGACCAGAGGGCTGGAACAAAAGCATGGATGGAGTGTTTGTGTGAACTAATATAAATTCAAAGTAAAGGAACGGAGGGGAGAGCAAGAGAACCGGATAGAACAGCCGGATCCGGCCCGCGGGCCGTAGTTTGCCCACGGCTGGTCTACACCTTGGGCGGTCCAGAGGAGGTCCTTAAAAGGTCATCATGGTTCAAGAAAGTGCCAGTGCTGGGTCATCTTGGCCAAAGTCCACAGCCATGAATTTGGACTTGCCCTTCCGCCTTTGATCCAGCTGTCTAGAAATTTTTGGCTCCATCAGCTGCCTTACTCAGGCTTTGTCATCTCCAGCTTTGTCACCGTGCAAAGCCTGGTGATGTACTCCAACCTGTCTCAGTGTTTATTAATGAAGGTTGTGGCCACTGAGAAGATATGTTATTAGGTGAGAAAACTGAGGCTCATGGAGGATGTGACCTATGAATTTTAAATAGTCATTGTTAGTAATTGCCTAGGGCTTGGAGATGATGGTGGAGGGAAATGGGAGGGACTGTTAAGGGGTTAAACAGTTTTGTTTTGTGATGATAAAAATGCTCTAAAACTCATTGTGGCGATGGCTGAACAACTCTGAACATACTAAAAACCATTGAACTGTACCCTTTAAATGAGTGAATTATATGATATGTGAGTTATATCTTAATAAAGTTGCTAGGAAAAGTAAAATTTCACTAAATCTAAGAAAAAAGAAAAGGTAAGGCAGGGCTCTAAGTCTTGCACAAAACAGACAAAATCAATCGATTCACACTGTTCCCTTGATGCTAGTAACATACAGGACCTTCACATTAGGCTCTACGTGGTTTACTGCCCACTAGAAGAGTCCTTTTAATGCTTCCCCCTCTCAGAAGAGGGCCACTATATTGCATAAGCTTCCCGGTCCAAAGCTGGGATCTGCTGCAGTTTCCATCAAGCAGGAGAGAATATTCCTTGACTGAGATTCTTTCTTTCTACTTTTCCACCTCAAAGTCCAGCTGCATCTTACATAGCCTTAGAAGGGCTCAATAATGATAATAATAATAATTTTTAAAAAATATTTTTATTGATTTCGGAGAGGAAGGGAGAGAGATAGAAACGTTAATGATGAGATAAAATCATTGATCAGCTGCCTCCTGCACGCCCCACACTGGGGATCGAGCACACTACCTGGGCATATGCCCTAACTGGGAACAAACCATGACCTCCTGGTTCATAGGTCAATGTTCAACCATTGAGCCACACCGGCCAGGCTCACTAATGATTATTTTAAAAAATTGAATTAAACTGAAAGTGCTTAGGTTTTGAGGAGAGGAAACAAAAGGAACACTTGTATAAATATTTCTCTCATTTCCACGTCCAGCATGGCTAGAGAGCGGTCTGGTTCCTGAGAAGGGGCAGCTGGGGATTGAAAAAATGAAAAAAGAGACAGATACAGAGATAGAAGGAAAAAGCTGGGGCTGGGTGGGACAGCTGTCCTCCGATGGAGAGACAGTGACCCAGAGCCGATACAGCACATTTATTTTATACAGCAAAATACCAGGAAGTTTTACTAAAGCCCAAGACAAAGGAGATTATGTGCATTCTTGTGGCTTCTTTGTAATCGTCACTTCTGGGTGGGCCAAGATAATCATGTTTGTTCCTGGTGATTGGCTGGATTTAGATAATGAAACCTACCTCCTAGCGCCTGAGCTGATGGTCCAGGCTGACAACACACCTGCCTCTGGCAAGGTATGTTTCCAGGGCATGGCTCTGCCAGCACCACTGGATTCAGATGACAATCAGCTCAGGGGCCTTTCCAAGGTGCTCTCTAAACACTTGTCCAAAGGTGTCTCTGTCTGTAAGGTGGTCAGGTGGAAAGGGAAGTGGGGAAATCTTGTGTAAACTAATAAGATGACAGAATCAGCACCTTGGGTAGAAGTTATATTCAGAGATGCTTCAGTTAATTGAGAAAGATAACTTTTTTAATAGTTGACCATCCATCAAGGACCCTGCCTGGACAAGCAAGTAGATTACATGGCATCTGAAGTCTCCTCTCTCTTTCAACACTTGGATGCTGAGGGTAGCATTTCAGGCCTGACCAGCGGGGCTGGTACCTGTAGATTAGACTTATAATTAGAAAGGGTGAGCCTGGAGGCAGACCCTGGTGTAAGCCTAGCTCGGCAGGCAAACCTTGGGCCCATGGACGGTGGTATGCAGACCATGTTAGGAGTGGTAGATGGTTATTTGGAGCTTTGGAACAGGAATCTGGTGGGGGGACGATGGAGAAATACTGAGCAGGTCAGTATGACAGATATGGGCTCCAGGCAAAACAGAAGGCCAGCCTAGAGAAGGGAATAGTGCTGAAGGAAGCAAAGTCAAATGCTAGACTCTGGGGGAACCAGATGGAATCCCCCTGGTTTAAGACCAGCTTACAAGCCTGACTTGTGGTCTTGTTGGCAGTACAAGTCCTGCTCGCACTTAACAGACTTTCCAGCTATTTGCCTCTTGTCAGCTATATGAGTGAATAATGACAGCCGGATATCTCATTTAAACATAGCTCAACGTTCTGAAATCTCAGTTTGCTAGTTGCTCTGCTCAGCAGTTCTCTCTTTCTTAACATAAGGGCAGCTACTTGAGGCCATCAGGCTTGAAGAGGAAGGTAGTTTCCTGAATCTGATCTTTATCATTATGCTGGCTGCCATGCTTCTTGTGCTGGCTGAGAAATATTAATAGGAAGCTCTTGAGAAAGGCTTGGGGCCTCAGTCATTTTCTGAATCAGTCTCAATTTAGATTGCAGATCACAGGCTGATAAAGCCTCTCTTAGCAGGGCCAAGAATACAAGACTGCATTCCTTAACAACTCAAAAGATAATCGATGGTTTAAACAAAAATAATAATGTATTGTGGGGTTTATAACACATGTAAAAGTAAAATGCATTAAAACAATAGCATAAAGGCTAGGAGGGGAGAAATGGAAGTATACTATTGTAAAGTTCTTTTTTTAATTTTTAATTAATTTTTATTGTTTGAAGTATTACAAATAGTAGTACATATGTCTCCTTTTCTTTTTCCCCATTGACCTCCCCCCGGCCTCCCCTACCCCCCAGTACATGCCTTTACCTGCCCCCCCCCCCCCGCCCCGTGTCTTGTATCCATTGGTTATGCTTATATGCATGTGTACAAGTCCTTCGGTTGATCTCTTACAGCGCCCGCCCCCCCCCCCAACCTCCCCTGCCTTCCCGCTGTAGTTTGACAGTCTGTTCAATGTTTCTTTGCCTCTGAATCTATTTTTCCCCATTTCTTTCCTTTAAAAAATCTTGCCTCTGCTGACTAGAAATAAACATATAATAACAAAAAATGTTTGAGTCCCAATTTCAATGTCCAACAGTTCTGAGTCCCCATTTCAATGTCTATTGTAAAGTTCTTATATGGTATGTAAAATGGTATTATATCACTTGAAAGTAGATTGTGATAAGTTAAAGATATATACAGGGTGTCCCAAAAAATGTAGACACACTTTGAATAATTATTAATTCCAATGGGTTAAATCTGAAATGAAAGAAACATCAGCTGGAAAATTTATATACATTTTTTGGGGACACCCTATATTATATAACCTAAAGCAACTATTAAAGTAAAGAAACACAGTTATAGCTAATAAGCCAATAAAAAAGGTAAAATAGAATCATATAGTATGATCAATTAATCTATAAGTAGGCAGAAAAAGAAGAAAAAGGCAAGAAAGGACATATAGAACCACTAGAAAACTAATAATATGATATACTTAAAACCTAATTTATGACAATAATTATATTACATGAAAATGATCTAAATACCTTCAATCAAAAGATAAAGAATGTCAGATAGGTTTATCAAAACAAGACTGAACAATATGCTGCCTATATGAAACACACATAAATATAAAGATACATAGAGTAAAAGTAAAAGGATGGAAAAAGATATACATGCAAATACTAGTCAAAAGAAAGGTAGGGTGACTATATTAACAGACAAAGTTGATTTCATAGAGATAAAGAAAGTCATTTCATAGTGAGAATAAGGTCAATTAATTAAGAAGATATAAAAATGCTAAATGTTTATGTACTTAACAGATTTTCTGAACATATAAAGCAAAAACTAATAGAATAGCAAGGAGAAATAAATCCACAATTATGGCTGAAGATTTCAATAGTATCTATATATATAAAAGCCTAAGTGACTGTTTTGACCGTTTGACTGGTAGCTATGACATGCACTGACCACCAGGGGGCAAATGCTCAATGCACAGGCATGGAAACATGGAACAGACTGATGAATCTCAGAGGGAATGGGGGGCAGAAAGAGATTAACCAAAGATCTTACATGCATACTAGAGGCCTGGTGCATGAATTTGTGCACTGGTGAGGTCCCTTGGCCTGGCCTTTGGAGATTGGGCTGAAACCGGCAGTCCGACATCCCCAGGGGGGTCCTGGATTGCAAGAGGGTGCAGGCCAGGCCAAGGGACCCCACCAGTGTACGAATCTGTGCACCAGGCCCCTAGTTTCTTTAATAATTGATAGGCATGAAGGCAGAACATCATTAAGGATATAGAAGATTTGGAAGGCAGCTATGCTCACCACTATATCACCAACACCTTAAGGATATAGAAGATTTGAACATTATCGGCCAGCTTGACCCCAAATACTCTATTCCACAAGAGCAAAACATTTTCAAGTGCATGAGAGATTTACCAAGATAGACCACATTTTAGGCCATAAAACAAGTCTCAGTAAATTTTATAAGATTAAAGTCATGCTAAGTATTTTCTGTGGCCATAATGAATTTAATTGGAAATTGATAACAGACCTCTGGAAAAATCTCCAAATATTTATAAATGAAATAACACACTTCTAACTATGTCATGGATAACAGAAGAAATCAAAAGAGACATTAGAAAGTCTTCTTTGAACTGAATGAAAATAAAAACACAACACAGAATTTGTGAGATGTTGTGAAAGCAGTGTTTAGGGTGACATTTGTAGCACTAAATTCCTGTATTAGAAAAAAAGAGAGGTCTCAAATAAATGATCTTAACTTTTACCTTAAGAAACTAAAGAGAGAGAGAGACCAAATTAAATTAAAGTAAGCAGAAGAAAGGAAATAATGAAGATAAAGCAGACATCAATGAAACAGAAAACTACCAGTCAGGAAAGGAAGGTGATATTACTATAGATTCTACAGATATTTCCAGGAATCTATACTAATAAAAGGTAATATGCTTATTAGACCGGATGTCTTCCTGACGTCCTTCTGGAGAAAGCCATGGAGGTGATGCCGAGGCAGAGGTGGTTAGGGGCGATCAGGCTGGCAGGGGAGAGCAGTTAGGGGGATCAGGCCAGCAGGGGAGAGCAGTTAGGCAGTTAGGGAGATCAGTCCAGCAGGGGAGTGGTTGAGAGCATCAGGCAGGCAGGCAGAGGCAGTTAGGAGCTATCAGGCAGGCAAGGGAGCAGTTAGGGGCATTAGGCAGGCAGGCAGGTGAGTGGTTAGGAGCCAGTGGTCCCGGATTGCAAGAGGGATGTCTGACTGCCAGTTTCAGCCCGATCCCTGCCGGCATCCCCCGAGGGGTCCCGGATTGGAGAGGGTGCAGGCCGGGCTGAGGGACACGTCCATCCCCGCCCCCCCCCCCCCCCATGCTCTAGTCTATAATAATAAAAGTGTCATATGTAATTAGACTGGACAGCTGAACGACCTTCCAGATGTCCTTCCGGATGACCTTCCAGACGAAGCTGGGGCTGCAAGGGCCAAGCCCCTTGCATGAATTTCGTGCATTGGGCCTCTAGTATAGAGAATATTCTGAAACACTTTATGCCAACAAGCTTAAAACTCAGATGAAAAAGACAAATTCCTTAAAAGACACAAACTACTGAAGTTCTCTCAAGAAAAAAAAATAGGTTTACCTTAATAGCTCTATATCTATTAAAGAAATAGAATTTGTAGTTAAAAACTAGCCCACAAAAAAAGATCCAGTTACAGATGGCTTTACTGGTGAATTATATCAAACATTTAAGGAAAAAATAATAGCAATTCAACACAAACTCTTCAAGAAAATTGAAGAGAAGGACACATTTTCCAACTCATTTTATGACACCAGTATTACTCATACATCAAAACTGGGCAAAAACATTACAAGAAAATGATAGACCAATATTCATCATGATTATAGGTGAAAAAATTCTAAACAAAATTTTAACAAATAAAATCAAATAGTATCTAAAAAGGATAATCATGACCAAGTAGGGCTTACTCCAAGACTGTAAGATTGGTTCAACATTCAAAACTGAATTAGTGTAAGTCACCATTTTAACAAATTAAAACAGAAAAATGCTATGATTATTTTAATAGATATCTCTCAAAGCAAAAACAATGAACAAAGATAGACAGGAGGTCTTGGGACCCGCACAGAATCAGTCTCAGCTCTGCCCCAGATCTTTCACGGGGTGAATCCTCAGAGTGCCTTGTTTGGCCCCGGGGTGGGGGGTTGGGTGGGGGGAGGCCTTGGGAGTGGCTCATCGTGGGTTTGAGATTAGTATAGATTGGTGAACTGTTCTCCAAATTTTATTGCTAAGAGGTTAAAGGTATTGAGGAATTCTAGGAATCAAGAAACCTCCAAGCCTGACTGAAGAAGAAGTCTTTGCTTAAAATGTGAAAGAATCTGTTGCCAACATGTGCCCTCTTGTACTTTCTCAAAGCTGGTAGTGATAGGTGGGGCAGGGGGGCTCTTTCTGTGTCTTTTACCTCTGTAGCCAGATAAGATGACTTCTCAGATGTCCTCTAGGTGTTCCTGGGAATGCCAGAGTCCAGTCTCAGATTTCTCCTGAGCTAGTCTGTTCACATTCTTCCACTTAGCTTAAAGGAGCCTCTGTGGGTGGTGCCCTTGTGATAACAGCGAGTACTACATACAGACCATTACAGACCATTTCCTGGGGGAGGGGGGCACCACAGGGGGGCTTCTGCCCATCTTTGCCAGAGCTAGCAACAGTTGTCTTTCTTTTTAAAATTTTTTATTAAATTTATTGGGGTGGCATTGGTTAATGAAAGTGATATAGGTTTCAGGCACATCATCTGTATATTGTATTGTGTGTTTATCACCCAAAGTCAAGTTTATTTCCGTTACCATTTATCACACATTGACCCTTTTCTACTCCCCCTAACCTCCCCTTTCCCTCTGGTAATCACCATATTATTGTCTGTCTGTGAATTGTTTTTTATTTTGCTTAATCCCTTCACCATTTTTCACCCAGCCCTCTTCCCCCCCTACCCACCCCCACTCCCAGCTCTGACAACTGTCACTCTGTTCTCTGTATCTATGAGTCTGTTTCTATTATGTTTGTTTGTTTTGCTCATTAGATTCTAAATATACTGGTAAGTGAAATGGTATGGTTTTTGTCTTTCTCTGACTGGCTTATTTCACTTAGTATAATACATTCCAGGTCTATCCATGCTGTTTCAAAAAGTAAAATTTCCTTTTTTTTTTTTTTTTTTTTTTTACGGCCAAGTAATATTCCGTTGTACAAATGTACTACAGTTTTTAAACATTCATCTTTATTATTGAAAGTATTATAGATGTCCTTCTTTCACCCCTCCCCATTATACAACAGTGTTTTTTTAATCCATGCATCCACTGATGGGCACTTGGGCTGTTTTCAAATCTTGGCTATTGTAAATAGCGCTGCAATGAATATCTTCTTTCAAATCAGTGTTTCTGGTTTCTTCAGATATATTCCCAGAAGTGGAATCTCTGGGTCATAAGACAATTCCATTTTTTTTTTTTTTTTTTTTGAGGAAACTCTATACCATTTTCCACAGTGGCTGCACCAGTCTGCATTCCCACCAACAGTGCACAAGGGTTCCCTTTTCTCCACATCTTCACCAGCACTTGTTGTTTGTTGCTTCATTGATGATAACCATTTTGACAGGTATGAGTGTTGTAGAGAAAAACCAAGCAACGCGTGGAGAAATGGAGTTACACAGCTTTATTACACCGGCGGACTCAGAGGAGGTTGCCTCTCAAATTCTGAGCAAACCAGTATGGTGGAAGCCCTTCTTTTATCCCCTTTTGGTGTCTTTGTCCCCCAAATATGAATTATACTTCTGGACCTTTCTCAGGCTTTGCAAAAAGCTCCAGGTGTTGGGGGTCTTGAGACCATACCTAAGGGCCTGTCCTGGCACCAGTGCTGATAACCCCCCTCCGGGGGCTGTGTCATGGTTTATGGCCTCTGTAAAAATGTGAGCATTTAGGTAACAGGTCTTGCAAGATCAGTTTGTGGAGAAAGGGGCAATGACTTAATTATAGGTTATCAAGAATGTACACTAGGTTTGCTGGCACAGATTCAGATTGCTAACCCCCGCCCCCTAAATATCAGGGTTACATTGGAATTAGCCTTTTAGACTTCTCATGAGGTGATATCTCATTGTGGTTGGTTTTAGTTTGCATTTCTCTGATGATTACTGATGTTGAGCATCTTTTCATATGTCTATTGGCCATCTGTATGTCTTCTTTGAAAAAGTGTCTATACAGGCCCTATGCCATTTTTAATTTGGATTGCTTGTGTGTTTTTGTTGTTGTTGTTGTTGTTTTGAGTTGTGTAAGTTCTTTATGAATTTTGGGTGTTAACCTCTTATCAGTTTTATCATTGGTGAATATGTTCTCCCATTCATTGGATTGTCTTTGCATTTTGTAGATGGTTTCCTTTGCTGTGCAAAAACCTTTTAGTTTGATGTTGTTCCATTTGTTTGTTTGTTTCCCTTGCCCAAGAAAAAATATTGCTATGAGAAATGTCCAAGATTTTACTGTATGTTTTCTTCTAGGATTTTAATGGTTTCTAGTCTTACAGTTAAATATTTAATCCATTTTGAGTTTATTTCTGTGTATAGTGTAAGAAGGTGCTCTAATTTCATTTTTTTGGTATGTATCTGTCCAATTTTCCTAACACCATTTATTAAATGGACTACCTTTACCCCATTGTATGTTCTTGCCTCCTTTGTTGAATATTAATTGACCATAAAGTCATGGGTTTATTTTTTGGCCTCTATTCTGTTTCATGTCAGTTTTATGCCAGTACTATGCTATTTTGATTACTATGTCCTTGTAGTAAAGTTTGATATCAGGTGCCATGTTTCCTCTAACTTTTTCATGTAAAAGAAATTTGGGGGACAGTTGGGGAAAATTTGAGTTTGAACTGGATATTAGATAATGTTAGGAGATTATTATTACTCTGGGTAATATTATTATTATTATTATGTAGGTCAATGCCCTTATTTTTAGGAGATGCATGCTGAAATAATTAGTAGTGCAGTGTCCTAATATACAATTTATTTAAAAACTTTTCAGAGAAGACTAAAATATTAACTGATATTGAATATAGATGAAATTTATTCCATTATCCATGTCAATTTTTAAAAAGTATATTTTTTATTGATTTCTGAGAGGGAGAGGAGATACAGAAACATCAATGATGAGAATCATCGATTGGCTCCCTTCAGCATGTCCCCTACTGGGGACTGAGCTGCAACCCCAGCATGTGCCCTAACCAGGATTTGAACTGTGATCTCCTGGTTCATAGGTTGACACTCAACCACTGAGCCACGCTGGTGGGGCTCCATGTCAATTTTTGATTCAACAGTTTGACAATTTCCATAATAAAATTTGAAGGAAGAAAAGAAATAGAACATTATTTCCTCAAAGTTTCCTTTATTCTAAGTTTTTTTAAATGCATTTGTTTGTTGTTTTTGTTATTACTATAAAGAATAGCTTTTGGAGTACCTAAGGGGGCACCAGCAGGAACCAGGGTTTCATTGAAGACTGGGGTTACAGTTCTCAGCTCCAGCTGGTTCTAACATTAACAATAACATTAATTATTGTCTTTTTACTCTTCTAGGTTCTCAGCTGGGGCCTCTGTTATAAAAGACAGATTTACAAGAGAAAAAAACACAGTGGTTTATTAATATGTTATACCTCATATATGTGGGAGAAACGCTGGGAAGAATAACTCAAAGAGGTGGCTAGAACTTGAGCTTAATTGCCACCTTCAGTTAACAAAGAAAAGTGTCGGGGAGGCAAGTTATGGGGAAGTGACCAGGAAAAATAAGATCAAAAGGGTAAAGTTTGTTATGCAGATTTAAGTCAGTGCCTTTGCATTAATAAGTCTCCTGTGGTCTAGAGTCAGCTTTCTTTATCTGGTACTGAGAGGGAGACACCCTTACAAATGGAGATTTCCCTTTATAAGTGTCAATTTCCCTTACGAATCTCCTGTGTCCGTTGTTTCACAAAATAATAAGCTCAAAATACCCCTGAAACTAAAGAGGCATATTTGGGGTGGCATATTCTGGTCTCTTAGAGTGGCCCTTGTTCTGGACCTCAGTCAGCTCCCTTATTACATACCAGTCATTGTGCTCAAGCTTTACAAACATGATTTCATTAAAAACACACCAACAAACAAGCAAATAATGCCTCGGGCCTGCCTTCAGACAGCCAATAATGTAGTTGAGAGACAGGTCTTCGAACTCCCTATAAAAAACAGAGGAAGAGCTCTGGCCGGTGTGAGTGTCGTGGGCGATTCCCAGGCAGCGCACATGCCAGGGTTGTGGGCTCGATCCCTAGTAGGCGGCATGCAGGAGGCAGCTAATTGATGTTTCTCTCTCTCTCTCTCTCTCTCTCTCTCTCTCTCTCTCTCTCTCACTCTCTCTCTCTCTCCCCCCGCCTCTCCTCCCTTACTCTCTCTCTAAAATCAATAAAAACATATTTAAAAAACAAAGAGGAAGAAAAGAGAAATTGTGAAAGGAAATTTCAGAAAGAGCCATTTATTCTGTCAGGATTTGGGAGGGATTCACAGAAAAGGCAATTTCTGATCCCACCTTGAAGGATTTTGATAAACAAGGTGGGGGCATTTTTGGATGGAGGATCATTGTGAGCAGAGAGCCACAGATTGTGAAAAGTGCCAGTTCCTGTTGGAAAACATGTTGCCAGGTGCCTGCTATTGAACTGGAGAGTCCAGGATTTTTGTAATGATTAGTGAGGTTGAACAGTTTTTCCTATGTTCATGGTCTGCTCATTCATTTACGTTATATATTTGATCTTGGTCTTAGAAATTGTCCCCAGAGGTTGGTCCTAGAGCTCGATGTTCTTCTATTTCTGCGAATCATAAAAAGGCTTCCCTTTTGCTGAATCAGAAAGTAAAGGCTTGCTTAGTAGAGTTGCAGAATCTGCTTTGATTTTAGACCCTCCAGATGGATATTTGGGCATTTCACCATCCTACCCTTATTTGATTAAGATAATTTGAAAAGGAGAGAAAGGCATTCTTGAACCACAAAGCCCAAGTCACAGTTTCCCTCAATTTGCTCCAGATGGGGTAGGAGGTTCTAATCACAACAACATGTAAGAGATGTAAAATCATCTATTATTTTTTAATTCTAAAGTTATTTTTGTTACTAACTACAGATTTAATAACTGGCCAACTATTGAATGTGCCCTAATAAAAATGGAGAGCACAGTTGGCCTATTGGCTCTCCATTAATTAGTGTGAGCCCAGAGGTAAGTAACTTAGCTTCTCTGAGGCTCAATTTTCTCATCTGTAAAATGGGTGTAACTAAATATAACCAAGCTTTCCTTGGAAGCTCAGATCAGACCTCACAAATAATGATGTACTACTAAAAGAAGAAGAAAAGCCATATAGCTGGTTAATCTTTGTTTCTTTGAAATCAGAATATATTTTCAATTGATGAGGACTTATTCAGTCATACACAGCTTAATGACAGAAATGTGTTCTTAGGTGATTTTGTTGTTGTATGAACATCGTAGAATGTACTTACACAAACCTACATGTATAGCCTACTGCTCACCTAGGTTATATGTGAAAGAATGAGAGAGAGGCCGAAAACCAGGACTACAGGCTTTATTGGAGGAGAAGGACCCTGCCGGGCTGTCTCGCAAGGGGAGAACAGCAACATGTGCAGAGGTGAACACGCCTTTTGAGGGGAGGAATGGGAAGGGATGGGGCTTAGGGTACTCGGCATGCGCTGATTGGTGGTTTCATATAAGGCACATGATTAGGCACTTAGGTACTTAGGAATCAAAAGCTTAGGGTATTTGGCAGGTGCTGATTGGTGGTTCCATGTATAGTCCATATAAGGTGCCTGGTTAGGTGCTCGGGAATGTCCAGGCCGCAGGTGCAGGTTACGTCATACTCCGTCCATCAGTTGGGGGAAGGGAGGGTCTATCAATATGGTGTAGCACTGTCATATATGTGGTGTATCATAGACTGAAACGTTGTTATGTGGCGCATGATTAATTTTTGTCCTTTCTTCTTTCCTTCCTTCTTTTTTTCTTTCTCTTTTTTCCTTCCCTTTCTTCCTTCTTCCCTCCTTCTTCCCTCCTTTCTGTCCCTCCTTTCTTTCTTTCTGGCACATAAAAATAATGATGTATCTTGAAATGATTATATTTCACAGTCAGTGGTATCTTAGATTAAATGAAATATAGCAGATTTTGTATTTGTATAGAGGTTTTCCTGGAGCTATGAAAGAAAAAGTAAGTTATACTTCCCCTACAAGAACTTTGAAAATCCTCTCCAAGTATCCCACTCTTTCCCACAATTCTCCTCCACTCTGTAGTGACACATTCCTTTTTTTCTCTTGCAGCCTGCCAGTCCTTGCCAGGCAACTCCTAACCCCTCATCTACACCCTCATTTTCTCCTTACTCTCCCCTTCCACCTGTTAATCTGTCCAGATCACTCCAGCCCCTCACAATCTCTATCTCTTTATTCCCATCCAGCCCTCTCTCTAGGGTGCTCCATTGCCTGTCCCCAACAGCACCCCACAAAGGAAAACAGTCATCCAAGAAATTTACATGCTTAGAAAGTAAAGAGCAGGAAGGCAACTATACATACTTAATGTCTAATTTTTGTGCATGGTTTTATGGATAATAATAAAATCTACCTCATGAGGCTTTGGTGAAGTTAAAAGACATAGGGAATGTAAACAGGCACATGTTAAGAATTCAATCAATGTTAGCTATTATTCTTTACTGTTGCTTATAAAAGATTGTACAATCAACACTGTAACAACACAGGAAAGACCACAACAAACAAAAAAAAACCAAAGGAAAAAGAATCACTCAAAATCTTAAAACACTATGTCTTTTCTTGGTAGTAATCATAAATATGCCATGAAGAAATTTGATTTTTATACTTTTCCAGTGACAGAGCATTCTTATGGATCCAAGTCCATAAATGGAAATATAAAAAAGTGGAAAGAAAGTCATTGTGCATTTTTAATGTGTTTTAACTGGTAGCAGTCTGATATTTTTAGATCACCCCAGAGAGGAACTTCTTCCTGTATCTAGCATGAATTTCTTTTTCTCCAAAGGCCCTTTGGCAGAAACATTTTGAAATTCAAATGCTACTACCTACTATTTTAATGAAGTATCTGAAGAGGACTGTAAGAAACTTTTTAAAGCTGGGGTAATAATTTTTAAAAGCTTTTCTATTTCTAGTCATGGAAGATAGGTGAGAAACTTTGCAGAGTTTAAAATGCAGCCTGTGATCTTAATTGTCATTTCACATCCCATAATTGAGAATTGAAGAGACTGCCCCAAAGGCTGAGACCCACTATGGATGAAGTGTGTCCTTCCCAGATTCATAGGTTGAAGCTCTAACCCCCAAATGTGATGATGGTATTTGGAGATGGGGCCATGAGGTCATGAGGGTGGGGCACTCATGATGAAATTAGTGCTTTCACAAGAAGAGACACCAGAAAGCTCCCTTTTGGAGAGAGAGAGAGAGAGAGAGAGAGAGAGAGAGAGAGAGAGAGAGAACAGCTGCCTAGTAATACAGTCTGGTATCCTCCCATATTCAAAGTCACCAAGAAGGTTAACATTGAGTTTTCTTAGGCCAGCCTCTTCATGCAAAGGGAAGTTTCCTGAAAGTGTGTGAAAGTTGAGACAGTGTAAGCAGTAAAGAACATATGTATAATATTGTAAAACCAAATTAAATCTTAGAAACTTAAACTTAGGAAATTTATTTTAAGAAATTACAATGTGCAGTTTAACTCTCGATTTTTTTGCTGGCCAAAGTGTGGAGGTTATGAGTTGATAACCAGCACAGGACTGCGGTGTTTTGCTATCTCAGGGTTTCAGGCTGTGGCTTTGGTATTGACCAAATGGTGTTGTTCCATCTGTGGAAACGCTCAGAGCCCTCAGACTGTGTGCCTGGAGCAGGACACAACTGACCTATGCTCAAAAGATTTCCATTGCCTTCAGGAAAACTGGGTTTCTCCCTAAAGGGAAATTATTATTCCAACTCTTTTGTGGGCTCTAAGAAAGGGAATATAAATATGGTAAATTTAGGAACCATTTCCCTGGGAGCCATGTGACAAAAAATTCCCTCTTCCTTACCTCCATTTTGCTGTATATTTACATTATCCTCTCCCAAGGGGGTGAGGGAAGGAACTTTTGCTTTTTAAAACAAGAATCAACTGCCAGCTTCCCGATCTAGAGAAATGTCGTGTTTTGTGTGAGGGGAAATGGCGTTTAGTCCAGGAGAATACCTTTGTGGGGAGGAAGAACTTGGCTCTGCCCTCTTGGTTCTTTTAGCTGGTCTCATCATTCAGGCTACAGGAGACAGATCAGATCAACAAGAGAAAATAATGAAATTTAATTACCTACATATGGGAACCCACATACATGAGCAAGTAAGAGACCTGAGAGGGGCAGAGGGGAAATGAGGTCTAGATGACATTGTGAGCTAAATATGAGGTAAGGCACCTTGGGCTTCAAGGGGGAGGAAGATCATTTTCAGAATGATAAGAAGAGCAGAGATATTCAGTAAAGAGAAGCTTGCCCCCCTATAGATAGGTCATACAAAGTTATTTCTGGTGATATTTTTTATTATGGGCAAGGCCCCCAATTTAAATTCTTTAAGGGAGGGGTAAAAGTTTTTTCCTGGGGCTGGCAGGGTCTCTCGATGACCATCAGCTCAAAATAAATGTACATGCCGAGGTGGTACATTGGGCAGACCTGTCTGAACCCTGTCACCTGCTGGCCTCGGTGTTAAAGGTGAAGACTCGAATCCAAGGCCAAATGGGCTGGGGCTACCCTTTCCCCAGGAAGGTGGGAAGACTTGAATTCCTAGAGACAGTCCTAGAGTGAGGAGCAGAGGGGCAAGGAAAAGAAGCGGGGAGAGGGAATGGAGGGGTTTAGAAAAAGGAGAATGGACCCAGACGGCATGGCTCAGTGATTGAGTGTCGACCTATGAACCAGGGGGTCATGGTTCGATTCCCATTCAGGGCACATGCCTAGGTTGTGGGCTCTATCCCTAGTGTGGGGCATGCAGGAGGCAGCCGATCAATGATTCTCTTTCATCATTGATTTCTCTCTCTCTCTCTCTCTCCCCCTTCCTCTCTGAAAGAAAAAGGAGAATGAAGGGACTTAATGTCCAGATAGTACACTGTGAGGCCTAAGAAGGGGGAGCCAGCAAAACACTGGCTCAAAAAGACAGAAATGCTTGCAGGTCCTAATAGTAAATGTGAAAATGGTGGTAACTTCCCCCAAACCTTCATAAGGTCTGGAGTTCACAGCTGCTTTGGGCAAGCGATGGCTCTGGGAAATCTGGAGGGAGCTGGGTTCAGGGCTGGGACCAAAAGAAGGAAACAGCTAGGGTGCATGACACAGGGATGTGGTAGGAATTGCGTGGTCTGGAGGGAAGGATAACCCCAGGAATGTATGTATCCTAAGCCATTAAAATGCAAAAGTTAAGGGACAGGGCAAGTCCCTGAGGCTGAGGACTTCCAGGCCACATCTGAGTCATGCCTCCTAGGGGCCAGTTATACAGTTGGGTGCTGGAAGAGCCCAAGTCCGATCCAACTGGTGGTGGGTGAGGGGAATCCAGAGGAGGGAGAACACAGCCATGACCAGTCCCAAATCACAAAACAAGGTCCAAACCTGAGTCATAGATTTTGACGCTTTTGTGACCTAACTTTGGAGGTGCCAGAGGGTCTGGAGTTGGCAGCTGGTCAGATGGCACTCTATGAGGATGTTGAAGAAAAGTGACCCCTCTGGGTAAGGAAAGTCAGAGGGGTCACCGTGGCCTTCTGCAGCAGCCACTTGTTATATTTGGGGACAAGGTATGAAATAGAAAACACTTTAACTCTCATAGTATCAGAAACCTGACTATTTAGGCTTCTTAAATCTCTCCTGTTTATTCCCTTTCTTTCATAGTTAGCAGAGTCATTTGGAAAGCCTGCTAGACCTAAGAGTGTCCAAGAATAATTTTCAAAAAGTTAAAAACATAACTCTCACACAGACACACAGTGAGCCCTTTCATGCAGTTAGCTCACTAAGGAGAGAACCAGCATAATGACAAAGCTAGTTCAAGGCTGAAGCATATTCTCAGTGAAAAGAGGAACGTTGAAACCAGATATCTGTTAGAGACAGAACAGGTTAATGTCCTTGGCAATCACACTTCAACCTTTGGACTCTTCTTTTCAACCAGGCAGAAATCATTTACATCTTTACCGGGAAAAAGTCATTGGCAAATGTATGTCTCTTTTATACATTAAGTGTAGCTTCACCGAGCCTGGCCTAATCAGTTGTAAACGAGGTCACAGTTACATCCCTTAGAAGATCAGATGACTTGTCTTGAGGTTGTTACAGACTCAGTCATGAGGCGTCCAAAGGACACGCAGTAATCTTTTTGCTGAATTTCCCAACTGGGCATAATTTTTCCTCACAAAGGGAAACAAGGGAGCAGACCATTGTCCTCATGTAGGTCAGAGAACTAGAGGAGGAGCAGCATCGTGGAGCTGCTGCGATGGGGCTGAAGGGCTCCTGGAAAGGAAGCACAGAGGTGATAACAAACTCCAGGAAGACAAGGGAATGCCTGCTCAGCCCTCCCCTCCTGGGGATTCTTCCTTTACTTCTGAAGCCAGACCTTTCTGTTACTGTTTGTAGAAAGGTACTGCTGGTCCTTCATACCCACCAGGTTTCCCTGTGTCACCACTTGGGGACTCTCAATCTAACACGGGGCTCAAAAAATTATGAGGAACCCAACCGGGGCCTGGGATTGAACCTGCAACCCAGGTGTTGCTGGGAATCGAACCCGAGACCCTTTGGTGTGTGGGCCGACGCTCTAGCCACTGAGTCACACTGGCCAGGGCATTTTTATACCAAGATCATGTATTACTTTTTCAATGAAAAAAAATCTAAAAACCAATGGTTCAAAAACACCATAACATTAATAGCGGTTCAGTACATAAGGGGACAACTTCCAGGCACTGTCTTTAGAGTTGAATCAGCCACTGATAACACTTTAAGCTGATAAAAGGCTTGGCTTCAAAAGGTATAGCCAGAGGTACATTGTGGGCAGAACTGGTCCCATTAATTCATCCCCAAGCATAGGTTTAATTGAGTCTCCTGATTCGCTCTAACTACTGGGAATATCTATTATTTAGGCTGGTGTCCATTCTGACTGGGCCAGTGTTCTTTCATATTGTTTTGTGTCAAATATTTAACCAGTTGTTAAATATTTGGATAACATTCTGACCTGTCGCACTCAACATGGCTTTTCCCTAGCACTTCATGTGGCTTCAACTATCTGAATATATCCTAAACTCCTGGTGTCTGACCTTGTCTCCTGATAGTGAATATTATTTAGGATGTATTTGGCAGCAGATAATAAAATATCAACTAAAATAGGTTCAACAATACAGACTTAATTATTTTATATACCAGGTCTGAGAGTGGGCAGTTTCAGAGTGAATTTGGTGGCTCAAGGATGTCACGGAAGACCTGGAGGCTTCTTTTTTCTTTCTGTCATCTCAGCAAGTGGGCAGTGTCTCCACTCTTGGTCACAAGATAGCTGCTATAGCACCAAGTATTGACATCATGTAACAGCATCTGAACCTGAAGGTTAATGAGGTTATAGAGGTTTTTTTGCCTCATGTGAGTCTCTGTCTTTCTTGTTTTTAACCAAAGAGTAAAATGTTCCCTAAAAACCACCAGTGGACTTCCACATGTTTTAGTCACGTACATACCCATAGACCAATTACTGACAAAGAGAAAGAGCTTTGAACAAATTAGAATTAATCTTCTTCAATTGGACATAGACCCTGAGTCAAATCAGATTAACAAGAAAGAAGAAGAATTGGCAGGTGAGTAAGCAATTAGCTATAACTGCTACCCATAGCTCTTCAGCTGGTGTTCTGGGTAGATAAGAATTCGGTCAGTAGTCTGTTTCTCCTTTTTCTTGTTTGAAAATAACGTCTATGTGTTTCTTATTATAAAAGCAACATATGCTGTTTGCTCAAGGGGTAGAATATAGAATACATACAAAAAATAAAAATCAATACATGAGTGTATTACATAAAGTTGGAACTGTATTATATATAATCTAGTTTAGTAGCCTATCTATTTTCACTTAACTTTTAATGATGAACTTGCTGTTTCCCTCTTGGACCCAGCTCCTCTTCACACATGTCCAAAGGAAAGAAAAAGAAGCACAGAATGTATCATGGGTCTCCAAGAAATAATTAATGAGATAAACCTCACTTTTGATTTGGGAAGGCCCTGATTTCCTACCTCCTAACTTCTCTCTGCATCTTATCACTCCTCAGATTCCCAGGACATCAGGACACCTGGGTTGAGAGTGGGGAAAGAATATGTATGAATGCGTTCTTCTCCAGACTGATTAGGACTTGGACTTGACACTGGGAGTAACCTCACCCTCTTGGAGAGTCCCAGCCTCACCCTTTCAGGCCTCAACAGGACATTACTAGTATATCTTGATATGACCTGATAGCACCAACTGTTGTGCAAGGAATAAACACACCTGGTGTTGCTGAGAGGTGGTAATCTCTGTCTGCACAGAGCAGTGCTTATACCTTCATCCTGCATGTCATTGCGTTGGCTATAGGGAGGCGTGCACAGGGAATCTCTCCTGCCCAGCTGGACTTTGGGAGCTCCAGCTGGGGAGCCATTTGTTCCTAACAAACGTTTTCGATTACTCAATGTGTTCACCTCAGGCAGCCTTTAGCAAAAACATTGTCTACAATGGTGCTATGGAGTATCTGTTATTATACTTGTAACTTTGGTCATGGTGTAGGCAGAGAAGAATGCTGATTGTCAATAGGGCTTAGAGCTCCTCTCTGAGAACAGTGGGCCCCAAAGCTCAGAGTGAAAGGGAAAACGGATAAAAGAGGGTCCATCCTCCCAATTCTATCCATCCAGGCCACGAAACTTGAATGAGAACCCACCTGGCAGCATGTGGCAGATTGTGTTTTCCAAGGATGTCCACAGTATCTCCCATCCCACGTGCTCTCTGCAATGTCACCTTGTTATGCCTTCATTAAGAAGTGGGTCTTGACCTGGCTGGTTTGTTTCAGTGGGTAGAGCGTCAGCCTGTGGACTGAAGGGTCCCTGGTTTGATTCTGGTCAAGGGCACATGCCTGGGTTGCAGGCTCAATCCCCAGTAGGGGGCGTGCAGGAGGCAGCCAATCAATGGTTCTCTCTTATCATTGATGTTTCTATCTCTCTCTCTCTCCTTCTCCCTTCCTCTCTGAAATCAATAAAGATATATTTAAAAAAGAAAGAATTCAACAATAAAGAACTGTTAGGAGGAGGAGGAGGAGGAGGAGGAGGAGGAGGAGGAGGAGGAGAAGGAGAAGGAGAAGGAGAAGGAGAAGGAGAAGTGGGTCTAAATCTCCTCCCCTGGACTCTGGCTGGCTTTGGTGACTCCCGTGTAATGTTGCCAAGTTTAGCAAATAAACTACAGGATGCCCAGTTAAATCTGAATTTCAGATAAATAAAGAACAATTTAAAAAAATATATGTGTGTTCCATAAAATATTTGTATGTTATCTGGCAACCCTACTCTCATGTACCCAATAGAATGTGACAGAAGGACGCATGTGACTTCCAAGACTAGGCTAGAGGAAGCCTTGCAGCTTCTGCGTTGGCCTCTTAGAATACCTGCTCTGTGGACGCTGGCCCTCATGACACACCCTCTTGGAAACCAGCAGGCATGCTGTGAGAAGCCCAAGCCTCTCCTAGCTGATCCACTCAAAGATCCCAGGCCTGTGAGTGAAGAGCATCTGATTGGGCTTCCCACAGAACTCTCTATGATGATGGAAATGTCCTCTGTCTGACTGCCTCACTTCCTTAATCTGTAAAGTGGGACTAAAATGATCTACCCAGATTGGCTTAGTGTGTTGCTGGAGGATCAGATGAGCCTGTGGAATGAGGGCACACTGTTTGCTCCTCCCATCGGAAGCCGTTTCTTTGAACTTGCTCAGTCCTCTGCTCTGCAACAGCTTTGCAAACTGACTACAGCAGCTCTCATTTCACTTCCAGGAACTCTGCCGTCGTAGGAGCCAAATTCTTATTAAACACACACTGGTCTTGAATTGAGTTGCTCTAAAAAGTTGTCAATTGCCCCAGAAAAATGAACATTTTGGGGCACAGTTTAGATGAAATCTCACTGTTAAAGGAAACCTTATTGTTTTTCTAAGTATCCTGTGGAGCTCAGTGTCTGTGGAGGCCTTTAGCTCTGAGTTGCACACTTTGCTAAAGGTGATTTCCCATGGTGATCATCCAGGTAGACTTGGGGTGGAGGGCCCCACTTGCCTGAATGGACTTGCTTCAGGGCCTGGGCATCGGAGAGTGGGCTCTCAAGGCTCTCTCAGATGTAGGGGACATTGAATTATGGCCAAAAAGGAGCAGCAAGCTTATACATGATTTCTAGCGAAGAGCATGTGACAAGTGTATAGTCAATGCACCCCACACCGTAGGAATGGAGATTCCAAAAGTTTAGGAGAAGGATGGGCCTGATCCCATGTCCTGAGTGGAAACAGCAGAGACTTCAGAATGAGGCAGCTGTGGGTTTGAATCTTGGCTCTACCCCTGAAGGGTCAATGATCTCTGAGACTCATTTTGTCTGGGTAAGGGGAGTTGTGAAGAGGACACTAGGATACGGACATTTAGTCAATATTAAAATTAAAATATACAATAAGTAATAAATCCAATAGGGTTGGGGGCTTTAGAAAATGAAATGTGGCAACTTAGCAGCAAATTGACTTGGTGCCAAAGGAGAAGATAGGCAGCAGAGGTGGTTAGAAATTAAGCAGGAATGTGGTTCGTAGCTACCGCTTTCCCACCTACAAAGATGAAAGTGGTCGAAGTGCCTGGTGTTGGAGAAGATTTCAGGGCCTGGGTGGGCAGGTAAATCACACAGACTTCCGGGTGGCAAGTTAATAATTTCTCAACATATTAAAAAATATAGCAGTCTTCCTTCTTGAAATTTATCTTAAAAGAATAATTAGAAATGTAACTCAAGAGGTATATTCAAGGGTGCTATTGGTAAATAATAATAAAAAAAAACTGGCAACAGCCTAAATATCTGACATTAAGAGACAATGTATAAAAGTGGGTCTATATTTATTGACATGAACAGATATTAAAAAATGTTTTGTGACAAATACATGTTAACAAATAATGTAAATATTGTTGTGTCTTTTTTAAAAGTACCTATATATGCACTATAAACCCGGAATGCATATGGTAGGTTGATAGGATGTGTGTGTGTTTTTAAATGTGCATACCTTGCTTTTATTAGGAAATGCTTTTTTGACGGAGATATAAATTCACGTATCATAAACTTTACCATTCACTTATAAACATCTACCATTTTAAAAATACGAGTCAGTGGTTTTTAGTAGATTCACAGAGTTGTGTAACCATCACCAGTAACTAATTCCAGAACACTTTTATTACCTGCAAAAGAAACCTCATACCTATTAGCCGTGACTCTTCTCCCCAGCCCTCAGCAACCACTAACCTTTTCTGTCTCTATGGATTTGCCCATTCTGGACATTTTATATAAATGGAATCATACAACATGTGGCATTTTGTGTCTGGCTTCTTTTAGCATGCTGTCTTCAAGGGTCAGCCACACTGCAGCATGTGTCAGTACTTCGTTCCTTTTGAATTGACGAATAATATTATGTTGTGTGGATACGCCACATTTTGTTTATCCATTCTTCAGTTGGTGGACAGTTGGGTTGTTCTCACTTTGGCTATCATGAATAAGGGGATGAATATTTGAGTACCATTTTTGTGTGAGCATATATTTTTAATTCTTTTGGGTATGTACTTTGGAGTGGAATTGCTGGATCATGTGGTAAGTCTGTATTTAATTTTTTGAGTAACCACCAAACTGGCTTCCAGAGCAATTTCACCATTTCACATTCCCACCAGCAATGTAGGAGCTTTTTCACTTCTTCACATTTCCGCCAACACTTGTTATTTTCTGTTGTTGTTTTTGTTTGTTTGTTTGTTTTGTTAATAACCATTCTAATGGGTGTGAAGTTGTAGCTCACTGTGGCTTTGAATTGTACTCCCCTAATGACTAATGATGTTGAGCATCTTTCCATGTGCTTATTGGTTATTTATATATCTTCTTTGAGAAACTTCTGTTCAAATCCTTTGCCAGTTGGTGGAATTTTGGTTGTTTTCTTTTTGTTTTTCCGCATTTCTGACTTGTATGCAATGACAAGAGTTGCTGTGTAATAATGAATGAAAGAGTCAGGATAAAGGCTGGGTGTGGCTGCACAGTGGACTCTTCCGGGGCCCCTCGAAGGCAGAGGCACTGACCTGGGCCTCACTCCCTGGCAGGATTTATCCCACTTGGCTAGGTGTGACTGTCCCGGAGGAGTAGAGGCCCCTCTGGCCTTGGCTGAGGGGCACATTACAGGAAGAAGACTATGATCTGAGGTGGGTCCTGATTATAGAGAGAAAATTTAGAGTCTGATGGAGGGTTCTGGTAGCAGGTAGAACAGAGTCAGGTCTAGGAGCCTTTCAGTGGCTGGACTGGGCACAGCCGTGGAAGAGAGGTTGTTCTGAAGCACAGGGTCCCTGTCCCAGCTGTGCAGAGCTCTGGCCTAATGTGGGCCTGTGTGGGCCACACTCTCCAAAACAGGGAAGGCATCCTTCCTTCCGGTAGAATTCACATTTTGAAGACATCCCCACAATAATTCTGTTGATTTTACCTGGACCGGTTTCCCCTCCTTTTCAGATGTGATCTGACCTACGTTGATTAGGCCATTAAGCAATCAACCCTTAGGTTCTTTTGGTTAGTTTGGGATCCTTAAGGTCACATGGACCTCCTACTGGATGTGTGCTCCACTGAAAGCAAGCCTGGGACCAAAGGCCACCAAATACATGAATGCTCTGCAGTGAAAAGTCACAGATATGGTGCTACAACCTATTCGAAGTCTTGCTCTCTGTCCTGAGAACCTACCTGGCCTCTTTACTGAAAGGTCCTCTCTGAGGTGATGTCACACTCCCTGAGCTGCAGTGTCAGCTAACCTTGTGGTTGAGGCAGATAATGGGCCTTTCAGTGAAGTGGGTGGACTCAGGACTATGCCTCAAATGCTTAAGGAAGGTTTTAGACCACAAAGGCCTGCCAAATAGACCCTAATCACTCCTTCCTGCAGCCCACACCGCTTCTTAGTCAACTGCTGTAATCTTGATTATGACTATGACATGACTTGATATGACATGATATCATGCATATCATGAAAACACATCTCTAACTTCCCTTAGGCCAATTAACAACAACTCTGGTGTAGGTAATGATAGCATTTTTGAACTGCTAAATAATCACCTCTGGAGTGTTATTCACAATTAGGGTGTTTCAAATGTTAACTAATCGACTGAGGTGTGTTAAAAGTAAGTAACAAAACTTGCAAAAGAAAACAGGATAAATTCATAAACTTATGGTAGGCAAAACTTTACTTGACAGACACACGAAAAAGCACCACCCAAAAAGATTTTTTTTAAAAAATATATTTTATTGATATTTCACAGAGAGGAAGGGAGAGGGATAGAGAGCTAGAAACATCGACGAGAGAGAAACATCAATCAGCTGCCTCCTGCACACCTCCCACTGAGGACGTGCCCGCAACCAAGGTACATGCCCCTGACCGGAATCGAACCCGGGACCCTTCAGTCCGCAGGCCGACGCTCTATCCACTGAGCCAAACCGGTTTCGGCAAGATTTTTTTTTTTTTGACAAATTGAAATTCATTATAATAAACAATGTCCCAGAAAAGCATCTGGTCTTTGGAAAATACCATTAAAAAAATGAAAAGCAAATAAAAGTTTGGAAGAAAATATTTGCAATGCAGACAGAGGTAGGCAAAAATGGGTTTACAGTTGTGAGTATGCAAAGCAGAATTTATTCTTATATATTTTATTAATTATTATTATTTTTGAAATATATTTTCATTGATTTCAGAGAGGAAGAGAGAGAGAGAGAGTGAGAGAGAAACATCAATGATGAGAGATACTCTCATTGATCGCCTACCTCCTGTATGCCCCACACTGGGGATTGAGTCTGCAACCCAGGCATGTGCCCTAACCAGGAATCGAACTGTCACCTCCTGATTCATAGGTCGACGCTCAACCACTGAGCCACACCAGGCAAACTAATTATTGTATTTATTTGTATTACAACTGTAAACCTGTTTTTGCCAGCCCTGTATATCTGACCAAAGACTTGTATTCAGAATATGTAATGGATGCTTACAATTCAGGAATAAGGAAAACAACCCAATTTTTAAAAAATGACCAATAGGGTGAAAGATATATTGGAACTCTGTATTATCGTTACAACTTTTCTGTAAATCTGAAGTTATTGCAAAGTAAAGGCACATGTTAAGTGCTGCAGCAGGAATATAAAAGCATAAGATCTGTTCCCTGTCTCTGGAAGCTGACAATATTGAAGAGGTGAAATTCTTTTCAAAAGCCTCAAAGTGTGAGGAATGACAAATCAGATCTCATCTGGCTGCCACCCCCTACGGTAGGAAAGACAGTCTGGCACTTGTTAGTGTCCCCCCTCCTCTCCCATCCCATCCCGCCCCCCCAGCTCCCACCCAGCTGTGCTGCGCATAAGAAGCCCAGGCTTTCACAGGCTTGGGAAGAGTTTCCACCGTCAGTCCAGCATTGGGTGTTCCTCCAAGTGCCCTTTGTCCACTTCCTTCATGGTCTCTTCCAGGCTCATGGCTCCTCTTCTAAGCCAGGACACAGCTTTGTGGGGTGCTCAGGCCACCACGCCTGGTGCCACTGTTTCTCACCTTCAAGGTACCCCCATTCCTGGGTGTATCTCCCTGTGGGTCATATACGTGAGGGTGTATGGCTCATTCCCCCTTCCTCTCTGCACTTCGGGAGGATCCCCTCTCTAGCTGCCTACCATACCCTCCCACCAGCTCTTTATCTACTTGATAAACATAAAGGCTAACACTCTGGGCTAGGGAAACCCAAACTCCCAGGACTCAAGCCCTGGTTATCCATTAGGAGGATGGGGAATACTTTTGTTTTTGTTTTTTTCATTATGAGCCTACAGTCCAGAAAACAAGGGACAGTGAGCTTCTCAGCCTGATTGTTCTATAACACGGCTGCAGAAGCCCCGTTCTAAAAAAAGAGAGAGAGGGAAAGTGCTAGAGGTCTGGTGGGAGTGGGATAGCCCCAGAGGGTGGTCAGTACGTGTCAGTTAAGTGTGCTGACCTTATCAGGGCGGGGCCAGTGGCAGGCAGCCTGAGCTCCGGAAACAGACAACACCTCAGTGTGCTGGCCTTGTGCCTGTCCTGTCTGTGGTCAGCATCTTGCCAGCTGAAATGTGTGTGGTCACAGGAGAAAGGGAACGGGTTGAGTGACAGAGCCAGTGGTTTTAGTAAGTGTGAGCCCAACGAAATCCTGGCTTTGGGGCCTTAGAGGGAAGTGGCAGTAGCAGAGAATCAGAAAGTTGGCCCCATAATTCAGCATCAAAAGAGGGAAGGCACCAAACCCCACCCAGCCTCTGGCCACAAGTGAGCATAAAAGGGAAACCGGTCTATTTCTTGTTGTGTGTAGTCTGTCCACCCCCTCACCCCCAGGATTTCTAAGAAATGCTTAGCCTGTATTTTTGGGTTCTCCTGGGAGCCAGATGTATAATATTTGGGGCTACATCTTTAACTTGAAAATGCAAAAACATCCTTCCAGCTGCATCCTCCTTTTCCTTCCAGGGTCAGAATAATTGCAGGGAGGAGTTAGTTCTGAAATCAAATAGAAAGAGCTTTTGTTTCTGAAGATTAGGAAAAAGTTGTCAAAGAGCCAAGGCCTCATCTCTAAACAGAAAACGTGAAATGGGCTGAGTCCTGCTTAATAATTCAGGGGCCAAACGGAGCCAACAAGCTGGAGAGAATGATCAGATATACCTACACCCTTCTCTTTTTATCAGCTTGCAAATGTCCTGGTTGGCACCTGGTTGGAGAGAAACAGTTAGTGACAAGCTAAACTATTCATTCATTCACTCATTCAATAAAATGTTCACGATTGCATGTACAAGGTGAACCAGCTAGGAGCTAAGGATACACAGCAGCACAAGTCTGTCTGCCCCTGGGCCTTGGAACTCTGACACAATTCTCAAACTTTAATGTACTTCAGACTCCTGTGGATGGCTTGTTAAAACACAGATTGCTGGGCCCCATCCCCAGAATTTCCAATTCAATTGGTCTAGATAGCTGGAGAAACTGCATTCCTAACAAGTTACCATGCGAAGCTAATGCTGCTGATTCTGGGGTCACCCTTTGAGACCCACTGGGCTAGGCAACTATTTTACCCAAACATTTTGATCTCTTGGCACGACATGGTTTGCTCAGATAAACTGGAGGAAATTTGGAGCCCTGGACCAGGTTGCTAAAACCTGGGGTTATCTGCCCAAGAGCTGTGGCCACACCCCACCCAGTGATGGGAATCAATGTATTAAGGCACACTGACCTTCAGGGAGACCATCCAAAGGCCTTGGCACTGACCTGTGATAGGAGGGAGTGTAGCTTTTTTAAAAAAATTTTTTTTTAAATTGATTTCAGAGAGGACAGGAGAGGGAGAGAGAGATAGAGACATCAATGATGAGAGAGAATCATTGATCAGCTGCATACTCCACTCTAGGGATAGAACCTGATCGAGAATTGAACAGTGACCTCCTGGTTCATAGGTCGATGCTCAACCACTGAGCCTCGCCGGCTGGGTGGGAGTGCAGCTTTGAGAGATCTTATGTTGACTTCCCTTTGGACATTCAGGCTTCATTTGACCACCAGCCTAGTGCAAGCCTATATGGTTCTGGGCGCCCGAGTCTGGGGTGGGTTACAAGGTGGCCTTCCACAGTTGTCCTCCCTTCACCTGGAGCCTCTGCTGCTCACTTCCTGTCATGTTTTTAACAACCCTAAGCATGCTCACGGGTGTGGCAGGCAGGTGAGCTGTCAGTTGGGCCCTTGTAACACAGAAGCGTCGGATGGAGCTCCATGGGGCCCGACTGCCACTGAGGCAAGTGTGCCGCCATGAGTAAGGGCAGGGAGGAGGGGGTGGGGGGGTGACATAATCCTTTGCACCAGGAGCCTTCACAATGCATTTGAGGAGGGCATGCTGGGCAGAGGAATAGCTGACCCACGGCTGGATGCGGACCCATAGGCCAAGTGACCGATCATCTTGTAAGTCAAAATATTTATTTTCTAACAGCTTTATTGCAATGTAACTCACATACCATATAATGCATCCCTCCAAAGTGTACAATTCAGTGGTTTTTAGTGTATTCACAGAGTTGTGCACCCATCTTCACAATCAACTTTACCACATTTTCATCATCCCAAAAGGAACCCTGTACCCTTCCAGTTCCCACCCTTCTCAACCCTCCCCCAGTCCGAGGCCACTGCCAACCTACTTTCTGTCTCTATTCTTGACATTTCATGTCAGTGAAATCATACTCTATGTGGTCTTTCGTGACAGGCTTCAAAAGTACTTTTGACAGGGAAATGTGACAACCTACATTTGGGTCCAAACTGTGATTGGTAGAAACCCCAGGTGAAGAGAGTTCATTAAGGAATAGATGCTTAACTCTGGAGCCTCCATTATCTTAGGGTGCTAATTCCCACCTCACAAGGCTACGGTGAGGATGTGAAGGGCCGGCCAGGCCTGGAACCCAGCGATGGAGCAGCTTCAGATCAAAGCAATGTTATTATGAGTCAGTGGCATCCTGTGGCTTTTTAAAAGTTCAACTGTGAACTCAGGTTGTATAAGAGGTATTTTCCTTGCCTCTCGTCCAGGAGGTTCTGAGTGGGTGCCAAAGCCAGCAAAGCTGAGCTCTAGGCTCTTCCTCACCAAAGTGGTACAGAAACGTCCAGCCTCTTTGAGATGGCTCCTGCTGCCCAAGAGTGAGGAGACTTTCTGGGGTCCTCTAGGGACCGCTGTCTCCTCTGAACTCCCAGATTCCTTCTCCCCCGATCTCTCTGAAGGTCATGCCAGGACCTCCGCTGGTGACTACACGTGGCAAGGCAGAAGGCTTCTCACCTGTGCCATGTGAGCTGGTTGTCGTTGTGGCTGCAATAGCAACAGCCCCATTTCAGCTCCCTGTGAAAAGTGCCACTACCAGAAATCCTCTCCTTGTGCTGCATTGAACCCGTGCTTGTCCCCCGCGGGGCACCCTGGGAGGCCCAGAACGGGTCAGCAATGACCTCTACCCAAGCCTTTGGGGGGGTGCTCTTTCAGTGGCCACTTTTCCTGACTCAGGACAGTGACAGGAATGCCAGGAACCAGGCCTGCCTTTGTCCTTCCAGAGGGAATGCTCCTCGGGTCACAGAGCCGTCACCCTCCTCACCTGCCAGAGGCTAAGACCAACAAGTGGTTAGCATAATTACGCAAGAAGTCCGCTGGAAGGCTAATGGACTTTGATATTCAGCAATGGCTGAAAATCAGCATAATATTGCCCTGCTTTTGGCCTAATGGCTGTGGCTCTGAGCCGCAGTTTGCCGACCACTGCCCTAACCTAATAATCCTTTTATTGTCTACTAGACTTTACCATTGATATGCCTATTTGCTTTGCTAAAGGGCAAATGTGTATTCTAGTAAACTAGAGGCCCGGTGCACGAAATTCGTGCATGGGGGGGGGGGGCGCGTGTCACCTCAGCCAAGACTGCACCCTCTCCAATCCGGGACCCCTCAGACATCCCTCTCACAATCCGGGACTGCTGGCTCCTAACTACTCACCTGCCTGCCAGCCTGATCACCCCTAACTGCACCCGCTGCCGGCCTGGTCGCCCCCAACTGGCCCCTCCGCCAGCCTGATCACTCCTAACTGCCTCTGCCTGCCGGCCTGATTGCCCCTAACTGCCCCCACTGCCACCCCTGCTGGCCTGATTGCCCCTAACTGCCCCCACTGCCACCCCTGCTGGCCTGATTGCCCCTAACTGCCCCCACTGCCACCCCTGCTGGCCTGGTTGCCCTCAACTGCCCCCCCCCCCCCCCCCGCTGGCCTGGTCGCCCCCAACTATCCCCCCCCTGCTGGCCTGGTTGCCCCAAACTGTCCCCCTGGTCACCACCAACTGCCCTTCCCGCCCCCCCCCCCGACCTGGTCGCCCCCAACTGCCCCCCCCTGCCGGCCTGGTTGCCCCATGCAGCCTACTGTTCGGTCATTACTGTGAGGGTGTCCTGACCAATTTGCATATTATCCTTTTATTAGTATAGATAAAAGCTTATGGGTCTGAGGTTTCAGAGAGACTCTCCACTAGAGAGTAAGGTCTCCGCCTGGCTCCCCATGCCTTCTAAATTTATATTTCTTGTCTAGTATATCCATTTGTACGCAGCCCCTTCTCCAGACCTTGAACCCTAGCTGCAAATGGATGCGGCATTCACACTTGACAGTTGCGGAACAGAATCTGGGGTCATGAGGGAAGGGTGTGCCTGGGGTCCTGCAGGTCTGGGAATGGAGGCAGCTGGGTAATCCTTAAGGATGAGGTGAGGTGGATGGGGAGGGGAGGAGGAGCTGAGGAGAAGGTCAAGGAGGAGGGAGGGTAATGAGAACTTTCCTTCTTGAACTGTGTTCAGTGAGGTGTGAATCTAGCATCCCAAGGGAGGGGTTGAGTGGCTGCCAGGGGACAGTAACCAGAGCTGTGGACAGCACCCTTCCTTCCCCGGTGCCCTGCCGGCTGCTGGCTGAGATGAAGCTGAAGGTTAGTCAGGACTACCTGGGCTGCTGGGTGGAGCAGAGCAGGATCTTTTTTTTTTTAAAATATATTTTTTATTGATTTTTTACAGAGAGGAAGAGAGAGGGAGGGAGAGAAAGTTAGAAACATCGATGAGAGAGAGACATCAATCAGCTGCCTCCTGCACACCCCCTACTGGGGATGTGCCCGCAACCCAGGTACATGCCCTTGACCGGAATCAAACCTGGGACCCTTCAGTCCGCAGGCTGACGCTCTATCCACTGAGCCAAACCGATTAGGGCAGAGCAGGATCTTTTTAGTGTAGGCCTAAAACCTATTCCCACCCCCTCTAAGCTCAGCATACGGGGAGACACCGAGGGAAACAGAAACCGCGCCTCAGCTGCTGGCCTGGGGCCCACATGGCTGAGAGGCCTGAATTATTAAGCCCTGGGAGAGAGGCTGGCTGGCACCCATGCCAAGGGGAAACCAATCGCCCGACAGGTGCTCACTTCATCATCACCCAGGGGGTGAAGAATTCAGCTGCTTCCAGTTCAGGGGCCTCCAGTGTGACCAGAACTGTAAACAGGGCATCTGACTGGCCTTGGGGGGGACCCGGCCAGGCTGTCCCTGCCTCCCCAGCCGGATTTCTCAGGCCCTTTGTTTACAGGCTGCGGCTCACCCCTCCCTGGGCTCTGAGCTCCCCTGTCACACACATTTTCTGCATTCCTCTTCCTGCAGAGCGGCTTTGCTTCTCCGCTCTCCACAAAGGAAGACCTTGCAGCAGCCCAGGGCCAAGGTTTCCAGAGCCTCCCGTCTCATGGGTCCTGTCACCCAGGGCCACCCGCACTCAGAAGTCAGCCTGCAGCTGGCTGGCAAGCCACCCCTCCCATTCAGATGGAGGTGTCCAGAGGAGGCCAGACCCACCCCACAACTTCTTGGAGCTTACTCTGGGGTGCCCCTCTGAGCAGATAGTGAGTCCCATAAGGTCCCATTTCTAGTGCCTGGAAAAGAAAGGCAAAGGGACCCACCTGAAGTTGTGGAGGTCAGAATGGTGCCTGTGAAACCTGGAGGGACAGAGGCCAGGCCCCACAGCACCTTTCTGCAGTGGGTCTAAAATCCTGGGCCAAGAAAGGCCTGGTGTGCCCCAGGGTGATGCAGGTGGTTTGTGGAGCCAGAAACCCCTTCTTGGTTTTCTTTCTTGCAGTCCTTTCTCTAAATGCCCATGTTCCTGAGAACTCCCGATATCCTACCAGCATGAGGACCAGCTAGCTTCCTCTGCACAAGAGGCCCCCGGGGCCCCTCACCTCTGCGACAGTGCCGCTCACTATTTCCTCCCCCGCTTGGTGCTGGGCCTCACATCCCCTTGCTTCCCTTCATCGGGACAGTTAAGAAAAGTTGTCTAAGACTTGGAACTGGGGCAAAGGGATCCTAGCAAGCCCTAGAGTCAGGCTGGGGTGGACATTGTCCAGCAGGCCTGCCCTGGGGAAGTACCTGGTTTTCTAGGAGTGTGTACCTTGGTTTAACTTTCGGTTTACTATTGATTAGGGTACTGTACAACTTTATATGGGAAGTGTAGAAAACTGGTAGCAATGCAGGATTGATGTATAGTAGTGCAAATATAAATATTTTAGTCAGAAGGCTCAGGTTTTATTTTAAATGCTATAATTCAGCAATTATTTCAATATTCTCCCCCCCCCCATTTATTTTAGATACTTAAGTATCTCGTGTGCTTTTTGAACTTGCTTTACCATCCTGCTGGTTTTCTCATGAATTAACTAAATATATTTTTGATACACGTGCAGTGTACCGTTGTGTGAAAGCCATGTTTTTGAAGCATAATTTAAAAAATGAACATATAGGATCATGGGCTTCTTTTTCATATACAGTTCTGTGAGTTTTAACTCATATAAAGACTTGTGCAACCCACTAGCACAGCCGGGATGTAGAACAGTTTCATCATCCCGGAAAACTACCTTGTGGCAGACCTGCAGAAGCAGTTTTGTGGCTTTGTGTGTATTAAAAAAGACACACATTATAAACCCTACCATGCTAACCGTCTTTAAGGTGCAGTTCAGTAGCGCTGAAAATATTTGCATTGTTGTGAAACAGATCTCCAGGACTTTCTGCATCTCACAGAACTGAAACTCTATGCCCTTTGCCTCCTCCCCCAGCGGCTGGTTGGCAACCACCATTCTAACTTCCTATGTCTGTGAATGTGACCACTTTAGATATATCACCTAAGTGGAATCATAGAGTGGTTGTCTTTTTGTGACTGGCTTAGCGTAGTGCCCTCAAGCTTCATCCATTTGTGCTGTCTTTGACTTTTTGAAAATTATTCTTTTCAGGAAAATGCAGAAGGATGTCAGTGATTAGGGTGCTGCTGGTCTGCCCATCTTTCCCAGTCCCCCAGCCTGTGGTTGAGTCCCTATCTGTCCCCTAGGGAAGGGCTTGGGGTCTCAGAATTAATCAACAGGGTGCTTTGAGGACACCTGGGGGTGGGTGGGTAGTGAGGTTAACTCCAAGAAGGGTAAATAATTGAGCTGAGCATGGGCACCCAAGCCAGATGTCCTATTAGCTCCTTACTTCAAAGGCAGGGGATAAAAGAGCCGTCACCCTTGGCATTTGCACAAGGGTCTCCTCAACAATGCGCATGGGAACCTGGCCTATAGGAAGAACTCCGCAGACTTGGGGTGGGGGGGGAGGGTGAGCCAGTGCATAGAAACAGCAGGGCCAGCCACAGGGGATGGGAACCCCTAAATAATTTACTTGGGCCTCTGAAATAAGTCAGACATCTTCTCTCTCTCTCTCTCTCTCTCTCTCTCTCTCTCTCTCTCTCTCTGATCCTAAGCTATTTTTCACTCAGCATTCAGAACCTGTGGTATGTGTAACAGCCAGGTCATCTTCATTGGTTTAAAATCCATAACTATGCTGTGTCTACACCTGTGTGTCTCCCCCTCTTCAGAAGCCTCGTTGTCTCTGCCAGGAGAGGTGTGTGAGGGAGCTGCTAAGGAAAGGAGCCTTAGATTCTGGTTCCTGCCGTCCCCAGGAGCCCTCATGGTCCTGGGAAGCCACTGAAACACCTGGACACTCAGTCTCCCTTCCACCAAGCGTCGTGACAGTACGTTACCCAGCTGTGTATTCCACCTGGATTCCTAAGTTCTCTTTTCACATGTTTTATCTCTGTGGCCACTGTATAACTTTTAGTTTCCAAACCATGACATTTTTAGAGTGAAAGGGGTACCGATACTAATCACAGTGGGACAATATGTGTAAACTGGGGCTGTGCAAGCACGCAGCAAATATGGTCACGCTTAGCTTCCAGACTAAACCAAAAGTTCCTTCCAGGGAGAAGCCTCATCTATCCATCTCAGAGCCCCTCTGCGTGTCTATCCTACAGCCTCGGGCATGGAGATGCTCAGTGAACCCTGACTGGCATCTGCTTCTTTAAGATGCTCTTTTCCCAAGAAATCTAACCCAGGGCAGATTTAGAGGGGAGGCTTCTTGGTTTAACTCAAACACTTCATTGCAGGTTGGGTTGGCTTTGGTTGTTAAATAGCACACATTGTCAAATAATCACCAAGAGACAACGGGTACTTCGTGTTGGGAGGTGGACCCTTTCAGAGCAGGCTAGGATTGGGCTGCCGAGGGTAGAGTACGTCTGACACGTCACAGGCATGTGGCAGAGGCTCCTGAGACCACGGCTGTATGCAAGGGAAGGGGTGCGTGTTGGCATGCACAGATGGAATTTCAGGTATCTGCTTTGCGTGAGAACCTGCTGGGAGTACTGGAAGAAATGAAAAGAACTTTGAGGATTAGCTGCTGGACTTTAGGAGAGCAGGTTTACAGCTCTAGGAGGGGAGAGACAAAGATGACCTTGACCCCTAAAGAGTATGCAGCTGGGTGGGCAAAATGCTCACTCCAGTAGAGAAGGCTGTGGTTTGAAATTGATGGGGAGGAGTCTCTTGAATGCTCCCCTGAGTGGTTGATGGTAGTTGATGGTTGATGACTTTTGACCCAGCCGGTGATAAAGAAAGGAGACTGTAGTAGAAAGTAATTCCCATCTGCCTCAGAGGAGAACTGTCCGAACCCACAGGCCTCCAGCTGGCGGGGCCACGTCAGCCCTCGCCAACAGCACTCTCTAGGCCCATTTACTCCACAGAGAGAGGAGGAAGTTCTCTCCCCCCGCAGCCTGAGGCACTCTTCCCTGCCTCCCACGGATGACTGACAGTGAGAACACCCCTCTCTGTTAGGGACAGTCACCTCATCGCTGCACACCTACCCAAAATGTGTGACCTGATCCCCTTGACTCAGACAAGATAACCATGAAAGTCTCCAGTCTGGATTTCAGCCTCAGAGCCTGTCACAGGCCAGTCTAAACAGCACCTTTCTTTGCCCAGTGCATTGTCACAGCCTTTCTTCCAGCCTGGGGTAGGGAGAAGGTCAAGTCTGTCATCACCGAGTCACCACATCTCCCATGAACAAATGTTGGGCAACCCAATATCCACATCTCCCAGGAGCCAATGATTATTTTCAGCCTCAGAGCAGCCTCAAACCAGATTTAAGGAAAGAAAATACCTAAGCCACGCGTCTAACTTGTTTGTGGGCAGCTCTGCCCATACACCCAATTAGTGTTCCCAAACAGAGATCAGAAGCATCATATTTGGGCTTCTTCAGGAAAAATGCTGGCTGTTTGCCTCGCATCCAGTTGATTGCAAGTTCTGTTCGATGTGGGTAAACTTGGCAACGCCAAGAGTGAACCCTAATGTAAACTATGGGCTTTTTGGTAATTATGATTCATCGTTGTATGTTCATCAGTTGTAGCAAATATACCAGTATGGCAGGAGATGTTGATAATGGGGCAGGCTATGCATATATGGGAACTCTCTGTACCTTCTCTTCATTTGTTCTGTGAATCTAACACAGCTCTATGGAAGCAATGAACAGACCGTCAAACCTCAGAGGGAAGGCAGCAGAGGATTGGAGGGCGGGCTGGTGGTAAGAGATCAACCAAGAGACTTGTATGCACTCATATAAGCATAACCAATGGACACAGACAATAGGGGGTGAAGGCCTGTGCTGGGAGGCGGGAGCGGGCTGGGAGAGGTCAATGGGGAGAAAAGGGGACGTATGTAATAATTCTAACAATAAAAAAAAATTTAAAAAGCTCCAAAAAATTGTCTTAATTAAAAAATATTTTTTGAGTGCCTTGGTACCAGGCTCGACAGGAAAAGGTTTCAGAGACTGTGACTGATGTGAGGCTGACTTCTGGAGGCCTCTCTGCAGGTACCGTGTTTCCCCGAAAATAAAACATCCTCCGAAAATAAGACCTACTTACAGGTTTCCTTCTGAGTGAAATATAAGGCATCCCCCGAAAATAAGGCCCCCAGGCTCTGTCTCAGAATGAAAATTAATTTACCGTAAACTGGTCGCTAGGGCCGCCCTGACTGGCATCTAGCAACCAGTGACGTTACGCGGAGTCCTGACGTCACTGCTGTGTGGAGGCGGAGCGGAGGTCGGAGTGAGCGGTGAGCAGGGGGCGGGAGAGAGGAGGAAGAACAGGAGGATTAGAGCGGACGGGATGCTGCGAAGGTGGTGAGTGCTGGTCTGTCTCTGGTGACACTACCTGATGCTCGCGGTCGCCTCCATGATGACTGAAGGTTCTCAGTCAGTGGCAGACCCTGCTCCAGCCCAGATCCAGGCCCCAGCAAGCCCAGTGACAGTCCCCAGGCAGGCCCCAGGGGGTAAATGTCTGATAAAGGGGTAGGGGGGATGTCTGGTGAAGGTGTTCAGTGGCACAGGGGTGGGGGGAGGGGGATAACTTAAAATGACACAGGAGGATCAGAGGGGGCAATCAAAATGACACAGGAGGATCAAAAGGGGTTACTAAAATGGTAATCCCCCCTCTGATTCTCCTGTGCCATTTTGATTCCCCCCTCTGATCCCCCCTGTGTCATTTTGAGTGATCCCCCTCCCCCCACCTTGATACCCCAATTCCTTTTTTTTTACCCCTAGAAATGAGCGCAAAAAGAAAAAGCTACTCCATGGAGTACAAGAAAGGAATCGTGGAAGACTCGTGGGGCCAAAATCTTACTGCTTTCTGCAAAGAGAAGATGTTGAGTATCCGATTGGTCCGAAAATGGCGAGCAGAGTATGGTAACCTCATTGAACAAGTGGACAAGGGAAATGCTAAAAAGCGCAAGTGTGGATCAGGTCAGCAACCATTATTTTCCGAGCTGGAAGACCTGATCTGTGAATGGGTTGTTGACAGGAGAGCAAAGGCTTTGGTTGTGAATAGGGCTCAGATTCAAGAATTTGCCCTTGCAATGGCACCACAGTTTGACATAGCCCCCGAAGACTTCAAAGCATCACAACGCTGGCTGGATAATTTCCTTCAGCGAAGTGAACTGTCTTTAAGAAGATCTACAACATTGTTTAGGTTGGAAGATACTCAAGTTATTAAGCGAGCACTTGCATTCAGTCCTTTATTGATGATGCTGACTTCTCTAAATACAATCTTTCCAACATGATTGCTATGGATGAAACTGCAGTGTTTATGGGCCAATCATCTCAAACAACAATTGAACAGCGGGGTGCCTCCTTAGCGTACATTCCCTCCACTGCTTACGAAAGTGCACGTGTTTCCTGTATTTTGGCAATTTGTCTGGATGGCACTAAAATCCCACCTTTAATCATTTCTAAGGGCAAGAAGGAAAAGATTGAACATGTTTTGGGTGTTTTTATTCTTGAAACTGAAAAAGCCTGGGCCACACGAGCAGTTATAAGGAAGTGGGTCGATTTAATGCTGCCGCTTGTTATGCGAGGGAGCCAAAGAGGTCTGCTAGTCTGGGATGCAGCCAGCACTCACCGCGCTAAAGACATGAAGACATTTCTTCACGAAAGAAAAATAGATCAGATAATGATTCCCGCAGGAATGACGGCCTATCTCCAGACTCTTGATATTGCAATAAACAAGTCATTCAAAGACAATTTGCGCATGGAAATTAATGACTACATTGAAAATAGAATGGAGAGAAATAAGCGTGGAAACTTTGTGAAACCTAAACTGCAAGAAGTTGTGACTTGGGTGAAGAATTCATGGGAGAAAATCACTGACAGTTGCATTGCAAATGCACTGCGAGTAGGCTCCCTTGACAAGAAGTACTCATTTAAAGACAGTGCTATTGCTAAACATGAGAGATTTGGTCCACTGATTCTGAAAGAAATGGAGTCACAAGAAATTCACCAGGAAATTCAGGAATTGGATTGTTATGATGATGTTCCAGAAGATGATGACATGATTGTCATTGAATAAATGAGTAAATTCTTGATACTATAGGATTCACAGTTTGTCTGGTTTATGTTGACAACTACCGTACTACCGTACCATATACAGGTAATAAATTTCCTTTATTTTCATTTAACAATAAATGTGTATCGTATTCTTCTTCATGGAAAAATAAGACATCCCCTCAAAATAAGACCTAGCGTGTCTTTGGGGGCAAAAATTAATATAAGACACTGTCTTATTTTCGGGGAAACACGGTAGGTGCGAACGCCAGCCAGACCCACGGCCCATTGGATAATCAGACTCAAGCTCGTTTTAACCACTCAAGAAAGGCAGGAGCAATGGGTGACTCGAGGCCAATTATAGTTTCAATCCAGCTCCCCACCGCCTTACCCGCTATCCTCTCTACAATCATCACCAACTGGGACAGGGGTGGGAGGCTTGGCTAGGAGGATTCTTTTCTGTTCCTGCCTCAGAGAGGCTGCTATAGATGTTGCTGACCATTTTGTTTGGGGCAGAGAAGGGAGCCAAATAGGTGAGCCAAGTCTTAGTGCAATGACCAGGTAAGGGCTTCAGGCCACCTTGGGGCTCTGAATCTGAAATCAAGAGCCAGGACCTATGAAGTCAGGATTGGAAACTTTTCTTCCTCGCCAGAAAAATTGCCACTCCAGAGGGAGACAGGAAGTCATCTTTGGGCCTGAGCCTCTCTTTGTTCCTGCCTCCCTTGAGGGGTCAGAATATTCTACAGCACAGACCTCAGATAGGTGAGAAAAGTGGCCGTCCGGTCAGACTGAGCTTGAAACAGCAGGCCCGGAAGGGGAGAGCTGGAGCTCTTGGGCCTGATTTTCCAAAGAGGCGTGGCGGTGGGTGGGATACGGACCTTTCTGCAGAGAGGCCTCCGGAAGGCAGCTTCTCTGGGGCATAGCCTCTGAAGCCCTTTCCTGTGAGCCTGGCACCAAATATACTCAAATTTCGACAAACAGCATGACCTTTACTTAATAAAGGCTGGGGAAAGCCAGGGCAAGTGTTCCCACGTTGAGGTGCTTCATAAACGACGTGGCATCTTCTGTACCCGAGGATGACATGAGCAGCCCACTGTCACCTGAGTCATTCTTTCCAGGTGTGGTGAGTGGGAAAGCAGCCCGCTAATGTCATGGAAAAAGCCCTGGATTTCAGTCTCCATCAGAGGTTGGCTAGCCACACAGACTGCCGCTGTTGGCAACCCCACCTCCGCACACTCACTTGTGATGTGGGAGGTGGAGAGGGGAGTGATCCGTGCCTGGTGCTTCTCACCCAGAATGCATGCACTCGTAGATGTGAGAGCACTTGAAAAAAAGCCACATGCCATTGATTTGACAGGCAGGCTGGGTGGAGAATATACACCGGACTTAGTGTTTAAGAACTCAGGTTGGATCTGAGCTACTTCTTAGTCATGTCAATTCAGGCAGGTTACTTAATGTCTCAAGGCCTCAGTTTCCTCACCTGTGAAAATGGGTACAATCACCCTGTACCTAACTCCTTCGAGGGGTGGCTTAAATGAAATAGAATATGCGAGAAGTGCTGTTATCTGATACTGCCCAAGGGAAAGGCCTCTTATTTGGATTAATGGATCAGGACACATCCTGGCCCCCACAAGCCCACCCTCTCTGGTTGCCCTGGCAACCTGGACCGAGGCTGCCAGCTTCCTGCCGGGGCTTTCCTGCCTGCTCTAAGTTTCAGTTTCCTCTCTCGACCTCAGCCCAAGGACGGAAGTGTGGCGGGGGGTGTCTGGATTTCAAAAGCAGGGCCCTCTGGCATGGTTTGCCACACCTCTCCCTGCTTTGTGAAATAGAGAAGAGAGCCTGGTTATACATTTCACTCATTTTCCTGCTTTCTTTTCATGACTCAATTTGGTGAGTATTTCAGTTGCCTGTGCTGTCTGCAGGCAGGACCCGAGGAGGTCTGGGTGTCCCTATAACAGTGGGATGCATTCACTGGGTGTCCTTACAGGCAACTGTCACAGGTTAAAACTTCTCCATGGGTGACCCACTCCTCCGTGTCTGCGTCTCACGTTTAATGCAAAAGTCTTGGTTGTTGCCACAGTCTTCAGGAGCAAATTCAGGAACCAGACTGGGAGGCCTTTGTAACTTCCCCCAAGAATTGCTATTTTTGCCATCCGTAGTTTCTATAATCGTTAGTTGTGAAACTCATAAACCAGAAATGGCCGGTGTGCTTATCTATGGGGCAACTGAAAAAGACATGATCTTGAACCCCAGTCCCTTCCATACAAGCAGATTTCCTAGAAGGGTGGGTGGGGCAGCTGCCTGATGAAAAGGAGGCAAGTCTAGTCCTTGGGCTGCAAGAAAGCAAGAAGGCCTGAAGCCCTGACAGAGACTGAGCAGCAGGGATCTCTGCCCACCAGGGACTTATAAAAGACAGAGAGCAATTGCCATGCTTATGTAGTTCTTGTAGGGATGGTCCCTGGGATTAGTTTGAGAGATCATGGATCAGAGAGCTATCAACACTGACTGACTCCTCACGTTAAGTTTGGGAGGTGGTGCTGTCCTATCATCCCCATTTTACAGGTCGGGAAACCAAGGGGCAATAACTTGGGTTAGGAATCTCAGATTCAAGTGGCTTTTTAAAAAAATCGAAGTGTAATTGACACACAATGTTATATTGGTTTCTGATGGACAACTTCATAATTAAACATCTGTATACTCTGCATAATGATCACCACAAGTGCAGTCACCCTGTGTCACCAGCCAAAGGCAATATGTTATTGACTGTAGTTGACGTGGCGTTTGTTGAAGTGTGCTGCATGCCAGGAGCCCTGCCAGGCGCTTTCCCAAGGACTGTCTCCTGTAATCCTCACCAGAGCTCCATGGGGTAGGCTTTGGCATCTCCATTTTACAGGTGAGGCCCATGAAGTCCTGCATATTGTGATTTATAATAAGCAATCTATATTTGATCTTCCTCCTAGTTTGTGGCACACAGCTCCTAAAACTCTTAGAATTTCCTGTGAGGAGAGACCCATGAAGGTGTCTGTTTGGATCGCCCCTGAGATTGGGGGCTGGTTGCCAGGAGGATCAACCAGATGATTAGAGGGTTGGAACTTTCAGTCCCACCCCACTCTTTCCCCCCCCCCCGCCCCCCCCCACCTCTGGGAAGGGGAGAGGGGCTGGAGGTTGAATTAATGGCCAAATAGCCAATGCTTTAGTCCATCCTGCCTATGTAATGAAGCCTCCATAAAAACCAAAGGGCTGGGGGAGCTTCGGGGTGGTGAACATGTGGAAATTTAGGGAGTGACGTGTTTGGAGAGGGTGCCCTGTGCCCTTTCCCCCTACCTTGCCCTGAGTGTCTCTTCCATGTGGCTCTTCCTGAGTTATATACCCTTTTGTAATAAACCTGTGATCTAGTAAGTGAAATGTTTCCGCGTTTTGGAGACATTCTAGCAAATTAATCAAACCTAACTCGGTGGAACTTCTAATCTCTAGCTGATTGGTCAGAAGTGCAGGTGACAACCTGCACTTGCCACTGGCATCTGAAGTGAGGAAGTGCAAACTTGGGAGACTGAGCTTGTGGGATCTGATGCTGGCTCCAGGTGGGTGGTATCAGAATTGAGTTTAATTGTCGCTGGTGTCAGAGAATTGCTTGTTGGTGTGGGACATCCTTCCCGCACCGCCCCCCGCCCCCCCAACACACACATTGGAATTGGTGACCAGAATCCTTCCGGTCCCCAGAAGGTAATGAGCCCAGAATGCCAGTGCATCTATCTGTGTGTCGTCTGACCCCTCTGCACCATGCTGCCACTGAAGCTGAGCTGGGTTGGCCCAGCTCTTCGACTGGTTAGGATCAGTCACAGGGTCCCCATGACCATCCCAATCCTTCGTGCTGCTGGAGGGCCATGACCCTCTCTTGGCTGGCTCGCCCACCACGTAATCCCTAAGCAGGTCTCAGAGACAAGAAGGAAGAGGGAACATCCAGCCAGAGAAGGGGCTGGGTCTAGCCTGGACTTGACCCCCTGTACCCAACATTTACTGGTAGTCTCCTCCTTACCCCTGCATCTATTTTGAGAGTGTATGAGCTTGGCCCTTTTAAACCAAGGAGGTAAACTTATTCATCACCTGCTGCGAATCCTGCATTGTGCTCTTCCACTCACAGACGCGGTAACTTTTCAACAGTTTTTTAAAAAATATGTTGAAATAATGTTTTAACAGTAATATGTCAGCATAATGTTTTATGAAGACTATGAGTGAAAACTATTTTTTCTCCTATGAAGAATCAGTGTGAAATATGATGTTAATAACTATGTCATACCAGTGGGGGAAAAGAGGAACAATTCAATAATTGGAGCTAGAAAAACACTTATATGGGTAAAGCTGAAACTGGAGCCCGGCTGGCATGGTTCAGTGGTTGAGCATTGACCTATGAACCAGGAGGCCACGGTTGGATTCCCGGTCAGGGCACATGCCCTGCTTGATCCTCCTGGCAACCAGCTCCCAAAAGAAACTGGACCCCCATTAACACACAGGAAATAAGCTCTAAATGGATTAAGGACAGTGTTGAAACATGTTTTCATATGTTTTTCATGGTAGAAAAGATAGATGACTATCTTGTACTAGAGAAAGATTTTTCTTTCATAAATTTTTCTTTATTAAAGTTCAATAAAGCACCAACCAAAAAGAGAAAAGATTGATAAATTTGACCGTATTGACTGTATTATAAAATTGAATATTCACATTCTCCATGATCTGGCATGTATATCAGGATGCACATGTAAGAATATTCTTAGCAGCTCCATACGCAATAACAAAAATAAACAAACAAAAAACAAACCCAGAAATGTGACAGATACTCACGGACAGGTAAATGGATGAAGTCTGGTATATTCACACAGTGGGATATTATACAACAGTGAAAACTGAACTATAACTGCATGCAGCATAGTTCCTGTGATATAATTCTATTATATGTGCTGAGTAATATAGACGGTCTATAAGAGTACCTTTTCTATAAAGTTTAAAAACAGCTAAAACTAAACATTAATTAAACATTACATTGATTAAATACAACTTAACATTAATTAAGCAGTAATTAAGTTTGGCATCAAAAGGAAGGAAATTATAAATACAAAATACAAAATGAAAAAGGTGGGGAAAATATAGGTAAATGTCAGTTATTCATATTTTAGATCTCAAATTAAGAGCTATTTTCACAGATGCTCATACACATGTCTTTTCAAAATGAACGAATAAATTATGACCAAAGAAAGCCATGCTAAAAAAAAGAAGAAAGAAAGAAAGTATCAATGGTCAAGTGATCAGGCTCTATGACACAAAGAACAGTTAATTAAAGGGATGCACCATTTTAAATGTTCTCCATCGCCCACCAGCCAGTCGTGCCAGCTCCATCCCTGGTCCAGCCCTCCCCTTAACAGCTCCCAGGGGGAATCCAGCTATCTGCCATCCGGGAGCCCCCTTTTGGCTGAGGAGCTGCAAAGGGATGGTGTGTTTCTGTGGCCCGAGGATTGGAGCGCGCTGTTTGAAGGAGGAGCTCCCTTGCCTAGAGAGATCAGCTTGGCAGCATCTGTATTGAACACAATGGCGGGGCCTGGGCAGATGTCACAGCATTGTCAGTAAGGAGCCTCTCCTCCATTAAAGGGTTAGTGATGGGCCAGCAGAGGAACACTTGCCGGGTACCTGCTCACTTCCACGTGATCTTACGTAAGTCAGGCTTTCCTGCAACACACGTGCCCACTGAGCCGTGTTAGAAGGTGACAGGAAGGAGGCCCCTTGAGTATCACAGGGGCAGCCTGCACCTGCAGCCACACCCACCACAGGTTCCACGATGGGTGGGGGAGCAGGCAGGGTGGTTAAGAGACAAGAGAACAGAGAAATACTGTTATTATCTCCAAACTTGCCACCCCCATATTAGATTTGCAAATGACGACGGGGGTCTGCTTTCCCCCACCTCATTCCACCAGGCCTAATTTGCTTACCAAGATGAATGATGATGGCTCTTTACAGTCTGCAGAATGCTCTGTATTACATCATCACATTGGGTCCTCCTGAAAAAACCCTGTGAGATGGTCACGATTGGTATTTTCATTTTACAGGTGAGCAGACTGAGGCTCACAGTGGCTTGGTGACTCGTCTGAGGTGACAGACTTAGTGGCAGGCTTCTTAGTGGTAGGACTTCTGGCTCCCCACCCAGTGTTCCTACTCCGTGCTGTTTAATTTTCACGAAGATCCTGGCAGCTCCCAGAGTGCTAGGAAAGCATGTCCTCTCAGCAGGGAACAGTCACCCGCCCCTGGGCTGGCACCTGGCTCCGTCCCACCAAAGCTGAATGGGAACAGGAGCAGGGCCACATCCTGACCCTCTCCAGCTGGGGGAAGTGGTGGCTCCGAGAGGAAACATCCAGAGAGCGGCCTTTCTGCCACCGAGCTGGGGCAGAGGAGCTGTGTCCTAGAACAGCAGAGGTCTTCATTTTTGTGTGAACTTTCTGCACAGTACCCCTTGGGGCCCCTGAGTGTGCTGTTTTCTCTGGTGAGTCTAGAAAAGGGCCTCTCGGGAATTATTGCACTGTTATTTAGAACAGTTGTGTAAAAGAGATGCTTCAAAGTTTAGTGTTCTAGTTGTTTTTATCAAGTGATGATTGCTCATTGTAAAAAAACAATTTGGGAAAATATAGTCAAATTAAAAGTAGGAAAAGTATCACTCCATCCAGAGATAATTACTTGTCCATCACCAACTTATCCCTTGGCAGTTATCCCCTACGGATTTATAGCCAAACACATCATTCTTACCTCCCTTTGAGGCCCCCAATAGATTCTGACAGAAAGAGTTCTGTTTCTACTCAGGATGGAGAAGGCTACAAGAGCATAAAGTAAGCTCCCATCTGAACAATGAGAAATGGACAGATACAGGCATACCTTGGAGATATTGCAGGTTCTGTTCCAGGCCAGCACAATAAAGCAAGTATCACAATAAAGTGAGTTGTAATCTTTTGCTGATGGAGATCTTGCCTTCAGTTTGTAAAAGCCACATCTGTGAAGTGCAATCAGGCCTGGCCTGTGTGGCTCAGTGGTTGAACATTTACAGTTCAATTCCTGGTCAGGCCATATGCCCGGGTTGCGGGCTTGATCCCCAGTTGGGGGTGTGCAGGAGGCAGCTGATCAGTGATTCTCTCTCATCATTGATGTTTCCATCTCTCTCTCCCTCTCTCTTCCTTTCTGAAATCAATAAAAATATTCTTTAAAAAATTTTGTTTAAAAAGTGAAGTGCAATCAAATTAGGTATCCCTGGAGCCTGCAAATCATAACTTTTTTTTTTTTAACCCATCAGAGAATTAAGGTCACAAGGCAACAAAATGAACTGAATTCTAAAGAATGACAAGCATCTCTGAGAAGAGACAGGACAGAGGAACTATTTCACCTTTGGCCAGGACTGGCTGTGTAATCCATGGGACCCAGTAAAAATGAAATGCAGGAACCTTTTGTATGTGGAGTGCTGTTTGAATGCTCAGCTCAAGTGCCTTGACGTGGGCCCTGTCTTTGTTAGAGAACGTGAGAAAGAAGTGGTTGCCGTCAATGAAGGTAAAAAGAAAGGAATTAAAATTTGATGCCTGAGTGTGGTTTATCATACCAGTTTAGAATAACTGGGAACCCCATAGAGATGAGGAGTCTGTAATCATGTTCAAGCCCTTTCCCATGGGCCTCCACTAAGTGCTCACAAGAAAAACTGGGGAGAGGCAAGAGCCCAAGAGAGCCATTTTGATGGGGCAAGCATTCAAGATGATGCAGGTAGCCTGGCCCTTGGGCATAGGCAAGAAACCCTGCTCACTTCCAAAGACCCCTCCATCATCACATAAAAGCCTTAACCAACTGGAGAAAGGGCAACAAACATTTTTGACCCCAGAGTCACTGGGAGAGGTATAGAAGCAGAATCTGGTTGCCTTTGGGGATAAGTAGGAACTTCCCACTCCTGGAAACAGGCAAAGATCCACTGTGTCTGGGGTAAGAATCAAAGCAAAATCCATTTTCCCCCAAGGAAGGCAGAGATAAGAAAACCTCTTGGACTGAAGATTTTGCACCAATATATAGCAGAGTTCTGCTAAGTCTGGGGGAGAGACTCTTCTACACCCAAACCTGGGGGTGGGGGCAGAAACCTTCTTCTACCCTTCAAAATTCTTTCCATCCTATATAATAAAACCCTAATATGCAAATTAACCAAATGGCAGAATGATGGGTCGCTATGACACTCACTGACCACCAGGGGGCAGACACTCAATGCAGGAGCTGCCCCCTGGTTCAGTGCACTCCCACAGGGGGGGGTGCCACTCAGCCAGAAGCCGGGCTCATGGCTGGCAAGCACAGCAGCTCCTGCCTCTGCTGCAGGTGGGCAGTAAAGAGTGAGGGGTCCCAGACTGTGAGAGCCCCGGACTGCAAGAGGGATGTCTGACTGCCGGCTTAGGCCCGATCCCCAGGGGGATGGGCCTAAACTGGCAGGTGGACATACCCCAAGGGGTCCTGGACTTCAAGACACCCCCCCCTCCGTGCACAAATGTCGTGCACCGGGCCTCTAGTTATTTTAATAATTAAAACTACCTGCAGATGTGGCTCAGTGTTTGAGTGTTACCATGAATTCCGGGGTCAGGGCACATGCCCCAGTTGGTTGTGGGCTCAATCCCCAGTGGGGGGCTTGCAGGAGGCAGTTGATTGACATTTCTCTCTCATTGAAGTTTCTCTCTCTCTCTCCCTCTCCCTTCCACACACAAACACAAACAAAAAAAAAAAACCTACCTGAGACAGATTAATAAGAAAAATAACCAAATTTAATTACATATGTACGTATGGGAGCCCCACAAACATTAGAGAGTCAGAGACCTCACACACATGACAGGTTTAGAGACAGAAAGTTAAAATGAGGTATATATGGCATTCTGAGCTAAGGATAAGACAAAGCACCTTGGGGCTTCAGAGAGGAGGAAGGTCATTTGCATGACAAGAACAGATGTTCAGTAATTGGACATTTGCCCCACCCTAGGTCATAAAGGGTTATTGCAGGTGATAACTCTTAGTATGGGCAAGGCCCAAAATTTAAATGCTTTAGGGAGAGGTAAAAGTTTCTCTGTGAGCTTGCAGAGTCTCAATTGACTTCAGCTAAAAATAATTCACATACCAAAGTGGTACATCTTGGAGAGGTCTGTTCTGAACCCCTTCACCTGCCACAGAGACAAGGCAGAGTTTAGTTTCCATGGTGATGGGGAAAGGGCAGAAACTCTGAGAAGGCCCCATCCCCAAGGCTTAGGCTCACAGGCTCTGCCTAAGACAGACTGGATCAGGAGAACCAAGAATGCGCTCAGATCTGACCATGAACCTAACACTGAGTAACAAAACATCAGCAGTCTGACATCCCTCTTGCAGTCCAGGGCTCTCGCAGTCCTGGATCCCTCGCTCCTTACCGCCCGCCTGAAGCAGAGGCGGGAGAGGCTCCTACCACTGCCACTGTGCTCGCCAGGTCAGCCGTGAGCCCTGCTTCTGGCTGAGCGGTGCTCCCCCTGTGGGAGCGCACTGACCACCAGGGGACAGCTCCTGCGTTGAGCGTCTGCCCCCTGGTGGTCGGTGCACATCATAGCGACCGGTCGTTCCACTGTTCAGTCGATTTACATATTACGCTTTTATTATATAGGATGTACCTAAGTCTAATTGAATAATGATAGAGCGACCAGGAATTTATCCTCTAACTTTGGATATACAATTATGGTGGAAGATTTAAAACAATCCTTATAATCAGAAAGATCCACCAGGTAAGGGGGAAAAACAATAAAATCCCAGAGGAATGGACTATTTCATTAACAAATTAATTACAGTAATGTAACTGGGCACCCTATGAACAGAGAGAGTGAGAGTAGGACAGGTTCTTTGTGGGTAGAATGGGACCCCACTATTTTAGGGACACCAGATGCCCATCTGAAAACATTCTCCTTCTATCTGCCACTGACCTTTAAATCCAGATGAGAAATGAACCCTCTGCTTTGAGGCTTTGTTCTCGGTTCAAACATCTCCTAGATCTTGGAAGCATCTTTATTTTAAACTATGGCGATCACATCTCTTCAGCAGAAGGTTGCTTGTTAAATTCTACCCTGAGAAGAGCTTTGGTAAGGAATATACGGGGCAGAGCATGAATTCAAGGAAATGGTGCAGGAGGGGTAAGAGATGTGAGAGAGGAACCCAGAAGATATTCGAGGGGCTATTCCTGCTTCACTTCAAGGCCATCCGTCTGCTCTGCCTTGTAGTCGGGGGTGCCAACTCCCAGACCTCTCTTCCAATCCTTTCCCATCAGTTCACCACACTGACATTTAAATTGTAGCATCATGGGTGATGGGACAAAGCATTCTATTTCCTTTCAGCCTAGCTCCCGAGACAAGCAGCTGCTACTCATGGAATTTCTCAAGCTCCAAGCATAATGAAGTGTGACTTTTAGCCCTGAAAAAAAAAATCTGAATTTTAATTGGAAAGCTCCTGGGCGAGCAAGTCTCCTTGACATTTGAAAGCGTAAACCTTATCTGGAGCAGCTCCTTGGAGGCTCCTTGTTGAACTTGAGTCATTTGAGAACCCACTGTAGGGTTATTTCTCATTTGTTTTTCAATTAGACAGCAGCAGAACATTAATTTAGGCTATAAGGGCTTTTTCCATTAATCTACTAAAGAAACCGACTTTAAGATTAAATGGCCATATTTTACAGAGAATAATAAAATAAATACGGCACTGGTTTTCTTATACTAGTTCCCTCTTGTTGTTATTGATATGCAAGGAACATAAGCCTGAGACCTCAGAGTTCTCTCAGGTGTCTCAAACCTCCGGCTCCAAATTTATCTTTTCCCGTGGCTCCTCTGCTCTGCCATGACACTCAATAACTTCCGTTTTCTCAGCTGTACCTATTTCTAGCTTCTTCCTTTGTCCCATTTGTATGTATTACAAGAATGACCTCACTGTGGGGTCACTATTTTTCAGTTATGAAAGTTTCTCAATTTGGGTATGTCTACAGTAGACATATCTTTAAAAAAATTTTTTTTTTATTGATTTCAGAGAGGAAGGGAGAGGGAGAGAGAGAGAGAAACACCAATGATGAGAGAGAATCATTGATTGGCTACCTCCTGCACGCCCTCTACTGGAGATCGAGCTCACAACCTGGGCATGTGCCCTGACTGGGAATCAACCTGTGACCTCCTGATTCATAGGTCGACACTCGATCACTGAGCCACACCGGCTGGGCCAGATAGGTTACCTTTTTCCCCCCATTATAAATAGCTACTATAAGGTACAAAACCATTATGTTAGGCATTTTGAAAATTGTCACACAACCATGTACCAAATGAACTAAAAAAAAAAAAAAAAAAAAAAAAATCTGGGGGCTTTGGCTAGAAATAAATGATAAATATTTTTCAAGGGTCTTAGGGTTTGCAGAGCATAAACACAACTAGGCAATACCCAGAGTGTTCCGAAGAAGAAGGAAAAGCTAAGAGTTCTTACAGGAAACGTACATCATTGAGAAGAATCAGTTCGGCATTCTTAGCCCTAGGATTGGTCTAGGATGGTTATTAGTCAGATGTCAGGTGGGCTGGAAAGTGGATGTCAGGTGGATTTCAGGTAGTCTTAGTATGTGAGTCCTTCAGGGGGCAATCGGAGGGTTTTCTGGAGGTCTGGTGTACCAGTGTATCCAGGCATTGACACAGGATTAGAAAGTTTAAAAATTCAAGTCCCAGGCTAATTAGAACAAGAATAGAATTGTTTCTTCATGCCACAACCTTGGCAATATTAACAATTTTGGCAGCTTGGTTAAAGTGACTCCATTATACATTTTCCCTTATCTTCACTTTCCTCACATATACGCTTGGTATTATCATTCCCCTTTCTCAGATGACATTCTGGTTATCTATAGAAATCACCTCCCAAACTTCGGTGGATTAAAACAACTACTCATAATTATATGCTTAGAAGTCTCACATGTAGTTGCAATCAGATGGCAGCTGGGGCTGGAGCTGGAGTTATCAAGACTGAACATCTGCCCTAACCAGTTTGGCTCAGTGGACAGAGCGTCGGCCTGTGGACTGAAGGGTCCTGGGTTCGATTCCGGTTAAGGGCATGTACCTTGGTTGCGGGCACATACCCAGTGGGGAGTGTGCAGGAGGCAGCTGATCAATGTTTCTCTCTCATTGATGTTCCTAACTCTCTATCCCTCGCCCTTCCTCTCTGTAAAAAATCAATAAAATATACTTTTTTTAAAAAAAGACTGAACATCTTAGGTGGCTTCTTCATTCATGTGTCTGATGCCTCAGTTAAGATGATGAGAACAGCTGGAAGCAGGCTGAACATCTGTATCTCCACATAGCCTCTCCTTGTTGGGCTTCCTCCCAGCATCGTAGCATCAGCATAGATGGACTTCTTACATCTACTGGCTTCCCCAAAGTAGTGCGCTGAGAGGCTAAGGCTACTTATGACCTAGCTTCTTATGACTCCTGAAGCATCCCATTGGTTACTATATGCAGCCCAGTTCATTGTGGGAGGGAACTTCAGAAGAATGGAAATACTGTGAGAGACAAAGTTCATTGTGAGGGAAGGGCATCTTTGCAGACTAGCTACTGTAGGTGAAGAGATTGATGCTCTGAAAGGTTATGTAATGAACTGCCAGTAAGTGGCTAAATTGAGACTTGAACCTAATAGGTCTGTCTGACCCCAAAACCTTTCTTCTGTATCATTCTCTTTCTTGTGATTGCTTATTTTGCTTCTCTAGTATAGCATCTTAAATACTGTCTCTAGATGGCCTCTTTTAACCTTTGCTAGGCTGCTGACTGCATCAACAGTGGCTTAGCTGTTTACAGAGAAGAAATCAGGGAAAGTGAGTAGTGAAACTACCCCAAATTCCATTTTGGGTTTTATATATATACTAGAGGCCCAGTGCACGAAATTCATGCATGGGGGCAGGGGGTGTCCCTCAACCTGGCCTGCACCCTCTCCAATCCGGGAGCCCTCGGGAGATGTCTGACTGCCTCTCGCAATCTGGGACCGCTGGCTCCTAATAACTCACCTGCCTGCCTGCCTGGTCACCCTAACCTCCCTACCTGCCTGCCTGATCGCCCCTAACTGCTCCCCTACTGGCCTGACCGCCCCTAACTGCTTCTCTGCTGGCCTGATCGCCCCAAACTGCCTCTGCCTTGCCCTGCACCCGGGATCCAGGATTCCCTCCTCTGGCTGGTCACAGGCACCCAGGACCCAGGCTTCCCTCCCTCTGGCCGGCCGCAGGCACCCAGGACCCAGGCCGGCTTTGCCCGGGCCACAGCCACAGGCGCTGGTGCCCGGGACTGCAGGGTGGGCAGCTTGTCCCTCTCCCAGGCCGCAGCCTGGCTGGTCCCCATTCCTCTCTCCCCAGTGTTGAGTTGAGTTTCTGAGCTGTGAGGGCATGACGACCATTTGCATATTAGCTCTTTATTATATATATGTGTGTGTGTGTATATATATTTTATTGATTTCAGAGAGGAAGGGAGAGGGACAGAGAGATAGAAACATCAATCATGAGAGAGATTGGGGATGCAGCCTACAACTGGGGATGGAGCCTACAACCCAGGCATCTGCCATGACTAGGAATTGAACTGTGACTTTCTGGTTCATAGGTCAACGCTCATGGGATTATATTTTAAGGATGAAACAACCTATGTTCTTCACCACAAAGGATATTTCATGAATGGCTGGGCAGTTCTGCTGCCATCTGCAGAGGAGTCTAAAATGTCTCCCTTTAAAAAAAATATATATATATTGATTTCAGAGGGGAAGGAAGAGGGAGAGAGAGATAGAAACATCCATGATGAGAGAAAATCATGGATCAGCTGCCTCCTGCAAGTACCCCTCTGGGGATCGAGCCCACAACCTGGGCATGTGCTCTTGACCAGAATCGAACCTGGGACCTTTCAGTTCGCAGGCCAACTCTCTATCTACTGAGCCAAACCAGCTAGGGCATAAAATGCCCCAGTTGCACTCTGGGGCCCGTGACAGACGGCCCCTTACCATTCCGACAGCAGACCATCAGGACACTGATGAGCAGCTTAGACAGAATATACATTATCTCAATGTGAAGGCTTTGGCAATGTCAGGAAAGCTGCAGTGGGAGTACAATAAGGTGTAATAACAATACTTAAATTTGTAAATGTCCTGTAGCTTTTTTTTTTAATCTTATTTTGTTGGGTATGAACATATCACTTTTAAATATATATATACATATTTCTTTATTGATTTAAGAGAGGAAGGGAGAGGGAGAGATAAAAACATCAATGATGAGAGAGAATCATTGATCGGCTGCCTCCTGCACGGCCCCTACTGGGGATCGAGCCTGCAACCCGGGCATGTGCCCTTGGCTGGAATCAAACCCAGGACCCTTCAGTCCGCGGGCCAACGCTCTATCCACTGAGCCAAACTGGCTAGTCCTGTAGTTTTTAAAGCACATCCATATATTTTATCAGCCAGAATAGGCTGGGTTATGCTGTAAAAAAGAAAAAAGAAGAAAAGAAATAAATCTCAGTACAGTCAAACCTCAGTTCTCTAACATCTCCCATCTCAAACAATTTAGTTCTTGACCAAGTTGTTCACGGGAAAAAATGTCTTGGTTAACTTCAGTTCCTGATTTGACAGCCACAAAGTGACAGACAGGACCTATTGGTGTCTACTTCTCAGGCCACAAACAAAGGTGAGAATGCACCAGTATGAGTCAGTTTACAGCTAAAGCCTTGCCTTAGCTGTTAACATCTCAGGAAATTGTGCTATGGATATTTTGTGTGTATGTGTGTGTGTGTGTGTGTGTGTGTGTGTGTTTGTGTGTGTGTGTGTGTGTTTGCTTTTGTTGCTGGTGAAATGGCTGATTAGCACAATTTTAAAACATAACGAGGCCATCAAGAGAGCTAATGTTGCTAAGGTTGTGAAAGAAACAATGATCACAGGCAGCTGAAGAGGTAAAAAACCTGTTGTGGATTTGGATAAATGAAAAGCAGCTAGTCAATGACAGCATTTCAGAGGCAATGAAGTGTGAAAAAGCGAAGATGCTACATGCTGGCCTCCTGAAAGACACCCTGGAACAAGTGCTGCAAGTGATTTGTTTAAGGCTTGTGGGGGTGGTTCTATAAGTTTAAGAACGTAAGTGTTTGTTTATAGAGTAAGCAGTACATTAGACACGTGCTGTACACAAGAAAATCATTGCCTGGAACCGATCACATGACTCTACCCAACCACAAGGACACCAAGTATAATCCTAACATGTGCCCAGAAGGGGATAAACCTGAAATGATTATATGACAAAACCACTAAAGATTGTCACATATAAATGACCTTTTAGGGTTTCTTAGCAGTCCCAAGATGCAAGGAGCTGGGTAATTATTCTCATTTTCCAGAAGTATAGAGGAGGCAACAGTGGCAGAAGAGCTTATTATATAGTATGTGAATTATGTCTCAATGAAGATGTTATAAAAAATAAAGATAGGTGAAAGACAGAGGAGCAGGGTATATGATTATAGGGCAAAACAACCCTCTCTTTTACAAGACTTGTTAATATACAGCACCTTCAGGTTCCCACCTGCACTCGAGAGAGGCAGAAGGTGTAATGCAAGGGCTCTCAACGTGGGGTCCACAAATAGAGGGAGATGGTTCACAAACTCACCCCAAAATTGTAAGCAAAACAAGTGTGTGTCAATGTTTATTTTAGGAGAGGAAGGATCCACAGTTTGCATCAACTTCCCAAGGAAATCTGGGAAGAGTTAAATACTGTCTCTGTGCATAATTGCCTAAACTTGGAAGCCGCCCTCAAAGGTTAATGGAAAGAATAATGGACCAGGAGTCAAGAAACTGAGTTCCCACTCTGGCTCTAACTAGCTGAGAAAACTTGGACAACTCACCTCTCTTCTTCATTTACAAAGTGTCAGACAGGACCCACTGGTGTCTAAGATTCCTTTCAGCTAGGTATACAAGATACAGGATACTTTGTGGCCAGGCAGACCTGAGTTTATATCTTGGCTCTACCTTTTACTAATTGCATGCCCTTGTGCAAGTTCTAGAACCTGTGCATACCTCTGTGAACGGTGAATATCAATGCAGTGGTCTTGGGAGGATTAGTAACCGTGAGTGGAGAACACCTGGAGGGCATGATTCTTAAATGATGCTTCCTATGTGTCTATGCCTGGCTTAAGTTCTGCTGAGCATTAGATATTTCAGTGAATGGGCAGGGTCTGCTGGGAACTCAAGTGTAGTTGTGCAATTCAGATGTCAGCAAGGCCTTGCCTTCGAGCAGTTCTTACTCTAGAAAGGAAGTCTAGGCGAAAACCTTGCCATATCTCATGCAGGTACACACCAGGCCTGACTCATGCCCTGCCGAGTGCCCCTGCAGGGCCAGCTCCTGCCCCTGCTTGCTCCTCTAGGAGGCCGGAGGGCTTGCTGAGTCAGGATGGGCTGGTAGCTTCCTCAAGAGGTTGAACCTGCCAGCAGCACTGGTGCTGATAGAGCCACAAAACCACCCCTCAGCCTTTCCCCTTTTCTTCACGGTACTGTTGTTACTACATAGTAATCATTGTTAAGGTGATAGCCATCCTATCCCAAATGGACTCACTGCTGCTTCCTGCGAAGGCTAGGGCAGGAATGGCCGCTTCCAGGTTAGTCTCCCACTGTCCGAAGCCCTGAAAGGTCAGGTAACCTACAAGGAAACACTGTGAGTGGATGGCAGCACTGAGTCTCCTGGTCCCTGGTCACCTCTTTGCACGATGCTGGCTTTCTATTCTGCTATAACAAATTACCACAAATTTAGTGGCTTAAAACAACACAGATGAATTAAAACAACAAGATAAACAATGAGATACCGCTGATAACACCAAATGTTGGTGAAGACATGGGGCAATGGAAACTTTCACTCACTGCTGGTAGGAATGCAACATGGTACAGCCACTTCGGAAAGCAGTTCGGCAGTTTCTTACAAAACCAAATGTGCTCTTACCATTCAGTCTAGCCATTGCGCTCCTTGGTGTTTATCCAAAGGAGGTGGAAACTTATGCCCACACAAAAACCTGACCATACATGTTTATTCATAATTGCCTAAACTTGGAAGCAACCAAGATGTCCTTCGGTAGGTGAATGGATAAGTAAACTGTGGTACATTTAGTCCATGTATTCAGCACTAGAAAGAAGTTATTAAGCCAACACCACTTACTTTTTTAAATATATTTTTATTGATTTCAGAGAGGAAGCGAAAGGGAGAGAGAGACAGAAACATCAATGATGAGAGAAAATTATCAATCAGCTGCCTCCTGCACACCTCCCCATGGGGATCAAGCCTGCAATCCGGGCATGTGCCCTTGACCGGAATCAAACCCGGGACCGGAATCAAACCTGGGACCCTTCAGTCTGCAGGGTCTGTCCGCTGAGCCAAACCGGCTAGGGTGCCAACACCACTTACTGAAGAGACTGTTTTTACCGCATTGCATATTCCTGCCTCCTCTGTTGTAGATTAACTGACCTATAAGTAAGGATTTATTTCTAGGCTCTATTCTATTTTATTGATCTATACATCTAGGACCAACAAAGGAAAAAGAATCCTTGAATACTGACTTTATAATGCAGAGCAGTGTAGCAACTATTTGCTTCAACCTGGCTTCAGGGCCCCCTACCTTTGCTTAACTAAAGGGTCTGTTAAAATGTTTTCCAAAACAAAGGTAGATTCTTTCCCACAATGAATTCTTCTCCCACTCTTGGAATGTGGAAATGCTGAGCTATGGAAGTCTCCCATTGGCTGAGCTGTACTGGGCAAGGAGAAATTTTTTCTTCCTTCTGCTGAGGTAGTGAAGTAGTATCGCTCCTTGCCAGAGATGCAAGGTCCGTCTCTTCCTGGTAGGGTCAATAGTCTGCGTTGAGCAGTACAAGAGTTCTTTCCTCTAGCCTCCTGACTCCATTTTAAATGAGGTTTCCGTTAATTTTCAAACTGGATTTTCAGTGCTCCTCAAAATCTCATACTCCTTCCCTTTTGTCAGCCTGGTCCTCCCTACTCCCACTCCCAGTCTGACCAGGCTGGGCAGAGCTGGGAAGGCCTTTTCCAGGTGCAGGCGCACCGGCCCCCAGGGCAAGAGACCCCAGCACCTGCCTCTGCCTTCAGTGGCTGGCCGCAGTGCAGCTGGAGGGTGCTGTCCTTGCCTGGGCTGGGGTAGAAGGAGCTTAGCCCAGGAAGCTGGGATATGACACCAGAGAGACAGACCATGGAGGCCTGGAAAGAGAGGAGGGGTGAGTGGAGCTGAGGACACGGTGCTTTGGATGGAGGGGCCCTCAGAGAATGTCTGATAAAATGGATGAATGAAAGGGACCCGGCATCACATATCTAGGAAATGATGGAAAATCTGGGGGTGGAAAACGTGGATCCTGGTCTCCAGGTTTAAAGACTGTCTCTTCCTCGTTTTCTCTATGACAGTTCTGCTTCCTTGGGATTTCTACATAGGGCAGCATTTTGGAGGCTTTTACCATTTTACACAGATGGCTTTGTGTCTGTAGGGAAAGCTATTGGCGTTTCTAAACACTGAGCATTCTGGAGAATCTGGTGAAGAAGAGCATTTTAAGTGGGTGGCAGGGCTGCCCAGGTCTCTAAAGGGACCCCTAAGCTCAGAGTGAGGCTCGTGAGGGCAGAGGCCTTGATGGGGAGAATGGCCTCTGTATTTTTTGGATCCAGCCCAGAGTTCCAGCACTGTGCCTTCTTCCAACACCAACGATGGCCCTCTGCCCCCACGCTGGTGGTTGGGGGTTGATTATCCGTACTTTCTCCAGCCTGAGGCAGCATCAACTGTAAGCTGCACCATTCTTTCATGTAAGCAAGGAAAAAAGTGCCAGAGAAGGAGACTGCACATAGATGCTGGGACACCAGAGAGAAATCTTCCCAAAGAAGAGACTGGCTGGAAATGTGCATGTCCCAACCTTGGCACTGTGTGGAGGAAGGAAAAACAATTCTCCCCTGGGAATCTGAACCACAGACCTGTCCTCATGCAGGTCTGAGGTCAGAATTCACACTGTCCATATGGTCTAGAGAAGTCAAACCGAAAATTAACTTAAAGTGGTCTGGTTGGTAGTGCCCCAGAAGTGACCAGCAAGCGTGCATCTTCTCCGGAGAACTCGGCGTTAACCGCACCAATTTAAAACACAGTCTGATTTCAGTGATGTTAAATGGGAAGAAATGTGTTCCTCAGAATGAATGAGATATGGGCATGAAATAGATATGCTTTTGGCTGTACTGGTGATCAATTCACCTGGGTTTCCTGGAACGTCCCTGGGTTTAGCCCTAAAAGGCACATTTCTAATGAAATCTCTCAGTCCTGGACAAAGGCCATCACTCTACATAGCCCAGTCCTCTTCTGGGGTCCCTATCTCTGGCCTGAGGGGGCCTTGTTTTATACTATATACTAGAGGCTTGGTGCACAAAATTCGTGCACAGTGGGTGGGGGGCGTTTCTTAGCCCAGCCTGCAACCTCTCCAATCTGGGATCCCTCTCACAATCCAGGACTGCTGGCTCCTAACCACTCACCTACCTGCCTGCCTGATTGCCCCTAACCGCTTCTGCCTGCTGGCCCAATCGCCTCCAATTCCCCTCCCCTGCTGGCCCAATCGCCCCCAACTGCCCTCCCCTGCCGGCCCTATGGCCCCCAACTGCCTTCCCCTGCCGGCCCGATTGCCCCCAAGTGCCCTCCTCTGCCAGCTCGATTGCCCACAACTGCCCTCCCCTGCAGGCCCAGTGGCTTCTAACTGCACTCCCCTGCTGGCCTGTTTGCCCCAACTGCCACCCCTGCTGGCCTAGTCACCCCCAACTGCCCCCCCTGACAGCCTGGTTGCCCCCAACTGCCCTCCCTGCTGGCCTGATTGCCCACAACTGCCCTCCCCTGCCAGCCATCTTGTGGTGGCCATCTTGTGATGATGTGGGGGTGGCCATCTTGTGGTGCCATCTTGTGACAACGTGGGTGGCCATCTTGTGATGACGTGAGGGTGTCGTGCAAGGGTGCGAGGGCCATCTAGGCTTTTATTAGTATAGATTCCTGCCTAGGGATAGGCTGATTGCACCAGGCTGTGGACACCTGACCCAGGCCAGCCAGCATCTAGGACTTAAGGCCTCACTTGGGGAAAATAAGAGAATTTGGAAATTTGGACTTGGGAATCTGAAGAACTGAGGACATGCTCTAAGAACACTAGGCATGGCCTGGCTTTTTAGCTTCTCTTTGGTTCATGTGCATTGAAAGAATTTAAATAAACACTCCCTTTTATTTATTTACATTTTGGGGAGGTGGAGAAGTTAGTCTCAGTACTTCTTGGGCCCTTCTGGCTAAAAGGCCCCTGGCTGAGGCAGGGAGACTGTCCTGCAAGGCATCGTAGAGGCTACAAGCCCACCTAGGTGCTGCCGAGAGGATCAGTAAGGCCTGTCGCTGGTCTGTGTGCCCAGGGGCAAGAGCTCCCAGGCTCTGCCCATCCATGAAGCAGAAGTAACATGTAATTAGCAGAATGACATAAATTACTCCCTAAACTAAGGCCTAGAAAATAGTTTAACTATCTCAGTTTTATTTGTGTACTCAATAAATGTACTTGGAGTTGTGTTTGTTTCTAATCTCCTGTTCACAGTTTTCTTTTTTTCCTCCTCTCCTCCCACATCAGTCAACTTCTTGAGGGAGGAATTACATCTTTCTCAGGTTTGCCCCTCACATAGGAGCTCATTCTCCTGCAAGCTCCTACAAGGGACGGGGAGCAGGTCTCTGTGTGTGGCTCCCACTGAGCATGATCATGGCACCCAATACATTCTTAATGAGCGAGTGTTAAACTGAGATGAGTGTAGACTCAACAATAAATGCCTGAGCTGTGGATGGAGTTCTTCATCTATTCAACCGGTACTTAATGAACTCCTATAATATGTCATCAGTTGGCTCAAATTAAACTCTTACAAAAATTTTGGATGTTCTCTACGTAGACAGGGGGTCCTGGCAGGGATATGTGATCTCTGGAATTTGTGGAAAGCTTTCTAGAAACCGTGAGGCTCGAGGCTTCTCTATGAGGCCTCTACTCCTAGACACGGAAGCTTGAGGCAGCTTTTCTGTGGGAGGTGAAAGGACTCCAAGCCAGGACAGGTTCTATCTTTAATTCACAGCTGTGCTGCCAAAGCCCAGGGGGTGACTGGCTAAGATCACTCAGAGTGTGGCCAGGACTCAGCCTTTGCCTGTGGGGCCCTCCAGCCCTCCTCACTATGGAGCATCCTCAGTGCATACCTGGGACACAGAAGCCAAGGCCCGCACCGGCCTTCACCCACGGAGCCAAGCAGCTGGACTGTCAGACTCAGGGATGGGCATAAAAGCAGGTATCTGGCGAATTCATGAACGGTCCTGGGTACTCTGGGCCCAGGGATGGACTGTTAGAGAGAAAGACCAACACCTCATGTTTACCCAGGAGTCTGTGCTTCTAAAGTGATCATACAAACTAAATCATGTGGGTTGTGGGGTGAAGGAGCGCAGGCCTGGGGGTGGGAGAGCTGGGGCCTGAGTCCCAGCTCTACTCTTCTGAGCAGTGTGATCTGCGACGTATCACCTCTCTCCTCTGACCCTTGTTTTTTTCCAACTGTAAAATGAATCCTGGTCTCAGCCTGTGTGTGTAGAGTACCATATAAGACATCTGGCACACGGCAGGGCCTGATAGGAGGTGACAATGTTTTTCCTGCTGATGGACTGTGTCGGCGCAGCAGGTCTCATTTGACAGAGGGAGAAATTGGCAAATTGTCCACCTTCTTTCACCGAATGTCCACCACCCCTTTATGAGGTGGCGCTTTCTATATTCACTAAAAATCAGCTGGGGACGAGCAGTCACTGAGTGCCCACGTGGCAGAGCTTCAATTCAGAACCCCAACTGTGGTGGTCTGAGGCTGCTGAGTCGAAGCAAGCTCCATGGTGTTGGGAGGGGTCTAGAGAAGTGAAAAATATATGTGCTCTCCTTTCTAAATGGGCTGACAAGGAAAGCAACTAGGAGACTCCCTGGAGCTTGAGAGGATTAAGGAGGGTTGGGTGGGGAGTGCAGAAGATGCCAGCTGGAGTCCTAGCTATAGCCCAGCCCTGTGTCTCCTAAGCGGGTTATGGCAGGGTTACCCAAGGCTTCCGCTGACTTCACTGGCTGGAAGTCACAAAGGCTTCCTTCCAGTCACTTCCATCTCAGACACTCTGACCCACGTTGCCTGCCGGGTGGGAGAGGGGGTTCTGTCATGGATGCCCCACACTTGATTTAGGGAGGGGAATAATATCCACTTACTTTTTCCTCGGCTTCTTAACCACCATCACCATTGCTGAGCCTGCTTGAGCATCCCTGCTTCCCCACCAAGGCCAGGAGTGGACCAGGGGCCAGGGGCAGGAGCTCAGATCCAGAGGCTAGCAGGAGCCTGAAAAATATGTGCAGGAATGAATTCTGAGCAAGGCTGTTTTTCTCTCTCTCTTATAATCTCTTTATTAAATGCCTTGTCAACAATTTTTTAAATTGACATGTATTCACTGCAACCAATGAAACCGTTCAATAAACACTCCCACCTGGCCCACAGTTCTACAGGTGGTCAGTGTTAACTGTTTGTGGGTCACCTTTCACAACTTGACTCATTATTAGGGACTGAATTGTGTCCTCCCCAAATTCAAATGTTGAAATCCTAACCCCCAGTGTGACTGTATTTGGAGATAATAAAGGTTAACTGAGGTCATAAGAATGGAGCCTTATAGGAAAGAGGCCATGTGAGGTGTGTCACAGCGAGAGGGCCGTGGTCACAGTCAGAGCGGTCTCACCAGAAACTCCCTGACAGTATCTTCATGTTAGACTTTCAGCCTCCAGAACTGTGAGAAAATACATTCCTGACGTTTAAGCCACCCAGTCTGTGGTATTTTGTCAAGCAGCTCTAGATAACGCCTACACAGAGATCCATGCACAAGGAGGAGAGGGTGTTTTATTTGTTTATTTGAACAAAAATGGGATCATGCTAAGCGCACATTACTCCCAGATTAGCTGTTCTCATTAACATTACATAATGGCCACTTGGCTCCTTGCTCACACCCCACACTCAGTTCTGCTAAACATCCTGCAGGCCCTCCCATCAAAACCTGTCTGGACTCTGACCACTTTCCTCCACCTTGGTGTTAGCTCCAGTCTTTCTCTGTCTCTCTCACTGCAGCAGCCTCTTCACTCTTCTCTGCTTCCACCCTGGCCCCCAGTCTGTTCTCCTCATAGCAGCCAGAAGGATCATTTGAAAACCTAAGTCAGCTCATGCTGCTCCTCAGCTCAAAACCTTCCAATGGATTCCCATCCCATGCAAAGCAAAAACCAAAGTCCTCACCAACAGCAACAAGGCCCTATGTGATCTGTGTGCACACGCACACACACGCACACACACACACACACACACACACACACACACACACACACACACACCAGCTCTATGGCTCTCCTCTCTGACTTTCCCTCCTACCCTGTCCCCATGCCACTCTGGTTTCCTTGGTCTTTCGATCCCACTCTGTCTCCCTGCCATGAAATTCACCTTCCTGCAGACAACAAGCATGACCTATTTCTTCCATAACCTTTTAAAGATATTTCATGCACATAGAAGCATTTACCTGACTAGTCTTAAAAAACACACACAGCCCTAGCTGGTTTGGCTCTGTGGATAGAGCATCGGCCTGTGGACTGAAGGGTCCCAGGTTCGATTTCAGTCAAGGGCACATGCCGGTTGCAGGCTTGATCCCTAGTGGGGGGCGTGCAGAAGGCAGCTGATCAATGATTCTCTCTCATCATTGATGTTTCTACCTCTCTCTCCCTCTCCCTTCCTCTCACCGGGCCTGTAGTATATATATTGCTATTTTACATAGGGTGGTTAGCGAAAGCCTTGCCCGTGAAATGATATTTGAGCCCAGGCCTGAAGAAAGTGAGGGGGTGAGCCATGCATATATCTAGAGCTGCACTTTTAAAGCAGAGGGAACTTCCCCCGAGGGAGGCGTGTACTCCATATAAGGAACAACAAACAAGGCAACCACTAGCTGGACTGAGGAGGTGTATCTCAGAGATTCTGTGTCATGAGAACTTTCTTATTCTTTTTTACACCTGCATCCTGTTCTATTGTATGTATGCACCATTGAGAAGGCTAACCCCTATTTTGTAAAGCTACTGTTTGGAATTCTCTGCTATTTTTTAGACGGCCTCTTATTCTAAAAAAAAAAATAATAATAATAATAACTTTGCTTTCCAGCCTGCTTTAGCCTGCTTGAATAATGAGGAAGATAAACTCAGCTGTCTGACCTTGTAGGCCAGAGACTAGCTACGCCCATACTCTCAATGCCATGCCAGGTGTATTTTTTAATTGGATAGAACTGTGTTGTTTTCAAGGCCAGCAGCGAGATAACCACTAAGTGCACATAGGGCTGGCTCTTTAATAAAAAGGGAAGTTCTGCTTGTAGCTTTGCTTAGAATTTGAATTCATTTTCTCTGAACCCACCGTGGTGAATAAAGTGTGACTCCAAACTTGCCGAGCATTGCTTGATTTATTCCGGTTCTCTGTAACACCATCATTTAAGCCAGGGGTGGGCAAACTTTTTGACTCGAAGGCCACAATGGGTTCTTAAACTGGACCGGAGGGCCAGAACAAAAGCATGGGTGGAGTGTTTGTGTGAACTAATATAAATTCAAAGTAAAGGAGCGGAGGGGAGAGCAAGAGAACCCTCCGCTCTTTCGGCTCCGCGGGCTGGATAGAACAGCCGAACAGGCCGGATCCGGCCCGCGGGCCGTAGTTTGCCCACAGCTGGTTTAAGCAGTCTCAACTGGTGGAAATTTAAGAGATTTCTGGAATTTTGGTTCTAGCAGTTACCTTTGCAGTGTTGAGAACAAAATTCAACTTAGTACATTTGAAAATCTGTTTAGCTTTATTAAGTGATTCATGAATCGAGCACCATCCCATCGAGCAATAGAAGGAGCCTCCTAGGGGCTGTACAACACGGAAGGTTTTTATACTAAAATAGAGGGTGGGACTAAGAAGTTAAAGGAATGGATTATTTCTGTCAAGGACAACTTTAGGAGAATGCAGGACTTTTTATCAGGCAGATCACCTCACTAGTGTTGATCAGGAAATTCCAGACTAATTGACTTAAAATTTCACTCCTGGGAGAGGCTGAAACTGCAATTAGGTTAGTTATTAAGTTTTGGTTTGGTGCTGAACTCCATTTTTTTTTTTTTTTAATAGTAGCCTCCTTAAAAAAATAATATTCAGAAAAAAGTAAAAGCATGACTCTTGTTTGAACAGATACAAGAATGAACGTGTGTTTAAGAGTTTACTTTACTCCTTAATTAGTGAGGGAACCAGACCAGTGTTATAACAGGTTCAGAGGAAAAGTCATAGAAACTCAGATTTAAATGTAATAAAGGGTTTCAATTACAAATGGAGGCAAAACTGTTTTTGCAAAGGGGGAAGGAAGTCAAAGGAAACTCTACTGTTATCGGTGGAAGAGAGTTCTTGGGGTATCACTGGAATAAGAATTTCAAGAGCCCGCATAGGAGAATGAGGTATTGTAGGAAGCTTTATTTCTGTGGACTCGAACCCCTGAGTTTCCACGGTCCCATTTCCCTTTGTCCCCCCAAGGAAGAAGTGTAGCTGTGGCTTCAGCAGAGCTAGAATCAGGGCCAATGTCCAGAAATTTCGCTCCATATTGGAGCAGTGTCCAGTTCAGCATCAGGCTAGCTTAGTTTGTGTTCCCCATCGCAGTCCATCGGTCCGTTGCACAGCTGTGGGACACATGGGCGAATGCAAGAGAGCCGAGAGCCAGGAGAGCAAGCTCCTTTGTTTAGGGCAGTGGTCGGCAAACTCATTAGTCAACAGAGCCAAATATCAACAGTACAACGATTGAAATTTCTTTTGAGAGCCACATTTTTTAAACTTAAACTTCTTCTAACGCCACTTCTTCAAATAGACTCGCCCAGGCCGTGGTATTTTGTGGAAGAGCCACACTCAAGGGGCCAAAGAGCCACATGTGGCTCATGAGCCGCGGTTTGCCGACCACGGGTTTAGGGGGTTATATGTATCCCATATTTTTGTGGGCTTGCAGTGGTTCTCCCATTCTGGCCAATGATCTGTGATCCAAGGTTTGACTGACAGGCACCTTCCCTAGTCACCCCAACTTCACTGCACATGCATCTATCTTCCCTTTGTTGGACCCTTTCCCCCAGTGATCTGTGGGGAATGGGCCAGTGGTTCCCTGGGGGATGCAAAGTTGCAGCTTCCTGATCAAGCTGCCCAAAAGTTTCTCTTTCCCTCTCCCTCCCTCCCTCTTTCTCTCTCTCTAAAATCAATAAAAAACATATTTAAATAAATAAATAAATAAATATTTAAAAGCTGCAGTTCAAGCTAACCCACTGTTGACTAACATATTATCTATTCTCTTCCATTATTAAATACTAGAGGCCCAGTGCACGAAAACTCGTGCACTGGGGGGCGGGGTCCCTCAGCCCAGCCTGCCCCCTCTCACAGTCTGGGAGCCCTTAGGGCAGTGGTTCTCAACCTTTCTAATGCCACGACCCTTTAATACAGTTCCTCATGTTGTGGTGACCCCCAACCATAAAATTATTTTCGTTGCTACTTCATAACTGTAATTTTGCTACTGTTATGAATCATAATGTAAATATCTGTGTTTTCCGATGGTCTTAGGCTCTATAGTAGCGGTTGAGAACTGCTAGCAGGGTCACCTAAGACCATCGGAAAACACAGATATTTACATTACGATTCATAACAGTAGCAAAATTACAGTTATGAAGTAGCAACGAAAATAATTTTATGGTTGGGGGTCACCACAACATGAGGAACTGTATTAAAGGGTCGCGACTTTAGAAAGGTGAGAACCACTGGCCTAGAGGGATGTATATACTCAGCTGGTGCTACCCATGAGAGCAGCGCTGCCTTTTGGAGGATGGGCCCGGGGACAATTTCCTGCAAGCCCTGGGAATGGCTCAGGGCCATTTATGCAGGGAATTCCAGGGCACTTGGTACTCCGAACAGTCTAAAGGAGGGGCTTCCGGTCCTTGACTCCCCCCACCATTGCCCCCTGCCCCAAGACTCTCCACCTCAATGGAAAGGGTATGGCTAAAGAAGGAGCAGAGCAAGTCCCTCTAAAGCACACAACCACGGCCAGGGGCCCCTCTCGCCCACTCTATGGCCAGCACTGTACTCATGAGAAGCACTGGCTGGGGTCAGGTGGATTGGATAAAACCAGAGAGCTGCCTGCAGAGCCTAAATGAGTAGAGCTGCTGCACATCTGAGGGGAATCTGCAAAGGGAGCAAGGCTGAGCTGGATGGTAAAAGTGGGAGGACTTAGCAAGGGACTGGGAGGGCCCCCAGGAAAGCAGCCAGAACTGAGTGAGTCAGTGTCCCAAAGGTATAGTCTCTTTAGAGTAGAGTGGTGAAGAGTTTGGGCTATGAAGTCAGAGTGCATCTGTTTAAATCCTGCCTGCCTCTGCACTCTGGTTGTGTGATTTTAGGCAAATTACCTAAACCCTCTGAGTATCAATTTCCTCATCTGTAAAATGGGGGTAAGAACAGTTTCTATTCCATAGGTTCATGGAGAAGATAAATGCCTGGAAAGTACTTCATGAATATTGGCTACCATTAGGGAAACTGGGGCTCCAAGGGCTATTTTTTGGCTCCCTGGTGCTATTTGCCTTGCCTCAGAGGGAGAATGAGGAGGGCTTATTCAGTTGCTTGAATACTCATTTGCTCAACAAGCTTTTATGGAAACTCACAGAGCATGGTACTAACTTACTCCCTCCTTCCTCACACCCCATGAGAACCATGATGGGTCAATGGGAAGATGCTGCTGGAGTGTGGAGATGGGTTCTGTGGTGCCTGTTCCCAATGAATGTGTGCCATTGGGCAAGGCACTGGTCTCTGTTGCCTCCTCTGTTAAAGGAGATACCAGTGTAACTCCCTCAAAGTATGGACTGCAGACCTGTAGCCTCGGCTTCCTGGGTCATGTTAGAATGCAAAATCTCAAGCCCCTCCTCAGAGTCAGAGCCTCTGGAGTGGCCCCTGAAATCCCCCTCGCTGGGGGATTTTTTGCTCACTGAAGCCTGAGGATCCCTGGGGTGGGCTGTCAGAAATCTTCACAGACCTGGCTCCACAGGTATTTAGGGTGATTAATGAATGGACTGGAAATTTCCACAGCTCCTCTTGGGTGCCAATGGGCTGGGCTTCACTTTTAGGGGCACCTACGGGGTTCTGGGGAAACAGATGTTCCCTCCTACCCATTAGAGTTTGGAAATGGCGATGGTGTGAATGCTTGCGTCTTCCCAAATACATCTGGTGAAACCCTGACCCCCAAAGGTGATGGTATGAGAAGGTAGGGCTTGGGGAGGTGCTTCATCTTTAGGGTAGAGCCTCGTGATGTACTTCTATAAATGAAGCCCCAGAGCGTCCTACCCCCCTCTCTTCTAGATGATTCAGTGAGAAGTCTGCATCCTGGAAGAGGGTCTCACCTGACCATGCTGGCACCCTGACCTTGGATGTCCAGCTTCCAAAACTATGAGATATAATTTTTTGTTGTTCTTAAGCCACCCACTGTATGCTATTTTGTTAGAGCAGCCTGAACGGATAAGATTCAACTGGGCTGGGGGCCTAGTGCAAGGAAATTCAGGGCCCCTTGTTCAAAAGCAGGAGAAAAACTTTTTTTCTTTCTTCTGTGGGCTCTGTCTTGACTCATCATGTGTTTTAGAATTTGCTATTTAATGTCATGCCCTCTAGGCCTGGGGAGACTTGCCGGGTGAGTACACCCCTCAGGGCCTTCTGCCCCAACGCCCACCCTCCATGTGTTTGCGCTCAGGCCTCTGCTGAGGGCACTGCAGCTCACAGGGTGACCTCTGAGCTCCGGTTGGAGCAAAAGTGATTACAGCTGGAAGAAAGTGCAGCCAGCAGCAACCTGGTATTTAGGGTGATTAATGAATGGACTGGAAATTTCCTCTGCTTCGGCCTCCGCCTGCACCTGAACTGTGGCCGATGCAGCAGTACATTTCTGTATAATTTCTTCTGACAGCCGGGAGGAGGGCAAACCCAAAAGACTAACCCAATTACAGTAAAGGAGAGATCTGGCGGCTCTCTGTTGACAAGGTGAACACAAGGGCATCCCAGTTCAGGGATACCGGTGAGCTGCCGGCAGAGAAAGTGCTTTCCTGCCCAGCTCCCCTGCATAGTTTTACTTTGCGACAAACGGTGGCTGTGACTCCTGGGCTGTGTAAAGCAGGGTGACGTGAAGAGAACCAAAGCGGTTTGGCCTCCATGTTCTCCCCTGGCCAGACCTGCCATAGGTCCGCCCAGGAGAGGTTACAGTGGCAGGAGCCCTGATCGGGAACTCAGAAAAGCTGCGGTCTCCTCCTCCAGTAGACAATCAGCCTCCCTGGGCCCCAGTATTCTCGTCTGTAACATGAAGGTATAAAATTAGATTATCCTCAGCTCCACCTCACCCTTATTTAACATTTAATACGGTTAAGGACTTAAAAGAGGTATTTCAGCCTGGGAATTAACCTTACGGGACGAGTAATACAACGTAGGGCAGAGTGAGATATAAACCAAAAGGCGTTACACCATGAAAGCCTAATTGTCATTAGAGTGTGACGTTTCTTCACAGGCAATGGCGAGCCACTGGGCATCTAAAGAGGAAAGGGCTGTGTTCAGAGCAGCACCTGAGGGAGATGTGGTGGGCGGCCAAGTTTCAGAAGGATTGAGGATAAAAGAATCCAGGTAAGTCATTTCCAGCAGCACTTAATGGAGCGGCCAACAGCCTGCAGAGCAACACGCCCAAGTTTTATGGTGACCTTTGCGACACATACCTCACTCATGACTCACCTGCTGTGAGAAAAACACATTGCAGTGGGAGGAAACACAAAGAGAATGTGGAAGATTACTATCAGAAATGGAAGCACAGGCTCAGAGCCTGATTGGCAAAGCAACCAAAAGATACCTCTACTCCATTCTCTGCTCTTCCTCCCGTGGAGGAAATGATCCCACCTCCCCCCAATCTCCCTGGTCCTCCCATGATGCCAGTGATGGGCCCTCCCCCTTCTGGGATGATGTCAGCTGGGCCCCCAATGATGAGACCTCTCACTCATCCCATGATGATGTCCACTCGGCCAGGAGTGACTCCACCAGGTAGATAAGGAGAGAGAGGAGCCTCTTGCTGTTAGTTTTATATTACTTCTCTACTTCACCAGGTGACCAGGGTGCTGTGACTTTGTTTTTTTTTTCTAATGGCATGACAAGGAAGACTTGCTCCCCCTTCTTATCAGAGAGAATAATTTTGGAGGGGAGTAGGGGGACAAAAAAGGGCAAATTTCATTTGTATTGTGAAATATGAAAATAAATTTGTCAATTCTTTTAGTTAAAAAACATAAAAGAATCCAGGTAAGAGGCTATGCATACATACATGTCTTCACTTTTATCAGGTAGCACCAATCTGCCTGCCTAAGGCTGTCCTAATCCTCACTCCCTCCAGCAGGCAGAGAGTTCTCGTTTCGGCAAACTCCCACTATAACTTGGCATTCTCAGGCCTCTACATTTTTGCCAACCACATGGGTGTGAATCAACATCTCATTGTAATATTAACTTGCATTTCCCTGGTGAGTAGTGCATTTGAATGTCTTTTGTGTATTTATTGGATATTAATGTTTCCTTCCTGCGAATTTCCTGTTAAGTCTTTTGTCTATTTTATTTTAATGTTCTTTTAAAATGTCCACCTTCAAAGAATCTGGATGCTAATCTTTCATCAGTTATCTGCAATGCAGATGTGTTTTCCCATTTTGTATTGGTCTTTTAACTTTGTTTATGGTGACTTTAGAAAAGCAGTCGGATAACTGTACCAGTTGAATTTGTCAGCATTTTAAGTTATGGCTTGTTCTTTGGTGTCTTTTTAAGAAATCCTTCTCTACCCTCAAATCACAAAGCAATTTTTAAATTTCTCCTGTATTTAAACAAGTTTTAAGGTTTCCTTTCATCTTTAGGCCTTCACACACCAAATTTATTTGTTTACTAGAGGCCCGGTGCATGGATTCATGCACCAGTGGCATCTCTTGGCCTGGCCTGCAGGGATCGGGCTGAAAGTGGCCCGGTGCATGGACTCGTCCAGGGTGTGTCTGGCCTGTCTCTCCCAGTCCCAATTGGGGCAGCCGGCCAGCGAGGGACCGTGGGAGGGCTCCAGGGTGTGTCCAGCCTGATCAGCCAGACCCCAGCAGCAAGCTAACCTAGCGGTTGGAGTGTCTGCCCCCTGGTGGTCAGTGCACGTCATAGCGACTGGTCAAATGGCTAAAACAAATGGTTGGACACTTAGCATATTAGGCTTTTATAATTTTGTATATGGTGTAGGGTGTGGTAAAGTAAAAATCCAATGCTATCACTTTCCATATGGATACCAGATTGTTCCAGGACCACTATTGAATGCCTCATGGCCCTGCCCTGCCTCCCAGGCCAGGAAGAGGGTTAGATAGCTCTTGGGGTTGAAGGGTCTGCAGCATAGGCCGGTCCCTGGGTGCCCTGCTTGCCCACACTATTCCTGCCCTCTCTTCCCTTCCAGAGGACCCAGCCCATGGCAGAAAGGCTTGTGCCAGCATGGACACACACAAGACTTTGGGTCTCCTGCCCAGGAATGTTGGTTCCTGAGTCAGAAGAGTCTTTGTGAAAAAGGAAAAAGAAGAACCCTGATGTCTCCTGTGGGCTCCAGGCTGAGGAAGGAGGGATGCCTGGCACTGAAGGGAGGCAGGGCCTGGATTGGAGCCTCCAAGGCGTGGTGAGAGGCTCTCTAGATTTCTGAGGCGAAGGGGCTGGGTCCCCTGGAAGGGGAGAGAGAGAGGGAATAGGGCCTTTCCCCTCTACACTGACCTGAGGGGAACTTACAGGCTCTGCCCCCTGCCTTCTTTCTAGAATGTGGGAGGTACTTGAGGGTACCTGAGAAAGTTGAGGCTACTGCATAGATGTGGAACAGATAACAGTGGAAGTAGAGAAAGATTGTCTTCTAATTCTCTTTCAATACTTCTAATTGTATCTGGGGGAAAGTCTCCCTTTGGTCTAACCCATGAACCCTGTGGAATGCTTGCTAATCCCCCTTTTAACTCTGAGAGACTGGGCCTGAGGCGTTGGAGACCCGGGAGCTAGGGTATCTGACTAATATTTAATAATGTTGCTTTGTTTGTGTTGTATTTACTTCTTGGGGGTTGCCTTCTGTTCTGACAAATGGTGGCAGTTTGCTATTAGTGATGCTAACAGAAAGTTTTCTTTTAAACATGTATTTGAGCAAAGAAAGCCACGGTATGTGTGTTAGATCACATTTATGTGAACATCTGGATGAAGAGATGTAGAAAATCAGGGTCAGCAGAATGTTGATGGCGGTCAGCTCCTGGTGATTTTTGTCTTCCTTATCCTTTTTTTGTATTGTTTGCATTTTTCACAGTGAGCATACATTATTTAAAATATCAGAAAATAACTACTTTTGTTATGGAGAAAGGTATATATGTTTAAAGGAATATACTAAGTACATAATAATGCCAGGAATATATGGCTTTAGCAACATGGTTGACTTGGCCTGGGTGACTGTGTGCTGGGAGACTATGAGGACCGGCCCAGGCAAAAGCAAGGATAGCCTACCTGTCACGGGAAATTTGGGCACCTACTGCTGGGGGCTGGGCCTTGTCTCTTCAGTCCTGTCCAGAGGATTCAGAGTCTCGCCTACAGCTTTTGAACCAGGTGAAAGCACTGATCGGTTGATGAATGGGGCTGAGTTTCTGTGGTGTGTTAGACCTTTGCGTTGCCTGCATTTAGATGCCTCAGGTTGGGGTGTACAAAGGGAATTTGGCCAGGGTCTCACTTTCTCTTCCTGGTGCTGTCCTATGAATGGTCTGTTGTTCTAGAGCTGATAGCAGACAGCCTTCTCCCTGTAGGCTGTCCCCGTCTGCAGAGTGACCACGGCTTGGCTCTCTTCCCAAAGAGTCCCGGCAGCTAGTGCCAGTTCGTGGTGCTAGCTCCTCTGCAATGTAGGGCGTCATTTAACAGGAGCCCCTGGGGCGAAGGATTCCTCATGTGTAGCCATCGGAATCCTCCGTTCACCGCCCTCAGGAAAAGGCTTTTTCAGATCACACCCTGAATGACTATTTAATCTTAATGGGGCCAACACGTCCAGGCAGAACAAGGAGCAGACAGTGACTCCCAGCTCTTCCTTGGGGATTTACCTGGCTTCATGGTCTGATTGCTGTGTGTGTGTCTTGATTATGGGGTGGCTGGGGATTGAGCCCACAGTGTCTTCCATCATGAGATAATTCAGACCACGTTGTCACTAATCCATAGGCACAAGGCAGTCACAGGCCCTGCCCGCTGGGGTGGCAGTCTGATGAAGAAGACAGACTAGTAAGGGCAGGTGTGACGAGGGTTTGCTGCAGCACATAGCAGTGGTCACTGCAAGGGGAGCTGAGAGGGGTGTCTGAGCAAAAGACTTAGAATGAGACACTGCGGGGGAGGGGGAAATTTCCCCTTTTAGTTATTCTGGCTGGTCTAATAATCAAATTGACATGAGACAGATTAACAAGAGAAGATAATCAAATGTAATTATGTATGTGCATACAAGGGTTCCTGTAAGAAAAGGGAACCAAGGACAAATCTGACAGTTGAGGTTTATATGCCATCTTGAGCTAAGGAGAAAGGGAGTAATGGTTTATATTTCAAAGGGAAGGTAGGCAATTCACAGAGAGATGGGAAGGAACTAAGTATTTGGTAAACAAATTCTTGCAGGTCTACCTAGAAACAATGGGACACAGAGGGGAGTCTAGCAAACAGACTTCCTAGGTTCCTCCCTGTCTGCTACACTTAGTTTATGTTAAACCATAGTTGTCTGTGATTATACCTCTCTTCCTGGAGCAGGTTCTCTGTCTAAATTCATTTAGGCAATTTTGGGGAAGGTCAAAGTTTCTTCCTGAGGCTTGTTTTTAAAAAATAAACCATCTAAAAATAAACAATATTTTTTAAAAAAAGGCATCTTTGGGATGGGAAACCTCTCCTCCCATTCAACTCAAAGAAAGAATTCACCAGATGAAGAGATGTGGGAAGGAGTGATCCAGGGAGAGGGAACAGAGTATGCAGAAATCCAGAGTATGCAAATCTCCCTGCTGTGTTCAGCTGGGAGATCTCCTTTAGGTGGCTAAAGAAGAGAGAATAAGCTGGGGAGATGGGTAGGGCCCACATCCTGTTGGACCTCCTAGGACAGTCCTAGGACAGGAGTTCTCAACTGAGGGCAGTTTTGACCCCCAGGAACCTTTGGCAAGATTGTCACAGCTTGGTTGTCACAAATGTGTTTGTGTGTGTGGCGGGGGGAGGGGGGGCCCCTGGCATCGAGTAGGTAGAGGCCCTGGATGCTGCTAAACATCCTGCCAGGCACAGGACAGCCCCTGGCGACAAAGAATGATCCAGCCAAAAAAAGGTCAATAGCGCTGGTGTTGAGAAACTGGGTCTAAAGACTTAGTTCCTCCTTCTAAAGCCAAGAGGAAGCTTTGCCTGCGTTTTACAGGAGAGGGACATGATCAGATTTATGTTTTCAAATGATCAGTCCAGCTGCTCTGAGGAAATGTTGAGATCTAGCTGTTCTAGTTCAGGGCCACTCTTAGTAGTTCTCCAGCTTGGGAATTTCCAGCCTCTGTGGTTTTCTCCCCCCGCTGGGACTTACCCTGGACTGCTTTGTGGACATCTGGGTCTCTAGAAAAACCCATCCAGGTCAAAGAAACCAAGTCAGACACTTAGTAAGAACTAAGCAGGCCAGGGGGGTTTCCCCTGAGCACAATAGGTACAGCACTAGGGCCTGTAAAATGTTTAAGGCCCATGTGTCAGGCAGAAAATGGCCCTCCAAAGATGTCCCAATCCCCCAAACCTGTGAATATGTCACTATACATGGCAAAGGGATTTTGCAGATGTGATTAAACTAAGGCACTTGAAATGGGAAGATTATCCTGGATTATCTGGGTGAGCCAACGTAATCAGAAGGGTCCTTGTAAGAGGGAGACAGGAAGGTCCGATTCAGAAGAGATATGGTGACAGAAATGGCAGGGTGTGTGTGTGTGGTGGGGAAGAGATTTGAAGATGCTATGCTGCTGACTTTGAAGATGGGAGATGGGGCTAGTACAGTAAAATAATAAATTTGTGTGCCACTAAATTTCTGGCAATTTGCTAACATAGCAATAGGAAACTAATACAGCCTGGGAGAAGTATTAATTGACTCTGACATAAAAAAACACCCTGCAAAATTGAAATGAATAATGACATTTTTCAAAACTTCTTTTATAATTTTTAATAGATGCAAAAATGTGGAAAGGCTAATGTAACACACAACCAAGTATCCACTCAATTAAAAAATTAACCCATCTGATGTCATTTTCCTATCTTCTTCAGGAGGTAATCAGTATCCTAAATTTGACATTTATTATTCCCATACATTTTTATACCTGTATCTCCAATCAATATGTAATACTGCTTTGCATGTTATTTTATATAAATGACATCATAGTGTGTGTTTTCTTATGGAACTTTCCTTTTATATTTAACTAGAAATTCATGCATGGGGGTGGTGTGTCCCTCAGCCCAGCCTGCACCCTTTCCAATCTGGGACCCCTTGAGGAATGTCCAACTGCCCATTTAGGCCCGATCCCACGGGCAGTCGGACATCCCTCTCACAATCCAGGACTGCTGACTCCCAACCGCTCATTTGCCTGCCTGCCTGATCACCCCCTAACCACTACCCTGCCAGCCTGATTAATGCCTAACTGCTCCCCTGCCGGCTCCAATGCCCCTAACTTCCCTCCCCTGCAGGCCTCGTCACCCCTAACTGCCCTCCCTGCAGGCCTGGTTCCTCCCAACTGCCCTCCCCTGCTGGCCTGGTCACCCCTAACTGGCCTCCCCTGCTGGCCTGGTCTCCCCCAACTGTCCTCCCTTGCAGGCCTGGTCCCTCCCAACTGCCCTCCCCTGCTGGCCTGGTCTCCCCCAACTGCCCTCCTCTGTTGGTGTGGTCACCCCCAACTGTCCTCCCCTGCAGGCCTGGTCTCCCCCAACTGCCCTCCTCTGCCAGTCTGGTCACCCACAACTGCCCTCCCCTGCAGGCCATCTTGTGGCAGCCATCTTGTGTCCACATGGGGGGAGCCATCTTGTGTGTTGGAATGATAGTCAATTTGCATATTCCTCTTTTATTAGATAGGATGTGCTTTGAGATGTAGATGAAAGAAGCCGCATGCTAACCTGACAAGCTCAGGGAAGACCTGCACGGCGGTCTTGCAAACTCAAGACCTAAAGTAACCACAAAGGATGGTCTGAAATTGAACCTTTAACTAAAAGCAGTTATGGTGGGTAGTCATGTCCTAGGCCAGTATTTTCCCTGATGAGGTCAATCTTTACCTTAACTGAGCCTATTGTCGTTTTGCATTTAAGATAACATACCTATGAAATGTCAGAGTAACTTGTAACTTCCCTTTTTCTGGACCCCTCGGGGCACAAGCAAATGTGCCTGGGCGCCAGGACAGAGACCATAAATTCCTTCATTGTTATTGTTAGCATGTTAAATGTTACTGTACCCATCTAAGTAAAAGAAGTATGTGTCTATCACTTTATTTTTTATCCAGTCGCAGAGGTGTCCCTGCTTTGCTTTCTCGCGCTTCCCTAATCCATCACCAATGGTTTTCGTGTAACCCACTTACATCTCCTCCTTTGATTGTAGTGTATAAAACGAAGTGAAAAACCGCCATTCTCTGGAACATTATCCTAGTCCGTTGAGATTCTGCTTCCCGGCAATTGTCGACAGTTTGGCTCAAATAAATTCACAAAAATTCTTTACAGGTTTGAATGTTTTTATGTTAACAGAGAATTATTATTGTTGAGTTATTCTGGTGACTACATGTTACCCGACTGCATGAAGGAGTCATACTTAATTTATCAGTCCTGCTTATCAGCGTTTAAGTTATCAGTTTGGCTTTTACAAACCATGGAGCCATAAACATTTTTGCGCTTGTCTCTTGGTGCATTTCTGCAAGGGTTGATTCCTAAGAGTAAAACTGCTGGGACCTTGGATGAACAAGTTTTCCAGAGAGTTCCAAAGTGCTTCTCACAGAGGTCAGGCCAATCTTTATTCAACCAGCAATGCATAGACCTGGTGGTGATATTGTTAGACTGTAAAATTTTTGCTGATCTGATGCATGTGAAATAATATTTTGTTGTGATTTTAACTTTCATTTTTCTGGATTGCTATAAAATTAAGCACCTTTTCCTATGTTTTATAAGTTATCTCTGTTTCTTCCTCTATAAGTTGCCTGCTCATTTCTTTGCCCATTTTTTAAAAATAGAGCTAGTTTTCTTTCTCTCATTAGTTTGCAGAAATTGTTAATATTATTTTTTATACTAATCCTATGTGTATTGTAAATATCTTCCCCCTTTTTGTGGCTTGTCTTTTCATGAAGACATGGTGTCTATGAAGGCAGGGAGATCATCTTATTCCAAGGCAGCATTTGGGCAGAAATTCAGTTTCATGATCCACCAGGACTTGAAAATAAGTTATCTAGTCTGTTAATTTAGTTTCAAGGCTGGGCTGGTGCAGATAGTTAAAGGTGTTCCATAAAATGATTTTCGAAGTGAGGAGTATCTTCTGGACATGTTCAGTTTTGTTAATAAGTCCTCATGAAATGATACCCAAATATTTATTTAAATCAGATATCACAAACTCAATGCCTACAGGGGCCCAGTGGATAACATAAAATATTAAAATGGGCTGTGTGGGACATACAGCCTTCTTAGAGGCACTTATTTGAGGCTGCCTTAAGTGTTTAATCCTCACAACAACCCTGTGAAGTAGATGCCAGTATTATTCTCATCCTTATATAATAAAAGCCTAATATGCAAATTATCCCCTCTACCAGGAGTTCTGCCCGGAGTTCGACTGCTTGCTATGACATGCTCTGACCACCAGGGGGCGGTGCAGAACATGGCAGGCGTTGGTGATGGGGTGCTGGCAGTGGGTGGCAGTGGAGGCACTGCAGGCCTCGATGAACCCTGATGAGAGCGGGATGGGGGCAGGATGGTAGAGCAGGTGTGTGGGCAGTGCCAGGCCAAGGCGGGTGCAAGCCACTGGTCACCGGGTGGGGGCCAATCACCCTACTGATCCGATCACCCCGCTGATCCCATCGCCCCACTGCCATCCAGCTCCCAGGCGCTGAGGGAGCCAGGCGGGGGCCCAACGCCCTGCCAATCCGATTGCAGGGCTCTCTTCAATCGTCCGCCTCTACGTATATTATAGTCATCAATTAATTCAGCACCTGGGAGCCAGGCGGTGGTGGGGCGATTGCGGGGTGATTGGGCTCTGCAGGCAGCAACCAGCAGCAGCAGGGGAGCAGGCAGCCGGGGGAAGGGAGGAAGTACCCAGCCAGCAGCTAGCAGCTGCTAGGGACCCTACCAGTGCACGAGTTTCGTGCACTGGGCCTCTAGTTTCACAAATAAGGAAACCTAGGCTTGGAGAGGTTAAGCAACTTGCCCAAAGTCACATCACCAGATAGTAAAAAGACAACAACCACCAGGATTCAAAACTAGGCTGTCTGCCTTTAGGGCCCATAACCCTAACTATGATGCTAAAATGCTGCTCCAGGTACAAGAAATAGTTCACATTTCTCTTAACGCTACTACAAGGAATATGGCAGTGCTGGTGAGATTATGAATGGCACCGGGCAGTGGGCCTCAGTGTTGGGAATCACTGGGGCACCGTGAGGACTGTGCAAGCTGGGGAGGAAATGCCTGTTACACGGTCCCCGATTCCTGCCTGATGTCAGCAGGGAATGCAGACCTAGAGTTGCCAGATCTAATTGTTTTTCAAGAGAAGCTGGAAATCCAGATATTTATGGGAATGGCAGTTGATTTTTTTAAGTACTAATAATCAATTTCAGTAATTTTATAATATAGCTCTGGCCAAATAAATGATTTTTGTGTGCTGCCACATTATGACCTTTGACACGGCCCAGAATGAATTGTTTGTTTACAACCTGAACTACCCTCGGGGTAACCAGGTCCCTAAGAGCCATGTGGACTACAGGAACCTCTTTCAAGTCACAAGTATCTCCCTGTAATATGATGCTTAGGAATTTGGGGTCCTCAATACAACCTCACAGACTTTAATCATATCTCACAGTGTCTTTCCAGACTGAAGTTGCCATTGATGGAACAGTCACAGGACCTGGGACTGATGTTCCTGGTGTCCTCTGGCTTTCCACTGAACCTTGTGAAAATGATTGTTTTTTTCCTCCCAGGACAAAGCAAGTGCCTTGATATCTGTCACTTACTTGAAAATACAGCAGCATTGACGGTAATGCTGTTTAGTCAGTTAGATTAAGCTGCAATTCCAGGGGCAATCCATGCCCCAGAGGCGTCAGCCTGCATTCTATCACAAAGGTCGGCTGCCAAGCTGGCCCTGACAAGTGCTGTATTTTGCTCCAAAGCAGACAGTGCTAATCAGCACAATGATATCACAAATGGATTTTATCTGATGAATTTAGTGGCTTGGTAATTGGCATGGGGAATGATAGATAACAGCTCTTACTGATGAAACTGAAGATAGGCAAGGTATGTGAATATTTTAGAGGCATTCCTCACGTTTGCCCAAACAGGGTTTAAGAGTCTAGTAAGGTCATTAGCATGAACCTGTAAGGATGGTGCAAACACTTAATCCTGAGCCACTCCTGTCTCCCAACATAGTTTTTTTTTGGGAGGGCGGGGGGGGGGGGGGGGAAGTGGGGAGAGCAGGGGCGTTCTTGTTGCCTTACACTGACCACAAGGATAATGAAATGCCTTGGTTCCTCCTCCAGTGAAGTATTTATGCCAGGTGGTGCTTGGGTCACTTAAAGCGACAGAAGCTGGGACTTTGTGGAACCTACAGAGCAGGTTGCGTGAAATGTTCTGTGCCTCATTGCTCATGAATCTTTATTTAATAGATGTGTCTATATAAAGGGGTAAAATATGGTCTGAGATTTGCTTTTGTCATAACTTAATAGCAAGGTAATGAGTAAGCAGCTGACTCTCACCCACTTTAAAATGTCTCAAGCTACTTATAGACTAAAATTAACTTGGGCTAGTTCCCCAAAACAAGATAATGGAGAGTCAGACCTCAGAGGTGAGAGGTGGTGACGGGAGGCCCCAGGAGTAGCAGATCATCCTTGCTTCCCAGGCCCTCCATACTGCAGATGGGCCTTTGAGACCAGACTGGAACCGGCTCTCTACGCTTGCTTCCCCAGCCTTGTGAGGTTGCCTGCGAGGGCTGTTGGGAATCTGAGTCTGTGTGAGCTGTAGAACCAAGCAGCTCCTGGAAGCCTGTCCCCTCCCACAACAGGAAACAGACAGAAAAGCTGGGCTTCGGGAACCAGCTCTGTAGAGTGCTCGCCAGTAAACATTTTAAAGTCTGAATTAGAGAAGTGGGTTTTCCGTTTGCATTTTAAAAAACAATATCCTCCAGCCCTGGCCGGTTTTGCTCAGTGCATAGAGCGTCAGCCTGCGGACTGAAGAGTCTCGGGTTCAATTCTGGTCGGGGGCACATGCCCGGGTTGCGAGCTCAATCCCCGGTAGGGGGTGTATATGAGGCAGCCGATCAATGATTCTCTCATCATTGATGTTTCTCTCTGTCCCTCTCCCTTCCTCTCTGAAATCAATAAAAATATATTTAAAAAAACCACCAAAAAACCCCCACAATGTCCTCAACAGCTCACTGTGCTAGATTATAGAAGCCTCGTCTAGACACAGCCAGCAAGACTGTAAAGTGAGGCCTCTTTACTAGTTTGGTAGTTTAAACATATGTCCACAAATTCTTTGATATACCTCCCTCCAAAAAGTGGAGCTTAACTGCTTCCCCGTGAGTGTGAGCTGTCTTGCTAATGGAATAGCATGCAGCAGCAGTGACAAGGTATGGCTCTTGAGACTAAGTCATAACAGGCACTGTGGCTTCCTCCTCGCTCTTGCTCTCGATCACTCACTCAGCAGTGGACACTCGCTCAGAGGATACTGGACAGCCCAATGAAGAGGTGCTTGTGGCAGGGAATGGAGGCCCCCTGCCACTAGCCAGCAAGGAACTGAGGCCTTCTGCCAGCAGCCACGTGAGCAGACCATCTTAGATGCAGATTCTCCAGCCCCAGTCTAGCCTTCAGAGAGCAGCTACCCCAGCTGACTTCATGACGCAACATCACAGGAGACCCTGAGCCAAGTCACCCAGCTAAACCACTCCTCAATTCCTGACCCACAAACCTGTGAGATAAGGAATGCTAGTTGTATTATTACACTGCTAAGTTTTGGGGTAATTTGTTATATATAGCAAAGATAACCAGTACATGCAAGTTACCCTCTAGGTGAATAGTTCTTACCCTTTGGGGTATCAGAGATCCCTTTGAGAATCTGATAAAAGCTATGGACGCTCTCCTCAGAAAAATGCACAGTCACAAAAACACATAGCTCACAGTTTCTGGAGGATCGTGTGTTCTGATAAAGTCCATCAATGGGTGTCAAGTTAAAAACTCTTTCTTTAACTATTACAGTAGTGCAAGTATGAACTCTTTCCCACAAAATCCTTTTCCTGTGGATGACTAATTTGAAACATTTTAAATCCTTTCCTTCAGTTTATTTTTCCTTGAGACAGACGAACCAGCTAGAGAAGGACCCCCTGAGCCCCACCACATTTCCCGAGGCTCTTTCCACCCGTGCATTTCTGAGAGCAAAGGGGTCAAACTAACTTTTCTCATGGTTCTATTTCTGTGACTCAATTCTTTTGGAAGAGTGAGGGTGGATTTCCAGAATCAGTAATTATTAGAAATACAGGAAGGAAGTGTGTTCTTGAAAGATTAAAGCTCCAGGGTTTAGAGCTAAATGAGTTGGCTTGGTTCATATTCTCAGGACACGTTAGAGCATTTCAGGGAATCCCACTGAGCTCATTCTCTAGCCACTGGAGCCCCTCCCTCCTTGTTTTCACATTCACTTATTTCTGGCTGACATCACTGGTGCAGAGGAGAAGACTAGTTACTGTATTAAGGCCTCTAAGGGGACATAGACACAGGAGAAAACAATTGAACTTCCTCTCTGAGGTCAGTATCTGCTAAGTCCCTTGAGGCCATATTTCTTTTTTTTTTTTTTTAAGTATATATTTTTTAATTTCAGAGAGGAAGGGAGAGGGAGAGAGAGACAGATATATCAACGACGAGGGAGAATCATTGATTGGCTGCCTCCTGCACACCCCACACTGGGGATTGAGCCCAAAACCTAGGCATGTGCCCTGAACAGGAATCGAACCGTTACCTCTTGGTTCATAGGTCAACGTTCAACCACTGAGCCATGCTGGCTGGGTGAGGCCATGATTTCTGATCAAACCAAAGATAGTAATTGCAGCTCTCTGAGTCACTTCTGGTTTGGGGACCCCAGCATGGTTCTCATTTCCATCCATGAGCTCATTTCCCTGGGCTGCAGAATATGGTGTAATGTAGGCAGTGTAGACCAGGAAGAGAGACAGTGCTTGGTGGCATGATGGTGTGGTATTTGGGGCAAATTAGGACATCTTAACAGGGGTTGGGCATGTGAAACTGGAACTGTGGAGAGGTCTTGGTTCAGAAATATTTGTTAGCTAAAACATGAGGATAAAAGAATTTGTTTGTGCCCTAGCCATTTTGCTCAGTGGATAGAGCATCAGCCTGCAGCTTGAAGGGTCCTGGGTTTGATTCAGGTCAAGAAGCATATGCCCAGGTTGTGGCTCGATCCCCAGTGGGGGGCGTGCAGGAGGCAGCCGATCCATGATTCCCTCTCATCATTGATGTTTCTATCTCTCTCTCCCTCTGCCTTCTCTCTCTCTCAAATACAATCAATAAAAACATATTTAAAAAAAAAAAAAAAAAGAGCCCTGAAAACTGACCGGTAGGGGAGGAAGAGAAGCCCACTAAAGAGTGAGGGGATTGATTGGAGAGTTTGGGAGAAGAACTGGGAGGACAAGATGTGAGAGAAATCAGTGGACGAGGGAGTTTAAGAATGGAGGGAATGTGAAGTAGTTTCACATATGAACAGAGGGTTCAGGGAAATGAAAGTTGAAACATGTCAATTGTAGTTAGCATGAGTAGGGGCTCATGGATGGTCTTGGCAAGAGCTTGTTAGTGGAGTGGAGGAGGCGAAAACATGATTGGAGCAGGCTGAGGAGTGAATGAACTGAAGTGGCTCCCATAAAAATGGCTAAACATAGTATCACCCAAGGTTTGCAACTGGATAAGGCAGAGACTTACGTCAGCCCCGATTTTGGGCTGCAGTCTAAGAGGAAGCTGGAAGGTTCTTTTGAAAGGATCGTTTTCATTTTGATGTTTGCTCATAATCTACTTTCACTGAATGAGTAAAACTATATTTTTACTAAACAGAGGTAGCTCTCTTGAGATGTAAACTTTTGGTGTGAACAAGATGCAACTAAATGAACATAAAGAAGTAGATCAAAAGCCATCTGCCCAAACTAGAACTGTCAGAGAAGAAACAGCCTTGCCAGGCACAGTGACATAAGTTGATCATGAATCAAAGCACTGAAGGATGAAGGGTTCCAAGGGGAGAAACAGGTGATCCACAGGTGGGGATGAGGTGATCAAATGGTCTCTGCTGCCTTGTCTAAGTGGATCTAGCCTGAGATACTCAGCCTCCCTGAATAATTAGCACCAGTCTGAGATGCATCTAGAGAGCAAAGAGGAGATGGACAAATTGCAGCAAATAATTCTAAGACTTCGATTCAGGACACGGAGAACATAAGAGTTGTAGTATTATTTCATTTTAAATAAATTTATTTCCTTTACATTTTAACAAAATAATAATCTTTCTAGTTAAAAAAAATAAATGAGTATAGACAACATTTTCCAAGAAGCTTCCCCAGGCTGCTGGCAGGTGCTGCCCTCGTGATTCCTGCTATGGTTCTCTGTGCTCAACATTCACTGAAGGCCTATCACCAACCTCTAGGGCTATGTTACTATGACAACCAGTCTAGTGATTCTGTCCCTTGGAGACACTGGCTACCTATGATGCCCAGCCCTTTGGCAGAGCTCAATATGTGGGTCCTATGGGCCATACTCCCTTAGGCCTGCATTCAGGTTTAGATAACCAAGCCCCGGAGGAAGCGCTTTTCCTGGCCGGGACCCTGTTCCCACTGCAGACTTCCCTGCCACTGCCCCGCTGCTGGCCCCTGCACCCATTGCTGCTGAGCTGGTGTGTCCTGCTGGGACACCTATTATATTATGTAGGCTAGAAAGATTGAATGTGAGGGCAGCACCAACTTTCAGGAAGCAAGGCTGAAAGCCCACACCAAAAGTTTACACCATGTGCTCAGTCTCACAAAACCCTAGCTGCCTACGTGCTGTATCCACAGAAACTGCCACCATGTCTATTAAAATACAGGAAGCAAAGTCATAAAAGATAAATTTCCTGCCAAACATCTGGTGACAACCAGATATAAGAAGAGGAACAATAAAATAGGAATGTGAGGATGACCGTTATATGCCCAGATGCCTTTCCTGTTGAAAAACTTCAGCTTGCACGATGGGGTGGGGAACTTGGTCACATGGCTGTGAGTGCAGGACAGTCACACAGGCAGCTCTCTTGCTTGTGGGCTGAGAAGGCAGAGCCAGCCTCCAGGTTGGTTTCTGGGAGCACTGGGCTCTTCGATGTCACAGTGAAGCAAATGTTGGATATTCTCCAAAGTTAGAAGCAGATCAGACTTATTTTGCTGACCTTAGAGGCCATGTGACTTTTTTTTTTTTTTAATATATTTTATTGATATTTTACAGAGAGGAAGGGAGAGGGATAGAGAGCTAGAAACATCGATGAGAGAGAAACATCGATCAGCTGCCTCCTGCACACCCCCCACTGGGGATGTGCCCGCAACCAAGGTACATGCCCTTGACCGGAATCGAACCCGGGACCCTTCAGTCCACAGGCCGACGCTCTCCACTGAGCCAAACCGGTTTCGGCAAGGCCATGTGACTTCTTTGGTGGCTGTGGCTGACTATGGAAAGTCCTTAGTGCATGTGGTGGCATTTGCTGAGGAGTCTTTTGCCACAGTGATGCAGCAGGCACTTTACAATGAACCCTAAAGTGCCTCCTAACATCCCAGAGACCTTGTGCCAGTTGTCGACACCCTCAGACCCACCTTGTGCCTCCTGGACCTACCTCCTCCTGAAATTGAGTCCACCTCCAATGCGTACAAAGAAAGCTTTTGGGAAATGTGGAACAACTTTATTGTTTTTGTTTAAAATAACAAATTTTATTATAAAAATTCAAGTAATATACAAAAGTACAACAAAGTTAACACACACACACACACACACACACCTCAGTGTAAATCCTATTGCCCAAAGACAACCATTCCTAATATATATATATAACATCATTAGAGACGCTATAGGTATGTGGATAGATAGAATAACTGATAGAACTCTATAAAAATATGACCATACTCTGCTTAAAATATATTTTTCTTGATTTCAGAGAGGAAAAGAGATAGGAACATCAATGATGAGGGAGAATCATTGATTGGCTGCCTCCTGCATGCCCCCTACTGGGGCGGGGGAATTGAGCCCGCAACTAAGCCATGTGCCCTTGGCCAGAATCGAACCTGGGACCCTTTAGCTGGCAGGCTGATGCTCTATCCACTGAGCCAAACCGGCTAGGGCTGGTTTTTGCTATTCTTAATAACAATTCTTCTGTTTTGCACTAAAGATAATATCAGCTCTGTTTTAAATAGCTCTGTATTTTGTTATTGTGATATTTTTCTATTCTTTTCTCTCTCTCTTTTAAAATGAGAAGTGGGGACTGAATTTTATCAAGTGCTGTTTCAGCGTCTGTTGAAATGATTGTATTTTTCACTATTTAACCCAGTGATATGGGTGGTATTTTATTGTTATTATTAATAATAGTTGCCTTTGTAGCAATTCCTTTAATCATTCTTGGGATAAAGCCTCTTTGGCCAATGGTGTACTGTTTCCCATAATATATTAATTAAATCTATTTTATGCATATTTTAATGTGAGATTTGTGTGTGGTTTATAACTGTAGATGAAGATTTTCTAGAGCACTGCTTCCTATCCTTTCTCATTATTGCCCTCCCTGTGGAGACTTTGAGACATTTTTTCTTTATGTATGTACTAACAAGCCAAGAGCTTTATTGATGCAGCAGGCACTTTACAATGAACCCTAGGGAGCCCGCCTTCTCTGGGAGGATGTTTGTACAAACCCTCCAGGGTTTTCCACTTCAAAAACACAAGCTCTCCCTTTCACCACAGGCCTTGGATCTGCACCGCCCAAGTCATCCCTCCCCATCTTAAACAGGCAGTGCACACAGGTACACCTGACCAACACTGGCCAGCCACTCTGGCAGACAGTCACAATGTCAGTTCTACATTAGCTGCGGACAAAGGCACAGACTGTCAGATCCTGCAAAAGATTTAGGAAACATAAGACAATTTCTACCTCCACCTTGAAAATAAAATACACTTCAGTGGATGCATGTCCTGAAATAGTTGGGAGTTCCTGGAAAGATGGTTCATTGTCAATCTCTTCTTTTAAAAAAAGATTTTTTAATTGATTTTTAGAGAGAGAGGAGGGAGAGAGGGAGAGACAGACACACGATGGGGTGGGGAACTTGGTCACATGGCTGTGAGTGCAGGACAGTCACACAGGCAGCTCTCTTGCTTGTGGGCTGAGAAGGCAGAGCCAGCCTCCAGGTTGGTTTCTGGGAGCACTGGGCTCTTCGATGTCACAGTGAAGCAAATGTTGGATATTCTCCAAAGTTAGAAGCAGATCAGACTTATTTTGCTGACCTTAGAGGCCATGTGACTTCTTTTTTAATTGATTTTGAGAGAGAGAGAGAGAGAGAGAGATATGGATGGGAGAGGATTGGCTGCCAGATGTAGTTTTATATCTTGGAATGAACTAGGCAATAGGCCACATTTTTTAATCTTCACCCAAGGATACATTTTTATTGATTTTTAGAGAGAGAGAGAGGGAGAGAGAAACATTGATGTGAGAGAGACATATTGATCGGTTGCCTCCCATACATGCTCCTACCAGGGATTAAACCCACAACCTTTTGGTGTACAGGGGAATGCTCCAATCAACGGAGCCACCTGGCCAGGGCTATTGCCCCTTTCTTTAAGGCATCAATCACAGATAGGCCCTTCAGCATATGGATCAGAATATTTGCAACATCTGGTTGGTAAGCAAGTATAGGACAGGAGAGAAGACTGAGGAGTGAGGCCTAGAATGTCTCTAGATCCCTAAAGTTGTATGCATTGCACATATGGCCTTAGCAAGAGAGCATGATGCCATGGAGAGCAAGATTCCACTGGGGCAGCTGCTTGTCAAACCAAAAAGTGAAGCCAAGGATGGATAGTACGTAGTTGGGTTTGAAGTCAGGAAGAAGTGGAGGACAGAGGTTGGACTCACAAGCTGAGCTGTAGATTGGGATGTAGCAATGGTATTAAAGTGCATATGGTGCAGGGCCCAAGACTGTTCTCAAAGGCTTATTTTGTCTGTTGCACGTGCTTCCTTTGGAGCTTCAGTCTTATCTTCAAGGGACAGAATTCCTTGACTGCCATTTTTAAAATAAGGTCATTAGCCTTGGAAAGTTGGGTGGGATTTAGCGTTCACCCGTATTGTAGTAGATAGTAATATGTAGTGGCCAGCTAAGGGGACTCCAGTGAGTAATACTCCTGTATAATCAATCCCCTCCCATTAAATGCAAGTGGAACCTGTGACTTGCTTCTAGCCAATATGCCATGGCAAAGGTGAGGGGATGTCAGTTCCTTGATTAGGTGTGTCATATGGCTAAGGTGATAGAATGTCACTGCTTGATTATGTTTGTTATATAAGACTGTCTAGTAGAGAGGAGAGAGGGATTCTCCTGTTGGCCGTGCAGAAGCAAACTGCCATGTTGTGAACTGCCTATGGAGAGGGCCACATGGGAACATACTGCAGGCGGCCTTAGGGCCTGAGGATAGCCAGCGGTCAGGAAGGAGCTGGGCCCTGAGCCCTGCAGACACAAGCAAATGGATTCTGCCAACAACCAATGACCTTGGAAGCAGATTTTCCCCCCAGTCAAACTACCAGACGAGAACACAGTGCAGCCAACATCTTGATTGCTACCTGTGGAACTCTGAGCCCAGGACCCAGCTAAGTTATACCTGAACTCCTGAACCAAGGAAAGGATAAGAATAAATATGTGTCCATTGAAGCCACAGAATTTGTGATAATTTGTTATGCAGCAACAGAAAACTAACACACACACACTCACACACAAACATACATGGACACTTCTAGTTGAATTATTTTCTATATTTCTCCCCTCTTCCCAAGTTATTAGCTTAATATTTATTAGGTGAAGTTTGGACTTTCAGATTGTTAAAAAAAATTGTTCTTTTTATTCATATGTTCAAACCTTATGAGCATATACTTTTGTGTTCTATTTTTAAATTTTTATGTATTTATTGGTATCTCCTTCCTCAATTCGAAATTTATTAAATTATGGCTTTACTTTTCAAATACTTAGCTTTTGGTTTTATTTATTGAGCCCAGTGAAATTATTTTTCATTTTCAAAAGTATTTCCTTCCACTTTTATTGTCACACTAGAGGCCTGGCACACGAAATTCGTGCGCGGGTACAGTCCCTAAGCCTGGCCTGTGATCAGGGCCATCTTCCCCAACTGCCTGAAGCCAGCCCCGTCCCCTGTGCCACCCACCCCTGGTTCCCGCTGTTCACCATCGGGTGATTGGTGCCTGATGGCCAGGGGAAGGGACCGAGAGGTCGGCCACAGCGGGTGGCCATCAGGCGATCGGAGCCTGCTGGCCAGGGAAAGGGACCAAGAGGTGGTCAGTGCACCTCATAGTGACTGGTCCAGTGGTTGTTCTGCTGTTAGGGTCAATTTGCATATTACCCTTTTATTATATAGGATAGAGGCCTGGTGCATGGGTGGGGGCTGGCAGCCTGCCCTGAATGGGGCCCTGGATCGGGGTGGGAGTCCCCGCTAGGGGCAGTGCCAGTCTGGGCGAGGGGCTGAGGGTGGTTTGCAGGCTAGCCAGCCCCCAATCAGGGTGGGGGGTCCCCACTGGGGGGCGGGGCTAGCCTCAGTGAGGTGCTGCAGGTGGTTTGCAGGCCGGCCATGCCTCTGGCTTTGTCAGGAAGGATGTCTGGTCTAATTAGCATATTACCCTTTTATTAGTATAGATTTTCTTCTTTCTCTTTAGCCTGGCTTGTGTTCTCATTCCTTTTCTAATATCTTCAGTGGAATTCTTTCTAAAATGTTCTCTTTTTATCAACCACTGAAACAGAGAAAATTTCAAATTATAAAATTTTCTAAAAGTACTGCTTTGAATACATTCCAGAGATTACTGTGGCATGTTTTAACCATCATTGTTTTCTGAATAAACTCCTTTTTTGTTCTTGATTTTCTTTCACATCCAATTGCTGATTCAGTAAAAATTTAAAATGTCCAAGTAGTTGGTTTATTTTTATTTATTTTGGTTGTTACTTTATATTTCATTCTCTTTTGGCCAGAGAACATAGCAGATACCATTTCTGTTCTTTTTGAACTACTTGAGATTGTGTTTGTGGCCTAGCATGTGATGTATGAGACCATATGGGAAGTTGCCATGGACAGTTGGAAATTATACACAGTACAAGAGATCTATTAATTCTGTCTCTAAGATACTTTTTCTCAGGGGCTGGGACCGGCTCAGAGGCTAAAGTAAGAGCCGAGGAGCATCCATGAGTATAATTAGTAGGACCCTGGTTTCTGGCAGAGCTGGGAAGGGCACCACTCAAACAACCAATGAGTGTGTTGTTGAAATAGAGAGAGAGAGTAGTTAAGAGAATAGCTGGTATGACAGGCCAGAGAGATGGGGACATAGTGTGTCACCCTCCAACAGTAAATGAGCAGAGAAGTCAGTGAGTTAAAGAGAGAGGTATGGATCTTGCTGAAAATCCCTATGTTATGTAATACTTCAGTTGGCTGCATATGGTAGATTCCTCCGGTGCTGTCTCCAGGCCAGTAAGTGTTTGGAATGATCTCTAATGATTAACTTATGTTCTTTCTGGTAGAGAGGGGAGAGGGGACACCTTTGCAAATTTATGTCATGCTTTTAGGAAAATAGGGCAAGGACAAGAGAGCTTTTCTTGTGTTTATTTCCCCCCCCCCCTTTTAAAAAATATTTTTGTTGATTTCAGAGAGGAAGGGAGAGGGAGAGAGAGAGAGAAACATCAATGATGAGAGAGAATCATTGCACGCTCCCTACTGGGGATTGAGCCCACAACCCAGGCATGTGCCCTTGACTGGAATCGAACTCAGGACCCTTCAGTCTGCAGGTTGACACCTAATCCATTGAACCAAACAGGCTAGGGCTTGTATTTACTTCTCAACTGCCTTTAGCTCAAAATAATATTTATGCCAGAGTGGCACATTTTGGGGTGGCATATTCTGCTACCCTTCAAGGTCAAGAACAACATACTATAAAGTTAGAAAGAGCCTGAATTTTGATAATTTCTAAAACCTCTGTACTGGTCCCAGAGGACTGCTGTGTTCTTGTTACTTGGGGAAAATACTCCATTTGGTTAAGCTGCCATATTTGCGCCTCTATTTTTATGCAGCGGAATTCAAGCATAATTGAGGATAGGAGAGTAAAATACCTTACTGTAATTGTTTTTCTAAAAGAACTTTCCTTGTACTTATACCCATTTTTGTTTTATGTATTTTGTAACTAGATTGGGGGGGGGGGTCACCTGTATTCAATGTTCTTAGTATTTTGTTATTAAACATGTCTTTTCCATTATATGATAATCCTTTTCATTCTTTTGAATACTTTTTGTCTTTATCTAGTAGGCAGTGAAAAGCAAAATTATTTTGTTTCTCATAGATGAGAGTTGAAAGTTCTGATTGTTGATTGATAGTTAGAACCAAATATAGAAAAGAAAATGTTCATTGTTTTAAGTTAATTGCCTGTTACTGCTGAAAAGGAAAATGTGACTTACCACACATACTTACTTATGAGATACAAATAAGCAAAAGACATAATGGAAAAGAAACAGGAAATTTAAAATATGAGCCCAGAAAATGACTAAACATCACAGTAAGTGAATACAGTCAAAATTCTTCTACTAAAATCTAAGAGCCTCAGCTCAGATTGGAAAACAAAATCCATTAGTAAATTAATTCTGAGGCCACACAGATGTTTTTTTTTAAAAAAAGGCAAAACCCAGGAAGTAAGACAATATTTCTATCAAAGTCAAGCAGAAAGAAGGCAGAGGAGGGTTTCTAGAGTCGTTATGGACCTCTGAGGGTTCCTCTCATCAACTCAGTCCAGTTCTCCCACCGGAAGGAGCCACACTTCTCCAAGATGTGCTGCAAAGGCGTTCTGGGGGTCCCTGGCAGCTCCCATTGGAGTGGGTAGAAACCGCAGACTCCAAACTCTAGTGAGGAAGAAACATAAGTTTCTGTTTTCCTGAATGCAACTGGACTTCTAGTACAGTCTTCATTCCATCAAGCTGTCCTGCTCCTCACCCCAGCCGTGTGGGGCCCGCCCCCTTTTCCTGATTGTCTCTTTCTGGAGGACTTCCAAAGGCATGGGGGTGGGGCAGGGCAGATGCTCCTTGGCTGGCCTGGGACCAGGCATCTCTCCACTTCTGTGCTGGCCTTGAGTGCCTGCAAACCACCCTGCCAGGCTGTACCCGGCTCTGTCTGCCTCCACATGGTGCTCACCCCTTCCCCATCTCTGGGGTCTTGCCACCTCTCTGAGAGGGATTCTGTCGGAAAGTGAGGCCTACAGATCCTGCATGTTCATTCTGATTTTGCAGTCTCTGGGGCTCGGCTCAGGACAGAGGACCCTGAATTCTTCTGCCAATGATCCACTAACATCTAAGTTAAAGGCAGCAAATTAGTAGCATGCAGGTCGTGTCCCGTCCGGGAGATATTTTGTCTGGCTCAGAGAGTATTTAAAGATTCTTTTCAAAAGGTTAGGAACATTTTGTTATGAGAGCTTTAGCTTTTAAATCCATCTACCAATTTACAGGAAATACAGAAGACAGAGGAGCATGTAAATGACACCAGCAAAACCCAGACTGTGGGAAACTGTACAACAAAGGGCATGGCTTCTTCTTTTTTGTTGTTTTTTTTAGAAAAAAATTTTTTAATTGGTTTGAGAGAGAGAGACAGATTTGTTGTTCCACTTATTTATGCATTCATTGGTTGCTTCTTGTATGTGCCTTGACCGGGATTGAACCCACAATCTTGGGGTATCGGGATGATGCTCTCCAGTGGTCGGCAAACTGCGGCTCGCGAGCCACATGCGTTTGCCTAATGAGTTTGCCGACCACTGGGATAGGGGCTTAATCACAAGGAACAACAGCAGACTGTAATTATTGGAATCGTGAGTCTATCAGTGGTCGGCAAACTCATTAGTCAACAGAGCGGCAAACGGCGGCTCTCGAGCCGCGTGTGGCTCACGAGCCGCAGTTTGCCAACCACTGCTCTAACCAACTGAGCTACCCAGTCAGGGCCGAGGGCTTGGCTTCTTTAACAAATACATTGCGAGGGACAAAAAGGAGGGGAGCGAGCCTATAGGTTAAAGGAAACTTAAAAACATCAATCACTTGCAGTGTTCGAACTTTGTTTGGATCCTGTTTCAAACAAACTGTAAAATATAAAATAATATAAACATTGATGACCTTCATGGAAAGATTGTAAATGTTAACACTGACAGGCTATTTAATGTTAGGTTATCGGGGTTTATTTAGTTATGACAATGTGTTATGGTTAGAAACACGAGTCCTTATTTTCACAAAGAAAATGGTGAGCCTAGGATTTACTTCACAATACTCAGGGTAGGGGGAAGTGGGTAGGATTATAGATGAAACAAAATTGACCATGAGTGGATACTTGTTGGAACTTGGTAATAAGTACAAGCAGGTTCATTATATTAATTTGCCGATTTTTAATATGTTTGAAGTTTTCCATAGTTACCTTTTTATTTTATTAAAAAAATGTTTAGAGGGGAATTTCCACCTAAAAATTCTGAGTTTTGGATTCTCTGGAAGAAAATGGAAGGATCTGGTAAGAGGCCAGACCTCTACCCTGCAGCAACCAGCTGGAGTTGAGAAGTGTTATAGGGTGGCATCTGTCACCCGAGGAGCCACGTCTCCACGCTCCCTGCTGCTCGGGGCCTGGCCCGCACCCTCTGCCCCCACTGCCTGCCTCAGCCAGCATTCTGGTTTGCAACCCATGGGAACTTTCCTCTCCTTCCTTCCAGCACTCTCCTTCCCTGGCCCAGCCACCATTGTTTGACCCAGTGGGGCTGGGTCAAAGGAGCTGCTTGCTCTTCAGCTCTTTTTCACTATGTTTTTCTCCCAAATCTTCTTTCTGTGCCATGAATCCTTTTTGGTCCCCCGAGAATCCAGGATTTTGAGACTCAAAAGCATGAGATGAAAAATCCATTAGAAAATTAATGTATGAGGACAAGCAAATGTTTTTTAAAAGGCAAAACCCAGGAAGTAAGACAAATACCTCTTTCAAAGTCAAACAGAAAGAAAGGAGAGGAAGGTTTGTAGAGGCGGTATGGACCTCTGAGGGTTCCTCTCATCTCCTCGGTCCAGCTCTCCCACCGAGAGGGGCCACACCTCTCCGAGATGTGCTGCCAAGGCATTCTCGGGGGCCCCTCCCATGCACTCCCCTCCTGCTTTTAGCCATCACACCCCTTCCCTGAGGAAGTGAGCACAGCACACCCTGGCATTTCCAATAAAGACACAGATGGGTCTGGGAAGGAAACATTACAGAAAATTTGGTTAAGATGTAGATATGGATTGTATATCTATCGGGTTGGCTGATATTAAGAAGTTGGATGATATCAAGTTCTGCCAAAGGTGAAGGAAAACAGAAACGCTCGTGGGCCTGTTAACAGGTGTAAGCTTCCCGGGCAGCAGCTTGGAAGTATGAAGTGAAACGGAACACGGACCCATCCCACGCCCAGCACTCCTGGATGCTGAGCCCAGAGAAACTCGTGCCCAGCTCCCCAAAGAAACATGTGTGAGTGAACATGTTCTTGTAGAATTGTTTGTAAGAGCAAAGATTTGGAAACACCCAGAAGTTTACAAATAGTAAAGTAGATAAATAAAACGTGTGATATGCAGATGAGTGCTGTTCAGCAGGTAAAAGGGAATGCTTGGGTCCATAATCTTTTCTGTCAACTTGGAGCCATCTGAAGATCTCAGAATCTTGACTGGAAAAAAGTGAGGAGAGAATGATATGTGCACAAAAGAACACTGAAGGTTATTATTTTTAAAAAAATAGGCACAAAATAATACCAGTACCGGACCTGATACAAATGGAAATACAGATGAGTGGGACATACAGAATCACAGGAGTGGTAAGAGGAGAAAAATGAGATTGGGGATGGGGTGAAGAGGTAAAAAAAAAAAAAGTAAGTAAAAGTGAGCCGTGTAGGTGCTGATAGAGATGGTGTGCCTTGGACCAAGGAGACAGCTCATTCCTTCTGCGTACATGAGGTTTCAGCAAACAGAAACGAACCAAAACAAAATACCAGTTAATATTTAAAATATTAACCTGACGCATGTGGAAAAAGAACCGAGTGAGTGGCTGTGAATAATTAGAGGTCTAACGTGTGCCCAGAGGTGGCAGCGAGGGCTCTCGCTCGGGCCTCCAGGCAGAGTGGGCCAGCGGGCGGCCTGGGGCAACACCAGGGGAAGTAGAGTGTCCAGGGCCTTCCGTCCCCTGTGATTCTCCAATGGCTGAGCTCCTTCTGGGGTCACTCCATGTTGTGGCCTTGAGTCTCTTTAAACACAGATACTCAGCCTCCTTCCAGCCCTGCTGACTGCTATCAGGGAACCTGCAGGGTCACAAGATTTTCCCACAGAGGTCAGCACAGGGAGGCTTCCACCTGTTATTAGCCGCCAGCTCCTCCAGTAAAGTCAGGATGTCCTGGGAACAGATACTGCTCCAGCCCACCTTTTCTTTGGGTGCCTTCAGTACCAAAGGCTGCTTCTCAAACATGTTATGTGCTCCTAACTAGAACTGTCCAGGTTATCTTTTCTTGGGATGTGAAGGGGCAGAGGAGAGCGGTTCTAGCAACGGCTCTGATTTTGCTCGAAGCCCCACTCGCAGACAATGAAGGGGAGAAGGACCATGAGTTCTTTGTTGTCTCCTGAGCGCCACCACCCCTTTCCACTTCCTTTTCCTTTTACAAACATATTCAGTGCAGCATCTGCACCAGGAACTGTGCTGGGCACCATATGATTTGAATCTGACTCTGTCGCCTGCCCTCAGGGAGGTTCAAGTGTAGTGGGGAGCAAGTAGTGAGTGTGGCCACGTGGTAGGGATTTGTGAGTGTGAGGGTGCTTGGAGACCAGGGAGGTGGGCAGCTACTTCAGATGGGAGGGTATCAGGGATGGCTTCTTGGAGGCAGTGCTCCTTGCTGAATCTGAAAGGATAAATGGAGTTAACAAGAAGGGGAGAGGTATTCTTGCTGGAGGGAAGAGCACATGCGATGGCTAGGAGGCAAGAAACAACAGGAAGCAGTGAAACAACAAGAAGCAGTGGGAAGCTGTCCATAGTTCGTCATATCTGGGCTCAGGCAGATTGTGTTAGGACTTAACTAATGTCCTCCCTTCTCCCTGAAGCCTGCAGAATTGCCCCAACCCCATCATGCTCCCCTCCTCTGAATCTTGGGCAAACTTCTACAATCACGTTTCCCTACTGTTAGTGTGTGTGTGCGCGTGCGCGAGCGTGCACATGGCACGAGGGCTTCATTTCCCAGTCCTGGCTTGGAGAAGGGCTCACTAGCTCAGGGCTTCTCCCACCCAGTGCCTTACATTTAGCCTTCACTCTACCATGGATGGGCCCGATTCACCCAACTCTGAGCGGATGTGCTGCTCCGTGAGGAGGGAGACCGAGGCCATGGGTAGCAGCACCAGACCCCACCCCAGTGCATTGGGCGTTCAGTCTCAGAGGCTTCTGCCAGGTTGTGCCTGAACCAGGCTGACATATGGGCCGGTGCCAGGTGAACATTCTTCTGGGAGAGAGAACTGAGAATCGGGTAGCCAGCCTCTCAGATGGTGCCCAGTGATCCCCACTGCCTGGCTTTCATGCCCTGTGTAGTCTCCTTCCTCGAAGCTTGATGGGTCTGCATGACCAACAGAATACAGCAGAAGAGATGGGATATGCCTTTGAGGTCAGCTGAACAGAGCCATTAGACTTCCGCCTTAGTTTCCATCTTGGACTGCTCACTCTGGAAGGAGCCCCTGCTGTGTTGTGAGGACACTCAAGCAGCCCTATGGGAGGTCCACGGGGTGAGGAACCAGGGCCTCCTGTCAACGGCCTGTGAGGAGCCATCCTGGACACCCCCCCTCCAGCTCCAGTGAAGCGCTCAGAGGACAGCGGCTTCCTGAGAAATCTGGAGCCGCCGCCAGCTTAGCTGCTTCCCAAATTCCCGACTCTTAGGAATGTTAAACATTTGTTTTTAAAGCCATGGCGTTTTAGGGTAATTTATTACATAGCAATAAATAACCTACACGAAGCATTTAGCAACTCGAAGCGGCTTTTCCTACTCATGTTTGGAAAGGCTTCTTGGCCGGGGTTTGGCCTCCTCTGACAGGCAGAAATATTAGGGATCCCAAAGGTCACAGTCATTCACCCGCATTTCTTTTTCTCACTCCTCCTCCCTCCCAGGTACTTCCCTGGATGAAACTAATAGCCCAAGGACAGACCAGAAAGAAATCTCACCTGAAATTCCCTTAGGTGACTACCTGGAGCTTCAGGAAAATCAGCTGCCTCAAACCCACCCCCACTGCTCTGGGGAGGTCTCCAATCAGGGAGGCACTGACCTTGGGCACCAGGATATTCCCAAAGAAATTGTGTCAACAAGCCAAGCCTCATCAGAACCTTCATCCTAATCCAGTGGTCGGCAAACTCATTAGTCAACAGAGCCAAATATCAACAGTACAATGATTGAAATTTCTTTTGAGAGCCACATTTTTTAAACTTAAAACTTCTAACGCCACTTCTTCAAAATAGACTCGCCCAGGCCGTGGTATTTTGTGGAAGAGCCACACTCAAGGGGCCAAAGAGCTGCATGTGGCTCGCGAGCCGGGGTTTGCCGACCACTGTCCTAACCCTACAAAAGCCCTAATCCCTGCTCTTATTAAATTGGAATATAAACCTTTACCTCTGGTTATTCAGTGAGTTACTCATTAGTTCTTGTGCCCACTTTTAGTATGCGTACAAACCTCACCTTTTCTTTTGTTAATCTGTCTATTGTTAGTTAACTCACATGTCCCCATCCCCACCCTCACCCCTCAAACCTAAGTTGGTAGAGAAGTTTTTCCTCCCAACATTCTCAAATCAAAGAATCCCCAGGGACTGTCAAGTGGGAAGTTCTGGAGCTCTTGCAACTGAGTTTTCAGTCGGAACCAATACCTAGTAGGAGAGATGCCTCAGGAATTCACAGCCCCCTCACCCCGGGGATCCACAGAAACACAACTGCTGGACCTCAGGTCATAGGGAGGCAGGATAGTAAGAAGCTATAAAAATTCGTTGGCAAGTGGAATGGGGAACTGAGAAGATAGCGGGTTCAAACGGGCTCCATCCAGCACCATGACTCACCTGCCTCCTTCTCCCTGCATGACCACTTCCTTAACCTTTGGCCCTGAGAACAATGAGGTTCTGACCAGCATCAAATAAAGCTTCTGGAACAAAGCTTCCAGTCTGTTGACCACAGAGACGGAGTTTTGGTCAAACTAGAATATCTAGGCCTCAATTGTGTTTTAGCTTGAGGCCGGAAAAGCAGCAAAACCAGACAAAGTAAACAGGTAAAACCAACTTGTATCAGGACCCCCTACCCTAGCACCGACCAATCAGCAGAGGCCATGACGCTGACTCTATACACTTGCTCATTTTGATGAATCATCATATTAAAGGACACACCTGGAAAGCTGATTGATATTCTATTGAGATCCTCCCCTGAGACCTCCCTTTAAATTCCTGCCTTTAGGAAACAGATAAAAACCCAAAGGCCCCAGTGCATGCTCTCTCTAAGGCATTCCCACCTTCCTACTGAAACGAAATTTTTGGACTGGAACCCGGATTCTTTGTCCGCCGGATTCGAAGAATGAATCCACGGACAGAAGGTGGTATAGCAAAGGTGGAGATTTATTGAAGAACAAGTACAGACTCCCACATGGGGAGAGAGAAAGTGTCCCACAGAATGGGCTCCCACTTGGGGAGGGGGAAGGGTCCCACTGAGTTCCTTTTCCCTGTGGCTTATAAAGGCTGCAGATCCTGGTGCCTGATATCCCCTCTGATGGGTCACTATTCCCTTAGATTGGTTACTATAGTAACTTCTGGTCTCAAAAGTCAAACCTCACATGGGACATGTGAAGTTCTCCCCCCCCACACTCCTTCCTTATGTTTTTCAATTCCCTTTGGGCTTTCTCCCTCTTTTTCTGGATGAAGGGCTTCCTTCTCTTTATTTTGTAAATATAGGCCTTTTGCTGTTCCCAGATCCCTCATTCTATGGCAATGTACCTGTTACAACTTTTCAACTTCCCCATTCTATGGAAATATACCGTCTGCTGCTCTGTAGCCCTGCGCTTCCTCCATGGTCCCCCTAATTTCCAAAATTTCTAAAATTTCCTAAACCTGTTCTATTTTACCCCTAAAATTCCTGTTTCACTACCTTCCTTCTTCAGGTGTGTACCTTTGTTTTCTTTCTCCTAAGCTCCAAGGGCCCTTCTGAGTAATTTGTTTCCTGAGTCCATGCAGCCCAGCTGGCTCACTTCTTCTGCCTCTGTGACTTTCTTTCTAAAAAGCCAAGGCCACTCTCTGGGTAGCCCACGCGATTCTTCTCTTCGAGTGTGCTTTCACTTTACTTGCTAAATAAACTTCCTCTTGTGCTAGAGTTCTTGCCTCTGAATTCTTTCTTTGCTAAACTCAAGAACCGAGGTTGCTGAACTGAGAGCCACCTCACTGCTAACAGTAGGAGGGGCAACTGCTGATTTACAGAATGTGGCAACTCCTGGTCTGTAGCAGCTTCCTGTTGGGCTGTGGCTTGTTTGACAAACACCTAGTACTTGCTATGTGCCAGGCTCTGTTCTAAGCACTTCATAAATATTAAGTCGTTTAATTCTCATAACAACCTTCTGAGGCAAATGCTATTATTGCCTTCATTTTACAGTAAGGATCTCAAGGCATGGAAAGGTCAAGCAATTTGCTCGAGGTCACACAGTGCGTGAGTAGCAGAGCAGGTGGCCTGGTTCTGTGCTCTGCCCTGAGATGAGAATTGACCCAAAGTTTGTTCAGTGAGTGTTCTGTGCTGCTGGGGCCCCGTGTCTTGGCCAGTGCTTCTGAGGCTGGACAGGGTTATGTATTTTGGTTCTGGGGACAGGAATGCTGGAAGTTCACATCCTAGGCCACATGTTTACTAGGGGAAACCAGCGGGTGGGGGTGAGGGGGTAGGGAGTGTGTGTGTGGGGTGGGAGCCAACCTCTGTACTCAGCCCTGAAGGTCAACCTGAGCCCTGCCTGGCGAAGGAGAGCCTTCTTCCCCATCACGCTCATTCCTCCCCCCCAGCTTGGCTCAGCCAGGTACCTTTGGGGATGCCCCATACTTCCCCACCTGCACAGACCTTTATTTCTCAACCAAGGACAATTTTGCCCCCCAGGGATCATGGGGCGAAGTCTAGAGACATGTTGTTTTTAAATTTTATTTTTATTGTCACAACTAGAAGGTTGCTAATAGCACCTAGTAAGCAGAGGTCAGAGATGCTGCTAAACACTCTAAAATTCACAGGATGACCCCTCACAACAAAAAATTACCTTGTCCAAAATGCCAATAGTGCCTAGGTTGAGAAACTGACCTGGGCCCCTCCCACGGCCTCCTCAAGGCCCAGGACCCCCTCCCCCACAGGATGATTCCTGTTACAGTGGTGGTTGTGGTCCTGGGGGGATCCTCACTTCTGCACCTCTTAGAGGCCACCAAAGAACATGAGTGATTCAGTTTGCACTCCAGCTCTAGGTTCTTGGAAATAAAATAAGGATGTTGAGGTACTGACAAATGTAGTTGACATTATTTTGTATCAGGCTCTGTACTAAGCATTTTACATATTTTATTTATTTTTCATAAGCTTGTTTTAGATGCTATTATTATCCCCATTTAATGATTGGGAAACTAAGGATTACAAATGTTAAGTAACTCACCCAAGGTCCCACAGCGAATGTGACAGGGCCGAGTATCCAGCCTTCCCAGGTCGTCTGATGCGGTGCTGATATAAACACCTAGGCAAAGCAAAGATGCTTACTTCCCCAGGGAGGGCCTGCCTGAGGTCAGGAACCTCCTGTCCTCCCCTGGACAGAGGGATCCGCACCACTCACTCCATAGCTCAGCTGCAGCCAAGGCTCCCTGGAGCTGGGCAGACAGTGGTTTGACCTGACCTAGTTCTTTAAAAAAAGGGAGAGGAATAGTAGAGAGAAGGGTTTGTTTTCATACAGGGACAGTTAAGAAAGAGAGGACTGGGCAGGGAAGAGATGGGTGAGGAAGGGAGGCTTAGGAGCTTCTTATTATTTATTATACGAGGGCAGTGGTCGGCAAACTCATTAGTCAACAGAGCCAAATATCAACAGTACAACGATTGAAATTTCTTTTGAGAGCCGAAAACTGACTTCTGCGCATGGGCCACGAAGTTTCAATCGCACTGTACGTGTGCGCCCGCACGTGGTATTTTGTGGAAGAGCCACACTCAAGGGGCCAAAGAGCCGCATGTGGCTTGCGAGCCGCAGTTTGCCGACCACTGTACCAGGGGAAAGAATGGGAGGTTTGTTTCTAAGCCATAAATACCCTCCTTTGATCCCTGTGCCTATCAGAGATAAAGGAGTCGCCTGGCCTCAGAAGCGAATGATTAGCAATCCTCACCACGCCCTACTCCAGAGTAGCTGTGTCAGGATTTGACCAGGCTTGGGGAGGAGACGGGACTGAAGTGGGGTGAGTTCCTGCACTGATCAGATTCGGGTTTGCAGAGATGAAGTCAGCCCCCCTTCCTACGCCAGAGAACAGAGCTAGACCCCAGCTTCTGGGCTCTGCCCTCCTCGACTTTGCCTTCAGGGCCCTGTGAATCCTGACTCCGCTGAGAGGGGTCGGGTCCTGTGTATTTTCAGAGCTGCAGGGCCATCTGAAAGCTCTTAAGAGGCTTTTGGTGCGGAGTTAAAAACCCAGGACCCGGCCCATTCCGACGGGCGGAAGAGCTTTGAAGTTTCCTTTGTGTGCTTGTTTTCATGGCCCTGATCCTGCTGTGATGGAATTAGCCTGCAGCCCTGTCCCATCTCTGGAGATTTATTCCCAAACGCCACAAACCTTAGGAAAATGCTACAAGTTCCACTCACCATCCCCCAGTCACTGACTCCCTTTTCTTAGGCTAAACTATAAAGGAGGCCTCAGAGCCCCCCTACCAGGAGACATTCTCTACCTGTTTCTAGTTTCTCTAGAGATTTTCTGATGACTCTTAGAACCGAATGTGAGGGCTGAAGCTTCCAAGAAGTGTGCTGGGGGTGGGGGTGGAGCATGGAAGAAAGGACTTGATAAGGGCAAGGGGGAGTGAACAAGATCATCCCTGCTGGCCGCCCACCCAAGCTGAGGGCCAGGTCTAGGCCAGTAACAGCAGGGCCCAGAGAGAAGGAAAAAACAAGGGGATCCAGCCTTTCCAGTCATGTCCAGTGAGTCAACCACTGCGGTTTGTGTAGCCAAATATCAGTCTCAGGGATCTTTATCGCTCTGAGCTTCACAAAACAGGCTCTGCTACTGCATTGCTCAAGTCCACCAAAAAGTCTGTATTGAAGGAGAAGAGGAGGAGGAGGGGGGAGAAATAGAATAATGATAGAAAGATAGATAAGGAAGGAAGAAGGAAGAAAGGAAGGAAGGAAGGGGAGCAGAAATCCTAAACCAGCCTGAATTACTTTTCAGAGTAAAGACTTTGAGCAATGGTGTCATCTTGTGGCTGTGAAGAGGAATTACAGCCAGCATCCACACGTGTACGTGTGTGTGTGTGTGTGTGTGTGTGTGTGTGTGTGTGTATGTGTGTGTGTGGCTCTCCCCTCCCTCCTGCCTTCTCTTCCACTTTTCATCTATATTCCAGAGTAATATTTCTATATACAAGGTTCTAGAATAGCACCAGGCAAAAACAATACCCGCTAACCACATGTGAGTATTTATACTTAAATGTAAATCAGTTAAATTTGAAATTCACTTCCTCAGTACATGACGCATTTCAAGCCCTGTGTGACTAGTGACTACTGCATTGGACAGCACAGGAATAGAGCATTGCCATCGTCGCAGAACATTTCCTTGAACAATGCTGTTGCAGGAAGTTCAGAGTTGTCATTTGATGGAGCAATATAAAAATTCAGAAGAGCCCTAGCCGGTTTGGCTCAGTAGATAGAGCGTTGGCCTGCGAACTGAAAGGTCCCAGGTTCGATTCCGGTCAAGGGCACATGCCCAGGTTGTGGGCTCGATCCCCAGTGGGGGACTTGCAGGAGGCAGCCAATCCATGATTCTCTCACATCATGGATGTTTCTCTTTCTCTCTCTCCCTCTTCCTTCCTCTCTGAAATCAATAAAAATATATTTTAAAAAATTCAGAAGAAAAATTGTTTAAAGCCAAATTGTACCTTCAGAATGATCCCTGGAGATATATATATATATATATATATATATATATATATATATATATATATATATATATATAAATGTTTGTATTGATTTCAGAGAGGAAGGGGGGGGAGAGAGAGAGAGAGAGAGAGAGAGAGGGAGAGGGAGAGAGAGAGATGAGAGAGAATCTTTGATTGGCTGCTTCCTGAATGCCCCCTTCTGGGCTGTGCCCACCCATGGTGTCTGATGCTGCTGGGGCACGAGCCATGAATCTTGGCATCCCCACCCCTCATCAGCCTCTCCTCAAAACCACTACAAACTCTGCACCTCTTTCACATGTCTCTTAGGTGAGGCCATATTTGCCCAGTGAAATACCAGCTATTAGGTGTTTGACTCAACCCTAACTTTAAGATGTATTCACTCTTCAACAAATATTTATTGCACTATTTTTATGGGTCAGGCACTGTCCTAAGACCTGGGGACCTGGCTGAAAATAAAAACTGCATTCATCTCCAAAGCATCTTACATTTTAACTGTAGAGACAGTTATTAGGTCCATGCGTATCTATAATAATAAACAGGTAATATGCTAATTAGACTGGACATCCTTCTGGACGGAAGCCCAGGTCCCGGGTGCCTGCTGGTGGCTGGAGGGAAGCCAGCCCTGGACCTGGGTGCCAGAGGGATGTCAGTATCTGCAGCCGGGAAGGAAGGCCTACTCTTGCACGAATTTTGTGCATCGGGCCTCTAGTCTAATACAATGGCAAGTGTAACATGTGCAATGAAGGGAAATCGAGCAGAGGATTTGTAAGGCTATTTTAGATAGGGTAATTGATCAGGCACACTTTTGATCAGGCACACTTTTTAAAAAAGTTTTGTTTATTGATTTTAGAGAGAGGAAGGGAGAGGGATAGAGAGATAGAAACATCAATGACAGAGAAAGAGAGAGAGAGACTTTGATCGGCTGCCTCCTGCACACCTCCTACTGGGGATTGAGCTCTCAACCCAGGCATGTGCCCTGACTGAGAATCGAACCATGACCTCCTGGTTCATGGGCTGATGCTCAACCACTGAGCCACACCAGCTGGGCTCAGGCACACTTTTATAAGCAGCTGACATTTGTGCTGAGACCTAACTGCAGCGAGGGAGAAGGCCAAGTGGAGATCTGAGCAGAGAAGGAATTGCACATGTAAAGGAACAAAGGCTGAGGCAGTCCCTGTCTCTTCCTGTGGATGTTCTTGGGGCTGTGGCTCCAGGATAAGCTGCTAAAGGAGATGACACATGAGGTAACCTGGGGGTCTAGGGTCTGTGAATAGGTCTGACATTTATTTCTTCTCTAGTGCCCTCTGTCTTTAGCACCCAAAGATATCCTTATGGAATCCATCTGCCGAGGGCCCCCCGAGCATGTGGGGTGGCCATGCTCTAGGTTCAGACTCAGGACCTTTTGGCTCCCATCTTTCTGAATACAAAAGCTGACTTAAATTATTTTATTTATTATTTATTTATTTGAGAGAGTGGAAAGGAGAGGGAGAGACAGAGAGAAATATCAATGAGAGAGAGACACATCAAATGGTTGCCTCCCGCAAGCATTTGACCAGGACGGGGGATGGAGCCTACAACTGAGGTAACCGAGGTACGTACCTTTGACCAGAATCAAACCCGGGACCCTTCAGTCCACGGGGCCGCCGCTCTATCCACTGAGCCAGACCAGCTTGGGCCAAAAGCAGACTTTGGACGTGAGAAATCCAAAGTGCTTCACTGGCGGGGCCAGTGTTTTCTTTCCCCAAATTGCTGGGTTCCCTCCTGTGACCCATGCTGATCTCATAACTCTGCCTGTGCTTATATCCAACAGCCCGGATCTCCAACTGAATGTCTCCACTGACATCGACGTTGAAATAAAAAAGAGCAGTTCTTTTAGACAGCAAGCCCACGCTGTGGAGAGCCGGGTATGAGCCAGCTCGGGGGCCAGGCTGGCCTGCTCTTTCCTTTGATCTCTTAACAAACACAGAAAAGTTTCCACGTGTTTTTGCCCATTTTCCAGGTTATAAAAAAGATCACCTGGAACATTATTTGGGAGCAGGGGGCGGGTGCTAAGCCTCTTTCTTCATTTGTGGAGGCTTATATTCTCTATAGGCAGGGAAGCGCTTGTTTATAAGTAAAACTGCTCCAAACTAGACCGCTCTCAGCGCCTGCGTGGGTTTGCGTTTCCAGCAGGAGTCAACAAGAATGAGCCATTTGTTTTCTGGGTGGCTGGCTGCTGGGTGGACCAGGTAACTGGTTTAATCAGGCTAGTTGACTCAACAGGTCAGAAAGGCCTGCAGCACACGAGGAGTCTGAGGACATGATGCCTTTTTTCCAGGATTGCACTCACAGTGCCCAAGGCAGCTGCAGGGGTCGGGGTGGGGAGGTCCCAGAGGACATTGCCTCACCTTGGTGGCCAGAGTCAAATGACCGCCACCAAAATATAAAAACAAAACAAACAAAATCTCCATTTGAATGTTAGAATCTCTCCAATGAATTCAGTCTTTCAGTTTTTGTGATTTCCACAACTGCTGTATTTGACATCTGATGATTTCAGAGGGTTCTCTTCAAGAGGAAGTGCAACTTGTTGCGTGTAACCTTCCGCGTAGGAAAGGGCTGAGGCAGCCCTGAGCTCTTGCCCTGGGCTCTTTCCGTGTCAGTGCCTCTTGCTCAGGTAAGTTTGTGCAGGTAGTAACACTGTGCTGTTACAGAGCTCCCGCGTCACCTGCCTGGCTCTGGGAAAGGCTGCCTCTAGTTGAGCCTGTACCGGGGCCTGTGCACAGGGAGGGCAGGCCGGTCACAGCGGCCTCACAGCTAATCCAGCCCGTACCTGGATCAGAAACCCCCGTAGACTCACCTAGAGTAAAATTGGCAACCAGGGCAAAGAATGATTTAGCTGTTTTTCTCCCCGCTGCCAGCAGCAGGCCTTCCGGGGCCACCTCTCCAGGGAGAGGGAGAGTGGCATTTGTCTCCGTGTGGTCTTCAGTTTTGGGGGGCTGGGGCTGGGGCGGGGGAGGAGGGCTGGCAGTGTTGGCAAGGGCTCAGGGCAAGGATACTTGGGAGTTGCGGGGGTGGGGTGGGGTGGGGGCGGAGTGTGAATCGTGCAGCATTTCAGAAGGCCAGTTGGCAGCATGAATCATACCCAGAACCGTCCTGGCTTACTGGTTGCTGTTAATGTTTAAGGTTACCCCGTTTTTTTCATCCTTAAAAATGTGCTGCTTTGGAGGATAACTGATGTGGGCACCCAATCTTTGGGGTACCTTTAGGAAATGTGTACAAAGGTGTAGCTCTAGGGATGTTTACCTCAGGGCTACTCTGTATAAAGAAAAGTTAGAGATCATTATGTGTCATACAATAGAGGATTAACTAAAATTAGTTAAATGAATTATAGTGCATCCACGTAGTAGAATGCTAGATAGCCATGAAAAATGAAAATGTAGTAAAATATTTAATAGCAGGAAATATATGCATATTAAGGAAAAATACTAAACAGTGTATATAGTATTATTATTCAAACTTAGCTTACAAAGAAAAACACTGTGAACAGAGGACTGGATGAATACACATGAAACTGTTGGTGGTTCTCGCTGGGAAGTGGGATTGGAAGTGGCATACATATTCCCCTTCATGCTTTTTCTCTGTTTTTAAATTCTCTACAGTGAACAGATGTAGGCAGAGTAATGACTTCCCCAAGTCCTAATCCTTAGAGTCTGTGAATATGTTAGGTTACCTGGCAAAGGGAATTAAGTTTGCAGATGGAATTGATGTTACCAATCAGCTGGCCTGGAGGATGGAGATTATCCTGATAATCCAGTTGGGCCCAAAGCAGCCACATGGAGGAGAGAGGCTCTGTGGGAGACTCAGCCGTTGCTGGATTTGAAGATGGAAGAGGGGCCACGAATCCGGAAATGCCAACAACCCCTAGAAGCTGGAAAAGGGGGGGGGGGGAGTGGCTTCTCCCCTGGAGCCCCTGCAGAAAGAAGGAAGCCATGCTGACCCACGTTGGATGTCTGACCTCCAGAACTGTGTGTCCTTTGAAGCCACTAAGTTTGTGGTAATTTGTTACAGCAGCAATAGGTAACTAATACAATGGATTTGGTTTTTACTGAGAGAGAGAGAGAGAGAGAGAGAGAGAGAGAGAGAGAGAGAGAGAGAGAGAGAGGGAGGGAGAGAATGATAATAAAAGAGGATAAATGAATGATAATAAAAGAGGATAAATCACTCCTTGTAATTTAACCCAGCAGCCATCCAAGGAGGTGCTAGGAGCAGGCCTGGCACTGTCTTCTTCCTACAAAAAACCTGTGTGAAAAGCTCATAGGAATGTCTGGCTGTTGTTTTGTTATGAATAGAGAATAATAATGCAAGGGATAAGTAAATGACTCGACTAGCCCGCAACCCGAGAATTGTCTACAGCAGTGCACACCATGCACAATTCGTTGTGCAAAATGGGTCCAGGGCAGTTAGCACTGTGGGTCCAGAAGACAGAGAACCAGGGCGTTGCTACTTTTGAGAACTCTGGGAGTAAGAAACCAAACTCACAAGGAAGCCCTTTCCAAGGGAGTGGAAACTGCCAGGTTCTGCTGCTGGCTTGTGCCGGCAAATCCCGCTCCAGAACCAACAAATAGAAGAGGGGCGCTGGGCCCGGCCCATGGGGAGCGGTGCCAGCCCCACCCACAGTCGGGAGCTGAGCATGTTTGCCGTGTCGCCCACTCTGGGCTGTTCATGGACCCAACATGCTCAGGCTGGAGACTTGCAGAGGATTCTCTTAAAACCCTTCTTGTTGGTTTTGAAGGAACTCTTAGGGAAACGCCAGGCCCCTGGCAAAGGCTGCAGTGAATAAGGTTTCCACCGGCATTTTCGTTTCCTTTGCTAGTGGGTCTAACCTCCTCCTTGGTTAAATCTATTGCAAAGACTCCCCTTCTGTGGCTGACAGGGCTGTCTGGAAGCAGGCGCTGAGCTGGAGTTTGGTGAGCAGGATGTTGGTCAGGGATGAACACCTGTGAAGGGCAGGGAGGGGAAGCAGGATTGGGCAGAGGGAGTGGGCACACAGTGAAGCAGGCATGGCAGAGCCAACCGCACAGGCGTATAGGGCCCGTCAGAGTGCTTGGTGGGTGGGTGCCGTTGGCAGGGTTTGACCCCTTCCTGTGATCAGTGTTTGGATGTGTCATGGTCTTGGTGAGGCAGCCTCGCGGCCCCCACTCCCACCCCAAGAAGCAAGAGTCTGTTTGCTGATGGCATCAAGTCCTTCCTTCTCTGAGGGGCGGTCCGGTGGGCACACCTCTGTGTCCACCACACTGTCCCCGAGAGGACCTCGTCCTGCTTACTGGCTTGGACCCATAGTCCCGCTAAACTGGTGGGTCGAAGAGGGACTCGGCTCGTCTTGCACAGCTCCTGAGAACAAGAGGTGGCGCCGTCAGGGAACCGCGCCACAGCTCAGAGCCAAACACTGCGTGTCTCTGTCTTTTTAATCCTCCCGAGGTCCTGAGCCACTGGGACGCTCACCCAAAGGCGGGGGACCTGTGTGATGGGATGGAGAAGGGGTTTCTACCCTGAACCAGAGGGGCTCAGGGCCCTTCCAAGGTTCCCTGTGTCTGAGGGTGTGTGGCAAATGGGGCCATCTCAGGTTCTGCCCCGGCGGGGGTGGGGGGTGGTGGTGCTCTTGGCCATTTCAGGCTCTGTCTGCTGGTGTTACCCCTGGAGGTGACATCTACTTCATGTCAGTCTGCTGGTCACTTCCAGCCCCTTGTCACAGACCAGGCCCCGCTTAGTCCCACACAGGGCCCAACTCCAATTCCTGCAGGCTGGCCCCTTCAGACACCGCCTGCCTCTGCTTGCCCAACCTGGGGGCTCCCAGCCTCAGTTCCCCCTTCCCATTTTGTCCCTTTGGGATTTGCTGACCCTGTCATGGGACAGTGCCACTTTACATGGCTCTCGGCCCATGCCCTGCAGCCTATGCCCTGCAGCCTAGGCACGAGCCACTTCCTTCCCCAGTCAGTTCCCAAGGCTTCACCGCCCATCCCTAGCCTGCAGGTAAATTCGGTCAGTAACAAGCACTGAACATTCGTAATCCCCTTGATAAATGGGACTTCCTTCTGTTTGCTCAACCCATACCTGCCACAAATTCCAGAAGGTGCCACCTTTTCCTAGTATTTCAGAATTTGATGAACAAGCCATGTTTATTTTGTTCCTGCTGCTCATGATTTCATATTATACACGCAAAATGCTGTGCATTATGTACACATGACCACACCTGAGTACCCACCATCTGTGTAAGAAATAGAAACTTCTTGGTACCTTGAAGTGCCCTGTGGTCCCTCTTCTCCAAAACATCTCCTGCCCTGAGGTGGCTCAGGGGCCCATCCTGAATCTCAGTGCATCATTCCTTTGCAGTCTTACTTGAGTATGCATCCTATACAATATGCTTTTTGCTTTTGCTAGTTTTAAAAATGCATATACATGGGCCTAGCCGGTTTGGCTCAGTGGATAGAGCGTCAGCCTATGGACCAAAGGGTTCTGGGTTTGATTCCGGTCAAGGGCATGCACCTTGGTTGCAAGCTCCTCCCTGGCCCGGGCCCTGGTCAGGAGGCAACCAATCAATGTGTTTCTCTCACATTGATATTTCTCTCTGTCTTTCCCTCTCTCTTCCACTCTCTGTGAAAGTCAATGGAAAAACATCCTGGGGTGAGGATTAACAAAAGAAAAAAAATGCATATACATGGAAATCTACTGTATTATTCTTCTGTGATGCTTTCTTTTCATCCAATATTATGTTTTTGAGACCCACTCCCGCTGTGCTGTGGTATTTTATATCCAGGCCCCTCCTCAGTCTTCATCTTTTCCGTGATGCTACAGGCTGAAGGGTCGTAGGCTTTTGGGTTGTCTGTGCAGGAGTCTCACGGACACCCCCTTTCTTTCTCATTGTCCTCTTGTCTCGTCTCCTCCTTTGCATCTTCCACTGTAACTGCCTTGAAGTCAAAGACGCGCCCCACCACATCGACCCACACACACCCGCACATGTGCACCAAACTGCACAGGGCTTTGGAAACAAAGGAAAAACCATGGCACTCACATAGATGTGGCCTAATGACTGTGAGATTTTTACTTTGCTGAACCCTGGACGTTGGGACAGAAATGTGTTTTCTCTTCCTGCTTTAGGAAAGTGAAGCATGTTAGTTTTATTGCTATTGGACGAGGCAGGCAATGCTTTGCAAACGTTCGTGAGCACAAGAATTACCTGGGGGTGAGCGTGGGGGCTTGTTATTTGGGCAGGTTTCTGGAGCCCATTCTCCAGAGGTTCAGAGCTGGAAGGTCCGGCTGCGGCCCAGGAATCTGCATGTTAGAAAACGCGCCCCTTCTGCCAGCATTTCTGATGCAGACGTTTTTTTGGCTTCTCTTTTGGCAAACATTGGACACTTGACCAGAAATGCTATCAACCTCCCAGCATTTCTCTTAGGAAGACATTAAATGAAAGCCTATCCCCGGAGTGTTCAACACTGGGCTTGAGTAGAAATAAATCATCACCGAGGCTTAAAATCCTGGCAAGGACTTGCCCTCCCCCTGAAAGAAAGGTCTGGCAGGCTCCAGATCTGAAACCGGCCCTCTCTGCCCAGTGTTGAGTTTCATGGAGATTGCTGCATTTTCACACAGAAAGTGGGGAGGAAAAGCTGGTATTTGCTGCCGATGCATGAGATGGCTCAGCCACCAGCCTGACACCAGCAGTCCTAGGGCTGGGTCATGACCAGGATGGTAGTAGCAGCAACTGCAGGGGCAGAGTCTAGCCCACAGGTCACCCTAGAGCCAGCAGTGTGGCAGACAGTGCCACTGTAGGCCTCACCCAGGCTTTTTGCACACTTTCCAACTTATCGGGAGGTGGAGGAGTAGGGTGGGGTGGGAGACAGGCCATGAGAGCTGGGCATCTTTGGCAAGATCTGTTGATCATGGGTACCTGTTTGCACTTTCCTGTGGAACAAAGTTCTTGGCCAGTGGCCACACTTACCAGTCACACTTGTTGGGGGAAGAAGCTGTCTAGGCCCCTGGGGCATGTGGCAGGGATCCTCAGGGAAGCAGCTAAACTGTTCTTTTCCAACCTAATGAAATTAAAACACACACACACACACACACACACACACACACAGTCTCTGAGCCCAGGGCAATAAAAGAGGTCTTGGGTGGTACAGGGAGAGCCCAGGACATGTTTGTCTTTGATGGAATTGGGATAGAGAGGGGGCATTGTTCAGTGAGTGAGCCTGGCTCTACATGGTGTTGGGCCACGTGGTGAACAAAAGTCACAGGGGTTCCTGCCTCACGGACTCTAAGTAAGTAAACAATTGTAGATGTGTGCAAACTGAAGTATTTGCTAGATCAGTGGGATACAGTGGGGCGGGGGGGGGGGGGGGGGAAGTGGGGAGATGGATTTGACTTTAGTCCAGGAATGCTTTACAGAGGAGGGGAGACAATGAGTTTCAAAGTCAGGAGAGGGCGCTGCAGGCAAAGGAAATTGTCAAGAGCTAAGGCCTGAAATGGGTTCAATGGGCTTCAATGTTGCTTTGACTCTGTGCAATAGTGCACGGAAGGCGCTTGGCTCAGAGTGGCACTGAGCAGGCCCTTTGGAGAGCGGCAGGGAGTTCTGTGGGGGTGGGGCCCGGTGGGAGCAGCCCGAGATGGAGCTGGGGAAAGGAGGCAGGCGTCAGTGAGCCAGGCCTCGAACCAGTGCAGTCGTGTTCTCTGGAGGAGGCAGGCCAGGGCAGGGTTTAGTAGAGCATGCCCTGGTCTTGCATCTTGGGAAGATCATGTAGGGACTGTGTGGAGGGCGAAGGGCTAGAATCAGGGCACCACTTTGGAGCCTGTGAGAAGAGTGACTTGGAAGTTGTGACTGAGAGGTCAGACAAAGCCGAGGGAGACACCACGGCTCCATGGGGCAGCATTTTAATATCTATAAACGTGTGACAGCCTGGAGAAACATAAGAACGACAAAGTTCTTTAGACCTAGAAGGAGAAGACAGTTATGTTATCTAAAGAGCCAGAAAGATGCGAAGTCTAATCCAGGGATGGAGCCCACTGGCTGTACTCTGACTTGAAATCTTAAGCAGTGACATGACACACCTCTGAGGAAGGTGGCACCTTTCAGAGTTGTCCACAGGAATCTAGTCAAAGTCTGCCAAAACGTGGTGCACAGATGTCTGAGTAGCAATTTTTTCCCTCAGTAAAGAGTTCCCCAACTTCTGTGGTAAGATCAACGTGGGCTTTTTATAATCATGCAGACCAACTGGTCTTTCCCCTGGAAATGCAGAGTCAATGGATTTGGCTGGGGGCCCAGGAATCTGTATATTTAATAAACACCCCAGGTGATTCTTATTTTCTGGAAGTCTGGAAACCCCCACTCTGGGAAACTTCGTTAAGCCCAGAAAGATTTAAAAGGAACTATAGAAAGGATTTTAAAATGAATCTACAGTGTTGATTCTTTTGTTCTAAGAATTACTCTATGCATACTTGGCATTTTAACTACTTTATAATCTTTTTTTTTAATATATATTTTTATTGATTTCAGAGATGAAGGAAGAGGGAGAGAGAGATAGAAACATCCATGATGAGAGTGAATCATGGATCAGCTGCCTCCTGCAAGTCCCCCACTGGGGATCAAGCCCACAACCCAGGCATGTGCCCTTGACCGGAATTGAACCAGGGACCTTGCAGTTTGCAGGCCACTCTTATCCACTGAGCCAAACCAGCTACGGCACTACTTTATAATCTTGACGAGAATTTGATCTATTAGAGGAAAAGTGAGACTTATCATTTCAATTTAAAAGTGTAATTGAATAACTGAGTTAGACTTGTGATTTAAGTTGAAAGTTTAATAAATTTATGTATGGTGTTAGAAGAGTTAGAAAATGAGTGTTACTATATTTATTAGTTTAGCTTATTAGATTTATATGGTTTTTAAAGTTGTTGGTAAGATTTTGTTAAACAACTGAGGTATTAAAAAAAAGAAATTGCGCCAAAACCGGTTTGGCTCAGTGGATAGAGCGTCGGCCTGCGGACTGAAGGGTCCCGGGTTCGATTCCGGTCAAGGGCATGTACCTTGGTTGCGGGCACATTCCCAGTGGGGGGTGTGCAGGAGGCGGCTGATCGATGTTTCTCTCTCATCGATGTTTCTGGCTCTCTATCCCTCTCCCTTCCTCTCTGTAAAATATCAATAAAATATATTAAAAAAAAAAAGAAATTGCAAACATTAAATTTATAAATATAGTTTTAAATGTTTGAATGTGCCTAATTAAGCTTATTAATTGGATCAAATATTAACCAAATAAATATTAACCAAAGAGAGCCTTAAAAATATTTGCTCTAATTATGTTTGCTAAAGTTATAAACAGGGAAAAGTATTTTAAGAACTTAAAAGTTAAAGGAAGGTTTTAAACAGATGAATGGATAAACAAAATGGGGTACATATATACAATGGAATACTACTCAGCCTTAAAAAGGGAGGGAATTCTGACATATGCTGCAACATGGATGAACCTTGAGGAAATTATGCTACGTGAAATAAGCCCGTCACAAAAGGACAAATAGTATATGATTCTAAGTATATGAGGTACCTGGAGTAGTCAAACTCATAGAGATAGAAAGTGGGAGGGCTGTTGCCAGGTGGTGAGGGAGAGGGGGAATGGGAATTACTGTCTAATGGGTACAGAGTTTCAGTTTTGCAAGATGAGTAGAGTTCTGTGGATGGATGGTGGTGATAGATGTACAACATTATGAATGTACTTAACACCACAGAATGAACAATGTGCCACTTAAAAATGGATTAGAGCCGAAACCGGTTTGGCTCGGTGGATAGAGCGTCGGCCTGCGGACTGAAGGGTCCCGGGTTCAATTCCGGTCAAGGGCATGTGCCTTGGTTGCTGGCGCGTCCCCAATGGGGGGTGTGCAGGAGGCAGCTGATCGATGTTTCTCTCTCATCGATGTTTCTAGCTCTCTATCCCTCTCCCTTCCTCTCTGTAAAATATCAATAAAAATATATTTAAAAAAAATTTAAAAAAATGGATTAGATACCACAGGTGACAAATGGCTGAACTAGGTGTAGCATCTACAACTTCCCAATCTGTCTTCCTGCTGAGCATCGCTGTCCCCCTGCAACTCTTCTCAGCAGGTGCCAGGGCTGCCTTTCCAATGTCTTCTATGAAGATGACTTCTCTCTGAGTGACTTCAGGCCCTGCCCACTCCATGCTCTCCTCTTCTTTGATGGACTCATTCCTAAATGCCAGCTGAAGGAAATACCATCTCCTATGAGTTAGATGTAATTTTTTTCCTCTTATGTTTTTAAACAGCTCTCTTCACACCTCCTCAGCAAGCTGAACATGCTTGTTTCCTGGGCCAAGTATAGGGAAAGTGTGCAAAAGGCAAAAACGTGAGCTTTGCTATTCAGAGCACTCACATGAAAAGGTTTTCTTCCCAATGCCTCTAATCCCGTTCTTTTTCTCCTGGAGGAATCCGACCCTCTTGGACAGAAACCTACGTTCCCACGAAACACCACCCTGTTATCCTGAAAGGCAAGGTGGGCAAATTCTTCCTCGCAATGATGCCAAGTCAGTTTCCTCAGAGCATCAGGTGCAATTGGACCATTTGTTGTCTATGTCCACAGGTTTGGGGTCTCGGGAAATGATGACTATGGGGCAGACTCTGACAAGATCGTGTTTCTGGGGGGGGGTCCTCTGTGGTAGAAGCAGCATGGTCTATGCCTGTTGGAAGAAGAGGGCTCACTCTTACGCCACTCAAGCTCTGGCTCTGCATGTGGTCTTGCTACTTAAGGGCCACACTCGAGGTGGGAGATACAGGCATTTTAGGAGGAAGTATTGTCTTCCAAGATCTCAGAGAAGATTCAGGGGAAAAGATCATAAAGCCTCAAGTTACAAAGTCTCCCATCCCATTTCAAAGAACTTCCTTCAAACCCACTGTTAGCACTATTGGGCCAAAGAAGAAACTTGAGGTCTCTGGAAGTTCTGTGTCCCATCTGGTTCAACCAAGCTTCTTCATGTTTCCACACCTGCAGCAGGTGGCTTCCTGGCCAGCGACTCGCTAGGAATAAGTGAGAAGGGTCTTTGGAAAATGGCCTCTTCAGCTCCAGTAGAAATTGCAGTCTTTGCTAAGTGGGCAGAGACCCCAGAAAAAAGTATGCGTGCCTGGCCCTCAGGCAGCAGAGAAGCCCATTTGAACACTGTGATTCCCATAACAAGCTTCATGATGGTCACTGACTGGGCAGTTTTAGTCCTCACCTGTAGAATGGGGAAGGCCAGAGAGTGCTTCAGAGGATGGGTCAGCCACAAGGCCAACCCCTGTTGATTCACTGGGATTAGTTAACCACTCAAGTTTGGGATGATGGGAAAGGACTACACCCTGGGAGGGGGAGCCACTTTCTCTCAGCCCTTCTCAGGTGGTGGAGGGCATTCCTTGAGGGGCCAAGCAACTACCTGTGCGAACAAGTCTTGCCTGTTGAAACACCATGCTTTTTATGGGACAAGTCAGCCACTGAGTCCCAACTCTCCCTGAAGGGCAGGCTATATCCTAACCCCAACATCACACAGCTTTCTCATATCTCCAGGCCCTCTCTTCCTGTGTCCTTTCTACCTAATGGGAAAGAAGATCCTTTGTTCATGGGTGAAACCTTGAATAGCCCCAAGGCTGCAGCTAAGCAAGAGATGGGTTCTCTGACTCAGTTTTTTTCTCAGAAATAAAAATAACTCTTCATGGGAGAGGGAGTAAATGTCAGTTGAGACTCCACTATATGTTCACAAATGCTTTTCTGCTAATCCCTCATTAACCTTGAAATTGGTGTAGGATCTCCATTTTACAGGTGAGGTACCTGAGGCGGAGGATGAAGGAACTCAAGCACAAATACAGTCTTACAAGGTGTTTTGGCTTAAGTGTAGCAACTACAACCAGACAGCTTGGGTTTGAATCCTGGATCTGCAGCGTTCTAACTGTGTGACCTGGGTTAAATCATTTAACCTCTCTGTTTTATACTCCGTAAAATGGAGATGAAAGTATCTCATAGGGTTCTAACCAACTTAATTATAGAGTGCATATTGAACATCAGGACCTTGGCACAGAATGTGAGCTAAATATGTTTCATCTATTATTAAAACCATTATCAATGTATGAACTAAGTTTGAAATACTAGAAGGATTTGATTCCTATAAGTAGGAAAGCAAAACTGATTTCTCTTTTGCTTTCTCCTGTTACCCATGGAGATGTAACAATATTTTCCTCACTTCCCTGGAAATGGCTCTGTTCTAGCATTTCAATATAATCTAGGAGGTAAGATTTCATAACTGGAGAGTATTAGATATATTCCAAACCCATTAATCATGTTTAGAGACCTGAATCCTCTAAAGCCATCTTGTAAGTCGATAGCAGAAGAGAGGCACTGTATTCAGACCACAGAGTATTATCTTCATGAGTTATATCAAGGAATTGATCAGAAACCAGCGTTCTGATCCAGATTTTCACCTATGTGTCTTTCCAACTTTACAGATACACAGACTTACTACATTTTTAGTGTATTGTGTCTAAGGTTTAACCTTTGGCTTAACTTCACCCAAGGGCCATTGTTTCAGAATCCATTCCCAAGTCTAATGTAAACTCAAACAGAAATGCAAGCAATGAGAGCACACTTTAAGTCAACCGGGGAATAAAAGTCCCAGAGGCTTGTGACACTGAAACAATATTGCTATGCTTTATTGATAAGATTTTTTTTCTCCCCTCTCTCTGAAGTTATCTTTAAGTGATGGTTAAGTAAGAGCACCTCAAAGAGTCTTCGAGTGGATACTCTTCCAAAGTGTTAAGATCTGCTGTGGGAGACATTATGCAGGAGGCAAGTTGAGGACAGGACTAAGTGGCTGTGTACCCATGGACACTACTTGTTCTCGTGGCAAGGAGAGCAATCCCTGAGGGGGATTCCCACCCTCTACACATTCTCATTTTTTCTCTCCCTCTCCCTTTCTCTTCTTTTCTCTCTCTGCCTCCCACGCTCTCCTCCTGCCCGGCTCTTGGCTCTTACCCAGCTGGGAAACTTTCCTTACACCCTGACTTGCTGGTCCACCTCTGGCTGGAATCAGGGAACACAGTTGAGGGGCAGCAGGTTGACGTCAGACAGGGGTGTAGGTGATTAGGCTCTAATAAGGTTTTGGACAGAGTTCCACATTCCAAATCGGTTTTCTTAGCTCTATAATGTCCATATGTGAGCTTGACAAAGGTTCCAGTTGACTAGAATACTACACCAGCTGCATTATTGCCAGATCTCTGACCTGTTGGCTGAGCTGTTTTGGGAGCAGACCATCCATCCCACACTCCTTATCTCCTCAGAATTGAGATGCATACAGTTTTATGCTCTAACAGACATTAGTAATTGTGGCAACTCTGGTTCCACTCAGTATTCACCTTCAGTTGACAAAATGTTTCTTCCTCAAACTAATATTCCTCATATACAAAGTTCTGTGCCTCAGTTTTCTCTTCTATAAAATAAAACAATAATAGTAACTACCTCATAGGATTGTTATAAAGATTAAGTGAGTAAATATGAAGAGCTTGGAAGAGTGCATGGCATGTAATGCAAGCTATAAAGTGTTAGTGGTTTTAAGACATTGTTTAAAGGGCTATAAATTGTCAGGCCCCTTTGGAAAACAGGGTAACAGACATATCAAAAGTCCCAAACAAATGCCTCTTAGACCCACTTCTAGAAATCCCAGAGATATATAACTTGGAAAAATCAATACCAATTTATCATCAGATTATTATAATAAGTTATAAATATGTTAGAAATATGAGTGCTGAACAAAATCAAATAAATTATGGCACCCTCTGCTTGACTGACTCCTTCACAGCCGCTAAAAGACAACAGCAAGCCTTTAAAATCTACAAACCTGTGTGCATCGACATAACCACAGTGATGGAGAGTGGGCTGTGGCATTGTGGGTTTTCCTTTTTCTTTCATAACAAGAAGGAGGAGATCAGCAGATGCTTAAGAGAGTCAAATAGAAGCAGAAGTGGGAACAGAAGACAGTAACTTCCTTTACTTTTTTCCAGGAAGACTTGACTTTAATGATTGACCAGTGCCTCTTAGCAGTTCTGTGCTGGAATTGGTTGCCTTTAACTTCTGTTCTTGAAGAAAGTTTATTCAGAAAAAGATACTCCTGTAAGAGACACACAGAGCTATCTACCTAATGCTGCATGCATTGGGTCCTTTTTTGGCAATACTCCCTTGTGTTCTGGGACTGAAGGCAGCCTTTGGAAGAATCTGAAAGACAGTCTGGCAGAAGGGACCAGGTAGTAAAACTAACCAGAAGAGTCTATTTCTTCTGTTTTTAGGTGTGCACAAACGTGGAAGTGGCCTGGAGCTCTTTAGTGATAAAGCGGAATGTGTCAACAGACAAGGCTCTTAGTCACATTGCTGCCAAAAGGAATATGAAGACCGCGTCCCCATGCAGCCGGCATACTGTGTGTGAGTGCTTCTCACACAGGTGTTGGCTGCCCACATGGCCGAATGCCCTCCTGCATGGTAGGCTAATGAGCTGCTGGGATCTCCCAGGAGACCTGCATGCCCTCAGGTCAGGGCTGAGCTCTCCTTCTGATGCCTCTGGCCACATACAACAAAGAAAACATTCTCTGAAGGATACAGAGTTCAGGAACTGTTCTCCAACTTGGAACACGTGTAAAATCGTGAGAATCTTTACTGATTTTTCTTTTGCAAACTGTAGCTTTGGAGTACTTCCATAAGGATGCTATTCCTGATTCTGATCAAAGTAGATGTGCATAAAAATTAACTTGAACATACGGTTGTTTCCCCAAGGCTCCATCCTTTGTGTCCTTGCTTTTAGAAGTTTTCTTACCAAAGACAGCATTGGGCAGGGACTTGTGAGTGAGCTCCTTCTGAGCAGGTCCAGAGAGACCAATGGCCTTCTCTTGGCCTTTACCTTTTTGAGGAATTACTGCTGGTGATGTGATTCATTCTGTAGAGTTACCCAGGAAATCATGTAAACTGCCTGGTGCTGCCACAGGCAGATTAATAGACACTATTTCTATTTCCATCTTGCTAACTTGCTGTGTGAGCTTGATCCTTGGGTCTCAATATCTCCATGAAACGAAGGGTTTAACTAGATGTCGAAGGTTTTGTCTAGCTCTTTTGAAATTCCAGCAAAGATGCCATTTACCACAATTATTTTCCATTGGACTCTAAGGGCAGGCAGGTGATCCTGCAATGCTTGCTTTAATTATATTGAGCTAAGTGGGTGGGGGAATTAAGACACAATTAGGGGACAGGTGCTTGTGTCCTATGAATATAATAGTGGGAGAAATTTGTATGTAGGATGAAGAAAAACTTAGAGACAGGCAGGCTGGGCCCTGAGTTTCTAGAAGCAGGAGCTCTCTATCCACACACAGTGCCAGGTATGGGCCTGGTCTGTGGAAGGAACTCCTCTACTTGAAGTAAAGCTGCCTGATAAGGGATATATCCAAGCTGGCCTCAGGCTCTTGGGGGATCCAGGGCTAAATAGAAGCCCTGACCATGATCAGCAGCTTCCTGCCCCAGCTCCCACATCCTAACTTCTCTTAAGAGCAGCCTTGTAAGCTGAATGGAGCTGGAGAAGAGCTACGGTGGGAGGATGGGGTGCAGGGCCCTTCTGAGAGAAGGGAGGGGATTGCAAGGAGGAGTCAACTGCTCCAGCTGGACTGAACCATCTGTGGGGGTGGAGTGGAGTGATTCCATGCCTGCCTGATGAAAAGTTGGGGCATCCGACCAGGGTGCTGTTGCATGAATGTGGCTGCATGAGGCATGTACTGGCTTCTCTGTGGGGCCTGGCCAAGGTGCAGCTCTGTTCCCATTGCTCCCCAGAGTCTAAAGAAAGGAAATGGCATAGCCGAGGTACCTGGTGGTAGAGCAGACACTGCCTACCACGATGACCCAAAGAAGTGTCGGACTGTGGTCCCCAAGCCCGGTCTGTCACCTGGCCTTCCATAATACTCTAATTTTTGAAATCTTTTTAAAGAGACCTCTTAGAATGCAAATACTCCTAGAAGGGTTGGAGCCTCATCATCCTATACTTAGGCTGTATCTTATTTTTTAATAACAGTTTTATTGAGGTATAATTCACATATCCTATAATTTGCCTGTTTTAACTGAGTTGTGCAACCATCACCATATCCAACTTTAGAACACTGTCAGCACCCCAAAAAACACCTCTTCTGCGTATGTGTAGCCATTCCCCATTCTCATCCCCAGTCCCAGGTAACCACTTTAGGTATTTATGGGTTTGCTTCTTGACATTTCATATAAATGGAATCACACAATATGTGGTCTTTTGTGTCTGGCTTTTTTCACTTAGTGTAACATTTTTGAGGTTCATCCATGCTGCAGCATGTCAGTAATCTGTGCCTTTTATTGCTGAATAATATTTCATTGTATATACCACATTTTCATTTACTGTTGACCATTTGAGTTATTTCTAGGTTCTGGTTACAATGAATAATGCAGCTATGAACATTCATATACATGTCTTTGGATATAAATGTTCATTTATCTTGGATAGGTTCCTGAATAAATCTATGGTACTTCGGGTCATATGGTACTTTTTGTTTAACTCTTTAAGAAACTGTCAAACTATTTTCCAAAGTGGCTGTACCACTTTACAATCCTACCAGCACTGTATGAGGATGCCTTTTTCCACATCCTTGCCAACATTTGTTATTGTTGTCTCTTCCGTTTCCATGGGCCCAAATCAAGGGATCAGCAGAGCCTCCAGGGAAGAATCCATTTCCTTATCTTTCCCAGCTTTTAGAGCTGCATTGTTTTTGCATTCTTTGTCCCATGGCCCCTTACCCATCTTAAAGTGAGCAGCATAACCGCTAAAATCTCTCTCTGCTTTCTTTGTAATATGGCTTTCTTTCTCTTGTGTAGTATAGGGTCTTCCTCCGCCTTGGCCTTAGGCCTTACAGCATACCTCAGGGATACTGCGGGTTTGGTTCCAGACTTCCGCATTACAGTGAGTATGGCAATAAAGTGAGACAATCTTTTTGCTGGTGGAGGGTCTTGACTCCGGTTTATAAAAAACCACAACACCTGCGAAGTACGATAAAGCGAAGCGCAATAAAATGAGGCATGCAGGTATAAGGATGCCTGTGATTACATTAAGACCCACCTGACCCAGGCAGGATACTCGCCCCATTGCAACAGCCTTAACTAGTGACCCCTGTGAAGTCCCTTTTGCCATGTAAGGTAATGCTCACAGGTTTCCGGGATTAGGACCGGTCATAGTAACCATCTGAGAAACGAACCCTGCGTCACTGGCTTGTGGCTCGGAGTTGGCTGATCCTGATGGGGAGGGATCCTGGAGGAAGCACAGGTAGGAATTGGAGGATGTCAGACCCATTTACACCATAGCTGTTCTTCTTTACACTTTTTCTTCTTATTCTAGCACATGTGAGAAGTTGACAGCATTTGAGAGCTGGAAGGGGCTTAGGAAACCAGCAATGTTGCCGGATGGTGGTGGGGGCCTTGATGCCTTGATGCCTTTCCCCACCTCCCCTGCAGCCTCACTGCCTCTGCTTGTCCCACTGAGAGCTCAGCAATTCCCAGGGGTAGTCGGTGACTCCCAGGTTACTGTCCTGGTCCAGCAGGCAGCTGTGTCCTCCTGCGCAGCCAGCAGGGGTCAGCATCCCCCCCCCCCATAAAGGGTCCCCAGGCTGCTGTCCTCGAAAAGCAGAGGCTCCCTGGCTCCCAGCGCTTCTTCCAGCCTTTAGTTACATTTGTGTTGCTGTGTCACCACCTTAGCCACACAGCCATTTGCATCTTGGTTACGTTTAGCACGCCTCTCCCTGGCCCGCTGAGCTTCTGACCCCGGAGAAGGCAGAGGAGAAGGCAGAGAACCGGCCCTCGGTGTGGCAGCCAGTGGACTGAAGGAGGACTGGGCGGGAAGGGCCTCTCCCTCACTGGGCCTGGAGGAAAAGGGGCCTCCTCTGCTAAGGCAAGAGGGAGGAGTGTGTGTGTCTGGGCGTGGGAGTGCCGGTGAGAAATAAAGAGCAGAAAGGTTGGGGGAACCCGTTTGTGTACTGATGGCTCAGAAAAGGACTTCTGAATAGCAGTGAACTATTAGATTTGGAATGAGTTTCTCACCGAATGCATCGAACTCGTGGCCAAAGTTTGGTTCACAAGTCTCCATGTTTCCAAATCCAGAGGGTGGGAGTCGGGCTGGGCTGCCTGGATGCAGAGGGCTGAGTTAGCCCTGTGGGAAATTCTTAGCCAAGGGCACTGTAGGGAGCTACAGTTACCAGGCTCTGAGCCAAGCCTGTGATTAAGGTCTTAATCTAAGTTAGCTGCTCTCCCACTTGTTTGTGGCCTGACCTGAGAGGTTGCCCCCAGCAGCTTCTGGCCTGATCACTGCTTTGCCCCTGAACCCAGAAATGGCTATTCTACTGCAAAGGAGACCTTCATTTCTTCTTCTTCTTTTTTTTTCTTCCAAAGTGGCTGCACCATTTTGCATTCCCACCAGCCCCTGTTGCCCTATGTCCTCACCCATGTTTGATATGAGTGTCCTGGATGCTGGCCATTCAAGACCTTCATTTCTTGCCCTAGCATTTCCTCAATAGCTTTTTTTTCCCTCTAACCTCAGAGAAGCCAGAGATCAGAGCCCAGATCTGGTGTCAGAAAAAGACCTGGATGTTAGGTCTGACTTTGCCACGTACTTACTTCTTGTGAAAGGATGGGCAGCCTTTGTGCCTGTGATATGGAATGCTAACACCACTGATCTATTGTGAGGAATCACTCAGTTGGTACTTGTAAAATGCTGCTGTTAGAACTCAAGGCCTTCAACCCTATGTCTTGGTCTGGGCATCTCAGGAGGGCAGCAAGGCCAGCTGATGGGTGAGGCCGTTCCTGTGTGTGGAGGTCTGGTGGAGCACACTTGCAGGACAGGAAATGCAGCCGGGTCAAACTGACAAAGCAGCAAGCAGCAGCGTATGCCCTCATGGGAGGAGACCCTCACGCTCCTCTCTGGTGCCGCTCCGAGATCATTCCGCCTGTGACGTGACAACCTCAGTCACTCCGGGAGCCAGCTCATGTGGGTTCTGTGTGGCCTTGGGCAAGTTACTTCACCTCTGCAGGGACTGGTTTCCTCATCTGCAAAATGGGTATAGCATCACCTACTGCCTCAGTACATGGTGATGATCAAGATGTAATGTGTGGGATGCTGCTGAGCCAGGCACATAGCCCTCGGCAACCAGGCCCTCGTGATCCAGATGATGGACACTTGGGTTTTGATACCTAGGACAGAAGAGGCTTAGAGTAGAAAACCCAAGGCAAGTTGGGCCTTGTAGAGAGGCTCCTGCAACTGCTGGGTAATATGTCTGTGTCTGCAGCACAGCCTGGGCCAGGACAGGGCTTTGGGGTCCTTGGATATTTTTTGAGCATGACAGCTGGCTCAGAGTCCCGCTCAAGAGGCGTCTTCAGACACTGCCAATATGAAATCCTGCGGACAAATCGAGGAGCAACTAAATTCCAGTTTTGAAGTAAACTTAGCCGCAGTCTGTAAAGAAGATTCACAATCTATTATGAATAAAGCCGGCAGGAGCTTTAGCATACAACTTTGTGCCACTTCCCTTCTCTCGGATGAATATCTACAAGTGTAATTTTAGGGTCATGTGGTTTCCCTGCGTGTAGCTTTTCTGATGGAAAATTGTGAGATAGTTGGAGAATTGCTTCCCTCCTGGGAGAGAGTGCAATCAGATGTGGCAGTAGGGGAGTCCCACAGCTATTCCTGGGAATCAGTGGGTTGCCTTTGTGAATAACAGGCAGCATATCTGTGTGTGGGGTGTTTGCCTTCCACACCCACTTGTGGAGGCAGGCACACCGGCTCTCCAGGGCGTCGGCTGCAGTGTCTTGGCATGACCCCTCACCGACCCCTTATTGTTTGTCACTGAAATCTGTATCAGTTTGGGCTTCAGGGGCAGTTCCATTGGAATTTCTTTATTCTCTACATGGTTCAAGGCAAAGTCACTCAGAGATAAAGAGCACCTACCACTGGCTGGTCCTGGGTCAGGCAGCACCCATATTTCTGCTTCCTGATTAGTTTTCTTGACCAAGTCACTGCATAGAGCATCGTCATTCTCAGTTCATTTTCCAGCCGGCCGCACCAAGAGCCTTCTTCTGCGAGGACTCGAACGAGGGCTAACGCTTTTCTCCACAGAGAATGCCAACACTGCCGTATGCACTAACTTCACTTCCAAAACAAACTGTGCTGCTTAATTGAATTTTCATGTGGTTTGCATAAGCTCCTAACCAGAGGGGAAAAGAGGACATTCACAGTCAGCCCTAATGTCATTATAACATTATAAAAATATCTTCTTGCTACTAACATTCGTGAGTACTGGATTTTTCTCAGGTCCCAATGAAATGGTTTTCCTTAAATAAGCAGAGCAATGCCGATAAATAAAAAAAAAAAAACACCACAAAATACCAAATACTAAAAACCAGGGGCACTGGAGCTCATGTCTCATTTAGTTACAGGAGTGACTGCATAGCACCTCATTGTCTACACTAGAATGCACAGTTAGAGATTATTCAGCCCGGCCAAGGTTCTGTTGGCTCTGGTCTCAGGAAAAGCACTGCTAGCCCTGCTATGCTCTTATTTAATCCTCACGACAAGCCTATGGGTAGAAATGACTGTTACAGGTGTCACCACCGAGGCTCCATGAAGCAGACTCATTGTTCTTCCCCCCTGTGCTGCAGTTTCAGAGTGGAGGTGAGCCACGCATAGGCAGCCGGGGGGCAAAATGCCCACGGGAGCGTGGCTGCAGGTCTTTGCCTCAGTCATTGAGCTTCTAGGTTTCTTTCTGTCACATTTTTGTCATAACTATCTCAGAGCCATTGGTGACTCTTACCTTACAATGAAAGATTTCACCTTGAGCCCTGGCTGGTGTAGGTCAGTTGGTTGAGTGTTGTCCCTTGCACCAAAAGCTTGCCAGTTTGCCCTAACCGGTTTGGCTCAGTGGATAGAGCATCGGCCTGAGGACTGAAGGGTCCCAGGTTTGATTCCGGTCAAGGGCATGTACCTTGGTTGTGAGCACATCCCCAGTGGGGGTTGTGCAGGAGGCAGCTGATCGATGTTTCTCTCTCATCGATGTTTCTAACTCTCTATCCCTCTCCCTTCCTCTCTGTAAAAAATCAATAAAATATATATATATTTTTAAAAAAGCTTGCCAGTTTGATTCCCAGTCAGAGCACTTGCCTGGGGTTGTGGGCTCAATCCCCATATAGGGGGCTACAGGAGGCAGCCGATCAATGTTTCTCTTTCAATGATGTTCCCTCTCCTTCTTCCTTCCTCTCTCTCTAAAATCAATAAAAACATATTTAAAAAGAAAGATTTCACCTTTACATCCCCTCTCCTGGAAGCCAGTTATCAGGCCTGGGTATCCCACCTGAGTAATGGACTACCTATGTATCTTCTTTCATTTCATCCACTTTCCTAAGAAGAATTTGCTCACGGCCTATCAGATGGACCCAAGAACAAACATTGCTGTCCTAAAGGCTGCATCTTCCCCAGCCATTATTTCTAGAAATAGTGCTTTCTCTGAGATAAGGTCCTTTTAGTAGGGGCTGCAGATGCTTCCTCCTCAGCCTCCTTCACTCCACTGTTAGGAACCCCCTGCAGAACGTGGTGTCCTAAAACCTCCCTCACCACCAGGGGCCACCTCAGACCCAGATATGACATAGGTTTTACCCTTCCACCAGGGTTCCTACCTCAGAGTTGCTAATTGTCTTGCGTGTGTGTGCACGCACACACTTTATTGATTTTTAGAGAGAGAGGAGGAGAGGGGAGAGAGAGACCATTAATGTGAGAGTGAAACATCAATCACCCCTCCCAGGGATCGAGCCCACAACTTGAGCATGTGCCTGACTGGGAATTGAACTGGCAACCTTTTGTTGCAAGGGGCAATGCCCAACCAACTGAGCCACACTGGCCAGGGATAATTATAAGTCCACAGAGTCTATAGGAAACCCCTTGTTCTTAGGTTATGTATGCTTCCTTCATAATTACTAGTTGTGTATGCAGGTTATCTGGCTTTGCATGTCTTTCTGGGAGAAATTCCTTCCCCATTTTGCCAAAATAATAGTTCTACCTTTTTTGTTTTATAAGGTAGAATGCCATTCGTTCAAACTGAAGCTCTGAAAAAAATAATGCTAAGTATTGTCAGTTGCCATTCCTACTTTGTGCAGTTCATCTCTTGGGCTCCTTTAGATATCCCTGAAACAGTTTATTATTGCTGGGAAATGTTGTGGCATATTATTTGAAAAAATGATTATTTTTCAAGTCTATAACATTAGATCAATGATTCATGTAAAATAACAAACCACACAATAATTTCTTCACACTTTGAACTGGAAGACTAACCCTTGCCTCATTCAATGCTACTTTTAATTTGATGAGCACCTGCTCTGCCAGGCTCCCAGGTAAACAAAAACGGGAGAGTCCCAACTTTGTCAGCACTGAGATGGCTAACAAAGTTGTAGAAGCCAAAGCAGGTAATTATGGCTGGGGGAGGGGGCCAGCTTTATGGAGGAAGAGTCCCTTGAAAGATGGAGCTTTTGATGGCTCACACACAGTGGGACAAGTTGGGATTCAGAGCTATAAATTGGTGAGCACATGATTTCCCACGAGGAACTGGGTCCGGGGGTCTCTAGCCAGCCCCTTGGACTCCTGTTAGGTCTCCTCAGACTGTGGCTCTCCTGCTTGTGTTGCCCTTGTTTGGGACACCACAAAGTGCTTCCCGGGCTCAGGCCCTGAACTCTGCTCTCTGGTATACAAATATGTTCAAATGAATCTTGGTCTGGTTGGGATTTGAAGTGACCAGTCCCCTGCCTGTTGGTGTGGGTGGGCCAGCAGGAGAACAGGCTGGTCTGCCCCCACTGACCAGGCAGGGTGGCCAAGCAGGATATCTGCCCACAGGGAACCAGCACAACCCACACTGGCAGCCAAGCTCGGGGAGGCTGCACTGAAGAGGAAGAACCTCTGCACGAGGGCAAACCGTGCTGTCTGTCCAGGCCTCTGAGGTCATGCTCCCCTCCATCACCCTCCCCTCCTATGAACCAGGAGGTCATTGTTCAATTCCCTGGTGGGGCACATGCCCCAGTAGGGGGCGTGCAAGAGGCAGCTGATCAATGATTCTCATCACTGGATGTTTTTCTCTCTCTCCTTTCCCCTTCCTCTCAGAAAGTAATAAAATATATTTATTTTTTTAAAAAGGTGAGCAAATATGGATGAGATGTGTTAGCACAGGAGGAACCCTGAAATCAGCATCACAAGACCTGAAGTGCTGCTTTGTGTGACTTTGAGCAAGTCACGGGCCCTCTCTGGCCTCTGCAGGACACAGTGTGCTAGCTCCTTCGGCTTCTCATTCTAGCTTAGACTAACCCACCCGCGGCCTGGAGAAGACAAGTGACAGTGCCAGCCCCTCCCCGTGAGCCCAGGGACCCCGGGTTTCGCTCACAATTTATTCCCAGAAGCTAGTGCAGTGGTGCCACAAGGAAGGTGCTCAATGAAGATCTGTTGCCTTATGGGCAAATGTGAATTGAGAGGCACAGAGACGCTAGTAATTAGGGGAAATGTTGGAGCTGAAAAGGCCTCTTCAGGCTGCACTTTCTGCTAATGAACTGGTAAGCCAGTACACTCCTTCCCTGAATCCTCCCAGCATGCTTCACTTGGCACTTTGGGGTCTGATTATAATCTTTTTGTTTGTTTTTTAATAAATCTTTATTGTTCAGATTATTACAGGTGTTCCTCTTTTTTCTCCCCATAGCTCCCCTCCACCTGATTCCCCACCCCACCTCATGCCCTTACCCCCCACCACTGTCTTCATCCATAGGTGTAAGATTTTTGTCCAATCTCTTCCCGTACCCCTCACACCCCCTTCCCCCAGAGAATTGTCAGTCCACTCCCTTTCTATGTTCCTGATTCTATTATATTCACCAGTCCATTCTGTTCTTCAGATTTTTTATTCACTTGATTTTTATTTTTTTTTATTTATTTTTATTTATTTTTTTTTCTTTCAAATTTTTATTAAGGTATTATATGTGTACATATCTTACCATTGCCCCCCCCACCCCACTCCCATACCTGCCCTCACCCCCCAATGTTTTGCATCTGTTGGTTACTCTTATATGCATGCATACAAGTCCTTCAGTTGATCTCTTATTTCCCCCACCTCTCCCTAACCTTACCGCTGTAATTAGACACTCTGTTTGATGCTTTACTGCCTCTGTAACTATCTTTTGGTTCATCAGTTTATAATGTTTTTCATTATCCCTAAATGAGTGAGATCATGTGGTATTTTTCTTTCATTGACTGGCTTATTTCACTTAGCATAATGTTCTCTAATTCCATCCAGGTGTCTACAAATGGTAGTAATTCCTTCTTTTTTATGGCAGCATAGTATTCCATTGTGTAGATGTACCATAGTTTTCTGATCCAGTCATCTGCTGATGGGCACCTAGGCTGTTTCCAAATCTTAGCTATTGTAAATTGTGCTGCTATGAACATAGGGGTGCATATATCCTTTCTGATTGGTGTTTCTGGTTTCTTAGGATATATTCCTAGGAGTGGGATTACTGGGTCAAATTGGAGTTCCATTCTCAGTTTTTTGAGGAAACTCCATACTGTTCTCCACAGTGGCTGCACCAGTCTGCATTCCCACCAGCAGTGCACGAGGGTTCCTTTTTCTCCGCATCCTCGCCAACACTTGTCGTTTGTTGATTTGTTGATGATAGCCATTCTGACAGGTGTGAGATGGTATCGCATTGTCGTTTTGATTTGCATCTCTCGGATAATTAGTGACTTTGAGCATGTTTTCATGTGTCTCTTGGCCTTCCTTCTGTCTTCTTTCGAAAAGATTCTATTTAGGTCCGTTGCCCATTTTTTTATTGGATCATTTATCTTCCTTTTATTAAGTTGTATAAGCTGCCTGTAGATGTTGGAAATTAAACCTTTATCAGTGATAACATTTGCAAATATGTTCTCCCATACCGTGGGGTTTCTTGTTGTTTTGTTGATGGTTTCTTTTGCTGTGCAAAAGCTTTTTATTTTGATGTAGTCCCATTTGTTTATTTTCTCTTTGGCTTCCATTGCCCTAGGGGCAGTATCACTGAAAAAGTTCTTTTGGCATATGTCTGAGATTTTGCTGCCTGTGGATTCCTCTAGTATTTTTATGGTTTCCCGTCTTATATTTAAGTCCTGTATCCATTTTGAGTTTATTTTTGTGTATGGTGTAAGTTGGTGATCTAGTTTCATTTTTTTGCATGTATCTGTCCAATTTTCCCAACACCATTTATTGAAGAGACTGTCTTGACTCCATTGTATGCTCATGCCTCCTTTGTCAAATATTAATTGCGCATATTGGTTTGGGTCGATATCTGGATTCTCTATTCTATTCCATTGATCTATATGTCTGTTCTTGTGCCAGTACCAGGCTGTTTTGAGGACAGTGGCTTTGTAATACAGCTTGAAATCTGGTATTGAGATCCCTCCTACTTTATTCTTCTTTCTCAGGATTGCTGTGGCTATTCGGGGTCTTTTTTTATTCCAGATGAATTTTTGGAGAGTTCTTTCTAGGTCTGTGAAATATGCTGTTGGTATTTTAATGGGGAGTGCATTGAATCTATAGATTGCTTTGGGTAGTATGGACATTTTGATGATGTTGATTCTACCAATCCATGAACATGGTATGTTCTTCCATCTGTTTACATCTTCCTCTATCTCTTTTTTCAGTGTCCTGTAGTTTTCCGCATATAGGTCTTTTACCTCCTTGGTTAGGTTTATTCCTAAGTATCTTAATTTTTTTGGTGCGATGGAAAATGGGATTGCTTTTTTAGTCTCTCTTTCTGTAAGTTCACTGTTGGTGTATAGAAATGCCATAGATTTCTTGGCGTTAATTTTGTATCCTGCTACCTTGCCGAATTCATTTATTAAGTCTGTTAGTTTTTTGATAGAGTCTTTCGGGTTTTTTATGTACAATATCATGTCATCTGCAAATAAGGACAGCTTTACTTCTTCTTTTCCAATTTGGATGCCTTTTATTTCTTCTTCTTGTCTAATTGCAATGGCTAATACTTCCAGTACTATGTCAAACAGGAGTGGTGAGAGTGGGCATCCTTGTCTTGTTCCTGTTCTTAGGGGAAATGGTTTTAGTTTTTGCCCATTGAGTATGATGTTAGCTGTGGGTTTATCATATATAGCTTTTATTATATTGAGGTATGATCCTTCTATTCCCACCTTGTTGAGAGTTTTTATCAAGAAAGGGTGTTGGATTTTGTCAAATGCTTTTTCTGCATCAATTGATATGACTATGTGATTTTTATCTTTCAATTTGTTTATGAGATGTATCACATTTATTGATTTTCGGATATTGAACCATCCTTGCATTCCTGGGATAAACCCTACTTGGTCATGGTGTATGATCTTTCTGATGTACTGCTGGATCCGATTTGCTAGAATTTTGTTGAGGATTTTGGCATCTACATTCATGAGGGATATTGGCCTGTAATTCTCTTTCATTGTGTTGTCTTTATCTGGTTTTGGTATTAGGGTGATGCTGGCTTCATAGAAGGAGCTTGGAAGTGTTCCTTCCTCTTGAATTTTTTGGAATAGTCTGAGGAGGATAGGTTTTAGTTCTTCCTTGAATGTTTGGTAAAACTCTCCTGTGAAGCCGTCTGGCCCTGGGCTTTTGTTTGCCGGAAGCTCTTTGATGACTGCTTCAATTTCTTCCATAGTTACTGGCATATTGAGCTGTTTAGATTCTTCCTGATTGAGTTTTGGAAGGTTATATTTTTCTAGGAATATGTCCATTTCCTCCAGGTTGTCCAGTTTGTTGGAATAGAGTTGTTCGTAGTATTTTTTAACAATCCTTTGTATTTCGGCGGGATCTGTTGTTATTTCACCTCTTTCATTTCTGATTTTGTTTATTTGGGTCCTCTCTCTTTGCTTCTTGGTGAGCCTGGCTAGAGGTTCATCAATCTTGTTTATCCTTTCAAAGAACCAGCTCTTGGTTTTGTTGATCTTTTGTATTGTTTCTTTGGTCTCTATGTCGTTTATCTGTGCTCTGATCTTTATTATTTCCTTCCTTCTGCTTACACTGGGCTTTTCTTGTTGCTCTTTTTCTAACTCTTTGAGTTGTTGGGTTAGGTAATTTATTACCCCTGTTTCTTGTTTTTTGCAGTAGGCTTGTAGAGCTATGAACTTCCCTCTCAAGACTGCTTTCGCTATGTCCCATAGATTTTGGATTGTAGTGTTTTCATTGTCATTTGTTGTCATGATGTTTTTTATTTCTTCTTTGATCTCTCTGGTAACCCAGTCATGGTTTAATAGCATGCTGTTTAGTCTCCATGTGTTTGATTTCTTTGGGTTGTTTTTATTGTAGTTGATTTCCAGTTTTATGCCACTGTGGTCTGACAAGATGCTTGATATGATTTCTATCTTCTTGAATTTGAAGAGACTTTGCCTATGTCCCAACATATGGTCTATCTTTGAGAATGACCCATGTGCACTTGAGAAGAATGTATATTCTGTGGCTTTGGGGTGAAATGTTCTGAAGATGTCAATTAATTCCATCTGGTCTAGTGAGTCATTTAGGATTGATGTTTCTTTGCTGATTTTTTGTTTAGAGGATTTGTCCAATGGTGATAGTGGGGTATTGAAGTCTCCTACTATGATTGCATTGCTGTCAATTTCTCCCTTGATATCCTCCAGGAGTTTTTTTTATGTATTTGGGTGCTCCTGTATTGGGTGCATATATGTTTACCAGAGTTATTTCTTCTTGTTGGATTGCTCCCTTTAGTATTATGAAGTGGCCTTCCTTATCTCTTGTTATGTCCTTCAGTTTGAGATCTAATTTGTCAGATATAAGTATTGCTACCCCAGCTTTTTTTTCAGTTCCATTTGCCTGGAAAACCTTTTTCCATCCCTTCACCCTCAGTCTGTGTGCGTCTTTTTTTCTGAGGTGGGTTTCTTGTAGACAGCAGATATATGGGTCATGTTTTCTTATCCAATCCATTACCCTATGTCTTTTGATTGGGGCATTTAATCCGTTTACATTTAAAGTTATTATTGATAGGTACTTATTTGTCGCCATTCCTATTCTTTACACCTGTGTTCCTTCTTCGCTTCCTATTTCTTTTTTTTTTTTTTTACAGCAGACCCTTTAGCATTTCTTGCATTGCTGGTTTGGTGGTAATAAATTCCCTTAGTCCTTTTTTGTCTGTGAAGCTCCTGATTTCACCTTCAATTTTGAATGACAGCCTTGCTGGGTACAGTATTCTTGGATTCAGACCCTTCCTTTGCATGACTTTGTATATTTCATTCCATTCCCTTCTGGCCTGATGAGTTTCTGTTGAGAAATCAGTTGCTAGTCTGATGGGAGTTCCTTTGTATGTAACTTTCTGTCTCTCTCTGGCTGCTTTTAAGATTCTTACTTTGTCGTTGGTGTTTGCCAATTTAATTATAATGTGCCTTGGCGTCGGTCTTTTGGGGTTCATTTTGCTTGGGACTCTGTGAGCTTCTTGGATTTGTGTGGGTTTTTTCTTCTCTATATCAGGGAAATTTTCTGTCATTATTTCTTCAAATAGGTTTTCTATTCCTTGCTCAGCTTCCTTTCCTTCTGGAACCCCTATTATGCGGATGTTGTTTTGTTTCGTGTTGTCCCAAAGTTCCCTTAGGCTCTCCTCCTGCCTTTTAATTTTTTTTTCTAGAAGTTGCTCTACTTGGGTATTTTTTCCCATCTTGTCTTCTAGCTCACTGATGCGGTCCTCTGCTTCTTCTAGTCTACTCTTGATGCTTTCTATTGAGTTCTTTACAGCAGCGATGTCATTTTTCATTTCTTCTTGGTTCTTCTTCATTTCCTCTTGGTTCTTGCTCATATTGTCGAATTTGTCTTCCATTCTTTTCAGCCACCTTATGACCATTTCTCTGAATTCTTTTTCTGGAAGGTTGCTTGCTTCCATTTCGTTTACTTCCTTTTCTGGTGATGCCTGCTTTTCTTTCATATGCGGGCTGTGTCTTTGTCTCCCCATGGTCTCTCTTCTCTGGGTGTCTGGTTATGTAGTTCTCTCTCTCCTGTGTCGATTTACAGGTACAAGATACAGCACTACCAGGTACAACACACAAGGCACTGAACAGAAATGTATTCACGATATTAATAACCTCCAATAAAGGTGACCACCAGAGAAAGGCAAATTAGGGGATAGTAGAGAAAGAAGAAGAGGAAAAAGAAAGAAAGAAAGAAGAAGAAAAAAAAAAGGGGTGTCAAAATGAAATTGGGAAAAGGGAAAAAAAGAAGAAAAAAAAGTAAGAGAGACAAGAAAGAGACTAAGAGAGAAATGGAAACAGACTATATATATTGGGGATAAAACTCCAATAGAACAATCACTTATCCCAGCAAATGCCAGCAACAAGTACCTGGGGATTAATACAAACTACAACACCAACTAATATTGAGTGAGGCAAGGGAAAACAGAAGCACTAAACAAACAAAAAAATAAACAAAAGAAGAATAAGCAAAACAATCTCAAAAAAAGCATAAAAATTCGATATAATCTACATTCAAACGAACAACAACAAAAGGACAGAGAGAAAAACAATTTTTTGGATAGTTAAGACAGTGAAGAGAGAGGTGTGTATGGACTTGGACAGGGGATTGGAGATTAGATATATAAGTAGGGTGAAATTTTAAAAGGGGGTAAACAGAAAGAATAGGGAAAATCTAAAGCAGGAAAGGGGTAAGATAAACAGGACACTGAAAAGGGAAAAGTGAGGAAGAGAGTGATGGCATAAAGGTAGATTTGAGATAGAGTAAAATGATGCTAAAGGAAAGATAAAAATAGAATGTAGAACATTAATCCCAAAACAAAATGAAGAGAAAATAAAATGACACTTAAAAAAAAAAAAGATAAAATAGCAGCAGTAATAATATGGATTGAAAATAAAAATGTAATAATTAAAAAGGTAAAATCAAGTGAGGAAAAAAATTAGTTTCTTGAGTAAAAGATGCAAAAAATGAAAATAAAAAAATAAAAAATAAAAATAAAATGTGGAGTAGTGAAGGTCATTCACTTCCTCTGTTGTTCTGTTTGGCACGCCTGTTTCTCAGTCCGGACAGTATTGCAGTTCCCTGCGTTCCACTGCTCTTCAGTGATGTAAGCCAGTCCTGATTTTAAGCAGGCGGTGTGTCTTAATTTCTCATATTCCTTTATTTTTGATTACACAAGAGTCAATTTGTGATTCAGCCCCTGGGTGGCAGTGTTTCTGGATTGACTTCCGGGTTTATCTATGGCCTCTCTAGGGAGTGTTAGAGCCTTCTTTCCCTGTGGCACTCACTACCGGTTTGTGGGAGTGGGCTGCCTCAGAGCTGGCTCTCGGATGGTCACTCCCCGCTCTGATCCCCAGGTTCCAGAAAAACAACTTTCCCCTGCAGTCTCCCAGGGTGTCCCCAACTGGATGAACCTATGAATTGGGCTTAGTAATCAGAAGCAAGAATTTCAAGAGGAAAAAGCCCAAGTTTGCGCACTCCGTGGCTGCGCGTAAGTCTAGCACACCCCTGAAATTCTTAGGGTGTCCCTGCACTTCAGATCAAAATGGGTTGCTTTTTAGAGAGCCCTTCTGTTAGCAGCTCTGAGGACCCCCTTCCACATTCACAGATCACGCCAGCCCCAGCAGCCACCGATTTTTCTAGGCACAGACTTCCCTGGTCCTCCAGCTCCCGCAAAACGCGCGTACCTCTCTCGCGCTGGGACCAGAGACCTCACCTTATCCTAGGCGAAATCTGACCTTTCCGTGGTGGAGTGTAGAGCTCCTCTGAACCCGTGTGTTTGCGCCAATTGGGGAGCGTTGTTCTGGGGCTCGCAGCTGTTCCGTGGGTGCCGCAGTTGTGGATTCTCAGGCTTCCGATAAGCTCCACTTTCCGGTTCCAGATGGCGGCGACTCCGCGTCCAAGCCCGCCGCTCCGGGAGGGGACCCAGCCGCAGTGGGAGCTGCCAGGTCAGGGGAACCCCGTCTAGCAGTCTCCCACCTTCTTCTGGAGTTCAGCTGTCCCCCAACTTGCCAACAAACACTCCTACTGCGACCCTCAGCTGTTCTTTCTTTCTGCTCCGGGACAAGGCTCGGAACACGTCTGTCTATTCCGCTGCCATTTTTCTAGGTCAATCTTCACTTGATTTTTATTTTTTATTTTTTATTTTTTTTAAAATATATATTTTATTGATTTTTTACAGAGAGGAAGAGAGAGGGATAGAGAGCTAGAAACATCGATGAGAGAGAAACATCGATCAGCTGCCTCCTGCACACCTCCTGCTGGGGATGTGCCCGCAACCAAGGTACATGCCCTTGACCGGAATCGAACCTGGGACCCTTCAGTCCGCAGGCCGACGCTCTATCCACTGAGCCAAACCTGTCAGGGCTTCACTTGATTTTTAGATTCACTTGTTGGTAGGTATGTATTTGATGTCATTTTGTTGTTCATAATTTTTATCTTTACCTTTTTCTTCTTCTTCCTCTTCTTAAAGAATACCCTTCAGCATTTCATGTAATCCTGGTTTGGTGGTGATGAACTCCTTTAGCTTTTTCTTGTCTGTGAAGCTTTTTATCTGACCTTCAACTCTGAATGATAGCTTTGCTGGGTAGAGGAATCTTGGTTGTAGGTTCTTGCTGTTCATCACTTTGAATATTTCTTGCCACTCCCTTCTGGCCTGCATAGTTTCTGTTGAGAAATCAGCTGACAGTCGTATGGGTGCTCCCTTGTAGGTAACTAACCGTTTTTCTCTTGCTGCTTTCAAGATTCTCTCTTTGTCTTTTGTCCTTGGCATTTTAATTATGATGTGTCTTGGTGTGGTCCTCTTTGGATTCCTCTTGTACAGGGTTCTATGTGCTTCCTGAACTTGTAAGTCTATTTCTTTCACCAGGTAGGGAAAGTTTTCTTTTATTATTTCTTCTAATAGGTTTTCAATATTTTGCTCTCTCTTCTTCTGGCACCCCAAAAATTCGGATGTTGGTATGCTTAAAGTTGTCCCAGAGGCTCCTTACACTATCTTCATATTTTTGGATTCTTTTTTCTTTTTGTTTTTCTGGTTGGGTGTTTTTTGTTTCCTCATATTTCAGATCTTTGGTTTGATTCTTGGGGTACGTTGATCTACAGTTGAGTTTCTGTATATTCTTTATTTCAGACAGTGTATGCTTAATTTCTGACTGGTCCTTTTCCATTTTTTTTTGGCATTCTCATTAAGATCCTTAAAGGTCTCACTAAGTTCCTCAGCGGTTTTTAGAAGATTCTTGAGTAACCTTATAAATGTGGTTCTGAACTCTATGTCGTCCATTAGTTTGCTTTCCTCCATTTCTTTCATTCGTGACATGTTTCTTTGTCTCCGCATTTTGGCTGCTTCCCTGTGTTGATGGAGTGGCTTTGTGTGGTAGGTGACCTATAGGGGCCAGTAGCTCCGCCTCCCTAATCACCTGAGGTGGACACCTTTGGTACACCCCTTTGTGGGCTGAGTGCAAAGTCTTGGTGTAGTTAAGCCTTGATTGCTGTTGGTACACTGGGAGGAATTGACCTCCAGGCCAATTGGCTGTGAGGACCCGCTGTGTCTATAATGGAAGAACTGCTGTGCTGGAGACCCGCTTATGGTGCAGGACTTGTTTCAGTGGTGCTTTGGTGCTCACTGAGTCTGCCTCTTGAATGTGTCACTTATGGATGTGAGGAGTTGCAATCTGGTGTCTCACACTGACCACTAGGTACACTGGCTTCTGGATCTCCAATGGGGTGCAGGTCAGCTACTGTCTGAGGCCACCCAGCAGGAGCTACAGCGAGAACTACAGTTTTCTCCTCTTTGCTTGGGGTTTGGAGGTTTTGGAGTTGTCTGACCCAGGCTGCAAGTTTGCTAGTTTAAGCTGCGATAGGGCAGGCCATTCATATGCTAAAGCCGCTGCTTGGAGCTTGGGTGGGTTTGTAGGTTGTGCGGGGCAGGGTCTCAGGGTGTCACTAGGCTAGGGCGTGGCAAACAGCGATGGCTGCCAGTGAGCCGGCTCTGCGTCTCCGACGGCGTCTCCGCATCCTGCGCCCCAGCACAATAAACAATTATTCCTGCGCGCAGCTCTGCAAGCAAGCCACCTTCACTTTCCGACCCGATGGCAGACAGTCTAGCTTCTCCCCGTAGGAGTTTGGGTCCTCTGTGTCTCCATAGAATCTGGAGTTTGGAGTAATCGGGTGCTTGTCTCCCTTCGGGTTGAAAAAAGCAACGCCTGTTGCCAGCCCGGATCACGCGCCTCTGTACCTCAGCTTTTCAGCGCTTGTGCACGTCTCAATGCTCTTTTCTCTTTCCTTCTAGTTGTAGAACTTCCACTCAGCCAGCTTTCCCATGGTTCTGGGTGATAGACGTTTTGTCTTTTAGTTGTAGTTTTGAAATTGTTGTGTGAGGCAGCAGTTTAGGTGTTTACCTACGCCGCCATCTTGGATCCTCCTGATTATAATCTTTAAAGCCCAGAACTGGCCCTGGCCATTTAATTTGTAAAATCATGGACCTGATAAGATTGTTCCTTCTTCCTCCCTCTGCTTTTTCTCTCAAACTTTCTCCCACCAGTTATCTTCTGGCTTACACTCCCCCGGTGGTATCTGCTCTCCTGAACTTCCCGCTTCTGAGGGGAAGCCCCGCCCACAGTAGTCTCCTTCTTGACAGATGTGGATGTGTCTGTGGCCATAATACTGTTTGGACTGGGAAAAAGGAAGGAAGCTGGAAGGTCTTTTGGTTCCACCTCCTCCTCTGGACATGCATGACCTCTTCAGTTCTCCCAGTGTGATCATACAGAGAGAGGTCATCCACCCGGTGCTAGCAGAGCCAAACACCAGACACCAACAACTGCAGCGGAGAAATGTTGGCTTTTTCTTATGAATGGTGCCACCTGAGAATGGGAAGCTAATGTTCAAGAGCCCGAACTCCCGATGGCATGTAGCTTACAGCTTATATAGGACAAAATCACTAGACACTTTGGGTTAGCATTGGGCATCCTGCTGTGAGCTGATTGGTCAGAGGTGAGGTAAGGGTAACAAATCATTTCTTCAGGTCTTGAGGACAGCTCTCAGGTCTGTCCCACTGTCCCTCTGTCTGGTTTCATGAGAAAGTAGCCTGGGAGTGGTTCTACCTTAAGGCTCAGGAGCTGAAATATAACTTAGGTGAAGATGTTATCTTTAGCTAGAGATCCAGGTCCAAGCTACTGGTCTTCTGCTGCCTCAGGGGTTATTGGTTATTAAGGGAAAGGCTAGGTCTCTGAGGAATATATATATAGAGAGAGATGATTTCTAGAGCTAGGGTTTAAAGCTAAGTTTTAATAAAAGTCACAAGGGCCCTTGGTTTCACCAGGACTAGTCAGTCCACAAGCACTTACCGAGCACAATACCCTGCCCTGAGCAGTTTGGGGAATGAGATTGGAGACACAGTTCCTGACCTGAACCCAACAGTGTGTCTGGGGAGGAGACTCCACATACAAGAGCAGTGATGGACACGAGGTGTCACGGGACAGCATGTGGTTCACTCCCCAATGAAGAGAATAAAGAGCATAGTGTCAGAAACAGCACTTTGGTGCCTGAGTTCTGACTCTTCACTTAGTCACATTAGGACCTTAGGCAAGTTCCATTACAGATCTGAGCACAGTGTCCTCATCTATAAAGTGGGGGAAACAGGGACCCTTGTGAAATACCAAATCCCTTTTAGGCCCACATCACGGGAATTCCTGCTGCAGGCAAGATCCACAGATGGGTCTAAACTCAGTGGGCAGAAGCTGGGGGAGAAACAGGATACTTGTGTCATCTCAGAGTATCTCCCACAAGGGACGTAGCAATTATGAAGAGAAAAATTCTGGAGAAACCTGGCAGACACCCCGTTAATCAAGTGATCAAGGTTAACATGACAGACTTTAATAAGACAAATTGATATTACATATCCCTGGTGGGATGCACTGAGAAGGGCACACGTCACTTCTATGGTTCCTGCCAAAATGCATAACCTCATCTAATCATGAGAAAAACATCAGGCAAGCCCAGAATGAGAGACTTTCCACATATAACTAATCAGCCCTATTAAGTGAGTCAACGTTTTAAAGACACTGAAAGACTAAGGAATGATTCACAGGTTGGAGCAGCATAAGGAGACTTAACAACTAAATGAAATGTGGGATCCTTGATGGAAACAAGAACATTAGGGAGAAAAAAACAACCCATAATGTACTATGGGTTGTGTAAGATGTTAACATTAGGGGAAGCTGAGTGAGGGGTGTACAGAGCTCTCTCCTATTTTTGCAACTTTTCTGTAAGTCTAAAGTTATTAATTTTAAAAGTGACTCCGGATTTGTAAGGAATAAATGAGATGGTGTTTGTAAGGTGCTTAGCACTGCTGCACAGTAAGTGTTCAGGAAATTTTAACTTCTATTTGGTTTGGTAAATTCAAAGGATGGCAGGTAGAGGGGAGTTCAATCCATTCTTCCAAGCAGGAGGGTCAGCCTGAGAGGCCTAGAGGTAAAGGGTATGTTGGGAAACAAAAGCAGACCAGGAGACCAAAACAGAAGGCTAAAAAAAGATTTAAAAAATAGGGATGTAATAGGAAAGGCCTCAAATAGGAAACCAATTTCAGTTAGAGAAAGGCAGTGGGAAGCACCTGCATGAAAAAGTGGCAACAAAACCTACAAGTTCCCACATTTCAGAAAGGCCAAGGGAAAGAGGGAGAGGGAGAGAAGGGGAGAGGGAGAGGGAGAACCTCTAAGAAGTTTGCTAGGAGTTTGGAATGTACAGGTCTGCACCAGCTGGCAGCATAGAATCGTGGAGGAGGGTGGGGTACAGCAAAAGCAGGTGGAACATCTGGAGGCCCCAGGAGGCTGAGCATCCTGAGTGGAAATCCAAACCGAGCCTGTTTGCTGCTTCCTGGCCCCAGATGCTTAAATGCAAACAGGGATAAAAAGGATGCTGGGAAGCAGTCCAGGAACATTCAGCGTCTGCTAGGAAGTCAAACCAAATGCAACAGCAATGTGACTTGCTGTGTTCAGAGAGGTGGGAGGCCCGACTGCTTGGTCACATGAGGAGACTAGAAATGAGGCTCAAATTCAAGCTCACTGTATGGGTGAGAGAGGTTGGTCCCATCTGGACCCTCCCTGAGCGGGCACAGCTGGCCCTGGAGGTCTCAGAAGCAGCAGAGTTGAGAGTTCACCATTCAGGGCATTGCGCTAACCGGAGACCCCGGGGTTGAGGCCCGGCAAGGGCTCCCTGGCTAAGTGCTAAGTGCGACTGTGGGGCGTTGCCTCACCCCTCCCATCATCTCCCCTCTGAGAGGAAGGGCTGCAGCAGAGGGACCTTAAAGCAAAGGTAGGGCTGCATGTGACTTGCTATGGTTGGGCTCAGCTGCATGTGGGGACCGTGGAGAGGGTCTAGTCCAGGGGTCCTCAAACTTTTTAAACAGGGGGCCAGTTCACTGTCCCTCAGACCGTTGGAAGGCCAGACTATAGTTTAAAAAAAAACTATGAACAAATTCCTATGCGCACTGCGGACCCGGGACGAGTTGGCTGCTAAGCAGGACAGGCAGTGGCACCCAGCGGGTCAGATAAATGTCCTCAGCGGGCCGTAGTTTGAGGACGCCTGGTCCAGCGTTCTCCATTCTGGCTGTGCATTAGGATCACCTGGGACTCATTTAAAAAAAAACCCAATGCCAGGGCCCCAGCCCTAATCTGATTTAATGGGTCCAGGTAAAAACCAGAAATAGGTAGTTTTAGGGCATTAGTCCTTTTGTTAACTTTTTATTCTGAAAACACACACACACACACACACACACACAGCTGAATGGACGGAATAGTGTCCCCCTCCATTTGTCCATTATCTCGCTCAAACAATTTTCTTTTTTTAAAAAATATATTTTTATTGATTTCAGAGAGGAAAGGAGAGGGTTAGAGAGACAGAAACTTCAATGATGAGAGAGAATCATTGATCGGCTGCCTCCTGCACGCCCTCTACTGGGGATCGAGCCTGCAACCTAGGCATGTGACCTTAGATGGAATTGAACCTGGGACCCTTCAGTCTGCAGGCTGATGCTCTATCCACTGAGCCAAACCGGCGAGGGCTCACTCAAACAATTTTCAACTCCATCAGTCTTGTGACAGCACTGCCTCCACTGACTCCCCCTGGACCTGGCCCCTGGGTTACTTTGAAGCAATCTCAGACGTCAGAGCCCATGATTACGACATCCCCAGGTGGTTCCCATGTGCAGAACAGGTTGAGACCTGTGGATCTAGTGCAAGCCCTTCATTGTACAGATAAGCAGACTGTGGCCCAGGGCAGAGAAAGGACTTGTAAAAGCTCCACAAACGGCCTCCTCCTCTTTAACATTCCATGAACACGTGAACTTGGAAGCACCATAGAGACTTTTGTAGTATCCCTGTCAAAACACCTCTGGGAAGCCTCACCCTGGTGACAAGCCAAGACCTTCCAGAGGTGGAGTGAGCCTCCACCCCAGATGCCAGCCGAAGGTTTTGTTTCTTCTGGCTCCTGGCAGACCTCTGTCCTGCTTTCTTCTGCTTAGTGCACTGCTAGACAGCTCACTAAGGGCTCTGTTTGAATCCTCTCAAGCTCTCTGGTCCTTTGGTTGAAACTCGGTGGTTCTGTTTTCTGCCTGAAGGACTGGGTGAGGCTGTGATGACTCAGAGCTGGGAGGGCCTGGAGTCGCTGGCCTGGGACCATGCTCCAGAGGCACAGGAGGCCAAGTGTTCACAGAGGACCAGGTGGCAGGACCTGGTGGGGAGGGGGGTAAGCTTCCTCACAGGCGCCTGCACACAATGACAGGTGTGTCTGCCACATAGGTCTCATTTCTAATCAGAGAGCAGATGCTAATTGTGAAACCTGGTGTTTGTTGACTCAGGACCTCTCTCAAAGTGAACCCTCCGTGCCTTCAGCCTGGTGGTCCACTGGGTCTCACTCAGAAGGCTGAGGGTTGCTGGTGGTAACAGCAGCCCCAGACCTGGGCGACCGGGCCGTGGTGGCTTTGGCCAGTGTGCAGGGGCCGGCGTTGTTTCCTTTCCTGCCTTTTTGAAAGTCCCCTTCCATTTCATCTCTGCCCCATGAGGCCTAGCCCTGGGCGCTCCCACGGGATGCTGTGGAGACAGCCAGCACCCCCTCCTCCCTGTTCTTAAAGAGGCTGTCCTCAGAGCCAGGGCTGTGCATGGGGTGGGGAGGTGAGGGCTACGTCAGCACATTGCTACCCTGATCTGTACCCTGTCAGGCTTTCAAGGAAGGGAAAAAAGATCCCCTGAGGGCAGGATCAGGGACTCCACATCTTCATTTGACCTGAAGTCCAAGGGGCAGTCATATTTGTCACCTTAAAAAAATCAGTTGCTTCCAGTACAACCACAACTGGGGCCCTGGCTTAGGTTGTTCCTGTGTTTGTCCCCTCCATGTTTAATCTGTAGACTGCTGGATGGACTGGTGTATACGTGGGTGCATGTGGGTGTTGGGGAAGAGGGGTGTCAGAGTGGAGGCTGAGCATTCATCACAGACACACCTCTGAAACATGGGAGAAGTGGAGAGTAAGATTCCTGCCTGCAAGGACCTTAGGGTGCAGCTGACAAGGCTGAACAGGTGCGTACACATGGGAGATACACAAAGATACTTATCCTTCGTGTGTCAGCAAGTCTGACCTAAAGGACTGCTGTTCACCGACTATCTCGGGTGGAGAACTGAGTACAGGAGCCAGCGGAGGTGGGAGGGGACCGGTGAGAGGCAGTGAGGAGAGTCTGACAGAGCTGAGTGCTGGCCTTGGAACAGGACAGGAAGGTAACCCTGGCACCCCATACCCCATCTCTGAATGGGGACTATAGGGTCAGCTCAGCTCTATGTCATGTAAGGTCCAGCCACGGCAGGCGGCCGCCTCATTTACCCTCTGTCAGGACATCCTCTGAGAGCCAAGCCAAACAACATCTTTCTTTTTCCAGAAAATGTGCAAATAAATGCATTTTATGTTATTTCAGACACTCAATTTTTATTTTGCATAAATTTACTATGTGCTGCACAGTCAACTCAGTATACAAGAATGCACATGCATAATAAGTTGGCTAGTGGCGTATTTCAGCCTCAGGTTAGGTCCAGTAGAAGTGGTTGGGCTTGTAGAGACTGCTAAGGTCTTCCCTCAAAATGGGTCCAGGGCAGGAAGATGTGTTGAGCAAGTCTGGACAGTCCCCTGGCCCTGTCACACATGTGAAATAGGAAAGAGTGAACTTTTCTAAGACTTTTATCTTTGTTTTCAAACTGCCTGGGCTCATTTAGCTTCTTGTTAAGGTCATTTTCAGTTAATTCTTTTCTTTCTTTCTTCACTTTTTTAAATTAAAAATCCAGAGATTGAATTGTCCTGAAAAATTGAAACATTCGATGGTGTTGCCAAATTAGGATTTGTTTTCCTCACTTTCAGAGCTCTTTCTAAGGAATTTTATTTCAAGAAAACAAAAATTAAAGTAAAGGTGATGGTTACTCAGTCGCCCGTTGCCTGTTGCCAGGTGATGGGAGGCAAATAGCATTTGGAGAAAATCCAGTGGTTCTGCTGAGTGTAGTTGGTGAGGTCAGGGAGACAGAAGACAGTGGCACATTCCTGGCTCCTAAGAGTAGGGAAGTGCACCAGGAGCCCCAGGTGGCTTTTCTGTTGGCTGAAGCTTTGTGGTCTTTGGGAAGAGGCAGTGTCTGGTGCCCTAGAAGCAGGCTGTGTCCTGTCTGTCAGCTGCCTGGCCAGCCTGGGTCCTGCTGATTGGCTGTGAGTTTGTCTCAAGTTGTTATGGCTCTTTCCCTTCCCCTGCCCTTGAGGAAACCTCCTCAGCCCTTCTCTATGACCTTTACCTTTGTATCCTGATGTTCTCCTGGCCTTGAAAATTTTCTTCCAGAGTGTGTCCTCTCATTTCCCTGGCCTCTGGAGCAAGGTCACCTCTGAGGCCAGCCAGCTGGTCCTTCTTCCAGGTCTCCTCGCTCTAGGAAGATACCCCATCAGTTGGTTTGATTCCCTTTGGCAGAAATAAGTCTCAGTTAGTCAGCTTTTCTCACCACACCAACCACTTCTGTGTGTGTGGAAGGGGGTGGAGTACCTTTTCTTCCTATTCTGAGCACTTCCCTCTCTGAGCCTCCACCCCCAGGATTTAATTCCAAGACCTTAAGGCCTCTCTTCCAATTGACTAGATTCTGGGGCCAGCTCTGGAAAGAGAGTTAAATGGTCACTTAAATTGCCACAAAGACAACACATCTTTTGTAAGATTCTCACCTGAATCTTGAAACCTAAATGTTCCTCATGCAGAGTTCTCACTCCTGCTTCTGAAACTCCCCTGCCTAGTAGAGCCACCTGTAGGAAAACAAACACCCACAGGCAGACTTTGGCCCATGGCCTGTGGCATTTCACCTGAGGCTATGTCCACAGAAGCGTATGTTCATGGGTACAGCAGCCTTTGGCTGGATGACAACCAGGCCTAACTTCTTGGCCAGAAGCCCAGGTACATAGGGTCCTGGGTGACGTCACCATGGTCAGCCCACTTTTGGGGGCGGGGTCCATCTTGAGCTCCCTGCACAGTTCCACTGACCCATCCCTCACATTGCTTTCTCCGGGCAAGACCACAGCCCCTCACAAGTAGAAGCCTGAAAAGTTTCCTCAGGAGGAAAACCAAGCTTTCTTTATTACCTCCTGTTCCCCACAAACGGCTCATAGAAAAAAGATCAGGGTTCCTTGATTTTCTCTGAGGGAGAAGGCTGCAGCCAAGACCCCTATCTGAGCAAACCTTGCCCATCATATTGGCTTCTCACCTGGGCCTGTCCTGAGGATGGTGCCTTTGATGCAAGTGAAGGTTGTTTGCAAACAGCAAGATGCATGTTTCCTTCCGGAGACTGACATGAGTGGGAGGACAGAGTAATGAAGAAACTCAGCCTTTCAAGATGCAGGGTCTGCACTGTGGGGTCCCAAACAGAGCAGGTTCTGACCTTGGGCCAGTTCAAGAGCAATCAGCAAGCTGTCAGCCTTTATTGGGTGTTTAAGGTGTGCCATGTTGTTGACTGGAAGGCTATGGTAGACAAGCTAAAGTCTCATCAACCTCCTGGGAAACTTAGAGGCCAGTTGGAGAAATAAGACCAACATAGAGAGTAGCTGGAGCATGTAAGGCACAGGGACCTTGGACAATGCTCTTAACCTCCCAGGGACTGTTCATTCATCTGTAAGTTTGGGATAATATTAATGAAAGTCAAGGCTGGACCAACTCAAAGGAGTTGAAAAAATAGCAGGTGCTGGTGGGCTGGAGTGGTCAGAGAGGGCTTCCTAGATGGGGAATACCTTCCTTGTAGCGACGGCCTGTGAGTTTCATCTTTGTATCCCCTTCTCTAGCCCACTCCTTGAAATTCAGCAGGTGCTCAATTAATGCACATTGATAGTCTTTAATATTTTATTTATTTATTTATTTACTTATTTATTTATTGTTAAAAGTATTACGTATGTCCCCTTTTTTACCCATTGACCCCTTCTAGCCCACCCTACCCCCTTATTGATTTTGTTTATTTATTTTTAATTAAATCTTTATTGTTCAAAGTGTTACATATATCTCCCTTCTCCCCCCCTTGACTCCTTCTAGCCTGTCCCTAACCCACTCTAGGCTTTCACCACCCTATTGTCTGTGTCCATGCATTATGCGTATATGAGTTCTTTGATGGATCTCTTCCCACCCACCCACCCTCCCCTGCCTTCCCTCTGAGATTCTGCAGTCTGTTCTATGCTTCTATGTCTCTGGATCTATTTTTTTCATCAGTTTATTTTGTTCATTAGATTCCACATATGAGTGAGATCATTGTCTTTCTCTGACTGACTTATTTCGAATAGCATAATACGCGCTAGGTCCCTCCATGCTGTCTCAAAGGGTAAGAGATACTTCTTTTTTACTGCTGCATGGTATTTCATGGTGTAAATGTACCACAGTTTTTTTATCCACTCTATTTATTTGGGGGGGGGGGGAGACACACATACAGAGAGGGAGAGAGAGAGAGAGAGAGAGAGAGAGAGGGCGTAATTTTTTTTGGTTCCACTTTCTGGTGCATTCATTGGTTACTTTTTGTATGTGTTGTAACCGGAGATCGAACCGGCAATTTTGGCATAATGAGACAACTCTCTAACCAACTAAACTGCTCAGCCAGGGCGTCAATTAATGCATTCTGAATGAATGGACAGAAGGGAAGCAGGAGCTAGGGCTAAGGTTGAAAGATAGTAGGATTGTCAGGTGCCTAGGAGAAGGGAGGGCCTTTCAGTCAAGGGACCCGTTGAGCCTGGGTGCCCAACCAGGAATATTGCATACATGGTGGGTGGGGGCTGGTCTGCTTGCTATTTGTTGACAATTTCTGCACATTAAAGAATTTGATATCTGGACTTTTCTCCAAGGACTGCTGAGTGCAGTGAATCTTTGGTGTTTCAGCCCTCTTGGCCCCATTAACATGCCTTTATCTATGTCAGAGCAGAGCAAGAGCCCAGACAGAGTGCAGGACCCTGCCTGGAACGGGGGCCAGCCCGCAGCTCCAGGAGCAGTGGTGTTGAAGCAAAACTTGGCAGGGTTTCAGCCTCTGCAGCAGGTAGCTGAGAGTGTGGGTGGGGATACAGATATTTTGCTCAGAGAAGTGGAGGGAATTAGAGTTCTTTGTGGAAAACAGAGGAGGTTAACTTACTTATTACTCATCCAGACTTTTCTAGGATACTGGTAACTCAGACTTAATGCTAATCTAAAAGCATTTTCCAACAAAAGCTCTAAAATGTCAGAGGGACTTAAGAGATGCTATAAACAGCTCCCTGCCAGTGAAAGAAGGGCGGTCATGGAGAACCACAGCAGAGCTTTGGGGCTTTCCCTGCAGCCTGGAATTATAGCCCCTTCCTGGCCTGTGCCTATTTTATTACTACAGACTCTAGGCTTAGCATCATTTTGGTATACCACTGAGGAATTGAACTATGGGAGAGAAGGATGTCTGTTTATTGGCTCTGGCTGGTGTCTCTCCTATCTGCCCCCCAGATGAAGCTCTTGGGCTTATTCCAGACCTCAAGGAATGGATAGAGGCTAGGGCTGGAAGTTCTGCTGGTTGTCACTCCACAACGTCAACTTACCAAAAATCCAGGGCAGGTGTATTTGCCAATCTGCCTGTTCTAGACCCAGATGTCCACGTTCAAGGAAATTCTTTTGGTGTTATTTTTCATCTCAAGGATGTAAGGCAATGGGAATGGAAAATCACTTTGGGGTTCTCCCAGGTCCTAATGTGTCATTCAACCATGCCTAGAATTATGTTAGGCAAAGATGGAGATAAAGAAGTCACACAAGACAGAATTTCTTTCCTCTGGGAGCACACAGAGGTTTGAAGGATCAAGACTAACCCATCCAAAACAATTAGAAATAGACTATATTAGGGTGGCGACTAAAGACAACCTTTTTAGAACTTGGCCCTGGTTGGCCTCTTTGGGAGGCACAGAACAGCACAGAAGGAAACCCAGGATTGGCTGGGGTTAGAAGCTTCTAGGGAGGCTAGAACTGCTTCTAACAATAAGAGATGGGAAAACTTCAGAGTGAGGACGCACACAAATCAGACTTAAAGCCAATCTAAAAGCATTTTCCAACAAAAGCTCTAAAATGTCAGAGGGACCTAAGAGATGCTATAAACAGCTCCCTGCCAGTAAAAGAAGGGCGGTCACAAATCAGGTGGCCTCTCTCTCTTCCATGAAAAAATATTAAATAGTCTGGCAGGTGTGGCTCAGTGGCTGAGCGTTGACTCAGGAACCAAGAGGTCATGATTCGATTCCTAGTCAGGGCATATGCCCAAGGTGTGGCTTGATCCCCCGTAGGGTGCGTGCAGGGGCAGCTGATCGATGATGTTTCTCTCTCATCAATGTTTCTATCTCTCTATCCCCACCCCTTTCTCTCTCTCTAAAAATTAATAAAAACATATTTTTTAAAAATGTTAAATAATAGCCAGCATCTATTATATATTCTAATTGCCTTAACAAGAGTAGGTCCCTCAGTCCTCCCAGTAACCCAGTGAAGTAGGTACCATTTTATTGGATGAGAAAAATAAGGTGCCAGGAAGATCTTCTAGCCACATAGTTAGAAGCCAGGTAGCATGTGCTCAGCTGCTCCCCATGGGGTTGAGCTGAGGATCTGGCTAGGATTTGGAGCCAAGAACATAGTGGAACTGCAGCAGAGATGGTAGACAGTCTGTGGCCCTGGGAGTTTTGGAGGGATGCCCACAACACAGAACCAGGGTAGGCGGCCACATCAGAGAACCCAAATCCAGGGCCCCATGGCAGCAGAGCTGACACAATGTTTCCCCCACCCCAACCCTCCCAACTCCAGCTGCTGGGAGTAAGGGAAACAGCAGAGGATCACAGCATCTGTGGGCTTTTTGCTGACTTAGTGTCTGACCTAGGCTATTTCCTACTGATTATACATCATACTAAGGAGGTGGGCAGACCACAGCCACCCAGGTTTCCACATAGTCTCAGGAACACCAGGACTGAGGTGGGTGGACAGAGGAGATTTTGGCAGAACTAATGACTTGGTTGCTTCCAGAATGGATCACAGAGGGATGCTGGCAGTGTGATGTAGACTCTGCTTGCTCCGCAAAGTTCCAGAAAAGAGAAAGGGAGGATCCTGAGGCTTGAGCTGACCATTGCAGAAGGAGTAGAAGTAAAGGGGCTTGGTAGGAGCCTCCCAGACAGGAGATGGGCAGGACCCTGGCAGGTCCTCAAGGCTGTGCAGGCACTCTGGGTGGCCACGCTGAGGATGGGAGGGGACCAGTGTGGTGGGATGGGGAGGGCCTGCTGTCAGGTTTTGAGAATCCTCAGCTGCAGGGCTCTCCACAAATCCTCAAATCCTCATTTCACTCCCTCCAGGTAAAACTGAAGTAAAGACAGCGTGGGAGAGAATCTTGATTTTTTCTTCTATAAGAGACAAAATTTCCAAAATAGCTAATTTTTGCAATCCACCCCCTTTGACAGGAATTGTGTTCACAGGGATATTTAAATGAGCTCTGTACCTGTGGTGAGAATAGCTCCATTTCTCTGCAGTGTTTGCAGCCACAGCATTCTGTGTCCACGGGTTTGCAAATGCTTCCCCAAAGCTCAGCCTACAACCTGCTCTGCCACCCACTCAGAAGCTGCTTCTCTCTCTAGAACGAACAGCACTGTCTTTCTCCAGGCCATGAAAGCGCGGTAACATTCCTACATAGAATATTAGCAGCGAGGGGCCTTTGTTGAATTAAATAGGAGGCAGCAAATTCAGGAACTGGATAATGAGCATCTTTGTATGGCAGATGCTGGGGAATACAAGCAATAATGAGACAACCCTCCCCTTTCTTCAAGAGGCTTAGGAGCCCAGGGAAGCCATGATAAAAGGCCACCTAAGGTGTCCTGGAGTCTAGTGGGTGAATGACTTTCCCAGGTTTAGCACCCGCCTCACAACCTAGAAATGCTTCCCCACACCCATGCTCTGAGAGTCTCAGTCAAATCAGGACTATTTATTTGTCTCTGTGGGCTATGACTGTTGGAATCCACTACCTCCTCGTCTCATTCCTTGCCTCCATCCCCACCTCTACAAACAAGCTAGCATTTAACTTAAAATAATAATTGAGGCTGGAGTGACTCAGCTGGTTGAGCATTGTCCTGTGCACTAAAATGTCTCCAGTTCGATTCCCAGTCAGGGCACATATTTGGGTTATGGGTTTGATCCCCAGTTGGGAAAAATACAGAAGGCAACCAACTGGATAAGGATAAAATAAATAAATAAATAAATAAATAAATAAATAAATAAATAAATAAAATACTTGATAGTGAAAATAATAACAATAATCCATCCTTTACAGTAGTTCTTGAAGGAGATCAGGATATGCCACCCCAAAATATGCCATTTTGGAAAAAGGATTATTTTGAGCTGAAGGCATTTGAGAAGCATTGGATACAGGAAGAGTTCTCTGTCCTTTCCTTATCCACCTAAAAGCAGGGCCTAGCTCTGGTCGGTTTTTCTCAGTGGTTAGAGTTGGCCTGAGGATCAAGGGGTCAAGGGTTCAATTTCTGGTCAAGGGCACATACCTCGGTGGAAGCCTTGATCCCCAGCTCCAGTTCGAGCATGTATGGGAGGCAACCAATCAATGTGTCTCTCTTTCTCTATCTGTCTCTTCCCTTCCACTCTCTAAAAATCAATGGAAAAATATCCTGGGGTGAGAATTAAAGAAAAAAGGCAGGGCCCAAATGTCTCTTTGTGAAGTGGCATACAATTTCCATTGGAAGATGCACTGCTCTTCCATGCCAGGAAGGGGAGAACTCATCATCAGAGTGGGCACCCAGATGAGTCTGCATGACCAAACCTTACTAAAATAACCCTTATCTCCCATTAGTTTTCCTCATGTACTTCCTAGCCACTTCCCCATAATTTATTGTCCCTTGAAGCCCAAACATTCTTTCTTTTGTTAAGAAGAGCATCTAAGTTCCTGAGTCTAAGTGCTTCCTTGCATTTTTCTTCTTTTATGTGAGCTCCTGTGTACATAAAATATTAATGGGTTTTATTCCTTTTCTCCTGTTAATCTTCTGACAGCTAAATCTGCAATCCTTCAGTCACGGAACCTAAGAGGGTAGAGGGAAAGGTTTTCCTCCCCGATATTCCCAACCTTGGCCTGGCTCATTGGAATCACGTCAGCTTTTAAAGCACATCAGCACCCAGGTCCCTCACCAGAACAATGAATGACATCAGCCAGGGTGGAGAATCTCTGCCTAGGGTTCAGGATTCCTGGGGACGCAGCAGGAAAAGGGCCATAGAACCCTGAAGTATTTCCTGGAGTGACTGCAGCTTCAGAGCCAGATCAGGGTTGTTCATGGATGATGGGGAAACGCTGCAGGTCCTAACACAGATGCTTACAGAGGAAGGGAAGCAAGATAGAACACTGGGAGAGGCAGCCACAGCATGGGGCTCACGCAATGTGTCTTTCTGGAGAGACAGCGAAGTGAGAAAGAATATCCTCTTCATTGGGCCCAGGAACCCGAGATGGTCCGTCCCCCACTTCCAGCCTTCTGCCTTGCTGCAAGAAGTCCCTTCGAGGCTGTTTCCCAGGCTGCTACTCCTTGGCGTTTCTGGTTTTCCCATTTGCCACCTCCGTGAGAGAAATTAACAGTTTTGCCAGACCCTATATAAACAGGAAGGCAAGCTGTTAACAAGAGCCTCCTGCCCCGTTGCCAAGCCCAGAGCTCCCGGTTTCCTTCCTCAGAGCCTGTCAATTGTTAGGAGGAGAAAGGAGAAGAATGGGCTCGCTCTGGGCACCGGGTGGGTTCTCTGGCGGCCACTTGAGTGCCAGGATTGGGGCTCGCTGACAGCTGGGTCTACAGCTGGCTGGATTTGTCTGTTTATTGAGGGACAGCCAGAGACAGCCACTGATTAAACTGGGAACAAAGCAAGACCACAGTCGTGGCTGTGCACACCAATGCTGCTGAGCGGAGAACAATTAATTGCCATGTTGTGGAATGTGTGGATGGGGGCAGGGAGGCAGTTGGAAAATGTAAGAATGTGCAGGAAAATGTCAAGCAAATGCTTGTGTTCATTAGAAGCTGAGAGAGAGAGAGAGAGAGAGAGAGCTCTGCACATGTTCTCAGGACCCACCACAGTGTGGAGGGTCCTGGTCATGCTCTGCATGTCCCACAGCCTTCCCAACTGGGTGGTCTGACACACAGTTGTGTTGCAAATGGAGGTTGTTGTGCCAAGCAAGATAGGGAGCCCCTTGGTCTTTGGGACGGCAGTTGTATCCATTTACTTGAATAATATACAAAAATGCCCGTTTCTGTGGCTTCCATCTAGGCATTAAGCAAGCCAGGCTCTGTGTTTATGCTCTGGAAGCTTGCAGTCTAATTTTTATCCAAGAACCAAAGGGGAAGGGCATCAGGAAGGAGTAGGAGTCCCCATTCCATCTCCACCAGCAAACAGATTGCTGCTTGCTCTTCAGGGATGCTGAATCGGGAGAACAGCTTCTGCACAGAGATGTGTGTGTGTGTGTGTGTGTGTGTGTGTGTGTGTGTGTGTGTGTGTGTGTTAAGCCAGAGAAGCCAAATACATTCATACAGTAAAAGAGATGAACAACAAGCAAGACTGGTATTCAAGGAGGTCTGGGGTATCTGTAAGATGATTTGGGGCCCGGGCAAGGAGAATTTAGAAAGTGTTGGATTCTCTTTGATGTATCTTTATAAATACTAAAGATTGACGTTCTTTTTCATGATGCCATATTGTTTGCCGGACTATGCATTGCATTTCCTGCTAAGGCTAAGCCTCACGAGGCCCTGGTATTTATTTAAATTACACAAAAATGTTATTTTTCCTACCCCAGGTTCCCTCTAGAAAGCTGAGCCTGAAATAAGGGATTGTCACAGGTAGTTTATTGGGAGGTGATCTGATGGAGCAGAAGGGAGGAAAGGGAAAGAAGGACAAAAGCCAACGGAGGCATGCTATGAAGGTCAGCACTCTGTAAGGGGAGCTTAACCGCCCCCAGGACCTTCTGAGGAATGTGAAAAAAATTTCTCAGGATCATCATCACCTGGTGAGGAGCCAGCAGAGGCATTCCGGCAGCTCCCATTGTCCGCTGTTTGAGGCTTCCACTGGAGGTGTTAATCCCCACATGTGAGGGCTGTGCAGATGTGAGTGCTAAGTGGGCTCCCACTAGTGTCCACAGCATCGCAGATAGAGGAAGCAAAAGATGCGAGCCTGCTCTTGAGATAAGAGGCTGTCAGGGTGAGGCCAGCACCAGCTGCAGTTAGAATCACAGATGAGATCGAGGATGAGAGGCAGGAAGCCAGAGGCATCTGATTTATCATCTGGAGAATGTGGGCCAGGCCCCTGACTTGATCCATGAAACCACTAAGCCACAAAGGTAGTAAGAACATGTGGAGGAAGGCATTTGTCCTTAAACGGTGGCAGAGGGAAGCGCGGGGCCTTTCTACATTCCTTTATGGGTGACCTCTTACCTGAAGGGCCCTCTGGCCTACAGCCCTGCACTCTACCAGAGCAACCCAGGCACTCAGGCTATGGCAGGTCCCTGCACTCACACTACATCGACTCTTCTCTTCACACGTTAAGCGCCCGGCCTGTTTTGTCTTTCGGACAGAAAGTTTAGTGTCAGTCACCGGTGACTTACTAGGCGCTTAACGTGTTAAGGGCTTCCCTGTCCTACTGCCTGAGTCTCATACTAGTATCTCCCTAGACAACCCCCCCCCCCCCAAAAAAAAAAAAAAAAAAAAAAAAAAAAAGCCTGCCAGCTGCCATTAAACCTCCCATGCCTTGCTGGGAAGATCTCTACTTACTGTTAGAAGGCAAAAAGATAATTAAACTTGGTTGTGACTTGGGTCCACAATAAATGACTAGTAAATTTCAGGTGGGCACATATAAGGAAGAGAGATTTGCAGGCAGAGTTGGGAGGGAGGGTCAAGAAGCCAGTGAGCTTCCCTATCCTGAGGAGTCCTCAAATGAACTCACCTTTCCCTAAATCCACCTCAGTTCATGTGACGGGATGGGAATGCTTCCTTTCTTAGCTAATGCTGCCTGTTATGAGTTCCCTACAGCACAGAGAAGGGAGCAACATGTACTGCTTTGTTGCTTCCTGTATAGAGAGGGCAGGAATGAGGAAGTCCAGAGAACACTGTCCTGGGCAGCTGCCACCAGGGACCCAGCCAAGTCTCCAAGTGCAGAGAGGCACATGGCAAGAAATTCCCATGGTGCATATACATGGGTGCGATGGACTTGCTCACTCACTGACCTTAAGCTTGTACGTAACTAGACAGAAAAGGATTCTGATTTGATTTAAGTAATCAAATTCCTCCCCTTCACCCAAGCATTTTGTTGCCTCTTGCATTGGCTTTGTCATTGATCTTGGGCAAATACGAACCAATGCCAGATCAATAATAAAGGATGCTGGATCTGTTTATTCCATTTACTGTGCCTCTGGGAGAAGGTTAGAATGTGGATGGTGTTGTGGTATTTTTACCACAGGGAAAAATTTTTTTGTTTTATTTGTTTTTTAAACAATTATTATTTTGAAGATTACTTTAACTGTCAGCTCTCATTTTATCCTAATTTGTGCTTCTCTTGAACCAGAGTCTTCTTTCTTTTAAAACCAAAAGGGAGGTAAGAGAGTTTAGAAAAATTAGGTTCTGGTTTCATCCGTCAGGATCCAGTGAGAGAGGCAAAACCATTTAGAGGTGTGTGTGTGTGTGTGTGTGTGTGTGTGTGTGTGTGTGTGTGTGTGAGAGAGAGAGAGAGAGAGCGCCATGGGGGAGGGAGAGGGAGGATTTGGCCTTATGCAGTTAAGGAAGTTGGTTAAGAAGTGTCTATATTGTCTTTGGGTCTAATGCTTGAAGTCCCCAGGGAAGATAGTTGGAAAGGGAAGGTGTGTGTAAAGTAGTGGAGAATAAGGACAAGCTGGAACCCAGAAGCATGAGGTAGAACCAAAAAGGACTGAAACCCATGTCACTTTCTGCCTCTGACTTGATGGTATGGATGTCCTATAGGAGAAGCTGGCACCCTCCCTCACAAACCAAACACACACCTGGCCCAGGAGATGGAGGATCTGAAGAAGGTTCCAAGGGAAGGCAGAACTATTGCAGACTCAGCTGCTGCCCCACACCAACAAGGTGAGCCAGCAGGTGACATATGTGAGCTACCAAATAGCTGCTACCTCACTTCCACCTTCCAAATCTCACCCAAGAATCTCTCTTAAAGCTCAGTCTAATTATAAACATACAGGAATTCTGGGAAATGTAATTTGGCCTCGCCATATTGACACATTACAAAGCTACCATGTGTCCTAAACAAAATAATAGTAAATTATTGTTTGGCAGAAATATAAACTACCATCTTTTGAGCGGTGTTCCAGATTCTTTACATAAGTAGCTTCATTTAATCTCATAATAGCCCTATGAGAAAAGTGTTCTATTCCCATTTTAAAGATGAGGAAACCAAGACTGAGAAATTATAATGAGCACATTGTTATGGATCATTCAAGACTCCTCTTTTCTGTGAGGAACTCAATCCCTGCAGGTTGGGTATGAGCTATCCAGTCTACTCGTAGGCAAAGAGAAGAACATGTGACCCAAGCCGATCAATTAGAGCACTCTATTCTCTTAGTCATAATGACTAGTCCATAAATGGGCATTGACTCAGGCCGGAGCAACCAGAAACTTTCCCGAGACTTTTCTACTGGGAAAGATAGGATCTTTGTCTCTTGTTGGCTTGTCAAGGTAAGTCTGTAACTTGGCTTGGCAGTCATCTTCCTTACCGTATAGAGCGTGCTGATCTGAGGATAGAGAGGAAGATATCATTTGGGCCCTCCACTCAACCATGTCTAAAGTTTGCTATACTCTGAACCAGCGAGGTTACATGAGCCCATAAATTTCCTATTTATAATAAGCTAGTTTGGGTTGGGGTTTTATTAGTTGTCACCAAAAAGGACTAATAAACTAAATTGGTGACAAAAGAGGAGTACTGAAAATGAGAGATCCTCAAATGGAGATTCCTTATATGTGGGGAGCAGACCCTTGGCTTCCCAGTACAGAAACCAATACATTTTCAATTTTTCTTAAGAAAATGTTACTTCCAACCAAGAGAGTATGTCTAATAAAAAGGTTAAATGACTGGCCCAAGGTCGCCCAGCCAGTAAGAGTTAAGTGCTAGAACTCAAATATGGGACCGCTTGATTCCAAAGCCTCCACACATACTCTCTGGGCCATTCTACCGTTACACCAACCTGGTCAGTGCATCTGAGGTTACCAAGGCTCTGTCTCTGTAGCTTTTCAAAGATCCAATGGGCTGCTCAAAGGAAAGCCTGAGGGGAGCTTTGCTAATTCCCTTTGGAAACAAAGTAGACTGTGGAGTGAAGTGAAAGTGGCCATGTTTTGAGGTCAAGACCTAAGGGTGTGATTTGGGATGAGAGCCACTGTGTATATGAAGGATCAAAACAAAACAAAATCCAAAGGGATTCATGAAGCAACCCTTAATTGTGCCTATCATTTAAGCACTATATGCTAGACTTGAACTGATCAAGGCAAATTGATGATTAAGACAAACTTCATTCTAGTTAATCCCCCAATACAAAATCCAGGATGTCGAATTACTGTGCTGCTATTAACCAATGTCACCCCAAGACGTTTGATTTAAAAGTTGTTATGCCCCCAGCCAGTGTGGCTCAGTGGTTGAGCATCGACCTATGAACCAGGAGGTCATGGTTTGATTCCCAGTCAGAGCACATGCCCAGGTTGCAGGCTCGATCCCCAGTTGGGGGTGTGCAGGAGGCAGCAGATCGATGGTTCTGTCTCATCATTGACATTTCTATCTCTCTCTCCTTCTCCCTTCCTCTCTAAAATAAATAAAAAATATATATTTTAAAAATTGCTATGCTATTTTAAAATCTTTGCGACATTTATATATTTGACAGTGTTTCCTTCTATTCTCTTCCAGTGTCCAATCCCCTTACAATGAGGGGTTCTTTATGACTAACTTATAAGCTTCCTGCTTTAGCTCTTCAAACAAGTAGACAACATCTAGTCTTGACTCAACAGTTACCATAGTTTTATTTTATTTTATTTTATTTTAAAAAATAAATCTTTATTGTTCAGATTATTACAGGTGTTCCTCTTTTTTTTTTCCCATAGCTCCCCTCCACCTGATTCCCCACCCCACCCCATGCCCTTATCCCCCCGCCACTGTCTTCATCCATAGGTGTAAGATTTTGTCCAATCTCTTCCTGCACCCTTCACACCCCCTTCCCCCTGAGAATCGTCAGTCCACTCCCTTTCTATGTCCCTGATTCTATTATATTCACCAGTCCATTCTGTTCTTCAGATTTTTTATTCACTTGATTTTTAGATTTACTTGTTGGTAGGTATGTATTTGATGTCATTTTGTTGTTCATAATTTTTATCTTTACCTTTTTCTTCTTCTTCCTCTTCCTAAAGAATATCCTTCAGCATTTCATGTAATCCTGGTTTGGTGGCGATGAACTCCTTTAGCTTTTTCTTGTCTGTGAAGCTCTTTATCTGACCTTCAACTCTGAATGATAGCTTTGCTGGGTAGAGGAATCTTGGTTGTAGGTTCTTGCTGTTCATCACTTTGAATATTTCTTGCCACTCCCTTCTGGCCTGCATAGTTTCTGCTGAGAAATCAGCTGACAGTTGTATGGGTGCTTCCTTGTAGGTAACTAATCGTTTTTCTCTTGCTGCTTTCAAGATTCTCTCTTTGTCTTTTGCCCTTGGCATTTTAATTATGATGTGTCTTGGTGTGGTCCTCTTTGGATTCCTCTTGTATGGGGTTCTGTGTGCTTCCTGAAATTGTAAGTCTATTTCTTTCACCAGGTAGGGAAAGTTTTCTGTCATTATTTCTTCTAATAAGTTTTCAATATTTTGCTCTCTCTCTTCTTCTGGCACCCCAAAAATTCGGATGTTGGTACACTTAAAGTTGTCCCAGAGGCTCCTTACATTATCTTGATATTTTTGGATTCTTTTTTCTTTTTGTTTTTCTAGATGGGTGTTTTTTGTTTCCTCATATTTCAGCTCTTTGGTTTGATTCTTGGGGTACATTGATCTACAGTTGAGTTTCTGTATATTCTTTATTTCAGACAGTGTATGCTTAATTTCTGACTGGTCCTTTTCCATTTTTTTGGCATTCTCATTAAGATCCTTAAAGGTCTCACTAAGTTCCTCAGCGGTTTTTAGAAGATTCTTGAGTAACCTTATAAATGTGGTTCTGAACTCTATGTCGTCCATTAGTTTGCTTTCCTCCATTTCTCTCATTCGTGACATGTTTCTTTGTCTCCGCATTTTGCTGCTTCCTTGTGTTGATGGAGTGGCTTTGTGTGGTAGGTGACCTATAGGGGCCAGTAGCTCAGCCTCCCCAATCACCTGAGGTGGACACTCTTGGTACACCCCTTTGTGGGCTGAGTGCAAAGTCTTGGTGTAGTTAAGCCTTGATTGCTGTTAGTTACCATGGTTTTAAAGCCTAGTCACTCCTCACCTTTTTCCTTCCAGAGTTTGAGAAACTTAGTCTTTATTGCCTCTTTCCAAGGTTCTGATTCCAATGATGTTGGTGGCACTTGTGCAGACTATTTCCAGGGCTCCTGGCTCTACTTTAGCAGCATCTAATGGAACTTTCAGTAGTGATGGAAATATTCTGTATCTGTGCTGTCCAATACAGAAGCCACTAGCCACATGTGGCTCTTGAGCCCTCGAAATGTGGTTCGTGTGACTGAGGGACTGAATTCTAAATTTTGTTTATGTTTAATTAATTTAAATTTAAAAGTCACATATATCTAACTCTCCCATCAGATACCGCACATACATGTTGTGGTCCTATTTCTGGCCTCCCAAGTATTATCCTTGTTCTTTAAAGACTTGTTGACTTTTGTTCAGTTTTGTTAGTCTACTAGGATCTTTTACTCTGTATAACCTCTTTATAGTTTCCAGCTTCTACATTTGAATGCTTTGATCTTTTTTAATGTCTCTAAGTTTGTAATTATAACTACTGAAATCCTACTTTTATCCATTTCTCATATTTTTTAGAATAGTTTGTCTTGACCAAAAAGGATAGTCACACTGTAACTAGTGTAGCTGGTGGAGAATTACATACACATTCCTCAGATGAGCAGAATGAGGAGTAAAAGAAGTGAGCAGTCATGATTTGGCTCACTGATTCATAATTTCTATTACATCAGGGGCTTCCTATTGCTGCAAAAGTGGGGCAAAGATAATATTTACTTTCATGCTTCCCCCTGAAATCCTGCTTGCCTGATTTTTATATATATTATTTTACTGCGATGTTTGGAAATATTATGTCAAACTGGACTTTCTGATTCTCAAAGGGAGGAAGTGAAGATTACAAAATTTCAAAAATATTCATGAAATGGAAGTGGCTTGAAGGGTTTAATAGTGAATATGTTTGCTACCACCACTTTCTCCTCTCCATTGCCCTTTTATTGTTTCATTGACCCGTGCTTTTGACCTTGCATTACACAAGAGAAGAGTGGTACAAGGCTTTTACATAAAATGTGTTCTAAGATCCAAAGTATCAGGGAGTAGATCTTTAATTTGATTAATTCAGTGTATCCTTTTAACTTTTTTTTTTTTAACTATCACCTGAGTATATTTTTCCATTGATTTTTTAGAGAGTGGAAGAGAGAGGGAAAGACAGAGAATTGTCGGTGTGAGAGAAACACATCAATTGGTTGCTTCCTTCCTGCACAAACCCTGACCAGGGCTGGGGAGGAGGTACATGCCCTTGACTGGGAATTGAACCCAGGACCCTTCAGTCCCCAGGCCGATGTTCTATCCACTGAGCCAAACTGGTTAGGGCCTTTTAACAATTCTAATGCTCACAGTAAAATGCTGAAACCTGTTGAAAGTTGACTTTAGGAGACGACTGGCTATTTGCTCTCATTTTCTGGCTCGGCTACATTATATTTGTCTCTGTGTTCAGCATCTGCCCAATCAGATGGTTCTCCTAGCAGCCCCAGCAATCCTGGTCTCTCACCCCTTTGCACAGAGCCAGGGTCTCTGTGTCACTTCAAGTAGACTTGCACAAAATTAACCTTACGCAGTGAATGTTTCATTTTAAAAGCTGCACTTTTTTTTTTTTTGTATTTCCATTTTGGTAAACAGACCAGATGCTTGGCCAAATTTACCCTCAGCTAATTGCAGAGTTCAGTGTCCTGAAATGTGCCCTTGTTTGCTTAAAACCTGCTGATTTGCAAAAGAAGTTGTTCCAGGAATGTGGGTCAGAGTGGACGCTCCTGTGGAAGCTGAATTGGCTGGGAAAGAGCTGCTCACGCCTGGGTGTTGGGAGTGTGCAATCTGCAGGACGAGTGGACTCTCCAGGGCAGGATTTTCATTTTAATGATAAGGCTGCTGGAGGTGGGAGAGAGCTGGCGCCTGGGGACATGAACAAAAATCGGTTTGGCTCTGATCCACCTTTGGAACCCCTTTAGCTTTTCATCTTGAGCAGGCTTTGGGGCAAGATTGAAATAAAATATTAACGCACAGCTGGAGGAAAATAATTTTTCAATTTTGCATTTGCTCTGCCTCTGTCCCTGGAGGCCCTCTGATGAGACATATGTGAAGTAGGAATGATCTTCCAGCAAGAATAGGATAAAGATGAAGTTGCTCAGTTACTCTGCCCCCACCCCTAAGTCTGGAACCTGATGGCCAGCGGTGATGATCCTGGGGACTGGCCCCAGGGCAGATCACAGGGCTCTGGAAGGCCGGCTCCAGCTCCTGGGACCAGGGCAATGCGCAGACAACAGTGTGGAAGGGATTGAAAGGGTAGAGGGCATTACACAAGTAATACTTCCAATAATAAAGAATTATTTTTAAAATTGTTGAAAAATAATAAAAGACATTGGGGTCCTGGCCCTGGCCAGGTATAGTTCAGTTGGTTGGAGAGTCATCCTGATACGACAAGTTTGTAGGTTTGATCCCCCAGTCAAGGCACAAGAATCAACCAATGAATGCATAAATAAATGAAAAAATCGGTCTCTTTCTCTCTCAAAGCAATCAATAAAATAAACGAAGACCAAAAGAAAGGGTAGAGTGGACCCAAAAGAGACAAGGTGGATGCAGCTCCAGTGGAGGGGCTACCATCAAGGGGAGGACTCTTCTGCCCAGTTTGGTGACAGTGGGTGGGGGTTTCCCACCTAACGGATGGGATGCATATCAATCTTTTGTCATTTTTATCACATGCCCCTACTCAGGGCTTCCTGGGGCAGCTCCAGTCTGAGCTTTGCCGTTCCCTGGTTGGCTGTGTGCTTCTGCCACCCCTTTCTCTTATTGGATGTGTTTTGCTGACCTACAAGGCAGACTCTGGAAGAGCAACTCAGTGTATTTCATTCAGCTCTCAATATCCATCTAGAACTTGTTTCAGTCTTTGGAAGGTCAGTAATTTTAATAATTGCATTAGTTTCCTATGGTTATGTAACATATCACCACCAATTTTGTGGCTTAAAGCAGCACAAATGGATCTCACTGGGCTGAAATCTAGGTGTCAGCAGGGCTGTGCTCTTTGCTGCAGGCTCTAGGAGAGAGTCTATTTTCTTACCTTTTGCATCTTCTAGAGGAGCTGCATTCTTTGGCTTATGCCTCCTTCCACCTTTAAAGCCAGCAAATGTCTTTCTCATATTACATCCCTCTGACACTCACTCTTCTGCTTCCCTCTTCCACATTTAAGGGTGCTTCTGATGACATTGGGCCTACCTGGATAATCCAGAATAATTTCATATATATATATATATATATATATTTCAGAGAAGAAGGGAGGGTGAGATAGAAACATCAATGATGAGAATCATTGATTGGCTGCTTCCTGCATGCCCCACATTGGGTATTAAGCCTGAAATCCTGGGCATGTGCCCTGGCTGGGAATCGAACCTGTGACCTTCTGGTTCACAGGTCAACACTCAATCACCGAGCCACACCGCCAGGCTAACCTTCCTCTTTTAAAATCAGCTGACTAGTAACCTTAATTCCATCTGCAAACTATCTCTCCTTTGCCATATAATTCAACCCATTCACAGGTTGCAGGGATTGAGATGTGGGCATCTTTGAGGTACCATTGTTAATAATGAATGCTCACCTTTCTCCAAGTCTTTTTATAGAACTCATTTGACCTTAAAAATGCCTGTGAGATAGGTGAGTGTGTGTGTGGGATTGGGGTGGGGGGGATGAATGTTTTTAATAGATGAGGAAGCTGAAGGAAGAGTCAGAAAACCAAAGTAAACAAACAAAACTTTCACACATCTTACTGAGTTTACTTTGAAATAGAGGCGAGAACATGATTAAGACACAGGTCACTGTATTCAGTTCATTTCCAGGCCATATTCGAGATGACAATGCGTATTAAAGGGAAAGGGTATGGAGAAAGCTTGGCCTTGTGTGGCCAGCTGTCAGAACTGAATCACGTTTTGTGCTCACAGGGATTAGCTCTGGTGATGATGTTTTCACTTCCCCGGTCTAAGATTCCCTGTTTTTAAAGCCACCCAAGTAGCTTTGGAATGGAACAAGATGATAGTTTTAACACAGATGGCTACTGTACAGAGGTCTAACCCTAATGCAAAGATATTTGTATTTATTAAAGTGAATGTCACGATGCCGAGTGGAGAATGAAAACCATGGCCCCAGGTCTAACCTTTTAAAATTTTCTGTGAAGGAGTAATAGATTATTTGTAACAAGCAATCAACATGTAAACAAACTTTGTATTGATAACTAACAAGCTTTTTGAAAAAGAATCGGAAAACCTGTGATATTTAGGGCAGTGTTCGGCAAACCGCGGCTCGCGAGCCACATGCGGCTCTTTGGCCCCTTGAGTGTGGCTCTTCCACAAAATACCACGGCCTGGGCGAGTCTATTTTGAAGAAGTGGCGTTAGAAGAAGTTTAAGTTTAAAAAATTTGGCTCTCAAAAGCAATGTCAGTCGTTGTACCGTTGATATTTGGCTCTGTTGACTAATGAGTTTGCCGACCACTGATTTAGGGCAATCCTAAAAGCAACTAACAAGGTGGAACTCTGACTGCTGGCCCATGATTGCCATCCAAATATATCAAACGCAATTATGCAGTTCTAGAAGCTAAATTCCCTTTGCAGTTTCACTAGGAAGCTCAGGAATTGAATCCTGAATCTAGGGAAATCAAGGAAGAAAGAAATAGTCCCCAACCAATTAAGAGGCTGGATTTAAAAGTTTACTCTGAGCTCCTGCTGGCTGGCACTCCCTCTCTGTGTTATTATTTATTTATTTATTTATTTTTATTTTTTTGAGTGGAATTAAACACTTCCCCAACCTTAGTACAGTTTCTCTGCTCAGAGACCAGATTTAAAAACAACAAAACACACACACACCCCTTTTGGGGTGTTTGGCTATCTTTTAGTCAATAATACAGGCACTTACACTGTTAAGTCAGGAATTAAACTTGAAAACAATGTGCCTTTTACAAATGGACACCTTTGTCAGGTGACTGGGGTTGGCAGCGTACATCACACATACTCCCTGAGGCTTGAAAATAGTAAATATATCCAGCAGTGGCCCTGTCATCTCAGCAAGCAATTATGGTAAAACACTCCTAGGGCGGGTTTGCCCCAAGGGCAAGTGGTGACTTTGAATCATCTAGCTCCAAAGCTTGGCTGTATCAAATAGTTAAAGTGAAAAGGGAAGGAATGTTTTCGTTGGAGAGTCCCAACACAGTTTCCAGCATATTTTCCATTTGCCTGACTTTGCTCTTGGCCCTGAGTGGGGTAGAAGGTGGAGTTTTCTCTACTGGAATCATGAAAATCTCTACTGGCATGTGTGCGTTCAGATCTGCTCTGGATATTGCTCATGTTATTTACTGCAGCTGCGTTTGCTGTGAGCAAATTGTTGTTGTCTTTAGAGAGGATCACATTGACTTGTGACTGCCTCTACCCTGCAATCGGAGTGGGCATTTTTGTGAGGGGCTTGATTATTTTTTTATTTTTGTTGTGGCTTTTTCACTCCTCATTCCATGTGTTGATTTGGGCTTGTTTGCAAAAGGAGGAAATATTTGGCTCATTCCATTTCACACAGTAAAATCAGCAGCTTACTGGGGGCTGTTTTTGTAACCTAGAAGACAAGTTTTCAAAAGAAATTTGGCAAGCTGTAGGTGTTATTAAGATTTTGTGTGATATGGAGTCACACAACACCAGCCCAAGTGCACGTGTGCCTCACCCTTAACTCTGTTTTTAAAAGAAGTTTAAAAATCAAAGCAAAACAAAAAACCTCCATCAAAATGTTATGAGACAACATTTGAGTTCCACAGCCTTCAAATCAATGAAATCCAGAACCAGTGAAATCTTTTTGTTTCTGTAGGAGCTAATGTTGATTTCAAAATATATTTATTCTGATATTAAAAAAAAACAACATTATAAATGCTGAGGTGTAATCACTGAAGAAGATCTGGCCACTTCTCATATTTTAAAGATTATAATTTAGAAACACTGAGTTTTAGACTCAGAGGATTCAAGAAGTTATGAGTTTGTAGAAAATGTTTCTTATTTTTAAGTTTAATAACCAGACCCTTTACTGAGAGAGGCAGAAAAGTATGTGGGTACCTTAACTGGCACAGACTGCCAATGATTCAAGGTGCCTCTCTTTGAATCCTTTTCTGACCACTTCATATGAATGATTATTTTTCTCCTTTGTCAGCATCTCCTGAGAGCTGAGCCTAGCCCCGAAGAGGTGAGCCTAGAGGTCTGTTTGCACTTT